>NC_073639.1:60790000-62006250 GCF_029407905.1 Bubalus kerabau | reverse complement strand
GGGACCGTCTCTGTTGAGTCCCTAGGGAGGGGGTCAGGGTTGCTTTCGCAGCCTCTCAGATTCTTTATCCTCCATCCCTGCTTTTGGCCTTTCATTCTTGAGTCGAATGGCACACTTAGATGCAGGAGAGGGCTGGGAGAAGACAGGGAATGTGGGCAGGTCCCAAGGGAAGCCCAGATTAATATTTCTTTTTCCTTGTCTCTGGCAGGCGGTCTCAGATTAACGTGCCTATTCAGACAGCAGGCTTTGAGGGTAAGGCGGGCACAGCACCATGCTGGATACTGGTGGCAGGGGCAATGGAAATATACAAGGAAACATGGCCAGCCTAAGATCTTAAGTCCACGCTTTTCCAAATGGCATGAATTAAAAGGGACCAGAGCCATGGTGGTGAGGAGTCCAGACATCGGCTTGCCGATAATCATTCTGGCACCGTGATCTGGGTCAGAGAATCTTGCTTGTGGCAAACCTGACTTAGGGCAAAACCTGACCTCCTTTTGGAAGCCCCAAGCAGGTGGCTGCAAAGAGTGTGTTTGGCAAGAAATTCCTGTGTTCTCGGGCCGATGTCTGGTGGCCTGGGGTCAGTTCTCTTTCTGCCCATCTAGGTGTGGACCTTGGAGGATCCACCCTGTTGACTTGGGGTAGGGGGAACCTGGATCTGTCACCTCTGAAAACTCAGTTCTCCTTGGAGCCTGTTTTTTCCTCCTGAGACCTGTTTCTCAGCCTAGAGGCAAGACTCTTGACTCTGCCTTTGTTCTCTTTGTCCACAACAGGTCAGAGTCCAGGTCCTGGTAATTCAACCCCTGGAATGTCTTTATCGCTATAATCTGCCCCTTCCCTCATTCAAGTCTTGGGTTTCTGCAATAACTAGCCAATAGTTCAACAGGTCAGCAGTCTATGCTCTATGCTGTAGCCAGAACATTTTTTTCCAAGCATAACTCCCATCAGCTCATCTTCCTCTTAAAAAAGAAACACTCCTAAGGACTCCGTGTTGCCTACCAAATAAAGACCAAATCCCTTGACAAAATTCCATCTGTTCCCTGCCTGTCTCTGCTGCATACCTCCATCTTCCTCAGCCTCCCAAAGCCGGGCTATGTCAGAAGCCAGACCTGATCCATCCTGCCTGCTCTCCATCCACGCTTCCCCCCCACTCCCCTGATCTCCTACATCCTGGCAATCTCGTTTCCCCAAACCTACTGGGGGAATCCTGGCGATCGCTCAAACCCCAGACCTGAACACTGATTCTAAGACCTGTGTCTCTGCATCACAGATCCCAACCTTCTGTAAGAGGGGAACTGTGGTTTGCTCTGTACAGTTGACTGTGCCTTCCGGATACTGGAGAGGTAAGACATGACACTGATTAAGTGAAACAAAATTCTATTGCTTATCATGGGCCAGGTATGGTAACTGGGGCATTTTCTGGACATTATCGCATCTAGTCCACTTTGTGATAAAGGGGGATATGTAGACTCAGAAAGATTAGGTCACCAGCTCAGGGCTGTCCGCAGAAATGATGGCAGAGTTACTGTTTGGACTCAGGACTGCTTTTAAAACTCCACTTCGGTGGGTCTGAAGCATTGCCCCAAAGCAAAGACACCTGACTGTTTCACTCCATAGAAGCCAAGGGGAAGCCTGTGTCCTCTTTGGGAGGTTAATGACTTCTGCTTCTTTTGCAGCACAACCATAGGAATAGGATTCACAGTGACAACCAGAGAGCATGACTGTTCCACTTTCCTGTGGCAGGGGATTTCGTGTCCCTCCAGGCCAAACTCACTTTTGTTACATCGAGTTGGAGCTACTTCCGGCCAGCTCGAGAGGGAGGGGGAAATAATAGTCCTGCAACCAGGGTGAACCTCCCCCCTGCCAAATCAGATGCCCAGTCAACCCCATTTTTGCTCACTAATGGTTAATACCAAAATTTGCAGGCTACTGGGACTGAACTACACAGCACCACAAGAGGGCACTGTTTAGCTACTGTGGATCAGAGCTGAGCCTGAAATCAGGGTTCCACTCCTGGTCTCTTGATGGGCTTATTACAGCGAGGCTTTGGGTATCAGAGAATTCTGTCAAATGAGAGACACACATCAGACTAATCTCCTGTCCTCTAGACAGCAGTTATGAATCAGCTTGTGTTGAGGGTTGAAAGGTACTTACTTAAAAACCAAACCAAACAATCGTTCCTGGGAAGAAAGATAAATCCTGGTGATATGATTATTTCTTTAGGCTAACTGATAAAACAAGATGCTATTTCCCTCGCCCTGCCTGCTACTAGATGACCAGGGCTATATGAGGAAGGTGCCTGGCATGGAAATACGTGCTCTTAAGTATTTATCTGGCGATGGAAAATCATTTGTGCATAAAACTTGATTTGGAAAGGGGAGCGCTGGTTCATTTCTCTGTGATGGCGGTCAGACACAGCAGTTCAGTCCCCCAGAAGCTAGTGACATCTTAGGAGCTATCTCCAAAGGGCTCAAACGGCTAGAAAGAAAGCTGCTGGGAGGAGAGCTACTAGCCAGGATCGTGTTTGCAGGAAAGAAAGGGTTTAGAATGGGCTTCCCTCCAGGTCAGAGAGGGTCAGCCAAGCACGCTGAGCCCTTGGTCTCTGTACCATGGAAGCCTGAGCAGGAGAAAATAGGATTAAAGGCAGGCAGGGTAATCAGAACTGGCATGAAGTTGAACTCCGAGCGCCAGGGATATGACACCAGCAGGGGCTGCCGGGAAGGGTGGAAAAAGGGAGACAGAGTTTACCCTTTGTCTTTAAGGGCACCTCCTGGGGACACCTCTGGCATCCCAGATCTAAGGCCCTTCCAGAGAGGGCCAGGGCTCTCTCCCTTTGGCAGAGAAGAAAGAAAGAAATGCTCATGTGCTATATAGAAGGAAAAGGGCTAGCTTTCTGTAGGACAAGACAAAATGAAAAAAGACGGAAGTTCCAAACTGGCTGACTGTTTGCCTTTCAACCTTGGGGAAGGGGTTCTTGGGAGCATCAGCTGTCTCTAGGCACTGCCTACCATTGACTTTTAGCACGTAAGTGTAGAAAGGGACCTTTCCATCCCGTTTCCTCGGAGAAGGTGAATTCAGCAGGTTGTCTGCCTGGGAGAAATGGTACCCACCCTGATGCCTGCCAATGACTTTGCTGCCTGTTTTTTTTATCTGAGTTGAGAATCATTTGTCAAGATGATCTTATCAGGTTAAAAAATGGGGGGAATCTCTTTTAGAAGACTAAAAGCATGAAGGCAGAGCCTCCCCACCCTGGCTATAGAGGAAGCCATGAGATAACTCGTGACAGATTCCCTCTCCAACCTGATCTGCCTTCAACTGGCTTCCATTACTTTATCCCCAGGGGTGAAACAGCAAGCCCCACGTGGGAGAATTAAAAAAATATACATATAAGTGATATTCTTCCTTGATATTGTTTCCAGTTTTCACAACACTTTTTAGCTTCATAACATTACGATTAGGGGAAATTAAGCAACAAGTAATGTTTCCAAAGTTACCCAGAGGCAAAGACAGGAAGACCCTTCTTTCCAGCTCATTCCCTTGGATGATGTTACTTTGGGTCTTGGGTGAGAGTGCCCGAGAGGGCCAATTAAGTGATCCTGGCTGGGTTCATTTCTGGGGTTTGGGAAGTGGGTTTGCCCAATCCATCAGATGGGTTAATCTCCCAACAAGAGCTCCGCTAACTGGTGCCACTACCTAAATGCATCTAATGCCCCCTTTCACTAGGGATTTCCCCCTTGGTCATCAAACCCCACCTCCATGCCCTGACCCTTTATAACCAGGATAATTAGGATGTGTCCACGTGTTCAGGTATGCTAGCACAGACCCTTAATTATGGATGTGTGAGGCTCCAATACGGGTTGGGGCGTATTTCTTGGCACCGAGGGTCTGGAGGCGACATGCTTACACAGGCAAGAGGACAGAGGGAGACCCAGGCCCATCACACGTGCGCACGCACGCACACACACACACACACGCACGACCGGAACGTCATCATAAAAAAGGATCGGGTGGGATTCAAATGGCTGAGGGACTAGCTCAAAAAACTCTTCTGTCTGGTCCCTGCAGCCTCTCCAGGGCAAACCCCAGAAAACACCCTAACCCGAGCCCTGGCCACGTTCCAGTGGTTTCGTGCACCCGTGATTTGCCCTTGTCGGAAAGACAGAGAGAAGGGGGTGGGTGGGGAGACAGTTTTGTAAGAGCCACTGCGGATTATAAACGCATTGCACTGCAGCACGAAAACTCAAGGAGAAAACCCAAGTGGGCCGGGAAACCACTGAGAGGTGAGAACCGGGGAGAGGAGGACCAGGACACGGCGACGGGACGAGAGGCAGAGCGGGGGCCACGTGGGGGTGCCGAAGGGCAGGTTCAGCAGTGTCCGTGCTCACAAAAGCAGCCACCCTGGCCGAGTGCAATGGGGCAGCCACCCTGCCATCCGTCTGGGCAAGAGGGTCCAGTTAGGAGCTGAAAACCCTGTAGGAGGAGAAGTGGGGAGGGAGTTAGTGCCAGAGGAGCAAGGCTGCTCTGTTTCCTTAAAGAGACTCAGAGAAAAGCTCCTGAGTTCTGGACTTCGTCTCTTCCACTTCCTCGGCAGCCCCAGTGACTGGGACAGGCCCTGGCACCTGGGTGGGACTCATCTTGAGTGAATGAATCAATGAACAGATGAAGGAGCCTGGCTCAGCCACACAATAAGCCAGGATGAGCTGTGATCTTCAAGGCAATAATGTCAGCTTGCGAGACACCAAAGTATGTTTTCAAGACTGCCATGTTGTCATAAGGGGGAAGACAATGAGGAAGCTTATGAAATGGAGTGTGTGTGCCCTAGCCTCCTGAAAACAAGGCAACTTAATTCCCACCTAATTTGAAGGGCGCTTGGTGGTGGTTTTGAGGCAGACGATGCAGGGAGTGAGCTTACAATCAGGGGTGACGTGTCATGGCATTAATGTAAGGCTTAAAGAGTTATGCTCAATCCCGGTTGTCTGGTACCTCAGACCATTTCCAGCAATTTCTAGAGGACAAATGGAATCATCAAAATAATAGCGATTGAAATTTGCATCCATGAGAATACCAGCAGCATCTGAGGGGTGATGGAGGTGGTATAAACCCTAGGAGCAGCGAATAGGAACACATCTTGCAGTGGCGAGAGCCATCATTCAACTTGGGGGTGCCCTGGTGGAAGCTGACATCCACAGCCAGGGTTCCCACACTTGAGGGGAACTCAGAATGCCCTGCAGGGGTCATAAAAACACCAACTGCTCGGTGCCCTGACCCCAGAGATTCAGATTCAGCAGGGCTGGGGCAGCCTGGGAATTTGGATTTGTAACACATTCCCAGGAGATGCTGATGCTGCTGGTCTGGGCCCCCAGCGTGGAAAAGCCATGGTCAACAGAGTCAGACATCTCTGTCTGTCAGGGCTCTGCCCACCCCTCACCCCTGGGAAGGAGCTGGCTTACTCATCGGTGTCTTTCTTGCTCTCCTCAATGAAGGCAATGGATTCAGATCTAAGGCGGTTGGTCACTTCATACGTGCGCAGGGTGACCCCGAAAATATCCTCATGGTAGCGGTTGTCATCCTAGGCAACAGAAACAAGCAGGGATCAGATTCCAAATGCCAGCCGAGGGGGTGGAGAAGGGTGGACACATGGACATCCTGGAACGGAACATCCGTGGAGAAGATGGTTCCTGAAGATACCGGGCGCAGGGAGTTCCCTGGCGGCTCAGCGGTTAGGATTCAGTGCTTCCTTGGAGGGGCCTGGGTTCATCCCTGGTCAGAGAACTAAGGTTTTGCAAGCCCTGCACCATGGCCAAAGAAAGAGAAAAGAAATGAGATGTAAATCAGGGCCCCTGGAGACCCCTCTGGTCTCCGAGACCATGTTTTAGCAAGAGCCTCTGCCCTGTAGGGCATGGGGTCTCTTTAAGCCCAGTTGGCAACAAACACTTTTGTTCCCACCCAGAGAGAGTGCTGCTGCTTTGTGGGTGCTAAGGACGGAAGAGCCGAGGGGCTCCAGGGGAAACCTCAGCTCATTTCCCCATTTCCTCCCTCCTCCTTGTTCCTGCCAGTTCAGATCTGGGGCACGGCTGGGTTTAGTGTGAAACGTCACCGTCAGTAGAGACCAGCAGAGATGGAAGAAAGGCCAAAGCACCCGCTTAGCACTCAGGGAACACCACGGTTGCCAAAGTGGAGACTTCTCCTGACATAGTTTATCTGATGATGAGTATCTTAGCTCAGCTTTGCCCAGAAACAAACAAACAAAAAAGAAAGGTCGAGAAACACCATGAGTGAGGATGAACTTGGGGCTTCCAAGGGTTTGTGGAGCCACTGGAGCTCCTTCGGCAGAACCGAGGGATGGGCATTAAGGAGACCCCGTAGGGTGGTATCACTGAGAATTTAACAAGGGGGTAAGGTGCCCCCCCCCACCCCTCGCTGAGGAAAGGCGGTGTTTGGGGAATACGCATTGAGCAGAGTTTCTGGCATCCATAGTCCCAAAGGTTTTGAAGAAACTTTCCCATCTGTAGAGTGGCTTCATTTTAAGTTGGAGTGGTTTTTCGACCTTCTTCTGCAGAAGCTATGAAAATGTGTCCCAAGGACTTATAGCAAAGAGACAGAGTGGTAGGGGACTCTGCCTCTATCCAGGGTGCTCTGGCATTTCTACTGGAAAGCTGTTGTCATTGTTTTAACCTAGGAGAAGGCAATGGCACCCAACTCCAGTACTCTTGCCTGGAAAATCCCATGGATGGAGGAGCCTGGAAGGCTGCAGTCCATGGGGTCGCTGAGGGTCGGACATGACTGAGTGACTTCACTTTCACTTTTCACTTTCATGCATTGGAGAAGGAAATGGCAACCCACTCCAGTGTTCTTGCCTGGAGAATCCCAGGGACGGGGGAGCCTGGTGGGCTGCCATCTATGGGGTCGCACAGAGTTGGACACGACTGAAGCGACTTAGCAGCAGCAGCAGCAGCAGCAGCAGCAGCAGTAGGGGTTTAGTATCAAAATTAGAGCACAGGCTTCTTCTGTGAAAATGTTTGATTGCTGCTCATTTAGGAAAGCAGGGAGAAGAATGGGGTCACATTTGGAGCTTTGTGGAGGCCTGGGACTTAGTTTATTCTATTTGGGGCAGTTGACCACAGACTTGGGACTTTGCTTCCTGGGCTGCTACTGGCCTTTTTGCAAATTAGGAAAAGACACCCCTCCTTCTGGGAGGAACACAGTTCCATGCCAAGGCGTGCTTCTTGGGAGGCCAGGCCTGGTGGTGACTTTCATCCCCTGCTGCTGCTGCTGCTGCTGCTAAGTCGCTTCAGTCGTGTCCGACTCTGTGTGACCCCATGGACTGCAGCCCACCAGGCTCCTCTGTCCTTGGGATTCTCCAGGCAAGAACAATGGAGTGGGTTGCCATTTCCTTCTCCAATGCATGAAAGTGAAAAGTGAAAGTGAAGTCGCTCAGTCGTGTCTGACTCTTAGCGACCCCATGGACTGCAGCCTACCAGGCTCCTCCGTCCATGGGATTTTCCAGGCAAGAGTACTGGAGTGGGGAGCCATTGCCTTTTCCTTTCATCCCCTACTTGCCCCCTTTGGACAAACCCTTTTGTGCAGTGGCCAACCTACACAACTGCCCAGGGCAGTCCTGCAGCTTGGTACTGGGGACAGGGTTAGGATCGTTTCTGTCTAACTACTAGTGGCCCACCCGCTTTGTCATTTTCATACATCACAGCTCCCCATTCTATTTAATATACACACTGCATGCCCAGCTATCTTTCCTTCTCTACTATGGTTTGGGATCACCTGTGTCCTCTACCCCCAGTCATAAATGGGAAGATGCGAGCAGCGATGTCATCATGGGTCCCCTGAGTCACTGAGACAGGTAAGACAAGGAAGAGGAGACAGGATGCCAGAAAAGAGCTCCCAGGAGCCAGCCCATCACTCACCCTCAGCCTGCTGATGAACACGCCAGCGTCCTCCACCGAGAGCTTGCCCTTCTGCGTCATGATGCGCTGGATGGCTTTGAGGACATCGGCTGCCATGGTGACATCCCCGCACACGTAGATGTGGCCCCCTTGCTCCTTCAGGGCTCGATACACGGGTTCTGCCAGCTGCTCTTGTAGGATGTCTTGCACGTACTTCTGCAGGGTGTTGGGGGTGGGGTGGGGAGTGGGACGACTGGTGAGGAGGAGCCAGGCTGTGGAGCTCACCCCTCTCCCCCACCACCCTGGGAACAGAGCCTGACCCAGGCGCTTGGGGGCAGGTCTGTGTTTTGTGCAGAGATGCAGGGGACTGGGAAGAGTGAAGCAGGGGAAGAGGGACCATCCATCTGAGAGAGTGATGAGCTGCGCCTCTGCTGCAGCTCGCCTCTGCTGAGGACCCTGGAGGGAGCCATGCCGCCCATGCCCAGAGCTGTCCGCCGGAGGCGTAAGAGTAGGGTGTTCTCTGCCAGCTCCTCTCTCCCATGGCCAGTGGTCACCCCGGGGCTGTTTACACCCGTGCACCTCTAGGTGTGGGGCTGGTACTGCAGGCATCCTATGCCCAGGTGCTGGAGAAGCCCCAGACAGACAGCAGGAGATGGGGGAGGGGCTCGCAGGTGACATCCGAGCAAAGCCAGCTGCTGCAGGAATTGCTGGGATAAATGGTGGGCTAAGGGAATATCGGGTGGGCACAAGGGGTGTCCAGTGCAGCTTCTAGAGAATTTTCTGGGTTGTTCAGGAAGCTTCCCCGAGGCGAGCCTGGTGTTCAGCTGGTACTTTTAGGCACGACCGTGCCAGCTGCTGAGACACTGATGAACTCTCATGCCAGGTGTCCAGTAGCTGCTGCCGGGACCCTCTGGGTACCCCCTTCCCCGGCTGTCCTGGGTCCTTTCCTGGGACGCCCCTGGGGGTCCAGTTGAAGTTCCCTAAGATCCAGCAGGGATGTGCCCCTGTCTTGTAGCCCGTGTCCACTCTGATTTGGAGTGCCTCTTATGGGCTGTTTAATTTTTTATTGGGTGGGGGGTGCTGTTTAACTTTAAAAAAATTCGTATTTAATTATTTTAAAAGTTTATTTTTTGGCCCTGAGGCATGTGGGATCTTAGTTCCCTGACCAGGGATTGAACCTGTGTCCCCTGCATTGGAAGCATGGAGTCTTAACCACTGGACTGCCAGGGAAGTCCCTTTTAATTCATTTTGTAAATATTTTCATTGTGATAAAATACACATAATGTAAAATGCAGGTGTGTTTTAAAGTGTGCAGCCCGATGCAGTGGGATTGAGCACATTCGTGGTATTGAACCACCACCCAAGCTTTCCCTCTGCCCCAGAAGGATACCCTGTACCCATAAGTGTCACTCCCCATTCCCCACTTCCCACAGCCCCTGGGAACCACAAATCTGCCTCTGTCTCTATGGATCTGGATGTTCTGGATATTTCATGTAAGTGGCATGACAGAGTATGGACTGTTAAATATTTTAGGTCGCATGTTTCTGCTCCATGCTTCCTGAAGTTCAGAGCAATGTCACGGAGGAGAGTTCAGAAGGGGTGAGGGTGTTCGAGAGCAGGGTGTGCGTGCACACGTGTGTGACGGGCTGGGGCTTACCTTTGGTTTGTCTGGCTCCCGGGAGTAGGCCGTGTACAGTTCTCTGAAGACCCCCTTGCTCTTGGCCTGCAGGGTCTCCTCCCTGTAGATGTGGTCTATCTTGGACTGCCGGCACCCGAAGACCAGGACCATGGGGCAGGGGCTCATTCCTGGGGGCGGGGAAACCTGTCACCGACAGCTCTGATGCCCGATGTGGGGGCGCCGGGGCGCTGGGAACCTTAGCACGTGTGACAGGGGCAGAGGCGTGCGGATGCTGGGGCAGGGAGTGTGTGTTCTGTCTCTCTCACACACACATGCACACACTGAGGGAGGTAGGTGATGTGTGTTCAGGCTTCAGCAGACCTCTTTTCTCTGGGTCTCAATCGTTCCTCTGCCCCTCCCCCACACTGGTAGCACCAAACCCCCGGACTTGGAAGCTAGACTGCCTGGGTTCAAATCCCAGCTCTGTGTGATGCCAAGGGACGAACTTTCTATGTCTCCGTGTTGCCATGTGAAAAATGGAAGTAATAACAGCATCCAACCTCATAGGGTTATTTTAAGAAGTAAATATACATTAGACACCTGCCCAGTACATAGTGAAGTCCCTTGGTATCCCAGGGGGTCACTTCCAGGACCCACCCTGATACCAAAATCCACTGATGCTCAAGTGCTATAGTTGGTCCCCTGAACCCGCTGGTCCTCTGTATCTGTGGTTCCAAATCCACGGGCTCTCAGCTGGCCTCGGATGGTATATATGGATTTAACGAAAAAAATTTTCATGAAAGTTGACCCACGCAATTCCCATGTCTGTCAAGGGTCAACTGTACTTTGTGAATGTATGTTTGCTATTCCACTAGAATGACAATTCCACTGGGGCAAGAGTGTGTGTGTGTTTCCAGTTGTTTCTGTCTTGTTCATTGCTACGCCTCCAGCACCTACAATAGTGTTTGGCATCCATGAGATGCTCAGTAAATCTCCGTTTAATGCATGTCAGAACTGTGTTTTTTTTTTTTTTCTCCTCTCTCCTCCCAAAACTGATGTGTTGTGTTTCTCGCACAGCAAACCCTGCACTTCAAAAACCGCCTTTGCAACCATCCCAGAAACACACATCCATTGGATAAGGCTTAATGCACACCCCTTCTAGGACTGCGTACATTTTAAGATGGGGGTCCTAGCTTAACAGTCCAAGAAATGTCTTCTGGGGATGGGCTTTCAGACCTTGCAACAAGTTGTGTGGATGACTTGTTTGGATGGGTCCCTTGAGTTGCACCATAAACTTCACCTGTGGGTCTGGTTGCTATAGTATTCCCCGTCCCTCCCCAGGCAGTGATGCAAAGAAGACAGAACAGTGTTGTGCCTCCTGGCTGCTGGGATACAGGCAGCCCTCCCAGGATCCAGGGGGAGGAAATCATGTGCTTGCTGGACCACAACCCACCTTTGTGTTGGATATCAAATTGCCGCTGCTGCCAGAAGCTCCGGAAGGGGGCGATGCCAGTGCCTGGGCCAACCAGGATACAGGGCACTTGGGGATTTTGGGGCAGGTGGAAGCTGGGCGCTCTGGACAAGGAAGGGAGAGTCAGGAGTCTGGCTGAGTTCAAATCTGATCAAGAACTGTTGGATCTCTGCTGTATACAGCAACAGAGATCCAACAGTTCTTGATCAGATTTGAGCTCAGCAACAGCACTGTGAAACAATTATCCTCCAATAAAAAAATTTAAAAATAAAGAAAAGGAAAAACCCTGTTGGATCTTAGGTAAACGAGATGGCTGTCCTGGGTAGAACTACAATGGGACTTAAAGCTCTTCAGCTGGGGTCAGGTGGCCCTTTTCATGGTTGGAAGGTCCCATAAATTTGGAGAATTTCCCCAAACAGGAAATCCTCAGGGTCTGCCTATCGCTCCACTTTCTAATTATCCCCATTGCTGAGCTAAGCCACAAAGGGAATGGGATGGATCAAATACAGGGCTTCCCTACCTCAGCCCTCCTGACATTGGGGGCTGCATAGTTCCCTGTATACAGTCCCACGACCATGAGATGGGGGCTGTCCTGTGCACTGTAGGATACGGACTAGTGCCCAGGCCTCTATCTATTAGAAGCCAGGAGAACCCTCCAGCTGTGATAGCCAAAAATATCTCCAGACTTTGCCAAGGGCTCCTGGGGGGCAAAATCACCCTTGGCTGAGAACCACTGAATTAACCATCTATGAGATTTTCCAAATCTGGGAGCTGCAAATGTCAGCGTACAAAAGAATCACATGGGGATGTTCAAAGAGGGTGGATTGCTGGCAATGCAGTAAGTCTAGGCTCAGGACTCAGCATTTTTGAAGCACCCCAGGGGATTCTGGTGCTGGTGCTATGTGGACCATACCATGACCACTCTACCCTTCACAGCTGAGAAAAATGACTGTCCAAGTCCACGGTTTAGGTAGGGAAGTTATCAGTTGACAAAGCAGGTAAGTACAGAGGGCCTAAGCTCAGGCATATCAATGATTTTTTCATTTTTATGTTTTTAAGGCTATATTCTTCTTATTTGATTGACTGATTGTGGTAGGAACACTTAACGTGAAACTGATCCTTGTAACGTGTTTTTAAGTGTACAATACAGTACTGTTACCTGAGGGCAGAAATATCCTTTAAAACTGAGTTTGGAAGGGGAAGGTGGTTGACAGGGAGGGCGGTTAAATCTTCCTGGTCTCTAAGAAACTGGGAACACATCGGGCGGCCAGCAGGCTTCGGATAGAAATTTCATTGGCCTGAAAATTCCATTAAGGCTGAAACTGCCTTTGCCTGGTTGTCTGCGGTGGCCCCAGCTAGCACAGGACAAGCACTTGATAAATATCTGTTGCACTGACCTGAATTTGACTAGAGGACTTGCCTAGTTCCTGCTAGGTTGCTCTGCCCCCATGAGCCTGTTGCCTAACAGCTGGGAGTGATGCTGAATGTTGATCTCAGTCCTGCCTGACTCAACCACCTCTCTAGAACCCTTCCGGATGGTCCACCGACCCCACCCACCCCATCTCAGGACCTCAGGATGCAGATTTGGGATGGCTGCTTCTCTCTCTTCGTTTGCTACTCACCCTCTCACGAAACAGGGCACCACTTCGTCAGCCTGGATCCGGTTGAGCCAGGAGGAGCACACGCCGTGGTGAATTGGTCCTTCTCCATCTAACAGGATAATCGAGGTGATCTGGCTCATCTACTGTCCCTCACGCTGCCCCATCCCTGGCCTCCCAATCCTTCAGCACAGAAGGCTCACAGACCCGATGCCAAGTTTCTGCCTTAGGGGTCCCTGTCTGGATCCCTTGCTCTGATGACGAAAAGGAAATGGTAAAGCTGGGGTGGGCCCGTGGCTGTGAAACCATTGGGTAGGGGCGGGCTGGATTCTAATCCTGTCCACTGCAAGGGCCTTGGTCCATGTGCTCTCTGTGGCCTGCCAGGACCCTGATCTCAGCACTCTCTCAGGCACCACATACTTTTTTTCCTTTGGCTGTGCCTTGTGGCTTACAGGAGCTTAGTTCCCCGACCAGGGATTGAACCCAGGCCCCAGCAGTGAAAGCCTACAGTCCCAACCATCCGCCAGGGAATTCCCAGGCACCATGCATTTTCACCTCTTTACCAAGGATGGAAAACACAGGCACAGAGGTCAGGGTATCTGGCTTCCCTACAACCAGCTGGGTGTCATAGAGCACAGAGCTCCCCTCTCCGAGGGAAGAGAGGGTGGTGGTTTTTTCTAGCTGCTGCCTTGGGGGTAAAAAGGGAGGAAGGGAGTAAAGGGCGTCTTGGGCTTTGGGAGCAGAGGTTTCCAAAGGCACAGCTCATTTCTTTCCTAATTCTGCACAGAGCTGGCTTTGCCTAAGGGGGCAGTTTGCTGCACTGTTTCTTCTCGCAGTTTTCCTGACCTTGGAGAGGGATGGGTCTCCTCCCCGGGGTTTGGGTCTTGGCAGAGGTTTAGGCAGGTGTTCAGGGGCCCCTGGAAGCAGGGTGGGAAATGCAGAGCCGGGGGCTCTCCCAGCGCCTCTGCCCACCTCGGGTGCGGTAGGAGACGATGGCCACGGTGAGATGCACCTCGTCGGGGTACATGTCCGGGGAGGAGCTGATGGAATAGTAGCGAGGCTGCAGCAGGGACAGCTGGGTCAGGAGCAGGGTGGAGGGCATCTGGATGGACGGGAACTCCTCCAGCACTTCCACGATAGTGGGGTTCTTGCCCCATTTCCATTCCTCGTACTCCTGCAGACCCTGAACCACAGACAGAGACAGAAGGGAACTTGCAGCCAGACCCTGGAGCGAACTTTCAAGGTAGGCTCGCTCGCGAAGGTTCAGGGAAGAAGGGAAATT
Source organism: Bubalus kerabau (assembly GCF_029407905.1). Lineage (NCBI taxonomy): Eukaryota > Metazoa > Chordata > Mammalia > Artiodactyla > Bovidae > Bubalus > Bubalus kerabau. Next base: position 61,992,386 of record NC_073639.1, on the reverse strand, counting down.
AAAAAGTAGTCATAGTTAACTCTTACACAGGAATTATCCTGTGCCAAGTTTTCACTGTTGCAAGGATATTATGAAATAAGCCTGATTGTCACCCCTATTTTATTGATGGGGAAACTGAGGGATATAGAGATCACTCAACTATGAGGTGGTGGAAAACTTTAGCCCACAAACCACCTGCTCATATGGTCCGTGAACTAAGAGTTGTTTTTATACGTTTTAATGGCTGGAGGTAGAGAATCAAACAAACAATACTATCATCTGATGTGAAGAACTGAATCACTGGAAAAGACCCTGATGCTGGGAAAGATTGAGGGCAGGAGGAGAAGGGGACGGCAGAGGACAAGATGGTTGGGTGGCATCATTGACTCAATGGATATGAGTTTGAGCAAGCTCTGGGAGACAGTGAAGGACACGGAAGCCTGGCATGCTGCAGTCTGTGGGGTCACAAAGAGTTGAACACGACTAAGAGACTGAACAACAAGAAGGGTTCCAAAGGAAGGAGAAAAAAGCGTTAGCTATTTCTACTGCCGTCAGAGAACTTGGAGATTCAATGGGATAGCTCTTTTTTTCTGTTAGACCTTTGTTAGAAGGAGGGGAGATGGCCAGGTTTAGCCTTGCCTAGAGAATCCCAGGGACAGGGAGCCTGGTGGGCTGCCGTCTATGGGGTCACACAGAGTCGGACACGACTGAAGTGACTTAGCAGCAGCCGCCAAAATGGATTAGCTAATATGCTAAGTCGCTTCAGTCGTGTCCGACTCTGTGTGACCCCATAGATGGCAGCCTACCAGGCTTCCCTGCCCCTGGGATTCTCTAGGCAAGAACACTGGAGTGGGTTGCCTTTTCCTTCTCCAATGCATGAAAGTGAAAAGTGAAAGTGAAGTCGCTCAGTCGTGTCCGACTCCTAGCGACCCCATGGACTGCAGCCCAACAGGCTCCTCCATCCATGGGATTTGCCAGGCAAGAGTACTGGAGTGGGTTGCCATTGCCTTCTCTGTTAGCTAATATGGTGACCTGCAAACTAGACCGTGGCAGCCTTCACTCAAGGCTGCCATCTGCTGAAAAACTGCTGCAATAACCATACAGAGAAGAAGTGAAGTTGCTTAGTCATGTCCGACCCTTTGCGACCCCATGAACTGTGGCCTTCCAGTCTCCTCTGTCCATGGGATTTTCCAGGCAAGAATCCTGGAGTGGGTTGCCATTTCCTTCTCCAAGGGATCTTTCTAACCCAGGGATCGAACCCAGGTCTCTTGCATTGCAAGCAGACTCCTTACCAGCTGAGCCATGAGGGAACCATAAAATTCTCCAAGGAGCAGGTGGAGGGATTGAATGAGGCCAGGGACCCACCTTGCTGAGGACCAGCAGACGCTGCTTCTCCTTCTCACTGGTGGCCAGGGAGGCAAACTGCTGCAGCTGCAGCGGCGTCGGAGGCGTGGTGATGTCCAGGTAGTACTTGAAGGCCTGGAAGATGGTGCAGGGCGGCAGGCGATGCTCATCGGTCCAGTTACTGATAACCCCTGCAGAGGCACAACAGAGCTGAGAGATGGGGAGGGGAGGGGCAGTGTGCGCTCTGAGGGTTTGGGTCCAAGTCACGGAAGCCAGACCTGCTCCTGGAGCAGAGGATGGGGCCCAAAGAACCGACTGCCCCTGAGCCAACTGACCCCTTGGCTGGCCACCTCCATCCCACATCTAAAGCCAGGTTTCCTGGGGACCCTGTGATTGCCTCCTGTATACAAGGAGCATGTCCAAAATCAGCTGAGCAAGCTAGTGCCAGAATTTAAGAGTAAATATTAAAGTAGCATGAGACCGTCCCTTGATATTCTGAGCAATGAGCCACCAACTGAGCACAAACTATGAGTCCATTTTTCCCTCCGTCTGTCTTCTCGTGGTGTCAGCCTTTCACCCCTCTGAGTGGGATTCTAGCATTTAAAATTCAAAAATGCCAAATGCTTGCCTAGCCCTCTCTATGAACCATGTCATTTCCTCAGCACTTTCTATTAGAAACTCTCTTAATCCTTGCCACAATCCTAGGTGGTGGGTGCTATTATTATCTCCATTTTGCAGTTGAGAAAAGGGAAGCACAGAGAGGTTAAGGCATTTGCCCATGGTCACCAGGTGGCACTAGAGGAGATGCAGGAGATGTGGGTTCCATCTCTGGTTTGGGAAGACCCCCTAGAGAAGGGAATGGCAACCCGTCCCACAGTATTCTTGCCTGGAGAATCCCATGGACAGAGGAGGGTGATGGGCTACAGTCTCTAGGGTCACAGAGAGTCAGACATGACCGAGAGACTGAGCTCAACAGCAACAACGCTGCTCAAATCCATAAAGTCAGGCAGTACTGCTCCAGACCATGTTTGAACTACCGCCTCTGTGTGCTTTAGTCCAATAGAGGTCCTAAACACAAGCCTCTACTTCATCAGGCGCTCAACTCAAGATATAAAGTACTGTTCCAGTATGGAGGAAGAACTGGCTGGGCTGGATTTCATAAGAGAAGGAGTGTCTCTCCTAAGGGTACCAGCAGGGTTTCGACTACGTACTGTTCTCACACTCTGCGCTGACTTTATGTCCTGCCTCCCTTGTAGAGGAGATGCGTCACTGTATCCTGGGCTACCACGTGCGGCCACCGCAGTTCCTTAAGTCCTGAGCTCACTCACAGCTACTGAGATGAAGCATCAGACCCATTTGCCTTGCAAAGCTCTTTAATAGGAATGTCAAGGGTGGCCCCCAAACAGGTTGGGACTTGATCTAATGATATCAGAAATCGGGTTCAATTCCAGTGGGCCACCGAGCTTCATTTAGTGCTTTTGGATTCTAAGAGAAGGCAGGAGTGGACTTTAGCTGCTACTCCCTCGGTGGGCGGTGAGGCTGGGGTGATGAAGGAAGTCAGACAAGTAGCCTTTGCTAAGACCAGTGTCTAGCCGATGAAGGAAGGTAAGGCTCTTTCCCTCAAGGGTGAACCATCAGTGTCCTGGCTTAAATGGACACTTGCCCAGCTAGTTGGGTCAAGGCTGTTCAGCCATGAGGAAGGGGAGCCTTCGGTCTCATACGCTGGGGGTGACAGAGACCCACTCTCCTGCCTGGACTGGCAACTAGGCAGAAGAACGAATTTCCTCTTCCCTGGACACCCGCTGGGGAAGGGAAGGCCCAGACAGCCTCTGGAACTCCTCGGAGAAGGAAAGGGCCCTTGGGAGTGGCTGGGTGGGGTACCAGCTTGGCCGTAGTTACCCAAAGCCGTGTTCCGCTCCTCCAGCAGCTCCACCTTCACCAGCTGGTTGGCAGGGGGGGCATCCTCCAGCCGCTCGATCAGGGCATTCACCAGGTCCTCGTGGTTGCCAGGGAAGACGCCCAGGTGGTCCCCGGGCTGGTACTGCAGGTCCTGACTCCCATTGGTGTGGAGACGCACGAAGATGGTCGATCGACTGGAGGCAAGGGTGGGGGAACAACAGGGTGAGGGTCGCCAGCTTGTGCCCCTTTTCTTTGCCCCTTTGTCTGTCTTTGTGGCTACACCTCCCCTCCTTCCATTCTCCTTGGGGGCTCAGGCCAATCAGACTTCCACCCTCATCAATTCCACAGGGTGGGTTTCAGCAAGGTCACTCATGAGATCCTCTTTGCAAACCCAACAGCCAGCTCCCAGCACTCACTGTGGTCATCAGAGCAGTACTGGACGTGGCTTCTCCTTCTTCCTTCTCAATCCCCTTCTCTTGATCTCCCCAGGCTCTCCTGGTCTCTTCCCTGGCTGCTCTTCCTCGGTCCCCTTTGTTGGTTCCTTCTCATCTCCCCTAACTCTGGACGTTGGAGCACCCCGAGATTCAGTCCCCAGATCTCTTTGCTTTTCTGACTTCCTGTCCCTGCTTTCCTTTTCTCCATAGCACTTACCAACCTCCACAGAATGGAGAGTTCACTCCATTCTATGGCATGTGGTCTGTCTCTCTGCCTGCCCCTTCCCCATCCCCACCCCGAGGACAATAGAGGGGACTAGGAATCTGTCTAAACTCTAGAGGGCGAGGAACTTGTCTGTTTTCTCCACTGCTCTATTCTAGCACTTAGGACAGTGCATGACACACAGTAGATACTCAAGAAATATTTATCGATTGAAGGAAGCTCAGATCCTCAGGGTTAACCAGCTGCTGGAATAGGCTATTTCTGATACCAGATTTCCACCAGGAACCACTAAACCCCACAGGAGCCGCGGCAGTGATGTCCCCGTTCTGCAAAATTCCACCTCTCCTGGGAATCCCAAGCTCCACCTCCTTTTACAACTGGGGTCCTCACCTTGTCCTGGAAAAGGGGAAAGGGCTTGACCTTAAGCTCAGGTTCTTAATATCCCCAGTCCACTGACAGTATAAAGTTTATAGAACAAAGGAGAAAACCCAGAGGGAAACTTGTTTAGGCCTGCCGAGTCATGCCCTTTCCTTCGATAGCTGGATTTCAAGTGCAGGAGATCTATGAATGAATCCTTAGAATAGGATTATTCTGGTTCTTTTAAAGTTTTAGTACCAATACACTGCATTTTTATGCCTGAAAACTTTGGGATTGATGACTACACTTGGGTAAATCAAATCTTTTTGTATTCTTGGAGTTAAATTCGCATTTTCAGATCCGCTTTTTCTTCCGTGCCAACTGGTTTTCAGTTGATAGAGACACTTGATATTCAACATGAAGTTTATATATTCTCCATGGTATGTAAATCAGCACTTGAATAGACCAATGGGACTCGCTATTTGAAGGAGTTTTTGGCACAACCAAAAGTTCTTTTGTGCTGCAAATAGCCACCATTATTAAAAATAGTTGTGCTGGCATCTCTGCTTTTTTGGGTGTATTTTCTTGAAGCATGACACCCCTGTCCTTAGTAGGGTGGGGAACTCGGTGACTGAGCTTGTGAATGATGGTGGTGGGGGTCTGGGCTCCCACTCTCCTTCCCCGGGCAGATTTTGCCCCCCGTGGAGCACTGATTTTATCTATTAAATGGGCTTGCGTGAATGACTCTGCTCTGAGCTCATGCCAATCTATTGGTTCCTGGAGAGCGAGACCTGCCAGCTCCAGGAAGGGAACGAGCAGAGGCCGACAGCCAGCAGGGGGCGCTGTGGGGTTGCGAATTTGGGAGCCTCCAGGGCCAACCACGGGAAGCCTTTGAAAGGCCCGCAAATCAATTCCCACTTTCTCCCTGATCATCACGAGTTGTTGTTGTTGTTTTTTTTTTTCAGAAGTATATTTGCCTCCGTTCCTATGGCCGGTACAAAATAGAAACGTGGAGGCCCCAAACTTGCTGAGCTGGCTCATGCTCACAGCCTTTTCCCCTAAGTCCTCTTGAACGCAGTTGAGGGTGGTCAGGCAGAGAAGGGCCAGGGATAAGAATGGAGCTGGCCTGTGGGCCACGAGGTGGGGGCAGGCTCTGCTGGGAGTTGGACCCCGGACACTGCATGCCTCTGACTGGAGAACCCAGAGCTGAATGGCTGCATGGCCCGAGGTCCTTGAAGCTTTGCTGGGAACTGATCCCCCAGTGGGTAGCACTAGCCTGGAGACTTACTGTCTTATATCTCTGTTCTGCTGGGGGTTTCTAAGTATAGGACTTTCTAACCTTTCTTTTTTTTTAAAGCTTGGGATATACATGGGTTGTCAGAAAGTATTAGGGGAAGGACTTCCCTGGAAGTCTAGTGATTAAGATTCCACACTTCAAAAAAAAAAAAGGATTCCACACTTCTACTGCAGGGGGCATGAGTTCAATCCCTGGTTGGGGAAAGAAGATCCCGCATGCCACGTGGCACGGGGATAAAAAAAAAAAAGTCCTTTCCCAAGCTTAAAAAAAAAGTAAATATTTGGGGGGTGAGGGGGAAAGGTAGCATTGGAAAGGCAACAGCCATTCAAATGCCTGTCCCCTGAGTATGGCCTGCTTGTGATATATTTACATCCACCTACAGCAACATCGCACACACACACACTCACTCATGCACACACACAGTTAGCAATGGTTCAATGACAGGTTCACAGGGGAAAGAACAGTCTGCTAACATCCAGCATTAAAAGGTAGGGGTGGGGGTGGGAAACAGCTCCTGTTCGTTCGTTTATCAATGAAAAGAGTAAGCATGGTCTTTTGTGAGCAGTTTGAGGTGATAAGGTTCAGAGCTTCAACGAATTTGTTGACACTTTCTAGGCACTGGTGAGAGTGATGGATAAAGAAAACACAGGGCCCCATTCTTATTAAGAAGCAACTGAAAAAGATCATGGATGGGGCTAGTGATGTGGATGGGTGGGAGCTGACAGGTTGGGGGCAGTGGGCTCAGTGACCAGCAGATAAGGATGGTCAGGGAAGCCTCGCTGGCGATTTGATGTTGGAGCAGAGATCTGAACGATGAGGAAAAGGGGACATGCAAAGATTTGGGGGAAGAGTGTTCCCGAAAGGGGAAGCAGTACATGCAAAGGCCCTGAGGTCGGAAAAAGCATGACATGTCTGAGGATGGGAAAGAAGGCTGGAGGGTTTGGAAGAGGGGTCAACACAGGGCTGACTGGCACAGGAGGAGGTCAGAGAGCTAGGAAGAGACCAGATCAGGAGGGTCTCATTGTAATCTGTCCAGGCAAGGAGTTTGGAGGTTTCCTGAGATCAGTGGGAAGCCACTGGAGGGTGTGAAGCTGCAGGAGGATGGGCTTCCATTTATGTTCTTAAAAGATTAGTCTGGCTGCTATTTGGAAGATGAATCTTTGAGAGAAAAGGCAAGAAACAAGGAAGACAAGTTAGGTGGCTTTGGGAGGCCCTCAGACCACAGATGATTGTGGCCTTTCTTATGGTGGCAGCTATAGATCTGAAATGTATTTGAAAGACAAGCCCATGGTATCAGCTGAGAGTTGGATGGATATTAGGAGGGAGACAGAGGAGGCAGAGAGGGAGCCTGAGTTTGGGGCTTACACTGAATGTTGATGTCCTGTGTTGAGATGGGGAAGGCTGGAAAGAAGTGATTTTATCCAAGAGGAGCTGGGAATTGAGAGTACTCCCATGCAGAACTCTCCATTACAATGTCCCATCTTTCTCTGATATACCCCAGCACTCAGGCCCTTTCAGCATCTTTGCTCCTACATGGCCCTGTCTGTTCTCTATCTTATCTAAAGCCGACCCTCTGTCTCCCCTCCTCCTCCTGACTTCTAGGACTTACATGGCCCATACCCCACCCATTAGTGCTCCACCGTACTCTTTTCTGTATTGTTTGCTAATTGCCGCACACAGGAAAGTTTATTTCCTGGCCAGGCAGTAACTGCGGTCAGTCGCTTTTCTCTTTAGAGTTGCAAGGATCACCCTCAAAAAGTGGTTTATTTCCTCTTAAGCACTTTGCTTGCTTAAGGGTCTCTTGTTATGGGTGGGAGCAGGGTGGGGAGGGTGTTTCATAATATCTTTATTCGGTCTCCTGGCTCAAACATCCTGACTTTGGCTGTGGGCAGGGGAAGATGGGAGAAAGGGTCATACTTTTTTACTCAATCCTTAAACACACACACACACACACACACACACACACACACACACACACACACACACCCCTTATAAAGCTGGAAATGGTAGTAAGGCCTGAAAATAGGTAGTGCTGTGGAGTCTGGTTTTAAAGGGTTAAACACCGAGACCCCATTTGATTCTTTTAAAGCTAATCTGTAACTGATTTTAATACTATCTTCTGGTTACTAACCTTTCTGAAATGCCCTCTTGCAAGTCGCTCAGCACAGAGTCAGCTGCCCTTTCCAGAGGTGGATGGTTTGGTGGGGGTGGAGGGCATTTATTCTGGGACTTGGTCCAACTTAGCATCAAAACATTTGCAAATTACCTTGCTTTTTATGTACTATGGTTTGGGAGTAATTTTTATGATCTGGTCTTTCATGGTTGGTCGCTGAGAGAAACGTCCAGTAGATTCTTAGTCCCTTCTTCTCCAATGCCACTGAGATTGTACTTTTCCATGGGACAGAAATGGAGAGTAAGATGTATATTTCAAATAGAGAGTCACTTTCTACTGGGTTGGCCAGAAAGTTCGTTCACTTTGGGGCCAACCAATATATCAGAGATTATTATGCTCTGAATATTACATGTAACGAATTCTTCAAATACATTAATTTCCCAATCCATTTCTTCAGCGTTTGAGGGTCTGGGGGAGAACATACGCGCCCTGGGGCTCCATCCTGTTGACCATATTGACCACTTTATCATATGTTTTACATCCAGGCACAGAGAACAGACTTGTGGTTGCCAAGGGGGTGAGGGGTTTGGGGGAGATGGAGCGAGAGGCTGGGGGTCACAGAAGCAGCTTTTATATGTAGAATGGATAAACAAGTTCCTACTGTATGGCACAGAGGATTATATTCAATATCCCGTGATAAACCATAATAGGAAAGAATATTTAAAAAGAATGTGTGTATACATGTATAACTGAAGCACTTTTCTGTACAACAGAAATTAATGCAACATTGTAAATCAACTATAGTTTAATTGAAAAAACAGTTTTATATCCACATAGAAAGCACACATATTAAAATGTGCAGATGTATGAAGCTGGGGTGGGTAAGGAATAGTAGCAGAAACAGCATACCCCAGCTGCTTTGTGTGTGTTGTTTTTAATAGAGTGGTCTTGTGATGCTGCTGATGCGACAGGTATAGCCACTTGGCGTTTTTGACTTTGGAGTCAGAGAACTGAGTCTGAGTGACCTTAAAAAGGTCACTTGCATTTTCTAATTGTCATTTTTCCTATTTAAAACATGGGTGATAACAGTACCTATTTCCTGGGCTGTTCCGAACTCTGGGAGAGCCTGCACAGACAGAACTCAAAACTGTGCTCGGAACACAGAAAATACTAGATAAGTACTAGTTCTCATTTTAGGTAAGGAGACAGGTGTTCTGAAGACCTAAGGGACTTGTCCAAGGTCACATGGCTGGGGGATGGCAGCACTGGGGTAAGAACTCAGAGTTGTCTGGCTCGAGAGGCCACCCTTTGTACCATGCCACAAAGAATGAAGATCTCAAAAGATCTTCATGGGCTAGATTCCATTCAATGGGGATCCAGGCAAAGACTTTCATAACTGCTAAAAAATGTACTTATACATGGAGTGATGCAGAGATCTGGCTTGATCATTTTGAAAAGACTTCAGGTCTGAGAGCAGAAAGGACATAAGCTTAATGGGAGAGTGGCAAGGCTGTTAGGACAACCCGGGGCTGCTTTAGCAGCTCCTGTCCGGATTGAGGATGGTAACAATGGCCTCGGCGCACGTGGCCGTGGTCACAGGACTTCACTGCTCTGTGTCCAGGCCCGAGAACGACGCTTCCAGCAGGACAGCGTGTCCTTCTACTACAGCCAACGGTTTGGGAAACCGGGTCTCAGGAAAAACAGCTGGAAGGAACGAGGATCAGGGAGAGTGGCTGCTGTCCTTGGCTACTGGCTCTCTCATTTGGAAGAACTGACTGTTCTGGGTGTCACTGGAGAGTGTAACACAGGGTCAAAATGGAAGTCCTAGGAACACATGCTTTGGTATAAACAATAGGAGGACAATTTCTAACAACTGGGACCTCAAAACACAGAAGGGGCTGTTTTGTAGGTTAATAAACCTCCCGTCATCCCAAAGGACTTAAAGTAGAGACTGAGCAGGCATTTCTCAGGACATCAGAGAAGAATTATCCGCAACAAGGAGCTGTCTGGACTAAGCTGTCTGACTAAGGAGCTGTCTGACTAAGGTGCACGTTAGAGTGAATATTAGCAGTTTGACGAAGGTGTGGTCTCTATTAAAAAAGATTCCTCATAAAACCTTTCTCTTTCCTCTTTCCACAGAGATCACCACTATTCATTTTTTTTTCTTTTCTTTTTGGCTGTACCGAGTAGCTTGTGGGATCTTAGTTCCTTAATCTTGGATCAAACCTGCAACCCCTGCCGTGGAAACCTGAGGTCTTAACCACTGGATCACCAGGGAAGTCCCAACCTTTTACTTTTTTCATCCCTGCAGGTTGGAGCTTGGCAAATGGAAAGCAGTAAGCCAAGATGCTGCAAGGCAGCAAAGGGGTTCTGGAGGACCCTTCCAGTGGTAATAGGAAGTCAGTCCTTGGAGTCAACAAGGGTTCATTCCTTGCTGTGGGAGGCGTCTGGGGCACAGGCAGGGAACCTGAAGGGACCAGGGTGTTCCTACCTGGATTTTGGACTCTGAAGGTTTTGGCGGCTGAGGAGTCGAGCGGCTGAGACCCGCTTTTTGTGGACATTGGATAGACCTGGGGGGAGAAGAACAAAGGTGCTCCTGAGATGGGGTAAAACAGTTGTCAATTCAGAGTCTCCAGCTTCTCCTGACCCTCTGGAGTGAAACGAAGAGATAAAAGAAAAGAGGTCAGGCAGGCATTGGGGTGGGTGGTTGTGGATACAGCAGAACAGAAAGCAAAGCTGGCTGAACTTAGCAGAGAAGAGGAGGTTTAGGGTAACATGCTGCAGGGCTGGAGAGAGAGCCCAGAGCAGCAACAGTGTGTTTATTTGGGTGGCCTGCCTAAAGGGTGGAGGTGGGCACAGCAACCCACTCCAGTATTCTTGCCAGGAGAATCCCATGGACAGGGGAGCCCGGTGGGCTACGGTCCACAGGGTTGCAAAGAGCTGGACACGACTGAAGCGACTGAGCACACATGCATGTACTACAAGGGAGACCTAAGCAACGAAGCCCACCTTCTCTAAGGACCTTCCAGAGGTGAGAACTGCCGTCTCCCGTCCCCACCCCCGCGTCTTGGATGTCTCCCCAGGCGGGTGGTAGGAGGTACCTTGTGTGAGTTCCGGAGCTTCCGCCACGTAGGTGAGACGGAACTTGTTCCTCTTCCAGCTGCGGTCATTGCTGATGAGGGAGTTGTTCGCCTTCTCGATGTTGACGTCATCACCCACGCAGAACACGTCACAGGCTGCCTGTGTTACACATTATACACATTAGGAGCCACTCCCATCTTCCTCTCCCCACCTCCCCCGCCCCGGGGAATCACCAGTCTACTTCTTGTCTCTCTGAATTTGCCTGTTCTGGACGTTTCGTGTACATGGACTCGGACAGTAAGTGTCCTTTTGTGTCTGGCTTCTTCCACGTAGCACATGTTTTCAAGATTCATCCATGTCGTAGCATGCATCAGCACCTCATTCCTTGTTGTGCCCGAATGTTCCATTGCAGGGACACACTACAGTTTGTTCATCCATTCATCATATTTAATGCTAACCAGTTTACATTTAAATCTAAATGACCACGTGTGGCCAGTGGCTACTGTACAGGTCACTGGAGATCTAGCACAAGAGGAACAAGATTGTCAAAGCAGACAGATTGGTGAGATCTGAGTTCCAGCCCGAGGCATGGCCCCCTGGGTTGGTTAACCAACTGTATGTTTTTGATTTACTTGTCTATGATTGTGAGTGAAGGATGGGTTCCTCCCAGCTCTAAAATTCCAAGGCTCTATAATTTTTTATAGACTAACTCTTTACCCTTAATACAGGAGGCTGGATTCCAGGTGGAAAATGTGTCTTAGGACCACCCAAAGTCATATGACTTGTTTAAAGCTGTCTCCTGGTTGGATACATAAGGGAAGTACCAAAGATTTTCTCAAGTTTTTTCTATTTCTGATGGTTTAGGTGATCTGTCCTTGGGGGTCCCTGGGGACATGATTCCTCATGGGTCTCTAAGACTGGGGCAGATGGTTACCTTGAAGACCTTCTTAGCCCAGGTCCTGAAAGCCTCTTCCTGCCCACAAAGCTCGTCCCCCTCCCTCATCTTCAAGATCCTCTCTCCTCCAAGCTCTTCCAGGAGGGTGTCCACGGCGTGTCCAAAAGCGCAGAAGTGAGGGTATGCCCGCGAGCCAAGGCCGAACACAGAGAACCTGCCAAGAAGACAAGAGAAGCTCTGGAATGGGGGCTGGGGAGAACGTGCAGGGGTTCCAGTGTCAGGGACTGTTCAGTTAGTTCAGTTGCTCAGTCGTGTCCGACTCTTTGCAACCCCATGAATCGCAGCATGCCAGGCCTCCCTGTCCATCACCAACTCCTGGAGTTCACTCAAACTCACGTCCATAGAATCTGTGATGCCATCCAGCCATCTCATTCACTGTCATCCCCTTCTCCTCCTGCCCCCAATCCCTCCCAGCATCAGAGTCTTTTCCAATGAGTCAACTCTTTGCATGAGGTGGCCAAAGTACTGGAGTTTCAGCTTTAGCATCATTCCTTCCCAAGAACACCCAGGACTGATCTCCTTTAGGATGGACTGGTTGGATCTCCTTGCAGTCCAAGGGACTCTCAAGAGTCTTCTCCAACACCACAGTTCAAAAGCATCAATTCTTTGGCAACCAGCTTTCTTCACAGTCCAACTCTCACATCCATACATGACCACTGGAAAAACCATAGCCTTGACTAGACGGACCTTTGTTGGCAAAGTAATGTCTCTGCTTTTCAATATGCTGTCTAGGTTGGTCATAGCTTTCCTTCCAAGGAGTAAGTGTCTTTTAATTTCATGGCTGCAGTCACCATCTGCAGTGATTTTGGAGCCCACAAAAATAAAGTCTGACACTGTTTCCACTGTTTCCCTATCTATTTCCCATAAAGTGATGGGACCAGATGCCATGATCTTAGTTTTCTGAATGTTGAGCTTTAAGCCAAGTTTTTCACTCTCCTCTTTCACTTTCATCAAGAGGCTTTTTAGTTCCTCTTCACTTTCTGCCATAAGGGTGGTGTCATCTGCATATCTGAGATTATTGATATTTCTCCTTGATTCCAGCTTGTGCTTCTTCCAGCCCAGCATTTCTCATGATGTACTCTGCATATAAGTTAAATAAGCAGGGTGACAATTTACAGCCTTGATGTACTCCTTTTCCTATTTGGAACCAGTCTGTTGTTCCATGTCCAGTTCTAACTGTTGCTTCCTGACCTGCATACAGGTTTCTCAAGAGGCAGGTCAGGTGGTCTGCTATTCCCATATCTTTCAGAATTTTCCACAGTTTATTGTGATCCACACAGTCAAAGGCTTTGGCATAGTCAATAAAGCAGAAATAGATGTTTTTCTGGAACTCTCTTGCTTTTTCGATGATCCATCGGATGTTGGCAATTTGATCTCTGGTTCCTCTGCCTTTTCTAAAACCAGCTTGAACATCTGGAAGTTCACGGTTCATGTATTGCTGAAGTCTGGCTTGGAGAATTTTGAGCATTACTTTACTAGCGTGTGAGATGAGTGCAACAGTGTGGTAGTTTGAGCATTCTTTGGCATTGCCTTTATTTGGGATTGGAATGAAAACTGACCTGTGAAGCCCTGTCCCCCAGTGTGACTGTATTTGGAGATGAGGCCTTCAAGGAGGTAACTGAGGTCAAATGAGGTCATAAGTGTGGGGCCCTAATCCTTCTAAGAAGAGGGAGAGGCACCTGAGAGCTCTTTCCTCCATCCCTCACTTGAGTGAGAGGCTCTCAGAGGAAAGGCCACGTGAGGACACAGCAAGAAGGCGGATGTCTGCAAGCCAGGAAGACAGGCCTCACCAGAAACCCTGAGCTTGGACTTACAGCTTCCAGAAGTTTTAGAAACAAATTTCTGTTGTTGAGGCCCCCAGCCTGTGGTATGTTTTGATGGCTGCCCAAGCAGACAAAGACAACTGGTACCTCCAGAAGGGCAGACCACCCCACACCCATTTGGGGAAGGCCATTTTTAAGCCTCAGAGCCCCTAAACCCTGCTCTCCCTTCCTTCTGGTCTCTGCTAGGCACCACTGTCCTCAGGAGAAAACTCCCAGTTGGTCCTTAGGAGGATGGGTGACCCAGAACCATTGGCTGTTCCTTGAGTGTCCCTTTCTAAGCTAGACTAATTGAATCTACTGGATTAGCCAAGAAGTTCATTTGGGTTTTTCTGTAAGACGTCACGGAAAACCCTGAATGAACTTTTTGGCCGACTCCATACATCAGTGAAAGACTTGACTCTACTCAGCATACAACTAAATTAGCTTCAAGTACAAAGAGAATGAAAACTCGAGCATAACAGTTCTTGGGGACCTGTGCTAACGAGGAGATCAGAAGAACCTGTCATTAATACATCCAGTGTTGGTGTGTAAACAGGTTCTTCTAAAAGGGATTGAAAGATTTATAGATATTCTGGCTGTTAAACTGATTTGTTTCACAAAGCCTCTTTGCTTGGAATGGACATATACACTCTGCTATATTTAAAATGAATGCAACAAGGACCTGCCGTATAGCACATGGAATGCCGCTCAATGTTCTGCGGCAGCCTGGATGGGAGGGGAGTTTGGGGGAGAATGGATCCATGTGTATGTATGGCTGGGTCCCTTCACTGTTCCCCTGAAACTATCACAACACTTGTTTGTTCATTGGCTATACCCCAGTACAAAACAAAAGAGTTTAATTTTTTAAAAATGTCTGTTTGCATAGATGCCACAAGAAAATGTTGGTGTTTGAATCAATGAGGGTCAAGTTAATGAGAATTTTCTGAAGTCTGGGAAGTGGAGGGCTGTGTCCCAGATGACCCCTCAGTCCCGCAGAGACTTGACATCACACTTCCAGGACTTGGTCCCGGCTGTGGGTCTTGGCCTCACTGGCCCTAGATGGACAAGGGAACCAAGTGGGATACGAACAGCACCACAACTTGCATTTTTTTTCCAGGTTGGAATGTGACTGTCCTGTGGGCGACTGTCATTTCAGACAAGTCAAGGAGTGGAGCTGTTTTGAAAGACTGCAATGGGGGATGAGGGGAAAACAGTAGGGCAAGATGGGAAGGGACCCTCTTGTTATTGGAGAATGAGCCTGAGATGGGGTCCAGGTGTCTCAGAGATCATGGGAAAGTTTACATAGATTAATATCCCCTCCTCTGAAATCCACACTGATGCTTCTTCATCTTATTCTCCCACCCTTCTTTCCTGGGGGCTCCACAGTCTTCCCAAGGGAGGGATGTAGGGTTAGGTAGCATGTTTCCCCATCACTCCTTCACCCACGATCCTCCTTTACCTGGATTCCTCACCTTTTCCCTGCAGGTGGTGAGAATTGGTGGCCAGCATGGGACTGCTTGGATGGGGGCCAAGAAGCTGCACTCCTGCCCCCAGCCATTGCCCTTAGCCTAATGCAGGTTTGAAAACTCAGTGCTAGTCATGCCTTGTGGTTAGGGAGTTGTTCCCTAAATCTCTACTATTTATTTACTTATTTTAATATTTATTTATTTATCTGGATGCACTGGGTCTTAGTTGTGGCACGTAGGATCTTTAGTTGTGACTGTGGGATCTAGTTCCCTGACCAGGGATTGAACCTAGGCCCCCTGGATTGGGAGTGCAGAGTTTTAGCCACTGGACCACCAGGGAAGTCTCTCCAATATTGATTATGTTTGAGATATCCACCATACTTGACTACCTCTCACACTGTTATTTACTTAATAGTTGCTATTTAATTTGGTTTTAATTTGTACTCTATTTGCACAAATTATTTGTACAATTATTTGTACTAGCTATTCAAACCCACTGGTATTCACTAAGAGATGGCCCGGGGACTTAATTCATTAACCTGCTTCCCAATCTCTGAAGGCCTGTGTCACACTCATCCCCTATATTCACATTTCATCACAGTCTAAACCTTATGATTGTAAAATTCCTATTTTAAGCTTCCAAACCAGAAAACCTGGAAAAATTATTATAATTGGGCCCAGATAGTAAATATTTTCAGGCTTGTAGGCTAAGAAGCAAAACTGATTCTATTATGCAGATATCTGCATAACAAGGAAGAAAATAAATTTCTGTATGCTTTTGGATAAAATTAAAAATATAATAGCAATAGTTATGGGGTACATTTTTCTCGTTATATATAGCTACTAATGAGAAGACTGGATTTTTTTTTTTTGAGAGGGGCATAGCATTTTGCTTAACTGGGGCTTGAAGGGAATATTTTCTATCATCAAATAAATTGTTGATGTTCATCTGTAAAAACCATTCTGGGTTGTACAGAGATATACAGTGGCTGGGCTGGATTCAGCCGATGGGCTGCAGCTTGCCAACCCATGCTCTTAGGCATGATAGATTTAATAAGGAAAAAATTGGGTCTAAATGTCAAACCATGGATGTTTCAATGTCAAGCTAAAGAACATGAACTGATGTCAAAACCCATCAGTTCGAGGGTGAACCAAGGGGGAACCCTAATGTGAACTATGGGCCCTGGGTGACAATGATGTGTCAATATAGGTTCATCGACTGTATAAATGTATCACCATGGTAGGGGATGCAGGCGGCTGTGTGTGTGTGTGTGTGTGTGTGTGTGTACCGAGGCTTGGGCAGGTAGTACACGCAAAATCTCTGTGTCTTCCCTTCAATTTTGCTGTGAACCTAAAGCTACTGAAAAAAAAAAAATAAAGTTTATTAAAAAGTGTACTGATGGGGAATTCCCTGGTGGCCCAGTGGTTAGGTCTTTGTTGTACAGTCGCTCAGTCAACTCTGACTCTTTGCAGCCGCATGGACTGCAGCACACCAGGTTTCCCTGTCCTTCACCATCTCCCAGAGCTTGCTCAAACTCATGCCCATTGAGGCGGTGATGCCAACCAATCAAGTTACGTGGCATGGCCAAAAAAGAAAAAAAGTGTACTGAGAGAAACAATAGTTGAATATCTAGGAACCCTGTGATCTCTATCATCTTCTAAGCATTGCCCTTAGCCAGTGTGGAGGAGGTTGCATCGGTGAAGGTCTAAGGGGTTCCTCGGACTGCAAGGAGATCCAACCAGTCCATCCTAAAGGAGATCAGTCCTGGGTGTTCATTGGAAGGACTGATGCTGAAGCTGAAACTCCAATACTTTGGCCACCTCATGCGAAGAGTTGACTCATTGGAAAAGACTCTGATGCTGGGAAGGATTGGGGGCAGGAGGAGAAGGGGACGACTGAGGATGAGATGGCTGGATGGGATCACTGACTCGATGGACGTGAGTTTGAGTGAACTCCGGGAGTTGGTGATGGACAGGGAGGCCTGGGGTGCTATGATTCATGGGGTCGCTAAGAGTTGGACATGACTGAGCGACTGAACTGACTGAACTGAAGAGGTTCCTGGCTGTGCCTGAACACTGCTTACATAGTAGCCTCATCTTGACCAGTATCTATGAAACCAAGGGTTGATATCCAGTTTTCTTCCTTTCCAAATACCCATGAAACTGAATCCACAACCACTGAGGTAGAAAATATCTGTCCACGTACTATCTAAAATGTTCTCATGGGATGTGACTTCACTTTGGGAAACAAGGAGTTGTGACAATATTTTTTTGAATCTGACTGTACGTGGGAGGCAATTAGGGAGACTGAAGAAAAAAAACAAACAAACAAGCAAACCCTGGATCCAAGTTTAGACCCAACTACATCAAAGTCTCTGGAGGTGGGGCTCAGGTATCTGTACATTGTAAACATTTCCAAGTGATTCTGATGAGCATCCAAGGTTGGGAACCACTGGGTCACGATGGGGTGTCCCCAGAAGCTTCTACTATATAAGATGTAGTAGTACTTATGAAGGGAACTTGCTGAGTTACATCTGGGGGATTAGCATCCTTTAGCACAAATGATATGTAATTCATGCAAAGGGGTGAAACTTGGGTGATGGGGGCTCCGAGGAGTGTGATTTTGGAAGAGGTCATAGAAGGGGTCCAGGTAATGTGCTTTAATGAAGCAGGGGGACATCCCCAAACAGTGAGAGTGCAGCTGGTTATTCAAGGGATGAATGGACACGGAAGGGAGACCCCTCCCCAAACAGAGAGCCCACTTTGTTACCCTGTCCAGCTCCCCAGGAGCCTTCATCATCCCTGATGCCCCAGGCCCCTCTCTCACCTCACGTTGGCCAGGGGTCCAGTGCTCTCAAAGTTGTCTCTGAGGTCTGGCCCATCACCTGATGATTTGCGGGAGTCGGAGTACGAGGAAACGCTGTTGAAACGCACCTTGTAGCTCCTGCCAAGACGAAAGAGAGTCTGTGAACTCTGGTTCAGAGCCCCCGTCCTGGGGTCAGTACCCCCATGGCTATCTCTATTACCAGTCCTGGTTCTAGGACCTTCCCTTGAGTGTTGAGTGAGATTGTAACACATCCATGGCCTTGACTAGAACATATCAACTCACCCTCGCCCACCACACGGACACTTAGACATCATCTGATGCTGCGCGTATTGAAAAGGTTTCAGCAGAAACAGAATCACGGACACAGACAGCAACCTGGTGGTTGCCAAGGGGGAGGGGGTGGCGGGGCGATGGAGTGGGAGGGTGGGGTGAGCAGGGGTAGCTTTTACACAGAGAAAGGATAAACCACGAGGTCCTGCTGTACAGCACAGGGAGCTATATTCAGTAGCCTATGATAAACCATAATGGGAAAGAAAATTTAAAAAAGAATGATTATATATAACTGAATCACTTTGCTGTACAGCAGAAATTAATACAACATTGTAAATCCACTATACTTCAATTAAAAAATATTAAAACTGAAAAAAAAAAGGAAAAGATTTCAGACCATATTAATTGTCCATTCCTTAACCCATTAGACCATGTTTCCTTACTTCCCACATGTTAACCAGGACAAGAATCATTCTGAGATCTTGTTAAGATGCAGATCCTGACTCAGTAGGTCCAGGGTAGGGCCTACGATGCTGCATTTCTGAGAAGTTCCCAGGAGATGCCATTGGTCCCCAAACCTCACACTGACTAGCGAAGAATTACACTCCTGCTGTCTGCTATAGTAACCACGAAATAATTACATTTCTGCTGTCTGCTACGGTAGCCATGGGTTGCATGTGACTATTTAAATTCATTCAGACTGGATATGATGAAACATTCTGCTCCCCACATGCACTAAACTCACGTCAAGGGCTTGAGAGCCATGTGTGGCTAGTGGTGCTGTACAGGACGACATAGATATAGAACATTTATGTGCTCATAGAAAGGCTTATTGGGCAGTGTTGGACTGTCTCACTCAATATTCTCTTTTCTTTTTCCTATTCAAAAAAATTGAAGTATAGTGGATATACAGTATTATATAAGTTACAGGTGTACAATATAGTGATTTACAATTTTAAAAGGTTATACTCCATTTATGAGCTTCCCTGGTGGCTCAGTGGTAAAGAATTTGCCTGCCAATCCAAGATAAACGGTTCAACCCTAGGTCGGGAAGATTCTCTGGAGAAGGAACTGGCAACCCACTCCAGTATTCTTGCTTGGGAAAGCCCAAGGACACAGGAGCCTGGTAGGCTACAGTCTACAGGGCTGAAAAAGAGGTGGACACCACTTGGTGACGAAACAAGAACTCCATTTATAGTTATTATAAAATATTGACTACATTCCCTGTGTTATACAATATAGCATTGCAGCTTATTTTACACATAATAGCTTGCACCTCTTAATCCCCTACCCCTATTTTACCCCTTCCCTCTCTCCATTGGTAACCACGACAACATTCTCTTTCAATAAAGCTATCATCTTTAGACATTTCAAGGGTCTTTCACATTTCAAATAAACATGAAAAATGTTCAGACACAGCCTGAAAAGAGATTGGATTTCTTATGAACTTGTTTCAAAGAAGGAGAAAAATGTCACTGGGACTCAAACCTCGGCATCGGAGGCTCAGGAGCCTCGAAATTAAAAAAAACAAAAATAGTTTCCCAGTTTTCTTCTAAAAGTGGTTAAGTTCTGTTCTCAGATAAGGCAAAAACCAAACCAAACCAATAAAACTCCAAGACCAACAAAACAAAACAAACCCCCAAACAACAACAAAAGACTTTCATAAAACTCTCAAATCAAAACCCCAAACACAAAAACTCAACACACAAATCTGAGTGCAAAAGACAAAAAAAGAAATTGCGCATTCTGGCAGCAGGGTTTCTAAGCTGGATGTTCTTCAAAGTTTTTGCTCCAGCATCAGGAAAGTTCTAAATATATGTAAGTGTATTTTCTGCCCTAAAATAGTCTCACATTGAGTCACATCTCCAAATAAGTCCTGTAACATATCAGGGGGTGGCTGTGTTGTTAGTGTGGGAGGTAGGGTTGATGGTTGTGGGGTAAAAATATCAGCACATGTATTTGTATGAGGTTTGAGGCTTTTCCAAATGTGTTCCTCTTTGTTATCATCCTTCGATCCCTGCACCAGCTCCCAGAGATGGTCGGGGCAGAGATAGTTTCTCCCTATTTGGAAGGTAAGAAAGAGAAGCCCAGAGAGGTCAAGTAACAAGCTCAAGGTTACTCAGTGTGTTAATGGCATGGCCTGCGTTAGAACTCGGGTCTCCTTGAGACCCGGGCGTGGCTTTCGATGCTGCAGTATTGGGCATGCGCACGTACATACTCATCGCCATGCGCGCGAGTGCTTACACCATTCACGCACGCACATGAACGCCGGGCAAACACTATCACACAGGTGCATCCTGCACGTGCACACATGCATGTGAGCGCGCGCACACACACACACACACAAGCACGCATGTGCACACTCAGATGCTCTACCTGCGCTGGCTGTCACGAACTGCAGCCAGACCGTGGACTTCTCTGTCACCACGGGAGAGGGGAGGCCCTTTACGGGGAAAGAAACGCAAGGGTTCCGGGTACCTAGAGGGGAGAATGGATGGTGCCCTATCTCTCCCTGGAGGAGGGGTGAGGGGGATCTGCTGAAGACCACCAGGATGGGGTGGGGAGGAGAGAGGCAGAGAGGGTGAGAAATAAGATGCTGGTCTTAAAAACAGAAGGAGGGCTGACCACCAGGGACTCAGCTGTCCCCTGGGTATGGGATGTAGGCAAGTTTGGCAACGTGTGCTTGGCTGAAAGAGAACCAAGAGGGATGTTCTGCAGAACACAGCCTCTGAACGCGTCAGGGAATTCCCTGGCAGTCCAGTGGCTAAGACTTCACCTCCAAGCGCAGGGGTGCAGGCTCGATTCTTGGTCAGGGAGCTAAGATCTCACATGCCTTTTGGCCAAAAAACCAAAACATAAAACAGAAGCAATACTGTAGCAAATTCTATAAAGACTTTAAAAGCGGTCCACATTTTTAAAAAACCAAACAAAATAAACAACAAATAAAATGCCAGCCAGCGATGACATCTAATCCTTAGCTTAAGACCTACTCCATGATGGAGGCAACACTGCATGTGATGCTCTCGAAGAAAGGCAGCTTATTACTCACAGGTTGTATGTCCTCTGCTTTGAGGGGGTTTAAGGGCTTTTCAAGAGTAATTTTGGTTACGAGTATTTGTCACCTTATGAAATATCTGTAGAACCCAACCCGATGTTAGGTGCAGTTTTACCAGTAACATCTTTTGACCTCAGGCATTCTTTTTTGCCTTAGGAGGTATCTTATTTGAAGTCAGCCTCCACGTTAGTGGATGCAACTCTGCCATGAACATCAGATGGAAAAGTTCTAGGGAAAGAAGCTCACTGATTCTGAATGTAAGCTTCCAAAGGGTGGAGTAATAAGAACTATATTTACATGGCACTCAATTTCTCATGGGGCGTCCCTGATGGCTCAAGCACTAATGTATCTGCCTGCAATGCAGGAGACGTGGGTTCCATCCCTGGGTCAGGAAGATCCCCTGGAGAAGGAAATGGCAATCCACTCGAGTATTCTTGCCTGGTAAATCCCTTGGAGGAACCTGGCAGGCTACAGTCCATTGGGCTGCAGAGTCAGACATAACTCAGCACACACACACAGCTTCTCATAGGATGCTGATGCCTATTTTTTACCTTGATTCTTACAAATTAGAAAGTTCACGCAGGTAGAATAAATCCAATTTGATGGAAAAAGAAACTGAGGCACAGGGCTGTAAGGTGATTAAAGACCAGAATGTCTACCTCAGCGGGCCACAGACACCCACTGGCTAAAATAAGTCACAGATGGACTTCAGGTCACAAAAGTATCCAGAACTCAGATCTGAACCCCAGATGCCAAGAGACAACGTTTGGTTCCCCCCCAGAGTGTCACGGGACACTGGCGGGTCATTTACTTACTTCCTTTCCTCGTGCACAGAGTTAGGGTTCCTCATTTCCATCAGAGCACAGCCAAATTTCTGGAGGTCGAAAGAGACAAGCAGGATGTGAGGCAGATATGATTACATTGGGAATGGGTTTGGGCAGAGGGTCTGGGGGTCCCAACTGGCGAAAGAGGAGCCTGATGCCTGGGGGCCAGGTTGTCAGGGGTTTGGGCCAGGCAGCAGAGGTGTGAGTGGAAGAGGACTGTTTATAAAGGGCTCTAAGTGTGGATGCCCCCCCCCCCGCCCCCTCCACCTCAGCACGCAAATTCCCTTTGTAGCGGTTTTCTACAAAATATTGTTCCTGCTTCTCTCATCTGGAGCAGGGGACACCAAGCTCTTGACTGGAGCATCCATTCCAAAGAAGTAGTGAGCTCAGGTGACAACATTTTCAGGAGGGCTCGGCTGGTCAGCGGATGCCAGCAGACTGAGGACTTGGAGTTGTCCAGTCTTGGCACAACCTGGACCCAAATCAAGGTCACTGGCTTTGTGATTCTGGGAGGATCTACTACTGAAGAACAGGGCAGGTGTCACTGCTGCCCCTCTTCTCTGCAGGTGGAAACAGGTGCCAGAATAGGAGCTCATCTCACCTCCCCATTTTCAGGGGGGTCTCCATTGCCAAAGGTGCTGGTAACCACCAGGACCAGAGTTTCATGTTCCAGGTGTACAATGTCATATTCTTCCATGGACATCACCTAGGTGGGAGAACGAAAGGGGAGAAGAAGGGAGAAGGTGATGAGAGAGAAGGGGTAGGAGAGAAAAAATGATGGGGGAAGAGAAGAGAGGAAGAAGAGGAGTTATTTTGAGCCATCTCCTTGGGATAGAGATCCAAAGGTTCTGGGTGCCACTGTTTCAATGGGCTCAAGTGGGTAGAACTAAAAGCTTGTTGGTAGTATGGGTTGCCTTTGGCCTGAAGGACCGCAGAGAGTCTGGGGCAACGCGTTGGCTGCCAGTAGAGACCGATCTTGACTGGGATGCCTGGGCTTCTTACAACCAATGGATGCTGGAGTCCTCCTGACCATGTGTAGGCTGGGAATGGCCCAGCTGGATCTGACCAACTGTGTGCTCAGGTTGCTTTCCAAACCCCCATCCAGCAATGCGGAGGGCCTGGGCCAAACACGTCTGTGTGCTAAGCCACTTCAACCCTATAACTGTTTACAACCCTATGGACTGTAGCCCATCGGGCTCCTCTAACCCAGGGATTCTCCAGGCAAGAATAGTGGAGTAGGTTACCATACCCTCCTCCAGGGGATCTTCCGACCCAAGGATCAAACCTGTGTCTCTTAAGTCCTGCACTGGCAGGCAGGTTTTTTGTTTTTTTGTTTTTTTTTTTTTTTACCATGAGCACCACCTGGGAAGCCCACCTTAAAGACTGCTTTGCCCTATCTCTTAGAATTCCTTGGGTACCATTTCTCAAAGTAGATCCGAGGAAAACACTGTCTCCCTTAGATGTGCTTTAAAAATAAGTGAGCCATAAGCGAACATCTTTGGGATACATTTATTTTCTCTCCTCTCCTCTTTTGGAGATGGTAACACACATGTGCAGAGTAAAGGCTCTGAGAATTCATGCAGCAAAGAAACCCACTGAATTGTATGAAATGCGGGGCTTCCCAGACTGACTTCCAGATTTGCTTTTCAGAAACTTTCTAACATTTTGGTCTAGAACTGGGGGTTATGATTCCTGAACTCCTGGAGAGTTCACAGGGAGAGAAGCATCATTGTCCCTTGAAATATATGCAGGTGGCCTGATGGGCATCTTCAGATGCGCTGTTACCCACTCTCAAAGGGTTCTTCTCTGCTGACTTCCTCTGTCCCCTCCCCAGCTTCACCAGGAGGGCCCAGAGAGCATGGGAACAGCCTGCTACCCACCTTGGCATCAAAAGCATGTTTGAAGATCTCACACAAGGTTTTGGCATAAGCCTGCGACTTGCCCGTCTCTGTGGCATAAAGGATGGTAGCCTTGACCCTCTTGGCCATAGCCTGCCCCATCAGTTTGGCTGAGAACTTGACGGCTCTGTGGGGGAAGAGGGTGGAGAGAAAGACAGGAAATGTAGAAGGGAGGAAGGGTGTCAGGCTGGGACTTGGGGGCAAGAACCACGATCCACGAGATACAACAGAGGGAGCATACTCTCCTCATCTCTGATGGCATCAGGGATACTCAAAGTGTGAGTTGAGGCGCCATTATTGATCCCTTTCTTAAGTCCCTCCAGAGCAACTAGTCCTGAGCTAACATGGTTGGTGAGCTTTGCTAGTTTGTTACTCAATGGATCGATCCCAGCTGTGAGAACCTTGGTTTGCCAAGCATTGCCCCCAAAGATGATCATTCATTCATTCACTCACTCATTTGGCCATTCATCAT
Organism: Bubalus kerabau; assembly: GCF_029407905.1. NCBI lineage: Eukaryota > Metazoa > Chordata > Mammalia > Artiodactyla > Bovidae > Bubalus > Bubalus kerabau. Next base: position 61,968,090 of record NC_073639.1, on the reverse strand, counting down.
GTGTTTTGTTGAGGCCTGGCTATGTGCCAGGCATTGTTATAGGAATGGAAAAACAGAGAAATGGCTGTCATGGGGCTTCCATTCTTGTGTGTGAGTGAGAGAGACAGAGAGAGAAAATGAATCACTAATAAATGAACAGGCATTGAACTTGAGGGGATTTTAGAGGTTTATAACTCCACAAAAGAAGGGCCAGGTCTGGTGTAGTCAGCCATGCACATCCAGGGTTTTGCAGAGGGTGATTCGTAATAGGCACTAAATATCTACCAAGAGCAGGAATGGATTTTAAACCCGCTGCTACCACCAAAGCTCCAGGGAGCTTAAATGTCAAGTCGGGGCTCTTTCTGGTTAAATGGAGAGTCCAGAAACAGTGTTTTCTTCCTTCCCATCTATGAGGGTGTGGGCTTGGCAGGTGGGCCAGAGGCTCAGGAATGCCTCGGTTCACCTTCCAAGCAAGCATCCCTGTTCTAAGTAGGAATCTCTTTGAGTAGATAAATTGCTAATTTACCCCCACCTGGGGATTATTGGTGGTAAATTCATCATTTTTTAGACTCAGGGAAACCACCCACGCTGCCTGAGAGTTAAGGGGGAGAAACAGAAAAGAATAAAAGGCACCTGGAGGGTTCCCTTTGAATGATCGGAGCAGAAAAAAGCATCTGTAATTAACTCCCATTGTTTCTTCCTCAAACTTAATAGTGCAATTAATGCTTTAGATTTTTCCCTCCCTTCTTCCCTCAGAGACAGGTTGAACTGAACTGAAGCCAAAGGCTGCTATGCCTGAGAACTGGTGATGCTCTCGTTAGGGAAGGGATGGCTGCTAATGTGGTCCAGCTTGGCTGGAAGATAACTGTTAGGTAGAAGGAGAAGGGGGAGGGAGGGTAGGGGAGATCCCGTGGACCATATGGATGGAGCCAGGACCTAGGTTTCAGTCCCTGCAGGATCTATCAGTCATCTGTAGAGAGCAGAGAGTTCTAGAAACGAGGGGCTGAGGAAAGTGAGTGAGTAGCTTGGTGCACAATAGCTCCTCTGCCAAAAAGTGAGCTTCAAATAAGGGGTCTGTGAGGAGTGGATCCGGGAGTTCTCTGTCTTTAGACAGAAGGCAGGCATCCCCATTTAACCATCTCAGTCAGCCCCACCCTACTTGTCCCCTGGCTGACCACAGGTTCTTCAGGACAATGACTCTTCAGTAGCCTTGGTCCCTAATCCTCTCCCCTCCCTCCTATTCTCAGTGAAATTTTATTCATTTCATTCATCAACTCAATTGGCATCTCCTGAAGGAAGCCCCCTTTGACCTCTCAGGCTCGATGACGTCTACGAGGCCTCCATGAATCCTTCCTCGATGGTAGCTGGGAGCTTCATGCGGGCAGGATCACATTATTAGGCTTGTCATGGCATCTCTGGGGCCCAGCACAGTGCCTGGCACTGAGTATCCATTTTTGTTGGCCAGATGAGTGAACTGAATGAGCGAGATGAGATTCAGCCCTGACGAGTGTCCACTCTAGGCAGTGGTGTGCTGGAGCCAGCTCATCCCAGCTCCTCCTGACTCTGGCTTCAGTGACTTCCTGTTGGGAGCTTGAAACTGGCCATAGCGGGAATATTTACACCATGGAAATTGGCAAATGTTACAAGTCTGTTAATGTTATTATTACTATGGCCACCATTATCATTAGGAGAGCTGGTTTATCAACACAACACTGCTTCCAGGACAAGAATTTGGGAACCTGGGGGTGGGAAGAGAGGTTGGGAAGGAGAAAGGTCATGGCAATGTTCACATCCCAGACTCTGGGGCAAAGGAGGGACAGGAATGTTGGAGAAAATGGAGAAGTTACGTCACACGACAGAGAGAAGCACAGCATCCTCCCAGCCTTCTTTTCTGGGGCTTTCTGAATCTGGGGACACATACATCCCCCCCCATTCCAGCTTTAGGAGACTTACTCTGCCAGCTTCTTGAAGCCGATGGCTCGCCGCTTTGTGGGGGTCCCGTTGGTGCCTTTCCAGACATGGGTGTTCCAAGGGTCAGGCTGGGGAGAGAGGACCATGGTCACTACAGTGAGGGAGCCTGGTTCCCCTTGTGAGATGTCCAGGATCCCTGGGGGCTTATGGCTGCCTGGCCACGCCCACCCCTTAGCCCTCGAAGGGAGTGAGTCTGCTGGTGGTGACCCCAGGGGACCTGGCAGAGTAGCTGGCCCAGCCTCCCTGCACTGTCCTGCTAGACCTTCCCACTCAGACCCTCTCTGACTCATGACCCCTGACTACTTGTTTCAGTTTCATTTGTCTTTCAGCTCGAGCTGTATTGTCCAATCTGATGGCTGCACTTGAGAGTCTGAAACGCAAGTTTGAACTGAAGTGTGCCCTAAGCCAGCAGACCCCAACCTTTTGGGCACCAGGCACCAGTTTTGTAGAAGACAATTTTCCCACAGACCTGGGTGGGCGGGGGATGGTTTTGGGATGATTCAAGCGCTTTCCATTCATTGTGCACTTTATTTCTATTATTATTACATCAGCTCCACCTCAGCTCACCAGGCATTAAATCCCGGAGTTTGGGGACCCCTGCTCTAGTTGTAACACGCATACTGGCTATTGAAGATTTAGGACCAAAGAGGTGGAGAGGGGCAGGACCTGGTATTCGAAGGAGGGTGTGAGCCGGTAGTTGAGCATCTCCTGGTGGAAGACGGGGGTGATACTGCCAGACATGGGGGGCACGATCCACACCCAGTCAGCGGGGCAGCCCCCCCGGCAGCGGTATTCATTCTCCATGTGCTTAATGAAGGACTCAGTGGCGGAGTGGTGGTCGACGATGGTCACCTTGTCACTCTGTGGGAGGAGAGGACACTGGGGAGTCAGGAGGAAAGACAAGCTGGGGTGTTTCAGGGCTCCCTCACCCCCAGAGCATGTTTCCTAAAGGGTGGTCCTGGGGATGATTCTAGGCAGTGTAAAGTGATTCTCTGCGTTGTTGTTGTTGTTGTTGTTTTTTGATCCTGATCATATCCAGGAAAAAGACTCTGTGCTGTGCTTAGTCGCTCAGTTGTGTCTGACTCTTTGCAACCCCATGGACTGCAGCCCATCAGGCTCCTCTGTCCAATGGGGATTCTCCAGGCAAGAAGACTAGAGTGGGTTGCCATGCCCTCCTCCAGGGGATCTTCCCAACCCAGGGATCGACCCCAGGTCTCTCTCATTGAAGGCGGATTCTTTACTGTCTGAGCCACCAGGGAAGCCCAGAAAGACTCTATTTGATGCTAATTCATTTTTTTGTGTGTGTGTGTGTGTAATAAAGTTTTATTAAAGTATAAAGGAGATAGAGAAAGCTTCTGACATAGGCATCAGAAGGGGGCAGAAAGAGTACCCGCTTGCTAGTGTTAACAATGAGGTTATATAATCCAAAGAATGTCTGGAGGTTGTAAAGACCTCATCAGACCTACTCCCATAATTTACATTTTAAGATAACACTGTCCTCAGGCAAGATACATCCTTGTAAAGACCAGGTCTACTCCCATAATTAACATTTCAAGATCACAGAAGGTTTAATCCAAAGACCGTCCTTAGGCAGGATACATTATTGTTATATAATCCTAAGGAATGTGGAGAAAGAAAAAAAGTTTGTCTTTCTTCCTCCTTGAGAATTACAGACCCCTCTCTCCTTGGGGACTCCTAGACTCCCTATCAACCTGCCTAGGAACGGACTCTCTCATTCCCCCCTTTTCTTTTAGGAGAATTATGTTGCCTAGGGAAAAGGGGCGTTGTTCTCGTTCCATAACTACTTCCAAGCTGACAAGGGGCGTTGTCCCTAAATTGGTGAGGCATTTTGCCAATATTCCTTTCTCCTTCCTCCCTCCATTTTTTTTTTTAAACGAGAGAGGAAACTCAGGCAACTAGAATCTGACAACTTTGTGCTGTTTCCCTTGTGTGTGTTTATACATTTATTTAAATTTACCATTCTCTTCTGTTTATGGCAAATGATACTGGTTCTCCATTTATGAAGGTGACACAAAATCCTTTTCTTTAAATTGGAGTATAATTGCTTTACCATGTTGTGTTAGTTTCTGCTGTACAACAAAGTGAATCAGCTTTGTATGTATACATACAGCCCCTCCCTCTTGAGCCTCCCTTCCTCCCCACTCTTCCCCTCTAGGTCATCACAAAGCACCGAGCTGAGCTCCCTGTGCTTGACAGCAGGTTCCCACTAGCTACCTGTTTTACACTTAGTATATGTGTCCTCTTCTATCTCTGCTGTCTCTGGCTCGCCAACCTTCATACCAGTCCACCAGACCACCAGAGCATCCGCCTTCATTTCCCACAACTCCCCGAACTTCACTCCTCCATGGTCAAGACTGAAGGGAGGGGGCTTCTTGCCCCTTCAACCCCATCTCAACTGGTTTCCCCCCTGGGGTATACATCTCCCAGTTTACCCAGTCTCCCTGTTCCTGACATGGGGACCTGTGGTTCATATTCAGGTCTTTATATGACTTGATATGCTCCTTCTACTGCCTGTGGGTGCCTCCCACGTACGCACTCCCAGAAGACGGAGCTGGTCTCTACTACAGGAAGTGACCTCTATTCTATGGGTCTCCTGCTTTGCCCAGGAGAATCCCAGCTTATGCCCATGTGCTGTCACGATTATTAGTGGTGCTCCCACTTTGCTCTCTAAAGTGTCATGGTTTAGCAGATAATCTTTTATTGGCTGTGCTGCATGGCATGCAGGACCTTAGTTCCCCAACCAGAGGTCAAACCTGGGCCCCCTGCAGTGGACGCTGGGAGTCCTAACCACTGGACCACCAGGGAACTCCCTAGCTGATAATTTTTAAAACCATCATACTATATATATATATATATATATATAAAATCGGCTTCCCTGGTGGCTCAGTGGCAAAAATCCACCTGCCAATGCAGGAGACGCAGGTTTGATCCCTGGGTCAGGAAGATCCCCTGGAGAAGAAAATGACAACCCACTCCAGTATTCTTGCCTGGAGAATCCCATGGGCAAAGGAGCCTGGTGGGTTATAGTCCATGAGGTTTCAAAGAGTCAGACATGACTTAGCAACTAAACAACAACTCAACTATATATATTTTAGCATTCACCATGGAGCCACATGTGCCGGGGGGCCCATATGCCTCTGATCATGACGATGGCTATTTGTCTCTGCTATGTGAAAGTCTGAGTGTCTAAGAGGTCAAGACACAGAGGATGTTTACCGTTTCAATTCTAAAAAAATCAAGCAACAAATCATAAGCCCTCTATCTTTTTGTCTCTCCCTCAAATGGTCCCCCTCCCCCAAGATCCCTGATGGAGAGTCAGGCATACGTGATGGGAAGGACACCTTGCTTATAAGCAGAGGTTCCTGGGAGCTGGGCTCTTGATTTTCTGCCCTAAGACTGAAAAGTTTTAGTTCCCCCTTTGTGGCTTGGCAGCCGGGAGGCGTGCCCTGGTGCTACCTGGAAGCTGTACAGAACTGCAATATTGATCTCCACCAGTGCCTGGTCCTTCCACAGAGAGGATGTCTTCCTCATGTCCAAGTTCATCTTCTTGGCCACATCCTGAAAGGGGAAGGAAATATAGACTCACAGGCTGGGCTACCTCTGGGTTTCAGACTAAAGAGGGACTGGGCTAGCATCACCAATAAAATTCTTCATTAATTAATGAACTCATATGTAGACTAATTCACTCAAATTTTTTTTTTTTTTTTGAGGACATACTGGTAGCAGGAAACTAGAGCGACTTGACTGGCCCTTTGGTTACTGAGCTTACCTTCTAGAGTGGGGAGAGACAGAAAATAATACTGTGATGAGTGTTAATTCCTAGGAAGAAAATAAGGCAAGGAACTAGGAGAAAGAGGGATAGGGGCAGGATGAATTGAACCAGGAGAGTCACTGAGGGACCACTGCAAAGGTGGCACACACATGAGATCCAAATGAGGAGAAGAAGCAAGACATTTGAAAATCTTGGGAGGAAATGTTCTAGGTAGAAAGAACAGTATGTGCAAAGAGCCTGGGGTGGGATCAGGCTGGTTGAGATACAGAAAGAAGGTCAATGTATTTGAACGGTAGGGAGTCAGGGGGACGTAGGACTCTGATGAAAAAGAGAGATGCAGGACTGGATTATGCAGGGTGTGCAAAGCGGTCAGGATTTTATTTCAAATATGATGAGGAGGGTCTTTGAAGGGCTTTAAGGAGCTATTCGGGTCTGGGAGTGATAGCAGTTGCTTTCTATCTTTTTTTTTTTAATTCTTCTTCTTCTTTCTTATCATCATTACTTTCTACTGGGGAAAGCTCTCCACCCATTCCATTTCATCTCCAGAGCGGCCACTACTTGGAATCTAGATCATGAGTATTTTGAGTTTATGGAGACACCCGTCGACTCCGTTTGGCAGATGAGGAAACTGAGGTTCAGACTGCTGCACAGACTTGCTCGCAGCCTGCAGAGCCAGTTGGCCTCAGAGCTGGAGCCAAGGAGTTGAGTAACACCCAAGACCTGGGAGCGGCTCCCCAGTCAGCCGACTCCTTTGGCAAAACTGCTTGGCAAAAACAACCCCTGACATTTAAGTTACGGCTCCAGCTCCAGTAGGAGCTGATGTCAGAAGCAGGGAAGACCCAACAGCAAATCCATTAATTAGAGCCTGGCTTCTCACTTCCTCTGTCAATTCTAATCATTTGTGGGAACCTAGGTCTCATTATGCGGTTAGAATGTGACAATTTCTCAAGTTTGAGTAAATTGCTTCGCAGGCCCAGCTGTCAACATTTGTACATAACGGCAGTTAGAGTTGGAAGGCTGGGGCGGGAGCGAGTCTCATTTAAGTTACCCAGTGACTACTCTGTGCAATCGAAATGTGAACCTGAGTCCTGAAAGCAGACATTAATTTACTCTTTGCAGACTGGGGCGTTAGGTTCTGTTTGGGGTCTTTTAGCAGTGACACAAATGCAAAGAGTAAGAAATTGGCCGCTTTACATAAATACATATAAAACTTGAGTTATTTTATAAAAGACAGTGTGTACAAGCAGTCATGCTGCTATTGTTATTTCTACCACATTATTTTGGTTAAAATAATAGAAATTAGTTGCAGCGTCATCTAATGACTTCTTTTAAGTCATATGTATTAAGTCAAACATATATGACTTAAAAAAATCCCCAAACACGACTTGAGCCACATCTCTGGAAATTGCCTAGAAATGTTTTTTCCTTTCCTGTCAGGAGTTTGCATAGATCAAGTGTCAGAGGTATTGGTTTGATAACATTTATATGTTGCAGTATAATTACTGCTGTAGGGTGAGTTAACACCTCTATCCAGTCACATAATTACCATTTCTTTTTTTGTGGTGAGATTAAGATATAGTTTCTCTGCAACTTCGAAACTCATAACACAGTATCATTGTTGACTATAAATAACTACCTGTGCATTAGATCTCCATGACTTATCTGCAAGTTGTAAGTCTGTACACATCAACAAACATTTTTCCCAGTTCTCCTGCCACCTCCCCCTGCCAACCACCCTCCCGCACCCCCCTTACAGCTCCTGGTAACCACCACTCTCCTCTCCGTTTTATGGAGTTTGGCTTTTTTTAGATTCCATATAGATGTGAGATCACCCAGTATCTGTCTTTTTATGTCTGATTTATCTCATTAGCATAATGCCCTCAAGGTCCACCCAGGTGAATGTCCATGGATTTTTAACACTATAAACCTAACGCTTGACTCTGACTTCGAACTTTGCTCTGTGCTTTCTTTACTGTGTGACATAGGCTCAGTGCTTAACTTCTCTGTTTCTCAGTGTTTTCTTTTGAAATAAGGCCAACCACAGCAGACTGTTGTTAGAAACAGCATTTGCTGACAAAACCGCAGCGCTGCTGACGCATTCAGCAAAGTGGAGCTCCAGGGAGCAGTCCACCCCAGCAGTGTTCAGTAGATGAAGATGACTCAGCCTGGGGTGGGGGTAGCAGAGGAATAGGGGGTGGGGAGTCAGACCCTCCACTGAGAAATGCACATGGTGGGAAAAATCACTGCCAACCCTCCCTCCTTGTTTTTTCAGAAAAGAGACCAAAAATGCCCCAAGTTCATGTCCCTTCCGAAAGCTTCTAACCAGGTTTGACCTTGACAGGCAGGGCAGTAGAATGGTCATGAACTTGGGTCGTAATACCAGCCTGGGTTCACACCGCCGCTCTGTGACCCCCTAGCTGTGTGACTCTGAACTTGTCATGTTAATCCGCCAAAAGGCCTGAGTTTCCTCACCTGTGAAGGGAGCATTTTCACACCCAGAGGATGTGATGAAGATCAAATGAGCATACAATAACCGGCAAAGTGCTTGGAGTCGCACTCAGCATATAGCACAGGTGCTCTTAATGCCATGGAAGCCTTCGGAAAAGCCCGGGGCTCCTTATAGCTGCAGGTTCTGTGTTAACCTCTTCCGGTTGCTGAGCCCCAGAGCTCAGCTGTGGGGAAGGACCACTGAGCCCACGCCCTCCACCCCGTGCGTCCCCCGTCGGGATGCCCGGGGGGCTTCACCTCCAGGATGTTGTATCGGGAGCTGTCGCAGTAGTCGCGGACGCCAATCTCTGTGCCCATGTACCAGCCGCTGAAGGGACAGGCGCTGAACTCCAGGCCGCCGATCTCCAGGAGCATGTTGGACACAGCAGGGAGGCCGTACCACTTCAGTCCAAGGTCCTTGAACCACTCGAACCTGTGGAGAGCAACACAGCCCAGCTCGCTGTGGGGCGGGAGCCTCAGGGGCAGACACGTGGGCGGGATCTCCTTAGTCTGGGGATGCCGAAATGCCAGCGCCTGACTGGGGCTTACTACTTTGGAACCTGATTCCTGGGCTCACGTCTGACCTGTGGAATCATGCCGCCATCCACATCAGAGGCCTGAGAATATGCACTTTCACATATTTCCCAGGTGATTTGCATGGACATCCAGGCCTGGGAACCACTGCCATGGGCTGCTATTTATCGCCTAAACTCACCTGGAAGGTGAATTCAGGAGAAAGTGAGCATCGCTGAGTTCCTTTTTCTTTTTTTAATTAACTCTTTGTTTTGTATTAGGGTATAGCCAATTAACAATGTTGTGATAATTTCACGTGAACAGTGAAGAGACTCAGCCATACATTTACATGTATCCATTCTCCCCCAAACTCCCCTCCCATCCAGGCTGCCACATAACATTGAGCCGAGTTCCCTGTGCTACTCAGTAGGTCCTTGTTGGTTATCCTTTTTTTTTTTTTTTTTTTTTGTGGAAACTAGGGAGCTTTATTGGTTACATATTGTGCTGCAGAGCCAACAGACCACATTAGAGCCAGAGGATACATGCAGACAGGCAGCTTCGACTATACACATGCACCCCAGGAGCCCTGAGTCATTGCTCATGGCTTTGCCCTGGTTTCCAGCGACAGGGTCTGGCCTCCTCGGTCCCGTGCTTGGAGCAGGAATGTAAGAGAAGCTGCTGCACCCAGCCTCCAAGGGGCAAGGGAGCGGCCAGAGGACCTGCCTGAGCGAGTAGGTGTAGACCGCCACACTGATAAATATAGAGCCGCTGAGTGCCTTCTGACCTCAGGGCATTTGCAAGGCAGTTCCTTCCTGCTCTTTTCCTTCTGTGCCTGTCCAGCTCTTACTCACACTTTCTTTCTCAGCTAAAATGCTGCTTACAAAAAAATAATAAATAAATAAAATGCTGCTTACTCTGGAAGCCTTCTCTGATGCCCGATCTGGGTTGGGTCAGGCAGTTTTACGCCTCTAGGTACCATAACATTATTTTGCAACACTCGATTGGAATTAAGTGGTTTATTTGGGTAACCGATCTCCTCTTTGAGATTGAAAGCACCACGGAGGTGGGGACCAAGTCAGTGACAAAGGCCTGCACAATGCATGACCCAGAGTGGGAATAATAAACAGTTTTGAATGACAAGTGAATGAATGAGTGGAGGCCAAGTTTCACCAATGAAGCTGGTTGAGATCCTAGATACCTGGCAGTGTTGGGAGCCTTAGGACACTTGCTCCATCTCCAGGACCTGGACCAGGGTGGGGCAAGTAAGGCACTGGCTGTGGGTACAAAATTGAGGAGCACCAACAAACCCAGTAATCAAGATCAAATATTCTAAATTAATTCAGTGTCTTAAAAAAAAATTAACACAAAACCACCATGATGAGCAAAACATCAAAACTTTACATAAAGACAGGATCCCACTCTGCACTTGTATACTTTACCTCACTTGCTTACCCTAATCTCAGCCCTGAACTGGCCCTTGTTTAAGAACTTTGATACATTATGCATCATGGATTTAAAAAGCTTATCTTGTTTTTTTTTTAATTACATTAAAATACTATTTATTTGATGATTGATTTTTTTGGTGCTTCCTCCATCAATTTTGCTCCTGAGGCCAGGTCTTATCGTGGAGTTCTTTTACTCTCAAAAAGTGTAAATTCTATTTGTGTTGCTGGCCTCAGCCCTCACAGCCCTATCCCAAACCCAAACTACTTTTGAACTTGAGCTGCATCAGGTCACATAGTTTTTAATGGTTCCCGCTATTTAAAATTTGCACCCATAACAATGCAGAAAGCGCTTCTGCTCTTTTGCTCTTTGTGTGTGTGTGCACGCGTGTTGATCGCTTCAGTCATGTCTGACTCTTTGTGACCCCATGGACTATAGACCACCAGGCTACTCTGTCCATGAGATTCTCCAGGCAAGAACACTGGAGTGGGTTGCCATTCCCTTCTCCAATTTCGGACCTTAGGGTTGGAAAATGGATTGGTCCAGGTTGATGACTTAAAAGGAGTGGGGTAAAAAGGGAAATTTTTAAAGAATTGAAGTATAGTCAATATATAATATTATATAATATGTAATATGTACAATATAGTGAAAGACATATATATATAATCCCTATATATATAATCACTATAATGTGTAAGGTATACAATATAGTGATTCACAATTTTTAAAGGTTATATTCCATTTATAGTTGTTGTAAAATACTGGCTATATTAGGGCTTCCCCGGTGGCTCAGACGGTAAAGAATCTGCCTGCAATGTGGGAGATCTGGGTTCGATCCCTGGGTTGGAAAGACCCACTGGAGGAGGGCATGGCAACCCACTCCAGTATTCTTGCCTGGAGAATCCCATGGACAGAGGAGCCTGGGGGGCTACAGTCCATGGGGTCACAAAGAATTGGATAGCTGAGGGACTAATCACAAAGCACTGGCTATATTCCCTATATTGTACAGTATATTCTTGTAGCTTATTTATTTTATCCATAATGGTTTTTACCTCTTTATCCCCTATCCCTCTATCCCTCTATTGCCCCTCACCTCTTCCATCTCTCCATGGGACCCCTAGTTTATCCTCTGTATCTATATTCTCTATATTCTGTATATCTGTATTCTCTATCTCCTTTTTTGTTATATTCCCTAGTTTGTTGTATTTTTTAGGTTCTACACCTAAGTGATATCATATAGTATTTGTCTTTCTCTATCTGACTTATAAGGAGGGGGATTTTGATTCAGAAAATATGATGGTCCCTCGGCTGGTAAAGGAGGAATTACTGATCTCGAGGGAACCCGCCTTGCCTTGGCCCCATGGTGAAGATAGGAACCAAGACCCCCTTTCAGCCTCTGTCTGGGCTGGAGAGACAGGAGGGGGCTCCGGGGTTGGGCAGAGAGGGGCACTGAGTAAACCACTCCCCCATCCTCTCCCTCCCCATGCCAGGCCCTCTTACTTGGGGTGCCTGATGGGGACTTCCAGCACCAACTCTGGAGGGATCTGGAAGAGCTCTGGGTCGTTGCCGTTTGCCTGGAGCAGGAGCGGCAGGACATCGAAGCGGCTTCGTGGGGGTTTCCAGCCCTGCTGTATGCAGATCTGCAAGCAGAGCCTCCAGGTCAGACCACTGAGCCCCAGGCCCTCCAGACGCAACAGGGGTGAGGGGAGGGGCAAAGGTCCCAGGGCCCGCCCCCAGCGGCCCCTTCCTCCGGAGGCTCTGGGCCAGGCCACCTCCTACATGAAGTTCTCCCTGATATCATCATGTAACTAGTACAACTTCCCGTGGTTCCACAGGACAGAAGACAAGCCCGCCCTCCGGCCCCTCACTTGGTGATGTTTTCTGGGCCTTCCCTGCCCTCTGGGAACTCCCGGAGCAAGGGTTGAACTGACATTTGCACTGGAAGTATTTGCACTCCGCGCCCTCAGTGCAAAGACATGAAGAAAATCTACCAAATTGGATGAGGGCAGCTCTCTCAGAATGACTGCAGAAAAATGCACCTGTTAGAGCAGTTATCCACTGAAATATAAAGCCAGCCATGTAAGTAACTTAAAATTTTCTAACAGACACATTTTAAAATGTATTAAAAAAAAAAACCCAAAACCCTAAAGCAAAACCCGGCAAAGATAAATTTAAATAATATATTCATTTGAAACAGTTTTAATTTCAATAATATTTAATTAGTTATTAATTATAGCATGATATTTATTATATAAAGAGTAGTAGTAATTTATTAACACAATACTAAAACATTAATATAAAATATTAATAACATAACCACATTAAAATATTAATATCGATATTATATTATTGATATTTATATAAAATATTCAGAGAAAGCAATGGCACCCCACTCCAGTACTCTTGCCTGGAAAATCCCATGGACGGAGGAGCCTGGTAGGCTTCAGTCCATGGGGCTGCTAAGAGTTGGACACGACGGAGCAACTTCACTTTCACTGTTCACTTTCATGCATTGGAGAAGGAAATGGCAACCCACTCCAGTGTTCTTGCCTGGAGAATTCCAGGGACAGGGCAGCCTGATGGGCTGCCGTCTATGGGGTCACACAGAGTTGGACACGATTGAGGTGACTTAGCAGCAGCATATAAAATATTAATGATATATAAATATTATATAATATTGATAGCATATATAACTATACACTATAATATTAATATTTTAATAGGGGCACAGTGGTAAAGAATCCACCTGCCAATGCAGGAGACAAAGAGTCAGACATGACTGAATGAACATGTGCACGCAAGCACGTGCACGCGCATGCACACACACACATACACACACACACGTGGTGTGGTTCAGTCACTAAGTTGTGTCTGACTCTTCTGTGACCTCATGGACCATAGCCCACCAAGCTCCTCTGTCCATGGCATTTCCCAGGCAAGAATACTGAAGTGCGTTGCCATTTCCTTCTCTGGGGGATCTTCCCAATCCAGGAATTGAACCCGTGTTTCCTGCATTGGCAGACAGATTCTTGACCCCTGAGGGAAACCTTATTAACAGTATATTTGGCACTAAAATTAAATATGAAATATATGTATTAATCCAATAAAATATAAAAATATATAATTAAAATACCATTAACTGATTAATGATAAATAATTAATATTAATATATTTAAAGATATTTAACAAAATTAACTATATGTGTTAATACAGTAAATGTATTAATTTATTAATAAATAGAAATAGATTAGTCCAATATTACCCACAACATTATTTTTCAGCAGGTAATCAAGTTACAAATTACTAATGAGACCTTTCCACTCTTTTTTTGTTCTCCGTCTCAGAGACCATGTACCTTACACTTAGGGCATGTTTCCATCTGGACTCACAACATTTCATGTGGTCACTGGCTTGGTGCGGCCAGTGGCTGCCATGCTGGGGCTTTCGAAAGTTACAGCTATGTGGTTATGTTTGGGGTGATTCCCTCTGCTGGGCTGGTAGACAGAGGAAGCACAGAAGTGTGGGTTTAGGGGAGCATGTGGTATCAGTGAGGTTTCTGGGGACAGAAGGAGAGGAAGAGGCTGAGGCATGTCTGTTCTGGCCTCCACAAGGACAAGGTGAGCCAAGTATACAGTTAGAGCTCAGCCAGGTGGAGCAGAGAGTCTGGCTGAGCCTAAACGGCACAGGTGTGACTCCTGGTCTCCTTGCTTACAACCCCCTCCCCAGGATAATAACATTTTAGTAAGAAAAGCTCCCTGCAAATGAAGTCAGCAGCCATGAGGGTGGGGGGCAGCCCCCTTATGGGGAAGGTACTGGGGTGGAGCATGAGGGTGGTTTGAGGGAAGAACAGGATGAAGCAGAATGGCAGCTGAGTGGGTGACAAATAAAAGGGGAACCAGGCCTGTACGCCTGAGGTGTTCCAGGAGTGGGGTCCACCTATGATACTTCCTGTGGGCATAGATTTTGGAAGCTTCCAGGCCTTACCTGTGTACATCACCACCTGGAAGGAACCTGGATGGGGAGAAGGTGGGGTTCGTGTTCCCAGTGGCTTGTATGAACTGACTTGGGCTGCCAGCAATAGTGGGGTGCTGGAGAGTCAAGTTCATCTGGAGAGGGGCTGTGTCGGTGGGCAGAATGTTGTACAGAGAAATGAATGAATGGATGAAGGGGATGAGGCTGACATATACCTCACTCAGAAAAGATGGCGCCAGGGACTCCCTGGTGGCTAGGACTCTGCACTCCCAATGCAGGAGGCTTGAGTTCAATCCCTGGTCAGGGAACTAGATCCTACATGCCTCAACTAAGAGTTTGCACAGCACAGCTTAAGATTCCACATTGACTAAAAGACCCCACATGCAGCAACTAAGACCCAGTGCAGCCAAATAAATAAGTATTTTTAAAAAAGAAAAGAAAAGATGCTAGGTATGACTTCCACATATTAGTTCCCCTCCTCGTGGGGGAAGGCAGGAGATTTGGCCTGTACTTCTAGCTTTCCCTTTGCTATTGCAGTAGCCTTGGATAATGCATTTGGCCAGTCTGAGTGTGACTCACTCTACTCATCTGTGAAATGGGACAACAGTCCCCATCATGAGGGTTGGGTGACGTAACGACATGAAAACGACCAGCTGTAACAGAACCAGCTGGACTGGAGGCAGACAGACAGAGCGGGAGGCCTGGAGGTGAGTAAGTGGCACCTACTGCCTGCTCTCTCTGTGATGATATTAAGCCAAGAAAAGTCTGAAGATAAAGAGAGTTTGGGGGATGAGAGTCTGGGTGGGGGAGGGGCGGGGGCGCCTACCTCCGTGAACTCCACGTTGGCTGGGTCCCCCAGGATGGAGCCGTCGGGCTGCTTATAGCCAGCGTAGCGGATGAGTTGGGAGTTCCAAACGCGGAAGTCGTGCTTGCCGTCAGTCCTCTGGGGAAATATGGTGATCGCAGATCTGTGGTGGAGAGAGGGGGACATTTGGCATCGGGGCTGGGCTTGCACTTCAGAGAAAGACTGAAAGAGGAGCTGCTCAGGTCAACAGTGCACAAGGCTCAGGGTGGATTCACATCTGCTCCGAGGCCCCCAGGGCCCATGGAGCAGCTGTTGGAGGGGGTGGGACTCTGCTCTGTCCCTCCACTGACCATTAGGTGAGGAAGCGCAGAGGAAGGGAAGCCCCAGGCCAGCTCGCAGAAGGAAACAAATGCCTCTCCAACTGGAGTCTTTTGAACAATCTTGACTTGGGCCATTTTTCCAGAAAGTTCTTTTGCACCAGGTAATCCTCAGGCTCTGTCTCCCCTTAAGAACTCACCACTGATTCCCAGTTTCAGTCTTTCTTTTACCACCTTCATTACTGCCCCAGTTGCTCACCCCTTCTACAGATTTATGATTAATAGCAGATCGACTTTCATTTGTACTGATATTTATTTATTTAAAAAAAGTAAAGACTGCCCCTGGCCTCACTCACCCAAACAGGCAACTATGAGATCCTGTATTATTATCAAACTGTAGAAAGATGTTGTTGCCTGCAGAAGGCACCTCACTGGAGCCCTGCCCTCTTTTTGTTAAAAGGGAGATCAGCAGTTTGGAGAGATGTTCATGATGCCTTATTCTCTTTGGCACCCTCAGAAAGACTGAAAAAAAGGAGAGTAACTTTTTCACAAAGTGATTCAATGTAGGGACTTCCCTGGTGGTCCAGTGGTTAAGATTCCGTGTGCCCAAAGTAGGGGGCCCAGGTTCAGTCCCTGATCAGGGAACTAGATGCCACATGCCACAACTGAGAGCCAATGTGGTCACACACACACACAAAAAAGGGTGGTTCAATGTTATCTCTTGCAAGGAGCTCTTGTTACCTGGACTCATCAGTTCCATCCATGGACCAAACCCGAGGCTATGAAGCCACGTCCTGGCTTATGTCAACATGGGGGTGACATCACAGGTCCACCTCCATGCTCACAGATCTGCTCCCATTCATATCTTGCCCTGGAGCCCTGCTCCTGCTGCCTGCCTTGGCTGGAGTCCTTTTCTGCTGTCATGTACCTGATTTCAAGGCCCAACTCAAATCTGCCTTCTTCACACAGCATCGCCTGTCTTATCTGGTTCCCAGGGTCTCCTTTGTGAGCACATTTAGATCTTGCTATCTGCGCAAGATCGTATCACATTTAATTCTACAGGGAGTGGTGTGTCACACCTTGGGTAAATCTGGAACCCAGGCTGAAGGTGAAGTCACAGAGGGCCAAAGACGCTCTTAAGAATCTCTTGGCAAGGGTGCCGTACTGTAGATGAACACAGACTGAGTCAAATTGTCAGCATTTCCCTTCAGTGTTAAAACACATGGCTGTTTGGCTGAGCAGCAGATAACACGTGTTTTTGTTTGTTTACATATTTTAAAAGTATGTTTAGAAACTCCAGAATGACATGCACTGGGATGGGATGCTTACTCTGTGCAAGAATGAGCCCGGAGGAAGACACGGGACAGCTTTACACCTCCTGTCTCCCAAGTCTCCTGAGCTTCTCATGAAATAGCAAGTCAAATGCCCCGTCTTGTTTAAATTTCATCTCTCTCCCTCTCTTCCTCCCTCTCTTATTTTAGATTATTTCTATATATGGCATACATTCTCTTATGGCCTCTCATTGTGTCCAGATGTGTAGTTTAAAACTTGTTAAAAAAAATCAGCTGAATATTTCATCAATAGAAGGTCTCATTTAGACCTCCACCAATAGAAAATTGAAAAAAGTAAAGGTGCACTGCATGGCCTGATGACCCCCATCCCAAATCACTCCATCACAGCGTCATGTGAAAACTTTCAAAATAACTTACAAGCTCCTTGAGGCTAAGACCTTGGCTAGGCCATGCTTTAACGCTTAGGATATGCAGTTGAAGGGGGTTCTTTGTTGTTCTCTGAGGGGCAAGGTCTTGTCGGAAAACGATCTGAATACTAATTTCCCCAGCAGGCCTTAAATGACAGGCTCTTTTCTCACTGGTGGGCTCAGGTGGTAAACACGATTTCCTTCTCAAGGAAGAGACACGTCCAAGAAAAGCCATGCTTAATGCCAATAGGCCACTTCACGGATGAGCTCAGCACAGCCCAAGGGCTTGTGGGAATATCTTTGCAGTGGTCCTGTGCAGCCCCAAGGTGAGGCTGGCCCTCAGCTGCTGGGAGCAGATGCAGGGGCAGGACAGGGAGTATGATTAACAAGTGTCACCGCCTGTCTGTGGGGCCTCAGCTGCTCCTTCTCAGCTGCTCCTCTCCCAGCTGAGACTTGCCAGCATGGAAGCCACTAGCTCACATCAGCGCCTGTCTGCTTTGGCCTGCACCCTGCAGCTTTGTTCTTGGTGGGAGGTAAGAGAAGTCCCAGATGTGGCTCAGCTTGGTGAAACCAGAAATGGTGGTCCCCATGGCACAGGGAAGAGACGTTGCATTTGAAACCCCGGAAACCTCGGAGGCGGCTCCAGGCAACAGAGGAGGTGCTGGTGAAAGCGGGTCACCACCAGCAAGGGGGTTTTCCTCTTCCTGGGAATCTGAAACATCTCATCCTGCTTCCTCTAGAGGTTGATGTTAAACTGTGGGATGAACATGATTGTGGTTGCTACACCTCTGCAAACCACAGGGGAGTCTTGTCTCTCGGGAGAGAAGGCAGGTGGAGGTCAGAATGAGGAGGCCAGGCCACCTCTCCCCCCATGGCACTGGCCCTGAGGAAAGAGGGGGAGCAATTCCATGGCAGGGGAGCCAGCTCCAGACTCAAGGGTCAACACCATGGGGACGTCAGATTCCCTTTCCCCAAGCTGGTTGGCTCACCTGAGGTTCCCTTTGTTGGTGGCATACTTGATGTGGTTACAGATGTAGTTGAACATCCCATGAGCAGTGGTACAGTCTCGGGCATCAAACACCTGTAAGGGGTACAATGTGGGAACGATTGCCTCCCCTTTCCCCATTCAGCCCTGCCCAGGGCAGCCCTCCCATTGGAGAAGCAGCCAGAGCCCACCCTAGCTGCTGCCCCATAGGGGTAGTGAGCATTTCATTACTGAGCCCCCACCCTGTGTTTATAGTATCTTTTTATATTCTAATAACCATGGCTAATCAAACCAGGAAGAAATCCCCTAAAAGTAGGCATGGGGTGTAAGTGACCATGGGAAAGGAATGCTGAGCAGAGGAGTGACTCGTAATGGGCTGCCTGTATCTCCCGTGAGGTTGCTAGGGATTAGGGACTTTGTCACTTTGCCAACAAAGGTCCGTATAGTCAAAGCTATGGTTTTTCCAGTAGTCACGTATGGGTGTGAGAACTGGACCATAAAGAAGGCTGAGGGCTGAAGAATCGGTGCTTTGAAATTGTGGTGCTCAAGGGACTCTTGAGACAGCAAGGAGATCAAACCAGTCAATCCTAAAAGAAATTAACCCTGGATATTCATTGGAAGGACTGATGCTGAAGCTGAAACTCCAGTACTTTGGCCACATATTGAGAACAGATGATTCATTGGAAAAGACCCTGATGTTGGGAAAAATTGAGGGCAAGAGGAAAAGGGGGTGACAGAGGATAAGATGGTTGGATGGCATCATCAACTCAATGGACATGAGTTTGAGCAAACTCCAGGAGATAATGAAAGACAGGCAAGCTTGGCATGCTGCAGTCCATGGGGTTGCAAAGAATCATACAAGACTTAGTGACTGAACAACAGCAATAGGGACTTAAAAATAAAACAAACACAAATCAGACAAACTCCCCCTGAGACTGATAACTAATCTATTTCCAATTTACAACTATTCTCCAAGGGAAAAAAAATCATACCAGGAGATTCAGAATCTAATGCTTTCAGGGAGTAAGCAAATAATGTAAATAAGGAAAGAGAGTAGGTGTAAGACAAAAGGGAGGAATGGGGTCTGTGGTAAACTGGAGAGTATAAGCCCTACCTAGAGACGTCAAATTCAGTTTTTAAAAAAGATTGCTTTGGCCGAATAAAACATGACTACAAGCCAGATGTGGTCATGATTTGAGAATCTGGGACCCCATGATGACCATCTGATAGCTCACCATGGCCACCAAGGGCCCTCGGTAGAAGCTGACCCCTTTTAAAGCTCATTTCCCCCGCACCGGGCCCCACCAAGGGGCTCTTCACAGTATCTGAGCCTGACTGCCCACCTGCAGCTTGGACCACTGGATCCTGCCGACGCAGCGGGAGGCGTTCCGCCAGGCGTGCTTGGCCCCGTAGATGAGCTCTGTGTCCTTGAGCTGGTAGGTGCTGGTGGTTTCGATCTCTTTGTTCACCTCTTCCAGCCTCTCCATGTGGGCTTTGGAGCCGAACCTGAGGGAAGAGGGAAGGGACACGGGAGCATTACTTTCTCTCCTCAGTTAGAGGCTGCTGGAAGGAGTGAGCTATTACAGGAGGCCAGCAGCCACGGAGAGTCTGAATTGATATCTGGACATGATAGTTTGTGCATAAAGCAGAGGCAGGCAAATTCAAGTGCCTTCAAAGGCCCAAACACGGGACTGAACTGGCTTGGCCAGGACTGTGGCCAACAGGCCGGCCCGAGACTAGGCCCCAGAGGGCAGCCTCAACTCTGTTCCAGACTGCTGTTGTCTGATCGGGGGCCGCTACTGCCAGGTCTTCTTTCAAGAGAAACTGGGCATCTGATTTTTAAAGGGAACTCTTCTCATTTCTAAACAAAAATTTAAATTTGTTTTTAAATAAATTCACTTTGAGAAAGTTAAAAAAAATTCTTATGAAAAGTTGCAGGCTACACAAAAGGTGTAGAAAATAATATAATGAACATCTGTGTCCCAAGCCTGGGAAATCATTAACAAACAAGAAAATATTTTATAATTCCTTGGGGACTACCCCTTACCATAGCTCACTTTCTTTCCAGAAGTGGTTGCTATTTTGAATGTGGCATTTAGCAGTCTCATGCGTTTGTCTAGATTTTTGCCACTTGAGCATTTGGTTGACCAAAAAGTTTGCTCAGGTTTTCTGATGTTATGGAAAAATGAATGAACTTTCTGGCCAGCCCAATATATATCCCCCTAAATCCTGTATAGTGTTATTTTTTTTTATAAATGGTGCTGTCCTAAATGTATCTTCTATAATAGATACACTGTATCTATTGAGTAGAATGTATCTATTTTTTCTTCCCTTTGCTTAAAGTTATTTGTGAGCTTCATTTCCATGAACACACAGAGCTTTAATGTGCTCGTCTTCATAGCTGTATAATATTCCTTTACAGAAACTGCCACAGTTCACTTACACATTCTAACAATGGAGTTGGGGTCATTTCCAACTGGTTGCTTAATTTCATTTTTTTCCCATAATAACTATGCTTCAGTGAACATTCTTATGCTGACCTTCTTATGAACAAGTGTGAGAGTTTCTTTAGGGAATATATCCAGGTGTGAAATTGCTTGAAGAGTTTCAAATTTAAGAGACACTCTTCAGGCTAAACAAAAACATTTCTAGGGGCCAGATCTGGCCCTTGTGCATGATCAGGCCCAATTTTCAACCTCTTTGCATGGCAGGCAGAGGTTCTCTGCTCAGTCTTGGTTCAACTGTCTGCAGAGTTGGACCTGAAGTCTTTGTACCCAGTACTGGGGCTCCCCAGTATAGACACGAACTTGCCTTTTAATTGATGAGTAGTACTGATCAATGAACTCTTTGGCAAGAGGAAAGAGCTGTTCTTTTGTGCGGACGTCTTCAGGCTTTCGTATTTGCTGAGAAGGGAGCATGATGGACCCCATACAGATGTGCTCAGTGCATCCCGTTCCCTGGAAGGAAAAGAGGTTTGGGCTGTCACTTAGTTTCACCCAAGTGTGGCATGTGTAGGGCTGTGGCCTTGGCTCTGACATTCGTGGTAGAGTTTCCCTGGCCTTCAATTCCCAAAGTGAATTTCTCACATACCAGCTTCCAGTCACTGTTGTACTTGGTGATTAGCCGAGGTGAGGAAAAGATAACCAGCATTTTAGTGTGTGTTAGTCACTGAGTCGTGTCCAACTCTTTGCGACCACCCCATGGACTGTAGTCCATCAGGCTCCTCTGTCCACTGGATTCTCCACAGGCAAGAATACTGGAGTGGGTTGCCATTTCTTCTCCAGGGTATCTTCCTGACCCAGGTATCGAACCCAGGTCGCCTGCATTTCAGACAGACTCTTTCCCATCTGAGTCACATCTGAGTTAGGGGAAGCCCTAACTAGCATTTTAAGGTTCTGTAATTATTTGCTCTACTCAATGAGGTGGGGTGAAGAGAGGGGCTTTATGACTGTCATTCTCTGGGAATCAGAACCATTGATGCTGAATCTCCCAATATTAAAAAAAAATTTTTTTTGGCTGCACCATGCAGCATGTAAGATCTTAGTTACCAACCAGGGATCGAACCCATGTCCCTTACATTGGAAGCATAGAGTCATAACCACTGGGCCATCAGGGGAGACCCCTCCCAACTATTTTTTGATCCCATGTTGATCAGGAAGGACTAGTAGAGTGATTACAATAGCTCTTTTGAACAGATCCACGGGATGTTGATTGCAGAAAATAGCCCCAATTCTTTCCCTCCATCTATTCACGCCCTTTACTATGTGACTTTACAGCAATTCTCATCAAGAGGTGAAGCCTCCTCCCTCTCCTTTTGAATCTGAGCTGGTTTGGGCCAACAGAAAATGGCAGAGGTGACACTGTGCCCATTCTGATTCTAGGCCTCAAGATATCTTAAATGTTTCTGCTCATTCTCTCAGGACCCTCCAGTGCATGGAGGAGACCAAGCTACCTTACTGGAGGCTGAGAGGTCCCATGGCACAGAGCTGATTTATCCCAGCCAAGGCCCTCCTAGCTCAGCCTGCCCAGAGCAGACCCCTCAGATAACTGAAGAAGCAAGAGATCTGCAGAAGCATGAGAACCACCCTGCCAATCGGTAGGTCCTGGAAAATAACAGTAGTAGTTGCTTTAGGTCACTAATTTTGGGGTGGTTTATTACACTGCAATAGCTTACTGATACAACATTCCTCCGAGCGTTAGTCGCTCAGTCACGCCCGTCTCTTTGCGGCCCCATGGACGGCAGCCCACCAGGCTCCTCTGTCCATGGGATTTTCCAGGCAAGAGTACTGGAGTGGGGTGCCATTGCCTTCTCCAGGAGATCTTCCCGACCCAGGGATAGAAGCCAGGTCTCCTGCACTGGAGGCAGATTCTTTACTGACTGAGCTATGAGGGAAGCCCACTTTCTACAATATAAAGAAACTGATTGACTTTAAAATATATAAAAATTTAGAGGACAGATTGATAACTAAGAAGGGTTTGTTCAAAACTCCATCAGTGGTTGGATTGTGAGATGTAAAAAGAATGTACTTAGGAGCAGCAATCCCCTTTTGGGTACAGGGGACAGAAATAAATAGTATCTGCACAGCTAAGTATCTACCAGTGGTTCTCAAATGGGGGTGGATTTCCCACCTAGGGGACATCTAGCAATATCTGGAGACATATTTGGTTGTCACAACCGGCATTTGGGGGGCCCAGGTCAGGGGTGATGCTCAACATTCCACAATGCACAGGATGGTCCCCACAACGAGAATTATTCTGTCCCATGTGTGGATACTGCTGGGGCTGAGAAAAGCCTGGTCTCCCCCCGTGCTGGGATACTCACCAACGTGCTCTTGAGGTGGAGGGTGTCAGAGAGAACCACGTCGGTCTCCCAGTTCTTGACCTTGAGGAAGCGAGGGCACTTGGAGGGGCTGCCATTCTTCGTGGGAGACTGTTTTCCCGAGGCAGGGGGCTGGAGGAGAGAATGAAGATGGCATATTAGGCACTGGAAGATTGTCTCCACTGGGGTGGGAAGAGGTGGTGTTCTTCCTGGAATCTGCCCCTAGTCACCACCTGTCTGTGACTCTCTGGGGTGGACACGTGCAAGGTGACTGGGACCTGGTCCCTCTACCTGTACAGAAGGAGGTGCCATGGAAGAACGTCTCATGTTCTGTCCTGGGGAGAGGGGTCAGGAGCTCAGAGGCTGGTCTCTCTGGCCTCTAGCACAGGGTCTGGCACGTAGCTGGGACTCAGTGAATGCTTCTTGAATGAATAAGTGACTGAAAGAACACTGTCAATCTCTCCAAATGGTAACAGCCCTCAGGGCTGAGGAATCAAACCTGAGGTTGGGTCAAGTTACTTGGATTTTTGGGCCGTCCTGCCTTAGTCCAAACTCACCATTTTGGGCAAATACTGGGGAAACAAGAAGTTTAAGTGAGAAAGGTTTGAAGCCTAGCATGCTCAGCCATGTCTGACTCTTTGTGACCCCTTGGCTTGTCCCACCAGGCTCCTCTGTCCATGAGATTCTCCAGGCCAGAATACTAGAGCGTGTAGCTGTTCCCTTCTCCAGGGGATCTTCCTGACCCAGGGACTGAACTCTGGTCTCCTGCATTGGCAGGTGAATTCTTTACCACCTTGCCACCTGGGAAGCCCTTGAAGTATAGGATACCTTCCTCCAATTTCAGGTTTCTGTTTTTCAAAAAGGCCAAGCATGTCCCTGCCTCAGGGCCTTTGCACATACTGTCCTTTCCATCTTGAACATCTTCAGCCCCCCCATTTGTCTTCACCTCCGTAAGCAAATTTCCCAGTAGGTAAGAGGGGAGCGGCCTGGCTGGCAAATGTTGCCCACCCATTTTAAGCCTCACTGATAAGGATCACCTTCTGTTCTTGGGTATTTCTGAGTGGTTGTCTACCAGCCCAGAGAGAGGTGTGTTCATGCATCAGAAAAGCATCAGCAGCTCTAAGGGAGAGGCATCAGGTATACCCTGATGCAACAGCTGAGCAAGGGAGGGGAGAGGATGAGACAGTGTTGAGTGACACTCATGCCAAAGAGTAGCGTAGTGGGCAGTGACCTAGAGCCAGGGTATTCACACATTCAAACTGTATTTCTTGAGCATCTACTATGTGCAGGGCACTGCTAGGTGCTGGGGACACTGAGGTGAACGAGGCAGTCAGGATCCTTGTTCTTCTGGAGCACTGTTTTTGGAGAAGTAGAGATAAATAATAAGTAAACTAATATGTGGATGATATAATTTCAGGAGGTGATAAGAATACAATACAGAGAGAAGTAATGGTGAAAAGTGGAGGGGGGGCGGGAAAGGCACATGCAAAGGCCCTGAGGCAGGGATGAGCTTGTAAGTTTAAAGGACCAGCAAGGAGGCCAGTGTGGCTGGGGTGTTTAAGTGTGAATGAATACAAAGGAGATGAAGTCAGAAAGGAGGCAGGATCCACTTCTCATCAGCATGGAGGTGCTCAGGCTAGTGAGAGAGCTATGAATTAGGACCGAATTGGGTTAAGTCTGGGACCGAAATCACAGAGAACCCTGAAGGACAACTACTGAAAACTAACATCCACTGAACACTTGCTATGTGCCAAGCAACCACCTTATCATCCCCATTTTACAGACGAGGAGACTGAGGCACAGAGAAGTTAACTAAGTTGAACAAGATCGCAGAACTAATAAACTGGAGCCAGGAGTCAAATCCTGGCAGTCTGGCTTTCAAACCACGCCCTCCACTGTTTGACCACTCTGCCTCTTGGCCATCATGTACAATTCACTCACTCACTCACTCACTCATTCATTCACCCAGCACAGGTTTACTGAGTATCTCCTATGTTCCAGGCAAGTCAGTAAGGGCAAGGGCTACAGTAACAAACACAACAGACATGATCTGTGCCCTCATGGAGTTTATGTAGCCCAGTGGAGATGATGATTGACTGAACTATTACCACTGAATGAAATGAGTATCATAACATGGGATGTTGGCAGTGTGCAGGGGCATCTGACCAGGGTCACTTGACTTCTAAGTCAAGACCTGTTAATCAGGTAAAGAAGAGGGAGCGGAGTCTTGCTGGTAGACAAGTGAGAGGCACAGCCACCTTTCTGCCAGTGGAGCGCTCTGCTAAAGCATCCGTGCCACCACGTTGGAGTTTGGGGAACAGGAGGCAAGTGACAGCATGCCACCATTAAACACTGCCAGACAGTGCAGGGAGTGAGAGCAAAGCACGAAAGGAAGGTGCCATGACTCATGATCTTCCAGACCCGGTTGTCCCCAGTGGCTCTCATCTCAGCGCTGGGTACCAACATCCACCCACCACCTGTGCACGCCACAGGAAGGAGCTGTCCTGAACATCATCTTCTTTACCCCCCACACCCAGACCTTCCCTGACTCCCATCTGTTTAGCCTTCTAAATGGCTCCAGAGTCCTCATTCTCTCCATCTACTGTGTCGCACTCTATCCAAGCTTCCACCATCTTTCATTTGGCTGATTGCAACAGCCTCCTAAATGTTAGCCACTCCTCATCATTGTTGGTGTCATTATTCTACTGCTAGTACAACCTGCAGTCCTGTTACAACCTTGCATGCGTGCTAAGTCACTTCAGTTGTGTCCAACTCTTTGCAACTCCTCTGTCCATGGGGATTCTCCAAGCCAGAATACTGGAGTGGGTTGCCCTGCCCTCCTCCAGGGCATCTTCCCGACCCAGGGATTGAACCCACGTCTTTTAACGTCTCCTGCATTGGCAGGTGGGTTCTTTACCGCCAGCGCCACCTGGGAAGCCCTGTTACGACTACTACTGCTTTAAGTGTTACGACTGCACTATCACCCTGGAAGCAGGAGAAGGATTTGAACGAATTCTTCCCTCTATTCCCGATCTGCCCTTCTACCCTGCTAAACTCTTAAGTTCTTTTACTTATGTCCCCACATGAAGCCATGTACAGACGACTCTACTTTCTTTGAAGGCCTGTCTAGACATTCTGAACTTCCTTATTTAGGATTCTATTCCCACTCCCATCTCTCCCAGCCGATGTCCAGGTGATGGAAGTCGCCTCTAGGTGGACCTTTGTCGTGACAAATTCCTCTGATCATGCCGGCAATCTGCATTCTTAGGAAAATAAAATCCTCCCTTGTCCATATGGGAGGCACCCTAGCCATCCTCCCTAAATACTGGGCATCACTTAGCCAGTAAAAACCTTCTCTAGACACCCCAGAGTTTGAGGAGCAGCTGCAATCCCAGAGTGGGGATAACAGACGTGGTGTTGGCATTTGGGGTCAGGCCCAGGGCCCGTGGAGGTGACAGAGGGGCAGAAGGCAGCAGTGGGGGGAGCCTGACAAGGTGGGAGGAAGCCAGAAGTCTTCACAGGCAGGGCGGATGGAGCGAGATACAGGCGATCAAAGAGCCATCTGTTGAGGGTCCAGATGTGCGAGGGGTAGTCATCACGAGACAACTAATTGGGGGCCCAGGCATGAGCCATGCCACTCTCCGCCCTGGGCTGTGTGAAGGGCACACTTGAAACCAGGCATTAGGAGGCCTCTGGCAGGGCTGTTGTACTTGGGTTTTGATGTTTTAATTAGCCAGCAGTAATATTAGATGACTCAGGAGGGGACAAACGGGGAGATTAATATAGCAGTCAGGGGCCTGGCGTGGGGGATGCAAATGACTTTTCTGAGTGGGGACTGAAGTGCTTGGTCTAAAAACTCAGGATAGTGGCACTTGTGGGTTGTTAGACTAGTGACAGGGTACAAGTGGGCTTGGGAACATAGTGTGTTCTTCCCTGGATTTGTGTTCAGGGTAGACAATGGAAGCTTTTCAGGTGGTGGGAGACACTGACTCGACTTCAGTGGGTTCAACAGGAGGACTCCTCGGTGCCTGCTTCTAAATTCGCAAAGCAGGCTCTGAGCTCCTGGGCGTTTCAAAGGCTTTGTCAACACCTCTTCACTCGGTGAGTCTTTAGAGAGGTCCTGAGGAAATGGAAGGAAATGATCTTGCAGCCCAAAAGGAGACAGCAGGTGAGGTGTTGTCAGCCTTGGGCTCTGAGCCAGGAATTCAGCTTGTAGGATCCCTGGCAACTTGATTTCCACACCCCCTCCATGCCTCCCTTCCTTCTCTCTTTCAGTAAATACACACTGAGTACCTACTGTGTGCTATGGACTTGTGTTCTAGGCTCTACCGTGATCCCCTCTCTCTTGGCAGCAGCATCTTACAGCTGCATGCTCTGAAGCAGGGGTTTGCAGACGGTGGCCCATGGATCACATCTGGTCTACCCTCTCTTTTGGTATAGCCCATGGGCTAAGAATGGTTTTCCCATTTTAAACTTGTTGAATAAAACAGTCAGAAGAAGGATAATGCTCCACGACATGTGAAAGTTATATGATGCTTGAATTTCAGTGTCTGTAAATAAAGTTTTATTGGCACCCAGCTACCCTCATTTGTTTCCATATTGTCTATGGCTGCTTTTGAGATACAGTGGCAGAGTGGGGGTAGTTGAGATGGAGATTCAGATGGAATGGCCCACAAAGTCACATGTATTTCCTATTGCCTCCTATCCAGGAAAACTTTGCAGACTCCTGATCAAAAGGATTGAATTCCAGTGGCTGAAAGCGAATCTATCTTACTTAGGTCTCCATTAACTTAAACATTAGTTATCTGTTTTATACATGTGAAAGTGAAAATGTTAGTTATTCAGTGATGTCTGACTCTTTGAGACCCCCTGGACAGAGGAACCTGGCAGGCTACAGTCCATGGGATTTTCCAGGCAAGAATACTGGAGTGGGCTGCCATTCCCTTCTCCAAGGAGTCTTTCTGACTCAAGGATCAAACCTGCATCTCTTATGTCTCCTGTATTGGCAGGCAGGTTCTTTACCAGTAGTGTATATATGTCAATCCCAATCTCCCAATTCTTCCCACTCCTTTTCCCCCTTGGTATCCATAACATTTGTTCTCTACATCTGTGTCTCTATTTCTGCTTTGCAAATAAGATCATCTCTATAATTTTCTAGATTCCACACATACGTGTGTTAATATACGATATTTGTTTTTTCCTTTCTGACTTACTTCACTTTGTATGACAGTCTCTAGCTAGGTCCATTCACATCTTTACAAACGACCCAATTCCATTCCTTTTTATGGCTGAGTAATATTCCAGTGTGTGTGTGTGTGTGTGTGTGTGTACACACATCATACCTTCTTTATACATATATCTTTATAGATGTTTGTATATAGATACCACTTTTTGCTGACACATCATTCACTTTGTTCTACCTCCAGTGCCAAGCTGGAGAAGGCAATGGCACCCCACTCCAGTATTCTTGCCTGGAAAATCTCATGGACGGAGGAACCTGGTAGGCTGCAGTCTGTGGGGTCGCTAAGAATCAGACACGACTGAGCAACTTCACTTTCACTTTCATGCATTGGAGAAGGAAATGGCAACCCACTCCAGTGTTCTTGCCTGGAGAATCCCAGGGACAGGGGAGCCTGGTGGGCTGCCGTCTATGGGGTCACACAGAGTTGGACACGACTGAAGCGACTGAGCAGCAGAAGCAGCAGTGTCAAGCACACACTACCTGTTCAACAAACATTTGAGGTCTGCTATGGTGGCACCCCACTCCAGTACTTTTGCCTGGAAAATCCCATGGATGGAGGAGCCTGGTAGGCTGCAGTCCATGGGGTTGCGAAGATTCGGACACGACTGAGCAACTTCACTTTCACTTTTCACTTTCATGCATTGGAGAAGGAAATGGCAACCCACTCCAGCGTTCTTGCCTGGAGAATCCCAGGGACGGGGAAGCCTGGTGGGCTGCCGTCTATGGGGTCGCACAGAGTCGGACACGACTGAAGCGACTTAGCAGCAGCAGCAGCATGGACTAAACTGTATCCTCTCAAATTCATATGTTGAAGCTCCAACTCCCATTGTGACATATTTGGAGATAGGGCTTTTAGAAGGTAATTAAGGTTAAATGAGGTCACAAGGGTGGGCCCCTAATCTGATAGGATTAGTGGTCTTATATGAATAGGAAGAGACGTCTATTTCTCTGCATGCACAGGCTGTTTAAGGACACAATGAAGGTGGCTGTCTACAAGCCAGGAAGAGAGCCCTCACCAAATGTGACCACGCTGGTACCCTGACTTTGGATCTCTACCCTCCATAACTGTGACAAATAATTTTCTATTGTTTAAGCTGCTGGGTCTGTGGTATATTATTATGGCAGCCTGAGCTATTTAACATAAGATCTAAATGTATTTCTAAATTGTGGAGTCCCTTAAATGCTAAGCTGAAAGCTTTGGCCTTGAATGAGTAGACAGTGAGAACCCCTGAAGCTGCCTGGTGAAGAGGGTGCCTTATCAAAGCCATTTTAGGAAATACATGAGTGCAAGGACTGTAGGAGGGAGAGGGTGAAGGCTGAGAGACCCAGGAGGCGGCTGCTGCACCAGTGCAGGTGAGAGGCCAGGAGAGTGGAAAATACAGCAGGGGTAGCAGATGACAGGAAGGGAGGAGATGGGAGTTGGGGTGTCAGGAGCAGGACAAGAGCTCTGTGGCTTGAGAGGATGGGAGAGAAAAGAACAAGTCAACATTGATGCTGAGGCTTCCCATCTGGGTAAGTGGGAGGATGTGAGGCTTTTAGCAGAAGTTGGGAAGTAAGGAGCTGAGGTGAGGGGAACGTGGAGGATTTTAAGGCTGGAAGACAGACACTAGACAGCAGAATCTTGGTGGTCTAAAAAGAGAGGGCAGGCACCCTGTCCTCCTTCAGTTGTGGGCAGAAGGCTCACAATGAGATCGGGACAAGAGCTTGACAGAAGGGAGGGAGGGAGGTACCTGTGTACCACAGAGCATCTTAGGATGTCCCTCCAACTCATACATTGATGTCCCAACCTTGACAACTGTGATCTGCAACTGTGACCTTATTTGGAGTCTTTAAAGAGGCAATTAAGTTAAAATAAGGTCGTTAAAGTGGCCCTAATCCAATATGACTCGTGTCCTTACAAAAAGGGGGAAATTAGGAGACAGACGTGTACACAGGGAGAACACCACATGAACATGAAGACTGTCATCTATGAGCCAAGGAGAGGAGCCTGGAGCAGAACCTCTGCTCACAGCCCTCGGGAGGAATGAGCCCTGTAGCCACTTTGATCTCAGGCTTTTGGGTTTCCAGACTCAGACAATAAATTCTGATTGTTGAAGCCACACAGTTTATGGTGCTTCCTCTAGAAAACAGCTCGAGGAGATGAATCCAGGAGCTGAGGCCTAAACCTGTTCAAAGCGAGCCCGTTCTTATTTCTTTCACTGTTGGTACCAGCGCCAGCTCCTCCCTCTGAGGCCTGCAGCACTTGCCCTGCTTGGCTTGCTCTAAAATGAGGGCAGCACGTTGGGGCTGAGCCGGGCAGCGGGCCATCCACACCAGGGGCCAGATGCCACACACCATGCCACAGCCCCTTTGCTGTAGCTCCAGGCAGTGCTGCTCCAATCTGTGGGTACCACCTTTTAGAGTAGTGAGCGTAACTATTAGGAGTCGTGGCAGCTCAGGTTCTAGACCCATGGGCCTGCAAATCAGTGGGTACGCACGCATCCATGCAATTTAAAAATCGCTACTTATAAAACTTAACCAACGGTGTTAAGTACACTGGAGTATAATTTCCTTGTAGTGTATTCAAAGCATGATTTCTAAAGTGATTCATTCTTTATAATAACTCCACAGAAGCTTGAAATCGCTTATTATTCACCCCTCCACTCTCTTTCCCCCCTATTCAATGGTCCATGTTCTCTATGGAGGATGGTTACAGAAGGGAGTGCTTGGGAGTCAGACTCATCATGGTTTGGGGTTCACAGGCAAGAGCCTCTGGAGATGAGGATTTTTGTTTGTTTGTTTTGGCCATCCTGTGGCATGCAGGATCTTAGTTCCTCAACCGGGGATTGAACTCATGCCCCCAGCAGTAGAAGCACTGGGTCTTAACCACTGGACCCAAGGGGTCTTTAAGTTAGATTGTTGATGCTTTCTCCAAATGAGGTGATGCTTACAGTCATGATGATCTCACAAGAAAATTAGATTATTAGACAACTTTAAACCTGACCCCATTACCAGATCAGAATGTACATATGCATTATGAATTAATTTTGAGAAATCCTGTGATTATCTTGGGGCCCATCCCTCTTACATTGCATTGTACTGTGTGCGTTTATTAAAAGCGTTAAACTGATAAATGTAAATATTTAAAATGTAGAGCAGAAATAGAGACAGAGATGTAGAGAACAAACTTATGGATACCATGGGGGAGGGGGGAGTGGGATAAATTAGGGGATTGGGATTGATGTATATACACTACTATGTACAAAACATATAATTAATGAGAACCTACTGTATAAACCCTACTCAGTGCTCTGTGGTGACGTAAATGGGAAGGAAATTTAAAAAAGAGGGGATATATGTATACACAGAGCCGATTCACTTTGCTGTACAGCAGAAAGTAACACGACATTGTAAGGCAACTATACTCCAAAAAAATGTTTTTATTAAAAAAAAATGCACAACAAGCTTTGTGATTATGTTTTGGACTTTTTACCTTGTAAAACATCCTGGGACCCTTAGAAAATAGAAGTGGGTTGCGGCTCTGTGGGCCTCTGAGAATCTCCGTGTGAAGGGAGTTTTGACAACTGATATCCATTTGTAAAGAGAGGAAGGAAAAAATGACTTTGATCGAGGGAAAGAATCTGAATATGGTTTGAAGCAATAAATGAGCATACAGAGTGCTATCACTGATTCCCAAACCAGAATGTCACTGTCCTTCTCGGACAACACTCAAACAGCCTGCGTTGAATATGCATGCTCAGTCACTCAGTCGTGTCCAACTCTGCGACCCCATGGACCGTAGCCCACCAGACTCCTCTGTCCATGGCATTTCCCAGGCAAGAACACTGGCGTGGGTTGCCATTCCTTCTCCAGGGGACCTTTCAGACCCAGGGATGGAACCTGGGTCTCCTGCATCTCCTGCATTGGCAGGCAGATTCTTTACCACTGTGCCATCTGGGAAGACCCTGCATTGAATATGCTCACTGTTAAAATAAACAGTTAGCAAAATATGTGGAAATTCCAGCAGGGCTGAACCCAAACACCCGTCAATTCAGGCCCCACTTCCTGGTTCCACCCTGCCTCTGACAGGAACAGGTGGAAGGACATGGAAGGCTGGTCCCCTGACTAAGTGACCTGTAAAGACCCTGGAGGTCACTAGGCAGGTGATGGTCCAGGTGGAGGGATGGAAAACATCAGCAAGACTGGGATTCTGTGCCAGTGGGAACTGAGGGACTCGGTTCAATATAAATTTCTGGAAAGCATCCCTTTGTGCCTGTTTGAGGGTGTTCCAGGAACCCTCAAACAGGTGGAGGAAGGGGTGGAACATCCTTTTTGGAAAATCTGACCTGAGTATCTCACTTCAGCCATGAGCCAGATCAAGGCCAAGGATACCTGGCCAGATACAGTTGGGGGCAGAAAAGGGCTTAATCGCGGTTCCTAGTAGGGACTGGGACACTTTTTCACAGAGAGAAATGAAGTTCAAAATAGAGGAGGTCTCTCAAGTACTTAGAGACAGGCTTAGCACAAGGGACAGTGAGCAGGCGCCCCCAAGGAGTCAACGTAAATGCGGCCGATGGAATGTGCTGGAGCCAGGCAGGGGGCACTCTGCGTGGAATGTCTGCGCGTGATTCTACAGTATCCCAAATATCACGGCGTGCCGACTACTGTGTATGTGTCTGTGTCTGGAGCTTGTCTAGGGAGCGAGAGTTTCTGGACACGGAGACAAATATGTACGTCTCAGTTCTGAACTAATGTCTAGGTTCTGAAATCACAGCCTTGTGATTTCAATTTCATTTTGAGTGACATTTATTAAATGCCTATTGTGTGCCTCCTCTAGGCTGGGCCACTGCGTACCCACTGGTTCGTGGATTCCTCATGATAACCCATTTTTCAGATGAGGAAATGGAGGCTCTGAGATGTAAAGTGCTGCTGCTGCTACTAAGTCACTTCAGTCGTGTCCAACTCTGTGTGACCCCTGAGACAGCAGCCCACCAGGCTCCCCCGTCCCTGGGATTCTCCAGGCAAGAACACTTGAGTGGGTTGCCATTTCCTTCTCCCATGCATGAAAGTGAAAAGTTAAAGTGAAGTCGCTCAGTCGTGTCCAACTCTTAGCGACCCCATGGACTGCAGCCTACCAGGCTCTTCCGTCCAGGGATTTTCCAGGCAAGAGTACTGGAGTGGGGTGCCATTGCCTTCTCTGGATGTAAAGTGACTGTCCCTAAATTAATAACTGACACACCACAGAGCTGGGCATGGACTTCAGACCCTCGAAGTTCCCATTTTTTTCCCCATTCCAGGTCATTATTGCTTCCCCCCTCTGCATATTCCTAGAGTCTGGCCCCAGAAGATAAAGACCGAATGCTACATTGATCTGAATGATTGACAAGGATGATGATGTTGCCATAAAGGCAAAGAGGTGTGCCTTTGCCACCAAGACTCTGAGGGTGGTCACCTTCCCTTTCTGGGCCATAAGGGTGTCACCTTCAGCCTCACATGAGCAATATGACCATTAGCAACACTCCTTTACCTAAATACACAGTATGATGCCTAGATCAGCAATATGATAATTAGCCAAACAACAACAATAACAATAATGAACTTTTTTTGAAGCACTTATTCTGTGCAAGGCCTTGTAGAGTTGAGAGTGGGCTGTAGGGCTCTATGGCCTGGGTTCAAGTCCCATCTTGCCACTTACTAGTCAAGTGACATTCCTTAAGCTATTAAACTCTCTGGGCCTCAGTTTATTCATCTGTAAAATGGAGCAGTAACAGTACTCCTTGGAAGAAAAGTTATGACCAACCTAGATAGCATATTGAAAAGCAGAGACATTACTTTGCCAACAAAGGTCTGTCTAGTCAAGGCTATGGTTTTTCCAGTGGTTATGTATGGATGTGAGAGTTGGACTGTGAAGAAAGCTGAGCGCCGGAGAATTGATGCTTTTGAACTGTGGTGTTGGAAAAGACTCTTGAGAGTCCCTTGGACTACAAGGAGATCCAACCAGTCCATTCTAAAAGAGATCAGCCCTGGGTGTTCTTTGGAAGGAATGATGCTAAAGCTGAAACTCCAGTACTTGGGCCACCTCATGTGAAGAACTGACTCATTTGAAAAGACTCTGATGCTGGGAGGGATTGGGGGCAGGAGGAGAAGGGGACGACAGAGGATGAGATGGCTGGATGGCATCACCGACTCGATGGACGTGAGTCTGAGTGAACTCTGGGAGATGGTGATGAACAGGGAGGCCTGGAGTGCTGCAATTCATGGGGTCGCAAAGAGTCAGACACGACTGAGCGACTGAACTGAACTGAACAGTACCCCACTGGGTTGGGTTGGAGATTAAATGAGATTGCGGATCTAAACTGCTTGGCACAATGTCTGCCATCGCTCAACACATATTATTTCTTATCGTGAACAGCAGATGCAATCATTTCGTATGGTATCTTATTTCTTCTTCCTCACAACTCCACGAGCCTATTATCCACTATGAGCTTCAGTGTGGATGCCAATCAGCTGTTTGACCAAGGTCACCGGGAGGAGGAGACCAAACCTGGGTTGACCCCTGAGCTGAGATCGTGACCCCAGTGCTGTGGGTGAGCCCAGGGAATAGAACGGCCGCACCCCCACAAGGTGGTATTGTTGTTGTCGGCGTTATTATTATTTTTATCCTGACATCATTAGTGTGCAGTGAGTCAGGGCTGACTTAGAAAGCTTCCCTGAAGCATGCTGGGTTGTCGCTGAGCAGCAGAGGGTTGGGCTGGTTTGCCTTCATCCAGACAGCTTGGAGGGGTCTGGCTGCCTGCTTTCTGTCTTCAGCAAAGCCAGCAGTACTGGCCACTTGGGGTGCTTGCTCCTGAAGAGAGGGGCCCTGGACACCTCTGACCCTCTGAAGATTGGGAACCCATAAGCACTCCCCTTTATGTCTTATAATTTGGAGTTCTGCAGAGAGGCTAGTGGGGGAGGCCGACACTTCCTTGGAAGGAGGGAAAAGCTTCTCAACAGATTTTGACATTTTGAAAGGCAACAAGCCCTATGTCCCCAGGGGTGAGGAAATGCCAGGTTGCTGATGAGGTGGTGGGGATGGGGTGGGCAGGGAGATTTCAAAATGAAAATCATCTCTCTGACTATCTGGCTGCCTTTGTCAGCAAGAGGCTGGAGAGAGGGGCAATGGGCTAAGTAAGAAAGAAGAACCCAAATGGAAATGCCACTTCCCCCAGTCCCAAGACCTCTCACACTCACTAAGGGTTGGACGGATACTTAATTTGTATCTGAAAATAGACATTCTACCGCCAAGCATGACACAGTTCCACTCCTACCCCTTAGGAAAGCAAATCAGGCAGGCAAGAGAAATAGGTGCTTAATAAGAAAGGAAGCAAAGAAGGGCTTGAGTCAAATCCTAAGGTTTTGTGGGAAGAATGAACAAATACCACTTTCTTACTAATCTAGGAGAACGTTTCCACTTAGGAAGGTTGTTATGTACGGGGCTTTGAGAATGGTGTCAAAACTCAAAGTGGCTCAGGTGGAATTAGCACCAAAGACAACCACAGCAATCAAATAACAATCCTTAGTAAGAAAAAGAAACAGAGTTTGTCAGCCCTCGCGGTTTCTTTTAAAACTATAATGCTTTCCCCAACTTTCTTCTAGGCAAACTCCTATATGATCTTCAAAACCTAGAGCAAAATGTCACCTCTTCTGGTAAATCTTTTCTTATATCTGCCGAGGTATCTATGGCCCCACAGTGTCTTGTGCCCCCTCTATTTTAGGATTAATTGCACTGTCCATGTGTGTATCGCCCCACATGCATCCGTGAAGGTCTTGAGGGCAGGGAGGGCAAAGTTTGCTTGCTTATGCTTCTACCCCAGAGTTGCGCATGTGGCAGTATTGAGTGACTATCTGTGTGATGGGTGAACGGATTCATTCTATCCACCAGTGCAGGCCAGATACAACTCGTCAGGGGATGTTAAAGATAAGCATCACCAAGTCACTCATACACTATGTTCCAGTGACCAGGGATTTGAGTCTCACCAGCTCTACCCACTGCTGACCCAAGCTATCAAGAGAAATGACCACCAGGTATAGATGCACATCCCAGATTTCTGAGGCTAACTTAAGAGAAGGTGCTTCTACGGCAGAATTTCTGTTGAATTTGGACAAACGAGAGTATCAAGGAGAATGGGGCAGACCATAATATTCCTTCAGGGACCTAACAGTTGTCTGAGTCAGGAAGTCCTTTCTCATGTCTAGCCTGTATCTCTCCCACTTCACCTGGCCTCTGTTGCCTTTTGCCAAGTCTTTGCAGGGAAAAAGCAGACCAGCTGTTCTTCCACCAGCTCCTATTGGCAGGTAGTAGCTGGGCCTCTCTTTGTGTTATTAACAATGCTCCCCCCTCCCTGGATGTCTAAAAAAGCAGCAAATGTGGGTTACAACTGGACAGAAGGGAGCCGATTCCAGGCACTGCAGGTAAAGTGGCTTTGAGCAGATAGAGAAGAGGCTGAACACAGGAGCTGGTCTTTCAGGCCAGAAAGAAAATCATTGGGTTTTCTACTAATTTGCTTCACCTGGGAAATGTTTCTGAGCCCTGTGGCTGTGGAGGTGTCTAGCAGGAGGTAGCCGAGCTGTTTGCTTAGCTCTGGGACTTCAATATAACTGAGCACTTGGGTCTCTGCTTCCTTTTAGCTCTATTTCTGAGAGGCATTTGGAAAATTGAGTCTCAGACAGCAGAGCCTGGATAATCTCACAGGCCAGTGATTTTGAAGCTTATTTTGGGTCACAGACTAACAGCAAGGACTTGATAACATTCAAGGAGTAAGTCCAAGCACTGCTGGTCTGAATGTCACAATTCCAGGAGCTCCCGTATCTAAAACTGTTTGGCTGTCTTAACCTCAGGAAGACTCTCTTTTCCCCCTTTCTCCTCCACAAAAATAGAGTTTCCATTTTAGAGGCAGCCTTAAGGCAAGTTCTCAGCACCTCCCCCTAATTGCTATGGACTGAATGTTTATGACCCTCCTCCACCAAATTCATCTGTTGAAACCTAACCTTTATGTGATGGTATGTGGAGGTGGGGCCTTTGGGAGATGATGGAATGATGAGGGTGGAGTGCTCATGAATGGGATTAGTGCCCTTATAAAAGAGATCCAGAGAGATCCTTTTCTCTTCTGCCATGTGAGGGCACAGTCATAAGAAAGTGGTCTACGAACCAGGAAGCAGGTCTGCACCGAATGTAGAATCTACCAGTGCCAGCCTCCAGAACAGTGACAAATATATTTCTGTTGTTTATAAGCCACCCAGTCTGTGGTATTCTGTTATAGCAGCCCAGACAGGCTAAGACACTGATCATTTCATCATGATGCCCCACAAAGGTCCCTGGGCCTATTAAACCCCCTGTCCCATCCTCAGTATTGAGCCCTACTACTCAGGCTTGAAGTTCAAGGTTATGTTTTTTAACTGGTCACTGTCTGACCAAGGTGAAAGGAAATAGTCATCAGACTGCAATGGCTCAGATTTCAGCAGGACATTAAGGGTCTCTCTGGTGGGGTCAAGGCCTCCTTTGCTTCTTCCCTACACCCCAGAGCTCAGGAGTTACTGCAGGCCAGTGATTACAAACTCTGATACATAGAGCAGGTAGGTAAGGCAAATCAGTAAAGCCAGCTGGGTAATCTTGAGACAGAACACTTGGTTGCATATCAAACACATAAGAATATTCTTCATTCTTAGAAAACATGAAATCTTTCTCATCTTCCCTGAAATGTGTGAATCTCTTGGTCCATATCTATCTACCACTTACCCTAACTATTATAAGAAAAGCAACAGTGCTAATGTTATGATAAATGACAATGAACAGTTGGTGGCAATGAGAGGGGCACACTAGGGAGTGGTGGGGATTGTGGCAAATTGGGGCAAATCCCATGCCCTGTGTAGTGGGAGCAGCAGTTAGTCAGTCTGGGCAGACTATTTCCCCATAAGAATATAGGCTCAATGTGGTCAGATTGTCCATATTTGTAAGAGAAGTTGCAAATATGATAGTTACAGAAAAACTGAAACACTGGCAATAAATTCAAAGTTATAAATATAAGTTGTCTATAGGACAATATAGTGCAAACCTAACAAATCATGTCTACAGCCTGGATCTCACCTGAGTCTGCCTCTCTCTGCCCTTCTTTGTCTTGGGAGGGTTTGCATTATGGCAACACCCTTTACTTTCAATTGAGAAAATATGAAGAAAACTCAAGCTCTATTTGTTCACTTAATCATTGATGGATAACAATAGTCCTCACACAATATGGCCTGGATTTTTGAGGACAGCGTAATAGAGAACTAGAATTGTGCCTTGTCCACCAAACATTCCCAGGTGTCACTGTGGGAGTCAGAGTGCTTGGCCACTGGCATCATGGGTCTGACCTACTATGGGATCCCTGATGTCCTTCTTTTCCTGGCCAACCACTGGCAGCTAAGGAAAGCAAGTTCCACTGATGCTCTGGAATGTCCCATCCTCCCCCATGAAGCTACATACAGAGGCTATGAGTCACTGCTTACATGGGTTGGTGGTGAAAAGTGCTGTCCAAAGACTAAGCACTGAAAGGAAGAGCTTGGCAACCTGGCCTGTGCCATCCAAGGCTTGAGGTGGGTGGAGGGAAGGAAGAAGATGGCCATTCCAATAGTACTCTGCTGCAGTGCAGGGGAGGGGTGGGAAATTCACATGCTTCACCAGGGTTGCTCTGTTATCTGCCTGGGAAGGTGAGAAACTGGCTCTGCTAATCTCTAGCCAGATCTAGACACTCTCAGGAAACCATATTGACTCTGCTGTTAAAACAATCCTCAGCAAATTGGCAAAGTCTGGTAACACTCCAAGCTGGGAAGGCTGTGGTGAAATAGTTATTCTCCTACTTAGCAGATAGGAATGGTGCAACCTCTGTGGTGAGCAACCTGGCCATTTCTGCCCAAGTCATAACTGTATATGACCTTTGACTCAACAACTGCTTCTAGGAATTTATTCTTTTGATAAGCCCACCCATATGCCAATGAGGTATTTGCACAAGGTCATTCATTATAGTGATGTCATGGCAAAATATTGGTGAGGGGCCACATGTTCATTTTGGAGGCCTGGTTCAATAAATAAATAAATAAAAGGGAATATTATGCAGCCATGAAAAAAAAAGAACCAGGACTCTTTCAACTACTAATTAGGACTAGTCTCCAAGATACATTAAAAGAACAAGATACAAAACAATACAGGCACATGGTGGAGATATTGTGGGTTCATTTCTGGACCAATAGTAATCCAGCAAATATCACAATAAAGTGAGTCACATGAGCTTTTTGGCTTCCCAGTGAATATAAAAGTTACATGCATTTTTATACTGTACTATGCGTGTGTGCATCTTAAGTCGCTGCAGGAGTATCTGACTCTTTGTGACCCTATGGATTGTAGCCCACCAGGCTCCTCTGTCTGTGAGATCCTCCAGGCAAGAATACTGGACTAGGTTGCCATACCCTCCTCCAGGGGATCTTCCCAACCCAGGGATCAAACCTGCATCTCTTACATCTCCTGCGTTGGCAGGCGGGTTCTTTACCACTAGCGCCACATGGGAAGCCCACTCTGCACTTCCTATACTGTAGTCTATACGCTGTACAATAACCTTGTGTCTAAAAATGCACATACTTTAGCTTAAAAATAAAGCAATCAAAACCACAATGAGTTACCATCTCACGCCAGTCAGAATGGCTGCTATCAAAAAGTCTACAAACAATAAATGCTGGAGAGGGTGCAGAGAAAAAGGAACCCTCTTACACTGTTGGTGGGAATGCAAACTAGTATAGCCACTATGGAGAACGGTGTGGAGATTCCTTAAAAAACTAGAAATAGAACTGCCATATGACCCAGCAATCCCACTGCTGGGCATACACATTAAGGAAACCAGAATTGAAAGAGATACGTGTACCCCAACGTTCATCACAGCACTGTTTACAAAAACCAGGATACGGAAGCAACCTAGATGTCCATCGGCAGACAAATGGATAAGAAAGCTGTGGTACATATACACAATGCAATATCACTCAGCTATTGAAAAGAATGCATTTGAATTAGTTCTAATGAGGTGGATGAAACTGGAGCCTATTATACAGAGCAAAGTAAGTCAGAAAGAAAAACACCAATACAGTATACTAATGCATATATATGGAATTTAGAAAGATGGTAATGATAACCCTGTATGCGAGACAGCAAAAGAGACACAGATGTATAGAACAGACTGTTGGACTCTGTGGGAGAAGGTGAGGGTGGGATGATTTGAGAGACCAGCATTGAAACATGTATATTATCATATATGAAATAGATCACCAGTCCAGGTTCGATGCATGAGGCAGGGTGCTCAGGACTGGTGCACTTGGATGACCCTGAGCGATGGGATAGGGAGGGAGGTGAGAGGGAGGGTCAGGATGGGGAACACATGTACACCCATGGCTGATTCATGTGAATGTATGGCAAAAACCACCACGATATTGTAAAGTAATTAGCATCCAATTAAAATTTAAAAAATGCAATTGGAAAAATGGCACCAATAGACTTGCTCAAGGCAGGGTTGCCACAAACCTTCAATTCACACACACACACACAAATAATACATGTAATAAGATGAAGTGCAATAGCATGAGGTTTGCCTGTATGTATGATGTGTTCTCATTTGTGTAAAAACATGTGAAAATAATGTGTATGTATTTGTTTGTCTACGCATAAAACATTGCTAAAAGGACCACAAAAATGATGAATAATGAATACTGCTTGCCTCTGGGGAGTGAAGCTGTGTGGCTGGGATGAGGGAAGAGAGAAGAAGCTTTTACCATCTATCTATTTTACCTTTTAAATTCAGAATCATGTGAATATCTTTCTTGGTAGAAACAATGAAAATTTGAAAACTGGCAAGCTAGCAAACAAAACCCACCAAATCAAAGCCCAAAGCCACAGTCCAGGGTAAGTGCTGCTGGCTGAGCCCTCACGCCATTTCTCAGCCACAACGGCTGGTTTTTTCCCCAAGGTGGTTTGGCACTTGTCTTCCCAAGAACATTCAGGGAACTGTGGAGTGTGGGTACCAGGCTGACACCGCCACTTACCTGCTCCTTCTCTGAGTATGGGTTGTTGAGGACGACGGGCATGCTGCCCTTCCCCCACAGGTCACTGAAGACTCGGTCGTTCTCCACGCCGAGGGGCAGAGGTTTGTGTGATTTGCCGTCCAGGTCTCTGAAAGGCAAGGCGGGAGAGGTTGAGGAAGACAGGACACCTGGAGTGGCCGGCTAGCCACCCTGGTCTGAAAGCCCTGAGTCCGTGAAGAACGGAGCCAGTGAGCTTTGGGTCCGCAGCCTGCCGCTTCATAGGATCAAGCGTGAAGGTGAGCTTAACTGACTTGGCACCCATGGCTGGCACATACCCGTTGTGAGAATTTAGTTTCAGGATGTCTGTGACAGAGACTTTGTTCCTCCCTCTCCGGCCCCTGATTTCCTGATCTAGGAAGCCGGGAGGCCCCTCTCCTAGCAGAATCCCATGAAGAACCCCTGGACAGCTTAGCATCCATGAAACCTAATGGTGGAAGATACAGGAAGCAGGAGGGATAGGTCCGAAAACCAGTCCTGTGGGCCAGGGTGGGCAGTCACACCAACGGCAACTAGAGCACTGATCACGAGGCTAATGGTACCAGCCCAGGATACACAGGAATGATTCTGAAAATAAGGGGAACACAGCAACAAAAACTATTAATACTGTTGGTATTGATTAAGCATGTACTGGTGTGTCAAGCACTTAACATATGTTTTTGTGAATTTAGTCCTTGGGACAACCCGATGAGGTCGGTATGAATGTTTGTCACTCTTGTACAGATGGCATAAGTGAGACAGAAGCTAAGTCACTCAAGGTCACAGTATTGCAGTCTATTGCTGTTGTTCAGTTGCTAAGTCCAACTCTTTGTGACCCCATGGATTGTAGCACACCAGGCTTCCTTGCCTTCCACTATGTCCCAGAGTTTGCTCGAATTCATGTCCACTGAGTTGGTTTTCCAGCCTGCTCTTCACGTTTATCCTGACGTGGAGGCTGTTATTATTACCCTCACTTATCATCAACACCATCAGCACCGTCATTCTTACGATGGTTAACATCACCATCCAACTTCTCCTTATCAGCATCAGCATCCCCACAGCCATCATAAGTGTCCTCATCAACACCTATGTTGAAAACATCATTTTCATTATCACCATTATTGCCCAAATCATTCTCATCCTTCTCATCACCATCACCTTCGTCCCATCAGAATCGTCATGACCATCACCATGTTCATTACCACCATCACCACCCTTGCACTCATTATCAGATGAGGAAACTGAGGCTCAGAGAGGTTAAACCACTCACCTAAGTCTCACAGTCAGGGGTGAAGGAGTTGGGGTTCAAACCCAGGCTTACTCCTGACTCTAACCATGAAGCTTTCCTGGCTCTCTGCCCTTGAAGTCGGATAGGTTCAGGAAGAGGCTATCTTGGCTGGACAAGCTGACCATCCTCTGAGCTGGAGGGAAGTCGTGGCTGAGATGGGACTGACTACATCAAGATCCAGACCTCCCAACCTGCCCCACCTCATCTCCGTCCTTCTGCCCTCCTGCTTTCTAACCCTCCCACCCAATTTCGCTTGATGGCCTCTGTCTGTTCTCCAACTTTGGGCAACGCGGCTTGCTCTGTGCTCCATCTCACTTTTGGTCCCAGGTGTGGGGGCTGGCCGTATCCAGCTCTCCATCCTACATTCCCAGCTTTGGGGACTCTTGGCTCCATAAATTCCCCCAGCCCCCAACCTGGTGCTGATGGTCATTGGGATGAATCAGAGGCCAGGGCCCAAGCTCTGAGTGTAAGGCCCTACGTGGCCCCTCTGGCTGCTCGGATGGGGCTACCCAGAATCCCCTCCTTGCTTTGTCTTGCAGCGTCCTGGTGGCCCATGCTGAAGCCACTTCTGCTCATCTTGCTTGGAGAGGTCTGCAGTTGTAAGAGGGAACATTATGTTTTACTCTCTCAAAAATGTCTCCAAAACACACCAGGAGTGGTTCTTGATTAGATATTTCCCAAGTCAATGGTTTATCTATGTGGTAATAAACAGAGGCATTGTCTGTGGAGAGGGCTGTTCTAAATGTCACGCAGCCCCTCTCAGCACTAAAACTCCAGTTCTAGGATGTCATGTGACCATAAGTGGGGAATCAGCAGAGAAGAGAGGAGTTTAGTGCTGTTTGAGTGTTGGTAATGTACCAGGTACCAGCACAGAAGTTATTTCACTTCCTCTCAGCAGATATTAAAAGCTTCCCTATTTTACAGATGCAAAAACTGAGACCAGAGAGGTTATGTCAATTTCCCAAGGTTTCTCAGCAAACACAAAGAAGAGCTGGGATTTGAAACCAGGTCTGACTGATGCTCGGCTCAGATCCTTCCTTTTTTTGTAAACAGACTGGGAAAACGAGTCAGGATGTGTAGGATAAGCCAGAGGCTAAAGAGCTAGGAATCCAGCATCTCTCACTGAATGAGGCCAGTTTACAAAGATTACAGGGTACAATTACCCAGATGACTCTTAAATGGCTCACACGGCCTGTCTTGTGTGGATCTGTACAAAGAGGTGCTTTTATCATCATCCTTTACTTTTTTTTTAAAAAGCCTTTAACACTTTTGTTTAAATAATATATTTGAAGTGTTTTGTCCACACAAACTTATGTAAGAGCCCTGTGATGAGCTGGGGAAGAATATTTTTATTTGAGACAACTGTCATGAAGTGAATGAAACTAGGCCTGTTATACAGAGTGAAGTCAGTTAG
This sequence comes from Bubalus kerabau, assembly GCF_029407905.1. NCBI lineage: Eukaryota > Metazoa > Chordata > Mammalia > Artiodactyla > Bovidae > Bubalus > Bubalus kerabau. The sequence continues at coordinate 61,924,268 of NC_073639.1, read as the reverse complement.
AAAGAGAAAAGCAAATGTTATGTGTTAACACATATCTCTGGAACCTAGAAAAATGGTACTGATGAACCTGTTAGCCTGGCAGGAATAGAGATGCAGATGTAGACGGTGGTCTTGAGGATATAGCAGGGGAAGGAGAGGGTGGGAAGGATAGAAGAGAGTTGCATGGACATATATACACCGCCATGCGTAAGAGAGACAGCTAATGGGAAGCTGCTGGATGACACAGGGAGCCCAGGCCCTCTGCTCTGTGATGACCTAGAGGAGTGGGATGGGGGTGGATGGGAGGGAGGCTCGAGGAGGAGGGGATGTGACTTGCTTTATTGTACAGCAGAAACCAACACAACATTGGAAAGCAATTAGCCTCCAACTTAAAACAAGAATATTTTTAACAGGGGACCACAGGGAACATCCTTCAGCATCTGACAAGGAGTTATTTTGCCTCTCTGCACCCAGGGACAAAATCAGGAGTAGATTTAGGTAGATTCTGAATTCCTAGTCCCCACCCCAAGTTTTAAGGAAAAGCTCTGAGGGAGATAAGGAGTTTATTGCCATGGATTTGCTCAGCCTGGGATGTGTCTCTTTGCTAGGTTTGTATGGGCAGTGAGATCCATGGGCTGTGGATTGGGTGGAGCTGGGTTCAACTCTCAGCTTTGCTGGTTGTAAGCTGTGTGACTTTGGATATTTTGGCTACTCAACCTTTCTAATTCTCAGTATACTCATCTCTAAAATAGTGTTGATAATAAAACCCAGTTCCCCGGGGTTACTGCAACAATTACAGGAGGTGAGGCTCACAGCACTTAGCCTGGGGCATCTGCTATTGCTTTGACTACTGACGTGTTTGTAGGCTGATCAGACAGAAACAGAGAAAGGAAAATGTGAGTTCTTTCTAAAACATTCAAGATTCCTCTAAGTCAGCATGGTCTAGGAGAACTTTCTGAGTCAATGGAAACATTCCACGTCTGCTTGCGTTTTTGGTATTTTAGCCATGGCCCACATGAAGCAACTGAATACTTCAAATGTGCTTAGGGACTTCCCTCATCGTCCAGTGGTTAAGACTGCGCTTCCACTGGGGGGGTCATGAGTTCAATCCCTTGGTGGGGAACAAAGATCCCCTATGTGGCTCGGCTGAAAAAAAGCACCTATTGTCACTGAGGAATTAACTGAATTTTTAATTTTATTTCCCTTTAATTAGCCATATATAGTTAGTGGCTATAGCATTGGGTGGTGCTGGCCAAAGCCTTAATGTCTCTAAAGACTGAAGGCATGTATGGCTCGTAACTGAGAAAGGGGCGCCTTCCCTGGGGGCTTATGGGGGCACAGGCAGGAATGTCTGCACTCAGACACTTCTTTTTAAATTGAAGGATAGTTGGCTTACAATGCTGCATTAGTTTCAGTGTATAGCAAAGTAATTCAGTTACACATACATATATAGCTATGGTTTAATCACTAAGTTGTATCTGACTCTTTTGGGACTCCATGGACTGTAGCCTGCCAAGGTGCTCTGTCCCTAGGATTTCCCTGGCAAGGATATTGCAGTGGGTTGCCATTTCTTTTTCATGGGTTCATATACATATATATGTGTATATATATTACATATACATTATATATATGTACATATACATATAAATGCACATATATTACATACAAGGCTTCCCAGGTGGATCAGTGGTAAAAAATCTGCCTGCCAATGCAGGAGCTCCAGGAGCCACGGGCTTGATCCCTGGGTTGAGAAGATCCCCTGGTGTAGGAAATGGCAACCCACTCCAGTATTCTTGCCTAGAGAATCCCATGGACAGAGGAGCCTGGCAGGCTGTAGTCTATGGGGTCACAAAAAGTCAGACATCACTGAGCTACTAAGCACAGCAGAGAGTGTATTTGATTTGCAATGTTGTTAGTTCCGGTGTCTAGCAAATCGATTCAGTGAGACACAGACACACACACACACACATACATGTTTTCAGATTCCTTTCCATTATAGGTTATTATAAGATATTAAGTATAGTTTCCTCTGTTATGCAGTACAACCTATTTTAAAAAACTATTTTCTATACAGAAGTGTGCAAATGTTAATCTCACACTCTTAATTTATCTCCCCCCTCCCACTAGATGTTCGTTTTCTATATATATGAGTCTATTTCACGACCCAGATAATCACGATGGTGTGATCACTGACCTAGAGCCAGACATCCTGGAATGTGAAGTCAAATGGGCCTTAGAAAGCATCACTATGAACAAAGCTAGTGGAGGTGATGGAATTCCAGTTGAGCTATTCCAAATCCTGAAAGATGATGCTGTGAAAGTGCTGCACTCAATACGCCAGCAAATTTGGAAAACTCAGCAGTGGCCACAGGACTGGAAAAGGTCAGTTTTCATTCCAATCCCAAAGAAAGGCAATGCCAAAGAATACTCAAACTACCGCACAATTGCACTCATCTCACACGCTAGTAAAGTAATGCTCAAAATTCTCCAAGCCAGGCTTCAGCAATATGTGAACCATGAACTTCCTGATGTTCAAGCTGGTTTTAGAAAAGGCAGAGGAACCAGAGATCAAATTGCCAACATCCGCTGGATCATGAAAAATGCAAGAGAGTTCCAGAAAAACATCTATTTCTGCTTTATTGACTATGCCAAAGCCTTTGACTGTGTGGATCACAATAAACTGTGGAAAATTCTGAAAGAGATGGGAATACCAGACCACCTGATCTGCCTCTTGAGAAATTTGTATGCAGGTCAGGAAGCAACAGTTAGAACTGGACATGGAACAACAGACTGGTTCCAAATAGGAAAAGGAGTATGTCAAGGCTGTATATTGTCACCCTGTTTGTTTAACTTATATGCAGAGTACATCATGAGAAACGCTGGGCTGAAAGAAACACAAGCTGGAATCAAGATTGCCGGGAGAAATATCAATAACCTCAGATATGCAGATGACACCACCCTTATGGCAGAAAGTGAAGAGGAACTCAAAAGCCTCTTGATGAAAGTGAAAGTGGAGAGTGAAAAAGTTGGCTTAAAGCTCAACATTCAGAAAACGAAGATCATGGCATCCGGTCCCATCACTTCATGGGAAATAGATGGGGAAACAGTGGAAACAGTGTCAGACTTTATTTTTCTGGGCTCCAAAATCACTACAGATAGTGACTGCAGCCATGAAATTAAAAGACGCTTACTCCTTGGAAGGAAAGTTATGACCAACCTAGATAGCATATTCAAAAGCAGAGACATTACTTTGCCAACAACAGTTCGCATAGTCAAGGCTATGGTTTTTCCTGTGGTCATGGATGGATGTGAGAGTTGGACTGTGAAGAAGGCTGAGCGCCAAAGAATTGATGCTTTTGAACTGTGGTGTTGGAGAAGATTCTTGAGAGTCCCTTGGACTGCAAGGAGATCCAACCAGTCCATTCTGAAGGAGATCAGCCCTGGGATTTCTTTGGAAGGAATGATGCTAAAGCTGAAACTCCAGTACTTTGGCCACCTCATGTGAAGAGTTGACTCATTGGAAAAGACTCTGATGCTGGGAGGGATTTGGGGCAGGAGGAGAAGGGGACGACAGAGGATGAGATGGCTGGATGGCATCACTAACTCAAAGGACATGAGTCTGAGTGAACTCCAGGAGTTGGTGATGGACAGGGAGGCCTGGCGTGCTGCGATTCATGGGGTCGCAAAGAGTCGGACACGACTGAGTGACTGATTTGATCTGATTTCTGTTTTGTAAATAAGTTCATTTGTATCATTTTTTTAGATTCCACATATAAGGGTATTATATGGTATTTGTCTTTGTCTGACTTACTTCACTCAGTACGATAATCTCTAGGTCCATCCATGTTGCTGCAAATGGCATTGTCTCATTCCTTTTTTATGGCTGAGTAATTGCTCATTTTTCACAGAGCCCAGGAATCTGGGAATTCTCTGCTTCCTTTCCAGACTCCCCACTTCCATCCCTCTTAGCCCCGACCTCCACTCTCCTCTCTTCCCAGGGAGCACACCGTGTCCATTCCTATGTCCATCCTTGCCCTCCCTGGAATGCCCTTTCATCTCCCCTCTGTCAAGAGTCAACTCCTACTCACCCTTACAAGGCCCACTTCACACACCACCTCTCCTGGGGGTTAAATAAGATCATGCTTGTAAAATGTCTAGTATATAGTCAGCTCTGACCAAACATGAACTGTATTTGATCCCTGGGTCAGAAAGATCCCCTGGAGAAGAGAATGGCTACCCATTCCAGTATTCTTGCCTGGAGAATCCCATGGAGAGAGGAACCTGGTGGGCTACAGTCTATGGGGTTGCAAAGAGATGGACACAACTGAGCGACTAACATTTAACTTGTGGCGATTGAAGTCCAGACAGATTAGGTAACTTGTTAAGATCACACCACCAGTGAGAAGCAGAGGCAATTTTGCAATTAAATGTCTCCTCCTTGCTGCCCTCCTCATTGAGAATCACTGAGAACAGGGCTTGGGGGGGGGGGGGGGAAGGCATTTGATTGGATTTCATACTCATGAAGAATCTCAAATTTAGATATTGAATGTTTCCCCCAAAATGAGGTGGTGGTAGTGAATGTGTTTATCCACTAAATGCAATTTTGCTAACTCCAGGTATCATTTCTTCATTTAAGTAAATACACTGGGAGCCCACGGATGGAGGTAGACGGGGCCTTGGCTTGACTTCTGAGAAGCCTGAATGGTGACTCTCCTTGGCCAGTACTTTTGAGTCTTGGTCCTGCCCAGCTGCCTGAGGGATCTTGGTTTAGATCAGAAATTCTCAGCCTGTAACTACTGATATTTAGGTTCAGATAATTCTTTGTGGTGGGGACTGCCCTGTGCATTGGAGAATGTTTAACAGCATCCTTGGTCTCTCCTCCCTAGACACCAGTCACATCTCCATCACCAGCTGTGACAACTGAAAACATCCCAGGAGATCAATCAACGTCCCCGTGGGGAGGGGAGGAATTAGACTCCTCCCTATTGAGAAGCAGGCGTAGCTTCAGTCAAGGACCACAAACCCATGCTTCCTGGCTCTCCTGTCCCTGTTCCACACCCACCCTGGGGTCTGTAAGGATTTATTTACTAGTTGTCCCTTGTTCCCAGATGGGCCTGAGGAACCTGCCTTTGCTCAGTGGCTCCTACATCTGCTCAGTGTCCTTATTCCCTTGCAAAGACATCTTCCAGTGAACCTGGCATTGTGGCAGACCAGTGAGGCCAGAGCCACCCTGCGGTCAAGCTTGGTGGTTCTCAAACATCAGGGTGCATCAGAATCAATTGAGGGGCTTGTTAAAATTCCCCCCAGCCCATCTCCAGAGAGTCTGAAATAGTGGGAAGCCTGGAATCTGCATTGTCAAAAGTGCCCACACCGGCCAAGGACACCTGTGAAGACCCGTTTCCCTGGGAGAGCTCTGAGCTAGACTCGCGCAGTGAGCAGCCAGGTGTCCTCCTGGCTACTAGTGCCGCCCTCCCCCAGCTCTCCTTCTCCCCCTGCCTTAGTGTGAGGCTCTCCCTTCTACCTGGCGAGCATCTTCTGTGCTGCTTGGCAAGAACTAAACTAAAGCCCTTTGCTTCCACTTCACTAGTTGGATCCTCATACTCAAGCCAAGAGTCAGTCTAGCATCTCTAAACCTTCTGAGGGTCTTTGCCAGATCCTTCCAACCGAGGCTCCCCGATCTCACGGGCATGGGGATGGGGGTCCTAGGCCAGACTCCACAGGCAGTTTGTACGTGTCGGTTGGCCCCATGCTGACCAGTAAACCTCCCCTGACCAAGGACCCAGGATGGGGAGCAGGTGGGCCAGGCCTGGGTGCAGGGCGCAGCCTGGAGGTGGGGGCCACCCACTCCGGCCCAACCAGGCGAGGAGGCCGCTGAGAAGCAGCTGGTCCTGGCAGGAAGCCCTGCTCGCATCTCTCCGCAGACAGCACGCTCTCTCCAGCTCCCCTCCTCGCCCTCCACACTCCAACGGTCTTTGGCTTCTGCTTCTATCTGGTTGCAGATTCTGATAGCTGAGTTGAAGCAGGAAGATTTGGGGGGCTGTGCAAGCGAGTGTGGGGTCTCTGTGCAGCTTTCCTTCTAGACCCCATCATGCTGGAGTTTGCAGGGGTGGTTCTTGATAAAGGTACGCTCTTCAGAGCAGGAATTCCACAGTGAGTGTTGTAGCGAGGGCCTCTGGGCTCCAAAACAACCATGACTCTCATTCCTAAGATCACAAAAGCTGGGCAGGATTCTCCAACTCATGTTTGTAGGCCCCAGGCTAGGGGGGATGGGGCTGAATTTGGGTCCCAGCTCCTAAGGCCGACTGTCTTACTGGGATGTGACTTCTTGCTAACAGCCCCTCTGATATGTCTTTTTTTTTTTTTTTTTGAGAGGCTGGGAATAGGTTTTAATGTAAAATATCTTGATTTATCTATTTTGCCACAAATTCACTTTTTAAGAAAAAGTTTTTTGGCCATGCCGCATGGCATGTGGGATCTTAGTGCCCTGAGCAGGGACTGAACCCACGTCCTTTGCATTGTAAGGTGGATTCTTAACCACTGAACCACCAGGGAAGTTCAAAGGTGTGTTGTTTTAAGGCACTAAGGTTGTGGTCATTTGTTAACAGCAGCCACAGGAACGATGGCAGATACAATGAGCGGGTGTTGGGATGGTTGATGGCCCTGCCCCCGTGTCTATGTCTGACCTCACTGCCTATTGCTCTCCTCCTACTTGCTACACTCAAGGCCTCCCTTTAGTTCCTTGAACATCCCAACCTCGTTCCTGCCTCAGGACTTTTGCTCCTGCTGTGCCCTCTGCCAGGAACACCCCTGCCTAGATTTCGCAAGGTTCTCACCTTCTGGCCTTGGTACAAATGCCTGCAGAGAGGTTTTCCCCAACCTTCCGATCCAACGTGCTACCCAACCCCAAGCCACTTCTCTTGAAGTCACTGTATTATCCCCTTCACAGCACACATTGCTATCTAAAACGACTGCATGTGTCTATTTATTATTCCTTGCGTGTTGTCTATGAGATGACTCTGTAGTGGATCATCAGTGGATCCCCAGCTCTGAGGACAGTATCTGAGGCAGAATAGATGCTCCATAAATATCCAGTGACTGAGAGATGCTGAGAAGCCATCAGTTACATGCAATTTGAGGTGGGTGAGCTTATTTCCCCTCCAGAATGAGGGGCTGGGTCCCAGGTGGCAGGGACATACATGGGAGGAGGTCACAGAGCAAGTGCATTAACTGATACAAACAGGACCCCTGGCCCCTGCCTGGGAAAGAATGCATGGTGGCGGAGAGGGCAGTGCTGGAAGTCACTCACACTCAAATAGTCAGGGTGAGAATGAAAAGTTGCGCCCAGATTCTGCATGATGGCAAAGTTATCAGAGTTAATTCCTGAGTTGAAAAATGCCAAAAAAAAAAAAAAGAGAGAGAGAGAGAGAGAAAGAATAAAAAAAAACAGTAGAAAAGAAAAAATGGAAATCACCACCGGAGTGATGCACAGCCATGAGAAAGGTCAAGTGCAGCCTAGGAGGAGGGTCTCTAAGGCATCAGTGCTGACATTGGTTGATCCGAGGTCATCTCTCTAGGGAGGCTGTCTTTAGTAGACGGCAACCTCAGGGCCTTGGTTTCCCCTCCAGTCTGAGAAAATACTCTGATAGCCTCAGAAAGTTGATGGCTAGTGGTTAAGGGCACTGTGGCCAACAGTGCAATCTACAAGCTTAGTAGAGGTCAAGAACGTGGGCTTAGGGTCAAGTTCTGGCTTTGCTGCAGGCTGGCTGTGTGACCTGGCACAAGTGACTACACCTCTCTGAGCCTTGGTTTCCTATCAGGAAAATGGGGTGCTATGTGGAGGAAGTGAATTACTTGATGTGAAGACCATAGCCTGGGGCCAGGCCCACCTAGAGTGCTCAGCAGAGGCTGGCTAACATGGTGGGGATGAAACTCTGGCTTGTCACAGGAGGAGGCCCCTCCCCTCAAAAAGCTGATTCTCTAGGGTTAAAATCGACTTCTGTTCCTCCAGCCACATTTGCTTGTCTGGTTTCTTTTTAAACTCTAGACACTCACTTTGAGACTGCTAGGTATAACCTGGATAGAACCCTGTGGCCAGTGCTGTGTGACCCTGGGCAAGTTGCTTCACCTCTCTGAGCTTCAGTTCCTTCTTCTATAGGCGGGGGCTAGAACCACAGGTCCTACTTCAGGAGCTGCATTCGTACAGGTTCTAAAGAGGTGAGTGTTGGGAAGGTACTCCTATAAGTAACCAAGGGAGGGCCCTGCAAGCAGACGAGGAGTTATCAGAGCGCAGGGTGAGGTGGCTGGCCGGCTGGTCCAGATGGATGCTGGACCGTGGACCTTGGCCTCTTTAGAACCCTCCTTCAGGGCAGCAAGCTGAGCAACCTGGATATCCTCTGACATGCAGCATTTTAAAGTGACCGCTCCCAAGTACAGAAGGCCCCGAATTCGCCGCCTCCCTTCCTGATCACCCTTCATCTGCTGTCACTGCCTGCTCAGGGCCCCCTCCCTCCTCCTGGGATGAAGGGACGAGACTGTGTCTCAAGACAACATCACTTATCTCCCCAAACACGGGCTGACACCCCAAATGACAGGACAGGGGTGCCCCCTGAGAGAAAGGGACTAGCTGGAGCAGGGGAATAAGTCCAGGTCCATGGGGAAAGAAGGATGGAAGGAGGAAAATAAGGCCAAGAGAGCAGAGGAGTCAAGGTCGCTGCTGAGAACCAGTGATAGCCCAGCCTTTGCTCAGACCCAGAAGCCACGGATGCCGAGTGGGACCCAGATGTGGGGCTCTGGGCCCGGATGTGGGGCTCTGGGCCCAGCGGGCTGCTGGCTTCATTGTCACCCAGCATCTAGGATGCTGGTCTGACCCCACCCCCAAAAGCAGCCTGGATGGAGAGGGGCCTGGGGGGATGAGTTGTTTCCAGGCAGCCGTGTGTGCTGTGGGGCTTGAACATTCCCAGGCCGGCAGCCCCGAGACGGGCTCTGAACAACATGCTGCCTCTGGGGTTGCGTTTCCTGACTTGGGACACTGATTCGTAACGAGACACTTATTTTAGCTGTGAGCAAACAGCTTTGCAATCTGAGGGGGGTCGCTTTTGTAGTTGTTACGACGATGGCCGATGCTTCTGACATCACAGTGGGAGGGAGGTGATGTCAGGGGTGAGGGACACCCTGGCAACATAAATGGCAGTGCCACTCGAGGAGGAAGGGTCCTGCCTGCCTCGCAGACTTTGGACATCTGCTTAGAGTGAACACAAAAACACGAAACATGCTTCAATTTCTCAGCCGAAGTCTCAATATGGGTTTATGTATAAATTCGGCTTTAAATTCTACTGAACTTGCAACTATTGGGAAATCAAAGACAGGACATCGTTTTACCAGGAATCATTCACCATTTGGGAAAATCGCATCACCAAGGCGACGCTGTGCGGCAGGTGGTGTCTGAGTTGCCAACACAACACACCTGTGTCAATCTGCATCGTGTTTGCAGCGATTCTATCTTTAGGTGCCAACATGTGACACTCTGGTGGAGCCGTGCCTGTGCACAGATATGTTAAATTATAGGCTCTTTTAGTATAAATGACTTTTATGCTCTATAGCCTTTATTCTGTCGTTAGGGCATCACACTGATTTAAAAAATGTAAAGTGTGGCTAGGCTACATGCTCCATGAAGGAGCTTCTGGTTAGTGAAGGGGGCATTTCAAAATATTTGTTAAAAAAACAGAGTGCAGGGGGAGAGCTGTGCATCCAGCCATGGAGCCGGGGGGAACACATGCTATTACGGTATTACTCATCCTTAGAACCATTCATCTCAGTGGGTTTCGTGGAGCCATATACTTGCCCTGGGTCACTTTCTCCCAAAACATTTCTCCACCAAAGCAGTTTTTTCGGCTGCTTGTGGTCAATCACACTGCAGGTGATGTGGGGTCCCTGGTGGGAGGACCCTGATGGATGAGGGTGGCTGAGAACTCAGATGTCACCTCCTGAGGTGGGAAATGGGTCTGTGGGAGCAGCGCCCCAGGGCAGACAGATCTATCTTGCCCTCATTCTTGGGGACACAAAGGCTGCTTACCCGAGACAGTGTTTGGAGAGGCCCCTTGGGGCCTGGCTACCAAGTGGGCTCCCATTAAAGTTCATGGGACTCAAGGACCTCATCCCAGCCTGGGGTCCTGTCTGCAGCCTTTATGTCCTGGACTGCAGGCTAGGAGAGGGTATTTGCTATTATTTGCTCCTTGGATAGGGTGTGCAGCTCCCAACTATAGAAGGGACTTCTCTACATCATAACCGGAGAATCAGACTCCTGGGCCGGGGTGGGGCTGAAACAGAGCCCTCGGGGTTCTGAGGCTCACACTCCACGCCTAGCTGAGAATCAGAACCAAGTATACGGGACATTAGACCCAGGGGTTCCACTGGTATGCAAGGTGAGATGGTCCTATTCATGGACTCACTCCTGCTTCTGCAAGAGGCGGTGCTGAGGATGGGCGGGGCACGTAAAGGATTGGGGTGGGGAGAAGCCATGCCCAGGAGCCTCGGAGGATGGGCACTTCTGATGCCGTCTAGAAAAGAAGGCCAGTGATTGATTCTGGAGTCTCTACCTGCCTTAGAATTCAAGCCCACGGGGTGAGACTTGGGAGTGCCTATTGGCTGCCCAGAAACTACCTCACGGCTACACCCTCCATCTCCACCCAGTATGTCACAGTGGGGACCCCTGAGAAGTGGGTTCTAGCCCCCGGGAGGCTCCTGTGCTGGTTGTGGGAGAATGAGGTGCCAGGTCACTGCCACCGGGAGAACCCTGAGGACGTGATCCTGGCCTCCAGCTCTGGAAATGGACATTAGGCCACTGGGGGCCCCCAATCATCTGTCCCATCAAGAGGGTCACACCACGCCCTGTGTATGTGGCCTAAGACTCTCTGTCTCTCATGGAGATGGGACCCAGGGTGTGGCAGATTCCAGGGTGTCTGTGGGGAGCTCGCAGGAGAGAGGAGGAGTGGGTGGGAGGGAGGAGCTGGGTGGGCAGGAGGTGCCCTCTGTCGCCCTCTGCCCAGGCCTTCCGACAGAGCCTCCACTTTCCTCCTTGGGGGTCTTGCCAGCATTGGCTCAGTTTTTGGCCAGGCATGAGATGCTGGAAAAGCCCCAGGATGCAATGGTGGCCAGGGTGGGCTTCCACAGACTGGGGGGTGCACAGTGGGCGGTCTGGGGGCTGCCCTGCCAGGACTGGGTCCCATGCAGGCACAAGTGCACTTCAGGACCTTGGCACCTGCCACTGCCTCTGCCTGGATGCCCCTCCCCCTTGCAGCTGTGAGCCTCCCCCGACCCTTCCTCTGGGTCCTCCCATGTTGCCTTCCTAGTGTGGCCTGCCAGCTTCCCATCCGCAATGTTACCCTCCCCAACACTTCCTGGCCCTTCCCCGCTCTATTTATCTCCTCAGTGCGTATGACTAATGGTTTACAGCGTTAACCTCTCGCTTCTTTGGCTTTCCCACTGCACTGCAAGCTCCCCAAGTCAGGGGGTTTGTCTATTTCAGTCACTCCCCCAAAGCCAGAGGACTTGTCCATTCATTGCTCCATCCCAGGGCCCAGAAGAGTACCTGCACAGAGTAGGTCCTCTGTGAACACTTCCTATATGAATACACGCAGGGGCCTGGGAGCTAGTCAATTCAGGACCCCACAGGATTTCCCAGTGACCTCTAAATGCCCTTGGGACTCTCAGGGGTCCTTGAGAAGAGGACTGGGAAAGCTCGGCCTGGATTTCTGGGGACCTCAGGCCTGAGCCTCCGTCTGTGTCTCCCAGGATCTGCCTAGTAACACTGTGGGCTGTAGTGTCCGTGCTGGACCTTAGAGGGGAGTGGAAGAAGGCAGAGAGAAAACCTGCCCCTCTCCATGTGTGTGTTCTTTCAGTCACTCAGTTGTGACCAACTCTTTGCGATCTTTTGGACTACAGCCTGCCAGGCTCCTCTATCCATGGGATTTTTCAGGCAGGGATACTGGAGTGGGTTGCCATTTTCCTACTCCAGGGGATCTTTCCAACCCAAGATTGAACTCGTATCTCCTGGGTCTCCTATTTCCCCACCACCTGGCCCATCTGCTCCTCACCAACTTTGCAGCCCCTAGAGGGTCAGAAAATGCCAATCCGGCAAATACAGAGGGGCTGGTACCCAGTTCTAATTTTTTAAAAAATTTTTGGCCACACCACTCGGCATGTGGGATCTTAGTTCCCTGACCAGGCATTGAAGCTGTGGTCCCTTCAGGGGAAGCATGGGGCCCTAACCACTGGACCCCAGGGAAGTCTTTGGTGCCCTGTTCTTCAACTGCTGGCCTCAGCTTCTGTGTAATTGGAGCAATGCCAGAGTTTTGGGGAATGGGGACTAATTCTCTACTTTGTCTCCAGTTTCTCTCGTTAGAAGTTTTCTTGCCCTGGATGGGCTGCCCCCAGGAGAAAGCCAGTTTGGGCTGAGGCTCGCCCAGCACTCAGCTCTTTCTCTCTTTCCCCAGATTCTCAGCATCATCCACACCCAGGTCGGCCACGCCCAGGCGCCTCTCCTCATGCAGTGACCTCAGGGAAGGCCCCACCATCTGAGCCTTAGTCTTCTCACTCTTGAAATGTAGATTGCAAAAATACCCACCTTGTGGGGGTGCTGGAAGATGGGGCCTCAGCTACAATGATTATGAGCTCTGGGTTTCATGGCAAGAGATACGCACTAGACATTATGTCCATTCCATTCCACAATGGCAATTTCCAGGGCAAGAGGCAAGGGGGGTTGAGCGGGTGTACGTGTGCTCGGATGCCTGAGACACTCAGCTTGGCTCCTGGGCTGTGAGACTGAGCTGCCACACACGCTCGCGTACAACACATGTGCACACACACAGGCACCCCTGCAGCTTACCTGTCCACCTGGATTTCCACGTCCTTGGTCTCTGTCTTGGCAGGTCCCCCTCCATTGATCGCTTTGCCCCCACTGGTAAGAAGGTTCAGGACAGGCTCTATCTCTTTGAGCAGTTTATTGTTCTCCCCGCTGCCCTGGAGGGCGACCCCAGTACTTTTCTTGGCTGGGTCCTGGCCTGGGGGCCTGGCAGCCAGGCCGTTGGCATGGGCGAGGGAGCCGGCTTCCTGCCCCGGGTCTGGCGCATGCTGGGGCCCATTGCCGGGCCCTGTGGCCCCGTCCACCACCAGCGTCTGCTCTCTGCTGGCTGACGCTTGGTGGGACAGGTCAACGGCTGCTGTGGGGGGACCCAGGGGCCGGGTCACCCGGATGGTCTTGGGGGTCCCGTCCCCGGTGAAGGTGGTCTCCAGGTGCGTGGTGAAGCCCTCGGGGCCCCTGAGGATGAGCACCACGTGGGTCTCGGAGGCAATCCCCCTGAGCACCTCCAGGGCGCTGTCGTAGCTCAGGTCCACCAAGGGCTGGCCATTGACCGCGAGAATGATGTCCCCAGCCTGGATGAGTCCGCTCTGCTCCGCGGCGCCCCCTCGGATCAGGTCAGAGATGATCACGGGTGGCTTGCTCACCCTCTCCTTCACCAGGAACCCCAGGCCCCCAACTTTGCGCTTGAAGAGGCGGACAGAAATGACATTGGGTTGGATCTGCTGAACGCTGAACATATGGCTCTCCATGGTGTCTAGTGTCCAAGGGTCCACAGACCTCAAAACGGGTCTGGCCAAGGTCAGGTCCCCAGGAGCGGCTGGGCTTCAGGCCGCGCCGGGAGGAGGAGCCGGGGGCTGGTGCTGCGGGGCTGCAGCCGGGATGGGGAGCTGCTCTCGTGCTGGTCTTCTGTGCCTCTGACGTCAACTCAGCGTCACTCGCTCATTGCTGTTGGGCCGTCGGTGGCATGATTTCCTGCGTCTGCCTCCTTCCTCGGTCTCTAAGGAAGTGATGGTTGATCAGGCAGACGTCAGGGAGAGCAGTGGGATGAGTCCCTATGCCACAGGTCAGGCGGATCCCGGAGGAGACGTGTCTGGTGGCTGTGCCTAGGGGTGACGCATGCTAGCATGGACTATCCACTGGGCATCGTCAGCCCGCCAGAGGCAGATCCAATCCGGGTCTTCCTGAGGTCAAGAGAAGGAACAAGGGAGGGGAGGAAAAGGATTAAAAAAATAAAAAGAGAGAGGGATGTGGGATGCCCAAGACCACTTTTAAAACTAACATGGGAAACACAGCCAACTGAGAACTCTAGCCATAAGATGCTCTGGAGTTCTGAAGACAACCTAGACACAAAATTCTTCTTCCTCCAGGGGGGCACACTCGCAGGTGGCTGCATATTGCCTGGTTTCATTTCCATGATCAAAGCCCTGTGAGACCGGGGGGCTCCTTGGGAAAACCACTGAGGAGTCAGTACCAGAAATCAAATGGCAAGAACCCTAGGACCTCCCATCTTTTTTTCTCCAGAAGAAGTCAGCATTCCTACCCTGTCATGCAGCCTTTACCTCTCTGCTTTTTGCAACATTTTTCCATCCTCAGTTCAGGAGCTTGGCCGACAAGGATCACGGGGTGTGGGGCTCTCCATTCCCACCACTCCCAAAGCCCCCATCACAAACCCATCAATAGGAAATGATGTCACCTTCTACAGAACCACGGATGAGTGAGGTCAGCTGGACTTTAGGACCGTCATTTTTGTAACGATTCACTTATTTCAGATTCAAAAGGACAGACTTGGCCACACTCCATCCTGTGATAAGCCAAAATTGGTATAATAAATACCAAAGACACAGGTCCTCGTCAAACGCTGGAGGGCATTTGTGTATCACAGACTGTCTGAAATCCTAACAGAGAAACATTAGGAGGTGTGGACTCTGTCCCCCTAGGGTTAGATAAACACAGAACTGGTGCACAACGAATATTTGTGGAACAAGAAAAAGCCCAAAAGACGGTGGACACTCATTGAATGCATATGTTCTTACTGTGTATTTTTTTCCTCCTTTGATCTTCACAGTTAACTCTTCAACAGACGAGAAGACTGCAACTTGGGAAGGTCCAGTGACTTGTCCAAGGTCAGGTGGATAAGGATGGTGGGGGGAGGATTTGAACTCAGATCTGCTCCATTCTTGAGTCTGAGATTTTAAATACTCTAGTTTTTTAACAATTTATAATCCACTGACTTTTGCGACTCCCACCAGCTTTGCCAGACTCAGAGAAGCGGTTGGAGTATCAAAGGACCACATGGAGGCCACCTGAAGATGCTGTAGCCCAGGTGAGGTGTGTGCACCCATGGCATGGGCCCAATGAGCAGCATGGAAGCACATCTTATGTCTGGGTTGGGGCAGGTGACCTGTGGGTTACGGGTGGAGTGGGGCGGGGTGGGAGGTAGCAGAAAATCCCTTCATCTCTTTTCCTACCCCCAGCTCCAGCCTCAGTTTCCTCTCTGCCCTGGCACCCCTTGCCATCAGCATCCTCAAAACTCTTTCACCCAAGGAGGGAGCCCTTATCCACTGCTACTGACAAAGCAACACTCCCTTGTTTCCCTTTTAGCGGGTTTCCGGGGTCACCCCAGGGCTGAGGCAGCTGATAAACTCCTGCCGCCTCTGAAAGCAGGGAGTGGGTGAGGATGACTCTCCCTGCACCCCGAGAAAGAGGCACTACCTCCCAGATCCCCTCAAGGGAGGGCGGTGGTTAGCAAGTTCAGCCTCTCCCTTTTGCAGCTTGCGTTATG
Organism: Bubalus kerabau; assembly: GCF_029407905.1. NCBI lineage: Eukaryota > Metazoa > Chordata > Mammalia > Artiodactyla > Bovidae > Bubalus > Bubalus kerabau. Next base: position 61,908,648 of record NC_073639.1, on the reverse strand, counting down.
TAACTCTGCCAGCCCCTCTGTGTGGGTGAGGGAGTCATGAATACCCAGACCCAGCCTGGGCTGCTTTCTCCATCTGGCGTCGCTGTGTGTGTGTGTGTGTGTGTGTGTGTGTGTGTGTGTGTGTGTGTCTCTGTGTATTCATGCATCACCCTCCTGCTGTGTCATTTCTCTGCTGTGTGTGTGAGCCTGTGTGGCCCGTGTGTTGACAGGCTGAGTGTCTTTCGGCATCTTGCTGCCAGCCTTCTGGCTTGCAGAGAAAACCAGCCCGAACTGCTATGTCTTTCCTCACTGGGGTGGATTGGTCCACCTCCCTACCCACCCCCACCCTGGGCTCTGGTTTCCTTAACTCTCCCGGAGCTCTCATGGTACCCATTTCTTCTGGGTACCAAACCCAGGATGCTCACTGTTTAGTTGAAGGCAGAGACAGCTGGGACCTCCAGATCTCTTGAGTGTTCTAGTTTGGCACTGGGCTCCATTCTTTAATTCAAGAAGGTACTTGAAGGTGAGCTCTTCGGGAGGTGGGGGCCCCCAGCTTGCTTCTACCCCATACTGGCTTCAGCCAGAACTTACCAAAGGGACTTTTCTGGTAAAGAAAAGGGACTCAGTGGTAAAGAATCCACCTGCCAATGCAGATGACATGGATTCAATCCCTGATCTGGGAAGACCCCATGTGCTGTAGAACAACTAAGCCCGTGCACCACAACTCCTGAGTCTGTCTAGAGCCTGGGAACTGCAGCTACTGAGCCCACGTGCCACTGTTATGGAAGCCTGCTTGCCCTAGAACCCCCGTGCTCTGCAGCAAGAGAACCACCGCAGTGAGAAGCCCACGCATCGCAACTAGAGAGTGGCCCCCACTCCTCGCAACTAGAGAAAAGCCCTCACAGCAACCAAGACCCAACACAGCCAAAAATAAACAAATAAAATTATTAAGAGAAATAACTAGTTGAGGCATTGCATTAAAAAAAACACTGCATTAAAAAATAAATGCTGGAGAGGGTGTGGAGAAAAGGGAACGCTCTTGCACTGTTGGTGGGAATGTAAATTGATAAAGCCACTATGGAAAACAGTATGGAGAGTCCTTAAAAAACTAGGAATAAAACCACCATATGACCCAGCAATCCCACTCCTAAGCACATACCCTGAGGGAACCAAAATTGAAAGAGACAAATGTATCCCATTGTTCCCTGCAGCACTATTTACAATAGTTGGGACATGGAAGCAACCTAGATGTCCACTGACAGAAGAATGGATAAAGAAGTTGTGGCGCATATACACAATGGCTTCCCAGGTGGCTCAGTGGTAAAGAATCCGCCCGCCAATGCAGGAGATGCAGGAGACGTGGGTTTGATCCTTGGGTCGGGAAGATCCCCTGGAGGAGGAAATGGCAACCCACTCCAGTATTCTTGCCTGCAAAATTCCATGGACAGAGGAGCCTGGTGAGCTATAGTCCATGGGGTCACAAACAAGTTGGACACAATTGAGTGACATGGAATATTGCTGCTGCTGCTGCTGCTGCTAAGTCACTTCAGTCGTGTCCGACTCTGTGTGACCCCATAGACGGCAGCCCACCAGGTTCCCCTGTCCCTGGGATTCTCCAGGCAAGAACACTGGAGTGGGTTGCCATTTCCTTCTCCAATGCATGAAAATGAAAAGCAAAAGTGAATATTACTCAGCCATAAAAAGGAACTCATTTGAGTGAGTTCTAATGAGGTGGATGAACCTAGAACCTATTATACAGAGTGAAGTGAGTCAGAAAGAGAAAGATATATACCATATTCTAACGCATATATATGGAATCTAGAAAAATGGTACTGAAGAATTTATTTACAGGACAACAATGGAGAAACAGACATAGAGAATAGACTTATGGACATGGGGAGAGGGGAGGAGAGGGTGGGGTGCATGGAGAGAGTAACATGGAAACTCACATTACCATATGTAAAATAGATAGCCAATGGGAATTTGCTATATGGCTCAGGAAACTCAAACAGGGGCCCTGTATCAACCTAGAGGAGTGGGGTGGGGAGGGAGATGGGAGGGAGGTTCAAAAGAGAGGGGATATATGCATATCTATGACTGATTCATGTTGAGGTTTGACAGAAAACAATAAAATTCTGTACAGCAATTATCCTTCAATAAAAAATAATAAGAAAAACACAATTTACCAAAGGACAGAGCTGGGACTTGGCTTAAGAAAAAAGAAACAAGGCAAACCCGCAGATCTCCCTGGTCACTCCTAGCTTCTCCTCCCTCTTTCTCAGCTGCTTTCTAAATTGGCGGCAGGGAGGGGGGGCGGGGGTGGGGCTGCTGGCTGGATGGGAATTGGGAAATTGAAGTGCTGTTTTTTAAACCTTGGCCCTAGAAAGACAATTTGATCTTTAGAAGGAATGGAAAGAGGCAGGGCTTCAAAGAGGCAACGATACTCAGTGTCTACTGAGGGACAGGTGGGGGTAAACAACTCTAGGTCTAAGCAAGTGGATTCTGAACCTTCATCAGGGTCAATCCTAATCTTAATGACAACCCCCCACCCCTTAATAATATCCCTCTTTTCCCTCCCCAAACACATCTTCACCCTCATCCTGACCAGGATCAGGTTTGACATCTGCAAAGAATATACTAAGATGCTAGATGGAGACGCGTCTGTCCTGCTTTGTGAATGTCCAGTATCCACAGTGTCTCCTCAAACCTGGGGCTCCAGGATGGCTGGCCACCCTTTTGCCACAGGGAAGATTTTTAAGGCCCTTTCTGGCTCTATCTGTGTGTTTCTGGGTGAGTTCTTTATTTTCTCGGAACCTCAGTTTCTGTATGTGTAAAATGGGCTCCTTAAGTAATTCTTCACATCCTGGGTAACTGGGAGGACTGAATAAAAGAGTTAAGTGCATGGGTTTCAGTAATGTCACAGAATGAATGCTCAGAAGAAATGGCTTCTTACCATTGTCGTGTAACATGTAATGGTTCCGGCTTCCTGGCCCTTGACTCAGGGCACTTGCTACTCTGTGGCAGCCTCTCCAAAGGCACGTCATGTGCCAGGAGGGGGCCGATGCTTGAAAGCATAGAGAAATCTCACGCAACTCATGGTATGAGGCACTGAATACAGGGAGACGGGTGCTGGGTATCCTGCCAACCCAGCCTCCAGCTCTTGGAGCTGTGATTTTAAACACGGCACATGTGCGTGCACACCACGGCATATACCATGGAAACAATACTTGGACCCAGGCCTCATTGGAGTAGTTCAGTGGTTTCGGGAGTACCTTGCTGTGGAGGAAATTCACGCCTGACTTTCGAGGACGACTGCCAGGGAGAAGGAGGGAGCCAAAATAGGCCAGCGTCTGCTACTACCATCTCACTGTGTGACCTTGGGCACGCCACCCCCGCCCCATCCTGGGCCCACGTCTGCATCCAGGATGGTGATGGGAGCAGTTCCCAGGGATGGAGAGTTTAGCCTGCCAGTGCAGGAGACATAAGAGACATGGGTTCACTTCCTGGGTCAGGAAGATCCCCTGGAGGAGGGCATGGCAACCCACTCCAGTATTCTTGCCTGGAGAATCCCACGGACAGAGGAGCCTGGTGGGCTACAGTTCATAGGGACGCAAAGAGTCGGACACGACTGAAGCGACTGAGCACGCATGCAAGCACAGCACTGAGTCCTCCACACGGGTGTCTTATTTCATCCTGACAGTGACCATGTAAAGCACATGTCGTTTTTATCCCCATTTAACAGAAAGACAGGCTTCCCAGCTGGCTCAGCAGGAAAAAAATCTGCCAGTGAAGCAGGAGATGCAGGTTCAATCCCTGGGTTAGGAAGATTCCCCTGGAGAAGGAAATGGCAAGCCATTCCAGTATTCTTGCCTTGGACATCCCGTAGACAGAGGAGTCTTGTAGGCTACAGTCTTTGGGGTCACAAGAGTCAGACATGACTGAGCGACTAAACAACAATTACAGAAAGACAAGGTGATTGGGGTTCAGAGAAGCAAACTGGAAGACTGCCCTGGCTCTAAGCGAGCGGGTGCTGGGTACACACCTAACCCTAAAGACGATCCCCTAAGACAACGCCTCCCCCCAACACACTCTCAATGGCTGCCATACTTTTCATTCTCACCCTGACTCATCACATTCAATGGTCTCCATTTTACAGAGGTTGAGATTAAGCTGCCTATTTGTTTCATTTTTAGCACTGGAAGTCCACGGACAAGAGGATGATGAAGAGCCATTAAAATCCAAAAGATTGTCCAACTCCCACACTCAAAAATAAGGAAACAGAGGCCTGGAGAAGGGAGGAGGGTACTCATTCAACATGGATCAGCCACAGTTGGGGTGTCAAGAGCTGTCTGTCCAATAGGGCAGCCACCAGCCACATGCGGCCATTGAACCCCTAAATTGTGACTGGTTCCTGGAGATGTGACCTAAGGGTGAAATCTACATGGTGTCTCAAAGACTAGGAGGAAAAAAAAGAATGTCAAATAGCTCAATAATTTCGCAATATTGACCACATGTTGAAAGGATAATGCTTTGGGTATACTGGATTAAGCATAGTTATTATGAAAAAATAATTTCAACTGTTGTTTTTGATGCTTTTATATGCAACTACTGTACAGTTAAAAAATCAGATATGTGCTCACATTGTACTGCCGTTGGGTAGTGGAGGTCTAGAGTCTGACCCTCATGGTGCCTGGACCAGAGGGCCTCCCTGCACCCCACTGCCCCTTAGGTCCCCTCAAGCATCTACTGATAACCTAGGCAGGAAGAAGATAATTCTGCTTTCTAAAGAAGTCAGAAAATGACATAGAGGGTAAAAGGAAACATCTCGCCATTTTTTAAGGTTGACCACTGGATAGCAGGAGTGGGGGGAGAAAGAAAACCCACCTCAAACCATGTAAAGAGAGACAGTAGGGTGTCACCTGGGCTGGTTGTCCAGAACCCAACAGCTTGCTGCCTGAATGTCATTTTAAATCTAACCCACCTGTGCAACAAATGTTTCATTTAAAAAGTGAGGCAGATCTCTTTTTACAGGTGGGATATGAGCTCCAAGATATACCGCTAGGTGAAAAAAGAATGGTGCAGAAGCATATATTCTGTACATGTAAGTGGAGAGAATGTTCTGGAAGGAATGGGTGTCACTGGCTACATCTTAGATGGAATTCTGGTCATCACTAGCAGGAGGGAGACAGACTTTGCACTGACTACCTTGACAGATTTTATTTTCTCAGGCTCCAAAATCACTGCTGATGGTCACACAGCCATGAAATGATGCTTGTTCCTTGGAAGAAATGCTATGACAAACCTAGACAGTATATTAAAAACCAAAGACACTTTGCTGACAAAGGTCCATATAGTCAAAGCTATGGTTTTTCTAGCAGTCATGTACAGATGTGAGAGGTGGACCATAAAGAAGAATGAGGGCCAAAGAATTGATGCTTTTGAATTGTGGTGCTGGAGAAGACTCTTGAGAGTCCCTTGGACAGCAAGGAGATCAAACCAGTCAATCCTAAAGAAAATCAACTCTGAATATTCATTAGAAGGACTAATGCTGAAGCTCCAATATTTTGGCCACGTGATGCGAAGAGCTGACTCACTGGAAAAGACCCTGATGCTGGGAAAGATTGAGGGCAGGAGCAGAAGGGGACGACAGAGGGTGAGATGGTTGGAGAGCATCACCGACTCAATGGACATGAAGTTTAGCAAACTCCGGGAAATAGTGAAAGACAGGGAAGCCTGGTGTGCTACAGTCCATGGGGTCACAAAGACAACTTAGCAACTGAAAAACAACAACAAATTATTACTTTAAAATCATCTAAATGTGTATACCATTAAATATTAAAGAAAACGACACTCAGCCCGTAAACTGGCTGTTTTCACTTCAAGCACCCACAAAAATTTCTAAAGGAGTCACAACTCTGGTTCCCATGTCCCTCCAATCTCATTTAAAAACAAATCCCAAGCCCACCATGTCTTGAAAAGCAAAACAGGATAATGCCACCCCCAACACAAACAAAAGACCAAAACTATAACCCAACTGTGCTCTTAAAAAAAAAAACAAAACACAACACCAAACCACAAAATACAGCAACCAACCAACTTCCTTACATCTCCTGAACTGCTAATTTGCAGTCTTTCCCCAGAGAGAACACCCCCCAGGGATCAAAATGACGTGCTTTCTCCCATGCTGGCAAGTCATAGCTACAAATCCTCCAACCTCTGCAAGCTGCTGGCGGCGGGTAGGGGTAGGTTGGCGTTCTGTGTCTTGGGGATCCCAGAGACACAAACACCCTGGTGCCAAGGGGGGTCTCCCCAGTCACATAATCCCCCAGTTTCAAGGCTACAGTTTGTTCCTGATTGTCTCAGATTTAATGCTCACAGATCATCGGGGCAGGAAGGAGCACTGTTTAGAGTCAGGAGCATGAGGATGAAGACTGTTTAGAGTTTGACAGAACACTCTGATGCGAGGCTTTGAGAAATTTACACTCTCATCTATCGTGCCTTGTATAGCCTCTTTGTACAGCAGATTGACAGTATCTACACCAAAATTGAAAACACATGGATATTTGGCCTGGCAATTCAATTCTTAGGATAAACTGGAAGGAACATCCTTACACACACAGACCACACACACACACACACACACACACACACAGGGTTGTTCAGAATATCAAGATACTAGAAAATCTGAGTATCCATTAATAGGGAACTTCTACATAAACTATGGCACATCCATGCAATGGAATACAGCGCAGGCATTAAATACGGGGAGATTAGATCTATAAGGACCAATAAGGGGGCACTTCCCTGGCCATCCAGTGGTTAAGCCTCCCAGCTTCCAATTCAGGGGGTGTTGGTTCAGTCCCTGGTTGGGGAACTAGGATCCCACATGTTGTGTGGCACAGCCAATAATAATAATAAATAATAAAGGGCCAATGGGGAATGATCCTTAAGACATAGTTAAATTAAAAAGCAAGGTAGAGAACACCAATACATAAATATATTTGTAGACCCATTGCATGTATTCGTCTATACTTCCATGTAAGCTTGGAGATGTACTCAGTATCTCTGGAAAAACACTCAAGATGTTGGTCACAGGTGGCTGCTGGGAAAGGAGACTGGGAGGCAAAAGGTTAGGTGGGAGGAGGAAGTTCACTTTTATTATATATTCTTTCATATTGTTTATTTTTTTACTATGCTTTTGTATCAGCTTTAATAAAAGGACAAATCTAAACGCCAATGAACAAAAAGATTGTTAGTGAACTTAGAAAAATAACTATATTGTTATGAAAATAAGAATACTCAGTCTCTGAATTCTGGGGTGGGGGGATCAGGTAGGGAAAAAATAAAAATGTTTCATCATTTTCCCAAAGATACGTTTTATCAAATTGCTGTAAATCAGAGATAGCTTAAGAGAAAATAGAAAAAGGTTTCCTTAAATCTGGAAAAACAAAACATTTAGAAAATCAGCAATACTTTAGAAAATATACTTTTTTAAAAAACTTAAATTGAAGTCAGATTATTTTGTATTTGAACCCTAGCTTCTCCATGTGGCTTTGTGATGGTCAGCAAGTTACTTAACCTCTCTGAGTCACGGTTTTGCATCTATAAAATGGGAGTGATAATAGCATCTCCTCAGGGCGTGTGTGTGTGAGGATGGCATGAGATAATAATGAGTATTTTCCGAGTTCTTACAATGCGCCATACAGAATGGTAAGTGCTCAGTAAATGGATCCTCCCCCGCCTCACTTCTTTACTAATTATTAAAATGCAAGCAGATGTTATTCTACTGGCTGTCTGGAGCATCCAATGGACATATGTTGCTTAAAGTACTTTGTGCAGGAGGATCAGGTCAGTGCTGTGGACACACAGGTTGGTCCTGCTTGCCAATGGAATGGGAGCCCGTCACGGGCTCTTTTCTTGGAATACCAAGAGAACGGGATTTGCTGTGTCGGAATGTGGCGCTCGAGAGACAGCCAGGAAATCAGGCCCTGGGACTTGGTGATGAGTCAGCGCCGGAGGGTGGGGGGGTGGGGATCGCTGGTCCAGTCCCTCATCAGGAGGGAGTTTCCCAGCTGTCAGCCCTGTTTTGGAATAGATCTGGGGAATTATGAAACCTTCATTCCATCTTCATTTTGCAAAGCTCATTTTTATGAACAAGTTCAGCCGGCTGTAGAGCACTATATCCATCACAGAGACTGAAAATTCCAGGGTTTGGGGCTAGGGTCTTAAATTCTTCCATCTGTGGACCCCTCAGGGCACAAAGTCTGCAAGGATGTACCTCTGCCCCTGTCCTTGCCAGACACACCCCATCACCGACATTGTCAAGTAGGGGTTGAAGGCATTTGCAGTGGGGTTGGAAAGACAAGGGTTTGTGACCCTCCTCCACCACATATTAGCCCCAGATTCCTCATCCGTCAAGCAGGAGAAATAAGTTACATGGAATAAGTGGATGGAAAACATTTGATGGCATAGTCCACATAAAGTGCATGGTGCTTCCATTATTTTAAGAGTCACTTTAGATGACACCTCAAAGAAAATGAAGTATTTCAGCCCAGATAGGTGAACAGAATCATGGCCAAGAGGACAGCCTCCTTACTATAAAAAAGAAACAAACTGGGACTTCCCTGGTGGTCCAGTGGCTAAGACTATGCTTTCAATGCAGGGGGCCTCAGTTCGATCCTTGGTCAGGGAACTATTAACAAATTCCACAACTAAAGGTTCAGACGCCACAACTAAAGATCCCCAGTGCCATAACCAAGATCTGCTATAAATTTTTTTTTAAAGGAAACATATATTACCAGTGGTCTCTGAAACATTTCTTAAGAATCATTACAAGAAGATGGCACATATTTCCTACCCTCAATAAACCTTACCCTCTTTTACTTTCTTTTCTTCTTCCACTTCTTTTTGCTCCTTCCCTTCCTCTCTTCTTTCCTTTATTTTGCCATTCACATCATCTATTCCTTCACTAACCCTTATGAAGATCTCAACTGGGCCAGCAAGAAGCTTGGCACTGAAAATGTAAGGTAGACAAGATAGACAGCATTCCTACCCTCGGATCTCCCAAGCCAGGAGTGAAGCAGGGAGTGGAGAGAAAGATTAATGACAAGTATAGTGAGTAGAATGAAGAGGAAAAACATGGTGCTAATGGGAGCACGGGAGGACACTTAACATAGTCAGAGTGGTGGTAGTCAGGGAAGGCTTCCTGGAGGAAGAGTCAGGAATACAGACTTGGCCAGATGAAAGGGTGGGTGGTGGGAGCAAAGGATGGGAGAGACAAAGCACTGAGGTGTGGGAGGGAGCAGGTTGGAGGCACTGGACAAAGTCCACTGTGATAGGAGAAGAAAGCCAAGGTGTTATCAAGCTGGAGGGATCTCCAGGAGCTAGATCATGCAGTTATCTTGAGGGCCAAGAGAAAGATTTTGGATCTTATTCTCATGGTGATGGCAAACACTGCAGGTATTTGAGAAGAGAAGTTCTGTGGTTAGATTTAGATTTTATTAAGATGCTGGACGGAAGATGGCTGGAAAAGCAAGGCTGGCTATGGGAAGCTCAGTTAGGAGGCTGCTGCAGGCCGGAGATGAGAGATGATGGTGGTCAGGATTAGGGAGGAAGGAGGAAAGTGGGTAGGTGTAAGAGATATTTGGGAGGTTGCGTCAACAAGATTTGGTGACTGAAACCTGGGGTTTGAAAGACGGATGTATCCAGAATAACTTTTCAGCTCTGGCTTCTACAAGCAGATAGAACATGATGGGGTGAAGGAAAGGAAAAGAGTGAACGAAACTCATTTGACAGAATTGTCCTTCTTGGGCAGTAATAAATAATTTAACTGCATTTTAGTATATTTCAAGAGTCAACATTTCCTGATGCCATTACTTTCTTAATTCTGAGAATTAAGGGGGATTACAGCAAATAGAATTGATTTGGCTCATTTCCCCAGCTGTGCTATTTACTGGGCATTTGATCTTGGGCAAGTCATCTTTCACATTTTGAATCTCAATTTCCTTTTGTGAAATTGAAAAGGTAATAACAACTACTTGGAAGGTTTTTGTGAAGATTAAATAAGACGGATGCTAGAAAGAGCACTTTGTGAACTGGAAATGTCAACTGCGGTGGTAACGTTGAGTCTTTATTTTCAGGAGGGCATCGAGAACAGTATCATCCAGATAGCAGCTCACTGGTAATGAAGATTTAATTTAGTTTCTCCTCATGCCTGGCATCCTTGGGTGCCTCTGGTGCAGGGAAGCTGGGTCAAGAGGATGGCAAAAGGCGCTCATGGAGGAAAAAGAAAGAATGATTATATCTGCTCCCTTAACTCAAAGTGTTAGTCACTCAGTCGTGTCCACCTCTTTGCGAAGCCATGGACGGTAGCCCACCAGGTTCCTCTGTCCACAGAATTCTCCAGGCACGAATACTGGAGTAGCCATTCCCTTCTCTCAGGGATCTTCCTGACCCATGGATCAAACCCAGGCCTCCCATACTGCAGGCAGATTCCTTACCATCTGAGCCACCAGGGAAGCCCTCCTTAACTCCAAAGTTCCTTGCAAATAGATAACAGCATCCACAGAGGCTTAAATCAATTACAAATGAATTTCAGCAAAGGGAGAACACATTCAGTAGAAAACACAAACTTGCAATGGCAGGGATAACTCGCATATGTCAGATACATCGGTAAAAATAATAAATGTAAATGGATTAAACTTAAGTAAAAGATCAAGACTCGGATTAGCTAAGTGGAATTGTAATTATCTGGTATTAGCATGGATGTAGGGACAAGAGCCAAGGACAGAAGGGAAAATAGTTTACTAAGGGAAGTATGAGCTGGGTGTGCATCTGCTGGTCACTTAACTCTAAGGCAGCGTAAGTCTGATTTGATTTGAAAGACACAATTGGCTCTCTTCTTAGATTAGCACCTAGTAAACACAGAGTAAATATTTACTGAATACATGATCAGCTAGCCAAGCAATATCTTTTAGTAAATTTGTATTAAATAGGCTGAAATATATGGAATTAGCAGTTTTGAAAATATCAAATTCAATAATTTCCTATAGTTCAATCTAATATTTCAAACATTTTTATATGTAAGAACTTTACTGAACTCTAATTTTGTTCTTGCAACAAATATGAAGGATGTGATAATAATATTCGCATTTTATAGATGCTGAAACTGAGGCTCAAAAATATTAATTAAGTCATAGAAGTTTATCCATCTAGTGTCAATCGTGGGGATTCCAATCACGTTTGTTGGAACTTAAAATCTTTGCTTTTTTTGTTTTAAATACTTAATAAACTCTTAATAGCCACAAGAATTTTGTCTCAGATTTTTTTAAGCAATCATATCACCTACAAATAATGACAGCTCAGTCTTTGCTTTTATCACTTTCCAGATACTACAGTGTATTTTTGTTTCAGTTGGCCTGATCACCAGCTATAATTTTAGTAATTGGAAGTTGAAAGGGACTCCAGGCATTTTCTATTCCATCATAATATGGAGTCTATGGGCCCCCTACAGGGCTCAGGAATCCCTGAAAATCCTGAAATTGTGTGCCAAAAATTTTGTGAGTACATGCATATGTGCATTTACACAAGGAGGGGGGCATAGCATTAATATGATTTACTAAGCACTCCTTGACCCAATAAGCAGTAAGAGTGGAAGTTATTAGATTAACCTTATATTTTACAGATGAGGAGACTGAGGCTCTAGATGGGGAAGAACTTGCCATAAGTTCTTAGAAACAGAATCAGATCTCAGATTCGGACCTCTTGCATGATTTTTTCTCAAACCAAGGTTACATCCTCATTTACCTCACCCCTCTTGTGAAATTAGGAAATTATCTCAGGGTCCTGTATTCAACAGCAATGCAATACTAATCTCAGGATGTCAGCTGTAGCCTTTTTGGTACCTGCCCCTTCTATCTAACTATACTATTTCTTGATTATTCAAAATAAGCCCAAGGCATCAACAATCTCTTCATCCCTCCCCTCCTGGTGAACCATCTCCAGTTACTTTATACTTCTCCAGGACTGGCGTCTGAGGACACTCTGACAGGTGAGAGTTAGGGGCAAATTGCCATAAAAGATGTACATACAATTCTAGGATTTTCAGGTAATCCAGAACCCTGTAGGGATCCACAGATTGCTTACCAAGGTAAATATTTGAAGACCAATACGTTCCATTTACTCACCTTTTAGCAAGTAACTACTTTGTTCTCAGAAAGGATGACTCTAGTGAACTGTGAGATTGTATGCACTATGGAGACCACCTCTCCACGGTGCAACAAACTCTCCATGGTGCTCTCTCTAGGATCAAGGTTCCCCAGTTTACTTGGACCCAGCAAAGTGCTGGGCACACAGTAGGTGCTCAATATACCAGAGTCTCAATCCCCACGTCTATGACTTGCTATGTAAGGTATGATCCATGGACTTCAGACATCATCTGAGAGCTGGTTAGAAATGCAGAATCTCAGTCTCCACCCCAGATCTACGAATCAGAATCTACATTTTTAATAAGACCTCTGGGTGATTGGTGTGTACATTATAATTTAAGAAACACCGTCTGGTTTGACTCTAAATGCCTTTGTTACATTTTCACAGGCCAATGAAGCTTCAACCAGAACATTTTAGTCTAGGGTGTGCAGTAATATTACGCGGAACCACGTACAACTGCAGATACTCAACCATTTCGTGACCTACGAAAATGGCCATTTCCAATGAAATTTCAATTTCCTTCCAACTATAAACTGTTCTGCACAAAACTGTCTGCTTCAGAGAGGCAGGATATCACTTGCTTCAAAAAGGCTCTGGTCAGATTTTACAAACAATAGCCCACAGGCATACAGATGACTTCTGTTTAGTTAACACACTCAAAAAAATTTTTTTTTTTCAGAATTGGTTACCACTATTAAAAAACTGTAAGTTTCACATGAAAGCCAAATTTTTGGCTTTCTTGGGTTCCTGGCAGGTGCATTCATACTGGGTCTGCATTCCTCAATGTTGGCCAACAGCTGGAGTGAGAGGTGATGCCCCTTTTATGTGGGGCATGAGCTCCTCAGTTCCCAGCCCCTGTGAAGCCCCCTCACTCATTTCTTCCTTGCCAGGACCCTGCAGGAGGGACCTGCAGGGTTTGACCATGGGACCCCGGATAGATACTGTGTTTTAGAGGGGAACAAGGAAGGTCACCTTTAGAAGCTGCTCAGTGAAGGGAGGTGCTCAGTGATTCAGGTCCCATCATAGGCGCTCTCAGCTGGTCCAGGTGTTTGATGAGGAGCTCACCTTCCTGAGAGCTCTCTGCGCCTGTCCCAGTCTGTGCGCTTTGGTTGATGCTCACCCTGCCCTCGTCTCCCTGGGTTAAAGCTACTGAGAATAGGACAGCATTTCACACAGATTGTGTGTGTGTGTGTGTGTGTGTGTGAATCACTCAGTTTTGTGCCCCCGTGGACTGTAGTCCACCAGTCTTCTCTGTCCATGGAGTTCTCCAGGCAAGAATACTGGAGTGGGTTACCAATCCCTTACCCAGAGGGTCTTCCTGACCCAGGGATCGAACCTGAGTCTTCTGCACTGCAGGTGGTTTCTTTACCGTCTGAGCCATGAGGGAAGCCTACTCCACATGACAGTCAACCTCAACTCCCTATCTGCTTCTTCTCATACCTCGGGGTTGTTTACAAAAACCTTTCCTGGAGTGACACCTCTCTCTCTAAATGGAGCTTTTTCTTTTGATGTCAAGCTGGTCTGTGCCTACTCATTCCAATGAGAGCTGAAAGGAAACCAGTGTCCTTCCTCTATTGGGAGGGAACACACAGTCCCAGATTCTATTCGTTTTCCTTGGTGACTCCACCTGGGTTCCCTGAGCTGGCTGGGACTTTATCTCCTGTTATGCCAGTGCACCTGGTAAGCCCCTCGAAGACATCCCTTCCTTGGTACTGAGGGACACATTCCCACCTGATTCAGCCTTACTGGACAGAGTTCTGCAAATTTCCCCCTGAAATAAAATCACAGGGTAAAAAAAAAAAGAGAATGATGTCACTGGGATCAGCATCTACACATTTACCACAGAGGTGGGAAGGAAGGCTTATGGGAGAAGATCATGGTTAAGATTTTAGATTCTGGGTTCAAATCCTGACCCCGCTAATGACTGACTGTGGCTCCAGGCATGACATTTAGCATCTCTGTGCCTCTATTTCTTCATCTGGAAAATATCAAATATCGACAGTATCTACTTCACAGGGCTCTTGTGATGATTCTATGAAATCACATCATGTTTCCCTGATGGTCTTGCCACCTTCATAGCTTCCTGCCATACCTGTGCCTTGTACTATGCAATTATTTATTTACTAGTTTCCCTTAAAGTCGACTCATTTTTTCCCTTAAAAACACCATGGCCTCATCCAAAGGAATAACATTCATGAAATTATGGTACAGAGGTGCCAGCTACATTTTTCTATTAACAAAACAAATATTGAATGAATGAATTTGAAAAATGGATACTGCTTTGCTCCAATCATGAGAAAACATTGAACAAAATCCAATTTAGGGAGTTCTAGAAAGTAACTGAGGTTTCCCTGGTTGCACAGGTGGTAAAGAATCTGCCTGCAATGCAGGAGACCACGGTTCAATCCCTGGATGATGAAGATTCCCTTGGAGAAGGGAATGGCAACCCACTCCAGTATTCCTGCCTGGAGAATTCCATGGACAGAGGAGCCTGGTGGGCTATATAGTTCATGGGTCACAAAGAGTCAGAGAGGACTGAGTGACTAGCATAACAACACAGAAAATAACTGACCATTCATCTTTAGAAGTCTCAAATGCATGAGAGGCAAGGAGAGATTCACAAACTCACAGATCAGAGAAAAGAGAAATCATGAATTAAAAGCGCTGTGGGATCCGGGGCCCTGGAACAGGAAAAGGTTACCAGTGGGAAAAGTGGTGAAATTTAAATAAGCTCTGTTGTTTAGTTAATAATCTTGCTTCATTGTCCGTTTCCTGCTTTTGATAATTAATTGTATTGTGGCTGTGAATGATGATAACATTAGGGGATGCTGGATAAGGGATAATAAAGAAAATCATTATACTATTTTGCAACTTTTCTGTAAGCCTAAAATTACTTCAAAATAAAAAGTTTGAAAAAGTGGGGACCAGTGAATCAGTCTCTGTCTTTTGCCCTCTCCCTTCAGTACCTGGCAAACACTAGCTTGCTTTTTGTCCCTATGGATTTGCCTGTTCCAGGCACTTCCTTTAAATGGAATCCTACAATTGGTGGCCTTTTGTGTCTGGCTTCTTTTACTTCCCATGATGTTTCCAAGGTCCATTCATGTTGTAGCAGGTATTAGTACTTTGTTCCATTTTTTATCATTGAATAATATTCCATTGAATGCATAGACCACATTTTGTTTATCCATTCATCCATTGATGGCCATGTGGGTAGTTTCCACCTTTTGACTGCTGGGAACAATGCTGCTTTGAACGTTTGTGTTCAACCTTTGGTTTGAATACTTGTATTCAAAACCCAAGGGTATGGGGTTTCCTATTGGGATGATGAAATGTTTTGGAACTAGACAGAGGTGATGATTGTAAAATATTGTGAATGTACTAAGTGCTATTGAACTGTATATTTTAAAATGATGAAGTTCATATTATGTAAATTTTATCTCAATAAAAATGGGCACTACTGGTGGAATAAATACCATATTTTGGAAAATCTGTGCTTATGAGACCCCAGCACTTAACATAGTACCTGGTCCTCAGAAAACGTGTGAAAAATGTTGGCCAGTATTAGTATCTTTGCAGGAGTAACATAAGACTCCCTTCTCCCACCACAGGAATTCTTCCAACAACATGACATTGCTTTCACCTAGAAAGTTCCTCCATGTTTAATCTACTACAGTTCTTGAAGGTACCAAAAAAAAAAAAAAAAAATCTCAGGGACCTTGGGATACCACCACCAGAATGCCTTGCTTGGCATTCATGAACTTCTCCTATTTTCACAAAGTGCACAGCTGGTTGGAATGACACGGCTGCCCATTGCCCAGATATGTGCTCAGAATGCAGAATGGAAGTTCAACAGATAATAAACCGGTTACCTGTTGACTGAATGCTGAACCTATTTCAGCAGCTTATTCAACAAGTCTCTTCAATAGACCAAATGCCTTATTGACCCAGGACTCCACCCTACAATTTGCTGGTTAAGTCTCAATGCCTCAGCACTCTTCACTTGATTTTCTAATGCCCAGTCCCATTTCCTCAAAGTACCTAGGGATGTACTCTAATGTTTGAAATGAAAGCAAATGCCTGAATCATTCTGAGGCTTTTATGAGGATCCTACAGGAGGCTGGGGACACCCTAGCACATCCCAGATCAGGGAAGCATCTCTGTTCAGAGCTAATGAACTGAGCTTGGCTGTACTGACCATTACCAGCAAAGTCATCCTCTTTGTCTTGTCTGTGCTGGTTGTTCTCCGTCCTTTGTTCCCAGATCTGTTGTCCAACCTTTTCTGGATCCTGGGAGGAGGCTGAGCTCTATGGGTATCAATAGGCTCCTTGTCCTCTGGCTTTTGACTGGAGGCCTCCAAGGGGACACACAAAGAAGATGAGACAGATAGAGGAGAGATAGGCTGCTTTCTTCCATCTCAGTGCTGTGGTCTGAAGAAGTCTACCATCCCCCCTTCTCTGACTCTGCCATGCCATCCCACAGTCCAAAGGGCTTCGGCAACACTGGACTTCCTGCAGCTATATCAGGCCTCGGGTGATCCTCACTCCCTTTGCTGCTAACCCCTGGACAATTCACCTTCCCTGGTTGGTGCCTAAAACCACGTTCTTAAGTAATTCCTTCATTAAATTATCTGGGAATAAAGTCTCAAAGCCACAGGTGCCTTCTGTTTATTGCTTGGACCTTGTCTAACAAACCTTCATCCTCATTGAATGTTGGGTTCAGGGATGAGGCATATAAGAAGTGATGCTATGATCAAGGGCATAGCAGGTCTCAACTGAAGCATCCTAATGGCCATCCCCATCCTTTCTAAGGGCTTCTCAGGTGGCACAGTGATAAAGAATCCACCTACCAATGCAGGAGACATGGGTTCAATCCCCGAGTCAGGGAAGATCCCTTGGAGGAGGAAGTGGCAATCCACTCCAATATTATTGCTGGGGAAATCCCATAGACAGGGGAGCCTGGTGAGCTATACTCCGTGGGGTCACAAAGAGTTGGACATGCCTGAGCACATACACATCCTTTCTTTTTCTTTTTTTTCACATACATCCTTTCTAATAAACATACAAGCACACAATGCTAGCCAAGCACTGACTGGTCCCAAGTACTCAGAGGAGTGGAGTCAACCTCCTGTTAACAGAAGAGGAATTCCATCATCTCCACTAGCTTTGCTCATAGTGATGCTTCCTAAGGCCCACTTGACTTCACATTCCAGGATGTCTGGCTCTAGGTGAGTGACCACACCATCATGGTTTTCTGGGTCATGAAGATCTTTGTACAGTTCTTCTGTATATTCTTGCCACCTCTTCTTAATATCTTTTGCTTATGTTAGGTCCATACCATTTCTGTCCTTTATTGTACCCATCTTTGCACAAAATGTTCCCTTGGTATCTCTAATTTTCTTGAAGAGATCTCTAGTCTTTGCCATTCTATTCTTTCCTCTATTTCTTTGCATTGATCACTGAGGAAAGCTTTCCTGTCTTTCCTTGCTATTCTTTGGAACTCTGCATTCAAATGGGTATATTTTTCCTTTTCTCCTTTGGCTTTTGCTTCTCAGATATTTGTAGGGCCTCCTCAGACAACAATTTTTCCTTTTCTCATTTCTTTTTCTTGAGGATGGTTTTGATCACTGCCTCCTGTACAACGTCACGAACCTCCATCCATAGTTCTTCAGGCACTCTGTCTATCAGATCTAATCCCTTGAATCTACTTGTCACTTCCACTGTATAATTGTAAGGGATTTGATTTAGGTCATACCTGAATGGTCTAGTGGTTTTCCCTACTTTCTTTAATTTAAGTCTATTTGAAACCCTAAAAGATGATGCTGTGAAAGTGCTGCACTCAATATGCAGCACATTTGGAAAACTCAGCAGTGGCCACAGGACTGGAAAAGGTCACTTATCATTTCAACCCCAAAGAAAGGTAGTGCCAAAGAATGCCCAAACTACCGCACAATTGCACTCTTCTTACAAACTAGCAAAGTAATGCTCAAAATTCTCTAAGCCAGGCTTCAACAGTACGTGAACCATGAACTTCCAGATGTTCAAGCTGGATTTAGAAAAGGCAGAGGAATCAGAGATCAAATTGCCAACATCTGTTGGATCATCGAAAAAGCAAGACAGTTCCAGAAAAACATCTACTTCTGCTTTATTGACCATGCCAAAGACTGACTGTGTGGATCACAACAAACTGTGGAAAATTCTTCAAGAGATGGGAATACCAGGACACCTGACCTGCCTCCTGAGAAATCTGTGTGCAGGTCAGGAAGCAACAGTTAGAACTGGATATGGAACAACAGACTGGTTCCAAATTGGGAAAGGAGTACATCAAGGCTGTATATTGTCACCCTGTTTATTTAACTTATATGCAGAGTACATCATGAGAAATGCTGGGCTGGAAGAAGCACAAGCTGGAATCAAGACTGCAAGGAGAAATATCAATAACCTCAGATATGTAGATGACACCACCCTTATGGCAGAAAGTGAAGAACTAAAGAGCCTCTTGATGCAAGTGAAAGATGAGAGTGAAAAAGTTGGCTTAAAGCTCAACATTCAGAAAACTAAGATCATGGCATCTGGTCTCATCACTTCATGGCAAATAGATGGGGAAACAGTGACAGACTTTATTTTGGGGGGCTCCAAAATCACTGCAGATGGTGACTGCAGCCATGAAATTAAAAGATGCTTACTCCTTGGAAGAAAAGCTATGACCAACCTAGATAGCATATTAAATAGCAGAGACATTATTTTGCCAACAAAGGTCCATCTGGTCAAGGCTATGGTTGTTCCAGTAGTCATGTATGGATGTGAGAATTGGACTATAAAGAAAGCTGAGCACTGAAGAATTGATGCTTTTGAACTGTGGTGTTGGAGAAGACTCTTGAGAGTCCCTTGGACTGCAAGGAGATCCAAACAGTACATCCTAAAGGAAATCAGTCCTGAATATTCATTGGAAGGACTGATGCTGAAGCTGAAACTCCAATACTTTGGCCACCTGATACAAACAACTGACTCATTAGAAAAGACCCTGATGCTGGGAAAGATTGAAGGTGGGAGGAGAAGGGGCTGACAGAGAATGAGATGGTTGGATGGCATCACCGACTTGATGGACATGAGTTTGAGTAGGCTCCAGGAGTTGACGATGGACAGGGAGGCCTGGTGTGCTGCAGCCCATGGGGTCGCCAAGAGTCAGACACGACTGAGTGACTGAAATGAACTGAACTGAACTGAACAGAAGAACAAAAGGACATTTCAAGAGAGATTAAACAACTTGCCCAAGGTTACAGGGTGAAGGGCAGGGGACGGACTCGAATCCAGCTTGGTCAGAATCTTGCCTCCTCCACCTCACTTCATGTCCAGAGGCCTCTGATACATTCAAGAGTTGATGTCATGGCCAGCTAGACCCCAGTGCCTGGGAGAAAAGCTTGCTGACACTGAGAAGGATGTCAAAGCTGAAGTTTTGAATCACCCTTTGGAGCGCTGTAGGCATTTCCTGGCTGTAAAGCCCGTGGTGGAAAAGGCAACTTTGGAAGATATTCCAGGGACAAAACTCAAGCTTATTTCTCAACTCCTCAAGAGGCCCAGAGCCTGCTCTGTGGCTGACAGAGGAACTGTCGCCTGCTCACTGCCCCTGATGTAATGAGCACCGTGGAAGAGGGCTCGACTGGGATGCTAAACAGCCATAAATGACATTGTCACCAGCCTTCATAAGGCACAGTGACTCACAGCTCTAATTAAAATGCTGAAGGAAAAATGTAAAGAAAGGCTGCCATGGAAAAACTGTGACATTCTGCTAAACTGCAGGATTATTTTCTTCCAGGAAAAGAGGTGCTTATGAGTGTGTGTGTGCATGCATGCATGTGAGTTTATGTGTGTGCATGCATATGTATTAATGGGTGTGTGTGTGGGGGGGGATTGGAGATGGAGAGGCTGAATAGTATTCTCTTAAGAAACTTGGGTAATTTTAATACAGAACAAACTCTAACTAAAGCTATTCTTGCCACCCAACTTTTTATTTTGAAATATTTAAATACAGAAAATTTAAAAGGATAATGCAATAACATCTATAAGCTTTCCAACTATATTCAATGGTTATTAGCATTTGCTATATTTGCCCTGCCTATTGTATCTATCATCTACCTATCGATCCACCCATCCATTCATCCATCATCTCTTTGACTCTACCTACTTACCTATCTATCCATCCATTCATCCACCCATCCACCTCTCTTCCTACCCATATATCTATATCAGTTATCTCCTATCTCTATCATCTTTGCACTGAACCATTTGGAAATAATTTGCAGACATCATGATGCCTCAGCTCTAAATTCTTAAGCATGCACATCCTAGACAAACCTCACAGCACCATCTTTACACCTAAAGATACTTGAAAATTTCACCAAATATTTAGCTAAAGTCATGTTTTAAATAACGGCAACCGAAGTAGTAAGTCCAATAGCTACTGCTCAGGAGAGAAGAGTCAATCTACTGCACAGAAACAGGCTGTCAGGGGTTTCTTGAACGGGAAGATTTTTGGCTTCATAGCTGGGTGCCGTCATCACAGTTTCAAGGTGAAATGCACAGGACATGATGCTTGACTTAGATGCCAGTTTAGAACCGGACAAGAAACCCAGTGTGATTATACGATATTATTTTAAAAAAGAGGCCCCCTCCTAACGAAATCATCACTTCATTCAATGCAACCTCCGCTTTTAACAAGATGTGGCTCCCAATGCCTTCCTGCTATTTCTGAAAAGCAAATGAACTCTTAAAAGCCCAGTGAGGTAGCACTGGTAGGGAGATTCAGAAAGAAATATTGTAATTTCTGAAGGTAAGTCTTGAAGAAGATACCCCCAAGAAACCCTGGACATTGAAGGCAGTAGTTAAGGAAGCAACCTTTATCTGTAAGTAAAAGTTGTGCATGTTTGTTAAAAAAATAATCAAAAAAAACAAAAATAGGAAGCCTCCAGATTCAATCAGTCTCATCCTTTTAGAACACACATTGTGAGAAATCAAGGGATTTCAGTTCAGTGATGACCATGATATTAGGAGAGAAATGACAAATGAAGGTCTTTGCAGCTTAGACTTATCTTAATAAACTAGCACGGACATATTATTGACTCTTTCCATTACCTGAGTTCTGGTACATGAATATAATTGGTTTTCATTTGCCTTATTGAATACTCCAAAGAGACTGCTTCAGAAATCAAAGAGAAAAGCCTGCCCAAAATATGTCAGTGGCTATCGAATACCATTTTGATTTATCCCTGTGGGTTGCATTTTTATGTTTAAAATTCCTGGAATGAAATACAGCACAATGAAATCCACGCAGTTATTTTCATGACCAAATAGGAAGGATTGCTTGTATCGCCTGCCCTGTTGCATTCCAGTTACTGGCAAGTGGATCTCTTTCTTGGGCTTCAGGAACTGCTTGGGGGTACAGATGGTGTCTTCCACTCCTTTTTGCCCCAGCCTGTCCTATAGGTTCTAGACCGGAGCTGCGAGCTCAGAGTTTGCTTCTCAGATGAAGGAGCTGCTGCCCCGACCCTTGTTCATGACAAGAAATCCTTTAAGTGAGAAACAGTGTCTGCTCAACACTATTTAAAGTCAGGCAAGCTGTCTGAGTTCACAAGCTCCTTTCCTCATTCCTACCTGCAGCTGGGTCCCAGACAGACTCACCTCTTCAGTCCCCCATGGGGGCAAGTTAGCTGTCGGGCTTGGAATAAAGAAGAGAGTCCTGAGTATTAATGCTGGTGGGCACAGTTCCCAGCAGCAGGACTTTCTAGGACACTCCTGAAAATCAGGGGAATTTCTTTCAGGTGCCTTTAGCCCACGCAGAAGCGTCTTGCGTGGCCAAAGAAAAGGTTTCTGTTTTCCGGGGATCCTATTTGAGAAGAGGTGATCTAATGGACATACAAACAAGAGGTGGGGAAAAAGGAGACACTTCCCAGGCTGCAAATGGAGACTATGCCCCTGAAAAGGGCATCTGCTTTCAATCCTAACAGAACCATTCTTTTTTAAGTAATTGTCAGCAGAAATCACAAATGCCACTGATGGACAAGAATGTTTTTCTTGGGTGAGGCACAGAATGTAAGGTGGAAAAGATCTTGGGAGGATGTTAGTCCAGGGTTCATACATGGAAATATTTCAAAGCAGGCAAGTAACACAAACGGTATTTAATGATAGGGGTCTGTGACCTAAAGGCGAGAAAAATGACCAAACCAAAGCAAAATGCAAACCGTGTGCCGGCCAGATAGAATGTATTTGCACGTTTCTGAATGGAGTTGCCCTTGAATTCCAGCCCCTTCATTTCACAGATGAGAAAACTGGGCCTGGGTGAGGGGAAGGGCAGGGCCCACATCAGCTAGCTAACTAAAAGGTCTCTTTTTTTTACATTTCTTCTCTTTGATCATTAACTCAGCTCTGATGTTCTCTGTCCCCTTTCAAGAATTGCATTTACACCACCTCCCTGAATCCTTCCAACAACCCCATGCAGTCGTTATAACCTCTATTTACTGATGACAGGCCTGAGGTTCAGAGAGGTTAACTCACTCACCCCGAGTCACAGAATCCACAAGTGCCCGAGCCTGGCATCAGACGCTTTCCCAGATGACATCCTCATTTGATTTTCCTCTGCCTTTCGACCTGGCTGCACTTGACCCAGTTTGGTATCGGAGACCCTTCCACTGAGCAGGTGCTACACATCAGACAGCTACCAGTTCTGAGGTCACCTCCTCTGTGAAGTCTTCCCTTATACCTCCAGTCACCCGTCCCGAGCACTGCAGCAACATTTCACCTCTCTTGTCAAAACTTTGAGCTTGGTATAGGGCTGGTCTGGTGCCCACTACCCAACCAGACTACAGGCTGTGTCAGAGCAGGGCTCGCACCACCTTAATCCAAGCACCTGCCCTTGGGGCCGGACTCTGGGTCCGCCATTTAGCACTCATCATTACACATCTGACAAATGTGCTGACATCTGCCGCAGAACCACAAGAACTGCTGCTCATGTCTGGCTGATCATTGCTCAACACAACTATGCCAAGATCCACGTCCGCTGCACCCTGTCGGCTACACTTGCACTGAGGACTGAGGGGCATTTTCTGTTGAGAGATCCTTTTCATTTGGTAGATTCACATGGACTCAATTTTCCAGCATTGCAGGACCCTGCTCACCATTCTCCTTCCCTAGGAACGGGCATGTAAGCGGCATAAAAGGACGCTGGACTTGCAAAGCTGGGGTGGGGGCTGACTTGGCTGCTGAAATGAGCCCAAATCAATGGCTTTGGTGAAATCAATGACAGGTAGGTAATAGGTAGACAAGGTTTATTAGCTCCTGTGATTACCTGGTTCCTAAAGTCATACCCACTAGCTCACTTTAAAAAGGGAATTTCCTCTTTGAAAGGACAAATGGATCAACCGAAAGGGCTAATGCCCAACATTAGACAAGGACTCAGGGCTTCGTGCACAACAAGGTCAAGGTGGCCGGGCTCACACTCAGTCTTTCCTGAACAGTTTATCCAACCTATGATGACAATCGGGAAAGAGACGGGATTACATTTCCTTTCAGTACTGAATCTGTAGGGCTTCTTTACACTGAAGTGAATGTGGCGTTATCATAAACAAGCACTGGGCAAAGAGCCAAGACACTGAGGTCCTATCCTAGCTTTGTCCATTCTGTGCTGTGTGACTTTCAGCAAGTCCTGTATCTTCTCTGGGCTTTGGATTCTTCATCTGTAAAACAAGGGTACTGGACAAGAGCTGAGGGCACTGGAACCTAATGGAAAAGTCTTGTTAAGAATACAGAAACCGCATGTCTCCCCTGGGGATACTGATTAAGGAGCTCTGGGGTGGGACCTGGCATCTCTGCTTTTGCTCAGTTCCTTGGTGGATTCTGATGCTGATGGTCCACTGGGCTAATGTTTGGCATCTACCGGATTAGATGTGCCCAAATGCTGTCCTGTATTAGAATGAGGGAAATGGTCATGTTTACAGTCGTTGCAGTCTTCATGTTTTTAACTATGTGAACCCACATTGACCAGTGGTGGGAAGAATGCCTGGCCAGATGAAAATTACTCCCGGAATGATGCCAGATTCAACTTCTGAGCGTTCTGGTTTCTAATAGGAAAAAGCTCCAGTTCTAAGGGTCATGATTGTTGGCCTGCAGCTCTCAACCACATTCCAAGGCTCATCACGGCATGTACAGACCCAGGAACCTGAGTGACAGGCAACATAAGCAGTCTTGTCATGAAGACACCTCAGACCATACACTGAAGAAAGCAGCCCAGCTAGACCCATGTGGGCTCACAACACATGGATGAACTGACCCCCAAGTCTCCCTGTGTGCTAGGAAATCAGCAACCCCCCACCAGTGGGTGGGAAAGTTTTTGAATAACTGCCTGGGTGGTACCTTGGACAGCTCCCTGTGGCTCGGCTGCGGAGACCCTCAGAGAGCAGCCTACCCCATCACACAATTCCTAGCCTCTCATTCTTTCTGGTGAGGTCCTTCCCCAAAGGGAAGATCGAGCCTTTGGGGAATGGGGAGGGTCAAGGAGGTGGCGGGGTGGAGTTGGCTTTGGCCATTTGGGGAAAATGAAGAAGATGCAGGAAGAACAAGCAAACAGCAGGCTGATCTAGAAAAAAACACCAACACTACGGGCCCCAAACGGTGCCACAGACTTCTCTCTTGGGTTCTTCTATTATCACCAATCTTGGCATAAAACCATCGTTTCCAGAACACTTGTCACATACCTTTTCACAAAATCTTCAGAACAAGCCCTTGTGGAAGTTATTTTTCTCATTTTACAGATAATGGAATGGAAGCCCATTATCAGGTTAAGTGATTGGCCAGAGGTCACACAGCCAATGGAGTGAGCTAAGCTTGGCCTCAATCAGGGGTCCTTACCAGATGTCTCTACTGTACGGCCTGCTCCTCTCCATACATGGCTGGGATTTTGCGGGGAACTCACAATTTCTGGAGACACAGTCAGGTCTCTGACTATTGGGGTAGCCTCTGGCTGTGCAGATGTATCAGGGAATGAAGCTGTGAGTGCTAAGGCAAGAGCACAGACTGCTTGTGTGCCCAGATGTGGGCAAAAGCCCCCCAATTAAGTAACTAAAAAATGGCACTGAGGTCTCCAGTTGTGCCACTTACCACCTAGATGGCTATGGGTGGGTCTCTTGGCTTGCCCTGCCTCAGTTTCCAAAGCTGCCAGATGGGTCAGATCACTGTGCTGGTGACCTGGGGGAGGTTTTAAGAGTATGCCTGGGCAGGGGGGCGGTAAACATTATATGTAACAGCACCTTGAAGATGACACAGAGCTGTGAACCCTTTCAGGGGCTCCTAGAAATTGGATTGGTGGAAAGGACTGGGGTGATGGTGGTAGAAATGGTGGGGTGGAACAACTCCCTCTGGATACACGCCAAGCCTTCTCAAATCTGTCTGCTGAGATCCTGAGGGCAGAAGAGAATGGGCACCACTCCGCTGCCAGAGAAGGCACAAGAGGGCTTCTTCCCTGTTTTATCTTAAATTCAAAATAACAATCGGGGGAAAATCGATGCCCCCTTACACCTTTGTGAATGCAACCTGTTTGCCCCAATCCCAATTAGAGCAATGTACAAGAAAGAGAGCAGCTTTCCCTCGTTCCTCTGGGGCCTGAGAGATCAGCTCCTTCCTTCTCTCTCCCAAGGTTCTGGACCACCAGAGACCAGACAATGTGTTCTGGGTGTCTTCCTAGCCCTGCACACACCTCTGCCCATGGACACTGTCTCCCCTGGTCGTTTGTGTGCTCTTCTGGGGTCCAAAGTCAGGGTTTGAGCTGGGCTATGTGATTTTTTTAAGGTTCTCACGACAGTCTCATGAGAAAGGTACTGTTTTCCCATTTTACAGACAAGAGCACTGAGGCTTAGAGAAGTAAAGGGACTAACTTAAAACCATGGGGTAAGTAAAAAGTAAATCTAGGATTAGAACCTAGGTATGTCATTCCAAAGATGCCTGCCCTCGCTCTAGTGACTTCTGGGCCAAGTGCTTCTCCTTTCTGGGTGCCGCCCCAGGCAATGCTGTCTGAGTGAGCGCCCCCGCCACAGTGCCCGGGGGATGGAGGTCCCTAGAGCATAGCTCAGAGAACCCTATCCGGACAAGGACCCCTCGGGTGGCTCTAGAAGTTGGATCTCACAGGGACCCAGCTCTGGCTTTGGCTACCTGGCAGTAAAAACGACCGCTCTTGGTGGTACACGGCCCGGCCCCAAATCCCTGCAGAGTGTGCCCCTCGCCCGTCTGGGAGCTCTAGAGCCTCTTTCGAGCAGGAGGCACAACTTTCCTAGGTTCCGGGAGCCGGAGCTTTTGCATCCCAATCCCGCCCGAACGCTAGAAGTAAGAGGTGCAGGCGGCCCCGCCGTTACTGGGAGCGCAATAAGAACCCTGGCAAAGTTGGAAGCCAGGCGGGAGCAACAATGTACCCCACCCAGGAGCACAACCCTCCCGGCCTCGGGGCCCCCCACCGAGAGTGGCGAGCGATGCAGAAGAGTCCGCCATTACCGGGCTGGCGGTGGCCGTGCCTCTGCCGAGCCCGGCGCGGAGGAAAGCTGAAAGTTGAGATTGGGCAGGTGCAACGATCCCCTGGGACTAGCGTCCCCCAGCCTCCGGCTGCCCGCGGGGGGTAGCGCGCCTTGCCAAAGGGGCCGCCATTACCGCAGGCGCGCAGCTCGGAGCCGAAGCGTGCAGCGGAACGGGGACGCTGGTCCCTGCAAAGTTGGAGCGAGAGCGCAGCGGGCGCGACGATCGCTGGGACCTGAGCCCGCCGGCCTGGGGCTGCCAGCTGGGGAGGAGATCGAGGCCACCGGGACCAAGTTGGGACGCAAGCAAGCCCCCCATGCCTGCCCGTGAGCACTGGGGGCTGGGAGCCCAAGGGGACACCGAGGGGACGCGGGACGCCTGGGCCGAGAACTCACCTGCTGCCGAGTCGGGCAGTGCCGAGGCTGCGCTTTTGCTCTGCGCACCCGTCAGCCCGCCTGTCCGCGAGCCCGCCCGCCTCCTTCCTCCTCCTCCGTCTCCCTTCTCCTCCTCTTTCTCCTCCTCCTTCTCCCGGGCTCCTGCAGCCACCGCTCTCCCGGTTCCAAACCCTCCCAGTCCGACGCCCCGCGCGGCTGTAAGGCGCCAGTCGTACCCGCTCACCTCTGGGTAGGAGCCGCGCGCATCCCTCCGCCTTCCCCGCCGCCTCTCCGATCCCTTCCCGCCCCCTCTCCCCGAGCCCCCACCCCTCCCCAAGTCCCCTCCCCTCCCTCCGCCCCTTGCGAACCCAAGTTCGGGACGGAGGCTGTGGGCTTCCCCGGCGCCGTGCCGGGGCGCCCCGCGCGCGCGCCCCTGGCTCACCCCGTCCTCCCGGCAGCCGCTCGCCGCCTGGCTGCCCCTTGGAGCAGCCCCGGGGCTAAGTAGCTCCTCGCCCAGAGGCCGGAAACGCGGCATAAATATGTAGGGGCAGAGCCGTGAGCTCAGCGAGGGTCGTGAGGGGGAATTTATTTCTTAATGTCCCTCCTTTATCCTATCATCGCTGAAACAAATTAGCGGTGACGTCCAACCCGGCTGGTTTATGGGTGCGGGGAGGGAGACGTCGCAACCCTCATTAAAAGAGCCGCTCTGGGCTCCAAAACATACATCTTTTATATAACCTAATTTCCATCTTTTATCTATCAGGAAACACACACATACACACACACACACACACACACCCCATGACAATTTCTGGGAGCCTGGAGGGGGCTCATGTAGTAGCCACAGGGCAGCTCTCTTTGGGCAGAGAGGGCCCCGTGGAAAGCAGAGATGTTTATTTCTGCCTCTCCATCAGCCTTGGGGTAACGTTCCTCAATGGGACAGTGGGATGCGCTGCCTTTCACTCTAGACAAGGCCAAAAGACACCCCAGCCTGAATTCTGGCTCTGGCTCTTGGGTGGTTAGACAGGAAGAGAGGAGGCCGGTGGTGGAAATGCTGCCTTGTTCTGGCCTTCCTCCCCTGAGTAGCGCTTAGTCCTGACAGCTGGCGAGGGGGAAGGACGGGAGGGCGCAGGCTTGCTCACCTGTGGCCTGGAAAAGCTGCAGGTAAACCTGCGGGTTGGAGACGCCCAGGCCTGGGCTGGGAGGAGGGGAGGAGGCAGAGAAACAAGCTTTCCTTCCTTTCTTAGGGGCCCTAACATATGGGTAACCATATAAACCCGGCTCAAAAGCTGTCTTTTCCCGGGCAGATTGCAAAGAATTTTGCATTTCACTGTTGCTGCTGCTGCTCACACACTCTTGGGAAAATGGGAGAAAACCAGGGAAAGAGAATACACACACACAGAGACACACACACACAGCACCTGGCTCTAGATGGCTTGAAGAGGCAAAAAGGAATCCCCCACTTTGTCACTAATAAATGCTTTTCTAATCGTTTTTCACATCAAGCACCAGGAGAAGGGGGTGTGACTTCGGGGGACAGAAAAAGGGGTGTGGGGATGAGGAGGGGAGGAAAGAGGGAAGATGCTGGCAGAGAGGTGGCTGCGTAGCCTTCTGTTTGTCTTCAACACACTGGAAGGAACACACGAGAAATTCCCTCTCAGCCCCAGGGTTCTGCCACCTCCGGACTGTGCCACATGGTGCTAAGTCCAGAGCCTGTTTTCCCAGTGGTGAAACAGCCCCGGGGTCATTGTAAAGATGCCGACAGCGAGGTGATGCTGGCTGGGGAAGCTCTTGGCATAGAACCTGGCATATAGTAAATGCTCAGTAAACAGTAGCCCCAAGTAATAATAACCATGATGAGAATCAGAACAGGAGCATAAAGGCTGAATAGGGTGTCCCAGGGAAGCATTCAGCCTGGGCCCAGCTTCCCCTGCCTGAACCATTTCAAAGTTGAGCGCTGGGCTTCAGTGCTATCAGAGTCAGACTCGGAATACTGCTCCCCTCAATTACCATGGCAACTGGGGAAAATCAGGAAGCCAGAGGAAGAGAAGCTGCTCTTCCACTGGGCTGGCCCTTCACCTGTTCAAAACAGCTACCATGTGCATGCCTGTCATGTGGGGGTGGGGCTGGGGGAGACTCCCGATGAGGGGGGCACCTTCTCTTCTGGATCACCAGCTGCTCTGACTCAGGGAAAAGGGTGGTTGGTAGGAGACAGGCAGCCACAAGATGGTGGGGTCCAGGCCAAGGCTGGCTGTGCTTATAGAAGGCAGAGTTAGCCTGGGTTCAAGGAGAGGGGGACAGACCCCCCGGCCTCAATCCTGTCCTCATCAGCAGGTGTCTGAGAGCAAAGCACAGGCATGCAGGTCCTGAGATGGAGATTTGGGAAGATGGGCTTCCAAGTCCAGGGAGGGAGCCAGTTACCACCATGGGTTTTGTGAGTGTGTGTGTGTGTGAGAGAGAGAGAGAGAGAGAGAGAGAGAGAGAGAGAGAGAGAGAGAGAGAAGGAGAGGGAGGTAGTGAGAGAGAGGAAAGGAAGAGAGAAAGAAAGAGATCCTCCCCTTCCTCCCTTACTCTGGTTGTTTCTGTAGGGATAAGGGGACTAGTAACAGTACTAATTGCAGCAGAAAGGATAATGGCTGTCTTGTATCGAGTATGTCTCATTTTGCCAGTCTTGAGCCAAGCCTTCTTTAGGTGTATCTCACTGAATGATCACAGAAATTGTAAGGGGTGATTGTTTTCTCTTATTCCCATTGTACAGAGGGGAAAGCAGAGGCTCTGAGAAGCAAAGTAACTCACTCCAGTTACCTGGTGGTAAAAGCAGCTATTAGCACTGGGCCATACTGACCTCAGAGTGAGGCTCTTCCTGCCTCCCCACCGCCGCCTTGTGGAGAAAGAGGAAGTGAAGATGCTGCTGTTTTTCGGGGTGGCAGGGGAGTGTCTGGTGTTTGGAGGCCCTTCTTGCTTGTGCCAGAGGGCTTCAAAAACTGGTGCTTTTAAGCCACATGGTGGCCCTCGAACTGTGCAGAGGGACTGCCCCCCAGACGCTCCTCAGGTGTGGTACCCTGGGAAGTCTTTCCTCTTTCTAGGCTGCTTGGGGCTTTCCCTCTAAACTGATTCCTCGGGACCCCCTTGGTGTCAGGGGAGATGTTGATAATGCTTCTCTCCCTTTACCCACAACCCCACCCAGAGCACTGTAGTGCTCAACAGCCGAGACCTACCCAGGGGTCAGCCTGGAGCAAGGTCTCCATAAATGGTCACCATGATAACGATTATTCTTGGATCTTCTCTCGGGCCCACACCCTCCACCCCTGTGTGCTCGGCAGGTGGGTAAAAGCCTTCTCCCGGCTGAAGCGAGGGCCGTCCCCTCTACCTGCTCTCTGCCCCTCTGGACCCTAACCAGTCGCTACCCCAGCAGCTTAGAGGTGAGCCTGGGGGAGCAGAGGGCTCTGGGGTGGCCAAGGGGAGGAGAGGGAAGGAGGAGTTGGCCAGTGTGCTGCCACCAAGGGGGTAATACATTATCCAGGGCTAATGAAAACATAATTATCTTCTTTTGGCTGCAGAGAGGGTCTAATTTAATAGGCTGCGATCGAAAGGCATCTGCTGAATTCACCCAGCAGTGAAAACACTTGAAGGGCTGGGGCGGAGGGGGGACGGGGAGTGGGCAGAGCGCGGCTGGCTGGCAGAGCCCTGCAGCTGTGTCAAAGTGGTAGCTCTCCCAGGGGAGGGGAGCCTGGGGGCTGCAGGGCAGAAGCAGCAGAGAGGATGTGGCAGCTAACAGGTGTCCTCATTACGAGCTGGGGCTCCTTTCTTGCTCTTGAACTTGGACCCGTCCTTTGCCTCTCTGAGCCTCAGCTTCCCCATCTGTAAAATAGGGCTAATCCTGACTGCCTCCCATTAATTGGGAGGAATAGATGAGAAATGAGAGAGGAGTCCTGGCGCCTACTCAGTAAATATTTAACATAACCTCCCCACTCCCCTGCTGATTTGCTGGGTCGGTTCTACTTAGCCTTCTGGTCTTAGCATAAACAGCCCCTCTTTGGAGAAGACCCTGCCCCTCCCCTTTCATATCACAACACACTTTAGAATGTTTGCTGGTTTACAGCTGGACTGTTACAGCTCCACAAAGGCACAGCAGGTCTGTCTCATTTGTCACCGGAAGCCAGTGCTTCTCAGAGCATGTTCCCTGGACCAGAGGATTCAGCATCTCCTGGGAATGTATTTGAAAGGCCAGTCCTTGGGTCCCGCCCCAGACCTGCTGAACCAGATACTCAGATGCGGGCTGGGTGCTCGGTAATTTGCCCAAACTCTCTAGGTGGTCCTGATCCATACTCAAGTAGGAGAACCTCTTCTTCAGCCCCAAACTCCAAAAAATTCTTGGTTGAATAAATGAAGAGCTTGCTGGGCTCCAGCTATAACAGCCTTACCTCCTTTATTGGCCATCAGCTGCATATCAATCCACCCAGGGCCCCTGATTCTGGAAGAGAATTCAGCTTTCAGGCCTGCTGCTGGGGCCTTGGCTGGGGAAGTCGCTCAAATGTGCTTGTGAAGGACTGTGCCCGGCGGTCAGTCTTGAAAAGTTAGAGAGGCCCTGGCACTGCGGCAACCTTGGAGATGACTGTCCTCAACCTTGGGTTTTTACACAGGGAAGTCAAGGTCCAGGGAGGTCTGGCAGCTCATCCAAGGGCAACAGCCAGTTAGTGGCCCATCAGATCCCTGCCGTGGCTCCCAACTCAGGATCCCTGAGAGGGCTGGGATCCCTGAGAGTGTAGTCCTGGAGGGCCTGGGGGATGGCAGGCCAGCAGAGCCAGGGCACAGGAAACAGAGTTGTCTAGGAGCCTGGAACACCCGGAAGGTGTGAGGGTGTCACAGTCCCTGGGATGGCTGCTGTAGTCAAATACCCTGCAGACATTCGCAGGATTCTGACAGGGAAGAGAGGAGGAGGAGCCCTTTAAGGCTTAAAGAGGCAGCCTGAGCATAAGACGCACTAGAGCATCCGACTCTCAGACTTGGCTTTGCCACTAGCGGGCTGTGTGAGTTTGGGCAAACCCCTTGGAATCTCTGGGTCTCAGAGGTGATCTTAACCCAAGGATAGTCAGCTCCCTGGAATCACATGCAGTCAAGCAGAAGTGTATTTTTCTGGGGTAGAGGATTCATAGTATTAAGTGGTTTTTTAAAAGAAGTCTTAGAACTGGAAAAGGTTAATTGGAACTGAACCAAATGATATCTCGGGGCGCTTTAATGGGCAGAAAAAGGAGATACCATTGCTGAGAAACCTGGCGGGGAAGTTTGCCCGACACCCTTTGCCCTACGCAGCTTATTTGGCAGAGAGGCAGTTCTCCAAATGACCGACAGATGGCGCTAAACCTTCACTGTAGCTTTCCTGTTCTCCCCAAGACCTGCCAGGTAGGTTCTGGCTTCTGTTTACTCAGCTTTGGGGACCAGGGGCCTGGGTCCCTGCTCTGCGGGGCTGACTTGAGTGGGATGACAGTGCTGCGCCACCTCTGGACTGTTTGTATCTCCTGGTTGCCACCCTGTCTTGCAGTGTCTGTCCACAGAGGAGGCATGGAAAAGGATATGAGTGTAGGGGCATTAGTGTGTAGGGCAGGGGTGAGGGGAGGTCTCTACCAGAGCAGACCACCTGAAGAATAGGAAGGGACCCTAAGTTTGGTGTTCGTATCCCCTGCAACCCAAATAGAGTCCCCGCTACACACCTGTGCTTCCCCATTCCAATTCAACACATCCCAACTCTCAGAACCCTGTAAACCTGGAGCGTCTGATGGTCTGTCACTGGGGTGTGAGGGGCCAAAGTATGTGCACCTTGAAGCCAGTGCCACTAGGGAACAGAGGAAGCCGGCTGGGTCAGAGACAGCAGGGAGTGGTGGGGCCTGGGGCTAAATGGAGGGCGTGCCCCCAACTAAAGGGCTTCACGTGCAAATGTTTTCAAAGCAACATTTTCTACCAGGCTAAACAGATTTGGCCCACCTGGGTGAGAACTTTGAGCAAGAAAATGGACTTCAGCACCTGAGTGGAGGTGTTTGAGTGCAAGGGAAGTCTTACTCAGAACAAAAAAAAGCAGAGATCCTTACCCTGTCAGGTACACAAAAATTGCATGAGATGAGGGCTACTGCTGCCTGGACTCTGCCTCCGCAGCTTATGAATCATTAGGTCTCAAGAGGTGGTATTTTTTTTTTTTAAGCAAACTCCTGGAGGAAACTGAGGCAGGTGGCCTTCTGGGCCCAAGTGGTCTACTCTGTGCCCGTCTGTCCACCCCAGTGAGCTGGGTGGGGCCTCATCCTCAGCCTGCAGGCACTCGGAGTTCAGTGACACAGCATCTTAGCAGCAATGACACCCCCTCCCGATTCAAAGTGGCCCTCTCGTAATTCTCCTCCTCCGCACCATACTGCAGACATGCACGGAAAGGATGACACACCTGGGCTTATTTCTAAGAATTGAGGAAAATTCTGAGACCCGTCCCTGGGAGAGGGCAATGGGGAGGTGGTGGAGAGAAGGCACGTGTAATTCCAGCTCGGTATTCCAGAAAGCTACCCAAAGTGGGGTCATGACGTGTGACTTCTCGTCTACTGTGTGTGTGACCTTGGCCAAGGTGCCTCCCCTTTCTGGGTCTCAGTTTCCCCTTCTATAAAATTAAGGGGGTTGGACTGGAGCAGAGCTCCCTCCTGTGTTCCAGGACCTCCCTGGGGCTCTGCAGCAGTGTTTTGGGCGCTGGCAGTCATGCAAGTGGAGGGGCAAGGATGCTGGGGACTCTTCTGCCATTCCTGAGTTGACCTGCTTCTGACTGTGCATCTAGCTTCCTCCTCTAGCTTTCATTTGAAAAACAAATGCGAGCAACAGGTCCGGAAGCTTTCTGTGGCATCTTCCATTGTCCATTTAATAGTCATTCATTATTGCCCCCTCTTTTTTGGTGGGCCATGGGCTGGGGCAACTGAGACCCCCGTCCTATCCAGGTAGGATTTCTGGCTCCTGGAACACTCAGTCCAGTGGGGGAAATCAGACAAACACCCAGCCCATCAGCGGTGACAAGCCAGCCTACTGGTGAGCTGGCACCATGCCGACTGTACCTCCCCGAACCCCAGAAAGGGATCCTGCTGGCTTTCCTCTGACTTTTAAAGCCGTAATGAGAGAACCCACTTCCTTCTCCCCAGCCTGACAGCCCAGAGTTTCATTAGCATCATGTGCTTTGGCATTTGATTTATTCAAGCTGACACTCAAGCAAACTGTCTTATACTCCTCTCTAATTGTGGGGAAGGGAAGAGTCTGCAAGTTTATGGTGTGACTTCAAAGCTTCAGAGTCAGTCTTGGGTTTTGCTACTTGCTGGCTGTGTGACCTTAGGCAGGTTAATTACCCTTTCTGAGCCTTGGCTTTCTCCACCGTTAAAAATGGGGACAATGATAGTTCCTACCTGATAGGATTGTGCTGATTGGATGAGACTGTGCTTGTGAAGTCCTTAGTAAGCACAGTCTTTGGCACTCAGTACAAGTTCAGTTAATTGTAGTCCCCCTCCTTTTGAAACTATTGTTATATTATATATAATATATATTATATTGTGTGGGGTTCTTGTCTTCTGTTTTGAGATCAGAAGCTCTTTGAGGGAATTGGGCTGTATCGAATCCATTTCTGATGTTCTCCAATATGCCTAGCTGTTTGCTGGCACATTCTAGGCACTCAATAGCTGCTGCTGCTGCTAAGTCGCTTCAGTCGTGTCTGACTCTGTGCGACCCCATAGATGGCAGCCCACCAGGCTCCCCTGTCCCAGAACACTGGAGTGGGTTGCCATTTCCTTCTCCAACTCAATAGCTAGATTTATCTAATTGCATGGAGGAATCAGGAGAAATTCTCTGTTACAGTGGTTCTCAAAGTCTTGTCCAGCAGTGTGAGGATCACCTGGGAGCTAGAAATGCAGATTTTTCTGGACCCATCTCAGACTCACTGACTCAGCAGCTCTGGGAGGTTGTGGGGTGGGGGTGGTGGTCTGGCACTTTGGGTTTTTACAAGCCTCCAGAAATTCTGATGCATTTTTAAGTTTGAGAATCACCTTTCTACACTAATGACTTTCAAACTTGTTTTGAAACTTAGCAATATTAAAAAAAAAGTTCCAAATGAAATCATATTCAAAAGTCAATATATAATAGGTGAAAGAGAAGTACTTAGGAATCACGGGGCAAGGCAAGACCCCTGCCTGCGTATTCTCCTAGGAGTCCTCAAACACTTAAGACTTCTGGAAATAGAGTTGAAAAAGCATGGCCTTACGATTTTTCATCCTCCTACTCATCACCTACCCGCCCATCTACCCACCCGCTCATGCATCCATTCGTACACTCAGTATCACTTAGCACTTACTACATTTCAGCATTTCAATATGTTACCTCTCACCTACTTGGTAAGTGGCAGAGCCAGGATTTGAACCCAGCAAGACTGGCTCCAGGGTCTGTGCAATTAACCATTACATGATGGTTGCTGATATTGAGAAAGAAATGGGAAGAAGGAGCAGTTCAGGGCTTAGAAAGATAGGATAGCAACTGACAAATAAGCTAAACATCACTTCTTCAAGATCACCATGGTTACCATTTCCAGAGCACTTCCTATGGGCCAGGCTAACCCTCCTTCATCTTCACAGTCACCTGGCAAATTGGATGTTACTGGCCTACTTTCTGGGGAAACTGAGGCACTGGGAGGTAGAATTACTTGCTCAAGGACACACAGTTAAGCAGTGGCAACCCCAGAATTTGAACCTAAGTTTGTTGGACTCCAACCCCCATAATCTTAAGGGGATTAAAAAGGTGAAGGGGAAGCCTTAGAAAATTGGAGTGACCTCAGGGCAAGGGGGTCTGTTGACTGGGTTTGGGGACAAGGTTGGGCTGACCCAGCCTTGGAGCCAAAGAGAAGACAGAGAGACAAAGAGGATGAGTGAGAAAATCTGGGCCTTTCCTGAACTTTCTAGCCCAGAGTATCCACATCACGGTTGTATCCCGCCAGCTGACGATATGAAAAAGTGTGTGGGCACTGGAGCCAAGTGGTGGTGGTGGTTTAGCCGCTAAGTCATGTTCAACTCTTGTGACCCCATCGACTGTAGCCCGCCAGGCTCCTCTGTCCATGGGATTCTCCAGGCAAGAATATTGGAATGGGTTGCCATTTCCTACTCCAGGGGATCTTCCCAACCCAGGAATCGAACCTGGGTCTCCTGTACTGCAGGCAGATTCTTTATCGACTGAGCTATAAGGGAAGCCAAGTGAGACTGGGCCAAATCCTGGCTCTGTCTCTTGCTGGCTGTATGACCTTGGGCAAGTTACCTAACATCTCTGAGCCCCAGTAACGACTTGCCTTTCAAAACTTTGAAAATCATGTTAACAAACAAGGCACTTGGGTAGGCAGTAGGCATTCAAATAATGCCCTGTTGCCAAATGGCATTCATTGGTTCATTCACTCAGTAAATACTGACTGTAGCACCTGCTGCCAGTGCCCCAGCCAGACCACCTTGGTGTCCACCATTCATTCCCCTATGTGCTCACATCCCAGCTTCCAGCTGTCAGTACCTGCAATGCTTTCGTAGAGGAAATTAACATCCCCCACCCCCTGGAGTGCCTTTAACCAATACCTGATAGGAGTTGGAGGACTTCTGCTCCCTTGACCCCCAAGGAGGGTAACTTTGAGGCGCATGGTCTACACTGGCTCCCAGGTGGTTCAGCTGCGGTCGCCTACAGTGGTAACTTACCAGATAGCGCCCCCTTTCCTGGCTCCTCCCCTTCCCCATCCCACCTGAACTCTCTCCTCTGGGTGTTTCCTGGGATTACCTCCTGAAGAAATTTCCTTGTACTCCAGCACTTCAGGTTCTGCTTCTGGGACACAAAACCTCAAATGAAACTAAGATGTTGATTAAACCCCTACTATGTGCCTCGAGGAACCTATGCCATCCTATTGCATCCTATGCCATCCTATTGCATCCTATGCCACCCTGTGCCACCCTGTACCATCCTATGCCACCCTATGCATCCTGTGCCACCC
Organism: Bubalus kerabau; assembly: GCF_029407905.1. Lineage (NCBI taxonomy): Eukaryota > Metazoa > Chordata > Mammalia > Artiodactyla > Bovidae > Bubalus > Bubalus kerabau. Next base: position 61,871,521 of record NC_073639.1, on the reverse strand, counting down.
TATGCCTCGATGAACCAGGCAGGGTTCCTGCTGTCAGCACACTGCCTACCGTCAGGCTATCAGAAAAACAGACAGAGGATAAAAAAGCCTGTAAAGATTGAACTGCTTTCAGTATATGAAGCCCCAGAATGTTAAGGCCTCTTTCTTAGAACACGTCCAAGAATCACAATTATTTTTCTCCAGTCTCTCCCTGATGACCCAATGAATAAGCATTTTGAGGCCAGAATCCACATCTTCTTGCTCATTTCCTACTCCCCTGCAAATTGCCTAGGCCAGGGCTTGGCATTCACTTATCTGATAAAAATTCAGTGAGCACCCAGAGTATGTTCTAAGTTGTGGGGAAACAGCCAGCAGTGAGCAAAAGAGACCCATTCCTAGGCCTCATGGAGTTGACCGAATGCAAACAAGTAAAGTGGAGAAGGAAATGGCAACCCCCTCCAGTATTCTTGCCTGGAGAATCCCATGGACAGAAGAGCCAGGGGGCTACAATCCATAGGGTCACCAAGAGTCGGACATGACTGAAGTGACTTAGCACAAACAAGTGAAGGCAAACCTAAGATAAAGGCCCACGAGTAGACAAAGACTATAACGTCATTCTGTGACACATACAATGACAGAGACAGCGGGGCGAGGAGGAGACAGAGAGGGAGCCGGGGCAGGAGAGCGTCTTGGAGGATGTGCAGGCCGCTGGTGCTCAGTAAAGGTTGCTGAACACAGGAAGTACAAGCTTTAGCTTTTGCGGTCAATGAGTAACACCACAATGAGGAAAGCATCTTCAACACAGAAAACTGTTCCAAGCACTTCAAACCCCGCTGACGCCTCTCTGAGTTGATGCCATGGGAAATATTTCAATGACTTCATTCAGAAATCTGTTAGGTCCCCAACACAGACAAGTACTTGGGCCAATTAACACCCCCGAGAGGAAGGCAGCCTTGATCAATATGAGTAGGAGTGCGGCCAGAATCAATGAGGGGCTGTCTGAGGTCTTGGGAAACCACATGGCACTGGACAAGCAGGTTCTGGAACAGTTTCTGCAGGAAGTGTCATGACCACGAAGTGGCTAAAACCAGCAGCAGTGAGTCCTTACTGCCTGCTTCCTTGGCGCTGGGCACATTGCTAAGAGTATCATAAGGGCCACATCTGTTGGAGCCGCACACAGACCCTGTTTGCTGCTGATATTTATTCACTAAGTCGTGTCTGAATCTTGCTGACCCCATGGACTACAGCCTGCCAGGTTCCTCTGTCCAAGGCATTTCCCAGGCAGGAATACTGGAGTACGCTGCTATTTCCTTCTCCAGAGGATCTTTCTGACTCAGGGATTGAATGCAAGTCTCCTGCATTGGCAGGTGGATTCTTTACTGTCTAAGCCACCAGGGAAGCTCAAAGACCCTGTTAGGTGGCTACTATCATAACCTCATTTTCCAGGGGAGGAAATAGAGGATCAGAGGAGGTTAAGTAACTCGCTCGGGGTCACGCAATGACAATGTGGTTTGTTAAGGGCCACGAGGGGGGCTGCTAGTGGGAGCATAGAGGAGGTGTGCCTACCCAGTCTGGGGTAAAGGAACTCCTATGCCTGTGGGTATAATTTCTGAGTTGAGGTATGGAGAAGGTTGAAGTTGATGCAGGAATGCTGGAAGGTAAGGAGGGAGAGAAACTCATTTCAGTAACATGCAATGCTTGAAAATGAGGGCACATTCAGGAACCTCTGGGAGGTAGAACTTTGCCAAAAGGTAGAATTAACCCCTTGGCTTATTTTGTGCGGAGAAGGCAATGGCACCCCACTCCAGTACTCTTGCCTGGAAAATCCCATGGACGGAGGAGCCTGGTGGGCTGCAGTCCATGAGGTCGCTAAGAGTCGGACATGACTGAGCGACTTCACTTTAACTTTTCACTTTCATGCATTGGAGAAGGAAATGGCAACCCACTCCAGTGTTCTTGCCTGGAGAATCCCAGGGACAGGGGAGCCTGGTGGGCTGCCGTCTATGGGGTCGCACAGAGTCAGACACAACTGAAGCGATTTAGCAGCAGCAGCAGCTTATTTTGTGTGGTTCAGGGTTTAGCCGGGTGGACGTCACATTTCTGGAGCTGTGGTTTAATGCTAGGCTGGCTGGCACTCCCCAGAAGGGCTGTATGGGTGGTGTGGGCGTCTTAGGGGTGATTCTGGGGGATTCCCTACTCCTCCTTCAGGTGGCGAGGTTATCCTTGCGCCCGTCTCCCTGGGCCCCATGGAGATCCCTGGGGTCAGCAATTGGACGCCACCATCCCATCAGGATGAAGGCTATTCGTGTTGATTTTTAGATTAGCTTGTGGAGTCCACAGAGGTGATGGACGGTTAGGGGTGAACACAGCATCTGACGAGGTTGTCAGCGTGTGCTGCCGCCCACACCCAGGGTGGCAGCCTCTCACCCAGGCCCTCTGAGGGTGCTGCGGACCACCCTGAGCAGCTTGATCAGTGGTCATCTATGTATAGTCTCCAAGGCTCTGACTGTGCCCCCAAGCCCCAGATTGCTTGACGTGACCTTCTCTTTCCTTCTGACAACACTCTAGTCTGAACTGCCATCTTCCTCACCTGGAACACTCCATCAGCCTCAAGAGGCTTCCTGCCCACTGTGATCCAGTCTCCCTGCACAAATCAGAGTCACCTTTCCAAAATGCAAATGTGACTATGTCAAAGTCTCCAGTGCCCTCGAGTGCTTAAAGCCCAGATTCTCTAGCATTCCTCGGTTCATTAATTTTTCCATCCCACAAATGGTGATTGAGCACCACTGAGTCTTCTGAGGTCTGATGAGGTATTAGCCTCTCCACTGACTTGGCTGTATTGCCCTTTTGGTAGGAGTGAGTCTTGTGAGGACATCTCTTGTTTTTGTGGGCCCAGTTTTCACTGGGGAATGCCCCCCTTTCACATACAGCCCTGGACCCCATGAGGCACAGCTGTTTAGCCTTTCCTCAAAATCTTAGAGCTACCTTGAATTCCTCCAATATATTCCTTGTTTTGTCAGACTCAGTTGATGGTGCTTGAAACCAAAGAAACCCTGATGGGTGGGGCCACCTCTCCTCTTTCAGCCTTAAAGAGCTGTGAGCTGCCCGTAGTTTCCCCAGGTCCACCTGGACCCTTCTGTACTCTGCATGGTGCCCTTGGAGGCTGAGCCAATCAGCCTAGTCCCTTGCACCCAGCTTGCAGGGGGATTCAGCCAATGGAAAGCATCACACAACAGTGTGGGTGGGAGGACACAGAGGCTGGGTTTAATACTCCTGGGTCCCTCCCTGAGGGCTAGAGGTGCAGTGGCTGTGCCCCTCTGTTAAAGGCAGTCTTTCACACACAGTTCACTCCCCAGGCCCTGTTAACGGCCCCTTCCTCTTGCTCTTTGCGGCTCCCCCTAGTTTTCTAGGCTCCCCCTAGTTCAAATCAATCAATCCTAAAGGAAATCAACTCTGAATATTCATTGGAAGGACTGATGCTGAAGCTCCAATACTTTGGCCACCTGATGTGGAGAGCTAATTAGAAAAGACCCTGATGTTGGGAAAGATTGAGGGCAGAAGCAGAAGTGGGCAACAGAGGATGAAATGGTGGGATGGCATCCCAGACTTCATGGACATGAATTTGAGCAAACTCCAGGAGATGGTGAAGGACAGGGAAACCGGGCATGCTGCAGTCCATGGGGTTTCAAAGAGTCGTACTTGACTTAGCAACTGAAAAACAACTAGTTCTGGGTCTTGCACTGCCTCTTGCTGGTTCCCCTTGACCCGGACCACACCTTTGTAAACAAAGCCTCCACAAATCTCCCCTCCAATTACATAGTTTATATGCGTATCCTTTTTCTTGCCAGGGCCCTGACTGTTTCAGGGGAGGCATCTGCCACCACCTGTGCCTGCTTGTTAGAAGCTGTGAAGGGTCTCCCAGGATCCTGGATGCATGAGGGGTAGGGGAGGGGAGGGAAGGCCTGGGAGAAGACAAAGAGAAATCTCCTAAAGTACCCCTAAAATGGGAATGCTAAGAAGAGCTCCAGCTAGAACAAGCTCTGAGCTGTAAGTTCACCATTTCCTTGCTGCGTGACCTTGAGAAAAACCACTTCCTGTCTCTGAGCCACATCTTCTCATCTGTAAAATGGGAATGATAATAGAACTTCCTGCATCGCATCGGGCTCTGCTGGAGAGTCAATGACATCATGGTATTCATCCATTCATTCACTGACTCACTCAACAAATATGTATTGAGGGACTTCCCTGGTGGTCCAGTGGCTAAGGCTCTGCCCTCTCAATGCAGAGGGACCAGGTTTGATCCCTGGTCAGGGAGCTAGATTGCACATGCCGGAATCAAAAGAACCTGTATGCCACAATGAGGATAAAAGATGCCACATGATGCAACTAAGACCTGGTGCAATCAATTAAGTAAATAAAATTAAATATTAAAAAATGTATCGAGCCCCTGCTATGTGCCTGGCAATGTGCTGGGGACCCCTCAGTAGCTCCCAGCCTACGTGGAGAAAGGCACATAGACAAAGAGCCATACAACCGAATATCCAGTCATTCACTGTGGCCGTCCTTCTATGGGGGGCCTGAATGGGACTGAAAAGTCTTCTCTGAGGAAATGGCTAGTGTGTGAGCTGAGTGTTGGAGGATGAGGAAGGCCAGCTGGAGGGTGAACCAAGATAACAGACACGTCAGGGGCAGAGGTGGCTGTTGGAGGAGCTGCGAGTGACGGGGGAACAGATGATGAGGAAGAAGAGGTGGCAGAGATCAGGCTAATCAGAGCTTTGCCTCCCTCAGTGATGGGTCTGCATTTTATTCTGAGCATGAGAAGAGCCATGGGTGGTCTGATTTATGGCTTGAAGGACCACTCTGGCTGTTGTATGAAGAACAGACTAGAGATGGGTCAGAATGGAGTCAGGGAGACCAGAAGGGGACTGTTGGAGTTGCCCAAGTGAGACAGGATGGTGGCTTAGGCTGCGGAAGTGGCAGTGAAGGTGGAGGAAATGAGCTGAGGCAGAGATGGCCTGCTGGCCACCACAGATCCACTTCCATAGTGTATTGTTGCAGCTGGGAAGCAGCTCTCCTGCCAGAGACTACACTTCCCAGTGCCCTTTGGGGCTGGATGAGGTTATGTGACTTGTTTTCACCAATGAAGTGAGAGCAGAAGTGAAGGCCTCACTTCTGAACTGAAGCAGTTAAGAGCTTTAAGTTAAGTGTCTTTCCCACCTTCTCTTTTCCTGTCCATTGGTTGGAAGCAAAAAGCCCTACAGGATGGTGGAGGCATGAGATGGGAGCCCCTGAATCACCATCTGGACCCCTAAGTGGACTTTATTTGACCTATACACACATTTCTCTTCTACAGAGCCACTGAGATTGTAGGGTCTAACTGTTACAGTTAGACTAAGCAATGGGCAGACCAGTTACGAGAAAGAACCAGCAGGACTTGGTGATGGATGGGATGAGCAAGAAGGAGGTCAAGAATAACTATGTTTTGGCTTGAGCAATTGTGCAGAGGAAGTTAATGTTTCCCGAGCTGGGGAAGATGAGAAAGGTGAAAGAGAGTCCCCCCCACCCCACCTTCTTTCTTCCTTCTTTTTCTTTCTTTGTAGGAGTGAAGAGTTGAGTTTAGAACATGATGTTTGCAATGTCTGGGAGACATTTGAATGGAGATGTTAAAAAGTTAGATGTAAGAATTTGAAGAGGTCTGAGCCAGTGATGTAGTTTGGGATTTATTGTTTTGTAGACAGCGTTTGAAGTACATAGTAGGTCCTTGATAAATGTTCTCTGAATCGGAATGTGAGTCATGTCTTCACTTCTACTCAGCATTTGGAAGTCGATGAGCGCAAATCATCCCAAAGTAGTTAATGACCTCTATCCCCACCCCAACAGCAAGCTGAACAACCACCCACTCTCCGCTCTGCGCTCCTCTGCTCATTGAAGAAGAGTCCCTTTGAGCTCAGAAAAAGTTGAGAATCTAGCTATTCAAAGGCTGAATGAAGGTAATTCTGATGACGCTTGAAAATGCCTTCCTGCTGTGTTGGGTAAAACACTCCTCTTTGATGCAATAAAATCACTTGTATCTCTGCCTTTTATGTCCTCAAGCAACTTCACCTAATGGGCTGGGGTATGAAAACAGAGTGTGAAAGAGCAGGGCTGGGCTTCACCTGCCTCCAGATGAGGCTACTTGTCTCTTCCCAGGTCTTTTATTCCCCGGGTTTTACAGTTGCTGCGGCATAGGGAAGGTCTTCTGGGCAGACTGGGGAGGCAGTTTGGAAGAAATTCTTGGAAGAGCTGGTATTTTCACCCAATGGCCTCTAACTCCAGGGAAGCAAAACAAATATAGTCACCCCTCAGCATCCATGGGGGATTGGTTCCAGGACACCGCCCCCCCTCCCCCCAGTGATCCCAGAATCCATGGATGTTCAAGTCCCTTATATACAATGGGGAAGCACAGTTGGCCTCTAGTATCTGTGGGGTCTGCATCTGTGGGTTTTGGATTCTTGAATTCCAGGAACCGAGGACTGAAAAATGCAGAACTTGTGAATGCGAAGCACTGGGATTGGCAGTTGGGTGAATCTGCAAATGCAGAACTGGACGTGGAGGGCTGTTTGGACCTGCAGGAGCCCACCAGTTGGACTCAAAGAAACTGGTCACATGGGGACTTGAAGAATTGTGGAGTACAGGTTCTCTCTAAAGGGATGGATGCAATGGGGTTCCAGCAGATTGTTGCCATGTGGAATGCAAATCCAGGATCACTGGGTCTTCTGACTTCTCAAGAGATGCTTCAAATACAGATTTTATATGAAATCTGAATTTTAAATGCTGGCAACTAATTACATTTAAACAGTGTTTGTGGGCCAAACAAAGAACATGTGCTTGTGCATATGATGTCTTGAAACTAGCTTGCAGCCCTCAGGGACTTGTGGGGCGGACGCGTGCCTCTTTCCTAAGTAATTACCCATGGGGGGGGGAAATATGTAATCATTTTGGAATTGCTATTGAACCAGTGCAAGTTCGTCAACTCAGCTCTGTAAATCGTGAACCATAATTCATGTGTGTGTGTGTGTGTAACCCCCTCTTCCCTGATAGCTCAGTTGGTTAAGAATCTGCCTGCAATGCAGGAGACCCCAGTTCAGTTCCTGGGTTGGGAAGATCCACTGGGGAAGGGATAGGCTACCCACTCCATTATCTTGGGCTTCCCTTGTGGCTCAGCTGGTAAAGAATCCATCTGCAATGTGAGAGACCTGGATTCGACCCTGAGATGGGAAGATCCCCTGGAGAAGGGCAAGGCTACCACTCCAGTATTCTGGCCTGGAGAATTCCATGGACTGTATAGTCCATGGGGTCACAAAGAGTCAGACACGACTGAGCAACTTTCACTTCATTTCACTTCATTTTGGTGAGGTAAGCCTTTTAGGTTTTTCAATAGGTGAGAAAGAATGTCAAGATAATGGTGATGGGGAGCAAACCAGACCTCGAGTGGGAGGGCTGTGTGTCTCTCTCGCTGCTGAATCTTCGAAACTGAGCAGGTGCTTGAAAATATTGTTGGATAAAGTAATGACGGGAAGGGATGGGCGAATAAAAGTAGAAGCAACCACAGAATCAGGTTTGCATGTTTCAGAGCATGGGAACCCTTAGTGGCCCAATGGTCCCCCAAGCCCCACATTTTAGTTCTGCTACATTTATTTATTTATTAGGTAAGTGTATGTACTTGCCTACACTGGGGCTTAGTTGCTTAGTTGAGGCTTGTGGGATCTTAGTTCCCTGACCAGGGATTGAACCTGGGCCCCCTGTGGCGGGAGCATGGAGTCTTAGCTACTGGACCACCAGAGAAGTCCCAGTTCTGCTACATTTCAATGATCTTCTGAAGAGGTCACCTCTTGGGTGCTGGTGCAATGTACAATGATTGGTTCTTTCCTTCCTCCCCCCTTCTCTCCCACCCCTCTACTGTCATAAGTATTGAAGAGAATCGGAGAGTCAAGAGGATGCAGAGTCCCGTGTCCACACAAGCTTCACCCTACCATCCAATCCATTTTTCTTACTGCAAGAAGAGTGGCATCATCCTGTCACCCACTAACTTCATCAGTGGCCTTCCACTGCCCTCAAGACAGAATGAACTGCTAACTCCTATCAAGTGCATCTTCTGCCCAATCCTTCCCTGGCTCTCCCCCCGCACCCGCTGACCTAGACTCCAGCCAAACACAGAGACTCACAGTCGTTAGCAGGGGCTCACCCCAGGGCCTTTGCACAAGTGCTTCTTTATGCCTTGAAGACATTTCCACTCCCTCTTTACCTGGCTAAACCCTACTTCTCCTTCACATCTCAGCTGAGACCTCACTGCCCCCCAGAAGGCCTCTCCTATCTCCTGACACTGGGTTACATGGCCCCCTCTGGGTTCCCTGAGTTCCCTGGACTCCCTTCCAGCACAGATCACACGACTCTTGGCTCCCTGCCTGCCAGTCTCTGTCTCTGTGTCATGTTCAGGGTTGGCTGGCTTTCTGTTGCCTAACAGAATTACAGGAAAGACTTCTGAATGAATACCATCTCTCCTTTCCCCTCTGCCTCCCGAGCCTGCAGGGCCCTGTGGATTATAAAGAGAGTTAATGGTCCTCCACAGGGTAGGGAGTGTGAGGTTACAGAAGGGGCCCCCTGTCCCCACAGCTCTAATCGACCACAGAGCAGGAGCCCACGCCAATAGCAAGTCAGGGTCAAAAGAAAGCATTGTTCCCTTCTGGGGGGACCTCAGGTAGAGAACTCATAAAGTCGGCGACACTTTTGGTGTCAAGGGAGTGTCCTATAGGGAAAAGACCTGGAAAGGGGTGTGTGTGTGTGTGTTACACCCCAGTACTTTGCAAGGGTCTCAAATTCAGACTCGTCAGCAGCATTGCCCCCAGGTGCTGGGTAAGAGGCTCTGTGGTGTAGTGGTTACTTCCTCTGACTGTGGTGTCCAGCTTCCTGGGTTTGAATATTGTCTCTACTATAATTTTATTTATATAATATTACCCAGCTAGGTGCCCTTGGCCAAGCCATTAAACTTCTCTGTGCCTCAGTTTCCCCCTCATGTAAAATTGTCTGGAGGACAGTATTAGGTGTTGGGGTCGGAATGGGCATTCGGTGCTATGAGGTCGCTGAAGGGTTCAGTGCTGGGCTGGGCTGGGGTGTAGGAAGAGCTGGAGAAACCTCCGCGTTTGTCCTTGCTCTGCTTTGGGAACTGACATGGAAATGATTCTGCTCACCGCAAGAGCTGGCCTCCCCTCCCAGCTCTCCTGCAGACTCTCTGGGCAGCCCTGAGCAGGTTCCTTCTCCTTCCGGGGTCTCCCCAGCTGCTCAAGAAGTCTCCCACCTCGGATGGATGGGCCGTGCCAAGCATTTGGGAAACAGCTGTTTGACCACCTGCCCCAAGCCTGCCCTTTCGGGGTGTGGATTAGAAGGCAGGTGGGTGGGAAGTGGGTCTGAATCACCACAGGGACTGACTAGACTGTGGAAGCCCTGGACAACAGGGGTACAGGGCCAGCAAACCAAGAGGCCACAGGCAGGGTGACTGACGGTGCCAGTTTGCCTGGGACTGTCCTGGTTTTATCACTGAACCTTCTACATACTGGAAACTCCCTCGGCCCTGGGCACACTGGGACCACTGGTCACCCAGGCACATCAGACGCCCCCTAAGTGGGATCCTAACACTTCTGGGATAACAAGGTTGAGGGCAGATTGGATGTGGCTACTGGGGAACCGACAAGGGTGACCCCAGCACCCCACCCCTGGTGTTGTGGGCTGCCAGCCTTTCTCTTCTTGCATAACTTCCCCCCAGATGTCAGACACCCTATGAAATGAAAGCTGAGACTTTTCCAGCCACAGGGCCTGTTCAGGCTGTACCCTCCACCTGGACCTGCCTTCCTCCCCTCCTTTCCTCCAGCAACAAAAGTTTATTGTATAGTACAGGGAACGGTAGTCAATGTCTTGTAATAACTTATTATGGAAAATAATTTTAAAAATAATGTATGTGTACAACTGAATCACCTTGCTATGTACCTTAAACACTGTAAGTCAACTACTCATCAATAAAATATATATATATTTAAAAAAAAAGAAATCTTACTCATGGTCCAAGATCCAGGTCAACTCTCAGCCCCCATTTCCTCACCTGCTGGCTGGACAGCCGGGTTCCAGGCAGAGTGGCAATCACCGCTCCCCTCACACGACCCCTCTGGGACCCTGTGAAAATCCCTCCCTCCTGCTGCTGGTGCCCACAGGCAAGTTGCTGGGACACCTCCATCTCCTTGTCCACACAACAGAAATGTAAGAGAAGCGACCTCTTAGGGGTACCAGGACACACACTTCCCTTCTCCCCTGGGCCTTTTCTCTCACCTACTTAAGAACTGGGCACCCAGAATGTGATTTGGTGAAGCCACTATGGAGAACAGTATGGAAGCTCCTCAAGAAATTAAAAAGAGTTGCCATTTGATCCAGCAATCCCACTCCCGGGCATAGATCTAGACAAAACTATAATTCAAGAAGATACATGCACCCCAGTGTTCATAGCAGCAATATTTACAACAGCCAAGATGTGGAAGCAGCCTAAATACCCATCGACAGACGGATGGATAAAGATGTGGCACATATACACAATGGAATACCACTCAGCCATCACAACGATGACATCATGCTATCTGCAGCTACATGGATGGACCTAGAGATGATCACACTAAGAAAAGTCAGAAAGAGAAAGACAAATATATGATATTACTTATATGCAGAATCTAAAATATGACACAAATGAACCTATCTACAAAACAAAGACTCACAGACATAGAAAACAGCCTTGTGGTTGCCAAGGGGGAGGGGGCGGGGGAAGGATGGATCGGGAGTTGGGGATAGCAGATGAAACCTGTCATATATAGAATGGATAAACAGCAAGGGCCTACTGTATAGCACAGGGAACTCTATTCAATATTCTGTGATAAACCATGATGGGAAAGAATATGAAAAAGAATGTGTATATATGTATAAGTGAATTACTTTGCTGTACAGAAGAAAATGAACAAACTGTAAATCAACTGTACTTTAAATGAAAAAAAAAAAAAGAAGAACCAGGCTTACATATGTATCCATCCCAGGCTGGCCTTTAGCTCTCTGTACACACATGATGTTTGATTATTGAATCACAGATTTCAAAAACCTCCTTTCAAAGGCCTTGAAAGGGCCTTTGGCAAGACAACTACGAGCACAGTGAACACCTGTCAAGTGCTTACCGCGGCCCTGTGATGTTCTAGGCTGCAGCCGCTTTGAATTCAGACATCACTGCTGGTCTACCAAGTGTTGACCACATGCCAGTCATGGCACAGAGAGCTCCGCACCAGTAATTCTCAGCAGGGGTGAGTTGGACCCCCAGGGGACCCGAGGCAACATCTGGAGACACTTTTGTTGCCACGACTGGGGGAGCGGTGCTACCTGCATCTAGTAGGTGGAGGTCAAGGACAATGCCTAATGCCCTACAAAGCACAGGGCAGCCCCCTATCACGAACAGTTATCCAGACCAATGTATCGACTGTGCCAAGGTCCGGAGACCCTGCTCCACCTGTGTGAGCTCTTATTTCATCTACCTGATGGCCATGGGATGTGGGTAAAACAGAGGAGGAAATGGAGACTCAGATCCTGGCACATGCCCAGAGGAGTCAGGATAGGACCCCCAGTAAATATGATGCCAAGTCCCATGCTCTTTTCGCCCCGGCTGGGGGGGGGGGCAGACTCAGAGGGGTGTGTAGAGGTGGCTGCCTTGGCAGGAGATGAGGGGATGCTTGGCTGGAGTTGGGGGACCCTCCTGATTAGCTGAGTACAGCCCTGTCTGAGGGTCACTGGAGGGTTGGCTTGGGGCAGAGTGGCTTGCCAGAGCCCAGAGCCAGCCCTTCGGGAATTCTCCCGGCTGGCCAGAGCCGCCACCAGATGGGAGGCCGAGTGGAACTTAATATCTGACCATCTGCAGCCAGCAGCCCCCAAGCTTGGCAGGCAGCCCTCCCCGTGGATGAAAAGGGTCTGCTGGCAACACTGTATATCCTGCTGCTGGTTCTAGAAGACCTGATCACTGAAGATACAGTACCTCACACACCACCCCACATCACACACACACACACACACGGCTTCAATCCCTTGGGTGCCATGAGCTCTGATGGACACTGAAACCATCCATCTCTCTGTCACACGCCTGCTCCTGCCTTTCCTTAGGAACCTGGTAGACACCAAGCTATGATAAAGGGGCTCTTGGTCCCCTCCATCAAGCTGAAGGGAAAGCATCAACATTTCTGGGTGCAGCCAAAGACATTCATAACTGGCAAGGGGAGGGTATCCTTTATCTGCCCCTGGCATGCCCTAAGCCACCAGAAAGACCTGGTTGGTCCCCTCCCTCCTGTGAGCTGCCTGCCAGCACTCTACTCTCTTGATCCACTTCCGGGAAGATACAACCAGCTTCACACCTCGGGGACCCAGGGGTCCTGAGGCATTACAGAATCATTCTAAAGAGGCACAGTTCTTAATCGCAGCAGGGGCTACCAGTAATGGAAGGTTTCTCTCAGGCTCCAGGCACTGCGATCCATTGTCACCTTCAAGTCCTGAGGATGCCTCTGATACTGAACCCCATTTTCTGATGCTCAGAGAGGTGAGGGCTTTCTCCCAAGATCACAGAGCATGTGCATGATTTCAGGGTTTTCTAATAAGTTGAGAATTGTCACAACTCATGCAGAAGGGTCCAGGGTAGAGCTGGCATACGGGGAACACCCCAGACCAGCCCATGTCCTGTGGGGTCTCGGGAAGCCCTGTGCAACAAGCGACAAGGGTTGTTCCCCACTAGGCTCGCCCCTGCCTACCTCCCAGGTGTTGGGGGCACGCTCTTCTTTTGAGGTGGTTGAAACACACACACTTGCCATCAATGACTCTTTTGATCAAAGCCTTCTTTAGAAATAGGGCCATGACCCACTTTGTAGCGATTACACGTCTGAGAAAGGTCCCAGCTCCTGAAGTTGCATCTTTTGCGCCCTCACCCTGTCCAGAAGTTGCATTCTTCCCTGCTGGTTTACTTGGTTACCGGGTCTGAGCCCAGCACAGGGAACACCAGCATGAGGGCAGCACGCCTCTGCCTGGCACATCCCATGTGCTGAGGAGCCGGCGTTAGCTTGGCACCCACCCTCTGAGGGGTGCTTTGCAGTCTCAGGCCTTCTCATCCTCTCAGTGGTCCTGAGAGGTTGGATTACCATCACTTCCTCTTTGAGGCCTGGCAGCTGGGGCTTCCAGGGGTTTGTGGTTTGTGCAAAGTCCTGCAGTCAGATGGTGGCCAAGGTAGGGCAAGGAACCAGGTCTGGGCTGGGGCGTGTGTCCATGTCCCTGTGGCTCTGAGCTCTGGAAGCCTGCCCTGCTGCCCTGATGGGGTCAGGAAGGAATGCGATCATTCTCTTGGCCTCCTGGGTTCTACCACCTTTCGAAGTTCAAGGCAATTTCTTCACCAATGGGACCAGCTCTATACTCTTGCTTTTAACCTGAGCACACAGGGCTGGCTAGCTGGCCACAATTCTCCAGTAACTTTCAAGTGTCCAATGCAACCAAGCCAGATAGGCTAAAGAGTTTCCTTCTGCTGACCCGGGCAAGGAAATCATATTACCAAATTACGGTTCATTTGCAAAGTTCCCTTGACCAGCCAGTAGGCTGGCTTCCTGACCCCATTAATCAGATAGTCAACTTCCATGTTCAGGGTGGCCCAGACGGTCTGTGGCTGGTCCCAAAGGACAGTGGCCTGACCTTTGTGGAATGAGAGGTCAGTGATTGAAACACAGCTCAGATTCCAGTGGCTCATCTCAATTTCTGGGAGAGTTACCTACCTCCTCTGAGCCTCAAATTTCTCACTCATAAAACAGGGATGGTAACAGTATTTGGCTGTCTGGGAGGCCTTACAAATAGCTATGAAAAGAAGAGAAGTGAAAAGCAAAGGAGAAAAGGAAAGATATAAGCATCTAAATGCAGAGTTCCAAAGAATAGAAAGGAGAAATAAGAAAGCCTTCCTCAGCAATCAATGCAAAGAAATAGAGGAAAACAACAGAATGGGAAAGACTAGAGATCTCTTCAAGAAAATTAGAGATACCAAGGGAACATTTCATGCAAAGATGAGCTCGATAAAGGACAGAAATGGTATGGACCTAACAGAAGCAGAAGATATTAAGCAGAGGTGGCAAGAACACACAGAAGAACTGTACAAAAAAGGTCTTCATGACCCAGATAATCAAGATGGTGTGATCACTCACCTAGAGCCAGACATCCTGGAATGTGAAGTCAAGTGGGCCTTAGAAAGCATCACTACGAACAAAGCTAGTGGAGGTGATGGAATTCCAGTTGAGCTATTTCAAGTCCTGAAAGATAATGCTGTGAAAGTGCTGCACTCAATATGCCAGCAAATTTGGAAAACTCAGCAGTGGCCACAGGACTGGAAAAGGTCAGTTTTCATTCCAATCCCAAAGAAAGGCAATGCCAAAGAATGCTCAAACTACCACACAATTGCACTCATCTCACACGCTAGTAAAGTAATGCTCAAAATTCTCCAAGCCAGGCTTCAGCAATATGTGAACCGTGAACTTCCTGATGTTCAAGCTGGTTTTAGAAAAGGCAAAGGAACCAGAGATCAAATTGCCAACATCCGCTGGATCATCAAAAAAGCAAGAGAGTTCCAGAAAAACATCTATTTCTGCTTTATTGACTATGCCAAAACCTTTGACTGTGTGGATCACAATAAACTGTGGAAAATTCTAAAAGAGATGGGAATACCAGACCACCTGACCTGCCTCTTGAGAAACCTGTATGCACATCAGGAAGTAACAGTTAGAACTGGACATGGAACAACAGACTAGTTCCAAATAGGAAAAGGAGTACGTCAAGGCTGTATATTTTCACCCTGCTTATTTAACTTCCATGCAGAGTACGTCATGAGAAACACTGGGCTGGAATCAAGATTGCCAGGAGAAATATCACTAATCTCAGATATGTAGATGACACCACCCTTATGGCAGAAAGTGAAGAGGAACTAAAGAGCCTCTTGATGAAAGTGAAAGAGGAGAGTGAGAAAGTTGGCTTAAAGCTCAACATTCAGAAAACTGAGATCATGGAATCTGGTCCCATCATTTCATGGCAAATAGCTGGAGAAACAGTGGAAACAGTGTCAGACTTTATTTTGGGGGGCTCCAAAATCACTGCAGATGGTGACTGCAGCCATGAAATTAAAAGACGTTTACTTCTTGGAAGGAAAGTTATGACCAACCTAGATGGCATATTCAATAGCAGAGACGTTACTTTGCCAACAAAGGTCCGTCTAGTCAAGGCTATGGTTTTTCCTGTGGTCATGTATGGATGTGACAGTTGGACTGTGAAGAAAGCTGAGCTCCAAAGAATTGATGCTTTTGAACTGTGGTGTTGGAGAAGACTCTTGAGAGTCCCTTAGACTGCAAAGAGATCCAACCAGTCCATTCTGAAGGAGATCAGTCCTGGGTGTTCTTTGGAAAGAATGATGCTGAAGCTGAAACTCCAGTACTTTGGCCACCTCATGCGAAGAGTTGACTCATTGGAAAAGACTCTGATGCTGGGAGGGATTGGGGGCAGGAGGAAAAGGGGACGACAGAGGATGAGATGGCTGGATGGCCTGACTCAATGGACGTGAGTTTGAGTGAACTCTGGGAGTTGGTGATGGACAGGGAGGCCTGGCGTGCTGCGATTCATGGGGTCGCAAAGAGTCGGACATGACTGAGCAACTGAACTGAACTGAGCAGTATTTGGAAGACTTTGTTTTCCCTTTTAGCATGCATTTTCCTTTCTTATCAGCACCCCCATCTTTTAAGGGGTGGTTTGTCTTTCTCTGTTGGATGATCATTCATTCTGCTCATCCCTTGCCAAGGGGTGCGTAAGACTTAGCCTAGGGGGCCGTAGTGAGGATTAAATGGGTGATGCCTGCAAAGCATTTAATCTAGTACCTGGCATTCAGTGAGGATGCTGTCTCTCTGGGGTAGGAAGCCCCATGGTGTCCCCAATGACCCTGCCTCCCAGTAATCATCCTTGCATCCCTCTGAATCCTCCCCCAATGAGGTGTGGTTGGGACCTAGTGATTGCTTCTAACCAAGAGAACCCAGCTAAAGCAATGGATGTCACTTCCTAGATTTGGTTCCGAAAAGATAGACGCTTCTCTCTTCTTTCCTTCTCCTGTCCTTGCCTTAGAGATGGTTAAATAAGACAATGCCTGAAAAGCATTTAACCTTGGCTCTTTCTCTTGGAGTCTTTGCCCTGGGGGAAACTGGGGAGAAAGCCAGGAGCTGACGATGGAGAGCCCTGCATTGTGGTGAGGAGCTGATGTCTCCTGGCAACAGGCGGCCAGACCCACACTGCAGAGACCCGCTGACTAGCTGGGAAGTGGATCTTCCTGCAATGGAGCCTGGAGATGACTGCTAGTTTTTTGTCTTGCCTCACCCACTGAGGGGGGTCCATGAGGACTATGGTTTTATTTTTTCTTTATTTAAAAAAATTTTGGGGTGTACCTGGCAACATGAGAGACCTTAGATCCCTGACCAGGAGTTTAACCTGCATTGGAAGGTGGAGTCTTAACCACTGGACTGCCGAGGAAGTCCTGGGACTGTGGTTTTCCAAGTTTTCTGCAAACTCTGAAGCCCTCTAAGGGATTTGCTATTTTTCTGTTAACTATTACTCCAGAAACTGCCAACTGAACCTGTCGAGACCAAAGTACACAGTGTTGAGCCCATCGGTCCACTTGACATTTCAAATTCCCAGTTTGCAGATGTGAAAACTGAGGCTGGGAGAGTTTAAGAGATGTGTGCACGGTCACACAGCCAATACTGGGCCAAGCTGGGACTTGCCAGAGTGGGCCTGGTCAATGAACATTTGCCTCCCGACAAATTTGAGTCAGTCTTCTGAGAAATGGGCCCAGGGAGCCCTTTCTCACTCAAGAAACATCCTTAGCCTGTGCCACGGTTGGCGAAGGTCATCCGTGTTGTCTTTCCCAAGGGTCTGCCAAAGCTGAGACTGGTCCCAAGAGAACCAGAGATCAATGGGTTTGCAGCATCTTCCTCTTAGGTTAAGGAGGGTGCTGGGACAGCCTGAGTGGAGGCAGGGGGATGGCTGAGGTGCTCTGTCTGAGCCCTGGATGACCAGGAACTGAACTCAGAGGCTCTGGCTACAGGCCTCTGACTGTGGGTCTCTGGAGGCCCCCTAGTGGAAAGTGGCCCCCACCTGTATGATTGAAGGGTGAAGGATCCCCACTGTCAGTCTCCTTCCCAGGGACTCTCATCTGAGCCAGAGGTTCATGGTTGCTGTGACCTCATCCCCTGTGTCTGTCCCTGCTTCCCCATAATTTATGTCCACGTCACATTAATTGATGCTCCAGAGGCCGTGAACTGGGCTAATAGTTTCCAAATAGCGGATTGCAAGGTTTCTTGGCTCATTATGAGGCATTAGAGTGGGAAGTGGCAAGGTTCTGCTGTAGGATAATTAGTGAAGGACCTGGGGGACGCCATCTGCCCGGATGGGATTCAGAAGCCTCCGTGTGGCGTAGTCACCCGGCGCCCTCTGAGGTCCTCCAACCCCAGACAGCAGGAAGGGTACATCTCCTGGGCGGAGCTGGAGGAATTCTCCTCTGCGGTGATTTCTTCAATGTCCCCCATTTTCATGTGGTGATGACGTGTCAGACAGAAGCCTAGAGGGACTTCTCTGGTGGTCCAGTGGCTAAGACTCCATGCTCCCAAATCAGGGGGTCCAGGCTCCATCCCTGGTTGGGGAACTAGATCCCACATACTGCACCTGAAGATTGTGCATGATGCAAAGAAGACTGAAGATCCTGTGTGCCACAACTAAGACCTGGCACAGCCATACAAATAAACAACCAAAAATAGATATATAAGAAAGAAGCCTAGTGCTGGGCTTCCAGGATCCAGAGGAGCACATGCTTGTCAGATAATAATAATAATACCCATCTTAATAGTATTTGCTATATGCCAGGCACTGTGCCAGGACTTTCCTTAGATCTCATCTAATTGACATGCCCACCTGGGGGAAGGGGCTTTTGGCACTCCCATTCTACAGATGAGAAAACTGAGACATGAGAGGTGATGTCATACACCTCCAGCAAGAGGTGATGTTTGAGGAAGAGCTGGGCTTAGCTCTGTGTGGTCTGGCTCTAAACCACCACTCCCCACAGCCTCTCCAGGGTGCAGTGGGACAAGTTTTGTTTTTTTTCCCCCAACTTTCTATTGATCCGCAATTACTCCAGTTTCAGTTCATTTCCAGGTCAGCCCCTTTGCACATGCCCTCACCAGTTATGCCAGGGTGTGCTTCCTCCCTTGTCTGACTTCCCACCTCCTCAGGATGGATGGCTGCAGGTGGGGAGAGGATGGGAAGAAGGGAAACAGGGCTCACTGAATCGTTCTACATATATGATTCCATTTAATCCTTTAAAGCTCCTGTGTGATAGCAGTGATGGCATTGCTACAATAATGAAAAGAAGAAACAGGCTCAGAGAGGTGGGTGACTTGCCCAAGGTCACACAGCAGACACGTGGTGGAGCCAGGAGTGGTCTGATCTCAGACTCTGCTCTTTATTGTGGCATGTGACCTTGGGACAACCCCTGTTACCACTCTGCATCTATTTCTAGTGGGGCATTTTTCTCTAGGAAGCACAATGTTGTCCATTTGATCAGCTGTGGTAAATATCTGGCATGTGTACACAACCCACTCTTCCCGTGTCCCTGGCAGACATTACTAGTGGCTCACAGCACACTTTCCTCCTGATCCTGTATCTGTGTTCAACACAGTGGTCCAGGCAGCCATTACCAACCCCTCTGAGATGGCATTTGAGATGAAACCGGGTGTCACTCCTTTCCCAGTATTCTTGAGGACAAAGCAACATGTCTAATCCCTTGGACACCAATCTCAGGACCTCAGATGACTTCCCAATAATATGGAGGAAACCTGAAAACTCTTCCAAGATTGCTGAGAACAAACCCAACCTGAAGCTTGGCCTCCTTCCCAAACACAACTGTTTCTGGGACCTGCCCTTTCAGGAGTAAATACCACCTCAGTCCCACTAAATTGCAGATCTCAACTCTCACTCTTCTGAGACCCACAAAACAGATGAGGCAGTGCACTCTCATGGGTGTACTGACCTTAAGGCCAGAGAAACATTTAGCAGAGAAGGAACATGGTGCCATAGCTGGTGATCACCAGGACTGCCAACCCCACCCGTCAGGAGCTCACGGCATCAGGCATGGTGTGGCTGAAATTGGGTGGATGATGGGGGCAGAGCCTCATGCATCTGTGATGCTGCCAGATCCTTCCCTCATGCTTGTGAAAGTCTCAGGGGCCTCCTGGAATCTACTTCGATATGAGTCAGATATTGACATGCTCAGGTGCTCCAGGGTCCCTTGCTTGATGACAACATGCCACTGTCCCACCCTGGAGGCGAGAAGTCATGAGGCCAGAAATGACTTCTCCCCACTGGTGCCCAGAATCTCCTCCACGACACCTGGCACAGCGAGGGTACACACCATGGGACCTGGTGTAGGGTCTGTGATCCTGGGTCCTGAGTCCTTGAATCTACTCCCTGCACGGTCTGAGGAGGACACACCACCTGGATTTGCCTGACTGTCTCTATCCCACCCTGTTCTGGGAACATCTCATTATTTTCTTTTGGGACAATTCTCCCCTTGCTCTCATTGTCGTGAGACTGGTGAGGAACAGGAGCCTCCAGCCAGGGAAGTCAGAGGCCCTACACATCAGCTGAATTCCCACCTGTCTACCCCCTGCCCATTACTCTCCAACTCCCTCCCAGTTATCACTGGTTTAGGGGACTCATTATCCTGACTTGTTGATTGTTTGTCTCCCCAACTGGAAGATAGCCCCAAAGGACAAGGACTCTGTTTACTGATGATTCTTCAATTCTTAGAACAGTGCCGAAACACAGTTAAGGACTCACTCAGTTAAGACGTGTCCAGTGAATACATGGTCACTTGAACATGGTTGAAGTGATTAGAAAAGAGAACCTCTTTTCCCACTAGAGTTGCTAAAACTTGCTCCAAGGAGACCCTGCCTGAGAATGAAGACAGCATAGAGGAGAGCAGTTCTAAGTAAACAGAAAGATTCCTGATGACAACAATCACCTAGATCCAACTGCGCCTGAAGCCAGAACTGGACTCACTGTACGGGATTGTTGTTGTCTCGTTTATTATGTGTAATTCATTGAATTAGATTCTGGGATGTACACGGATAAATAAAACATCCATAGCCCTGCCTTTTTAGTCCAAAGGAGGAACTAGACAACATAAAAGCAAGCAAGTGCACAAAAGCTATCTTTATAAGCCATGATAAGGGCTAAGAAGAAATGCCATAGGGTGCAGTGAAAGAGAATGAGAGGGGATTTCCTTCAGCTAGGTATTTTGGAACATTATTCTGACTTGAAGCTTAAACTTGAATGAGTCCTCCTGCCTCTCATGTGAAGATGGGAGTATTCCAGACAAAGGAGAGAGCATGTGTAAAGGTCCTGAGGTTGGAACAGATGTGGTATGCTTGAGGATGCCAGAATCCTGATGGGGACAGGGTGAGGGTGCACATGGCTTGAGATGAGGCAGGACAGGTAGATTCAGCTCATCATGTAGATTAGAATTTGCAGATTAAGGTGAGGCATTGAAATTTTCTCCGAGAAGCTACAGAAGGATCTGGAACAAGGGAATGGCAGTCACCTTGTCTCTATACAGAATTCCTCTGGCGCCTGAGATGAATGGACTTGGGAAGAGGCAGAGACAGGAAGGAAGGGCACCAGGAAGGTGGTCATTTAAGGCTCCAGGGAGGGACGTCAGGCGCTTGGAGCAGCGTGGAGAAGCTGGACTTTGCCAGGAGTGGGCAGATTCAAGGCTGGTGGTCTGACTGGACTTTCTGAGCCCCACTCATCAGCATCAACTGTTTAGAATCATTCTATTGGCTCCCCCATGGGACACCCACCCCCAGTCTGGCCCTGAAGACACTCTTAGTCATTTCCAGGCATGGCCTTCTGGGATCCTTCTCTCACCTGCTTTGCTGTCTGTGTTTTAAGCCCTTCATTATTCCTAATTGTCCTGGTTTCAGTTCTTTCTTGTTCTTGTCAAACACCAATTTAAAATATGAGTCATCATTAACTTCACGCCACTCCTCATTTATAAATAGGCCCATTTCCCCACTCTTTCTCTCTCTCTCTTTTTAATCAGTGTTGAAAAACTAGAGGAGAAAAAGAAAACTATCTTTTTTTTTTGACATCTTTTGTGTCTCTTCTGCTAGCACAAAGGCTATTGGCTGTTCAGCTGTCTCGAAGTTTCCTTCAGCAGTTTAGTAGAGCAGTCTCGAGCTTCTGGCTACTTTAAATGCCACACATAGATCTCAGCTGGGGAACCTGAGAGGTGCCAGGATGCTTCAAGAGAATGCCACCAGCTGTGGCCTTTGGTGGCTCCTGGGGACATGTCTCACCGAGCCCAACCTCCAGGCCCCAGGACGCAGCCTCCCAAACTGGCCAGCTCAGGTGTGAGTCAGGCTGAGGCCAGACCACTGGTGACATGATTCCATTGTTCGCCCTATGAGTAAAGCTGGCCTGGCTTTGAGCCCTGGGAAGTGAACCTAGGCTGTTTCTAATGCAGCAGCTCCAAAGATCAACAGAACAGTCGCTTTGCGGGGAGGGGGTTTGTTTCAGTAAGTCAGTCAAAAAACACTGTCATGCTTGTCTGCTGGGTTATAAGTTTCTGTTGGGAGGGAGGGAGGATGGGCTTAGGGTTAAAGGCAGGCTCAGGATTCAAACTACCTGAGGCTGTTTCTTACAGGCTGTGGGATTTGGGACAAATATCTTACCCCTCTGAATTTCAGTTTTATCATCTGCAAAATGCAGGAATAAAAACTCCTTCCTTACTGAGAAGGAAGAAAGAACTTTTAGAGAACTGAAAAGAAGTAGAAGGCTCCAGAGGAAAATGTGTCTTACACAGGAGACGAGGCACGAGGAAACATTCATGGATGCAGTCACTTGTGGCTTCTGGACCAAAGGTTCAGAGTGAGTGACGAATAAAAAATACACCGGTCAGCTATCAAGAAGGGGCCTCTGGCACAAAGAGATGTATACTGTGTGATTGCATCTTGGGAAGCTCAAGAGAAAAGAACTATTCCTTCCTAGAATCTCTCTTGGGGCAGGCTACTGATTACAGGGCACAGGAGAAAGACAGCCAGGCCCACTGGGAATGTTCTGCATCTTGATCTAGGTGGTGGACACACAGGTGTACAACCATGTAAATATCCATCAAGTGTGCGCCTTTAAGGTGAGTGTGCTTTACTGGGTGTGCTTATACCTGAGCCATAGAGAAATGGAGGGTCCGGGGGAGTTTGCAAAAAGGGCTGAGTGAGGGGAGCAGAGAAGAAAAGCTTAGGGATCCGGCTGAGCACCTTGAACCCCAGCCTTGCTAGTGTTTCCTCCTCGTACAAAAGCTGGCCCTCTGGAATGCAGACCAGGTGAGTGGACATCAAGTGGAAACTTGGTAGAAATGCAAATCCCTGCCCTCCGGGGGTAGGGTTTCCAGGTGGCTCAGTAAAGAACCCACCTGCCAATGCAGGAGATCTGGGTTCGATCCCTGGGTTAGGAAGATCCACTGGAGAAGGAAATGGCAACCCACTCTAGTATTCTTGCCTGGGAAATCCCATGGATGGAGGAGTCTATAGGTGGGCTATAGTCTATGGGGTTGCAAAAGAGTCGGACATGACTGAGTGACTAAACAACTTTCCCGGCCTGTCCCAGACCTACTGACTCAGGACCTCTGGGGCGGGGCCCGGGCATCTGAGTTTCATAAGCCCTGGGGGTGATCCTGCTCCCCCTCCACAGGGGATAAGCTGCTCTATGCCAAGACTCTGCCAGGGGAAGCTCTGGCCTTTGAGGACCCCCATCCTCTGGGAGAGTCTCCTTTGGTTTTCACTTGCTGCCCTGTCCTGCCCCTCCTCGGGTTCTCTGCATGCCTCTTCCTGTGTTGTCCTGCACATGTTTCTTTGTTCAGGGTTTTTCTCAATCCCTCCTCTTTTCTCTGTCCTGGGCTCCCTCTTACTCACCCCAGAAGCTTCAACCATCACCTTCCCCCTGCCATGTCCCCAAGCTCTCCCATTAATTCACACTTCCATCTAGAGCTCCCAGCAGGTCCCTACACCCCTGCCTGGGTGGAGTCTGGGCTCCATTGTACCTGAGCAAGGAGGCGGGGAACCTGCCTCCCAATTTTACTCTCTGGGGTCTCAGCTGTTTTACCTTCAAGGGGTAATAATGATGCCCACCTCATCAGTCTGCTCTGAGAATTAAAGGAGATAAAATGTGGATTCAAATCTAGGCTCTGCTACATACCCCTGGACCCTTCTGAGCCTCAGTTTCCACATCTGTAGAATGGGATATTCAATGCATATACTCAACAGAGCTGCTGCAAACATGTATCTGAGCCTGGAAGGAGATCAGTGTTGGCTGATCTTGTAATCTATGATTTTACCAAAGCCTGGGCTGTTCACCTAGCTGGAGTGGGCTCAGCATTGACTTCAAGGTGCTTGGGGAAGAAGGAAGCTGCTTCTGAGGTAGAAACTGGCCCTAGACCTCCCCTCCTTCATAAACAAAAGCTCTTCCAAGGCTTCAGGATCCTCATGTAGCTCCTTTCCCCTTTTCTCAAAACCTGAAAGTATCTTGGTTTCAGCAGTAAAACAGGCCCTAGATCATGACTACACATCAACAGCACACTTAGTCATGGGTGCAATTTAGATTTCAGAAGAAGGTTTCTGGATTGTGTAATAAAATGCAAGGAGTGTGTTAACAGGTGAGAGCTGATCTCTATTTAATTAGATGCCGGCTTCCTATGGCTCCAGGGAATGGTGAAAAGACTTCTGGGCTAGAGGGTGGCTTTTGCAGCAGCGTCTCTCCTGTGTTTCTCTCTGGGACATCTGTTGAAATTACCCGTGGAATATAAAAGCTAGAGAAAAGCCTTTATTGGAGGTAGAAACTAGGGAAGGTTGGCATTCGTAATGCCCCAGACTTTAGATAATTGTGTAAAATAGCATGGAGATGGGATTAGATTGGAGGAAGGTCTGAACAGATGCATGGAAGGTCATGTGTGAAAGAATGTCACTACTAGTAAGGACCTGCTGTATAGCACAGGGAAACACACACACACGCACACACACGCATACATAGTTAATATAACACAGTTAATCAACAAGGACCTACTGTATAGCATAGGGACATCTATTCAATACTCTGTAATGGCCTATATGGGAAAAGTATCTAAAAAGAGTGGATGTATATATAAGAGATTCGCTTTGCTGTATACCTGAAACTAACACAGCATTGTAATTCAACTATATCCCAATAAAATTTTTTTGAAAAAAGAATAAGTCACTGTCAAGTTAGGAGAAGAGACCCCAGAGCATACCACTGTCAGGAATGGGGAGTAACAAGCCGTTCACTTATTGGATTTTTTAAAACCTGTTTCGATCATGCCACACAGCATACGGGATGCTAGTTCCCCAACCAGGGATCGGACTGGTGCCCCTTGCACTGGAAGCACAGAGCCTTAACCGCTGAACCTCCAGGGAAGTCCCAAGCAGTTCGTTTAGCTCTAGCTGGTGCCTCTGGGAGGGTGTAGCATGGGCCGCTGTGCTGTGGGGAGCCCCAAGGGGAAGCCGGTCAGCTGCTAGCATCGCCATGACTGGCTGACACTGAGGGAAGCCGGGCTTGGCGAGGAGTTAAGGGTATTGCCTTAGCTATTCCACAATTGTCAGAGGCAAGACACTATTTGACCCAAAGCTGTGCTTCCTAATGAAGCTGGCCGGGCGGTGCAAACTCCACTCTGCTCCCCTAGGTCCCTAGAATTCCAAGCCAGAAATGTTCCTCGGTAACAACTGCAGTTTTACTCCCTCTCACTCCCACTGTGACTGAAAAGACCGAAAGGATGCATAACCTTAGAAAAACTCAACTCAATCCTAAAACTCGATTCAACACCCTATCAGCAGAGAGCTCCCTTAGGAAGGAAGCAGAGGAATGATATGAAACCTACAAAACGGTGGTGCGTCCAAGAGAATAAGATGACGCATCCTTACTGGAGGGAGGGATTAAAAGAAATCAGAAAAACACTTGGTTAAATTTTTAGCTCATGTTCTTGGCACAACTCGAACGGACGCTACCCTTAAGAAACTACAGCAAGTATTCATGAAAGAGGCATATCTGAGATTAAGGAAGACCAAAGAGATGAAAACATAATTGCTGCGCTAAAAACTGCAATGGATATTAGAGAAATACGAACCAAAAGGACAGTGAGGCGCCACCTCACACCAGCCAGAACGGCCATCATTAAAACAGTCTACAAACTATAGGTGCTGGAGAGGGTGTGGAGAAAAGGGAAGCCTCCTACACGATGATGGCAAGGTAAACTGGTGCAGCCACTATGGGAAACAGTAATGAAGTCCCTCAGAAAACTAAAAACAGAGTTGCCATATGATCCAGCAATCCCACTCCTGGGCATATAACTGGACAAAACTATAATTCAAAAAGATACATGTATCCCAGTGTTCACAGAAGCACTATTCACAATAGCCAAGACATGGAGGCAACTTAAATGTCCATCAGCAGAGGAATGGATAAAGAAGATGCAGCACATTTATACAATGGAATACTTGTGCTCATGCTTACTTGCTCAGTCATGTCTGATTCTTTCTGACCCCATGGACTGTAGCCACCAGGCTCCTCTGTCCATGGGATTTTTCAGGCGTGAATACTGGAGTGGATTGCCATTTCCTCTTCCAGGGGATCTTCCCGACCCAGGGATCAAACCCATGTCTCCTGCATTGCAGGCAGATTCTTTACCACAAGCCATCAGGGAAGCCCCACAGTGGAATACTACTCAGCCATAAAAAGAATGAAATAAAGCCATTTTCAGCAACATGGATGGATCTAGAGATTATCATACTAAGTGAAGTAAGTTAGAAAGAGAACGACAAATATCATATAACACAACTTACACCCAGGAGAAAGCAGTGATCTCTTCTGTTGTAAGGAATGGGGAAAGAGGAGGTATCTTAAATATCCATTTGGTCCCTTGTTTTCCTAACTGTGCTTTTTTTCCAGAGGGCCCTGGCTATGCAGTGAGTGTTTGTAAGGCCTGATGGACATGCCATGCCTTGCTTTGGTGGCTTGCTTCTGCCAAGCTCTGGGCAACTCCACTGGTAGAAGTGGAATCAGGCCCTCCTCAGGGGACTGAGGAGTCACTGACAAGTTCTCACTAACATAGCATGTGGTGACCTTTCTGCCGGCAAGGGATGATGACCTACCTCCAAAGTCCCCTGCTCTTCCCTGTCCAGCCAGGAAAGGTTTCGGCACCCCAGAGCACTGGTCAGCAGAGGCCCCTCTCCAGGGGCTTAATAAGAGGATGATGCTTTCGCAGTGAACATTTCCCAGGGATTTTCCAGCAGCCCTGCCCCATTCTCTGCCTTTGAAACCGGAGGCCCCCTTCCCTCTTCTTGTCTCTGGTCACTGGGGTCAGGGGGTGGTGTCCCTGGAAGCGGCCTCTTTTATTCATGCATTCATGCATTAATCTATTCCCTCAATGTCATGTAATGTGCATCGTTAACAGGTTCAGTGACCACAGGAGGAGTGATGGAGTCCAGTGAGTAAGACCATGGCCTCCAGTCTTAGCCAGCTTGGGGGTTCGAATCCTGGTTCTGCCATTTACTATGTGTGTGATCTTGGGGAAGTGACTTCACTTCTCTGTGACTTGGTTTCTCCTTCTGTACAATGGAGTCATAAGGAGCCCTACCTCAGGGAGCTGATGTGAGGATTTGAGCACATAAAATACTTAACCTGTGTTTAAGTGGCATATGGTGAGAAGCCAGAAAGGAAACTGTGATGATAATGATGACGATGGTGGTGGTGGTAGTGAGGAAATCTTGGCTTTGCATCCCAGTGATACCCTCACATTTGGATCATTTTGGAAGGTTGCAGAATCTTCCTAGTGTTGAGGCTGGAAAACTAATGCAGGGGGAGTGCATAGAACAGTGCCTGGTACAAGCGAGGGTGTAAAAAGTATGAAACCAGCACAAAAGGGTGAAACTGGTTCTCTTGGCAACATGCCACACTAGTACGGGGAGAGAAGGGCAGGGTGCATTTGACTGGCAGCGGGTAGAGAGGACAGTGGCTTGGGCCCTCCTGCAGAAAGAACCCCCAGGGCCTCTGTCTGCTTTGCCTGTTTTTCTTTGTACCACTCCCACATCCTGCCCACAGGTCTAGACTCTTTGGAGCCAGCAGAGTTGAAGGGGTCGCTGTGTTGTCCTGGGCGTATGCACTTCAGATCTAGAAAGAACCAGTCTGAGTCTTGACTCTGCCACCTCGCACCTGTGTGATGTAGATGAATTCTTTCTATGCCCAGGGCCCCAGTTTTCTCATCTTCAAAATAGGGGTGGTAGTAATGGTACCTGCTTGGGTGGGTGGGTGGAGGATTAAATGAGATCACTCCACACTGTCCTGGATCTCTTAGACAGGGCCTGACACCAGGTATGGGGGTATGACAGTGAATGGCACAGGAATGGTCCCTGGCCTTGAGCAGGGGACATGTCACAAAGTCAGCATTCGATAACGGATCAATCAGTCATCATAACTAAATAACAGTGTTCATTCGTCCCACAACTCAAAGTTTCCTTACCCCAAATGGGATGATCATGTTCTTTTTGCATCTCTGGTCTCAGTTTCCCCAGGATTGTGAGAGGCTGGCTGATCCCTGGGCTCCCTTGCAGGAGGGTGACCATGCACTGAGCCAGCCTGATATTCCTCCACAGACCTGGCCCCATCCAGGAGGACACAGCTCTTCCCCGCCATCTCAGAACCTGCAGCCTATAAGATGTCTCAGAGCATGCAGGCTGTATTTACTGAATGGTGGAGAGTCTCTACTGGGTGGGAAGGGTTAAGTGAGACCAGTCCAGGTCCAGAATCACCATGTTTGCTCTTAGATCAAATAATGAAATCATAAAAGGGGCTCTTAGTCAAGGCTTAATAGTTGAACTTGAGTGAAAAAGAGCCTAAGAGTTTCGGGTGAAACCACTTGAGTTTTCCTTGGGAAAAGAGACAGGAGGATTGATGGAGAATCCACCAGGAGCTTGTCAGGCTTTGGCTCCTGATAAATTGCAGGAGACGTGGCTCACGGGGAGAGAGGCACGTGCCTGATGTGAGCAGCCAGGCCTCCTTCTGTTTCAAGGACAGGTAATAGGATAAGAGCCCCTTCTCCCTCCACTATGTTATTTGAGTTTTATGATAACCTGTGAAATAGGCAGGATGAGTACATTTTTTCCTATAATATAAATAAAAAAACTGAGGCCCAGAGAAATTAAGTAACTGACCAAGGCCACATAGCTAAGTAATTGACAGCTTTGTGGAGCCAGATTAAGTGCTGATGCCACCAACCATGACGACTACAGAAATAGGTACCTTGGCCCGGAAGGAAAACACCATCAGAGGAGACTGCATGGTGATAATATACTTTGGCTGGAATCTACTTCCCGACCCTGTGGGTCTGGGCTGGTCATGTGACTTGCTTTGACCAATAGAATGCAGCAGAAGTGACAATACCCAGTTACCAGCAAAGGCACCAAGAGTCCCCATTTCTCCTCTCACACTTAAAATCCTGCCACTGCCACATACATGAGCTCAGACTAGTCACTAGAGGTTGAGTGACCAGGTGGAACAGAGGCGAGTCATTCAGCTAAAGGTCTTCTAGATCAGCCAGCCCCCAGCTAACTCGGGAGCTGACCACAGATTCAAACTGCTGACCCACAAGATGGTGAACTTCTATAGTGACTTTATATAGAGAATGAACTTGTGGACACAGCAGAGGAGGGGAAGGAAAGGGTGGGATGAACTGAAAGAGTAGCATCGAAACATACCTATTACCATATGTAAAATAGATAGCTAATGGGAAGTTGCTGTATGATACAGGGAGCTCAACCCAGTACTGTGACAACCTAGAGGGTAGGATGGGGTAGGGAGTGGGAGGGAGGGTCAAGAAGGAGGGGACATATATATATACTTATGGCTGATTCATGTTGTTATATGGCAGAAGTCAACACAACATTGTAAAGCAATTATCTTCTGATTAAAAATTTTAAAAAAGGCATTTGCTTTTGGGGTGGTTTGTTACACGGCCAAAGCTCACTGATAAATCACAAGGAGAGAGAGTTTCTTTTGGCCCGACATCTGTCAGACTTGAGCATTTATGGAGTTAGGACCTCACTCCCTCATGAGGCCAGGGCCTCCATCCATGCAGTCTTCTGATCCGTCCCCTTGGGGACTTCCAAGGTTGGGAACCCAGATGCCTCCTGTGCAATGAACATATGGAGGTATTCCCCATAAAATAGCAACCCCAATAAAAAAAAACCATTTTACTGTATCACTGATACGATCTAGCAGTGTTTCAGTGGGTGGGTTTTGGAGACAAGGCCAGGTTCAACTGTGATACTCAACAGTCTCTCTCCCTCTCAGAGCCTCATTTTTTTTTCAGTTCTTAAAATGGGGAGTTTTTAAAAACAGCAAAGGATTGCTAATGCTTTAACCAGCTTGCTACAGGCTTAGCACAGAGTTAAGCATCAGCATCGTGTTAGGTGATATCCCTCCTGGGCCTTTCTCTGATTACAGGTCCCAGGCAGCAGGACACATAGCCTCTTGGCTGCTCTTCTTGTATTGATATTTATAAGAGGAGGGTGTGATATCCTGATACTGTAACAAGGAGTTAGAAGGACTTCGCTCTGCGTGCCCAATACAGGCGTCCTGGGTTCAATCCCTGGTCAGGGAACTAGAACCTGCATGCTGCAACTAAGAGCTTGCATTCTGCAACCAAAAGACTCCACATGCCACAGCTAAGACCTGGCCACAGTCAAATAAATAAATAAGTCATCTTTTCTTTTTAAGAAAAAATGAGGTTAAAAAAAAGTTAAAATGTTGATATATGGCAGAAACCAACACAATATTGTAGGGCAATTATCCTCCAATTAAAAATAAATAGATGTAAATTTTAAAAAAGTTAAAAGAAGTAGAGAAACACATAGCCCTGGGTTTCTTGACCTCAGCGCTACTGACCTCAGGCATCACTCTTTGCGGTGGTGGTGGTGTGGAGGGCTGTCCTGTGCATTGCAACATGCTTAGCAGTACCTCTGGCCCCTACCCACTAGATGCCAGCTGTGACAGCTAGACATGTCTCCAGACACTGCCAAGTGCCCCTCAGGGGACAAAATTGTCTCCAACTGAAAACCCACTGACATGGCCACCCTCTGATGCCCAAAGAACAGGGCTGAACTTCCTCCATCCTGGAGGACAGCAGAAAGCAGAGAGAGGATGCTAAAAATACCGACTGCCCAATCAAGAACCATCAGTCACTGTGGAGGGAGCTCTCTTGCCCAGATGATGCCATCTGCTTCCAAGTTGGTGGTGGAGGTGCCTGAGGGGGTTGTCCGGGAGGGGAAGGCAGAGAGGGGAGGGGCCATGGGGAGGGTGAGGATGGCAGGGAGGGGCCCCTGGGAGGCTGAGATGGAAAGAGATACTGTCTTTGGTTGGGTTCCCCAGCGTCAGACCCTGAGATGAGAATTTGGGTGGCACTGATTTATGGGAAATGTCTCCATGAAAAGTGGTCGGGGAGGGTTTCCCACTGGTCCAGTGGCTAAGATTCTGAGCTTCCAATGCAGGGGGCCCAGGTTCCATCCCTGGTCAAGGAACTAGATTCCACATGATGCAGCTAAGTATTCACATGCCAAGCCACAGCTAAAAGAACCTGCCTGCCACAATGAAGACTCAGCACAGCAAAATAAATAAATATTAAAAGAAAAAGAAGAAGAGTGGTAGGGGAGAGTGGGAAGGAGGAACCAGGGAGGGAAGGTGACCGAGAGAGGATTTGCTAACACCCCGGAGTTGTCCCTATTAGGACACGAGGGTGCTGCACTCCTCAATCACTGGGTAGGGGTCACCCCAGGAGGATGTCAACTCCCAGGCACTCAGGTTGTCTCCCAGGCAAAGCAGGTTCTGGCTGTTGGGAGTGAGTGTGCATGGAGAGTAGCTGTGCACACAGGGAAGGAGCCTTGGTGAACGTGCACGGGACATGGAGCTTGGAAGCACGCCTGCTGCAGACAATGAGGGAAAGAACTAGAAGAGAAGAGGAGGAATGTGCAGACGCAGTTGTCTTTTACTGAACAGGGTGCCAGATACTGTGCCCGCCACCTGACCCCGCATGCAAGCCTGCGACTTGTGATGGAGGCTGGAGCTCCAAATCCAGCCAGCCAGTCAGAATCCTTCTCTCAAGAGCTGAAGCCCCCAGACACTCAGAAACAGTCCTGAGTCAGAGTTATGGAGGAGGTGCGAAGAGGAGGTGGTCAGAGGTATGGATGCTGAGAAGACAGTGGCGCACACTTTGTAAACAGTATTATTTTTTTTAATACCTGGTACACCCCCCATGTCACCTCTGGTTGGGGGTGGTCTCCGAAGGAGGCCCTGCCTTGTCTGACCATCAAGTGTGCAAGCTCCATGCAGGTTGGAGGGGGGTGTTCCCTGCTTAGTGCCGCCCTCTGCACACAGTACACACACCCTGTATACTTCTTGTTCAACAAGGCTGCTACAGGGACTTGACAGCATATGACATCTAAGGGCACTGTACCCAGGGCCTGGCACACAGCAGGTGCTCAATAAATGTATGCTGCATGTGTGAAGGAGGGAAAGGGTGAATGAAAGAATGCCAGTGCCTACCCAGGCAGAGTAAACCATCTCATGCTTTTGAAGCCACAGCTTCTTATGTTACAAAATGGCTCCGAATATCACTCAAATACCACCTCTTCCAGGAAGACTTCCTTGATCTCCTCCCTGCCCTCAATTCAATGAATTATTCCCTTCTCTATAAGATCATCTGCTTGGGCATATCTCTACTAATCACTCATTTATTTGAAGTGAAACTTATTTTAATGCCTGTCTTTGCTCTCTAATATGATGGAGACCACAGGACTGGAGAAGGTCATTTTTCATTTCAATCCCAAAGAAGGGCAGTGCCAAAGAATATTCAAACTACCATTCAGTTGTGCTCATTTTTAATGCTAGTAGGGTTATTCTTAAAATCCTTCAAGCTGGGCTTCTGTAGTATGTAAACTGAGAACTTGCTGATGTACAAGCTGGGTTTAGAAAGGACAGAGGAACCAGAGATCAAATTGCCAACATTTGTTGGATCATAGAGAAAGTAAGAGAATTCCAGAAAAACATCTACTTCTGTTTTATGGTCTATACAAAAGCCTTTGACTACGTGGATCACAGCAAACTGTGGAAAATTCTTAAAGAGATGGGAATACCAGACCACCTTTCTTGTCTCCTGAGAAACCTGTATGCAGGTCAGGAAGCAACAGTTAGAACTGGACATGGAACAACAGATTGGTTCCAAACTGGGGAAGGAGTACGACAAGGCCATATACTATCACCCTGTTTATTTATCTTATATGCAGAATACATCATGCGAAATGTCAGGTTGGATAAATCAGAAGCTGGAATAAAGATTGCCAGGAGAAATATCAATAACCTCAGATATGCAGATATCATCACTCTAATGGCAGAAAGCAAAGGGGAATGAAAGAGCCTCTTGATGACAGTGTAAGAGAAGAGAGAAAAGCCTGGCTTAAAACTCAACATTCAAAAAACTAAGATCACGGCATCCAGTCCCATCACTTCATGGCAAATAGAAGGGGAAACAGTGACAGATTTTATTTTCTTGGGCTCCAAAATCACTGTGGATAGTGACAGTAGTCATGAAATTAAAAGACTCATGCTCCTTGGAAGGAAAGCTATGACAAACCTAGACAGCATATTAAAAAGTAAAGCTATCACTTTGCTGACAAAGGTCCATATAGTGAAAGCTATGATTTTTCCAGTGTTCATGTACAGATGTGAGAGTTGTACCATAAAGAAGGCTGAGTGCCAAAGAATTGATGTTTTGAAACTGTGGTGTTGGAAAAGACTCTTGCGAGTCCCTTGGACTGCAAGGAGATCAAACCAGTCAATCCTAAAGGAAATCAACCCTGAACATTGTTGGAAGGACTGATGCTGAAGCTGAAGCTCCAATACTTTGGCTTTGGCTCCAATACTTTGAAGAGCTGACTCATTGGAAAAGACCCTGATTCTGGGAAAGATTGAGAACAGGAGAAGAGGGCGACAGAGGATGAGATGGTTGGATGGCATCACTGACTCAGTGGACATGAGTTTGAGCAAACTCCAGAAGATAGTGAAGGACAGGGAAGCCTGGTGGGCTGCAGTCCATGGGGTCACAAAGAGTCGGACACGACTTAGCGATTGAACAACAACAACAACAACATGCTGGAGGCTGCTTGAACACAGGCAGCTTGGTCTAATTATTTCTGTATCCTAGTGCCTAGTACTGTCCTTTGTGTATTGTAGGCACTGGACTGTCAGACAGTAAATACAATTTCAGAGCCTGCTGATAAAGAATAAGATTTAGATATACATGGGAAGTCACCCTGGCAGCTTCCTCTCCTACTTCTTGGAGCCTCGGTTTCCTCTTTTATAAAGTGGGGGTATGGAGAGAGACCTCTCGAAACCATTATGGGAACCTGTGGTGGACAGACTCTAGGATGGCCTTCGATGGTTCCCATCACCATGTGTCCCCCCACCCCCCTTGTGTAATCCATGACCCTTGAGTGGTAGGCAGGACCTGTGATGTGCTTTCAACTAACAGAATACAGAAAAGGTGATGAGATGTCAGTCCTGCGATTTGTTTATGCGAGAGTGTGACTCCCAGGTAACTAATGAGAGCTACTGTACAGCTCAGGGAACCTTACTTAGTGCTCTGCACTGTGCAGGGCTGCGCTTAGTCGCTCAGTCATGTCCAACTCTTTGCAACCCCATGGACTGTACCCTACTAGGCTCCTCTGTCCATGGAATTCTCCAGGCAAGAATACTGGAGAAGGTTGCCATGCCCTCCTCCAGGGGATCTTCCCAAACCAGGGATCAATCTGGGCTCTCCTGCATTGCAGGCAGATTCTTTACCATCTGAGCCACCATGGAAGCCCGTGAATACTGGAGTGGGTAGCCTATTCCTTACTCCAGGGGATCTTCCTGACCCAGGAAACAAACTGGGGTCTCCTGCATTGCAGGCAGATTCTTTACCAGCTGAACTAGCAGGGAAGCCCAGTCAGTGCACCATGGTGACCTAAATGGGAAAGAAACTAAAAAATAGGGGACTATGTATACGCATAGCTGATTCACCTTGCTCTACGGTAGAAACTAACACAACATGGTAAAACAACCATATTTCAATTAAAAAAAAAAAAAAGAAGAGTGTGACTTCCAACCGGAGAGCAGATTCTATTGCCTTTTCAGCTTACACACTTTGATGAAGTCAATAGCCATGCTGGAGAATCCCACAGGCACGCAGTCTACCAACCCTCAAGAAACTCACTGTTTTCAACAAACACAGGAGCCTGGAAACCTGTCCTTCCCCAGGTGAACCTTCAGATGAGACCCAAACCCGGGCTAACAGCCTGATTTCAGGCTCAGGAGACACACTGAAGCAGAGGACCCAGCTAAGCTATGCTGGGATTACTGACCCACAGAAACAGAGATCACATCTGTGTGTTCTTATAAGCCACTAAGTTTGCAGTGACTTTATGCAGCATTGTTATGCTATGCTAAGTCACTTCAGTTGTGTCCGACTCTGTGTGACCCCATAGATGGCAGCCCACCAGGCTCCCCCATCCCTGGGACTCGCCAGGCAAGAACACTGGAGTGGGTTTCCATTTCTTTCTCTAATGCATGGAAGTGAAAAGTGAAAGGGAAGTCACTCAGTCGTGTCCGACCCTCAGTAACCCCATGGACTCCAGCCTTCCCGGCTCCTCCATCCATGGGATTTTCCAAGCAAGAGTACTGGAGTGGGGTGCCACTGCCTTCTCCGTATGCAGCAATAGACAACTTAAATATATATAATAACATATACTATAATATATTAAATACTAAATAGTAATATATACATTATCTGCTATATATTTAGTTCTGATGCTCTCAATTAATGGCAGCCATGATTTTTAATGCTATTATTTTGGAGAGAGGGAAAGAGCCACCCCATCCCAACACCTGTGTAGTTTCACACTCCTAATGACAAACAGTCCTGATCATTTTGCTTTCCTATACTTTTCCATTTGTCTACTAGGAACATAGATGTATGCAAGTTTTAAAAACCACATTGACAATATTCACAAATAAAGAAAGTTTGGCTAAACTGCCTGTAGGAATTAAAGTTCCAATTTCTGAATATGCTAGAGAGGGCTTCCTTGTCTGTACCTGCCTGCCCACCTCTCCATCCTCAGTTCTCATACCAAGGGCTCTAGCCTCATCTGACCAGTTTCTGCTGTTCTTTCCTCCTGGTACCTCCTTTCCACCCTTCCTCACCTGGTTCATGCTTAATCATCATTCAGGTCCCAGGTTAGAGCCACCTCCTCCAGGAAGTTCCCCTAGTTGCCCTAGGCTCGGTGAGATGCTTCCTCCATCCTCCCACAGTGCCCTGCCTCATCCAACCACATCTCCTGGGCACCCCACCAGAATCCCATATGTCTCCCTAATGACCCACCACAGGTTTTATTCTTCAGCAAGTAAGAGCCCCAAACTCAGTCACCTAACGTGGTCTCCAAGTGTGCTCATTCATACAGTCACCAAGACACAGCCATAGGATCTCAAGTAGATGACATTCATCAAATAACTTTTAACTTCTGCTCATGGAACACTATAAATTCATATTTTTAAAAAATCCTGTCATTTTCTTCTGGCCAGTGTGTTTGGTGGTTGTTAAATATAGTTGTATTAGTTCACTGCAATCATTAAACATATAGTGGAGAATTTTTTAAACTCTGCTTTGAAATTTCCCCCTTTCTCCATATACCAGGAGCCTCAGGAAATGAGGGTGCTCTGGATCCTTGTCAAACGCCCTGTTCCTGTTGTGGCCACTGCTAGGAACGCCTTTCTCATTCTTTCCTGCCCATTCAAGCCTGCCCTGGCCCCTCCAGCCACAATGGGCCATTTCCTTCACCAAATCCGGACGCTGCCCGGGATTGTAAGGGTGGCTGGTACCCAGGCAGGGCCTCCCTGGGGGCTGTGTGGAGTCTTGGCAGAAGGCCTCCCATACCAGGCCGACTGGCTGGGCTCCTCCCTGCCTGGGCCTTGTACCTGTTGAGGACGCTGAGACCCTTCGAGTCTCCTCCTCTCCGCCTCCGCTTCTGTCTCCTCCTCTTCCTCCTCCTCTCTTCAGAGCCGGCAGGTCCTGAGGACACCTCTGGCCTGGCTCTCCACAGGCTCCTGGCAGCCTGATGCTGACCAAGTCTGACCCAGGGCCTCTGCGAGCCCTGCCCCCAGGGTTCTGGGCTGTGAGAATCAGCCCAGGTGCGTCCCCGGGGCCCTGTCTCCCAGGCCCAGCTGTGCCCGTGATGTTGTGGCTGCACGGGAGGCTTTGGGGCTGCAGCTGGGGTGGGGGGTGTAGTGGGGGCCGAGACAGTTCACTCACCCCAGGCGGAACCCACCGTCTCGTCTGCCGTCAGAACAGGATTCCAGGTCCTGCATGGGGTATCCACAGAAGGATACTAGAAATCTCTACCCTGTAACAGGTTGCACCAGTTGAGGCAAGGGTGAAGGAAAGTTCTGGAAAGAAGCTTCTGCTGAAGCAGGACCCCTGGCCCAGGCTGTTAGCAGGACTGAAGGAGAAGCGTAAGGACAGTCTGGAGTACTGGCAGATGGACGGCCAGCCAGATGGACAGACAGGCAGCAGCCTGGTTATCTTCCCCAGAGTCTTGGCCCAGCTAGCGATTATATATTTGGCTGTTTGTTTACTTGTTATTGCTGTGTCCCCTACTAGAATGTCAGCCTTGGGAGGGCGGGGACTGTGTCTGTTCCAATGTCCCAGGCCTAGCATAGTACTAGGCACATAGTAAGTACTCAATAAATACTTGTGGAATAAATGAGTGAATGAAGTGGATGCTTGAGAGGAGGAACTGGCAGTCAGGCAGATAGAAAGGTGAGTAGATGGGTGGATGAATGCATGGATGGATGGACGGACAAAGGCAGGGAAAGGCAGATGGATAGGCACCAAGGTCAGCACTCCAGGCAGGCTCCTGCCCAGTCTCCATCCCTATATCTCCATCCTGAGACCTTCCCAACCTCGAGGCTTCTCCCCGTCCCTCTGCCAACGTGCCCTGAGACCCCTCTAGCCTCTCAGCAGGTGGGCTTCTCCCTGTGTTGTCCAACCCCAAAGGAAGTCTACTCAAAGAGAAAAGCTGCCTCCTGGGTCACACTGAAGAGTTCCATAGGCCAGGTCAGAGCTGTCCTGAGCACGGCTGGAAGCTTCAGACCCAAAGCAGAAGGGTGCACTGAGGGCTGATGCTGTTTCAGCCACTGAGGCCTCAGAGAGACCCTCTCCCAGCCTTCCAGTCTCAAGGTGGGGCAGGTCATAAATTTTTAAAAATACAAAGAATAAAATACAATAACTACCCTGCATAATCTGACCACCCAGCATTAATCTTAGTTAACATTTTGGCATTCTGGCCTTTCTTCTAGACATACGCTTTAAGGTTTTATTTTACGTTTACTCTGAATGGGAAGTACAGAGTTCCCATATGCCTCCTGCCAACCCCTCTTCCCCCAACACACAGCCTCTTCCACCACTGACCTCCCTCTTCAGAGTGGGATATTTGTCAAACTGATGAGCCGGCATGGACATGTCATTATCATCCAGAGTCCATGGTTTGACATTCAATGGGTTTGGATAAATGTATAACAACAATGTAAGAGTTGGACCATAAAGAAGGCTGAGCACTGAAGAATTGATGCTTTTGAATTGGGATGCTAGAGAAGACTCTTAAGAGTTCCTTGGACAGCAAGGAGATCAAACAAGTCATTCCTAAAGGAAATCAACCCTGAATACTCACTGGAAGGATGGATGCTGAAGCTGAAGTCACCTGACGCAAAAAGCCAACTCATTGGAAAAGACCCTGATGCTGGGAAAGATAGAGGGAAGAAGGGGGTGACAGAGGATGAGATGGTTGGATGGCATCACAGACTCAATGGACATGAGTTTGAGCAAACTCAGGGTGAGAGTGAAGGACAGGGAAATCTGCTGGGCTGCATAGAGTCAGACAGGACTGAGAGACTGAAGAGCAACATAATGACATGAATCCATCATTACAGTATCACACAGAGTAGTTCCACAGCCCTAAACACCCTCGGAGCTCCACCTAATCATCCCACCCTCCTCCCTAATCTCTGGAAGCCACTGATCTGTTAACTGTCTCTGAATTTTAAATCTTCTCCTGAATGTCATATAATTGTAATCAGACAGTATGTAGCCTTTTCAGACTGGCTTCTATCACTTAGTAACATGCATTTTAGTTTCCTCCTGATCTTTCCATGGCCTGAGAGCTCATTGCTCTTTAGTGCTGAATAATATTCCATTGGATATACCTCAGTTTGCTTACTCACCTACTGAAAGACATTTTAGTTGCTTCCAAATTTTGGCAATGATGAATATATCTGCTATAAAATCTGTCTGTAGGCTTTTGTTTGGACCTAAGATTTCAACTCATTTGAGTAAGTATCAAGAGTATGATTGCTGGGTCATATGATAAGAATATATTTAGGCATATACTTTAAAACTTACATTATTACTGTATGAACACATTGTCCTCTAGAAACATGGCTAACATTTACTGAGCATGTGCCATAGGCCAGATGGTAATTCTATGAATTTTATGACATTCTCACTGCTCCTCTGTGAAATAGGTATTACTGGCTCCCTGTTCCAGATGAGGAAAACAAGACCAGAGAGAGAAAGTAATTTGCCCAGGGTCATACAATCTTGGGGTCAGGATTAAAACCCAGCAATCTGACTTCAGAGCCCATGCTCGAAAAATCAGAATATTATGGGTAGAGCTGAAGTCTCCTTTGACACCCCCAGCCCTGACCCTGGTCCCTACCAGCCTTCCCTAGCAATGGGATACCAAGTGTTGGGCTGAGGGGGTGGACTACCCTGTAAGCATAAAATAACGAACTGAGCTGTCTGTAGAAAAGTTTACAGTAAAGCTAAGTAGGTCTGCTTTTTATTATCACCACGAACTATGTATTCACTGATTTTAGTCGGTGATCAAATACTCCTCCACAAGAAAGTGTTTTAGGTTCTAAACCATTGCTGCATTGCTGTTAAGGTTTAATAATAAGCTTCAAATTAGCCCATTTTTATTACTCATGCTTTAATGATCATAGTATCCTATGGAAACTAAATCAGAGAACCCCTCAATTATACACTGGCCCCTGACACAGGCAAACTCAGCTACACATAATTGTTTTGAAAGTTCAAACATTCCCAACAGCTAGGAATTGTTCAAAGCCACTTTGGGCTCAATTTGTGTCTCCAGCTTCTGAGAGAATATATATTCCTATGTTTAAACCATAGATTCAAACTAAACAGTGATTATAGGCAGTTTTGCTATTCTTTGCCACTGCGTGGAGCAGTGTTTGAAATTAATTTGCGTTTAAAATGTAAAACAGTGAAATGGAGTACAAATTGTTAGATGTAAAATTTCTGGGTTTTTTTTTTTTTTGTCAAGCAAAATGTTTAGTTTACTCATGACCTATTTTACTGAATTTGAAGACATTGAAATGTATTTCTTTAAACATTTTTGGTTTAAAAACCTAAGAACAAGCCCTGAAAATAATGCTTGCTATTACAAAAAATATTTTGCCCTGTAGAGGTGGGTAGTGTTAGAAAAATGACCCACTCTTGGGGCTTCCCTGGTGGCTCATTGGTAAAGAAGCTGCTTGCCAATGCAGGAGACATGGGTTCCATCCCTGGTTTGGGAAGATCCTATACACCACGGAACGGATAAGTCAGGGTGCCACAAATACTGAGCCTGTGCTCTAGGGCCTGGGAGCCACAGCTAGGAAGCCACTGGAAGCCCACACCCCTAGAGGCCATGCTCAGCAACAAGAGAAGGCACCGCAACGAGAAGCCCACAGACTGCCACTGGAGAAAACTCCATGCAGCAATGAAGACCCAGCACAGCCCCAAACAAATGAATAAATTATTAAAGAAACAGTATCTTTCTAAGAAAGTGACCCACTCTAGGTATCACATATCCTGAACATTCTTGTTCCCAGAGGAATTCTATGCTGTGAGTTTCCCGTGTCTTTCCAAATTTGCTTTCTACTGATGGAAACAAGTATGTATATCGATAAAGTAAATATATAGCATAATTTTTTATATGCACACATATTTAAATATATGGGGATATTATCACCTTTTGTACCTTAGTCCATAAATTTTTCCCACTCTGCGGATGTGTTTGAGGTCTTGTCATGTGAACACTTTTCTTTTCTAGACTAGTTCTTTAACCTGGCTGTATTCATCATAGAGAACAAACGTATGGATGCTGAGGGGAAAAGGGTGGATGGGATGAACTGGGACATTGGGATTGACCACACACACACTATTGATACTATGTGTGAAACAGATAACTAGGGACTTCCCTGGTGGTCAGGTGGTAAAGAATCCAATGCAGGTTTGATTCCTGGTCGGCGAACTAAGATCCCACATGCTGAGGGGCAACTAACCCCGAGTGCCACAACTAGAGAGCCCACGCCCTGCAACTAGAGAAGGCTTCGTGCTGCAACGAAGACCCAGTACAGCCAAAATAAATAATATGAATAAATAACCATTAAAAACAGTAGATAACAAATGAGAACCTACTATCCAGCAGAGAGAACTCTGCTCTGTGCTCTGTGGTGACCTAAATGGGAGGGAGATCCAAAAAAGAGGGGATATGTGTATACAGACGGCTGATTCACTTTGCTGCAGAGGAGAAACGAGCACAACATTGTAAAGCAACTAGACTCTGATAAAAATTTTAAAAATAATAAAATACATGGCTGTATTCTCAACGAGACTGCATTATACTCACATACTTTCCTCCCACCTGTTATTCAGGCTGTTTTCAGTTTTTTTTACTATTTAAGCAATGTGTCTGGGCTGGGGTTCCTCTAGAGGTGACAAGGTCGGAGGCAGGGCAGGTGCCCTCCCGAAGTCCTCCCCAGCCTGCAGCTCCTGACGGTCCTGGGCTATTTTCACTCCTGCCCTTTCCCCGATGGCCAGGGCCAGGCGAGGCCAGAGATGCCATTCCCATCTCAGGTGGCGCCTCCTGCGTGGATCCCGTGACTCTGTGGCTGTCACAAACCTCGAGCCTTGTGATCTGGGCTGTTTGGGCAACCTCCCCTGCCATAGTGTGTGTACACACACACACACACACACACACACACCCTTGGTCTCTTCCTACCAAGGAGAGATTTCTAGCCCCGATCAGGTTACTCTGCTCTGTGTTCTGGGGCTGGCAGCTGCGACTGGGGATCCCAAGGACTGTTCTCACTGCCCATCTATACCACAGCTTATTCCTCTTCCCCCAAACCCCCCCTGGCCCTGGCCCATGCCTGCAAGAGACACCAGGCACGGCTACCTTCTCTCTTATGTATACATCTGCCTCCCCAACTTGTTTGTGACATCCTGGAGGGTAGGGACAGTGTCTTGCTCACTCAGCCCCCAGAACTTGGCATGAGGTAAGTGCTGGGTCAGATGTGAGAGTTGGACCATAAAGAAGGCTTGAACACTGAAGAATTGATGCTTTTGAATTGTAGTTCTGGAAAAGACTCTCGAGGGTCCCTTGGATGGCAAGGAGATCAAACCAGTCCATCCTAAAGGAAATCAACCCTGAATATTCATTGGAAGGACTGATGCAAAGAACAGACTCACTGAAAAAGACCCGTGAACCGTGAACTTCCAGATGTTCAAGCTGGTTTTAGCAAAGGCAGAGGAACCAGAGATCAAATTGCCAACATCTGCTGGATCATTGCAGAGAAGGCAATGGCAACCCACTCCAGTACTCTTGCCTGGAAATCCCATGGACGGAGGAGCCTGGTAGGCTGCAGTCCATGGGGTTGCGAAGAGTCGGACATGACTGAACGACTTCACTTTCACGCATTGGAGAAGGAAATGGCAACCCACTCCACTGTTCTTGCCTGGAGAATCTCAGGGACAGGGGAGCCTGGTGGGCTGCTGTCTATGGGGTTGCACAGAGTTCGACATGACTGAAGCGACTTAGCAGCACCAACAGCAGCTGGATCATCGAAAAAGCAAGAGAGTCCCAGAAAAACATCTATTTCTGCTTTATTGACTATGCCAAAGCCTTTGACTGTGTGGATCACAATCAACTGTGGAAAATTCTGAAGGAGATGGGATTACCAGACCACCTGACCTGCCTCTTGAGAAACCTGTATGCAGGTCAGGAAGCAACAGTTAGAACTGGATATGGAACAACAGACTGGTTCCAAATAGGAAAAGGAGTATGTCAAGGCTGTATATTGTCACCCTGCTTATTTAACTTCTATGTAGAGTACATCATGAGAAACACTGGGCTGGAGGAAGCACGAGCTGGAATTAAGACTGCTGGGAGAAATATAAATAACCTCAGATATGCAGATGACACCACCCTTATGGCAGAAAGTGAAGAAGAACTAAAGAGCCTCTTGATGAAAGTGAAAGAGGAGAGTGAAAAAGTTGGCTTAAAGCTCAACATTCAGAAAACGAAGATCATGGCATCTTCGTCCCATCACTTCATGGCAAATAGATGGGGAAACAGTGGAAACAGTGTCAGACTTTATTTTTGGGGGCTCCAAAATCACTGCAGATGGTGATTGTAGCCATGAAATTAAAAGATGCTTACTCCTTGGAAGGAAAGTTATGACCAACCTACACAACATATTAAAAAGCAAAGACATTACTTTTTCAACAAAGGTCCATCTAGTCAAGGCTATGGTTTTTCCAGTAGTCATGTATGGATGTGAGAGTTGGACTATAAATAAAGCTGAGCACAGAAGAATTGATGCTTTTGAACTGTGGTATTGGAGAAGGCTCTTGAGAGTCCCTTGGACTGCAAGGAGATCCAACCAGTTCATCCTAAAGGAGATCAGTCCTGGGTGTTCATTGGAAGGACTGATGCTGAAGCTGAAACTCCAAAACTTCAGCCACCTGATGCAAAGAGCTGACTCATTGGAAAAGACCTTGATGCTGGGAAAGATTGAGGGCAGGAGGAGAAGGGGACAACAGAGGATGAGATGGTTGGATGGCATCACCGACTCGATGGACATGGATTTCGGTGGACTCTGGGAGTTGGTGATGGACAGGGAGGTCTGGCATGTTGTGATTCATGGGGTCACAAAGAGTCAGACACGACTGAGCTACTGAACTGAACTCATGCTGGGAAAGAATGAAGGCAGGAGGAGAAGGGGGTGACAGAGGATGAGATGGTTGGATGGCATCACTGCCTTAATGGCCATGAGTTTGAGCAAATTCCAGGAAATAGTGAAGACAGGGAAGGCTGGTGTGCTGTAGTCCATGGAGTCACAGAGTCGGACGTGACTGAGCGACTGAAGAACAGCAAGGTGCTGGGTCATTAGAGAATTAACAATTGATAAATGAAATAATTGCAGCTACTCTGCGTTGGGTCTTTACTCTGTTGGGCACCATTCATTATAAGCATTTTCTCATTGAATTCTCACATAGCCAAATGATTAGAAGCTGTTGTTATTCCTGGGCGGTGGGGAATTATGTGTACTTTATGACTGGGGAAACCAAGGTTCAGAGAGCTTAAGCACGTTGCTCAAGGCCACACAGCAAATTCCTCCAAGGCCAGGGGCCTTCAGTGAGCCACAGTGACAAAAATCACTGATCACAGACCATCGTAACAAACAGATAATCGGAACAGAATGAAATATTGCAAGAATTACCAAAATGTGACACAGAGACACAAAGTGAGCAAATACTTTTGGGAAAACAGCACCGAGAGACTTGCTGTTTCCTAAAGAATCTAGTACCACCGCTGGACAGCAGGCTCCCTTAGCACTGTGGCTGGGACCTTG
Organism: Bubalus kerabau; assembly: GCF_029407905.1. Lineage (NCBI taxonomy): Eukaryota > Metazoa > Chordata > Mammalia > Artiodactyla > Bovidae > Bubalus > Bubalus kerabau. The sequence goes on along the minus strand of NC_073639.1, from coordinate 61,827,487 downwards.
GAATGATTTGATTTCTCATGTAGAACTGCTCCTGGTCCAGGAGTAGGTGAGGGAGACCTAGCCCAACCCCTGTGGGTCCTGCTGAGATCAGGGCTTGGGCTGGGGAGTGGGATGCATGCCCTCCCACCTGGGGGGCACCCCCAAGGTGTGCACACTTCTGGGGTCAGCAGTCGGGATGGGAGGAGACTGGCCAGTTAATGGACCACTGCCCAGAGCCCCCTTCAGATCTGAGCCAAAAGCCTCTTCATTCCTTGGCACTGAATTTGGGGTCGTGGTGCTACTGGCTACTTTTAGCAGGTAGAGCCCCTGGGGAAGTGTCCCTTGTCTGTCTGTCTGTACTTCTCTTTAGTCTTTCCTGTCCCATGTTAATTATCCATTCCCCACCCCCACCACCACCACCATGCCAGGCACTGGGATAGAGCTGACAGTGACCATGGGTTCAGAGAGAGGATGGGCCCCATGGAAGACTCCAGCCCAGGCACGGCTCTCTCAAAGCTCCAGGGGGTTCTGCCCTTGTAGCTTTCCAAGGTGTCCCTTTAAGACTGGCCATGGGGATGCCACCTGCCACCTGGGAACACCACCTGACCTGACTCTAGTTGGGAGTGGTTCCATCTCTTGTCTTCTTCCTCATGCAGGAAAACCACACTGCAAAGTCCTGCTCAAACTTCATGACATCCCTTTGGGGTCAACCTCGGTCAAAGTCACCCACAAATTGTCACGAGAGGCTGGGAGCCCAGTGTACAGACATTTGTTATTGTGAGCTTGTGTGGCCAGTTGTTTCCATTGTATCTGACTGTTTGTGACCCTATGGACAGTAGCCCACCAGGCTCCTGTGTCCATGGGATTCTCCAGGCAAGATTACTGGAGTGGGCTGCCATTTCCTTCTCCAGGGGATCTTCCCAACCCAGGGATGGAATCCGAGTCTCCTGCATTGGCAGGTGGATTCTTTACTGCTGGGCCACTCAATTATCAAAGGGATCACAGATTCCAAGCCATCCTAACATGGTCCTGAGTTGCTATGAAGTCCCCTCTCATTAAGGTTCAATTAGGCTCCCCTAACCCTGCCACTTCCAATTCATATACTGATATCCTAACCCCCAGCACCACAGAATGTGACTTTATTTGTAAACAAGTCATCACAGACGTATTAAATAGTTAGATGAGGCCCTACTGGAGGGGAGCGGGAATTCAGTATGACTACTGTTCTATAAGAAGAACTCCACGTGAAGGCACAGAGGGAAGATGGTATGCAGACCGGGCCATGTCACTGACAGGTTGGGGAACCCTGAGGCAGCCCGAGCTAAGCGAAGCACATGGCATGTTCTCATCTACACCCCTCAGAAGATGTCCCCCAAACTTGGTCTTGGACTTGCAGTCTCCAGGACTGTGAGATGATACACTTCTATCACCAAAGCCACCCAGCGTGTGGGAATTTGTTACGGCAGCCCTCGCAAATGAACACATCTCATATCCAAAGTGGTGAATACCCTGCAGTCCAGCTGCAGAGTGGATTGCCACGGTCCCCTCACATTTCAGAAGCGGGCGCCCAGCAATGTCAATCACATACACCCAGTGTCCCCCAGCACTTCTGGGCCTGAGTAAGGGGTGGACTTGGAACCTTTCCAGGCTGCCTCTTCCCTCCTTTCTGCTTCGGTGACATCTCCCACATTCTGTGGGTGGAGATACAGAGGGAGACAAAGGCTGTCGAGGGCTCTAGTTGGCATGGGCTGGTCGGTTGGATGAACACCCTGTGGATAGTGGCCAAGCCCCCAAGAGGGGCCCGGGGACTGAAGTCACCTACATGAGTGGCTCCTGTGGCCCTATGCACGGGGAGACATCGCCACTGAGCCAGCAGCAGCCTGGTACTTCCCTGCCTATCAGAGTCATGGTGGAGCAGAACCCACTACTGTGTCCCAGCCAGGAGACACAGCCTCTAGGCGACCAATTTCCTATGACTCCCACTGTGGCTCCTATTATTAGACGGTCTCAGAGTTCTAGGAATGAGAATGAGCATCTGACAAAAGGAAAGAACGCCCATGTGCTGCCATGAATGGGGCTGTCCCGCTGTTCTGTGCCACTGAGGCGAGTAGCCCACATCCCGCCACCTGGGGGCATCCTGCCCTGGAAATCTCGGGGGACTTTGGGAGAGGGGCTCAGCACGCAGCCACATGCCCAGTGTGCCCCAAGGCAGGGAGCAGAGCACATCGCAGTCACCTCCAGGATCTCACCAGGGAGTCCCGATGTATCTGCTCTGCTGCTGATCCACCCTCGTGAGCTCTGGCCCAACAAAGACCCCATCTTACTGCATTTATCTGTGGGCTGTGTGTATTAACATCCTCTCACGTCAGAAGCATGGGTTAAAGGGACTCAGGTTCAAATCCTAGCTGTGCGGCTTACTGAATGATCCTAGGCAAGTAATCTCACCTCTCTAAGCCTCAGTGTCTTCACCTGCAAACTGGGGCTTATTATACGTGGGGTTGCTTTGTCTGGACAAAACAATGTGAATGCATGTAAGAGGCTTCATGCCATGCTCAGAACTTGGGAAACGTCCAAACAATGGTGGTGGTGGTGGTTTTTTCTTTTTTCTTAAAAATCAATTCATGGGTGCTTTATTTATTTTTTCCATGGGTGCTTTAGAGCATTTTTTTTTTTTTTTTTGTCCATAGAGAGATTTTCAAACAGAGTCATCTATGGTTCCTTGGGTTTCCAAAATCTGAGATCACTAAAATGCTGATGTGAGCACCTGCATGGCTTATTCCTCGGCCCTAAGACCAGGAGGTCTGGCCCTGGGCCCAGGGAGGTGTACGAACCTCCTGAGACGACACATACAGTACAGAGTGTATGTGAAGTTCTCTTCAGAGGGAGGCTCTGGATGGTGTCAGATTTTCCAAGCAGTTCTCTGTCTACAAAGGGATCCTCTCTGAGCATGCTCTGAGTAGGTTGTTTGTGCCCAAGGGCTGGCCAAAGGGACCCATTGCTTACTGAGCCTGGGTGCCAAGTTGAAATACATTATCCCTATACTAACAATTGGGCCAAGTATGTACCATAATTCCCATTTTCCAGATGAGGAAACAGAGGCTTGGGGAGCTCAATCTGATAGCCAGACACTGGACCTGGCCACTTGCTTGTCCCATGACTAGCTGGCACTGGCCTGGGATTTCAGCTTAGGACACTCTGATCCCAAGGTGAGTCCTGTCCTTAGTACTGTGGTGCCTTGGGGAAACCCAACGAGGTACCACGGCCAGGAAGTGCCCTTGGTCAGAGCCTCAGAAGCTTGACCCCATAGCCCTCACCAGGCATGGAGGCACCAGAGCCCACAGGATGATGACGCTCAGGTCCACAGAGACTCCACGTCCGCTCCAGGAAGGACGAGTGCACTTCCCTCTCCAAGCGCTCCCCCAGTGCCTGGCTTGCCCCGTGGTGGGCCTTCTCTCGTGCTCTGCTGTGGGCTACAGACCCCAGGCAGGCAGTTGTTAAAAGCCTGGGTCCTGGCTGTTGCTTGTCAGTCACTCAGTTACATCTGACTCTTTGCGACCCCATGGACTGCAGACTTCCCTGGCCTTCGCCACGTCCCAGAGTTTGCTCAAACTCATCTCCATTGAGTCGGTGATGCCATCCAACCATCTCATCATCTGTCATCCCCTTCTCCTCCTGCCCTCACTCTTTCCCAGCATCAGAGTCTTTTCCAATCAGTCGGCGCCTGGAGGCAGGGAGAATGCTGATTCTGCCACTGATCAGCTCTGTGATTGAGTGACTCACCTCATCCCTCTGAGCCTCACTTTCTATGTTTATACAATGAAGCTAAATAGTACCTGCCTCACATGACAGGGTATTCTATTCTTCTTGTACTTTCTCCCATCAAGACCACCCTCTCTTCTCTCTCCATCTCCATCTATTTTCCTCTGAGCATGAACTCAATAAATGTTAGCAGCAGTGACTGCTATTGTTCCTGCGTTGTTATCCACGGCGTGCACGTTCACATCCGCTACTTTCCCCACATTTTAAGCTCCAGGGAGGCAATGATTGTTTATTTCCATGTCCCTAGCCCCTACCATAGCTGCTGGAGCGTAATACAGCATCAGGAAATGTTTGCTGCTGAACAATAAACTCAAAGAAAGTCCTGCTTACACCACTGATGGTTAGCATCGAACATTCAGAGCCCTAGACGCACTGCATAAAAGTACAGTTTTCAGGAAGGTTCAGAGCAATTTTTGACTGAAATATCCCTGCTAGGTTACTGGGGAGAGCTGGGGAAAGTTGGGACATGAACTTAACCTTAAGGCTATGTGCAATCGGACCAATTAAACCATCTTATGGCACATGTTTTGATATCTCCATCAACAATGGAATTTTAGGATGAAGGAAATATGAAGCTTGTTGATACTTCTTATTATACACTCCTTTTTGTTGTTATTTAGTCGCTAGGTTGTGTCTGACTCTCTTGCGACCTCATGGACTGTAGCCTGCCGCAGGGATTAAAAAGCCCTCTACCTTCCATTCTTCTAACTGCAAACATTTTCACCCACCCGTGTATCCATACCATCTTTCCAGTTATCCATCCATCCATCCATGCATCCAAATATCCATTCAAACATTCATCTATCGATCTATCCATCCATCCATTCAAATACCCATCTAAGCATTCATCTGTCTGTCCATTTATTTACCCATTCATCCATCTATCCATCCATTCATGCATACACCTATTAGTACATCTATCAACCTATACACCCATCATTAATGTATTGAACAGTTTCCAGCTTCCAGGCATTGTGCTAGACATTGTTGTGACCTATCACTGAATAACCTATGGATCCCAATTTCAAGCAATTTACATTCAAGAGAGACAGACAAACAAGTGAACAGATGTTTTCAATTTGGCATGATATGGGTGGGATATGGTGGAGTGTGTATGAGAATCTAAGGAAGGACACAAGACCTAGGAGAGTCCAGCAAGAGTTCCTGCCAGAGCCAATGTCTACGCTGAGGCAGGAAGGACCAGCAGGGGATGCTCTGTGGGGAGATGGGCTGTCCAGGCAGCAGGAGCAGCAGGTGCAGAGGCGAGGGCAAGAGGAAATGTGCTGAGCTGGGGGAACAGTAAGTTCTGTCCTGTCCGGATGGACTATGGGAAGTGAAGCTGGGAGGAATGAGAGAGTTGGCAAGAGTCCAGGGCCTTGAGTTGAGCTTGGACTTTGTCCCAAGAAACTGAGAAGCCATGGAGGGTTGTAAAGAGGCTTGAGTGAAGGGAGTGGCTTTAGAAACTTCCCTCTCACAGGAAATGGATTCCCTTTTTGAACAGGAATGGCACTTGGGAAGCAAGTCATCAAACTCAGAATGATACAAGAAAGGCTTCTTTCTTCTGAAATTTTCCATCTCCTTTCCCAGAATGATTTTATGCCTGGCTGAAAATCCAGTGATCCTGGCAGGAGGGGAGGTAATGGTTCATTATCTCTCAGTCATTAATATTGTCCCTGAAGAAGCTTCCTTGAAGCTCTAATGGGAAATTCAGACCCCAAGTCCAAGAGAGAATTTCTATAGAGCTTAATTACGGGCAATGATGTCTTTTGCTCAGTCAGTAGTGACGTTCCATTTCCTCCCTGGCCATGGTGGTGTTTGGGGGCCTGTTGCCAGGTTAGGGGTACCTACTAGAGCCAAGGCACAGAGCACAGGATACAGACTCACTGCCACCTACTGTGTGCCAAGCACTGCTGGATCCATGAGAAACCACATCAGGACCCTGTCTTCCAGAAGCTTATAACCATATTAGGTAGATAGGACCTGTGTGTAGAATGAATCAGTGATCCACATGGATCAGGCAAGAAAAAGAGGAGAAGAAAAAGAAAACAAGATAGAACATCAACGTCTCATTTGAAATGGTCATGGAGTCAAAATACCCTGCTTGTGGCTGATGAAATAAGAAGTGAAAGTGGAAGGCATTTCTTGAAGTTGCCAAGGTAACCAATGTGGGACTGAAAACAGTGATAGACTTACATTGGAAGGACAGGGCAGGACATGCTGATAGATAAGGTCTAAGGTTCAGAAATCAATAAGCATCAAGTATATGCGTGGCATTGAGAGATTTGGAGATAACCACAGAAGAAACTGCTAGAAGACGTAAGAACGGGAACCCTTGGGAAGCTGACTAAGGGTAGGAAGGGGTGGGACAAGGAGCTACTTCCCAGTGTAAGGCTTTGTCTCCTGTTTATTTTTTACCATGTGAATGTTCTTAGATAAGAGATTTTAAATATTCAAATAGAAATCTTGGCTTAAAAGAATCAGTGGCAAAAACTACGTGCATGGTGCAGGCAGTTAACACCACTGGCTTTGGAGCAAAGGGTCTCTGGATACAATTAAGAGGGGCTGTGAACTTGGATGGGAAAAAATAATTACATCTTTATGTTATTAACCTCGAGCTGAAATTTAGCATTTGCTTTCCTTATAAATACAGGGGGAAAGCCACATCGGTATTATCAGACTTGTGACTTTATCATTGATAGAAAATAGTAGGTATTTTCATATTACCTTATAGCTGTTAACAAATATCCCAAAATATTTTTGCTCATCACTTCTTCAAATTCACAGTGTGTTAGGCTCACAGCTACTCATTTAGTTAATGCATAAAGAAACACACGTATTCTCTACCTGTTTTTTATAAAAATACATTTTTAGTAACTACAACTCAACAAAATTGGTTCCTTCACAATCCTGTGTGTCATTTTTTATGCATTGAAAAACACTCTTCTGCCAAGGGGTCTGTGGGTTTTGCGAGAGGGCCAAAGGGTGTGTGGCATGAGATGGGTTGAAAAGCTTCTTTAGAGACAGGAGAGCAACGAGGGGTGATGGAGTTTGATAAACTGGGGGGAGGAGGATGCACCTGTTGAGGGGAGCTGGGACTCAGGCTGATGGAGAGGAGGGTAGAGGGTGCTGATGGAAGGGATGTGCTGATCCCATAGAGGTACGATCACAGGAACAGCAGCAGCAGAAGCTGCAATTTCTGAGCTCACAAGGTTTCAGACCTTTCTGTTTGACCTTGACAATAACCGTAAGAAGGTTTGTAATTCAATTTCCCTTTCAGAGCCAAGGAAACACAGCTGCAGACATGTTCAGGGGCTTGTCTGAGGTCCCATAGCTGGGAAGTCATAGAGCTAGAATTCACACCACGATCACCTTATCCCCTGACTTGCTTGTCTGTACTGCTGAGTATGGTAGAAGGTCTCAGTTAACTGACCAAGAAGCTGAGGATGGGACAAGTCAAGGGAAGCCGAGCACAGGATCCCAGTGTGCCTGGGAAAAGCTGAGCCTCTTTCCTTGCCCGGCTTCCTGCTAATTCCTCTCTCCTGGCACCTCATGGCTCTGGGAGGCTCCAGGAACCCCATGCCAGTTCTCTGGGCATTACTGTTAAGCCCAAACTCTGCCTAATCTGCCTTCAGCCCACCACTCAGACCTTCTGTCCCATGTTAGCTTTGGAGCCCCCTCCCAGCATCAAATCTTAACCATAACCTCCTAACTGGGCCCCCTAACTAGAATGCACATTTCTTCATACTACTAGATGTACCTGAACTAACATTTCTGAAATTGGGGTTCCCTTGTTGTCGTTCACTCAGTCACGTCCAGCTCTGCAACCCCATGAACTGCAGCATGCCAGGCTTCCCTAACTGTCTCCTGGAGTTTGCTCAAACTCAGGTCCATTGAGTCAATGATGCCATCCAACCATCTCATCCTCTGTTGTCCCCTTCTCCTCCTGCCCTCAATCTTTCCCAGAATCAGGGTCTTTTCCAATGAGTCAGCTCTTTGCATCAGGTGGCCAAAGTATTGGGGTCCCCACGGGGGTTCATAAGACACTCTGATCATTTAGAAGTGTTATCATTTATGTGTAGGACACGACCATCAGCCTTTCCTGGATCTGCTGATGACTTTCTCATCACTAGGAGCTGCCACATGATTCCAGTGACTGTTCTGTGATGATGGCAGCTGGGCTGAGCTGTCCTGCTTTAATTACTGCACAGGAATGAGAAGAAACCACCGGCACGGCACAGAAATGATCCTCCCCATGCCTGGAGAAGGCCAAAGGCTGGAACACCATGTTATACAGACAGAGGGCTCTGAGCAGTGTGAGGAGGAGAGAGGGAGGGAAAATCAAGTCCTCACAGGGCCTGGCGGGCAGAACCTGGGGGACCCCACAGGGCCTTCTGGTCCATGCATCATGTATTATGTTGCAAACAGAACTTCACTCAAGCCATCACTACACGTTTCGAGCTCAAGTCTGATTTGCTCTGTAATTGGGATGGTGTTCAATTTGTGGATTTGCTTTGGTTTTGTAGGAATATAAGCATGAAGAACTCGTACCTGCTGTTCTGCGGGTGCACAATTAAGCAGCATCATAATCAAAATATTTTATGACAACATTGAGGGAGAGTGTCTGTGAGAATGTGCCCTTGAAAAGTGTGCCATGTTTGAAAGACATGGACCTATATGCCATATTTTGAATTTTTTAAAAAAGTTTTCCCTTTCCATTTCTTTATTCTCTATTGAAGTATAGTTGATTTACAACGATGCATTAGTTTCTGGTGTACAGCAAAGTGAGTCAGATATGTAAGTGTGTGTCTTTCCCATTATAGGTTAGTACAAGATATTGGTCTCTGTGCTATATAGTAGATCCTTGTTGGTTAACTATTTTTTTTAATTAATATTTTATTGGCGTATAGTTGCTTTACAGTGCTGTGTTGGTTTTTTAAAATTTATTTTTAATTGAAGGATAATTGCTTTACAGCATTGTGTTGGTTTCTGCCAAACATGGTCAACTATTTTACAGACAGTGGTGTGTATCTGTTAATCCCAAACCCTAGTTTATCCCTCCCCAACCCCTCTCCCTGTTGGTAACCAAAAATTTGTGCCCTATATCTGTGAGTCTGTTTGGTAAATAGGTTTATTTGTATCATTTCTTTGGATTCCACATACAAGTGATAAAGGATATTTGTCTTTCTCTGTCTGACTTACTTCTCTTAGTATGATAGTCTCTAGGTCCATCCATGTTGCTGCAAATGGCATTATTTCATTTTTTTTTTTTAATATGCTATCATCTTGCAGGCTACACCTACTGCTCAAAAATTGCTGCTCACTTAGAATTAAATTCCAATCCTGCCAATCCCCATGGACAGGCTCTTCACTGCATCCAAATAGTTCAATTTAATCATTTTCAGCTAGTCTCTGCCAGTTTCCATCCGTGGCAGGTAAGGATAGGGGGTGCCAATGGCTCAAACCAGCACCTAAAACACCAATCAGTACCCAATGGGTAGCAACCACGACTAATACCAGCATCGTTGCTGGCTCACGGGACTGATGGACGTGACACCCAATGGTATAAAAATATCCTCTCCTGACATAGCGGTCTTTGCATCTCACAACCTGATCAAGAGAATACAGGAGAAAATGAGGTAAAGGTTCCAGCCAGAGTGGAGAAACACCTGGGAAAGAGACATGGGAGGCTCCATGATGACATGGGGAAGAACATTCTGGACTGGAAAACACAGTCTTGAGGGGATGGCCCAGCTCCGTGTAACCTTGGGCAAGCTACCTAACCTCTCTGAGCCTTTGGCTCTCAGTATATGAAGGAGGACAAAGGATCGTCCCAGTCTCTCCCACTTCACAGAGCAGGTGGGAAGAAGGCCAGGGAAGGGACACGGAAGAAGGCAGTGACAGCGACGTGAAAGGCTACCATTACTATCACTAGAGTGGCAGTGACGAGGCAGAGCCAGAGAGATGCTCACAGAGCCAGTGAGGGAGGAAGAGACAGAGAAGGAGAAGACCTTCATTGCCTCGACCGTCTGTCCCCTCCCCAGTGCTAACTTGGCACCGTCCTGAGAGATTTCCCTCCCGGCTCCCACCCTTGGCTGCGTCCAGCTCACACAGGCTCCCTGGGGCTGTCTTGCTGGCTGCTGAGGTCCCAGTTGGGAGGCCAGAGGATCAGGTCACAGCCCCGCTGGAAGAGGAACCTCGTGGGGACAGAGCATTGACCGCCCAGAGCAGGGATGCCTACTGGGCCTTGCTAAGCTCAGACCACACCACTGGGGTCCTGGAGCTCAGCATTGTCCCTCCATTCCTCTGAATGTAAGAGAGTCACCACTTCTATCTTCCAGAGGGTACCCTGGGGGCCCCGAGGCTAAGTAGGAAGATCCTTTGGGGGAGTTAGCTAATATGCAGATCCAGTGGGCAGAAGGCAGCTTGTTTCTTGAATCCATAGGGATTGCTGGCCAATTGCACAATTGGCTTCCTTAAGACTGAATTTGTTTTCTCTGCTTTGGGGTCTGAGTCTTTCAAAATATTTGGTCTTTATTTGAGATAGTTTGTTTTTCTTTGTAAGCAGCGAATGTCTCTGTATAATGCATTATTCCAGGGGAATCCTGGTGAGCATTTGCAAACCCATTTTTTTCCCCCTAAATTTTCTTGAATAATGAGCTCCACTTTGATTTAAACATTTTTATAAGAATTTTTCCTATTAATTCTAAAGTGATTTTTTAAAAAAGACATTTGGCAGGAGTGGGTGTGGGTGAGGAATGTGTCAAAGTTGCAGACTCATTCATCCCTAATGAAGTGGAAGGGAAGTGGAACCAGAGGAGAACTAGGATAAAAAAAGAAAGTAACAGAATCAAAGGAGAAAAGAAATAGTGTAATGGATGTGTGTGGGCTTTGAATAGGCATCTTGTTACGTGGGTAAGTGCTTGAGCTGGAAGAGATACAGGGAGGAGCAGTCAGAGCTGGAATCTGGCCAGAAACAGAGTCCTGGGACCTGAAGGTACTGCCCCCACTTCCCTCTTGGCCTGGGGGCCTCAGTTGCCACATCTGTCGAATGGGTTGAAGCCATGTTCCCAGGGCTGCTGGGGGTGGGGCAGGGAACAATGAATGAATAGGAAAAGTGCAAGCTGTAGGGTGCTGTGCATGCATGAGTGGCTTGTTATTGGGGTGGGCAGGCGGGGGTTGGACTGAAGGGTATTCAAGACTCTCTCTGGCTCTTAGAATCCAGAATTTGATGAAAATACATAGACACACACTTGCAAGTATAGACCCATGCACACAGATACACCCCCGCCCCCCCGCACACACCCTTTCACTTGCTGGTTCTCACACACCCGCACGTGTGCCTGTGTATGTACCACACACAGGCAAGCTCATTCATTACACACCCCCACACGGTCCCCACACACCATTCAATACACATGTGCATCCCCCCACCACAACTGCCCACACACACACCCTCACAGGGGCTTCCTCACCACACGTACTCACACACGCTCATACACATACCCTCCACACTCTTTATCACACACATGCCCTTAAACACATTCTTGCACACACCCACACCCTCCACAGTCCTGCACGCACATTCTCATGCACTCAGGTGATCCTCAGTTAGATAGTCCCTCCTGGCCTGCACGCCACCTCCCTTTCCCAGCTGAGCTCTGGATGAAAAGTGAGGCAGGAGATGGATGGGCCCCAGGCTGGGCAGCTGGAGTTCATCCCTTGTGGACAGACATTCCAAGATGGAGAGGAGGAGGAGCTGAGTTCTGCTCAGATAAGAGACCACGTATTCCACATTGTCAAGGTCAAGGTGACCTTCCCGACTATGCTTGCCCAGAAAGGCTCCTTGGAGGTCAAAAGGGTGGGAGTGTCACCTCACAGTAAGTGATGTCAACCTACCCTTGCCTCTTCACCAGAATCCATCTTGGCTGAGAGGTGTGTGTGCACACGTGGGAGGATTCTGACTTAAACCAAATATGACCTTGGAATCAGGCAAAGCAAGGCAAGTGGCCAAAGGAAACCAGGAAGAGATGCCCCAAAGAAGTGATTCAAGCTACCACGGCGGGTGCGCCTCTGAGTCCACCCACGTGTCTATTTACACATACGGTACTCTTCCTCCTAATAAACATCTTACTTGCTCCACTACTTTCCATCTTTGTGGGAATTCTTTTCTGCAAAGCCGAAGAGCAAGGGCCTTGTCATGGGCGACTGGTCTAGTGACCAGGACTTAGCGCTCACTGCCACTCTCTGGCTGGGAACTGAAACCTGGCTTCACGTCGCTGCAGGCCGAGGCCACCCAAGGTCAAAAGCAGAGTAGATCCTCTGTCCTCTGCCCCTGCTGAGCTCACACCTCACAGCCCTGAACGCAGGCCTCTGCCCCCCCCACTCCTACCATGCCCAGAAACCACTCAAAGCTTCCATCTTCTCAACCCCTTGGCCATGTCTGTCTTTCTGTTCCATCCTTGGTGTTTAATGACCCCCCTCCCCATCACAAACTGAGTTCCATGAGATTAGGGATCCTTTCTGTCTTACAAACACATCCTCAGAGCCTGGCACACATAGCCGGAGTTCTGGAAACAGCTGTTGAATAAATGAATGGATGGATGGATGGATGGTTGGACAAGGGTGTGGTGCCTAGAGGAAGATATGGTCTGCTCAGACCCGGGCTCTGTGTTTTGGGAGCAAGGCGTGGGGAGACCATGGGGGCCTGCCCCCTCTCGGTCAGTCCCAGGGCGCTGTTCCCTCCTGGAGGCAACTCTGCTCCGTCCACACGCATCCCCTCTTTGCCTCCGCCTGAAGGACCCAAAGTATCGATGACACTCGGGACCTGACCCTGGCAGCCATTTATGGCTCACCTCCCGGGGCTCCCAGGTCTCTCTGGGACTTGCGGGAAAGAACTGGATTCTGTAGGCTCACGGCACCCTATAACCTGACCGCACATCCATCCACCAGTTCCGCCATCTGCAGCGTCCCAGCACTTACCGTGTGTGCCAGGAATGGGGCCACTCGGATCACTCGCAAGTCCTACCCACTGTTCCAGGAGGGAGCCCCAGGTAGCATCCACAGCGGAGAGCCGACCAAGCAGAGGCTCTGGGAGGGAAGGACCTGGCCTGGGGCCGTCACCTGGCAGGTGGCAGTGCTAGGATTTGAATCCAGGCCCCAGGCTGCTCGAGGCCACGTTTCCCTGACTTCACACACTGGGTCTGGGGCCCCGTTCTGGCCTCCCCCAGCCCTCTGTGCTTCTCCATTGGGCCAGGGCACCCTCCCTCACCCGTCCACTGCCTGCCTCCTCCACCCTACTAGGAAGTTCTCAGGGGCAGCACAGGAGGCCAGTTTGGTGCCTTGCCCGAGTGTCCTTTGTCCAGCAATGTACGCACTCCCCAGCTGCTGATCTTTATTCCCGGAGAACAGCCTTATGTAGCCAAGCTGGTTTGCTGGGGAAAGATGACACCCCTCACCCTAACACCACCAGTGACTGGCCAACACGGGGATCCTAAAGGCTTGCTCCCTTGCCTCAAGGTGGGATCAACTCCGCGGTGCCACTCACACTCGGAAGCCCCCCATGGGGTCAGCTGAGTGTCTCCAGGCTTGTTAAGCCCCTTCGGCTGCCCTCTCCTGCTTCCCTTACTCTCCCTTTCTAGAAAGCACTCCCTCCACCTGTTAATCATTATAACCCCAGTGCCGAGATCAAGGGCAGGTGGCAGTATCCCTTACTGAAGGAAGGAGCCATTCCTTCTGCCCTCAGTGCAAAGGCTGTGTTGAGGATCAGTTCTTGGCAGAGGGAAGGGGTGTGGTTTACCATCGTCACCCCTCTAATCCTTGTGCCTTGACCAGTATCCTGCCTGGAGTAGGAGCTTAGTGAGTGTTTGCTGAGTGAGTGAATCAGTGAATGAATGACTGACTCATCTTTCCCCGGCCCCCATGCCTGCCTTTCTCCAAACCTTTCAGGCCACCTCGCCTTCACCTGCTGGGTATCCTCACCTGCCAGGTAACTTCACCTGCCATGTCCACCCTGGCTGGCTTTGACTTCACACCAAAGTGCTTTGCCAGCTGCCCACACCCCCCAGGGGTTCACTGAGGGACCTCACCCTCCTCCCCAAGGGCAGGGGATCAGAGGGAGCCTGGGCTGCACTGGGCCAGACCCCCACCCGAGATTCACACCCAGGCTAGCTCCCCTCTGTTCTACTTTTGGACAAAAGTGCTCTGCGGTTGCAAAGACTTCGGAGCTCTTTGCATTTTCCAGCTGCCCCACCGCCCGCTTAAGTGGGGCACATCCTCCCTTTTGTTGCCCCACTTGAATTTTGTTTGTAGACGTTCTGCTCATGTCCCTATCTAGACGGAAACTCCCCAAGGACTCTAGCCTAGAGGTTAAAAGCTTGGGCTCTGGAGCCAGAAAGGCCTGGGGCAGGTCATGAAGCCCCCTCACAGCCTCATTTTTGTGTAGCTATAAAATGAGGAAGTAATAGGGCTGCCAGCTGACCTGGGCACAACTTCAAAAAGATGAATCCTGTATATGCCTGACTTGTGGAAAATAATAAGTGGCACCTTCTAGTATTTATTAGTTACCTGAGCAAGTGCCTCAGGCATACCTGGTAGTTAATCATCAAAATGATCACACTTTCCTTTGGAAAAGGAAGTTAAACCACGTGTATGTGTAAAGCTCACCCTGTTCTTGTCATGACCACTGGGTTCTAATGAAAGTTACTAATTCCAGGTAAACACTGGGGACAGTCTAGTGGCAGCTGCATGGCTAAATGGGGCTCTTATGCCTTGCTGCGAAAGGACCAGAGAAGGGCCCTCAAGGTTCTTCTGCTTCTTAAGCACCTGGCTTTCTTCCAGATCCAAGCTTGCTGTGTACAGACGGCAAGGAAAGTTGGAAGAGAGGATGATTTCTCATTTCCCAGACTCGCTGGTGCAACTGCAGTGTTGAGCCCAGCATAGCGGTGCACAGCGCTTGCTCCATCAATATTGTGGGGTGAATGAAGGAATAATTCCTTTTATGGATTAAAAGGAATGGATTTGAACTCTACCACAACTTTTGTCACCACCAAGTTTAGGGGTCTCTCAATCAATACTTTTGAGTGAGTGAATGAATTCTAGGTTCACTCTCACAATGCCAGTTCTGAGCCCAGGTTGTAGCCTGGAGGAGGCCTGTGACAAATATTTATGGAGGAATGAACTAGATCCAGTACTTCCCAGAAACCAGCTGAGCTTCAGCTGTGGTCGCCCCCGCTCACCCCAGGCCCACAGACAACATTCCAGGGACCGAGCCTTCGGATTCCAGCCACCAGCCTGGCTTGGCCTCAGCCAGTCCAGTGGGAATGGTGTCTGGGACACAGAGCAAGTTCAGGGCCTGGGGTGCATGACTGGGATCTAGCTGGCTCGCCAGGGAGCTCGTGGGTGCTCCCCTTGGGAAACACTGCCACCTAACCTCCACGATGGACTGAGCTGGCAAGAGCAGACCGCAACGACCCAGGGACACTGCCAAGGAGCCCCCGTCTGCACAGCACTGGCATCAATACAACCACACACATACACACAGATGGGGACGTGTAGCTGTGCCCTGCTGCCCACAGGGCTCTCTGCCAGCAGCCCGTCCTTCCTCCCGAGCCCACATGTCGGAGCCAACCACGTGTTGGAGCCACCATCCAGAACGGGCTCCAGTGATCCACACAGGTGATCCTCCTCAGCTCCTAAAGTCACCGCACGTGGCGCAAGCACGTGGACACACACCGGCATAGCTCCACCTCCCAGGGTCCGCCATCCTGTTCCAAACACACCTTGCCTCCGCCCCAAGCTGGCGGAGGCTGCAGACCACCCAGTGGTACCACCAAGGGACAATGCCATCTGTCACCAGGGACCTGGTTCATGGATAATAGCACACCTCTCAGCCAGGAACTGGGGCCCCAGGTCAAAGTGTGGGCCCCAGGACAAGTCACCATGTAGCTGGGAGGTACAGAGCTAGACTTGTCTCTGACCACCCCCTAGTCTGTGTCATGGGTTGGCAGCTGTCTCCTCCTTTGCCACTACTGGGACTGACTCCCCACTGGGTACCATGGGGTAGCTCGGACCTGCAGAAGCCTGCATGCTGGACGACGCCCCAGAAGCCTCAGGGGTCCTAGGCCAGGGCCCTACTTGCCCCCGGCTGTGCACCAAACCATGCGGCACTCTGAAACCAGAGGACTCCCCCTGAGTTCTGGCTTGGGGAGGGAGCAGCCCCCCATGTCAGCTTCCTGCAGGGGTCTCATGCCAGGCAACCAAACGGGGCCACCCCACGACAAGAGCTGGCGGGCTGGAGGAACATGCGTGGCCTTGGGTGCCCAGACAGGCTGGCACAAAGAGCCAGTTCTTTCAGGGTGACGAGGAAAGAGTTGGGACCCTAAAGCCTCCCTCTGGGCTGATTGGCTCTTTGTTCACCCCTCAGGTCCCCTGCAGCTGCACGATCCAGGGAGAAGGCCTCCAGGCTGGCATTTGGTCCCTGCAGGTCAAGCCAAAGCAAAGGGGGTCAGGGATGCTAGAAGCCTGAGATGCCCCAGCAAAGCAGAGACTGCAGTGAGCCCCTCTGCCCTACCACGGCCCAGCCGGGCTAGCCAGGCCTGCCGGCCTGGGAGTTGGCCCCCCAACCTGGGTACTCACCGGCTCCGGCGAGGCCTCCTCCTGGCGTGGTGGCAGGCGCCCCTCTCAGGCCTTGCTCCCCATCTGGAGAGGCCAGCGGCACTAATCAGCCGCCTGGTGTGGTGTGAGCCTTGTGGCTGGGGCTTAATTGACACCAGGTGGCCCCTCCCCAGGGGCAGGCTGGGAGGCGGCTCTGCCGAGGCCAGGGGGTCAAAGCCGGGGCAAGGGGGCCTGCACCCAGGCCCGGCTGATTCAGGCCTCCCCTGGAGAGACCGGGGCAGTCAGGCAGCCGCTGGCCACCCCTCCCCTCCTCGCCTGCCGGCTGCCTCCATCACACACCCAGGCTTCCCTAGGCTCTGACCTTTCTTTCATTTCAGAGGCAGCAGTGGCAGTGACAGCCTCTGCCCAGGAGGAGGGTGGCTCAGGTTTCCCCCCAGCTGGCTGGGGGCAGCCGCGAGCGTGTGCGCTGGGTCTGCAGTGGCCAGGCTGGGCCCGCAGGGTCCTGAGGAGGGCCACCCACTGCAATCACAAAGGATCCCCCAAACCATCTTTTATTGAACACTTACTACATGCCAGGCCCCTGCATGGTCCCCACACGGACCCCCCATTAACTCTCTTGGGCCCTGAGAGGTGGGTATTTATTTAACCCCACTTAGCAGATGAAAAAATAAAAAAAAATAAAAGCTCAGAGAAGCTAAGCTTTCCCCCCAAGGTCACACAGCAGGAAAGGCACCAAGTCAGGAATTTTAGTTGCTACCTGCAAAGTGAGGAATCATTTTTTAGATAGGGAAATTGAGGCTCAGAGACAGGAAGCCAAGTCTCAAGGTCATAGAGCAAAGTGCGGAATTTGGATTTACCACCAGATGTATTGGGTCAGGCTGCCTGGAAAAACAAAGTCTGTGTGTATGCTGAAACATAAGCTTTCTTTTCTGACCTGCATGAGTCCCTGCCTGTATTAGGGCTCTGAGGTAGAGCCACAGGTGGACTTTAGGGGTAAGCACATTGGACATAGTATCAGGAGACCTGTGCTGAAGTTCCTGTGTGATCTTGAGCAAGTTACTCTACCTCTCTGGGCTTTGTTGAAGCTCCAGTGAACATGAAATGGGATGCCATGTCGAAAGGGCTTTGCGACTGGGACACACAGGGCAAGACTGGGGAGTGCTAAAGTGGTCCCTACTCTGTCCCCAGTACCCCTTCTCAGAGGCCCCCCACCCCTGCCCTAGCCCCTCATTGCCAGGGGCAGCAGGACTTAGCAGTTAAGAGCACGCACGGGCTCTGCAACCACACAGACATGGGTTTAAGCCCTGGCTCTTCCTCACCAACTTGGGTGACCTTCAGAGGTCACTTCCCTTCTCTGGGGCTCAATTTTTCATCTCTAAGAGGTGCCAAAGAGGTGCCTCTGTGCTGGGGCTGTATAAGAATAAATGAGAAAATGCCAGCATCTGCCTCTTTACTCAATCACATCTACTGAACACCTACTGTGCTTGGGTTCCCACGCTGGGCGCTATGTGCCCTGCTGATGGAGACTGATGATAAATTTAAAAGACACATATATGCGTAATTCCTTGTAGAATGTCCTCCAAAAATAGGAAGTAGCTGTTGCTACTTGTTGAGCACCTCCTATGTGCCAAGTACTCTTACAGGCTCTGGGCATCCAGCAGTGAACAGTGAGGATGGACCCCTGTCCACATGGAGCTGACAATTTCTAATAATTAACCACGACAATCCATTGCAATAATAATTATTTTAAGACCATTCTCTGGCAACACACACACACACACACACACACAAACTGTGTTCCCTGGTGTCTCACTGGTAAAATAACACGCCTGTCTGCTGGGTCTGCCCCTCGGGGAGCTCCAGGGTGGAGCGTGCCATTCCAGAATGTTCTTAGGTCTAATCCTCAGTGAGGTTCATGGGCTCCTTTTTGGTGTGACTGACGGGCAATCCGGCCAGCAGCCCATCCCCCTTGCCCAGGCTCAGACCCCACGTGGGTTGGGAGAAGCTGAGCCCGTGACTCAGCCGGCCTGACCTGTCAGGCTGAGAAGGAAGCAGGCAGCTGGCTGGGCTGTGAGCCACAGGGTCCTTCTGAGCCAGACGTGGGGCAGGTGGCCAGGGTGAAGACTGGGGCCTCCAGAGGGGAAGGGCTCTGAGTTAGGTGACTGCACCCTGGCCCCTGGTTATCTCACTAGTAAAGAGAATATTCTAGAAAGAAGCAGTGAGAGGGACTTCGCTGGCAGTCCAGTGGTCAAGATTTCACCTTCCAATGTAGGGGTGGGGGTTGTGGCTTCGATCCCTGGTCGGGGAGCTAAGATAGCACATGCCTCATGGCCAAAACAAACAAAACATAAAACAGAGAAGCAATGTTCATAACAAACTCAATGAAGACTTTAAAAATGGCCCACATCAAAACAATCTTAAAAAAAAAAAAAAAAGCAGTGAGAAATCATAGGATGTTCTGCTTTGTGAGGGAATGAGCTCCCCGTCAGTCAAAAGATTCCAGCAGGATGCTGTTAAGGGGACTCCAGAAATGGGGAGAGTGTTCTAGAAAAGCTAGTCGATTTCTCCTGACATCACCTTCTCCTGGAAGCTTTTTCTGAGTCCATCTCCCACGCTAGTCAGGTGTTTCCCTGACCTCCCCCCACCCCTGGGTTCACCCTTGCCCCCAGTCAGCACTTACTGCCCTTTGCCAGAAGGGCCAGTTCACTTGTCCATCTTGCCCACAAAACTGAGCCCCATCTCCTCTGTCCCCTTTACACTATGAAATCCTCAGTACTCAAACACAGAGTGTGGCACACAGTAGGTGCTCAGCAAATGTTTCTTGTATTAAAAAATGTATATATCGAAATGATGATCTACCATGCCCTTTCATACTTTGAGCATTTGGTACTTTGACAAGGAGGAGTCTTGCCATTTCACTCATTCATTCAACAAATATTTCCTGAGCACGTCCTTTGTGCCAGGCACTGCCCTAGGCTCTGGGGATACAGCGGTGATAAAGACTGATAAAAAATCCCTGTCTTCAGCGAGTCTACCTCTTTATGATTGTACCTTTAATTAGGTAATCTTCACAGGTGTTTTTATTAATAACAATAATAGCCATTGCCATACAGCACAGTTTCTAAACCTCAATGCTATTTATTGATTAGTGTTTGAAGTGGGAGCTGAACCCTGCATGGTAGGAGGTTTAGCAACATCTCTGGTTTCCACCATTAAATGCCACTAGCAACCTCCTCCCTCTAAGTGTGACACCCCAAATGTTTCTAGACATTGCCAACTGCCGTAGGGGAAAACACCACCCCTAGTTGCTAACCTTAGTTATCTGTGAAGCACCTACTATGGAATATGCACTTTGTATTCATTCATTTACTCCATCTCTAAAATAACTCTAGGAGGCAGGGGCAATTATTTTCATTTTACAGATGAGGAAACAGAAAAGATTAGTCATTTGCTTACGGCCCCAGATTTGCACATGCAGCCCTGCACACGTAGCTTACCAGCATCCCTGTGCAGAAGGCAGGGCCAGTGGACCCTGGGAGCCGGGATACCTGCTGCAGAGACCAATCTCAGAGTGGCATAGCAGGTTCCTTGTCTGGGCTCCAGGGGTCTGCTGTCAGCCTGGAGCTGAATTCTTTTCTGGTTTCACCCTGTAGCCCCTTGCAGAGCACGGGGCCTGGCACCCAGTTGGCCTTCCAGGGCAGCAACAGATGGGAGAAATATGCTGCAAGCCAAAGACCTAATTATAAGCTTTCTAGTAGCCACTTTAAGAAGCTGAAAAGAAACAGGCAAAATTAATGATAGTAAGGTATTTTATTTAACCGGACCTAGTCGAAAATAATCACATCAATATGTAACCATTATACAAAATTGTTAAGAAGATAGTTTACATTCCTTTTGCTTTTTTTTTTCACACCTTAGAAATCCACTGTGGATTGTACACATACATCTCCACTCAGACTCATTACACTTCCAGGGGTCAATAACCACAGGTAGCCTGTGGTTCTGTATTGGGTAACACCATTGGCTTCCCTGGGGGCTCAGCAGTAAGAATCTGACTGTCAATGCAGGAGATGCCGGTTCGATTCCTGGGTTGGGAAGATTCCCTGGAGAAGGGAATGGCAACCTACTCCAGTATTGCCTGGAAAATCCCATGGACAGAGGAGCCTGGCAAGCTAAAGTTCAGGGAGTTGCAAAGAATCAGATATGACTGAGTGAGTGAGCACATGCATGCATTCGAGAAAGTTTGTTGATCGTGGGAATGAACACAGGAGGTAGGATATTCCGAGCGCAATGGATAAGGCATCCCTGGGCCCACAGAGCCTATGGGCTGTCACACGGTACTGTCAGTTTTTCAGCTCACCTCTCTGTCTTCCAAGTTCATCTGTCTTGTTCTCCTTGGAGCCCAGCCCCAGAGCCTGGCTCTTGTAGGAGAAGCAGTGCGGTCTGGTGGCTTGGAATCAGAGGCCTGGTGTTTATCCTGGCTTAACTACACAGCTGAATGGCTCTGAGCCTCAGTGTTCTCATCTGGAAAGTGGGAATGATGACAGTTTCACTTGGTGCGGTGCACTCAGTGGAATTTTCTGCCATTATGGCCATGTGGGCACTAAGGTGGTTAAACTCTATCCCCATGTGGCAGGTCTGATGGAGACTTGCTTTTCAAACTTTAACTGTTAGTCACTCCGTCGTGTCTGACTCTTGCTGCCCCATGGACTGCAGCCCACCAGGGTCCTCTCTTCGTGGAATTCTCCAGGCAAGAATACTGGAGTAGGTAGCCATTTCTTTCTCCAGGAGATCTTCCTGACCTAGGGATCAAACCTGAGTCTCCTGCATTGCAGGCAGATTCTTTACTATCCGCAACAGGGAAGCCCAATTTTAACTAAATTTAAATGTAAATAACCACAAGTGGCTAGTGGCCACAGTGTATCAGCACAGTTTTGGAGCATCACTGCAGGGGACGAAGTCTAAACCTCCTGGCCCAAAGCAGGCCTTCCCCGCTTGGTGCCTGGTTTACCAGGCTGGAGAGGCTATACTGTGTGTGGAGGTCCCTTTACAGTACTCAGGGTACTGATGTGGGTGTGAGGAAATCACCTCAAGGTCCGGAAAAGAAGCCTCTGAGGGGATTGAAAGTGAAAGTGAAAGTGAAGTCACTCAGTTGTGTCAGACTCTTTGCAACCCCATGGGCTGTAGCCTACCAGGCTCCTCCCTCCGTGGGATTCTCCAGGCAAGAGTACTGGAGTGGGTTGCCGTTTTCCTTCTCCAGGGGGTCTTCCCAACCCAGGGTCTCCCGCATTCCAGGCAGATGCTTTAACCTCTGCTCCACCAGGGACTCTAAGGGAATTAGGGTGGGGCTATTTGAAATGCAAATGCTGCTAAGCTGCTGCTAAGTCGCTTCAGTCCTGTCGGACTCTGTGCGACCCCATGGACGGCAGCCCACGAGGCTCCCCCGTCCCTGGGATTCTCCAGCCAAGAACACTGGTGTGGGTTGCCATTTCCTTCTCCAATGCATGAAAGTAAAAAGTGAAAGTGAAGTCGCTGAGTCTTGTCCGACTCTTAGCGACCCCATGGACTGCGGCCCACCAGGCTCCTCCATCCATGGGATTTTCCAGGCAAGAGTACTGGAGTGGGGTACTTGAAATGCAAATATCTTGATACAATTTACTGGGATGCCGAGCGCCATGAAAGCCTCAGAAGAACCTGCTCTCTCAGAGGTGCTGGAAGTCTCCAAGTTCATTCCGGCAAAGACCTTGCATCTTGAACATCAACCTTTGATGGGAAGATGAGAAAGAAAGGGTAGCTGGAACCAGGTAGCCCACAGACTTGAGGTAGGGGCAGGTGAGGCGGAGGCCACAGGATTGTTTAAACTGTGAGAAATGGGGAGGAAGGGTGACTGCCACCTTGAAATAGTGCTGGCCCTTCTGTGGGTAATCTATCATAAAACTGGTAACAACAGCTATCAGTTGTTGAGGGCTACTTCTGTGCCTGGCATGGAGTTAAATGGTTTAATGTGAATTATATCATTTACTGCTCACAATAACTCTATGGCATAGAGACCTGTGGGCTTCCCCAGTGGCTCAAGCAGTAAAGAATCCACATGCAGTGCAGGAGATACTGGAGACTTGGGTTTGATCCCTGGGTTGGGAAGATCCCCTGAAGCAGGAAATGGCAATCCACCCCAGTATTCTTGCCTGAAAAATCCCATGGACAGGGTGGCCAGGTGGGCTACAGTCCATGGTGTCACAAAGAGTCAGACATGACTGAGTGACTGAGCATGCACACGTGATTGAGACTTGTACTGTCTCTGCTATGTGAATGGTGGAACTGAGGTTCAGATTGGTTAAGCAACCTGCCCAAGGTCACACAGCAACAGAGCTGAGATGCCAACACAAGTCTGGCTGACTGTGAAGCCCTCTCTCTTTTCTCTACGGTGTGATACTGTTTCCTTATGCAACTCCCATTATGTTTCCATGGCTTCTTAGTGATTCTGTATCAATCTTGACATTAGTGTTACAAGGTCACGTCATACTATCATTTGGTGATGATGAAAAAACTGGGCCGCCAATAGGTTTAACAACTTATCTAATAAAATATTAGTGTTAAGAACACTGTTAATGAAATTGACTCTAAAATTGGTTTGTACAATGTTTTTATATTTAAAAATAAAGCCTGTCATCTTTGCTCAAATTTAATCTTTCTAATTTACATAGAGGGTCACTGTCTTCATCCTCTTGACTCTGGGTGTTTTGTAAAGCTCCTTTGCAAGAAGAAATGACCTTAAGACCTGACATCATATCATGTGAATGATGAGCAGAGATCTGGGCTAGAGCCTTGGGTTTCAGGTTTGTTCAGTTTGCAAATAACAACATCAACAAAAATTCTAACCGAGCTTTGGGGAAAAGAGGAGAAAGGGGGAAGAACTGATTAGAATCCAGCTGGAGAATCCAAGGAATCTGAGGAAATGCAGAAATTCTGTCAGCAGCAGAAATTCTTGAAGGTCTTTGAGTCACAGACTGACTCCTAATACTAATCAATCCTTCCCTGCAAGCCCCAGTTCAGAATTAGAAATTCCCAGGAAAAGACATCTGATTGGTTCAGTTTGGGTCACGTGTCTACCCCTAAACCAATCAGCTATGGGTCAGTTCAGTCGCTTAGTCGTGTCCGATTCTTTGCGACCCCATGAAGCACGCCAGGCCTCCCTGTCCATCACCAACTCCTGGAGTTCACTCAGACTCACGTCCATCGAGTCAGTGATGTCATCCAGCCATCTCATCCTCTCTCGTCCCCTTCTCCTCCTGCCCCCAATCCTTCCCAGCATCGGAGTCTTTTCCAATGAGTCAACTCTTTGCATGAGGTGGCCAAAGTACTGGAGTTTCAGCTTTAGCATCATTCCTTCCAAAGAAATCCCAGGGCTGATCTCCTTCAGAATGGACTGGTTGGATCTCCTTGCAGTCCAAGGGACTCTCAAGAGTCTTCTCCAACACCACAGTTCAAAAGCATCAATTCTTTGGCGCTCAGCCTTCTTCACAGTCCAACTCTCACATCCATACATGACCACAGGAAAAACCATAGCCTTGACTAGACGGACCTTTGTTGGCAAAGTAATGTCTCTGCTTTTGAATATGCTATCTAGGTTGGACATAACTTTCCTTCCAAGGAGTAAGAGTCTTTTAATTTCCTGGCTGCAGTCACCATCTGCAGTGATTTTGGAGCCCAAGAAAATAAAGTCTGACACTGTTTCCACTGTTTCCGCATCTATTTCCCGTGAAGTGATGGGACCGGATGCCATGATCTTCGTTTTCTGAATGTTGAGCTTTAAGCCAACTTTTTCAGCTATGGGTAGGCGGGGCTTAATCATATAGTCATGGAGCAGAAAGTACTGCTGGGATATACACATCCGTGCAGAGAAGACAGGGTGGGCAGCCAAGGAAAAAGGGACCCTTACCTTTGACACAGAACCCTCTTTCCACACTCAGTGTGGCTTGATGTCCTCTCACTGTCCTACTCTGAACAGACCTGTCTCTTCCTTCCCTAGAAAGTGCTGACAATTCTGTACTGCAGGAGTCAGCGAAAATTTTCTGTAAAGGACCAGATAGTAAATATTTTTAGCTTCACAGGCCATACCATGTGTGTTGCTGTGTCCCGATAAAATGTTATTTATGGACACTGAAATTTGAATTCCATATAATTTTCATATGTCACAGAATCTTCTATTTTCAACCACTTAAAAATAAAAGACTCATTCTTGTGGGCTGTGCAAAACTAGGTGGCTAGTCAGGTGGGGCTTGGGGGCTGGAGGTTGCTGATCCCCTGTTGTCATGAAGAGTAACATTAAGTCCTTTGATCTGTATGTTTACTTCAAGATAGAGAAAGCAGCAGTGGAACCAAACATCACTTCAAATATGTTACAAGTGAAAGCTAAACCAGCCTTAGGAGGACTTAATTAGACATGTAATAAAACAGCTGCAAATCTGGCCTAAGTGAGTGATGCTGGTCAATTCACCTCCTCCCCCAGGTCAGTGTCTAGGGGACATCATTCAGCTATGTTTCACCTCTGCCTCCTTATCAAAGTGGTATTGTAATTTCTTATTCCTTGAAGAACTTCTAGCCATTATTCTTTATGTGGGATCTGATTTTCCTTTAAAAAAAAAAAAAAGGCTCATTGAGGTTGGAAAATGTCACATAGAACAAAGAATCAGAATGGTGCTGGACCAGAAAATCACAGACCTGCTCCCCACCCTCCCTCTGAAGCCTAACCCCATAGTCAGGCTCCTGGTAGCGAGTCAGATATTAAAAAAAGAAAAGAGGAAGCCATCAAATACATTGAAATCCTCAGAGGTATGGTTGGAGGCATTGAAGCTTCGTTCTTTCTGGATGAACGATCAGAGGGGAAGGAGTCCAGTGCTAGAGCTTCAGGCTCTAGCCCCTGTTCTGGGAGTACCTCCTGGCAGGGAGTGGGGGCAGGGGAGGGGCTGGGTCTATAGGTGAGGACATTACAGGTGCACCATTGCTCAAAAGCCAGTCTTTCTTGTACGAGACGGAACTCTTGGGTTTGTGAGCTGGAGAGAGAGCTGCTGCAAACTCCAAAGACACATAGGCTCCAATAATAGTGTAATAACAAAGGCAAGTATCAGCTTTTTTTGAATTATGAGCTAGGCTCCATGCTAAATGGCTCACATATATCAGCTCCCTGAAGCTAAGAAGTTAGATATGATTATTGTCCCTATATGATGCCTGAGGAAATTGAGACTCTGAGACTGGCATGGGTGACTGTCTTAGCTTGGCTTCTCCCAGAAGCAGATCCTAAGGAGTCGTGAGTGAGTCATTTATTAAAGATGTGTTCCAAGGGATGATGGGTGGGGAGAAGGCAGGCAAGGAGCCATTTCAGGCTAGGTCCAGTCTCAGCCTGATCCTGTGGGGGAGGGGGGGCTCCAGAGTGTAAGGTATGCCTCAGAGGTCATCCTCCTTCAAGACGAATACTGTCTGGTTTGGTACTTCTGCGACCAGATCAGTCCTGGCTAACAGCTGCCCTAGGGGGTTGCAAGAGCAGCTCTAGCAGCTGGAGGACGGTCTTCCTGAGATCACAGGTAGAGCTGTACTTAGAGGAAGGGGAAGGGCACACAGAATGACAGCTCTTCAGGGCCTTTGGGCAATGAATGGAAACACTGGGGTTCAGAGTCCTGGTGTCAAACCCTAGAGCCCCGGACCTTCCACACGAAGCGTGAGGCCCCCAAACACTTGTATATGGACTCGTGTTAGTCTGTGTCAGCGTGTTCACTGGGCTTTGGAGAAATGAAAAATATAAGGATATTTTCATTTTTATTCCCCCAAATTGTGGCTGCTCTAATTTTTAGCCTTTCTTTCATAAAACAGTGGTGATAGTAAGGTACACACGTGTGTAGTCCCTAAGTCATGTCTGACTCATTGCGATCCCATGAACCATAGCCTTCCAGGCTCCTCTGTCCATGGGATTTTCCAGGCAAGAATACTGAAGTGGGTTGCCATTTCTTCCTTCAGGATCTTCCCAACCCAGGTATTGAACCTAAGTCTCCTGCATCTCCTGTGTCTCCAGCATTGGCAGGCAGATTTTTTTTTTTTTTTTTTTTTTTTTACTACTGAGCCATCTGAGAAGTCTGATAGTAAAGTGGTGGAGAGACCTTATTTGGATTTTTCTGTTTTTTGACAAAACAAAATAAGAAGTTGAGACAATGCATCAGTTACCCCATTTTTCCTTTTCATCTAACATTGCAGGAAACATGGACTCTCATACTATATGGTCTGTAAAAGGCTCAAGAATATACTTTGAATTTTTCCCATGGCTGAGAGCAATGTTTCTCCCTTGGAATATGCATCTTCTAAGATACACTGAACAAAGGGTTCTGAGGTCAAAAGAGTTGGGAAACCTATATACTCTAGTCCACTCTGGGAGAGTTTATGAGGTACATGAACATATTAAAGGCCCTGACAAGTCCTGTAGCAATGAAACAGCACCTCATTTCGTTTTACCCAGTGCCCCTTTGCTTTTTGATCACACTCACTAGCCTGCTATTGACATATTTCAGGAAAACTCTGGGCACTGGCTGAAGCCACTGTTCTCAGTACATAATAATACATATACCCTTGTTTGGCTTGTTAGTGGCATCGTGCCTAGGAAGAGGCTGATGGGAGACAGGAGATGAGGTAGGCTCTGGAAGGTCTCAGTTTGGGCAAAGGTGAGGAGGACCCCAGGGGCCAGAAAGGTTTGAGAAGCCTCGTCCCTGCCACTGGGGCGGCTGGGTGGCCACCTCTCTTGTTGTTTCTCGCTCCCAGGCACTTTCCTTGCAGCCTGTGCATGGTGGTTAATGAGCCGTTCAGTTCCGTTGACTTGCAAGGCCTCCCATACTCGGCTTAACACCGGCTGTGCTTGATTGATGGTGGCCCTGCGGCCACAGAGGACCACAAGTCAGAACCGGGACAATCAATTAGTTCCAGGCCCCAGGGAAACCTCTCCCCTTCTCTTCTGCTCGAAATAGAAGAGGAAGGGATGGAAGTTTCTGCTCTGTCTCACACTTTCTTCCCACGTCAACACTATCCCAGGGCTAAATGTCAAATCCAGGCTGGAAATATATAATGTTTATTGGTTGTTTATGTCATGCAGCGTGTTAAGTATTTTACCTGTTTTTAATCCTGATCACAGCCCTCTGAAGTGAGAGCAATTGTTATCCCAATTTTATAGTCACAAGAAACCGAGGCTGTGACAGTTGACATCGCGGCCCAGCCAGGTCACAAGGCTGGTCTAAGTAACATAACCTGGGACTGAAATTCAGGTGCTGTGGGAAACTTTCACTTCCTGGAACCTCAGTTTCCCCATCTGTAAGATCAGGCAACTCATACCACCCACCCCATTTGATTGTTTTGAGAGGGAAAAAAAAATCATGCTTATGAAGGCAGGTCAGTGAATTTAGAGCATTAGATACCAGGTGATATTCTCTGAGAGAGACACTGAGGGTGGGCTGGTGCCTGGGTCACCTCCCATCAGAGATGGGGCACTCTGGGGTGCAGAAGCTTGGAGCGGAGATTGTTCTTTACTCACTAAGGCTGGCCCCACTCCACAGCCATATTAGTAACGAACTCTAACACTAGCAACGAACATCCGTAGAGCATTTACTAGAGGCTGGCACTGCTCCAAGTAGTTATGTTCTTCCACGTAAGCCACAATTATGCCTATTTTACCACAATTATGCCTATTACATGAAAATGGAGGCTCAGAGAAGCTAAGCGACTTACCCAAGGCCACACAGCTTGCAGGTGGTAGAGCTAGACTTTGAGTCCAGGTCCATCAGGCTGCCCGTGCTCCTGGACTGCGTGCTGGGAAGAACTTACTGGGGCCAAGGAGGCCAGTTCATCTCTCTGCAGCATGGTCTCCAGGAAGGGGGCTGGGAATCTGAGTCAGTTACCCTTTGGCTTGTTTCCCCAGCTCTCAGTTCCTCCTGCTTTGGATGAGTTGAATAGCCCCTGCCTCACTGGCTAGTTTTCCTGATGAGGAGTGATCTGGTTTCATAAAAGCACTCTGTAAAGTGGGCTTTAGTAATCCATGTGACCGAGGAGCCCGTCATGCTGTGTATGCACCCAAGAGAACGTGGGCTTTGGGTTCACACCTTGGCTTGGGCCAGTTACTTCATCCCTCTGCACCGGCTTCCTCTGTCAAAGGGAACTGGGTGGTTGTGGGGATTAATGACCGTGCTTAATACTTTCTGGGCCAGGGACAGAGCAGGTGCTCAATGTGTAGAATCACGTTGGGGTGTGTATGTGTGTGTACACACAGTGTGCATACCTGTGTATGCACTTATACATTCTCACCATATGCATCCCTAGGGAGAAAACTCATCCACAGCTGGCCAGATGGAAGGATGCTTGGCCAGGCTGTGGCAGTTTGTGTTGTTGATGAGCAAACATTCACTGTCCTCCCCCTCCTACTCTGGGTAGAGTTTACGGCCCCTTCCAAATGAATGGCTGGATCACGGGACTTACTTTGGCCACTGGAATGTTAGTGAATGTGGTTTGAGAAGATGCCTTGAATGTCTTTATATGCAGTTTGGCTTAGCATTTCTGTTCTGGGGACCTGCCATAGGAAGAGCATGCCCCAGGGAGCTTCTCCTTCAGCCTGGGTCCTGAATTAGGGAGATGGGTGGAGCAGGCTTGATCTTGAAAGGACCCTTATTTAAGTCAATATGGGCCTCCAGACCTAGGAGCATGAGAATAAATGCTAGCTGTTGTTGGCCATAGAGTTTGTGGGGAAATTCGTTACACAGCATTGTTGTGTCAATGGCTGACTGAGACATTGGCTGATGTCACATCACAGGATTCCCTTTATACTACAGACAACAACAGAATTCACACCTGTTTTGGCGGCAGTGCGATGCAGTAATTTTTCAAATTCTTTATTGGCATAAATAATTCAGACATTGGATTCTCACTAAACATTGCACTAAACACAAGAAACAATAGGCTTGCCGGCCCAGAGGCTCACAACCTGTCCAACAGCCCAAGTTAGAAATACTTTTTTGAGAAGTGTAGAAAACTTTATAAATGATTCTGTACAAATATACACAGTGGACCCTCCATCCAGCTGGCCTTCCTTTCTTGGATGGCATCTGAATCGACAGTTCTTTCCCAGCAATGAGACACTGGCAATGAGAGAGATGGACAGACAGACAGAGACGAAGACAGACAAAGATAGACAGAACAAGGAAAGGAAAGAAGTGGCCCCAAAAGGAAAACATGAAACCAACTTCTTACATGAACTCATTCTGTGACAGTCAGCACGACATGAAGAAAGTATGGGCCATCGGTCCATGTCGGTCTGTACAAGAATTAGTCTTTATATATATATATAATATATATATATATGTATAATATTTATAGGTATATATACTTTGTGTATAGAAAAAAGTAACAGCATAATTTACATAGAGAAAGCCTTTTTTTTGTTTGTTTACAACTGAGAATTTTCCTAAGGTCAATAACTTTGAGAGTAATCAACCAAATGAGTCATGCGGTAAGTGTGTGGAGTGGCCCCCAGTGGAAGATCAAAGCTCAGGGAAGCAGAAACGAAAGGCTTAGGGTGGGACTTGACTGCCCAAGTGGGATGCTCTCAGCCTGGCCCAGCCACGGGCAAGGGCACTCACTGGGTGTGACCAGACTCATCTGGCCCCAGTGCCTACCTCTGGCTTCTGTCTTGGCGCCCTGGGGGCGGCTGGTCTTGCCAGAGGCTCCCCAGCTCCCTGAGGGTGAGCCTCTGCCCTATGGATGCTGACCCCCACAGCAGTGGAGGGGGGTGTCCTTGTGAGATTTGGGCATCCCACCCCATGTCTATCAGGGAACCAACATCTAAGAAAATAGTTAACACCTACCATCTCTCTATTCCAGTCCTTCGGTTTTTTCAGGAAGATCCCCTTAGAGGTGGAATTCCTGGGGAAGCTTCAGTTGGGTCATGGAGAAGAGAAACCACATTTACTGAGCACCTACAACTGTGCCAGGTATTGTGTGATGCTGCTGACATTCATGACTTCAGCTGCTCCCTCCAGTATCCTTGAGGGTTAGGGATATACGAAGCACTCGTAGGCTGCATGAAGCTAAGAAAATCCAAGGAATGTTTGGGGGGGAGTGCTGGTGCTGAGAATTGATGGCGAGGTCATTATTCACGATCCAGCGTGGCTTACGAAATACACGTTGTCACAATGAAACAGGTGAGCAAGCCCTGTTAATTTACAGCAACACACACACACACACACACACACACACACACACACACACGACACACACACACACACACACACACATCCCTGGGAGTCCTATGGTTGGCAAAGATGCCATGTTCCCTATCCTTCAAGCTCTGACACATATTTATAGGGATAATGACACACACCATTCCATCAACAGGATAGATGCATTTTCTCCCACACTTTCATCTGTGCTGCAGACATGGCCTGTGGCCCACTAGGACCCCTAGGTCTTCTTCAGCCATTCTGTAACAAACCAATATTTCGCCCATCACACCCGTCACATCTAGTTGGGAGACCCTTAAAGCAGGGTATTTCCATGTTCACGTCTGTGCTTCATTTCAACACTCCAGTGGCCTATGAACAGGGTGACATAAACTCTCCAGCAAAGAGGCCCTGGTGACACAGCTGCGGGAGGCTTCCTGGTGTGGCAAGACAGATGTGCGGACCTCAGCGATCAGAGACACAGGTTGCAAGAGGAGGCAGAAGCAAAGACAGAGAGGAAAATGCCTTAAAGAGAAGGGCTGACGGCCAATCCATCTACAGAAGTGACGCCCCTGAGTCCTACCCAATGAAGGGGCACTAAGAAACAGACATTGCGTGGAGACAGGAAGCACAGAGCCAGAGGCAGGGAGGCAAACGGCGTCCAAGGCAGCCTAAGCACTGGTCTGATGCG
The DNA here is from genome assembly GCF_029407905.1 of Bubalus kerabau. Taxonomy (NCBI): domain Eukaryota; kingdom Metazoa; phylum Chordata; class Mammalia; order Artiodactyla; family Bovidae; genus Bubalus; species Bubalus kerabau. Next base: position 61,796,146 of record NC_073639.1, on the reverse strand, counting down.
GCAAGCACACATTCACTTGGGACACCTACTTCCTCAGCACAAAGCCAAGAGCCTGAACCAGGTATGATGCGGGGAGAAGTTGAGGACTCCACATCTGAGCCAGGGTACCTTCTGTTCAGGAATGAAATTTCCCAGGGTCTGGCACCAGAGTTGGGGGAAAGCAGGGGAAGGGCAGAGCTAGTTCCTAGGGGGCAGGCTTTCAGTAAATCGCGATCTTGCCTCTGGGCCTGCACACGGGCTGTTCCCTCCACCTGGCACACTGTTCCCTACCACTCACTCCCATGTGACTCAAATCTCAAGACAAGGTTCAGGAGTCCCCTCCTCTGAGAAGCTTCTCTTGAGGGCCCTTGCTGGGGCAGGGTGATCCTCTGGAGCTTCAGAACCCCGTCACAACTTCTCTGTCTCCTCCTCTGGACTTAGGTCCCTGCAGGGAGGGGCCACCTCCTCACTTTTTCCAGGAACACAGGAAGCACTGACTGAATATTTTCTGGATGAGTGTATAAGATGAAGTCTTGGGGATGAAGGGACACATGTTGCCTGATGCTGAGCTCTGCTGGGGGTATAGGCAGTGTGGCTGGGGACACGGGCTTTTGAAATACTGGGAAGACTTTCTTTGAGTCCTTCAACTGCTCAATAGGAAGCATCTTAAACCCATCAGAGGGCCAGAAAGTAGGAGCTACAGTGGTACTCAGGGACCATGACATGGAGCAACGCCTGTGGAATGTGGGAGTCTATGTGGATTTGGGGAGCCCACAGCGGGTAAAGGCTACTAACTAGATGAAAGCTTGGGAAGCGGGTGCCAGAGAGGCCTGGGTGACATCACGCCTGACACTGTTCGGGCATCCAGCCCCAAGGCTTGGGGCTTTCTGAGGATTTATTCTGGACAGCAAGGTCAGGATGAATGGGCCAAGAAAGGGAAATGAAAATCTACTGCCTTCCCTGAGGTAGGGGGTACCGGGGCAGAGAAAAGACATGAGAGAGGAGGAAGAAGCTGGGAAAAGTCTTTAGGCATCTCACAGTTGTGCTCAGGCCTGGCCAAGGGCACCCACACTGGCTGTGCCCCCTCCATTAATGACCCAGCCTGGCCCAGCACTGCCCAGCTGGCTGGGCATTTATATGGGGGCTGAGCAGGACTCCATGGGAGGCTGGTTGGGAGCACGAGTGGGTGGGCACTGGAAGGGGCTTGGTGTAGCAAGACAGGTACATTAGGGTAGTCTGGTATCTACACTGTAGCTACAGGGCAGTTACTTGAACTTACACGGGTTCATAGGCACCCATTTTATTAGCAGTAGTAGTAGCTACACAGAAAATAAACGGAGGGAAGTGGCTACAGTCTTGGGGACAATGCATGGCATTCACTGACAAGGATTCATTTAAACTGCCACTGCCCCAAGCCCGGCAGGGCTAGGGTGGGGAAAAGTTGACACCCTGGGGAATGGAACTCCAGTCTCGACTCATAATCCTTCTTGGAAGGTGCTGGGCTGAGTGTCCCTGATTCCCAAAACAACTTTCCCAGCCCCAGTCCTTTGCGATGCCTGACTTCCTCACACCCCCCATCCTGGGACCGTGGGAACCCCCCAGGATCTGATTGCAGGGGTGGAGCAGTGGAACCCACAGAGCTCATCCATACCCCACCACCCACCTCCAACCCCAAATCAGTCACATGGCATGGCACTGAACAGTCACCTCTTGTTCACACCATCCGTTTTATGACTCCATCCCCACCAGAGACAGCCCTTATAACTCTCTTCCCCAGTTAACTGGGGATTAGAAGGAGGGTGGGAGAGGCCCTCGGATGTCAGGGGACTCTCCTTCCTGGGGAGGACAGAGGGTACTTCCCTGAGTAGCCCCTGAGAGCAGCACTGGGGTTGCTGATGCAAGTGCTGAGACTTCCATTCAATAAGAGGATCTGCATCAGTAAGAGGATGGGGCCGGCCACCATGGAAGGAACGGGGTAGGATATGGCAGGGAGAGCCAGGGAGTCGGGTGCATGACCCGTGGGTCGCTTCCTAGCCTGTGAGCTGGGATTGCAGACCTTGTCATGTTCATGTAGATGGTGACGGGTAAGTCAATTTCCTCTTCACCCAGGCAGCCTTCCAACCATTGAAGATGGCCTTTAAAACCCATTTCCGTGCCTTAGGTACTTCCTTCTTGCCTAGGCAGCCTTCCAACCATTGAAGGTTGCCCTTAAAACCTATTTCCATGCCTTAGGTTCTCAAAGAGCCCCCTCCTTGGGTTTTCCCATTTCCCCTCCGTCTGATTTCCCTTTTCTCTCATGAAAGGCTGCAGAATGGCAGGAGGCTGAATGTGGGTCCTAGTGACGTGGCCAGAAGACAGTGTGCAAACGATGTCATGCCTTCGCTTAAAGCAGTGAAAGTCAGATGGTGACAACGGAGCCCTTAAAAGTGCCCAGTGCTTCCCCGCTGCCCTTTGAAGACCTTTGAGATGCTCCCCAGCCTGGGATGCTCCTACTCCCCAGCCCCCAGCCTGGTTCATGCACTGTCTACCCTGCTCATCCCCTCCCTGGTCTCCCGCCACGCCTTGGCCCATGCCACACTTGTCTTCTTCTCGGGGTCTTTGTGTTTTGTGTTTCCTCTGCCTAGAATGGTGCTTTCAAATGGACGAGGGAGGGTAATTCTATCCTCCTCCCCACCAGGGACATTTGCAATGTCTGGAGACATCTTTGCTTGTCTCAACTCAGGGGTGGCAGGAAAGTGGGGGTGCCACCAGCAGCTAGTGGGTGGAGGCCAGGGGTGCTACTCAACATACTTCAGCACACAGGATGCCCCACTCACAACACGAATTTCCTGGTCCCAAACATCAACAGCGTCGCAGCTGAGGGACCCTGACCTGGAACGAGTGCCCCTTCCCTTCTCTTCCTTGAAATCTCATCTGAAATGTTACCTGCCAGCAAAGACCTTTGCCAATTGCTCCCTCAACTATAGTCTCATCTCGTGTTACTGATCCTCTCGTGTTGGGGGGGGGAGGGATGGTGCTATGTGAGTGGTAATTTATATATTTGTCATTGGCTGCCTTCTTGTCTAAATTTCAGAAAGGGGAGACTTTATTTCCCTTATCACTGAATGCCCAGGATCCACCAGCATAGTAGATGCTCAATGAATAACCTGTCGCATACATGGCATATGAAGAAAAAACCCTATGGAGTTCAGATCTGATCCGGCCCTTGTCATCCGTGTGGGGATGCAAAAAGTCCGTCTACCACCTTGGCCAGCCCGTCGCTCCCTCCTTCACAATAGGCTTCTCTGTCTCTTACTGTCTGTCTGTTGTTTTCTGCTATCCTGGCACCAGTCTCTCCAAAATTCTCACTCTAAGCGCTGGAGGTCAGGGTATTTTTAAACTACAAGAACTAGCCAAGCTGGTCTTTTTTTTTTTTCTTAAGTGGTGGAAAAGAAAAACTAAGATTTGTTTTTAATCATTAGACTTTCAAATCTAAGAAGGCAGGATGCAAATAGCCCATTGGCATAAACAATGACTGCCCGCTCAATGGAGGGAGGGAACAGTTCTTCTGAGCTAATTTAAGCTAAATACATGGCAGCTATTTTTCATCTCTACTATTGTGTAACTTTCTCCTCGGCTCATGGTCCGGGGGAGATGTTATCTGGCAGGAGGCAGTGGTGGTAGAGGATAAGGGGAGAAAGGGAAGGAAGAAAAGCGGCATACAGAAAGTACTCTCGGCCACCAAGCTGGTTACTAAAGGCATTTCAAAAGCTCAAGGATAGAGCTGTTGGTCCACTAGGATTCCAGGGAATTTTATCTGGGTGAAAACTTGATTTTGAGCCTTCCACACAGTGAAACAACCAAAAAACAACTGCAATTAGATTTCCTTCTGCCTCTCTACAGGCAGAATTCCATATCTCAGAGATGTCCAGATTGAACCACAGAAACTTTTATAAACTGCCTCAAGTGAAGAAACCCACCCACTCACATACACACCATATTTTAGTAAGGTCCAGGAGATTAAACCAGTCCATCCTAAAGGAAATCAACCCTGAATATTCACTGGAAGGACAGATGCTGAAGTTGAAGCTCCAATACTTTGGCCACCTGATGCAAAGAGCTGACTCATTGGAAAAGACCCTGATGCTGGGAAAGATTGAGGGCAGGAGGAGAAGGGGACAACAGAGGATGAGATGGTTGGATGGCATCACCAACTCGATGGACATGAGTTTGAGCAAGCTCTGGGGGATGGTGAAGGACAGGTTAGCCTGGTGTGCCCCAGTCCATGGGGTCGCAAAGAGTCGGACGTGACTGAGCGACTGAACAACAACGGGGCCTTCCAGCCCAGTGAGTATGAAGTCTTTAGGGGAAGTCGTTCCCAGGAGGTTAAATGATTTCTCTCCAAGCAAACACATTATCAAATAGGATCATACTCAAGGTCTTGGGATAGAATCTTTCTTTCTGCATTTTAAGTTACCTGACTGCAAATAAAGCTCTGCAGGGCCCATTGAGCCCACCAGCAACAGCCAAGACAGTTTCTGGAAATTTCTGGGGCCTTAGTTCTAAATCTGCCTCTAAGAAGGGCCCTGGCTTGGGAGAGTTCACCTTCCATGCTCTGGGTCCGAGTTCTTTCTCCTGTATAATGAAGGGAGGCATGAGATAAGGCTGGCTACTTGTGTCCACATGAAGTAGGAAGGCATGCTGTGATTTTAGCAATATCTGCCACTAGTATGGGAGGTGCAGTGGTGAGCAGAAATGTCACATATTTTTACCCCCTGGATCAGGGCGTCCTTCTGGATCTTCTAAATATAGATCATTCTAGACCTTTGCTGCAATGACCAGGCTGAGATAAAATTTCAGGTCTAGACCTAGCTGGCCCCTATGAGGGCATGCTGTGTTCCTCTATTTCTGCACTGGTCTCTGAGCCATAGTGTGTGGGGGAGTCACTGACACACAGCACATCTGACCCCTCCATTGGAAGACATGACCAGCTAGGGTTTTCCTTTGTGGGGTCCTTGTGTGTGGAATCACTGTCCTCATTCATGGAAGCAGGCTCTTCCTTCAGCAGGCCTGGGGAGGGAATGTGAGGTGGCAGGGACAAATTCAAGTTTTCTGGGGCTCAGAATAGCCACTGGCCACTCTTCAGCTGCATGCCTCTGCCCGGTGCATCTTGTTCAGCTTCCAGGCTCATCGTCTTCACAGAGCCAGCGTCCAGGGGAGGTGGGGCTCATCTCCGTCCCCTAGCTCCTAGCAGGTGGTGGCCAAATGCTGGGGGTCAGCTGTTCTCTTCTGTGGGCTGGCACTGGCTCTCAGAACACCGTGCAGGACATCAAGTCGAATTCACAGAGGTTGATTTTACTGGGGATTCAGAAACCAGGTGGGGAAGCTTGGAAAGAGCAGCCTGTTGCCAGTCTTTTAGAGATTTAGCTACAAGGTAGTGTCTTCAAAGCTCTGATAAGCCCTGCAATCAACAACTTGGCTCAATCTTGTCCTTCCTAAGCATTTCCAATGTGTGTTTGTCTCGAACCCTTCCAACGATGCAACATTCATCTAATCTGCCATGGAATTAAAGGCCTAGGCAACACATCTGGTAAACTGGGTCAACCTGGCTCAGGCAAGCTCCGGACAAAGCCCATTTCCTCCAGCTTGGCCCTCGACAGAGGGACAGCAGCCATCTCAACCCCAGGGCAACAAATCCTTTGTATTCTTGGTGTTAGGAAAAGGGGCTAGAGGATGCTAGTGTTCAGTGTGACCCAGTGGGAGGGAGGGGGACTCCCTGCTGAGCCTCCCAAGACAGAGGACCACAGTTCAATGTTCAGAGTGGTACAGCAAGAGGGCTGGGCTGAAGGTGCAGGCTGCTCAGCGCAGAGGTGTTGAAGAAACTTGGGAGTGGCTTTGCCAACCCAGATGCACATTTCCTGGAAATGTGCAGCTCCTGGCAGCCTGTCAGTCTGGGAGTGTAAGTGGGAGCTTCCATGCAAACTCCCAGGAGGGTCCCCACCTTCCCCTGAATCCTCTCCTTCTCCCGGTTATAAGCTACAGGTAACACCAGCGGTGGGGCCTGTAACACCCCGACAGACAGCCAGCATCTACTGCTCAAGGTGGTGGTGGGCTCCTGGGAAGGAATGAGCCCAGAGAATCACATTTATAATGTTGGCTCTTCCATGTCACAGGCTGGTTTATGTCTGAGTCCCACCACTTCTCTGCCTGTGAAATGCGGGTGATGGTACCCACCTCCGAGGGCCATCCTGTCAGGGGGATTCAGTGAGCCTGGCACGCAGCAAGTGCTCGGTGAAAAGCGGCTGTTAGAAATGCATCATTACTCTGCATCCCAGGACTTAGGTACCTACCACGCCGGCCCCAGCAAGTCTCTTTGTGAGTCACCACCACTGAATCTGGCATATTCATTCGGGGTGAGGTGGAATCCACAGTACAGGGCCAGGGTGTGGGGAATCCCATTACCACCCAGCCCTGCCAGTGGACCCTCCTGGCTGCAGGGAAGGACATGTGGTCCCCTGTGTCAGGGCCTTGCACTGACCCCCTCCAGCCCCTGGCCCCCGCATTCAGCAAGCATTTACTGAGTGCCTATGATGTGCCAGGTGTTATGCTTGGTGGCAGTGTGTAGGTAAGTTGAGAACTTTGGGGAAGCTTAAAGGTCTCCCACCAACTTTGTGCCCCACCTGGTAGGAAGGGCATGGATGGCGTGCCCTTGAGAGGGGAGTCAGTGACTTGGGGTGATAATCAGGAGCAGTGGCTGGGGAGGAATGGGGCTGCCCAGGAAGAACCTGCCAGACACAAGGTTTCCACATTCCAGGGTTCCAGGTTGCATCTCATCCCCCTTGGAGGTCAGGACTATTCTTACAGGTGTGTGCAGGTGAGGGCTGGGCTGGGAATGGGGGCTGGTAAGGCGAAGCTGGGAGGCCAGGGAGAGTGTCCGCCTGAGCTTGCTCAAAACCTTCCTCACTTCACAGGCAAAGCTGAAAGAGGACACGGCAAATGCGCGGCTCACTGAGGCCTGTTCCTTTGTTGCTGAGAGAGAATGTCAACAGAAGCCATCACGATGTCACCACCACCCTTTCGGACTGGGCTGAAGAGCATTCAGTGGTCAAGTGACTGTCCTGCTACACGTGGGCTGCCCACCCTCATCCATAGCATTGAAATACGGGACTACTGGACCCCAGTGATGGGATGTGGGGGGCAGGGGGCAGGTTTGATAAAAGTGGCAGCAGTGGGCTGACCCTGGTGGCCCAGAGGTCTGGGGAATCTATCTCTGGGGGGTCTGCTACAGAAGAACCAAAGTGACCACCCAAGGCACAGCCGAAAGCTCATTGGAGGATGTCAGGGGTTTTGAAATGAGCCCCTCTCCCCAAAAAAGATATATTCAAGTCCTAACCCCGACTACCTCAGTATGTGACCTTATTTGGAAAGAGGGTCTCTGCGGATGTCATTGGTTAAGATAAAGTTGAACTTGAGTAGGATGGATCCTAATCCAACACAACTGGCGTGTCCTTAGGAGAAGATGCTGGGAGATGACAGACACACACAAGGAGAAGGCCGTGTGATGACAGGGGCAGAGGTTGGAGAGAGGAAGCCACAAGCCAAGGAATGCCAAAACTGCCAGAAAACCATGGGGAGTAAAGAGGCGGCCGGGAAGGACTTCTTAAGAACTCCTTTATGAGTTCCAGGGGAACTGTGGTCCTGCCAGCCCTTGATTCTAGACCTCTGGCCTTCAGAACTGAGAACATCAATTCCTGCTCTTTGCACTTTGCTCCAGCAGCCCTAGCCAGCTGGTGCAGAGGGGGCAAGGGGCTTGAGTGCATCGGTGGCATATTTGAAACAAGACTGGCCCTAAGGGGATGGCTGGGTAAAAAGGCGGGTGAAGGATGAGGACAGGGCGGGCAAATTTAGGAACTCAAGGTTGAGAACAAGCATGGAAAAGCCAGCCAAGGCTGGGAGTCTTGCCTCCAAAGGCCCCCAAGTCAGAGTCCTTGAAATCCCAAGGGTCCTTGTGAGGGACTGAATCATGCACACATCGCTCTCCCTCAACTCATACGTTGAAGCTCTAACCTCCACTGTGGCTGTTTGGAGAGAGGGTCCTTAAAGAGGTAATTAAGGTCAAACTGGGTTGTAAGGGCAGGATGCTAGTGTGATGTGACTGGTGTCCTTAGAAGAGACAGATGTCAGGCACGTTTGCACCCAGAGAAAAGGCCACGTAAAGACAGAGTGGGAGGCTGACTGTCTCTAAGCCAATCAGAGAGGCCTCAGAAGAAACCAACCCTGACACCTGATCTTGAACTTCCAGCCTCCAGAACTGTGAGCCAATATGTTTCTGTTGTTGAAGCTTCCCAGGCTATGGTATTTTGCAACGGCAGCCAGAGCAGACTGGACGAAAGCAGGAGCCCTCCTGAGGTAGGGCCCGAATTCCCCTCCAGATCCTGCCCACAAAGTGGTCTCCATGTCCGCACACCTCTCCCAGGATGGGGAGCTTTCTACCTCCCATAGCGAGCCGTTGGAAAGTCCTTCCCCTGCTAGGACATGTTCTTGGCCCTTGTGACTCCCATCCCAGCTCCTGGTTCCCCCAGCTGGGAGCTATGTGCAAGCTGGTTTTTCCTTCCTTCTGACAGTCGCCTAGATCAAAGGTTAGGAAAAGTCTTCAGTGAAGGGCAAGACAGTAAATATTTGCAGCCTGAAGGGCGACCCTGTCTCCGTTACAAGTAGTCGTGGCACAAATGAAACTGTGGCCTGTATGTAAATGAGTGGGTGTGGCTCTGCACCAACCACCTTTGTTTATTCTCACTGATATTTGAATTTCGTAGGGTTTTCACATACTATGAAACCTGTTTTTTTTTTTTTTTCCCCTCCAGTTAAACACTGTACAAACCATCTGATGGGCTGGATACAGCCTATTCTGCCTACCGTAAGTCTAGAGTTTTAAACATAGTGACTGGGCCTAAGTGCATATCACTTCTTTCCTATTCCTTACTGCTAAGTCACTTCAGTCATGTCCGACTCTGTGCAACCCCATAGACGGCAGCCCACCAGGCTCCCCCGTCCCTGGGATTCTCCAGGCAAGAACACTGGAGTGGGTTGCCATTTCCTTCTCCAATGCAGGAAATTGAAAAGTGAAAGTGAAGTCACTCAGTCATGTCCGACTCTTAGCGACCCCATGGACTGCAGCCTACCAGGCTCCTCCACCCATGGGATTTTCCAGGCAAGAGTACTGGAGTGGGGTGCCATTGCCTATTGCCTTTTCCTGCTCCTTAGCCAATCACAAAAACAGCAGGAGATGGGGGGTGGGGCAGGATGTGTGCAGTGGGAGGTGGAAAGGGGACAGACCAGGGTTTCCCAGATACAGGAATCTAGTCTCCAGATAGAAATCCAGAGCTTCTATTGGCAAAGAATCCAAGATAGAAATAGAGAGTCGGGGGGCTCCACGGCAAGATGAGAGTTTTCTCTTTGACCAGCAAAAGGAAAACCAGGACAAAACAATTAAGTGCAGACTCTGATCTTTAGTCTACTCTGGGAATGGTGACATGTGGAGATGGCCCCACATAAGGTCAAGGAAGTTTCCCTCCAAGGGGATTCCCCCCCGCCCCCATTTTATGAAAGACCTGTGGCCAGGAAGAGCTGGGTGGAATTCATTGTGTAAATCCACACACCCTGCAAAAAAGGCAGAGTCACGACTCACTAGTGAATCTTCACCCCACAGACTGGTCCCTTTGGGAAGCCGGTGTGTGTGTGAGTGTTTGCTGAAAGTGAGGCAGAGACAGAAGTAACTGGCAGTTGGGTGCTGGGCACCTGTGTGCAGCTGTGGTGGGACGTGTGCACACGATCTGTGTCGCGTGGATTCTGCAGAGTGAGCCAATGGTGGGTCTGGCAACTATGATGTAAATGCACACACCCCTTTTCCTTCCTTGCAGAAGATGAATGAACGTGACCTCCTCCCTGTGCTTCAGTGAATGAGGATGGAGGTCAGCAGGGGAAGCAGCGGTTTGGTTCTTTCTGTGAAAGCTGGCTTCTAAACAATTCAGGGCGGTGAAGCCAGAGGAAGGTAACAGGGAGGGGCTGGACTGGTTACAGTGGAGATGGAGGAAGGAGGGAGCCAAGTGAAGACCTGGGAAAAGAGGGAGGAGGTAAGAGCAGGTGATGTGGGACCCAGTTCTGCAGGCAGAGGAGCTGCAAAGGCACAGGGGCTTCTCCCTGGTCTCTCAGGCCCTGTCTTTAATCCCAAGCTGGTGCTCGTGAACAAATGGAAAAATTAGCCTGTGGAGATGTCACTGGGCCCTGCCAAAGGCTCTGCGTGGCGTGTTAGTTTAATTCAGGAAACAACAGAGACCAGAGGTTCTGATGAGCATTTTGGCTTTAGGCAGCTGACCCTGACTGCTCCTCCCCTTCCCCATTTCCTTCCCCTGCACAGAAGTCCCTGATGAAGACTGGGGTCCAGGGACCCAAGAAGTCTGATTGGGCTAAAGAGATGCAAGACCCTCAGGAGGCTCAAGCGGAGGTCTGGGGCACATCTGCTGGGGGACCTGCCCGGACAGGGAGGCAGCCACTGACGAGAGCTGCCTGCAGCAACATCAGAGCAGCTGGGGTTTGTGCAAACATGTATAAATGGCTCTAGGACACATAAAAGATGGCCTGAGGGCCACAGCGACAGATGCCCCCAGAAAAGGAACATTCAGGAACGCCCCATGTGAGGGCCTGGAGTCTCTGGTCCCAGGCGGCTGGGAAGGTGATCAGGAAGGCCTTTGGGGAGGCACAGGGCTCCCCATCGGCCTGGGTCTTGGGAAGCATGACTGGTCTCATCATTTTCCCCAGTTTGGAAGCAGGCTTGGCCCCCACAGCATGAACCTGTCTCGGGGCCATCCAGAGTGGGAAAGATCCCTGTTTCTCTGGTTGGATGTTGAGTCTGAGCCTAGGTTGGGTTTTTGACGTCTGAGGTCCCCTCTCTGGGAGGGAGATGTCTGGATGAGGTGGCGATCAGAATAAACCAAGCCCTGGCAGTGCCCAGGAAGTTCGGCAGGACTGTGGGCTGACCCTGGGCCTCCTGCCTAATGCCCAGCTGTCCTGCTGGTACCCTACTGGGGAACAGAGTTCCCCCTGATGCCAGGTGAGTGCGGTGCAGGGTTTGGGGAAAGAAAGACATTCCCTTGTAAGGTAAGGAACATAAGATAGAGGCTCTCCTTATCGCTCTGCACCTAACTTGCTCCCAGTGACCTCCACGTAGAACACTGGACCCCAGTGTGGTCAGAAAAAGCAGCTGGTCCAGGTGGGGAGGGGGCAAGAGATGGGAGGTGGGGGAACTGAGTGTGCAGAGACATCGGATGGGGAAGCCACTCTGGGGCTCGGCACTGGCTGGAGCCCAGGACACAAAGCCCTGAAGAACAGCTGCCCTCCTCGCCTCCCCAAGGACTTCTTAAGGGCAAAGCGGTGGGGGTGGGGGAGGATCACTGGCAAACAGGATGCCATGCACGTGCCATACAACCTGTCACACACACACACATAACCTAGCAACCCGTATCTGTCATCGTGGTGGACAAACTTAGCTGGTGTGAGTGCCAGAGCAGAGGGAGGGAAAAAGAATGTCCTAGAACTTATCCCTCCCAGAGCCCCGTTTCCCAAGGCTCAGACTTCAGAGGGTGTCATGGATAAAGGTGAGCTGGAAGGAGGCCCCCTGAAGTCATCCTGGCCAGGGAGCCACTGTGCTTTCCAAACGGTGGTGGTGGGGGGCAGCAAGGAAAAAAGGAATGAGGCTGTTACAGAACAGGAGAAGGCGGCAGAAAGGGGGCAGCGTACCCAAGAGAGACCCAGAGGGCAGAAGACATGCACTTCTGAAGGAGATGCAAAAGTACCCAAACCCTGACGGGCTTGTGTGGAGCCTCTGAGAACAGACGTTTGCAAATGAACAGCTGAATCCCCCACCCAGATCTCAGCCCTGTAGCCTCCACTAAGCAGGTGCTCAGCTTTGCAGCCCCCTCACCATCTTTGCAGAGAGCGCAGCCCAAATCCCCCATGAAGATACCAAAACAGCTGGGGGTGGGGTGCCCTACTCTGGACCCGGGCAGCCTGACTCCTGTTGTCAAGAGGAGTTGAGAGCAGACGGCATCGTGCACATAGACACACACGCACACACAGACCGGCCCTGCCAGCCTGCCCGCGTGGGCCCCCTGCCCTTGTCTCCATGGCCCAGCAGCTCCGCATCCAGCCCGTCGTTCTTTTGTCTACACCGTCCCCCAGGGCTCACTGATCAACTCCGTGTCCCCCTAGCCGGTCCCGTGAAGTCCTGGCGGGGGGTCCCTGCCCTTGCCTGAGCGAAGGCGCGAGTCTGGGTGCAGGGAAGCCGCCGGGCTCAGTCGTGCAGCACTCCCAGGCCGGCCGGGGTCGGTACCCTCTGATGGTGAGCCTCTGGCCTCCTGAACTGGCAGAGGGCAGAGCAGGGGAGGAGAGGTGGCTTGGGAGCTGAGGGAGCTGAGCGCTGTCCCCTTGGCTCAGCGGTCACAGCCTGGAGCGCGGAGAGAAGGGAGAGAGTGGGAAGAGGTCACATGAGTATGACAACAGCATCTTTTGTGAATCAGCGCCCTGTCGGAGGGCAGGTGGTCTGAGATGAGTGGATCCCATGCTCTGCAAGAAAAAGTGGTGCTCCTACTGGGCACTGGGCTCAGGGCTGAGTGCCGCACATATCTGATCTCACTTAAACCTGAGGATGGTCCGCAAGAAAGGCACATTGCACCCCTTTTACAGATGCGAAAACTGAGGCTCAGAGAGGTTAGGTGTTTTGCCCAAGGGTGCACAGCCAGCAAGTAGCAGGCTCTCCTCACTGCAGCAAGTGGCCTCTGGACTAGGGATGGTCACCCAGGTGTGGCTGGGTTGAGGCCATGTGGAGCTGCTGAGAATGCTCGGTGGGGGATGGAGATGCAGGAGGAGGAGGGGAGACCAGAGCCACATCACAGACCCCAGCTCTGAGTGGAGGCTCTGCTGACTGCTGCTGAGCCAAGATCTGGGCTGTTGGGGGCACAATTTATGCCCACTCTCCCTGGATGGTTTTAGAAAGAGACCCAGAAAGTATACAGGCAGTCTTTGCCTAGAAAGCAGTGAAGTGGAGGGATCAAGGTCCAGACCAAGCTGGGTTCCAATACTTGCTCTGCTTCTTACTTGCTGTATGACCTGGGATAGGCACTTAACCTCTCGGACACTCCTCTGGGGTTACCAGATTACCTCTTGGTGAAGGCGTGGGGGTTCTGAGGATTCAGCGAGATGACGCAGACAGAATGCTTGACACAGCACCTTTCACACATATGTGCCTAATAAATGATCCCTAGATGATGGAGATGGTGCTGGTGGTCGAGGTGATGAAAAAAGAACTGGAAGCAGGGACTTGAACAAATGCTCATACACCAAAGTTCACAGTGATGCCATTCACAATAGGCCCAAAGCACATACGAACCAAGTGTCCAGCAACAGATTAATGGACAAAAAACTGTGGTATATATGCACAATGGAATATCACTCAGCCATGAAAAGAATGACGGTCTAATATATGCTACAACAGAGGTCCCCAACCCCTGGGTCACAGACTGGTACTGGTCCGTGGCCTGTTAGGAACCATGCCACACAGCAGGAGGTGAGTGGCAGGCGAGCAAGTGAAGCTCCTCTGTATTCAGCTGCTCCCTCTTGCTTGCATTACCGCCTGAGCTCCGCCTCCTATCAGATCAGCGGCAGCATTAGATTCTCATAGGAGCACGGACCCTTTTGTGAACTGGGCATGCGAGGGATCTAGGTTGCACACATCTTATGAGAATCATCCCCAAACCATCCTCCATCCTCCATGGTCTGTGGAAAACACTGTCTCCCCACGAAGCCAGTCCCTGGTGCCAAAAGGGTGGGGACCGCTGTGCTAAATGTGGATAAAACATGAAAACATGCAGAGTAAAAGAAGCCAAACACAAAAGGGCAAATAAATATTTGCCCTTTTATTTGCATTGGCTAAACGGAGTATCTAGAACAGGCACATTCATAGAGACAGAACACAGATGAAAGATTAGGGGTTAGGGAGGGAAGGGATTAACTGTTGTTGATTTTTTCTCCTAAGTCTTTGAAATTTTGTGTAGATTTTACACTCAGCACATTTCAATCTAGATTCACCCCATTTAGACTGTTCAATAGCCCCATAGGGTGTGTGGATGTTATTGGACAACACATGCCGGAAGTGGGGTGTGGTCTATGGACCAGCAGCATCAGCATCACCTTGGAGTTTGTTGGAAATGCAAGATCTCGGGCCCTACCCCAGACCTAACAGAATGAAAATTTGCATTTTAACAAAGCCCCTGGGTAATATGAATGCGTATTAAATTTTGAGATGCATTGCTCTGGTACACCGGCTTGCCCCAGTCTTGCCTTCAACTTGCCATGTGCGAGGATTCTAGAAATGCCAGCTCCTCTGGCATCTGAGCTGTGGAAGGGCCCACCCAAGATCCCAGGGGCAAGTTTTGAGTTAGCTGCTGACCTCCTTGGAACATGTTGGCTGCAACTGAGACCTCTTGGTTGGTCCCTTCTGCAGATTACAAAGCCCTAGACAGGGCCCAGATTCTGGGCCTACTTTAGCCAAGTGCTTCCCCAATCCACTGCCGACCCAGGTAGCTTTTGGAAGGACCACACCACCGGAGTAACCATCTCAAAGCCAGATGAGTGTGATTGAGGAATCTATAGGGGCTGAAGTTGTGGGGAGAGCAAATTCTAAATTATAGAACTGGAGCCTGACCTGTGTCCCCAGTTCTATCACCAACACCCCATGCAGATGTGGGTGAGCTGAATGTCTCTGTGGGCCACAGTATCTCCATGTGTAAAAGGAGTTAGACCAAATCTGGAATGGCCAGGAAAGGCACCAATGCGCTGATTCTAAGTAACTGCTGATGAGTATCACTGAGTGGTGGCAAATGTGCGGCGAGAGATTAGTCATGCCTGCCATCAGTATAGGAACAGGGCAGAGACAACTCATACACGTTTATCATCCATGAAATAGGTACTCCCCAGGACTTTTGTACTTTGATGAATAGCTGACATGTAGGGCTTGGTGGGTTCAGGGTACCACTTCATCATGTGATGCTCAGACTCACCGGGGTGTCAACCTTCATCAGGAAGAGATGGGCAATGAGATAGCCATGGTAGTCACTGGGATCTGTGCCCTGTGTGGACACCTCTAGGACCCAGATTCCAGAGGAGACTCCCTTGAACAGAAATGCAATGGAGCAGGGTGTTGTGTAGGGGAGGGAGGTGGGTACATGGAAAAGAGATAGTTGGCAGAGGAGTTTGGAGTGGGAGCAAAAAGGTGACAAAAGCCACGGGAGAGAGGGCAGTGGGAAGAGATGCTAAGGGGGAAGGAACACTTACTCTGCAGACTTCCAGAAATGTCCAGGGTGAGACAGGCGGCGGTTTCGCTTTGGCAGTTTCTCCAGCATGTCCATGAGCTTGGTGAAGGTAGGTCTCTCTTCTTGTTCAAACGCCCAGCAGAAGAGAAGAATGTCCTAAAAGGAACCGACATGGCAATTTAATGTAAATAGTAACTGCTGACTACTCCTTGGCATCTCATTGGATCTGTCTACCCATTTGTTCCACTTTCAGATTCCACTATCATCCATCCATCCATCCATCCATTCACCTACTGTGCATTTATCCATTTATCCATCTCAATTCATGTACTTACACTTCATCTATCATCCAGCCATGCATTATTTATCCATGTATCATCCATCATTTTACTTATCCACTTTTTGAGCCTATATAGCAAACTAGGTAAATCCTATTATAGAAGATATGGGATACACTGAAATTAATAGTGCTCCCCAAGGAGTCTCTTGACAGTTTTCTCAAAAGGGAGGAGGAAGATCCTGAGGCTTCTATCCACATCTAATACTATAAGTGCCTCTGAGAGTCTGAGAGGAAAATTACTCTACCAGTGATCGCCTCACCTGAGAAAGGAAATCTAGAGACAGGTAATCCTTAAAAAACATACATGTTTTTTATGTTCTAAAAACATACAGATAATTACATGTTCCCTGATTCATCTATTTTCTGATCCACAGAGGATTCTTCCTGATGTGTTTTGGAGGTTGATTATTAATTTACACTCGGGCTTCTGTGTTTTTGTGTGTCTTGTTCTGAGTTGGATGATGCCCAAGTGTACTGCACCCTGATGGTAGGAACCTGAATTGCAGGCATAGTTTGAAGGCTTTGACTTTGAAGCTCCAAATCATTACCTGACACTGCTGTGGGCAGGCGTTTTCATCGCCCTCCCGGGAAGCATTTGCAACCTTAATGTATGGGGAAAGGAGTGCCTAGAACTGTGTCTGCTTCTCCCTTCGTCTCCCGGACCTGGCACCATCCTGGGACTTACCGAGATTTCTTTTCCCATGCCGATCTGGCTGAGGTTGGGTTTCATGCCTGTGCCCATTTGCCAGATTATTGCCTCTGCTGGCTGGGTCTTGAAAGGCCACTCCCTGGCATGGAGTTCATACCAGATGGTCCTGTGGGCAGACATTGTTAAGGGGATGCTGGGGTGATATGCCACCTGCAACTCTGTGTCCCCTCATTAACACCCACCCACCCAGTCAGCCTGCGGGCTAATCACACTGGCCCCTGAGTTTCTGCCACACAGGGCAGCCGTTTTGCTACCTAAGACGTACTTTAAGCTTTCATGATGTCTTAGAAGTCATGCATATCCCAGGATATCTTCTCTGGTGCCTGAATTAAAATGAATCAAAAGCTAGAAACAAAACAGTTTAATATAATGTGGCTAGGATCTCCGGCCCCATGTTTGTAATTTTAGAAAACTATTCTAAGGGGAAAATGAGGGATATAAACAAAAATTCATTTATAAGGATCTTCTGTACACCATTATATAGGACACTGAAAAAAAGCAGCAATAACAAAACTGCTCAACAAGAATTGGTTATAGGGATGATGGTAAATCATTAAAATGAAATGGAATACTTTATTATTATTAGAAATTTCAAAGAAATTTTGCTGACATAAAAATGCTAAATATATTAATTTAACATATAATTTAATTTCAATATATTATTAACTGAAAAAAAGCAGGACACAAACTGTATATTAGATATGTTACACTTTTAAAAACCATTTTTTACATATTATATATATATAATAATGTATAATAATAACACACGATTGATATATGTATACCCATATGTATATGGATATAAAGAGAATTAATAACAACACAAAAAAATATTAGCAAACTGTCTTTTCTCAGTGATAGAAAGGACATATTTTTTTCTATTATATTTGTGTTTTCTAAGAAGGAACTTTCCTGTGAAATAATGGAAAACAAAAATAAAGATCTGAAGGTCAGACTGCCTTGAAGGGTTCAAGTCCTGATTCTATTCTATGCTACGCTAGGAGTATGTCACTGGGTGGGTTGCTTCCCTTCTGAATCCAGGTTTCCTTACCTGCCAAATGAGAATGATGATAAAACTGCAGTGGAATAATGTTTATCTGGGAGGCTGAATGTCAGAACAACTCAAGGCTGGGATTATTCTAGAGGGATCAACTATGTTATCATCTCTGTTTCATACATCATGATATGGTAGTGACTGAAGAAACCACTGCTTGTGAGCAGCACATATGGGATGGATGGGGAGATGGGCTGATGCTGAAGGGATGCTGGGAGAGGTGTGGGCAGCACTGAGGACCATGGCAGATGCCATAGGGGTATCAGAGGATGCTGGGCTATCACTGAGTTGGACCGTGGGGATAGGTCTCAACTCACTGAGAAGATTCCCCAACTCAGGAAATATCTGCAACAATGCTAGGGAATGATCTTTCCTCTAACCTAAGGTAATTTATGTAAATTTGCTTTAAAGAATACGGAGCACTTGGTCATCCTTTTTAAGGATGAAAAGTGAAAGTCGTGTCCGACTCTTTGCAACCCTATGGGCTATACAGTTCATGGAATTCTCCAGGCCAGAATACTGGAGTGGGTAGCCTTTTCCTTCTCCAAGGCATCTTCCTGACCCAGGAATCGAACCGGGGTCTTCAGCATTGCAGGCAGATTCTTTACTAACTGAGCTAATAGAGGACTGTATCAAACCAGCTATTTCCAGGGGCCTGCCTCTCAGCATACTCCCTCCCCTGGTAACCTCATCCATCTGGGGCAGGCAGGGGTGGTGATGCTCAGGTGCTGGGCTGTTGAGTCAGATGCCAGGAAGTTCTCAACTTAAGGTGCTGGATGGGTCTAGTCATCATCATCATAAACAATAACACTTACTGAGTTTTCACTCTGTGCTGGACACTAATCTAAGCCCTTTGTATTTATTATGATTATGGAGGAGGCATATTAAGCAAGCCTTTTTATTCTGATGCTTTGATATCTGGAGTCTTGCTGACCCTGGAGGGTTTGCCCCTCTCAGGGCCAGCCAATTTCTAGAGACAGTAAAGGGCTGATCTGTAAGTGGTGATTTTCATATGCAAACTAACCAATCCAAAGCTCTGTCCCCCATCTCCTCTATCAGGCTCTCACGTTCAGGTCTGGTATCCCCCTGTCTTACTTAAGACAGCTCTCAGACCCTGTGCCCACTGAAGTTAGTCAAACCAGCCAATCTTAAATCTGCTTACCCTGCCTCATCCATTCCTTCCTGGGAAAACCACAATAATGGCTCTTGCCTATATTCTCTTCCTGTTCCTTCTGCCTCTTGATTGACCCTGGTGCCTCCCCATGAGCCCCTGCATGGGACAATGTGCCCCCTATCCAATGGTAAGTTGTTTCCTGATCTACTGGCCTCATCATACTAGAAAAAGGGTAAAAACCTACATTTGAAAATAAGAAGTGCTATTATCAGCCCCATTTCACAGCTGGGGAAACTGAGGCTCAGGAGGGTTATGTATCTTACCCAGGGTCACACAGCGTGTGAGAGGTCATAGCCAGAGTCGAGACCATCTGGCCACAATCACAGCACTGGCCATCCTGCTCTACTGGGAAACCTACACACGGTCCTATTTGCGAGTCCTTTGTAACGGGGGCAGTGCAGTACTTGGGAGGGCGACCCTATAGTCGATGGTTGGGGCCTGGTGACAGAGGCACAGAGTGTAGGCACTGCTCATGCCAACTGGGGTGGGGGACTATGGGAAGCCTGGCCCTGTGCTGGGTGCCTTACAGATGTTTTCTCATTCAGTCCTTAGAATATCACAGTGGCTTTATTAACTTTGATTTGTGGCTGAGGGTAGTAGGGCTTTGAGTGGTGAAATGACTCTCAAGCCCACTGGGGCTCTGTGGTTAAAAGCTCCAAGTGTGGAGTCAGGATGACCCAAGTTTGATTCCCAGCTCCATGGTTAATTACTGTAAGGCAAGTCACTGAGCCACTTGGAACCTCAGTTTCCTCATCTGTCAATTGGGAATGATGGTACCTGCTTCAAAGCTGTACTTCTGAAGATGCCCTGAGACAGTGCCCATGACAAGCTTAACACGGTGCTCAACACACTTTTAAAAATCCATTTTTGTTCCAAGTCACGCCCCAGCATGAGGTTCCCAAGCAACAAGATGCACCTAATTGGCAGGAAACCAAGAGCACCAGGTCCCTTGGAATTCAGCAGTGTCCGGAATAAAGGTCTCATTAAAACTTCCTTTCAAACCTAACTTTCAAGAGAAACTTGCTTTAAGGTGGAAAAAAATTGCTCAAGATTAAAACTCCAGTGGAAAACCAATTACTTACTTTGGTACATTTTGTTAATTACATTCTTTTTTTTTCTTTTGCTAAATTGATACTAAAATATACCAACTTAATTACTGCAATTTGGTTTCAGATAACAATATTTAACTAGATAAAGATCTGGGCATAAACTAGCTGGAACAAGTGACAGCCTCTAAAGGGGTCCAAGTGACAGATGGCGAGGCTCCTGATGTGCCAGCCAATGCCGCCCCCACCCCGATTTATGGAGAGGACGCAGTGGGGGTACTTCTCTGTGGAAGACGGTCTCTGTACCAGCTCCTGGTGGTGCTAAAATCTAACTTCACACATCTGTGAGCCTCCAGCTTTCCCAAACAGCTTCCCCCGCGTCATCTCTGCCAGGCCTTGCAACCGCCCCCCACGGTCAAGGTAAGATGAGGCTCCTGGTGAATCTTTTCAGAATGCCGGGATCTGCATCTTAGGACAGTGCCCTGGAGCCTCTCTCCCTCCTCTGTACTTTCAAAGACAACTCATTTTCTCCCATGGCTGCAGTTACTCTGTCTTTGCTGATGAGTCCTACGCTCTTGTCTCCAGACTTCAAATGTGTAGATTCAGCTGCTTTCTGGTCGCTTCCATGGGCTGACTCTAAGGTGGCTCAAACTCACTGTGTCCAGATCTGCTCTCTTTGCCTTCCTGGTACAACCCACCCCCACCCCCCACCCCCCCAGGCAGGGTCTCTACTTTGGCAAAGGACACTACTCTCCACCCAGCTGTTTCAGGAAGATATTGGCACCACCCACATTTAAACCAACAGTCAAGCCCTATCACTTCCACTCCCCAAATCCTGCTTCTTATGTCCAATCCCAGCTTTCATTCCCCTGGCACTGATTCGGTGCAGAATTTCAGGGTCTCCCCCTGCACTGGTCACCTGGCCCCATTTGTCCTCCTCCTTTCTGTTTTTTTGACACAGTAGAGATTATTCTAAAACTCAACATGTGATTATGTCATTCTCCTGCTTAATGACCATCAGTGGCTCCCTCGTGCCCTGAAGATGGAAACTGCTTAACTCAGCCTCTAAGTCCCTGCAGCGTGCCTTCTTTCCGCTCTAGGATTTCATCTCACCACCTTAGTCTCATTTTCTCCCCCTGATTCTTCATACATTGGCTCTCTTTCCACCCCTGCCCTGCTCTCCAGTGTGTTCCTCCATGGTGGGCAATTTGTTCCTCGTCACCCGTGTTCCTTTCCACTGGAACACGTTACCTTGCCCTCACCTGGACCACTTATACTCAATCTTTTAACACAGGCTCAGGAGTCCCCTCCTCCAGGAAGCCCTCTCTGATCTCCCAGACTGGATTTAGTTCCTCCTTTCTTCCCACAGTCCTGTGCTTATCCTCAGCATAGCATTTATCATGGAATTTTGTAAAAACAACTGTTTCCTTGTCTGTCTTCCATTAGACAAGAGAGAATAGGGAACCTATGGTGGTTTTAAAACATCTACAAATTGATACTCCTTTTTATAAAAAAAAAAGTAGAGCTTAATTCTCCTCACCTTGATTTACTGACTTGGTTCTAACAGAGTATGGTAGAAGTGACTATATATAATTTCTGTGACCAGGTCATAAAGGCAGTGCAGCTTCTTGCCACCGAGCCTGTGGAAAGGCCTGTGTGATGAGGACCTGAGGCCTCCTGCCAACAGCCATGTGAGTGGTCACCTTGGTAACAGATCCTCAGCTGTCAAACCATCAGATGAGACTGCAGCCCTGGTCAACATCTTGACTGTGACCTCATGTGAGATGCTGAGCCAGCTCAGAACCGCCCCCAAACTCCTGGCTATAGAAACTTGAGATCATAAATGTCTTTTTAAGCCACTAAGTTTTTGACAATTCATTAATACTAAGCACCCAGTACAAAGTTATTGCATGAGTGAATGAATGAGTCAGGCAATTTGCCGTGTTTACATCATCAGTTAGAAACCAGGCATGGAGGTTTGCTATAGTCTCTCTACTACAGCCCACTCAGACCCCTCCCCCCATAATTTCACCCAGAAATCTTCAGACAGACGCCTTGTCCCTTTCAAAAGGGAAGTGCCCCTCTGCCCAGGCTGGGGCTCTGAAGAGCCTGGGTTGGGCCACCTACCCGAGTGCAAAGACGTCTGAGTGTTTGGAGAAGGGGAGCTTGTCCTCCTCTGTGTCAGGAGACAGCTGGCGGATGATCTCTGGGGCCAAGTGGCACAGCCAGCCGTTCTGGATACGCAGCTTGTCATCACGCCTGGAGAAGTGAAGCACAGAGTGAGCCCTGTTTCACAGCCCAGAGAGGACTGGTCTTCCATCACTGACTGCAAGTCCCTGGACCCATCTCTGCTGGCTTCCTTCTGTTTCTCCCCTGCCCTGTGCTCCCCATCAGGCACTGCCTGACCTTGTACTTGAGGCCAAGACCCAGTGGGAGATACAAGACAGGATGGTCTGGAGAGAGATGTTCAACACCCAAACCGTCATCCTGTTCCTTTGCCACTGAGGCGCCCCCTCCTCCATCTTCATCGAACAAATAGAGCTGGTCCTTGTTATTCATGGCACTTATGTTCCATATGGAGCCTCAGTAAACACTGGATTAGTAGTGAATACTGAGAGCAAACCAGTCAATCCTAAAGAAAATCAGTCCAGAATATTCATTGAAAGGACTGATGCTGAAGCTGAAGCTCCAGTACTTTGGCCACCTGATGCAAAGAGCTGACTCACTAGAAAAGACCATGATGCTTGGAAAGACTGAAGGCAGGAGGAGAAGGGGGCGACATGATGAGATGGTTGGATGGCATCACCGACTCAATGGACATGAATTTGAGCAAGCTCCAGGAGTTGGTGATTGACAGGGAAGCCTGGCGTGCTGCAGTCCATGGGGTCACAAAGAGTTGGACACGACTAAGAGACTGAACTGACTGAGTTAATACTCCTGGAGGAGATATACAATATATACACTTGCATGCATGTGTCTCGTGTACATTAATCTTAAATCCTAAAAACAACTCACTCATCCTAGTCTAGTTTATTTTGCACAAGAGAAAATGGGGCTCAGAAGTATTAAGTGACTTGCTCTGAGGCTGCCCTTCTACCAGGAAGGCAGAATTGCAAAAGCCATCCAACTGGCCCGAGAGTTGGAGCTTCTTGCCCTGCACCGCACCACCTACTCCTGTGTCCGTGCCCTGGTCATCTCCAAGTGAGAGCCGAAGCAAGACTGCATGGCAGCCTCTCCTTGGACCTCAGTTGGGAACATGTGTATAGATGGGTTGACCTGATAGAACACATCCTCTGCTAGAAAATTGGACTCAAATCCATTCATTAAACAAACAAACCAACCATGAGTTTGCAGGGTCCAATGAGTTCTTGCTTCTAGAATCGGGGACACCTGTGGGGGTTTAAGGACCCATCTGTTGCTTACTAGCTGTGTGTCCTTGAACAGACCTGAGTCTCCACTTTTCCATCTGTGAAATGAACACATGAACTTGGACTCCAGATGACTGGTACAAGAATGTAAAGGAGAAGGGTTGGGTCAGCTGCCAGGGCTATACGATTCCTGGACATCATTATTCCCTGTGGATGTTTTTGCGCCTTGAGGACTCAGAAACGGAATGGAGGTTAGAGTCCAAAGTAAGAATGTCATCCAAGAGAGAGGGGTCGTGTCCTGGGCCAGCAGCCCTTCTCCTGGCATGACCAGGCTGTGTGAGGTGGGATGCTGCTGCCAGAAGGACAAACCTGCCAGTTCCCATCTTACTCAACAGCCCCTTCTGCCTCCTCTTGACTTGCTGGGGCAGTGGAGCTTTGGAACTGTAAGGCTGGGTCACTCGATAACCATCATCCTGGGGTGGATGTAGGCACATGCCTGGCAGGGGGCTGGGACCCAGGCCTGGCACAGACACCCTGGGTGTCCTGTTCCCCTGGTGATGGGCCTATCAGTGACCAACCCAAATTGTCTTCATTATGGGTATCACTATAGGCAGCTGGCATGATAGCACTGGCATCTTAAATGACACCTTTTCTGGATGATGGCAGAACAGCTGTAGACAAGGCAATGCTGGGATGGGCTCAGGGAAGCCCTGGCGTCTGTCTGGATGTCCAGAATGTGCTCACTGTTACTGTGACTCACCCTTGCCCCAGGCCCTGCTGACCTCTCCTTTCTGGGCACGGAGCGCTGTGGATGCCCCAAGGTCTAAGTGAGGGAAGGGCAGGAAAGCAAGTAGCTCCTGCTGAGTGCCTACTGTATACCAGGAGTTCCAGCCCATTTCATTCTCAGGCGCCCACAATCAACTGGGGATCACCGCTGTTCTATGGGTGAGGAAATCGCCTCAGAAATGTTTAAGTGTGTGCGTGTGCTCAGCTGCTAAATTGTATCCGACTCTTGGTGACTCCATAGACTGTAGCCCTCCAGGCAAGTTTGCCCATGGGATTCCCCAGACAAGAATACTGGAGTGGGTTGCCATTTCCTTCTCCAGGGGATCTTCCCCACCCAGGGATCAAAGCCGTGTCTCTGGTACTGGCAGGCAGATTCTTTACCACTGAACCACCTGGGAAGCCCAAAAAGCTTAAGTGACCCTCGCAAAGCCATGGAGATAAAAAGTGAAAGAACTAAGATCTGTTTGATTGCTAGTCTTTAAAACTCCAGCGACTAGACTCCTAACCACAATCCTACAAGAATTCCATGGCACCATTTGGGAGCAAAGTTCTGAACTGAGCCCTATTTCCCCAGCAACAGAAAAAAAAGCACAGGAAGTCACTGATGGCTCCTCCTGGGTAGCCAGGTGATGTGGGTCTCTGGTGGGGAGGTGTTACTGAGGGTTCCCTGGCCTCCTGTGATACTAACTGGGTTTGCATTGACAACCAGACTGGGGCATGGTTTGGGCGGGGTGCTATCTGGGGGACAAGGCCAGAAGCCATCTTGCCCTTGATTTGACTTCTCTTCCTGGTTGACATGGGGCCTCCATGAATCAGCTGAAGGTCATTCCATTTCCCTGTGCTCTTTCTTCAGTCTATGGCTTCAGAAAACCGTGACTCTAATGGGGAAAAAAAGCAGAGGCCCTGCTCCGCTTTCCCCAACTTGGGGGAAAAGCCACTGGCCAGGAGGATGAGTGTGGACCTGCCACCAGGAGGGAAGAATCTGATTTTTTTTTAAAAGAGCCTTGAACTAGGTTTAAAAAGACACCTGCTAAGCCTCTTCATGTCTTGACACAAAGTACTTAGGTTCATAATGACATTACCAACTGCTTTCTCTGCCCTTGGCCTTGGGGTGATGGAAACAGCTATTCCCCAATCAGGAAACTGGAACCTCAGTGAGTTCCTGGCTTCTTAGGTTCTGCCTTGATGACCCTCTCCATCTATCTATTAATTTCCTGTCTCCTTATTTTCTTATCTTAGGGACTATAGATCATTTTGGAAGATGAATCTCTTTGGGTGAAGTAATATCTGAGAACAAACCCTTAAGCTTCTGATTGTTACTGCATCGCAAAGAACAACAAGATTAGGTTTTGCCAAATTTCAGATGGTCTGACCAAGATTCAAAGTATTATAGAGCATGAAGAAAATTCACTGTGCTGGGAGGAGTATTGGGGCTCCTGGGGCATATGTCAAAGAGATCAGAGATTCCCCAAATCAGCTAAAACAGGAGTACAAATAGAGAAGCCTGGAGGGGTGGGTGCAAAGCTGTCTTTCTGGAGAGGCACACCATTTGTTATAGAGGCGTGATTAGAGGAAACACACTGGGTTTACAGTGTGTGTGTGTGTGTTCGCACGCGCGAGCACAACTCTCCAAATTAAAAGTTACAAAGGGCAGACCTTCGGAATTATGGGTTGTTTATTCAGGATCCCGGCTGTTTCTTCACTGGTCAGCTCAAGGCAGCCTGCTCCAGGGTGAGTGGTGGCTGAGCTTTAATTACTTAACAATAGTTAATGATCCTCCTGGGTGATACTGGGGAGGTATATGCAAATTCATACTAATTAGAACAGCTCCACAGTGGCTATTGTTTATACTGCTTGATGTGCTCCAGGCGCTGTGCTGGACGATCGCTGTTTGCTATCTTATTCTACCCTCATAAAGACCCTAAGGTAGGCATCATCATACCCATCATCTTTCTTGCAGGAACGTGAAGGCACAGTTAATGAGTGGCCAAGCCACATTAGGCCCTGGGTGGGTCTGACTTTAAATCTCTTGCTCTCAACTACACTCCAGCTGCACTGAAATGAAGGAATTCATATGAAAACTGAGCACGGGTGCTTGGGTGAGTCCAACTTCCATGTGCGTGCTTGGAGGAAGGAGAGAGTCCTCGGGTGAAATTCAAGGGCAAGGGCATGGACTGAAGGAAGCTCTGTGCCCATTCAAAGGCACCACTTCCAAGACAGGCCCCATGGGACTCAGAGCCTGACCTGGGCACCAGCGTTGCACCAGAGGCATAGCAGCCTCGCCCCTCGGTTAAACGATCTCAGGTCCAGCATCATGTCTAGGTCACTAAGGCCATTTGGGTGACTTCCCATCCCCTGACCATCACCTCTCGAGAACCCCTCAGGGCCCTTCCAACCAGCGCTCACCTGCCAGCCTGCAGCACCCCGGAAATGCTGAAGAGCCCGAAGTCTGTGATCACCACTTTGCCGTTGTCGTAGAAGACATTCTTGGACTTGAGGTCCTTATGCAGGATCCCCTTGGCGTGGAGATAGCCCATGCCCTGCAGGAGACAAGGACACCTCTGTGCTCACTGTAGCCTGGCCTGGGCTCACAGTTCACACGCCCTGCCTTTCCACTGAGACCACGCATGCTGAACAGCTGCAGACCTGGGGTCCAAACACCCAGGCTTGCAAGTAGGGTGGAGAAGGCATGGCAAGTGGGAACAGGCAGGGTCCCCAAGGCAGAAATCTGCCACCAGCCTCAGATCATAGCAAAACCATCTCTATCTAAGTGCTTCTGCTTCCTGAAAAAGAAGCAAGGGAAGATCTCCCCCGAGGGAAAGGGGCAGGGCCAAATCTGAAAAGAGGGCCCCCAAGAGAAAGGAACCCCTTAGATCTTATTCCACACCACTGCAGAAATTCACTTGTGTTCCTCAAGAGACGTATCATGAGGCAATAATCAAGAACATGGAGAAAGGCTTTTGGGAGGTCAGGCTCAAGGGTGAAATATCTAGATTTCTATTTTTGCCTTAATGAGCAGTCACAGTTTTATTTCTTTTTTGAAGTTC
This sequence comes from Bubalus kerabau, assembly GCF_029407905.1. Lineage (NCBI taxonomy): Eukaryota > Metazoa > Chordata > Mammalia > Artiodactyla > Bovidae > Bubalus > Bubalus kerabau. The sequence continues at coordinate 61,769,299 of NC_073639.1, read as the reverse complement.
AGTCCTAACACATCCAATGGAGTATAAAAACCTGAATACAACGGAGTCACGAGGTACCCAGAAAACACAGGATGTTCTCGTTTGTTCTAATCCCAAACAACACCCAACAATTTGATAGTTCCCCAGCAGCTATGGAGAGAGATGGTTTACACTCATGGGAATTCAAGGATTCAGGGGGTAAGGAATTCTAGTCATGAGAAGAGCCCCTCGGTCCCTGCACACACCCAATTATCCTGATGACGGGACACCAGAAGGAAACCAAACATTGGTTGACCGTCTCTAATGGTTGTTTTAGCAATTGTTACACACACATGTCACCTGGTATCATTCAGGTGAAGTTTAATTTCTTTTAAGCCCAAACTGTTGGTCTGAAGCTAGACCATGAGTCTTGGGATGGGGCCAGGTCTTTCTGAGGTTCAGGGAGGAGGCCCCAGACCCTACGGTACCTTCACAATTTCTTGGGCAATCTGTCTCGTTTTGTTGACATCCAAGACGATCTTGGCGTCTCTCACCACAGAGTAGAGTGTCCGGCCCTTACAGAGGCTGGAAAGCAAAAGAACAAAATTAATGGTTGGCAGTTGTTAAGGGCCATCCACAACAGCTATTAAAAGCAACACACAGAGGGAATTCTCAAGTGGTCCAGGGGTTAGGACTTGGCGCTTTCACTGCCAGGGCCCAGGTTTGATCCCTGGTTGGGGAACAAAGATCTTGCAAGCTGTGCGGCACACACACAAAAAGTGACGCATAGAGAGTGGGGCATGTGTGGACACACCACTATTATGCCCCTGAGATATTAAGCCAGCTACTGGACCTTGATTCTGGTTCTGGGATGCGGGTCTGGGAGCAAGTCCTTTGGGGTTCTTCAGGATCTTCATCAGCTTCCCCCTGCCCGCCTCGGCATCCAAGGATACCTTCAGAGCCTAGCCTAGCCCAAAAGCAGGAATGCCACGTACTGTCTAACCCAGGCTCTCACAGGTGAAAATCTGCTCGAAACCGATAACTTGTGTGTGGCAGTCCACAGGCAGCACTCAGACGGCACTCTGCTGGCCCCTCATCCCAGTTGCCATCACTTGCCAGGAGCCACTGGTGTGTGGAGACGAAAGACCAGCAAAGCCATCGCTGATGTGTACTAAGTGAATGATGTATTCAAGCCTTTGGACAGGGGTGTGTAAACACCAGTAACACTCCCCCAAACCAGATGCCTGTCTGGACAGAGGATTTTCAAACTATTTTCAGCCTCATTGAGTTCATTTTGAGGACCAGCGGTTCAAGATGAATGACAAGATGAAAAAGGACATTATACAGTGACAGTAACACCTCATTTAATCGCCAGCATGTTTATCCATCCGTTTCCTCTGCAATGAGCACGATTCCTGGTGCACACAGACCACGCACTCGATGAACAGTCACCAAATGAATGAGAGAATGAATGAGTTCTAGATTCCCCATGGCATCCCCAGCCCCTAGGACCACGTCTCACTCACTGCATCCACTACTGGCTGGAAGAAGAAGGAAGGGGACTAGGAACGTTCATTTTCTGTGTCAAAATGATGGCATGACTTTTTCTTTTAATCTGTGACTTGACTGCTAAAATGTTCTTGGCTTTGTGTTCATTCCTTTAGTAGTTACCAAGCCCTGCTGTGGGCTAGAATCAGCTGAGATCCTGTGGTTATAGCCAGAACTTTGGTGTCAGAAGGGCTCTGCTCTTCACCTACCATGTGTCTTGTGTCTTTCAGTGGGCTACCTAACCTCTCTGGGCCTCAGGTTCCTCATCTATCGAAGGAACTAAGGAGACCTAGCCACAAAGTTAGTACGAGGACTGAATAAGAGAAAGATCTCTCTCATTGGTGTCCACCAATGAGAACAGGGGCCTCGTGTCAGATTGGGTTTGAACCGTGGTATGTCTGTCAGTGGCTGTGACCCTGAGCAGGAGAGTTAACCTCTCTGAGCCTCAGTTTCTTTATCTGTAAAATGGGGTCAATACAGATTTTGCTTTTATCAGGTTACTTAGGAGAATCACATGAAATCGGGTGTGTCAGGGTGTAGGCAATTCTCCATGCCCAATACAGTCACTATTCCTGAAATGCTGGCTATTACGAGAGGTGGTAAATGATCAATAAAATGGTGAACATACACACACATACTTGTGTGCAAATATATATAAGAATTATATATTTATACACATGTCGCATTGGTCTGTCCATGTATTATCTACCCATCTGTCTGCTTGCTCATCATGCTACCTATAATCACTCATGATCTTTGACTAAGGTTGGTTTCTTCACCTGCTTGAGGTGAGATTCCCAGGGTAGCTGACTCGCAGACAGGCTGATTCTCCCGTCCAAGGTTGCCCAGTTTGTCGGCGGGTGACAGCCACGGTGACTCAGGGCTGTCCCCTCTTGCTGGGTAGTGCGTTTGCTGTGGCTGCTGGAGGCGAGGTGGAGGAGCGGGGAGTGGGCTGCACAGCCAATTAGACCGAAGTGACATTTAAGTATTCAGGATGGTGGAGACCGTGGGTGGATTCCCTCGCCCAGAGACGCTGTTCCTGAATAGTCACCTACGCTGATTACCCGCCAGAGCCCAGAAGAAATATTATACGTCCCCACTGTAGACAGCACGGTGAACAATTGCAACAGGCTCCGAGACTCCTAGACTCTCAGAGGGATTGTGTAGAAGTTTCAGGGTTCAAATGTCCATCCCTGTCTCCTTTCCCCTGCTCACATCCTCCTTTCCAGCAGCAGCTGCTGAAGTCTGTGCTTCTCCTTCCACCTTAGGGCATCTGGAGCCCCGTGGACACACACACACACATTCACACACAGGCTGGTAGGATATCAATTGGCAAGATCACTGCTTGCCACATCCACTAAAGCGAAATACACAAATAAGCCAGGACCAGCAATTCCTTCTCTAAGCATGTACCCAGAAGGCATGCATACTCACACTGACCTACAGACATGTACCAGAATGTACCAGAATATTCTAGAATGTTAATAGCAATCCATTCATATTAGCCCCAAACTGGAACCTACCCACATGTCCACCAACAGAAAAATGATGATACATCCATGTAACAAAATACATTCATACTGGATTATTAATAAGCAAATTATTGCTAACTGCAAAAGACATGAAGTTCTAAACAAATGCTGAGCAAAAGAAGCCACACAAACACTGAATGATTCCATTTATATGAAGTCCAAAAGCAGACAAAACTGGTTTATGTGCTACAAGTTAGCACAGTGGTGACCTTTCGTGGGGAGGCTGGAAAGGGCGTGAGGGGTACTAGGGGCAGGTGATGCTCCATATTTTGATGTGGATGTTGGTTATATGGATGTGCATTTAGTGAAAATTCATCAGGCTGTGCTCTTAGGATATGAGCACTGTGGTAGATACATTATCCTTCCAAAAAAATATACTTAAAAAAAAATCCGTGATTACTGGGCATATACCCCCAAGAAAACAAAAATTGAAAGAGACTCATGTACCCCAATGTTTGCTGCAGCACTATTTACAATAGTTAAGACATGGAAGCAACCTAGATGTCTATCAACAGGTGAATGGATAAGGAAGTTGTGGTACATATACACAATGGAATATTACTTAGCCATGAAAAAGAACATATTTGAATCAGTTGTAATGAGGTAGATGAACCTATAGCCTATTATACACAGTGAAGTAAGTCAGAAAGAGAAAAACAAATGTTGTATATAATGTCCTATATTAACACATTTATATGGAATCTAGAAAGATGGTACTGATGAACCTATTTGCAGGGCAGCAATGGAAACACAGATATAGAGAACAGGCTTCTGGATACAGTGGGGGGAGGAGAGGGTGGGATGAATTGAGAGAGTAGTATGGAAACATACACGTTACCATATATAAAACAGATAGCCAGTAGGAACTTGCTGTATGACACAGGGAGGTCAAATCAGGTACTCTGTGACAACCAAGAGGGGTAGGATGGGGCAGGAAGTGGGAGGGAGAGAGATTCAAGAAGGAGGGGACATATGGATACCTGTGGCTGATTCATGTTGATGTATGGCAGAGACCAACACAATATTGTAAAGCAATTATCCTCCAATTAAAAGTAAATTAAAAAAAATCAGTGAGGAAAGGATGAACCATTAATACATGGTGTTGAAACAAAATCTCAGCCAATATTGACACCCCTGGTATTCACTTCTAAATGCTTCACACAGTCCAGAGGGACAGTACCTGCAGGGGAAAGAGGGGGGGCGTGCAGGGCTGCGCCTGTTCAGGTGTGTATAGGTGGCTGAATAAGAGCAGGTGTGGGGTGAGGGCTGAGCTCTGAGCAGGAACAGGCACTGGGCAGGCACATGAGTGGCTGAGGCTCCAACAGTCCAGGCAGGTCGGTCCAAGTATCCACGGCAACTGCTCTGAGCGTGGGATTTCTGTGGCTAATGCCAGTGCCCTAAAAGCCACTGGTGGATGCGCGGTGGGGAAGGGAAGGGAGGATGGGATGGTTTTCTGAGCACATGTGGGACCTATCTCACCCCCAGCATCCTCTCAGCATCCCTGCAGGGTCCACGCTGTCACCCACCTCTTACAGGTGAGGACGCAGACACGACACCCAGAGGGGCAGAGAACCTGTGTCAGGGACACATAGCCACGGCATCCACAGTGTGGGTGCCCAGGTGCTGGACATGATTCGGGGCCATGAAAGAGACACAGGGCTGAGGGAATCCACATTCCAACTCTACCCTTTACTGCTTGTTGGGTGACCTGGGGAAGTGACTTTAAACTCAGCCTCCTCATGTGTAAAATGGGGATAATAGTAACAATACCAGCTAACACAGGCCGAGCCCTTTATATGTGTCCAACGCCAGTCTAAGCCTAAGAACCCATGAGGTGGGTACTCTTTTGGTGTTTCACTGATTTCAATGGGCATTTCCTCACATTGTAACGAGCATCTTTGAAATCAGAATGCGTTGTGTATTCGTGGACAGGTGACAGTTTTACGGGCACTGCCTTTCTCTGGAGTACATGGAAGAAATGGCACATGTTCTAGTCGATGGCATCTTTGACTTCGCCGAGTTCAGGATCAGCCCCATTTCTACAGATGAGGCTCAGAGAGGTGAAGCCGACCTGGGATTTGAACCCAAGCAGGCTGTCTCCAGGGTTTATGTTCTTAACTCCTATCTTTTAGCAATTGATGGGGAGTTAACTCCCATCTTAACAATTTTTTTCAGACTCCAACATCTCATAGGCCCTCAGTAAATGGTGGCTGTAATATCACAACGAACATCAACGATAGCAATGAAGATAAATGAGGTCCACTGCTCAGTGGCAGAGTTAATCTGGAGGTCAAGAGAAGGCGTTTTGGTGGCTTACAGATATATTTAGAACCTCTCTAGCTTCTGGGGCGTATCCTCAAGAGCTAGTGTACACACAGCATCTCTCTCTGCAACAAAGATCCTGTTCTTCTGAGAAGAGGAGCATGGACTGGGAATTTCCCATCTTATCTACAGGTCACCGTCCCTCCCAGCCCTGGCCCCAGGCAGCTCGTAGAAGGCTGTCTTTGATCCCACATCCCAGGTGACACAGTAAACCTTTGGTGCGGCAAGTGTAAGATTTTTTTTGTAAACCGGCCTAAAAGAGGCTTGTCAAAACCGATCAGATAAAACCATCTAGTGGGTTTCTCTCCAAGGGCCTCTGTTCAAACTGGCTCATTCTGCCAAAACAGTGGCTGGGAAAGAAATCTGAACGCCGTAGCAGCTGTTTCCTTTCTCTCCCACAAACTCCTCACCATCAAAGCCAGGGAGCCAGGCCAGTGTGAATGGTGGGGAGTGGGGGCGGGGGGCAACCCCCTCTGAAGACTGACAGACCGGCTCCCAGCCCAACTCTGCCCCCTCTGAGCCCACACGCCTTGGGGACTCACTGTGGCTCACCTGTGTTCCCATCGGTAACTGTGGTCAACTCAGTAACAGTCCCCCAAAGACATCCACAGGCTTCCCTGGTGGCGCAGTGGTAAAGAATCCACCTGCCGATGCAGGAGACATGGCAGATGCAGGTGTCAGGGGTTAGATCCCTGGGCCAAGATCCCCTGGGGAAGGAAATGGCAACCCATTCCAGTATTCCTGCCCGGAAAATTCCATGGACAGAGGAGCCTGGCAGACTCCAGTCCATGGAGTCGCAGAGTCAGACACTATGGAGCATGTATGCAGAAAGAATATTTACGCGCAAAAGGGATTCTGTAGCTGTGATTAAATTAAGGTTCTTGAGGTGGGGAGACTACCCTGGAGGATCAGGGTGGGCCCAACATGTCATCACAAGGGTCCTTGTAAAAGGAAGGCAACAGTTGAGCGAGGGAAGGTGGCAAGTGAACCAGGAGGCAAAGGAGAGGCAGAGGGAGATCAGAGGACGAGGACGGTAGAGTAGGCTGAGTGATGTGATGTAAGAAGGCCTCAACCAGTCTTTGCTGGCTGTGGGGATGGAGAAGCAGCTGCAAGCCAAGGGATGCAGGCAGCCAGGAGAAGCTGGAAAAAGCAAGGTGTGGGTTCTCCCCAAGGACCCCCCCTCCCTGAACAGAATGCAGCTCTGTCCAAGCCCTGATTGTAATAACCCTGTGAGACCCATTTTGGACTTCCAACCTTCAGAGCTATATGTTTTTGTTGTTCCAAGCCACTGAGTTCATGGTAATCTTACCACAGCAACTGACTTACTCAGCGGTAGTAAGTAGTGTTGCAGATAGGGTATGAGGGGGAAATGGGATCACGGAAGCACAGTGCTCGGCCCAGCAACTTGCCAGAATGTGTACTCCTTGAACATGGCTCACATCACACCTAATAATGTTAATATTATTTCTAATATTATTATGTCTAATAATATTCTAATATTACTTCTAATAATAACGCTTTCCTGTCTGGATGACTATGCCGCCCCTCATGGCCACTCTGCCTCTCCCAATTCATCTTCCATCCAGAACTTTTGAGTGGCAGCTTCAAAATGCAAAGCTGACCAGGTCACTCCCCCACTACAATGGCTCCCCACTGCCTAACAGTGGACACAGACCTGACTCCTCCAGCGTCCAAAGATCCTGCAGAGTCTGGCCCCTGCAGATGGCTCACCCCTTTGCTCATGGAGCTCCAGCCACAGTGGCCTAGCTCAGGGCCGCTGCCCACCAGCTCATCTTTTCGGCCTGCGATGCTCTCCCCATCTGGCCTCAGAAGCCTCCCCAGCTAGGTCGGCCCCTGTGGCACCAGGCACTCCATCTTTGCAGCCCTTGTTGTGGTTGCCATTCCACATGGGTCAGCTGGAGTCTTTGATTACGGGCCGTCTCTCCCTCTGGACTGTACACGCCATGAGGGTAGGGTCTAGCCTACTTGGCTGCCACTGTCTTCCCAACATACAAAAGCTTCTGAGGGATGGAGAGATGTGATGCTACGGGTGTCTCCTACGGCCAGGCCTCCTCTTCCAGGGTTCCTGGGTGTGGGATCCCCACCAGAGCATCCACATCACATCCAACCAAACAAAAACACTTTCTCAGGGGCCTGTATCTTTACCTTTCTTGGCTTGTTTTGCTTGTGGGCTTTTTTGGGAAGTTCTAAGGGGCTCTGGATGAAAGTAACAATTGGTCCTTTTAGGAAGGAAGGGGTGTTGGACTTTTGGGCAGGCTCGGTCTTGCATTTGAATGTCCCTCGGCAGGGTGCGTAGGGTCTCCTCTGCCACACCTGCTCCACCTCTTGCAGTGACACCACCTGCCTGGACTCGCAGGCATTTAAGCACTGGGGCAGTGGCCAACAAACCTGAGTGTGCACGAGAATTCCCCGGAAGGGCTTGGGAAAACAAACATGGCTGTTCCCACCCACAAGAGATTCCGATTCTGGGAGTCCAGGGGGAGCCCTGAGAAGGTGCTTTTCTGACAAGTTGCCAGGTGACGCTATTAATAACGCAGGTGGTCTGGGGACCCCACTTTGAGACCTGCCATTCAAGCCAATCTTGTTTTCCTGAGCCCCAGAGATCATTAAGTTCACAATCACAGTCCCTTTAGTGAGTGCCATGTGGACCTGGTACTGTTCTAGGTGTAACAGATACAGTGAGTGAGGCAGGCCTATCTTCATCTGGGCCTGCCAGGATGAGGAGAATTTAGGCAATAAACACGTAAGCCAGCAAATTGATGAACTTTCCAGGTGGAATGAGTGCTATGAACAGAATGAACAGTTACTGGGAAAAACATGGTGGAGCTGGGAACCTTCTGGGCTAGGACACTCAGGAAAAGCTGCTCCAGGCAATGGCATGCTGATACTAAAGAAATAAGCTGGCTGTGTGGAAATCTGGGAGACAAGGCCTCCAGGCTAAGGGGCCAGCAGGTGCGAAGGCCCTGAGGCAGGACCAATGCAGTACGCTCGATCGCACAGCCCAGGCCATACGGCCGGACTCTAGAGAGCATCTAGAGGTGTCCGCCTTCCCCAAGTGTTGATCCTCCAGATAAAAGAAAGAGCTAGGTGGGACTGACCTCAGCTCTGCCTGATGTTTAGCTGGTTTTAAAGTCAGCTATTATTCTAAAAACACTGGGTTCTGTCAGAAGGGATTTACAACCCCTCATCTGCTCCTCCTCCTCACTTACTTCTCAGCATCCCCGATCTCTCAAAACTCAAAACCCACTTAATTGCCCTCTGCGCTTTCCCCTTCCCTTGAGCAAATAAATCACACGCCCAGTGACAAGTTGCTGCTCCATCAAATTCCAGCCGCAGGCACTCTCTAACTTCCAAGTACTTTGTGAATCTAACACCGAGGATATTAAACCTTGGAACTCTGGGGCTTTATAATAAAAAAAGCCAGGTTAGCTTCCCATAAAAATGGGAAATGCCAGAAAGCGAGTGAGAAATGCCAGCTGTGTGCCACCTGCTTAACCCGACATGCGTCCAGGAAATGAAGAGTTATAGAGTTCCATTAAGTGAGGGGCTGGCTGGGGAAGGCTCATGTCCCAGCCAGACAAGAAAGATGACAGGGACCCTCAAGGCCTCGGAATACGCAGAGCAGGAACTAGCAGTGCTTTAAAGCAGGGCTTCAGCTCTTTTTCTTTATTTTTGCAAATGCACCACCCCCAACCCCACCCAGCCTTGGATACCCTGCCATGCTTGAAGATGTGGGAAGGAAAAAGAAGCTTATAATCTCCACTTCACTGGATTCCTCTCTCCATTTTTGCTAAATCTAGAAAGGCCAAGTGTTGAATCCTCTGGGCCCTACAAGGACTGAGATAGGGGTTCTGTACATTTTAAGGGGTGCCCCAGCCGCTGACTGTGACATTCTGTCCTCCCTGGTCTGTGTCTTCGGAGGGAGGGAGTGTTCCAGGGGCACCGGCATCCAGCTGGGGAGGGTTGGGCCTCTAGTTCACTGCAAAAACTTCTGGCTGCTTCCTTTGCCTCTCATCACACTGTGTGGTCCAGCCACTGCCCGAGACCTGTTCTTCTGACTTTATCGAAAGACATCCAAGGAATGTTCCTCCTGGACTCTACAGTATATTTTCTCAGCATCACCTAAAGTTCAGTGAGGATTTCACTTTGTACCTCCCACATTGCAATCATTCCAAAACCACCTAAAGATTTTTTGCCAGATTGGCCAGCTCATATTATTTATCACTTGCTAATAGTTTTCCTTTAGATGCACTGCCTCTGAAAAATAAGTGTACTTTAGGAAGAAAATGTATCATTACCTTTTATCATTATCAGAAGGAAACTCAGAATTTCTAGCCCCAAATAAATGTAAAAATAGATATACAATGAAAACAAACCCACTAAAACCCAAAATTAAACCCTTGCTTGGCATCATGGCCTGCCAAATGGTTGAAGCTTAAGGCCTCCTCTTTTTGTTTAAATGTTCGGTAAGTAAGGGTTGCTGCTGTTGCTGCTGCTAAGTCACTTCAGTCGTGTCCGACCCTGTGCGACCCCATAGATGGCAGCCCACCAGCCTCCGCCGTCCCTGGGATTCTCCAGGCAAGAACACTGGAGTGGGTTGCCATTTCCTTCTCCAAAGCATGAAAGTGAAAAGTGAAAGTGAAGTCGCTCAGTCATGTCCGACTCTTCACAGCCCCATGGACTGCAGCCCACCAGGCTCCTCCATCCTCGGGATTTTCCAGGCAAGAGTACTTAGGAAGGTATTAAATACCAGAACTGAATGAAAAGTTTCTCCTAAATGTCACCAGAAGGATAGAGAGAGATTTAAGAGGAAAATCATGATCCCACTAGTGGTTCAACATTATCTGGGGCTGGTGGTACCTGTCCTAACTTCGGGGAAATCTGGGCTCATTTAATCCTTAGGCCTGACAACTTTCCCCTCCTGCCAATTACGTATTAACAGGGAGGTGCTTCCCAGGTGGCTCAGTGAATAAAGAATCTGCCTGCAAGGCAGGAGACACGGGTTCGATCCCTGGGCCAGGAAGATCCCCTGGAAATGGCAACGCACTCCAGTATTCTTGCCTGGGAAATCCCATGGACAGAGGAGCCTGGCGGGCTACAGTCCATGGGGTCGTAAAGAGTCAGACATGACTGAGCACGCACACATGCACACAGGGCAGGTATGTGCAGTGACAAGGTAAAAAGGATCATTTCCCTGGTGATGGAGCTGACATTCTAGTGGGGGAGACAGATGACAGGCACACAGAATAACTGTAGGTGACGATGAGGGCAATGAGGAAGCACACGTGTGGTCAGGCAGACTGAGCATGGAGGGGGTGCCTCTTTGATCAGGTAGCCAGGGTGAGCAGCAGGGAGCCCTTCCAACATCCTATTCTGTTGTTTCAGGGCAAGGACTGTGGAGTGACTTCTGGCAACATCCAACCAAATGACCCTGATCTAATATCTCCAAGGAGGGCAGGCCTCATCATGTTTAGGAAGACGACCATCTACCTAAGGCTTCCCTAGGGACCAAGACAGAGCCAAAAGGTTCCGAGGTATCGTCATACTGAATGCTTCTAATAACTTGGCAAAATAGATCTGGTTATTCCCTTTGTATAGATGAGGAAGCCGAGGCAATGAGTCAGCCTGTCCCTTCTTAGCTGTGTGGTCTTGGGCAAGTTACCTGAAATCTTTGGAACTCAGAGTGCTTTGTGAACTGTGAGGAGAGGTGATTCCGGAAAAGGGTTGGTTATCCATGTGAGTAGGAGTGCGATCTCTACATGCACTTAGCTGCCTGGAGCTGATGGTGGTCTCTCTACAAGGCACTGAGCCGAGACCCTGTCATGCCAGCCTGCACAGGAGGGGAGGCTCTATGTTACAAACGGAAAAATTCACGTGCAGGAAGGTTAAGTAACCTGCCCAGGGCCCCACAGTCAGTGGGCAACGGGGTCAGGACCCAAGTCCAAGTCTCAAATTGTCTTTCCAGGATTTCTTAAGATCCCCTGGGAAAGGATGTTTTCACAGAGCAGGAACTGGCAGAGCCCAGCTCAGAGGACCTGACCTTAGAAACCCTTGTTTATCCACTGAGTTGAGATTCTCCCTCCCTTCCCAACTCTAGGCCTCTCCTTCCACCCTTTCAATTCAGGGCCAGCCTATGTTTGGCCTCATCACCCATTCTGTTGCTTCTGTTTGGGAACTCCCAGCTGCCACCCAAAAACAGGCAAGGCAGGCTGCAGGGAGCTAGACCATGGGAGAGGATCTGGAGGCTTCTGGATGCATCCATGTAAGCCAAGTTCAGTGGGTCCTTCCCTCCGGAGCTGGATATCAAAACTCAACTGGATATGATTACTGTTGCCCCTGACCAGAACCATATTTTTGTAAACTGAACAGTCAACTGAATGACTGTTTTTAAAGTGTATACATACACCACCTAATTCATATGCATTAAAACTCACAGAGAAGATAGACTCCAGGGTGTTAGCAGGCCTAGTCCCGGGCTGTGGGATTAGAAGCTTTGCAAGAAATTTTTTCTCCCTGCTTATCTCTCTTTCCTAATTTTTCTCCAATAAACATGTATTACTTTTGTAAAATGAGAAAAAAGGAAAAAAAGCAACTTTGAGTCAGACTTAAATGAAACTAGACACATGTTTATGCTATAGACAGTTTGGAAAACATTGAACTGGTGACAGACTGAAATGAGAAAGCAGAGTGGGAACCAAATTCTTCCTCCCAGGAGCCCAGCCTTGCCTGGAAGGCTATGACTTTGGCTGTGACTCTTAGGGCAGAAAGCGGTTTCCTGCTCCCCCGTCTTCTGCACAGGGTTTACAGCCCGGTCAGGGCACAAGGCCAGTAATTGGCCCTTACGTGAAAGTCTCAGTGGATCTCTTTCCCTCTAAAAAAATTGCATCCCTAATGAAGAAGATGAATTTGACTATTTGATATTTAAAAAAACTCTATCGGAGTCTAGTTGGTTTACAATGTTTTGTTAGTATCAGGTGTATGGAAAAGTGAATGTTGTACACATACACTCCTTTTAAGATTCTTTTCCCATATAAACTACTAGGGTATTGAGTAGAGTTCCTATGCTGTACAGTAAGTTATCATTAGCTATCTATTTTATATATCACTTCAGTTCAGTCTCTCAGTCGTGTTCGACTCTTTGTGACCCTATGGACTACAGCACACCAGGCTTCCCTATCCATCACCATCATCAACTCCCGGAGCTTGCTCAAACTCATCAAATTGGTGATGCCATCCAACCATCTCATCCTCTGTCATCCCCTTCTCTGCTTGCCTTCAATCTTTCCCAATATCAGTGTCTTTTCTAATGAGTCGTTATTTGCATCAGGTGGCCAAAGTATTGGAGGTTCAGCTGCAGCATCAGTCCTTCCAATGAAGGGTTGATTTCCTTTAGGATTGGCTGGTTTGACCTCCTTATAGTACTGTGTATATGTCAATCCGTCTTCCAATTTATCCCTCCCCCACGCTTACCCCCTAGTAACCGTAAACTTATCTTCTACATCTGTAACTCTATTTCTGTTTTGTGGATAAGTTCATTTGTACACTCTGTTCGCCCCCCCAACTTTTTAGAGATTCCACATGTAAGTGCTATCATATGGTTCTTGTCCTTCTCTGACTCACTTCACTCAGTCTGACAAAGTGACTGTGGGGCTGGTAAAGGAGAAGGGGAGACAGATGAGTGGTGTATGTAACCCCATAAATAGTTGTGTCCTTTCCGCCCTTGGGAAGAGAGGGAGGAGAAGGAAGGGAAGAGGGGGAGGAGAAAAGGGGAAAGGGAATATGTGTAGAAATTTCTAGAGTTGTTGGGTTCTCGTCTTTCACAGAAGAGATGGGGAAACCAAAAAGCAGAAGGGGGATGGAATTTCCCAAGGCCGTGCTTCGACTGGCAAAGTTGAGCTGGAAACCAGACCTGTCTGAGACGAAACTGTGGGCTTACAGCCACAGAACCATGCTGCCTCCTAATAATAAGCAATACCATTCACTGAACCTTCCCGTGAGCATTCTGCTAAAGGTTTTGCATGAATGACCTTATTTAGTCTTACTCTTAACCTTGACCCTTTTCGGGAGGTATCGCTCCTACTTCACAGATGGGAAAACTGAGACTCGGACTGGTGAGGTTGTTTTCTAAGCTCTCACAGCTAAGATACACGAGGCAGAACTGGCATTCTCCCCTTGGTCTATTTGACACGTACATCTTGCTCTCAATCTCTAAGCTACTTGGCCTCTTCAGGAAATGGAAAGAACAGAGGCTGAGGGCTGAGAAAACCAATGTTCTTGAGCTCCTGAGATAAAACTGATGCTTGTCTCCCTCTCATCAGAGACCTGGGGGGTGATGGGGAAGGGGACTTTTCATCTTCCTACTTTTCCAACATCCATTTGTGACTTCCCTGGTGGTCCAGTGGCTAAGACTCTGCACTCCCAATGTAGGTGGTCCGGGTTCCATTCCTGGTCAAGGAATTAAGATTCCACATGCCACAACCAAGAGTTCATATTGTTGTTGCTTAGTTGCTAAGTCGTGTCTGACTCTTTGGGACCCCATGGACTGTAGCCTGCCAGGCTCCTCAGTCCATGGGATTTCCCAGGCAAGGATATTGGAGTGGGGTTGCCTTTTCCTTCTCCAGGGGATCTTCCTGACCCAGGGATCAAATCCGTGTATCCTGCACTGGCAGGCAGATTCTTTACCACTGAACCACCGTGGAACCCTGTATTGGTATTCTTCTACTAAAAGATCCTGCAGCATGCTGCAAGACCTGGTGCTGTCAAAGTAAATAAATGAACACTCATCTGTGCTAAAAACTCCTTAGAAAGTGAGCAGAGAGGGAACCTATCTCAACATAATAAAGACCATATATGACAAATCCATAGCTATTTTTAACACCCTTAAATAAAAGTTTAAAAAATTCAAAAGAGAAATGGTATTTTGTGACCTGTGAAAATTACATGAAATTCAAATTTCTGTGAAATAATGTTTTGTCAGCACACAGCCACACTCTTTGTTTCCATATTGTCTATGGACACCTCTGCATCACAGCAGAAGAGTTGAGTAGTTATGACAGGGACTGACACAGTTGAAATATCTCCTGTCTGGTCCATTATGGAAAATGGTTGTTGACCTTTGCTCTAAGAAACTGGAGTGGGTCAGCAGAAATTGGGCTACTAGATCTAGGAGTTTGACAAATTTGAACCATTCCTCTCTGCTTTGAGAACTGGGTGTGGTCAAGGTCAAGTGGGTTTTCCATTCATTTGTTCCCTCATTCATACATCCAACCATTCACCATCCATCCATGCCCTGAGCCAACACTCCCCTCCAGGTGTGGGTGGGCAGTGCAGGGGCAGGGGCACAGCTCTCCGCTGGGGATTCAGCCAGGCAAATGTGGGAGAAGGCAAGCGTCTCGGACCAGTGTAAATGCAGGCCAGGGACTTCTCTGCAAGCTAAGTTCCACAACAGTGGAGATGGATGTACTGCCCACCGCCACCCCTGACTGGAGGGAGGCTCCATCAAGGACCCACCCGAGCCTGGCATGCCGTGACTTTAACCAGGAAGCACATACCAAGTTCATGTCACACAATTTACATGTTTCTGAGTTTCCTACCTCTTCTGCCATTCCCTGCCTGACTTCCCACACCATACCCTACCAGAGCCTTCCCAGGTGGCCCCTAGGCATGAAATTAGCTGGACAAATGTGCACCGGAGTGAGGTAAATCCCAAATTGCTTTAGAATGCCTTTCTTGTAGACCACTGGCTTGGACAGGGCCAGCAGGGGGAGGTTACCTGATCCGCTGACAGCAAAGGATCCCTGTAGCAAAGGACACGTCTGTGCATACTGATAGGTGCATGCACTTTGTTTCTATGGGTTCAGTGCCTCTGCCTGTATGCATGCGTGTGTGCATATGAATATGTGTATATTGTTTACATGTGAGTGAATTCACGTGTGTATGTGTGCAAGAAGGCAGTAGTATGTGTATATACTTGTGTATATGTGTGTTGGGGGGATGTCTTTGCATTTATGGGTACACTTGTGTAGAGTCTACCTATGGATTTGTTTTTTTTGTGACTAGAATTGGGGAAAGGAAAGCAGGTACAGTCATGCCAGCTGCAGAACTGGCCACTGCCTCTCTCTCTCCCCTTGAAAAGCACTCTGTCTTCATTTCCCCCAGTCTCTGGAATGCTCCAATGAAAACCTCAATTTTTTTGTCTGAAAACTGGAGGCTCAGGTTACCAGGGGCTGGAGATAGTGAGTGACTGTTAACGGGTACAGGGCTTCTTTGTGAGGTGATAAGATGTTCTGAAATCATATAGTAACATTTCATGAAATGTAATCTATAAAAATATTGAATAACTATGTTGTACATCTTGCAGAGTCGGAAGGACTTAGCAACTGAACAACAATGTTGTACATATGAAACTAATATAATATTGTAAATCAACTATACTTCAATAACATTAGATTTGGTGACAGTTTCACAGCTTTCTAAATAAATTACAAACCACTGAACTGTATGGATAATATATATAGATTTTATCTATCTATATATATATATTTGGAGAAGGCAATGGCACCCCACTCAAGTACTCTTGCCTGGAAAATCCCATGGATGGAAGAGCCTGGTAGGCTGCAGTCCATGGGGTTGCTGAGGGTCGGACACGACTGAGCGACTTCACTTTCACTTTTCACTTTCATGCATTGGAGAAGAAAATGGCAACCCACTCCAGTGTTCTTGCCTGGAGAATCCCAGGGACGGGGGAGCCTGGTGGGCTGCCGTCTATGGGGTCGCACAGAGTCGGACACGACTGAAGTGACTTAGCATAGCATAGCATAGCATAGCATCTATATATAGATAGATAGATACAAAATCAATAAAGTTGTTTAAAAAAGAAAAAATTGGAAGTTCACAAAAATTTCCACCTTCCAACTCATTTATTCTCACTACATTTACAGAGGAGCCCTGGTCTGGGGAAAAAAAAAATCCTGATTTCTCAGCCTGGGAAGAAATTTTACCAGGGAGAGATTTCCTCAACTTCCTAGAACCCATGGCTTTGCCAGGCTGACAGCAAAGAATTCTGTGTCCTGTGCATTTGAAGCTTTGTAGATAAATCTACAACACTGAGAAGGGGTTAAGACAGGCTGGATGGACAGAATCACTGGGATGAACACTGGCAGGGAAATGAACTACCATTTCATTACCCCGAGAGAAATGGAGAATCCAGAGACAGGGGAGTGCACTGGGAGAAGTCAGAAACAGAAATAGAAGAAGAAACAGAAAAAGAGGGTAGAGGGGAGAGAACTCACCAGGGAGGCAGCCGTGCCCAGCAGTTGAGAGCTCAGAATTTGGAGCTGGGCAGAACTGGGCTCCGGATCCATGCCTGGACCTCTTATGTTAGAAGCCTCTGGGCATGTTACTAAAGATAAAAAATGTGGGTGGACAAGGCATAAACTACCTTACAGGTCTGGGGTTATTAAATTAGAAAACTCTTGCATGGAAGACAAAAGGTCCTGTGCTCACCAAGTTCAGTGTCCTATTGCTCCCTTCCAGCTCCCCTGGAGACCACTTCTCGGTCTCTTTGTGGGTATGCAGCACCACATGACCAGTTCTGGGCCAATGGAAAGAGACCTGGAGCTTTCTGAGGGGGGTACAGAGATGCCTATGGCTGAGTCTGCAGCCTTTTTTACCACGGTCAGTGTGGAGGCCTCATGATGACAGGGTAGAGTCACAAGACTGGAGTTTGCTGCATCCCTGGATGACTGCGTGGAAGACAGCTGCCCTGGAGCACTGACCAACCTATAGCAAATTCAAGTGAGTGAGAAACTTTGAGTAAGCCAAAGAGATACCAGGGTTCTTTGTCACTGCAGCATAAGCCTATCCTATCCTGACTACAGTACCTGGTTGGCAGGTAATTGATGCAATCCGCCAACTCAACAGAAAAGACCCTGATGCTGGGAATGATTGAAGGCAAAAGGAGAAGAGGGCAGCAGAGGATGAGATGGTTGGATGGTATCATCAATTCAATGGACATGAACTTGGGCAAATTCCAGGAGACAGTGAGGGACAGGAAGAACTGGCATGCTGCAGTCCACGAGTCGCAAAGAGCTGGACACAACTTGGCAACTGAACAACAACACAGTAATTAGCAGGAGGGAAAGGTCTGCAGGTGTAGGGCTTTCCCAGCAGGTAGGACAGGTACCACCAGCCCCAAAGAGCACTGACTCACACAGAGATGAAGTGAGTGAGGGCCTAAGAAAACATAAATAGACACAGTAGTAAAATAAAAATAAGATACTCTGGCTAGGGCCATGCTTCTACAGCAACCATCACCAGGGAAACCAGTCTCCGAGATGGGAACTGTGCTTTCCGCTCTGCTGAAGAAGCATGGTTCTTTACCAAATGGCCCACTGCTGCTGCTGCTAAGTTGCTTCAGTTGTGTCCGACTCTGCGACCCCATAGATGGCAGCCCACCAGGCTCCCCCGTCCCTGGGATTCTCCAGGCAAGAACACTGGAGTGGGTTGCCATTTCCTTCTCCAATGCATGAAAGTGAAAAGTGAAAGTGAAGTCCCTCAGTCGTGTCCGACTCCCAGCAACCCCATGGACTGCAGCCCACCAGGCTCCTCCATCCACGGGATTCTCCAGGCAAGAGTACTGGAGTGGGGTGCCACTGCCCTCTCCCACAGACACCTCCATTTGTCTATAACTTGGCAGTGGTTTTAAAGAAGCAGAAGCAAATGGGAACTTATGCTCAGCAAGATTCTATTCCATGTTTTTGTTAATAGCTTTCTCCTGCTTTGCACAGATAGAAAGCAAGTCACCCCGGGGATGTGACCTTACCTCTCAATCATTTAAAAACATTAAATAAATGTCCAGAGAGATTAAAAACACAGGTTCTGTGCCCCGAAGCGCTGTCACATGACAACGTGGCATCTTCATGGGAAAGATGAAAACTCCATGTAATCCTATTACAAATATTTCCACTAGTCACCTAGCCTCACTTTGGTAATCTGTTTCAATGTAAAGTCCTGTCGTTCCCCACAAACCAATTTAGAAGGTACAGGAGCAAAATGTAAGTTTGTGCCAATTTCTCGAAGATGGGTGAGACTCGTTATTTAGGTTCATCTGGGGTTCTTTTTTCCCCTTAAACTCTTAACTCCAGGGCATGAAGAGAATTCCTTTCCAATATTCACTCAGGTAATCTTGCCCTTCCAGGCCTCCTTAACTCCCAGAGGCACTCTAGTTTCTATCTGCAAAGCTTTGAGGGCTAAGATGCAGGGATCTTCACAAGCAAAGGTCCGGCTACCTGGACACCCAAGGTTCATGTGCTTTGAGATGCTATAGGGAGGTTTGTGGGAGCGGATGCCCAGGCCTGGGGCTGGGATGCATATAAGAGAAGTGAGGACCAGCCAGGCCATTCAGTCTATACAGCTCAGGACCAGAGTCCTGACCTCGTATCAGTCCCTATCTGGTCCTCTGTGCTACATCAGTTCATGCATACTGCCTGAATGGGTCTGCTGCTGCTAAGTCACTTCAGTTGTGTCTGACTCTGTGCGACCCCATAGACAGCAGCCGACCAGGCTCCTCTATCCCTGGGATTCTCCAGGCAAGAACACTAGAGTGGGTTGCTATTTCCTAGTTGGCCCCATTTTACCCCAAGGAAATGGAAGTTCAGGGTTTAACTCAAACCCTGGAGCCAGCACGTGGAGATGCTACTTCTTCTACCCAAGAGTAGAACCCAGACCGTTCTGTTTCCGTGTCTTCATCTTTTCCCATCAGATCACCCCAGCCTCCTGCTCAAACTGAGCTGTGCTTCTGTTGCTCACACCCAGGGTAACCTGGATAAGTAACAAAACTTCTTGGACAGAATTATAGAGAAAATTTGTATTCCTCCACCTGAAATTCATAAGTTGAAACCTAACCCCCAGTGTGACGGTACTTGGAAGTGGGGCCTTGGGAGTTTTTTAGATCATGAGAGTGAAGCCCCCATGAACAGGACCAGAGCTCAGAGCTCCCTTACCCCCTCCATCACGTGAGGTTACAGTGATGAGACAGTCATCTATGAACCTGGAACTGGGCTTTCACCAGACACTGAGTCTGCCAATGCCTCGTTCTTGGACTTCTCAGCTTCTGGAACTGTGAGAAATTAATGTCTGCTGTTTATAAGCCACCCAGTCTGTGACATTTTGTTACAGCAGCCAGAACAGACTAAAATAGAGTCTGATCTATAAGATGGAGAAGAATAATCATTCACTTCTCAGGGTGGCCGTGAGCATTCAATAACAAAGTATCATGTTATAGATCCCACATGTAACAACTAAGAGTTTGCATGTTGCAACTGAAAGATCCTGCATGCCACAACTAAAAATGATCTTGAGTACTGCATCTAAAGACCCTGAGTGTCACAACCAAGACCTGGTGCAGCCAAATAAATAAATAAAAATAAATATTTAAAAAATCCAAAGTAACACGCTTGGCATAGTGCCTGGCACACAGTAAAACTCAATAATCATTTACTCTTATTATGGTTACTCATCCTTGAGGGTCAAGAGACCTCACACTTTGGTGCCTATTGTACATGCTCCAGTTGACAGCATGTGTACCAACTCAACCGAACTATTGTTACTTTTCTAAATGTTGCATCTTGTTTCTACTACCTTCTTGCCTTTGCCTATACTGTTCCCTCCATCAAAAACACCCTTCCTCTATTTCTTCCAAATGTCTTATTCTTCAGGATATAGCCCACCTCCCTGCTCCTTGAATTCTCATCACACTTTGTACACTTGTTTCAACCCTTCCTACCTGGTATAATGATTGCTGGGTTTCTCATGAGTTGGGTGGGTGGATGAACGGATGGACAAGTGAATGGTCGGATACATGGATTATTAACAAAGCTGTTTCTGAACATTTTGTTTGGAGACACATGTTTTGGGCATTGACAATGCATACCGCCTCATTGGGCCAACAAAACATCATCTCTATCAAGATTAGGAGCTACCTGCAAGGCTCTCAGATGAAATTTCATAAATTATTTCAACCAGGCAGCTCAGAAGAATCAGACTATGGATTTTATTGGCTCTCTACATTATATGTTATGCTCTTTTTGGCAGCCTGAAAATGACGTTTCTCTCCCAGCCAATATCTCCTCTTTTCCCACTTAACAAACATTGATATTCCGCCCCCCTCACCGAGTTGTCAATATCAGCTTGAGATTGTGTCCTCCTTTGGTGTGTGCACATGAGGGTCTGCTCACTTCAGAGAATCAGAAACACCATCCTCGCGGTGTCAGAAGAGCCCTGTGTTGCTCACAAGCCTGACTGTTGCTTCCTAGGGCAGCTTCAAAAGGCACACAGGAGATGGGAGGAGGGAGCCTGGTCTAGGAGCTTTTTCCAGGAGAAGAGCTGAGAAGCAGACCTTGGAGGATCTTCTCCAAGATCTGGAGGCTGGACAGAGACCCAGGAGGGAGCTCATGGGCTTCAGAGTAACACACAGGCTCAAGTGCTTCATAGTTGAGTAACCCAGGCATATTTTTTTAACCTTTCTGGGCCTCAGTTTCCTAACCTGAGATAAGGGTGATAAGAACATCTTCCTGAGAGTCAAGGAAATGCTCAGGTGTGAATACTACCTCCACCAATACTTTGCCTTCCTGAGTCTCAGTTTTTTCATCTGTAAGCTGGGCTTAATGAGCCTACAACCCTGCTCTGAAAATGCATTTAGATAATACATCTAAATTGTAAGAACCTAACAGAAGCAGAAGAGATTAAGAAGAGGAGGCAAGAATACATAGAATAACTGTACAGAAATATCATAATGACCTGGATAACAATGATGGTCTGGTCATTCACCTAGCGTAAGACATCCTGGAGTGTAAGGTCAATTGGGCATTAGGAAGCATAAAGCTAGTGGAGGTGATGGAATTTCAGCTGAGCTACTTAAAATCCTAAAAGATGATGCTATGAAAGTGCTGCATTCAATATGCCAACAAATTTGGAAAACTCAGCAGTGGCCACAGGACTGGAAAAGGTCACTTTTCATTCCAATCCCAAAGAAAGGAAATGCCAAAGAATGTTCAAACTACCACACAATTGCACTCATCTCACATGCTAGTAAACTAATGCTCATAATTCTCCAAGCCAGGCGTCAACAGTATCTGAACTGTGAACTTCCAGATGTTCAAGCTGGATTTAGAAAAGGCAGAAGAACCAGAGATCAAATTGCCAACATCCGTTGGATCATCAAAAAAGCAAGAGAGTTCCAGAGAAACATCTACTTCTGCTTTATTGACTATGCCAAAGCTTTTGACTATGTGGATTACAACAAACTGTGGAAAATTCTTCAAGAAATGGGAATACCAGACCATCTGATCTGCCTCCTGAGAAATCTGTATGCAGGTCAAGAAGCAACAGTTAGAACTGGACATGGAACAACAGACTGGTTCCAAACTGGAAAAGGAGTACATCAAGAATATATATCATCACCCTGCTTATTTAGAATCTGCCTACAATGCAGGAGACCTGGGTTCAATTCCTGGGTCAGGAAGATTCCCTGGAGAAGGAAATGGCAATTCACTCCAGTATTCTTGCCTGGAAAATCCCATGGACAGAGGATCCTGGTGGGCTACAGTCCTTCGGGTCACAGGAGTCGGACACAACTTAGCGACTAAACCAACCACCACCACCATTGCTTATTTAACATATATGCAGAGTACATCATGCGAAACGCTGGGCTGGATGCAGCACAGGCTGGAATCAAGATTGTCGGGAGAAGTGTCAATAACCTCAGATATGCAGATGACACCACCCTTATGGCAGAAAGCGAAGAGGAACTAAAGAGCCTTTTGATGAAAGTGAATGAGGAGAATGAAAAAGCTGGCTTAAAAATCAACATTCAAAAAACTAAGATCATGGCATCCGGTCCCATCACTTCATGGCAAATAGATGGGGAAAAATGAAAACAGTGACAGACTTTATTTTGGGGGGCTCCAAAATCACTGTGGATATTGATTGTAGCCATGAAATTAAAAGATGCTTGCTCCTTGGAAGAAAAACTATGACAAACCTAGATAGCAGGTTAAAAAGCAGAGACATTACTTTGCTGACAGAGGTCCATATAGTCAAAGCTATGGTTTTTCCAGTCATCATGTACAGATATGAGTTGGACCATAAAGAAGGTTGAACACCGAAGAACTGATGCTTTTTGAACTGTGGTTCTGGACAAGACTTTTGAGAGTCGCTTGGATTGCAAGGAGATCAAACCAGTCAATCCTAAAGAAATCAGTCCTGAATATTCATTGGAAGGACTGAAACTGAAGCTCTAATACTTTGGTCACCTGATGCAAAGAGCTGGATCATTGGAAAAGACCCTGATGCTGGGAAAGATTGAGGGCTGGAGGCAACAGAGGTTGAGATGGTCCATTGACTCAATGGACATGAGTCTGAGCAAACTCCAGGAGATGGTGAAGGACAGGGAAGCCTGGCATTCTGCAGTCTGTGGGGTTGCAAGAGTCGGACATGACTGAGTGACTGAAAACAACAATACATTTGGGGGCTTACTGCTGTGCCCGGCTCACAGCGAGAGCTGAAGGATCACCGCATTCACCAGCACTCCTCATGTGCATGTTCTGAGTCTGTTACAGGCATCACTACCTTCAAGCCTCCATGTAAGTCTGTGAGGTTAGTCCTCTCATTATCTCCATTCGACAGTGTAGGAAAGTGAGGCTCGGGGAGGGGAAGTGACGTCCTGCTCTCACTAGGGCACTAAGTGAGGGATCCCGGGCTGAAAGGCAGATCTACATTCTCTTGAGAAGACAAGAGTGGAGATGCTCCCTTTGCTTTCAGTTCAGTTCAGTTCAGTCACTCAGTCGTGTCCGACTCTTTGCGACCCCATGAACTGCTTTAGCAGGATCTAAAAGGTTCAAGGCTTACACTGTTGGTGGGAGTGCAAACTAGTACAGCCACTATGGAGAACAGTGTGGAGATTCCTTAAAAAACTGGAAATAGAACTGCCATACGACCCAGCAATCCCACTGCTGGGCATACACACCGAGGAAACCAGAATTGAAAGAGACACGTGTACTCCAATGTTCATCGCAGCACTGTTTATAATAGCCAGGACATGGAAGCAACCTAGATGTCCATCAGCAGATGAATGGATAAGAAAGCTGTGGTACATATACACAATGGAGTATTACTCAGTCATTAAAAAGAATACATTTGAATCAGTTCTAATGAGGTGGATGAAACTGGAGCCTATCATACAGAGTGAAGTAAGCCAGAAAGAAAAACACCAATACAGTATACTAACGCATATATATGGAATTTAGAAAGAGGGTAACGACAACCCTGTATGCGAGACAGCAAAAGAGACACTGATGTATAGAACAATCTTTTGGACTCTGTGGGAGAGGGGTGGGGGGATGATTTGGGAGAATGGCATTAAAACATGTATAATATCATATAAGAAACGAATCGCCAGTCCAGGTTCAATGCAGGATACAGGAAGCTTGGGGCTGGTGCACTGGGATGACCCAGAGGGATGGTATGGGGAGGGAGGTGGGAGGGGGGGTTCAGGATGGGGAACACATGTACACCCGTGGCGGATGCATGTTGATGTATGGCAAAACCAATACCATATTGTAAAGTAAAAAAAAAATAATAATAATAAAAAAATAATAAAATAAAATAATAAAAAAATAAAAATAAAAGGTTCAAGGCACGTGGATGACGATGCCTCACCATCCAGGGCAGCACCTTTCTGGTTATTATCTGCTTTCTCCCTGACTCTTGATGTGGAGGTTCTGGAGTCTGGCTGCTGGGTTCAAACCCCAGCCTGCCTCCTCCCTGAATGCCTCAGGAAATCACCTCCACTGAGTCCTTTAGCTGTCAAGTGGCAATACAGTCATAGCTTCTTAAGGAAGCTAGCTGTTAAGATGATCCCAAATCATCCAAGTAAAGGGATTATTTAGCAAGAGCCCTGGGACCCTGATGCTGGGAAAGACTGAAGGCAGGAGGAGAAGGGATGATAGAGGATGAGATGGTTGGATGGCATCATCGACTTGATGGACATGGGTTTGAGCAAGCTCCAGGAGTTGGTGAAGGAGAGGGAAGCCTGGCATGCTGTAGTCCATGGGGTTGCAGAGTTGGACACGACTGAGTGACTGAACAACAACTGGGACCTAGTAGGTCAGTATGAAGTACCTACTAGGTATGTACTAGGTAGTACCTAGTAGGTACTTCATACTGACGGTCATTACTACTGTTACTCCCGCTCTTCTAGCAAGAATCACTGCCATCGCCATGGCTTCTACTGAAACTGAATTTTGTCCCAGGGAACCCCCAATACCATTTGTACCTGGGATTTTATTGGTCAGCCCCTCGCAAGTAACAACAGTGATTTTAGCTACCAATTGTTGAGCCCGAACTGTTTTAGGTAAAGAAGGGCACCTGTGACGTTATCATATTTACTCTTCTCAACAACACTGGTTGCTGAGACATTCTACCCTTTTTAAAGGATGAACACAGCAGTGAGGAAGTGACAGAGGCATGGCTGTACCATAGTCTGCAAGATTCCAGGCGCCCTGTCACGAAGCCTTTCTGATCCTGAGAGTGGGGAGAAAGCTTGACATGGCTCGTTCTGGGAATTGTGCAGAGGTTCCTCATCCTGGTTCCAGGATAGAATGACCTGGAGAGGGTCAACAGAATGACACCCAAGCCCCACCCCAGATCAACTGAATCAGGACTTTTGGGGGATGGTGGGGCAGAGAGTCTGGGCATCATTCAGGATTAAAAAGCTCCCCTAGGTGATGTTAATTCTAATGTGAAAAGGTTCAGAACTACTGGAAAAGCTGAAACCACTCATCCTGACTCAAAGGAATAAGAAAAAAAAAAACAACCCTTATTTTCACTGAAATCCTTCTAAAAAACTATTTTCCTCCTCACATCTGTTTTTGTTGTTGTTGTTGTTTACAAAACATCTTCATCTTCTTGGCTTAATCTACTATTTGAAACAGTTCTGTGGAATAAGGATCTATGTGCCCTGTACAGATCCATGTACAGATGAGGAAGTTGAGGATCACAGAGCCCAAATGACTCACCCAAGGCCATCCAGCATCAAGCTGGGAAACCAGGGATCCCAACCCCAAGTTCAAGAGATCTTCCTCAGACAAAAGGACCAGATCTTCAGGGCATTTAAAGAAACCCATGGCCATTCACCTCGCATAAGGTAAGGGACTCAAGGGACCTGGTTTGGACACTTGACTCCAAAGAGATTCTTACTAAGGTTGACCAAAGGGTTTTACCGTGATACTAAAATGGCAACATAGAGCTAACTGCCAAACTGGGTTGGATGGGGCAAGAGAAGGGGAGAGACGTGTTCCTTAGAGAGAGAACATTTTGAGGGCAAGTGAAGGTTTCTGAGGTTGCAAGGCAGAAACCATGAAGGCCAGTGGGTGTCCATCTGCCATTAGCATTCCGTCTGCCTTTAGGCAGTGAATGTGCTCTGGAAGGATTTCTTGAGTGGGTTAAATCTACCCCACTGTGATCTTGTTTGAACTGTTGATTTGCTTAGCAAACACTTTCTCAATAAATAATGAATAAGTAAACTCCAGCCTGCCGCTGATAAATTATCATGAGTTGAGAGTTAATGGGGTGTAACACAGGCAGCAAACAGCCCTGCGTCTTTTGGTCTGCAGCAGCGCCCCCGCCCAACACCCAACCATCAGCTTCTGGAAAAAGTGCTGAGCTACCAGAGAGCCTATTAAATGTGCACCTTCTTCTCCCATCCCCCACAGCCCAAGATGACCCTCTGACCAGCCTCTCCTCCTCCATTTATCCCCAGGGTCTCAGCTTCCACACTTCTCAGCAGAGTTCCACAAAAAGGGAAGGAAACATGGAGGCAAAGAAGATTCTGAGTCTTTTAGTCTTGCTGCCTGGTTTTTCACTGGAGTGGTCTGCTTCCTTTTCATAGTTGGGAACATGGCCTACAGTTCCTTTCCATAGATGTGCAGTCTGCTGGAACTCCCACCCATGGATGCGCCTGGGGAGTCACTGATTGTTGGCTCCAGCCCAGTGACACCAGAATGATGCTAACCAGTTTCCCCACTTGGCCCTGCCATCCTGTGCTGCATCAAAGGACTGGCTTTAACTCTGACAAGCTGACTCCATCACATCCCCAAAGAAAAGCCCCAAATGCTCGTTCTTAGTAAAATGGCAGTGCCTAAGAGAACAGTTCTTAATAATTATTTGCTAAATGGCTTGATGGCTGAGTGGATGGGTATATGAATGGATAGGTGGGAGGACAGATGGATGGTGGATGGATGGGTAGTTGAAAAGACAGATGTTGGATGGATGAATATGTGGGAAAGGCAGGTGGGTGGGTGGATATGGGATGGGTGGAAGTGTGGGTGGATAGGTCTGTGAAGGGGGAGAGGGTATAAGATGAATGGACAAATTGATGAGAAGATAGATGGATGGATGAGGCTCATTCACTTCTAAGCATTCAGTTTAGGCCAACCAGGTCCAGACAAGGAGGGAAATGACCCTACAAAGGGGGAAGTAAGAAATGTTATAATCATTTCACAAACAAGGCAACTGAAAGGTTAAAGGCCTATCTAAAGTCACAGCAGAGGAACTTCTTGAATTATTGGCTCCTTCCTCCCTCCATGCTCTTTCCTTGTCATATTCAGTACCTGATTGAAGACCCATTGTTCTACAGGCTGAGTAAGCAGCTCCAGTTTTTCATCTCTACACTTCGTATGAGAGTGGTAAGATTAGTCCCTGGGATATGCCAGCACCAAGGCTGAAAGCAGGAGAGGAAGAAGGTGAACAGGGAGGCCAGAGGCAGCAGAGTTTCTGCAGATGGAAGGGCTGCAAGGCCAGCAGAGCCAGAGAAACAGTGGCTTATTAACAAGACTGAATAATAATCCACTGGGCTGCAGTGCGGCATCTCCAATTTTGAGAAACTGTCACAGGCAGCTCTTGTTGCTCAGAGAGAGATCAGATTCCAGTGACTGAGATGCTATGACAGTCCTCAATGGTCTACAAACACTTCCAAACAAGTCCTCTGAGAATCCTTGATCTGTGCCTCAAATCCCAATGGGCTGTGCTAATAACTGCCTTGGAGGGACTGGCCTCAGCTGGGGAAATGCTGAAGATGGTTGCGACCCCTTCCTTGCCTTTGAAGGTACTTGATCTGTTCCCTGCTCTGCGCTCCTCTGGGTCTTTTGAATGCCTAGAAGAAAAGGAATCCACTTTTGAAGATGATTCAGAGACAAACAAACCTTTTGATTAAAGGCAAGAGCAACTTCTCAGCCACAGATTCTCTGTTTCAATCAAAGAGAGAAGATGACAAGAAGGCTCAGGAGAGGGGTCCCTGCATCTTATCTGTCAGTTACATCCTAAGGATGGTCACTTCCCCAAAGACCAAAAGGCTTGAACCCCAAGAAAGGGAGACTGAGTGCAGGTCCCCTCAACTTTAAACTTGGGTCACTGCTGCCTGCCAATTCAAGCAGAAAGTTCTCCTAGCCAATGAAGTATTTACGTATACCAGCTTTGACAATAGCAGAACTAAGTTCAAATCCCTGCTCCACCACCACGAAAGTATCAATCTTATCTGGCAGTGGGGAAAAGTCAAAGTGCTTAGAGGTTTCCCTTGTAGCTCAGTTGGTAAAGAATCTGCCTGCAATGCAGGAGATTCAGGTTTAATCCCTGGGTCAGAAAGATATCCTGGAGAAGAAAATGAAACCCACTTCAGTATGCTTGCCTGGAGAATCCCATGGACAGAGGAGCCTGGCAGGCTACAGTCCATGGGGTCACAAGCGTCAGACATGACTTAGCGACTAAGCCACCACTGAAGTGCTTAGAACACTACCATACATATACTCAATGCTTCCTAAACTATTGTTATTATTACAAAATTTTAAATTATCCCACATTTCTCTAGTCCTGGTCACTTTTTGAAGAATTTTCAGTTCTGGTATTTCATGTGCTCCTCTTAAGACACCCAAGGGATTACGTTATTCCCAGTTTACAGATGAGAGCACTGAGGCTCAAAGAGGTGACATAAATTTGTCCAAGGTCAAACAGTCAGCAAGTAATCAGGTTAGAACAATCACCCAGGACTCCGAACTCTATATCTGATATTCTTTCTGTTGCAGCGTAGGACAGGAGTGCTATTTTTGTTACTTCCCTTGGTGCAGGGCTAGTAGTAATAAAAACTGCAACAATAACAAATGCTAACACTTAAATGGCACTTGGTGTGTGCCAGGTTCTTATCTTAGTGCCTTATATATATGAGCTCACTTAGTCCCCACAATAATACCAAGAGGTGAAAGCTATCATTATCTCCATTGTACAGATGCAGAAATCAAGGCTCAGAAAGGTGAAATCACTATCAGTACAAAAGAAAAACTTGCACTGGTAAAGCTGCCTACCCCGATCCAGACAACTGGTCAACCAGACACTTCCCTATGGGACGTTTTGGTGACCATCAGCTTGGTATTTTCTGATAATCCACAAGGTCAATCGGTGGAAGACCCACAGAAGCTTGACTTTGACGTGCAAGAACTTTCTTAATCAGTTTAAAATTTCTATATGGGGGTCAAGTCCCATAAATCTGACTCCCTTCCCAAGACTGAGAGGAGTGGCTGGACTGTGATGGTGAGCTATATAAAACTTAGCTGGAGGGCCTTGGGGGAACAGCCAAAAAGAATACTGCTGTTTGTTACATATGAAAGTTGTTAAGAGAGAAAATCCTAAGAGTTCTCATCACAGGGGAAAAAATATATTTTTTGTATTTCGTTAATCTTGTATCTATGTGACATGATGAATGTTCACTAAACTTGCGGTAATCATCTCATGACATACATAATTAAAATCATCGTGCAGTGCACCTTAGACTTACACAGTGCTGCATGTCCATTATATCTCAATAACACTGGAAGGAAAAAATAAATAATTAAAAAATATTCAAACAAAGAGGTAATTCAGTCTAAGATGGCACAGGACAGCCTGGTGTACTTAAGGCTCAGACTCTGGGGTCAGAAAGATCAAGTGAGACCCTGACTCAGCTTCACACAAACCATTTCATCTCTCTATGCCCCAGGTTCCCCATCTATAAAATGGGACAACAATAACTGTCTATAAAGTTCTTAGCACAGAGCCTAGCATGTAGTAGATGTTCAATAAACATTTCCCTTAATAAATATTCAGAATGCTTTTCACAGCAAAGCTCTCTTTCATGTTTACAATGGTTCGACCAAGCCACCAACTTTCCTTATTTTTAAAAGGATGGTGGTGGCTGAGTAGGTTTTGAGAATAATACTGTGCAGTCTCTCCCTGGAGTAGAGATTCATTTCGGTCCCAGGGACCCCACACAGCCATCAGATGAATTTCGACTCTTTCCTTTGGGAACTGTTTTTGGGGGATGGATCTTCCACCTGTGTTTCAGGCCCCTCTGACAGCTGTCACTAACATCTCTGAAATGGTTCTACCATCCTTCTAGTTTGGAAGGTGAAGTGCTCCATTATGATCTGAAGCCTAGCCCTAACCTGGAATGCACATGGTAGGCACACAGGATCACAAGTGGGGGTGTCAAAGATCACTGGGCAGGTGAATAGGGAATTCAAGTAGGTCTAAAATCACAACCCAACAAATTTCAAGGCTGCAATAAGTCTGAGGGCCACTTTTCCAGTTTTATCTTGCCTGTCATTTCAACACAGCTGATCACGCTTCCTTTGTGAAAAAAAAAAAAAAAAAAAAAAAAAAAAATACTGTCTTCTCCAACACAGCTGATCACTCCTCCTTTGTAGGGGAAAAAAAAATACTGTCTTCTCCAGATTTCCATGATAACATAATCTCCTGGTTTTCCTCTGACTCTCTGGCCACTAGTCAACAGTCTTTACAGTAACCCTCTGTTTTCTTCTCACTTTGATCTTTTCCCCCCAGGGCTGTGGTCCTCAAAGTGGGGTTCCCACACCTGCAGCATCGGCATCACCTGGGAACATGTGAATTCCAGGAAAAATGCAATTTCTTATGCCCCCATTCAAGAGCAACTGTATCCAAAGCTGAGGGTAGAGCCCACCACCTGTGTCTGCTCGAGCCCTCCAGGGTATTCTAATATGCAGTCAAGTTTGAGAAGCACTGCCTGGGGCCAGCTCCCCAGGTCCATAGCTCTTAATTCCTCACAGTACAGATGGCTCCCAGTTTTATATCTCTAGGCAAATAGATGGGGAAGAAGTAGAAACATTGACAGATTTTATTTTCTTGGGTTCCAAAATCACTGCAGCCATGAAATTAAAAGATGTTTGCACCTTGGAAGAAAAGCTATGACAAACCCAGACAGTGTATTAAAAAGCAGAGACATCACTTTGGCCAACAAAGATTCATATAGTCTAAGCTATGGTTTTTCCAGTAGTCATGTATGGATGTGAGAGTTGGATCGTAAAGATGGCTGAGGGCCAAATAATTGATACTTTCAAATTGTGGTTGGACTGCAAGGAGATCAACCCTGAATATTCATTGGAAGGACTAATGCTGAAGCTCCAATAATTTGGCCACCTGATGCAAAGAGTTGACTCATTGGAAAAGACCCTGATGCTGGGAAAGATTGAGGGCAAAAGGAGAAGGGGGTGGCAGAGGATGAGATGGTTAGATAGTACCACCAACTCAATGGGCATGAATTTGAGGAAACTAAAGATGTTATTTAGTGGAGGACAGAGGAGTCTGGCATGCTGCCGTCTGTGGGGTCACAGAGTCAGATACAACTTAGCGGCTGAAAAACAGTAACAAGGCTAGAACTCATCTCTGAACAATGATTTATCTAAATGCCTACTTAACATCTCCTCCTAACAAATTCAGCGGCCCCTCAAACTCAACCCAACTCTTGCTTTTGCTCCCTGAACCTGATGAGGTTCTGCAAACCTCTTTCTCTGTGCATGTCGCCAGTACCCAAGCAGTCTGGTCTCCGCTCCTCCGCCCTCCCCACCCCATCATCATTTCCAGTCCTTCCCACCTCTTTCTTTCCAGTGATACTGGAAGGCCAAACACAAACAGAATGACACAGCCCTGGGGCAGAGGGGGTCTCTGGGTGCTTGGACATCCAGAGAATAGAAACAGTAAACACAAAATAGAGGCTTCCCCAATGGCTCAAGCGGTAAAGAATCTGCCTGCAGTGCAGGAGACACAGGAGACTCGGGTTTGATCCCCTGGTCAGGAAGATCCCTTGGAGGAGGAAATGGCACTCCATTCAGTATTCTTTCCTGGAAAATCCCATTGATAGAGAAGCCTGGCGGGCTATAGTCCATGGGGTCACAAAGAATCAAGACACGACTGAGCATGCACATACACATGCAAACACTAAATATAGTTTCTCTTTAAAGCAAACCTCTCCTTGGATTTCTGCAGTTCACCAAGGAATCAGTGAGTGCCTACGGTGTGCCGGGTACCCTGCTCAGGTATCCACGGATACCGATGGTCAGTCTCTGCTCTCCTGTTCGCCCCTTCTCCCAGAACAAACTCTTTTTTCACTTTTGAAGATATATGCTCCCAATGCATATAGTAATATACTATTGATCATCCTCTTGCCAGTCATTATCAAGATTTATTTATCCCCCCAGTTCCCCATTGATTGAGGAAAGCAGTATTCCCAGTGGTCAATCAATTCTGATATACTCCATGACAAAGAGTCAATAGCTATTTATTATTTGATTTATGGGCTTAATTATCTTAAACATGATCAGGCAGGGACAAAGCAGAAGCTGAGCAGTGCTAAGCAACTGTAGCCAGGTTGGGAAGCCATCAAACCTAACCCCAAGGCAGGCAAGCTCCCAGAAGTAGTGAAAAGCCACTGATCTGATGTTTCCTACCCTCTGCCCACTGGGGCCACCTTGGAGTCTGCCATCTGGGGAGGGAGGAGAAGGGACAAATACCAAGGCCAACTCTGCATGCCAGGCAAGGCTTGGTGGCTCGGACAATGAATCTGATTAGGACGTGGGTCAGCTTTTGCTTTCCTTGGGGCAGAGGACCCAGTAGCGGAGGGTTCTAAGAGGTCCATGGTGCATGGAGAAGGGGGGACGGACTTAGGTGTGTCTGGGAAGGGAAAGAGGAGAAGAAGAAGGTTTAATATGAACTTTGGTCTGAACCAGACAGTCTTGGGTTTGAACCCTGCTTCTTCCTAAGCTTTATAACCTTAGGCCTCCTGCTTCCTCTCTCCATTCCCTTGTCTAAAATGGGAGGGTTACATGGTGCTTACTTCAGAGGGTTGTTAACATGATTCGGAAGACAGGAAAACCAGAATGTGTACCCAGGTCGATTGGATGCGGGGCACCAGCTTTTAATGACAATTTCACCTCCCTCTCCCCATGAAGCTGCCTCTGCCCCCGGGGACTCCTGAATTTCTGTTTAACCACTGCCTGCAAGCCGGGCAGAAGAAACCTTTCCTCTGGTTTCTGGGATACATGGAAAGGAGCTGATGTTGCCCACGTTTGCCTTCAAACATGGGAGTGCAGTGGCTATTTTTAACTCGGGTAAATAGAGAAAGCTGTTGAAGACGCCTTCGTTTCCACAGGGCTGCCAGCTCACAGTTGCTTTCCCCTTAGGGAGTCAAGCCAAGGATCTTTCAGGACCGAGAGCTTTAAAACCTGCACTGGTTCCCACTGACGTCGGATGAGGATCAACACTGACTATCTACACCCTTCTTAAAGCAGAGACGCACATCAACAATCCTGTGACAAGCCCTCCTAAGAAAAGGGATTGCCCTAAAGTGGTCTTTCTAAATTGCAAACCTGACGTTGTCACTCCTTTGGTTACAACTCTGGGGGGGACTCCTGCTGACTTTAGGAGAAGAGTTCTGTGTCCTTAGCTTGGCTCTTGAAGTCCTTTAGGAGCATCTCCAACTTCTTATCTCTTGTTATTCCCCATGTGGATCCTATATTCCAGCTGTGACTCCAGCTTTTGTCCTAGCCCCACCCCTACCCCCCTGGTCTTGCTGCCTCCTACCTCCTGCCCTCTGCACGTGCCAGTCCCTCTACTAGGAATGCCAAGACCTTCTTGTACATCTGGCCAATTGGTTGAATATGGGGGCCACTCTGGGGCCCCAGTCAGCCCCTTAGGATCCTATGGCAGCCATTAGGACACCATTAGAGAATCACCCAGTTACCTGTCTACTAGGAAGCACCACGGATGGAGGGGCCATGCCCACTTCTTTTCATTCCCAGCACCAGGGCCAGGACCTTATACATGATGAGTGTTCAAAGCAAACACGCCCAAGCCATTCAGCTTCTTTACTATATTTTTATCACCAACATTGCCTTATTGGCATCTTTCCTCTTGCCATCACCACGAATTCTCCCACATCCTCAAGCCACCCCCTGACTAGTTTCTACTATATTTTACTTATGTCCCACTCATTCCTCAGTGATTCTAAGTAAATAGTACCATTCATTGTTTGCTGCTACACTTGCCGAGAGAAGCAGGCTATGATAACATGAGTGAGTGTATTTTTGGAATCTGTTATTCATTCATTCAACATGTATTTAAGGAGGACTTAATAGTTTAGGGGCTGGGGATACATGGGTGAGTCAAATAGCTGAGGCTCTGTGTTCCTGGGGTTTATATTCTAAGGTCGGGGAGGGGATGTAGGGAAAAGAGGCAAGAAGCAAACGAATTGAGGAATAAAATATTATCTTATGTTGAGAAGTGCCCTATAGAAAATAAAACACAATGATGACATAGGATGTGGGTTCAAATCCTGGGTCGGGGAGATACCCTGGAGGAAGGTATGGAAGCCCACTCCATTATTCTTGCCTGGAGAATCCCATGGACACAGGGGCCTAATGGGCTACAGTCCATAGGGTTGCAAAGAGTTGGACACAACTGAAGCGACTGAGCATGCACACATGACAACATAGGAGGGACCAGTGGTGGGGAAGATGGGTGGTGGGAGGTGCTTTGCATTGGCTTCCCGACTCCATGACCTCTGGCTGCTCCTACTGCCCTGCCCAGAGTCATCCAGGGGAGAGGAGGGTGACCTCAGCTTCCACTGAAGCCCATGGCTTCTATCACCACTTCTACGTGGATGACTCACATGCAGTTATTTCCAGCTCCAACCTTTCATCTGAGCTTTAGACCAGCACATTCAAGCCCTGACTTGACATCTCCTCCTGGGCAGCTTGAAGCATACAGAGGTTAAGCCACGTGGCCAAGGCTCAAGCCTGGAGCAGAGCTGGGTCACAAGCCCAAGCATCAAGCTGCAGTCATTGCCCTGTATCATTTGATATTATAATAAACACAAAACATCTTTTTGTAGCGCTAAGGCTTTGGCACCTGAAAATACACTACTTCTCCTAATTGTCGCTATCATTTTCATTATCGTTGTCATCGCTGTTAGAATGTTGTCATTACTATAGCAACCAGGAGATACAAGGTATCGAGCACCTCTACTTACCAGAGGCATTAAGCTACAGCCTTTTCATACAAGATCTCCAACTCTTATCCCTCCCTAGAAAAAGAGATTAATGTCATCCCCATTTTACAGATGAGGAAACTGAGGCAAACAGGAGTGATGACATTGGCAATAACAGACTTAAATCCAAAACAGGTATTGTTCATGCAAAAATCGTTCAGTGAAAACAGATAGCTGTGAACAGGGTTGGTGGAGAAGTCTATTTTCAATGAAGAAGGACTAGTTGTTTAGATACCAGGAGAAATATCAATAACCTCAGATGTGCAGATGACATCATCCTAATGACAGAAAGCAAAGACAAACTAAAGAGCCTTTTGATGAAGGTGAAAGAGGAGAGTGGAAAAGTTGGCTTAAAACTCAACATTCAAAAAACTGAGATCATGACATCTGGTCCCATCACTACATGGCAAATAGATGGGGAAAAAATGAAAACAGTGACAGATTTTATTTTCTTGGGCTCCAAAATCTCTGTGGATGGTGACTGCATCCATGAAATTAAAAGATGCTTCCTCCTTGGAAGGAAAGCTATGACAAACCTTAGACAGCATATTAAAAAGCAGAGACATCACTTTGCTGACAATGGTGAATATAGTCAAAACTGTGGTTTTTCCAGTAGCCACGTATGCATGTGAGAGTTGGACCATAAAGAAGGCTGAGCGCTGAAGAATTGATGCTTTTGAACTGCGGTACTGGAGAAGACTCTTGAGAGTCCCTTGGACTGCAAGGAGATCAAACCAGTCAATCCTAAAGGATATCAACACTGAATACTCATTGGAAGGATTGATGCTGAAGCTGAAACTCTAATACTTTGGCCACCTGATGCAAAGAGCCAACTCATTGGAAAAGACCCTTATGCTGGGAAAGATTGAAGGCAGGAGGAGAAGGGGGCAACAGAGGATGAGATGGTTGGATGGCTTCATTGATTCAATGGACATGAGTTTGAGCAAACTCCAGGAGATGGTGAAGGACAGGGAAGCCTGGCATGCTGCAGTTTAGGGGGTCCCAAAGAGTCAGACACAACCGAGTGACTGAACAACAATAACAAAATGCTAAGTTGTATCTAACTCTTTGCAACCTCATGGACAGTAGCCTGTCAGGCTCCTCTGCCCATGGGATTTCCCAGACAGGAATATTGGAGTGCGTTGCCATTTCTTTCTCCATATCTTACCAATCCTACCCATAAATGTTTGTTTTTCACAGTTGCTGGTTCTTCATTGAAACCCAAGTTGTTTTCTTTCCATGGATATAGTTTAGCTATTTCTCAGCCTCCCTTGCAGTCAGGTGTGGCCCAGGGGCTGGGCCAGTCCCTGACGTACGAGTGAAATGGTGTGCGGCCCATGTGACCCTCCAGGCTCTTCCTCTTTCCCCAACTGAAAGCAGAGGACTCTGAGCCCTGGGAAAAGCTCCAAAAGATGGGATTGAGTATGAACCCCTCCACACGTGGAGAAGAGCCACCTGCCATCCAGAAACACATGTCTTGGACTGTTACATAAACAAGAAATACATTTCTCTTGTATTAAGCCACTTAATGTTTTAAGGCTTATTTGTTACAGCAGCTACTTGTTACTCTGACAAATACAAACTGTGAGTTGGCATATATACTTAGAAAACTGCCTAGCATGATACATAGCAAAATGCCTCTGGCTGGAGACACTCTGGGTGAATTTCACTTTCTTTTTGCTGATCTGTATTTTCAACAACAAATGAGTTATCACTTGTGTAATAAGACACAAAGGGCAAGTGAAGATGGTGTCACACAGGCCAGTGTAGAATCTTTCAGATTTGAGGAAAGCAGTGGCATAACTTTTCACCCACGCAAGTCCTCTGCTGGTCACATGATCATTTACCAACAGGCATGTACAGTATAAATGAGACGATGCTAATGATAATAATAATGATGATGCAGCACATTTATAGGCTTCCTTCACAAAGGTCCCGGGGCATGTTACATTCCAGCACAATTAAAGACAGCCACAGACAAAAAAATCTTTTCAGCTGTGCTTTATATAAAGAGAAAGCAATTCAGCTTTTTGAACATAAAAGGAAGTCAATTCCACTAGATGATGGGGGGGAACGGAATGTTCATGTGCTCAGGTCCACCTCCCCCCTCCCCGCCCAACTCTTGTATGATATATTTAGGACAATCAAAGTGGCCTGAAGACAGAAAAAAATCAGAAAGCCCATACGTACAGAGTTACAAAAAAGATCTCATTCAGGCACTAAGTTACCATCTTAGCAGAAGGCAGGGTCCTCCGTGTGTCAAAGATAGCAGCCTGGAGTTATTATGTTTGAAAGCGTGAAAAACAGGAACTGATTCGGAGCTGGAAATAAATAACCTATTAAATAACTCCTGATATTTACCAGACTTAAAAAGCTGTGCAAATGAGGCCCCGTGGGATTTCATCCCTATCTCAGCCCTGGGAGATGAGGACAGGCTGTGGATGTCCTGTGTGTGCCGGCGGAACAGTCAGGATGACATGACTGCAGAACTGCACTTGGACTCCAGGCACCCAACAAGGGGACTGATGACAGGCACTAAATGAGAGATAAATCTGCTCAAGAGCTGTGGAGAGATGTTCTCCTTCCTTCCCTCTCTTTCCTGGGGTGCACAGCCCGAGCCCCTCTTTTGAGACCAGATGTTTATTTAAGGTAATGCCCCTAACGTGTCACTCTCCCCTACTTCCATCCTTGTGAGAGCATCGCGGTGAAGTTCACTGTGTTCCCAAAGGCAGAGGAACAATTCAGCATCTTTCCTGTCAGCCAGGACACCCCAGAGTCCCATTTCCTCTGTCTGTGTGCCTCAGAACTGGGCTTGGTCGATGGCATTGTTGCTCTCAACCAAATGAGTTCTGACACAGTTGATTCAAGCAGGTGAGAGTCAAAGGAGGTAGCAGCCTGGTCTTCAGGAAACTTCCAGAGGGGTGGGAGCAGCTCCTGCTTAAAATCTTTCCCCTGCATTAGGATAGACTCCAA
The DNA here is from genome assembly GCF_029407905.1 of Bubalus kerabau. Taxonomy (NCBI): domain Eukaryota; kingdom Metazoa; phylum Chordata; class Mammalia; order Artiodactyla; family Bovidae; genus Bubalus; species Bubalus kerabau. Next base: position 61,731,505 of record NC_073639.1, on the reverse strand, counting down.
GGCTTCACCTGCACTTCTGAGGCCCTGTAGCTCCTTCCCCCCCGGCCCCCATCACTCGCTCTTGCTTCCTTGTAGTCCTCAGACATGCCCATCTCATTCCCATCTTGAAACCCAGTCCCTTCCTAAAACCAGGTTCCTCTGCCAAGTTTAGGATTTCCTCTTCTCGTCCTGCCCCTGTTCCTTCTCAAGATCGAAGAGTGTCAAAGAAGAGAGGGGATCGTAGCTGAGCAGAACCCATGGGGCCTTCTGGGGATAGAAACCCCGCCCTCCATGTCCTTCCCTTGCCTCTTATTTATAGAAAAATTTTGGCCTCCCAGGCCTTCCCTGGGAGGAAAAATTTAATTAGAAAAGTGAGAAAATGCAGAGGCAAAGGAAAACAGCCAAGAAAGACAAAATAATAGTAGTTTAACCATTAAGCAAAGTCGAGGACCTTTCTTTAGTTCCTCCCCAATGCAGGAGACCCAGGTTCAATCCCTGGGTCAGGAAGATCCCCTGGAGAAGGGAATGGCTACCCACTCCTGTATTCTTACCTGGAGAACCCCATGGACAGAGGAGCCCAGCCGGCTACAGTCCATGGGGTCTCAAAGAGTCAGACAGGACTGAGTAACTAACACTTTCACTTTCAAGGGCTGTAGATAATATTCTGAGCTATATCCTCTGACCTGTTTTGCAGATACTGAAACCCCTCGGTGGAAGAAGTTAATTACACATTGCCCACAGCATGCAGATTCCAGACCCACTGGAACCAGAAGGTTGATAATGCTGACTCCCAATTACCTCAACTACCAACCCATCAGGAGAATGTCTATATATTCAGATGTACATCTGCTCAATTTCAGGTTCTACCAGTTATCTGTTCTATGATCTGGACAAGGGTTCCCTGAGCTTCTCTGACCTCAGTTTTCTCATCTGTAAAATGGGCATCAACCTTATGGCAGAAAGTGAAGACGAACTAAAGAGCCTCTGGATGAAAGTGAAAAAGAAGAGTGAAAAGTTGGCTTAAAGCTCAAAATTCAGAAAACTAAGATCATGGCATCTGGTCCCATTACTTCATGGCAAAGATAAGGAAACAATGGAAACAGTGGCAGACTTTATTTTTGGGGGCTCCAAAATCACACAGATGGTGACTGCAGCCATGAAATTAAAAGATGCTTACTCCTTGGAAGAAAAGTTATGACCAACCTAGACAACATATTAAAAAGCAGAGACATTACTTTGCCAACAAAGGTCTGTCTAGTCAAGGCTATGGTGTTCCCAGTAGTCATGTATGGATTTAAGAGTTGGACTCTAAAGAAAGCTGAGTGCCCAAGAATTGATGCTTTTGAACTGTGGTGTTAGAGAAGACTCTTGAGAGTCCCTTGGACAGCAAGGAGATCCAATCAGTCCATCCTAAAGGAGATCAGTCCTGAATATTCATTGCAAGCACTGATGCTGAAGCTGAAACTACAATACTTTGGCCACCTGATATGAAGAGCTGACTCATTGGAAGATTCTGATGCTGGGAAAGAGTAAAGGTGAGAGGAGAAGGGGACAACAGGATGAGATGGTTGGATGGCATCACTGACTCAATGATCATGAGTTTAAGTAAACTCCAGGAGTTGGTGATGGACAGGGAGGCCTGGCGTGCTGCAACCCATGGGGTTGCAGAGAGTCGGACACGACTGAGCGACTGAACTGAACTGAAAATGGGCACAGTGATAAACAGGAGACTGTCCCTATGCCTTGCTGAAGGCTGGTGGAATCTGTTGCTTCTGGAGGATTCTTCATTTATCAACATTAAATTATTAACGTTCCTCAGTCAGGGAAATGGTTTTAACAATGAGGATCAGCTATGCTGCCTCCTTTAGCTGTAAGAAAAGGCAAGAAAAGCCTCTACCTGGCTCACAGCTCTCCAAGTCCTCCTGTCCTGGCTGATGCAGAATGTAAGGAGGACATTGGGACATTGTGATAAACCTTTCTGGAAGGAATGGGGCAGCTTCTTCTTCCCTAGGCTTACACTTGGCAGCTTCCCCTCTGCTGGTGCAGACCCTCATTCACTGTTAATACAGTGCTTCCCGGTAGGAATGGGGCAGTGGGATGGGTGGTGGGAGTGGATGCTGGCACCCACTGAAGCCACCAGCTCTTTGATCGTGTTGGGAAGTTAGGGCAGATAAACTGACATTTCTTTGAACTGTTGTTGCCTTGGCAGCCATCAAAATACTCCCTGCTTTAAAAACACTCCGCAACATCCTTCATGTTGGAAATTTCCCAGTTTTTGCCCCCAAACACACTGGATACTGTCCCTGCCTGCTGCACTGAGCATAAAACTCAGACCTCTCATCAAGCTTTTAGGTCCTATGACAGAGGGTCTCCTGGCTGTTCAAAGAGTCACCTGGGGAGGCTCTGTACTGAGGGCCAAGCCCCATCCAGACTAATTAGAGAGTCTATGGGAACTACAGAGTCCTTAACTGGGGCAACTTTGCCCCCAGGCGGTGTCGGCAATCTAAAGACATTTGGGTTATCACAACTAGGGAGTTGGTATTGCTGGTGCCTAGTGGGCAGGGGGTAGGGAGCGCCTAGAATGCACAGGACAGCCCGCATAAATGAATTGTCCAGCCCCAAAGCTCACAGGGCTGAGGATGAGAAGGTCACAGTGCCGAGGATGAGAGACTGGGGTAGGTGTCGGTATTGTTTTAAACCCTGCCCCCTAAACCAGCTAGAGAGCCCCTCCCCTCCCCAGTCTGGCTCCTGCCAGCTTCTTTACCTTCGTTGTCTACCCTCTTGCCCTTACCCACCAGGCTCTGCCGCCACAGTCTTCCTTCTGGTCTTTTAAGCACCCTCTGCTCATTCCTACTCCTGGGCCTTCGTATTTGCTGTTCCCTCTACAGGGCGTGCCCTGCCTCCATGTCTGCACTGCTGGCTCCTAAAATCAGGGTCCCTGACCAGATACCACTGCTTCAGAGAGGCCGCCTGGACACCACCCCAGCCCAACACACACATCCCTAAAACTACCCTGACACCCAAGTCCCTCTGCAGCACATCTCTCCAGTTTGTTTCCTTCAACAGACTAGGACCTACTCAAATGATGTCTATTGCTTTAGCATTTACTGCTCTCTCTCCAAATGAAATAATAGCCTTCTATGAACCCGGTCCATGTCTGTCTTGCTCACTATCATCCCCTAACATCCAGCAAAATGCCTGGTGCTTAATAAGAGTTTACTAAATATCTGTTGTTTGGATGGATGGATGGATGGTTGGATGGATAAGACTGGAGAAGGATGGGATTTTCAAACTGACAGGCGATGACGTGTACTGATGATGGAGACCTGTGCTCCTGTCTTGGCTTCCTCTTGCCTCTCCTGGTCTCTGTTTCCACATCTGTGACATGGCCAGGGTGGGTTCAGTGGCATCAGGCTGCCCTAGGGAAGCCCTTCTGGAGACATCAACTTCAGGGATTTGTTTTGTCTCCACGGCATCAAGCTAAGGCAGGTTGGCCCAGACTCCTGTCACCAGATAGGTAACACATTACCTCCCTCTGAGGTCCCAGTCCTTTGTAATTCTGTCCTGTCTGTCTTCCTTGGAAATTTCCATTTCCATTTCCCTCTGCATAAGCTGGATGCATCTGACACCTACGCTGTGCACTTAATAATACTCCCTGGCGATACTCTTTATGGAAGGATCCCAAGTGTTTGTTGGAATTAGAATGGGAGCTTGGTTGAAAAAGGCTTCACCTATAGACTTGATCCACCAGATTGAGGACAATTCAATAGACTGGAAAGTGGCCCCCAGAGATATCCAGCTCCTAATTGCTGGACACTGTGATTGTCAGTTTATACGGCAAAAGGGACTTTGCAGGTGCCATTAAGTCAAACATCTTGAAATGGGAGATTATCTTGGACTACCTTGGTAGGTCCTACATGTAACCACAAGAGTCCTTATTAGAGAGATGTGACCTGCGACAGTGGAAGTAAGATACCATGTTGCTGGCTTTGAAGATGGAGGATGGGGCCACAAGCCAAGGGATGCAAGGAAGGCAGCTTTAAAAGTTGGGAGCTCTAAAAGCTCCAAAGCCTCCAGAAAACAAAGCAGCCCTGATTTGGTTGTAGCAAGACCCACTCCAAACTTCTGACCTCCACACCTGTAAGAGAATGAATGCATGGTGCTTTAAGCCATCAAGGTTGTGGCCATTTGTCATGATGGTCCTAGGAAATGAATAGAGGTGGGACCCAGGAATCTGTATTTTAACAACCTTCCTCCCTTTGGTGGCTCTGATGCAGGAAGCCCTGGTGGACTGCATTTTGGGAAGCATGGTTCCGGGGCTGTTCCAGACTGCTTCTGAAGCAGCCCAGGCTCAGAGAACCAAAGAAGGACCCTGCACCCAACATCTGCTTCTACCTCTTCATTTTACAGACAGGGAAACTGATATCTAAGAGACACTGCAGCAAGGGAGAAGCACAAGAGATGCTTTCATTCAACTCTATCTTTATTAGCTTTCAAATTCAATCTGGGGCTTTAAAAAAAATGAGTGATTGTGCAGACGGTCTATAGCCTTGCAATAATCCTATAACGACCCAATTGTGAAACGATTTAGCAATCTTGCTGCTAATTGCATTTGTGGCTCTAGCAACTGGGTAACTAGGTGGTTATTACTCACTCCCCAACAGCCACCCACACTGCATTACAAGGAAGCTAATCTTAGAAATATGTGTTAACTTCAATGATAATTACTAAGTAATTGGCTAGAACATGCCATTGTGAATTTATCCAGAATATGCCAGGTGATTATCTGGTTTTATGTTCCCTGTAAAATAAATCCAGGGTCCAGAAGCTGTTCCAGTTGGTTGGCTCGCATCCAACCATCAACCTCTGCCAGCCAATTGCACGAATACAAGTGATTAATCAAATTACTCAAATATTTGGTTTCAAACTGAACGTTCAGATAAGAAACCTGGTGGCCAACAAGTGGACGGTGTTGAACGGGAATGAAGAGGGCACCCGGCCCCTCCCTCAGATAAACACATAATGACACAATAATATGGAATAAATGCCACTTCTTTGGGGCTCATCTGGCTTCTTCAAACAAAATACCAAAACACTTCAGAGACCAATTATATGTCCCAAAGCTGCGGAGTCTTTATCGTGGTGCCAGGAAAAGGCTGTGCTATTTGTGAAATCTGCAGGCAGTTATGGTGTTTGGGGAGGGGGACTCAGGATTCTGTATATAATAGAAAAGGGGCCGCCAATGCAGCTGGCTTGCAGGGGGAGTGACACATTTTCATAATAGCCCACTCTTTTTTTCAAGGAAGGCTGCTAACTGCATCCATCCATTTCCAATTAGCCTGCCCTTGGGGAAGCGGGGAGGAGGCGTGGGTAAGTGGGTTCCACTGTTACCCCTGGAAAAAGTCAGAGGCCAGGAGGTCCTTAGAGGGTCCAGGCACAGGAAAAGAGATGATGGATTTTGAATTTCTAATCTGGGGATTTGAAAAAGAGGGGTTTAGTAGGCCAGAAGGTGAGAAGCTGATCAGAGAGAAGGAATTGGGATGACAGACTGGTGGGAACAGGGACAGAAACCAGTGGTGGTGGGGAAGACCATCTTCTAATCAGACTTGTGTACGCCAAGTAAAGGGCTGCAGACAGCCTGCTAATATAGATGATACACACCAGAAAGGAGAAAGAAAAGGGAGCTTAAGGGGCTTGCTGGCAGTGGTAGATGGGAAAAACAACCACACACTGGCCCTCTCCCGGCATGAACATTCTTACAACAATGGCATTCCAAATCCTCCCAGCCAGAGGTAGAGTCTGTTCTCCACACCTTGGATGGAGGTTGGCCATGTGACTTGCTGTGGCCACTGGACATCAGCCAGTGCAACACAGACAGAGATGAGAATGCCTCTGTCCATCAGGGCTTGACCTCTTGCTGTCTTGCCGCACTTGGAACTCCAAGACCACCATGGAAAGGAGCCCAAGCTGGCCTGTTGGGGGTGAGAGGCCACATGTAGAAGAACTGAGGCACCCCAGCTGACAATCTGTCAACCATCAGACATGTGTCCAACCATCAGACATGTGAATGAGGGCATTCGAGACTGACCAGCCCTCAATCTGACCTGCCAATGGACCACAGACACATCCAAGACCCCAGCCACTGAGCCTGGCTTAGCCCAGAAGAATTGTGTGCAGACTAGCGAGAAACTGTGAAGTTTGGGGGTGTTTGTTACTCAGAAAAGCTTACTGATCCAGTCCTCTACTCAGAGCAGCTCAGCCCCCGAATACAATCTGAGCTGATTATCTGATAGCCACTTCTGGTCCTGTGTAGAAGTGAGAGCTGCCAATTTCTACCTTGGTTTAAAGAAGGGTTGAAGGGCCATCCTTAGATCTCTAATCCTTTGCAAACACTTAGCATTTGACACACAAGTTCAAGTCAACCCACCAGCTGCATAATCAATGGTGACAGATGATAACACAGCTTCTACCCATCACCCAGGTCCTACAAATGGACTCAAAGAGGGTTTGTATGGATCACAAGGGAATAGATCAAAGACATACCAGATCTTCCCTGAGCCCACAGCTCCCACCATAGCACTTGCCAAGATGCAAGGCTTGCGTACTTGGGATCTTATTGCTTGTATTGAGATTAAGAAAGAAAAGATTCCTAATGGACCCTTGGCATCACAGGCCACACCAAGAACACTGATGCTGTGGCTAGTCCTAAATGATAGGAGAGCAAAGGCCTCAGCTTAAAAACACATCAAAAGATTGTTCCACAACTGCTCAACTGAATCTACAGTTATCTTTTTCCAATGCCTACATCGCTGCATGAGGTTAGAGACAGCAAGTCCAAAAAAGTTCCCAACATCTGATATGTTCCTAATGTCACTTCTCTGTTCACCATCCCTTTTGTGCAGCTATAGACTATGGATCCTGAATATTTAAAACAACAATGGTGGAGCCCTACAAATGTGCTCTGCTGTTTTAATGAAAGCCAGACTAAGTCATCAGAATGTTGATCCAGGTTCAACAAACTAGGGTCTGTAGGTCAAACCCAGCCCATTGTCTGGTCATGTTAATAAAGTTTTATTGGCACACAGCCACAGACATCCACTTATAGTTTATCTGAGGTTGCTTTCACACTACAGCAGCAGAGATGAGCTGTTGCTGCAGAAACCTTATGGCCTGCAAGGCCAAAAACACTATTGGGTCCTTTACAGGAAAAGTTTGCTGACACCCGAGTTAGTCTAATCCATTCAATTACAGTTGGAGAAAGTGAGTCTCAAAGATGCTTTTTCACAAATGTGGAGCACAAGGGGGTTCAATACCAGCTTTTCTGACTTCCCACGGGGAGCTCTCTCCAGAGCACTTCTCAGCCAGAGTTACAGCACAAATAGCATTTTCTGGAATCTCAAAGCTTCAAACCACAGATGTTGTGATTGGTAAAGCCAGACTCTCTATTCACCAGAATGTTGAATCTACCAGAACCCCTGCTGCTCAACACTGCCAGAAGCAGAGCTTTGGGAATGAATATTCCCAAATATTCCTGGTGGGAGTATTCCGGTGGGGAACCCGGGCAGGACTGACCTGGTGATGATGGCCAGGTGGGGCGGGCTCATGCAGGCGCCCATGAACAGCACCACGTTCTCGTGCCGTGTCTGCCTGTAGGCCATCACCTCCCGCTTGAAGGCCTTGAGCTGGTCCTCGTTGTCCCTCTCAATGTCAATTAGCCGGATGGCCACCTCACCATGCCAGCGGCCGTGGTACACCTGCCCGAAGCGGCCCTTCCCGATGAGCTCGCCGATTTCCAGCTGCTCGAAGGGGATGTCCCACTCCTGGAGGAAGATGCTGGTCTGGCTGGCCTTGCGTGGGAAGCTCCGGGCCGAGAGGAGGGACAGGTTCATCTCCTCAAAGTCGTCCTCCGACTCCTCGGCCTCGTCGTGGCCCTCCTCATTCTACGGCCAGAGCGGGAGAGGGGTCAGTTCCTGTCAGCATCCCGCCTGCCCGCCAGGTCCCCACTGTGTGTTGTTGGCTGGTGCACACTTGTTTCTCTCTAATTGCCCAGGTACCTCCTGTCTATCATTGTGCTGAAGTGAAGGGGCTGAAAGGGAGATCATCAAACTGAAGCTCAGAGATAGGAGATGCTGGGGGGCAGGGACCACCTATCCTGGTTTCCCAGGACTTTGCCCGTTTGGGGACTGACAGTCTCACACTTGGGAAACCGGCAGACAGGGATGGTTGGTCCCTGCGGGAAGTCCCTAGCTCTGGTCAGGCCGCCAGGCAGAGCAAGGGTTAAGAATCGGGTCTCTCGACTCCTAATATTCGATGCCCTCCTACTAGACCATGATGTTCTGACTTGTCTGGTTATTTATGTGGGAGTAAGAAAGACAACAGGCTGAAATACAGACACCCTATACACCTTCATATAACATGTGACAATCCTCAACAGGGAGGGCCTTCGCTCCCTCAGAGGAATGTGAATTCATGAGGCAGAAACCAGGAGATGTCAGAGGTACTCAGCATAGGCGGGAGGCCCGGGGTTCCTGTGCAGCTGGGAGGGCAGGAGATACAAGAGGGAGAGGTTGACAGAATGGGCTTAACAGTCAGACCGGATGAGCTGGAATCTGGGGGCTGTGTGACCTTGGGCAAGGTGCTTCACTTCTCTGGGCCTTCCTTGACTTATCATAAAGTGGGGCTAATGACATCTGCCCCTGGGGGTGGTGTGAGGTTATCCCTGAGGCAAAGATCTGTTGAGTTCTTTGCACAGACCTGACTGCCTGTATGAAACAGCTGCCGGGATGGCTGAAAAAAAAAAATACAGACTCCTGGGCCCCAGCCAGATGTTCTGAATCAGAAAATCAGCAGGCCAGAGCCAGGACTCCGCATTTTCACTGCACGCCCACATGACTCAGGCACAGTTAGACGTGACCACTGCAACAGTTAGAAACTCCAGGCCTAGGGGTCTGCCTTCCCAGCGTGGTGTCTGGGGGCACCTAAGGCTAGGGGGCCTGGTCCCTTGCCTTCTTCAGCTGGAATAGGCAAGCAGCAGTGGCCTGAGCCCAGTGGGGGTGGTGCTGGAGGGGGAGGTGGTGGTGATTTTCAGGGGCTTGGAGCCTGACAAGACGGCCGGAGGAGGCCCCTTGGCCGGGTGCAGTCTCTCTAAACCCCAAACCTGAGCAAGCTACTCCCAAAGGCATGTTCAGGAGAAATGACATGGGAAATACGGCTTTTTTGAGGGTCACTTTCCAGCTACTGCGATCATTCTAGAAAAGGACATGATTTGCTCTGGGTACCCTGACTCTATTCCCTTCAGTTCAGGACAGAGCAGCAGAGCTGAGGAGTCAGGACTCTAGTTCTCACCCCAAAGACTTCGTTTATTCCTCTAGGAGTTCTGGCAGGTGGGAAGAGGCCCCAGAACATTCTTAACACCCTACTAAGCCAGAGACCCTGAGGCCCTCGTCCCCTCCTCTCACATATTCTTCAGAAAGTAGTGGGGCACATCCCCCTTGGTACTCACTGGCCCTGAGCTGAATTTCCAACTAAGAATGCAGATCACTTGCCAACTTCCGCACAACTAGCTTTTCCGTGATGCACACCATGTTAACGGCCCATTAGGCTTGGCGCCAGGAGGGGCCCCTCGCTCATTAGTCATCCTGGAGTTAGAACATCCATCAAGCAGGTAGGTACTGTACCCCCAGTCCACCCCAAGCCCTCTGCGTCATCAAAGACATCAATCGCCTTTGCCAAGTGGGCAGCCCCCGGAAAAAGTTGCTTCATTTGCTTCATCGCTCTCCGGTCCTCACCTCCGAGGTTGGCTCCACTTCAATTTGAAGTAATGGATTTCCTTCCAAGCTTTAAAGAGAGAAAAATAAACGTGACCCTTGGGTGAAACGATGGGTGCATGCATTGACTTGATCCATGTATGAAACATCTTAAAATGTGAAGTTCTCCATTAAGCCTTTTTCTCCAATTTCCCTTCACTGCTTGTGTCTAAAATAATCCATAACCTTGCCACCAAGGAGAGGTGCGCAAGGACACTGTTTTAAATGGACTTTCTGGTCTGCTCAGGGCTCATTTTTCTTTGTTGGTTTCCCCTAATCTAGCAATTTCTGTATAAATTGGCCTTATAAATTCCTTATAAAATGCCATGGATGGCAGGCAGGATCCCCAGAGCTCTAGGTGTTCCTTAGGAAAGGATTAATCAGATCTCTACAGTTCTGAATCTTTTGGAAGGATTCTTTGGCTGTTTTTGCTCATTCATTCATTCATTCATTCACCCATTTGATTAGAATTAAGAGTCAGGAACAGTGCCAGACCCTTAGAGAGATACAGCATTGAGACTGACATGGCTTCCTGACCTTAAGGAATATTTATATTACTAGTGCAGAAAGGCTATGAGTAACAAGGGTCAAAAGTTAGGTATGAACTGAATAAATGGATGCTGATGGAAATGCCCAAGAGAAAGGATTACTGGATGAATTTGAAAGTTCGCAGTGTTTTGAATTGTACCTTGCCAATCACGTTCAGTGGAGATGTGTGGGTGAGAACGAGGAGGAGACAGATTGTATTGGACTGGAAGACACAGGTGTGTGTGCAAGTGTGTGCACGCGTGTGTGTATCCCATGCATTCTTGAGCTCCTGAGCTGCAGCTGTGTTCTGAGTACGGGAACAAGCAGGGTATGGGAGCTGGGGGCACACGCACCGTGAGTGCTAAGTGCCCACTGAGGACTGTGTGGGTATCATGGGATGTGCTCTGTGCAGGGGTTTGTTCTGTGTGCGTGTGAGTTGGGTGCACATGCAGGGGATGTGTGGGCGTGATGGAGCACAGGATACGTGAGGGAAATGCAAGGCACAGTGTGTATTAAAGAATTTGGTGGGGGGAGTGGGTTTTTAAGGTAGAGGATATTTCCGGAGTGAACTGGAACTGGTGGGAGAAAAGGATCACAATGGCCACCATGGCCCCTTCCTATTTCCCCAGTGGAAGCTTAGCAGATTCCCCCAACCCATCTCCTTATTTGAGGGGGGCTCCCCTATCCTGACCCTTAGACCACACCAGGAAGCTACCAACCCTGCAGACAGGGTCAATCCACTTGCTGGAGAGACTCCTGGTGAGAGGGAGTCTGAAAGACTGTAAGAGCTCAAAGAAGAAGAAAGAAGTAGCATTTGCCATCCTATTAACCAATAATTTATAGTACAGCTTCGAAAGGCAGAAACCACACGCTGGAAATCTGATGCCCCGGGGGAGATGGAACAATGCAGCTGGAGTCCCTCCTCACGCCCAACAGAACGGGCTGCCCTCCTCGGCTTGCATTAGGCGTGATTACAGCAGCCAGGGCTATTAAATGATTTCCCTGCTGCAAAGAGTCAGTTCCCATCACTCCACGCACATTTAAGCAGTTCGTGGGCACTTATTGACTTCGTTTTTCACTGGCACTCCCTGACTCTCAGTTAATAACCTGGAGTTCATCTTGCACAAATTGTGGAATTGGTTTATGTGCTGCAGAGAAACGATCTGGAGCTAGATGTCAGCACAACATCCCCCGGCAAACTGCTGCTCCTTTGATCTCAGAGATGTACCATTTGGGTCTTTAACAAAGTGGGTAACATGGGTCAGAAAGGATGGAGCAGCTGCGCGAGCGAGAAGAAAAACCAGGTAGGCAAAAATGTGAGTTTGAAAAGATGTCAAACCAAAGTTGGGTCCTTAGCATGCCCTAGACTTGGGTCACAACCAAAGAAGTTATGGAAAGTGATTTCACTTTGGCTGCATGGGCAATAGAGTGCCTAGAAAGAGGGCTTGTATCCTAAGGATGCTGAAGACATCACACACAAAGATGTTCACTGCAGAACTGTTTATAACAGTGAAATATGGGAAGATGTAAGATCTGGCAGTAGAGAAACGGTTAAGGAAATCATTCCACATCAGTATGGTATTTTAAAATCAATGCGTATGAAGAGTCTGGAATAGTATGAAAAATATGATGTTATAGCATTAAGGGATAAACAGAGCAGGATGGAAATTGCACACAGTTTAGATCACAAATATGTAAAATATGAATAGAGCATACTTCTAAGAGTGGTGCAATTGTAAATTCTTCTTCTTCTTTTTTTATAGAATAGTTTAAATTTCACAAAATAAGCTTGTTTTATTTTTGAATTGTGAGAAACCAGGGATCGGCAAACTTGCTGGGCCAGATAGTCAATATTTTAGAGTCTGCTGGCCACACAGCGGTCTCTGTTGGAACGACTCATCTCTGTTGTTATAGTCCGAATGCTGCCGTAGGTAGCGTGTTGAGAATAAATGGGCATGGCTGTGTTCCAATACAACTTTATTTACAAAAACATGGGTCTGTCTGATTGGCTGTAAGTTACTGATCTCTAGTATAAACCTAAATTTTCCTCTTTAAACAGGGGATAATGATGTAGAATAACTGCCCTTCCTTGAGGTTTAGCTATTGCCTGGGGGAAGTTGTCTTTCTGATCACAGGAGGGTCTGGGGATCTGAAGGAAATGGTCTGGCCCCTGGAAGTCACACTTGATTGGCAAGACCAGAGACACACGGCAGAAGTGACTCGTGGGGACTAGCCCTGTCCCTCTCGGCCTGGGCTGTCATATTCTCTCCTCTCTTTGCCCAAGTTATTCCCTTGTCTCTATGGCCCCCTCAGGCTTCCCCCTCAACCCTTCCTCCCACGCCATCAATTCCAGGAAGAGGAAGAAAGAAGACAGGGATCCTGAGCAAACTGAAAGGCCAGGGCAGGGGGAGAGGTCTCTGTCCCACTTACATTGGATTTGAGGTCACTGGGTGCAGGATGACCTGGGGCGCCCGCGTCGGCGTCTCCAGCACCGGCACCACATCTGAGAGCCAAAGATTGGACAGTCAGAAACCAGACAAGGGGTCCATGAGCTCCCTCAAAAGCCTGATTCCTGGGAGATGCCGGCGGCTGGAAACTTTTCATCAGGAGTCCCTGGCTGCCCAATCCCCTCTCTTCTTTCCCTGGCCACTTGAATTTACCTGCTGAGATGCATGAGTAATCAAGATGACATCCTGAACAAAACTCCCCATCGGCACCTATGGGGCTGCCGGAGCCCCCAAGCCTCTGGCCTGAAGCACCCACTGAAGCATCATCTCTGGGTCCTCCTCACTCCTGAGTCCCCTTTGGGATGATGAGGCCTCTTGGTTTCATGTCTCCCATGCCCGATTCCAGCCCCTTTGACCATCTCTCCCCCACCATGGGGTTCTGGACCCCTCCCCACCCTTGTCCATCCTTGCACTGCAGACCACCCACTCAGGCCTTTCCATTTGTGCTTTGGGACCTCACTGGTGCCACTGAGTCCTTGGACTCCCCATCCTTTTTACCCTCCGCCTCCACAGCCAGTCGCTAGCCTGTGGTCTGGGTGGTTCCACCTGATCCTCTTTGGGCTCGTCCACCCCGGCAACACTCGCCTCTGTCCCCTCACAGCAGCTGCCACGCCTCAGTGGGCTTGCTTGGAAGAAACTGAGCTCACAGGAAACTCACCTGGGAAGATGAACTGCTGCCTGTATTTGTAGTAGTGGGACGCTTGCAAAAGAAAGAAAATACCACAGTGAGTGCCGCCCCGGAGCTGGCCCTTCAGGTAACAAATGGGGCTCCTGTAGCCACCCTGTGGTCCTCTGCCCACCCCTGACAGTTTCCAGACTTCTGCAGACACCCCGAATTCTAAGGGACTGAGAACATGTGTAAAGAATCCAGAAACATTCAAGCCAACCCTCCCATTGAAACTCCCTAAAGACAGAGGACCCCACCTTGGAGAGCCATCCTGAGCACAATCTCATCTTTGTTAAACGCATAAAGACACACACGTAGAGAGAAAAAGCCTCTAAACCCACAATCTAACACATTAATTTTCTCCCTTCTGGCAGAGTGATTATAGTGGCTTAAGAAAATCCTTTATGACCACAATAACGTATCACCTCACAGTTAGGATGCCTATTATCAAAAAAGACAAGAAAATGACAAATATTGGTAAAGATGTAAAGGAAAGGAAACCCTTGTGCACCCTTGGTGGGAATGTAAATTGGTGCAGCCACTGTGGAAAACAGTAGGCGGCTCCTAAAAAAGTAAAAATTAGAACTACCAGATGATGCAGCAATTGCACTTCTGGGTATATATCTGAAGGAAAAGAAATCAGCATCCAAAGTTATGGAAATAACCCAAGTGCCCATCGATAGACAAATGGATAAAGAAAACATGTGTACACACACACATACATACACAATTGAATACTATTCAGCCATGATAAAGAATGAAATCTTGCCATTGCTGTTTGTGACAAAACGGATGGACCTCGAGGGTACCATGGTAAGTAAAATAAATCAGACGGAGAAAGATAAACAGTACAATCTCACTTATATGCAGAATCTAAAAAAAAATCAAACTCACAGAAACAGAGATCAGATTTGGGACTGCCAGAAGTTGGGATGGAGCCAGGAGCACTGGATGAAGGTGGTCTATATGTTTCCCACGTTTTTCTAAGTTTCTGCACTGAGCATTGTATTGGTTTTCTTATCGCTGCTGTAACAAATTATCATAAATTAGATGGCTTAACACAAATTTATCCTCTTAGAGTTCTGAAGGTCAGAAGCCTAAAAACAGTCATAGGCGGCTTGTTCCTTCTGGAGGCTCCAAAGGAGAACTTTCTCCTTGCCTTTTCCAGCTGGAGAATCTACCTCCATTTCTTGGCTCACGCCCTCATCACCCCAGTCGCTGCTTCCATCCTGACGTCAACTTCTACTGTCTTTGATCGCCTTGTCTCCCTCTTATAAAAGATCCTCATGACTGTGTTTAGAATCCACCCAGACAATCCAGGGTAATCTTTCCACTTCAAGATCCTTAATTCAATAACAGCTGCAAAGTTCCTTTAGCTGTGTAAAGTAACGTATTCACAGGACCCAGGATCAGACCATTATTCTGCCTAGCAAAGGCACAAATTAATTTCTGTATCTAAAGAAAGATAATATAAAATAAAATTCCTCAGATTCACTGCTGATTTTCCTAGAATTCATTTTACTTTCCATCTGTTTACTGGAGGCCAGTTGTTCTGGACATCCCCAAGGTTTCCAGTGTTATCACTGCTCCAGTGGGGTGGAGAACCTGGATCGGGGGCTAAGAGAGATGTCAGGGGCAGGGGACAGGTCACACAGAGTTTTATACCCTCAAGTAAAGGCAGTGAGCAGGGATGGGATCAGATATGAGTCTGAGCTGGTGGATACACTTCCAGAAACAGTTTTATCCATTCAGGGACAAGCTGGCTCACCAAGAGTCAGTACAGTGGCTCCAAACCTGGAGTCCAGAAGCCGATCCTGTAGGGTTGAATCCGTGTTCCTCCTTTGATTGCCTGTGAAAGTTTGGGCATCTCTCTCCAAGTCTCAGTTTCCAGATATGTGAAATGGGGACCAATAATAATCTCTCCTACATAGGGCTCATCATTACATGAGATGAGAGCTCAGGGATGATGCAGAATCAGGGTTAATGGGAATGCATAAGCTGGTATCTTTCTAAGTTCTCTTAACTAACAGACAGAATGCTTTATAATTCATAGACAGAGTTTCAAACAACTCAGTCATGAGCTGGCCCTGAGGGTGGAACTGGTTTATAAAGCTCACCCCCATCCCAGAATGGACAGCAACTTCTGGTATTCAGGATCCAAGCACCTGGCTTGGAGCCTTGCACCCAGTCAGTGAACTGCTCATGTTTGTTGAATTACTCAAGTCTCTTTTAGCACAGCAATCCCCCAAATATCTTAGCTAGCTGGAACCCAAATGGATGCATTTTTTGATTCTGGAAAACAAAGTACCCAGTTTGGGCAGCAACTCATTCAAGGTTACAGAACACAGCTTTAAAAGAAATCTGACCTCCATGATATCAGGGACCCTTTTCCCATTAGATAACTTAGGTTTTTTTTTTTTTTCATTGCATTTGGACATTTTATTAGTCAACAAGGACTAAAATTTAAAAAGAAAAACTACCTGGGATTCTCAAGAGACTTAGCTTATCTCTTCCCTCCCCAACTGGAACTGGGGATTCAGTGTCTGCAGAAAAGGTTAGCTGGTAGTTAAACTTTCTTTTAAAGAGGCGGGGCTGGTGATGCAGAATGGGTGTCACTCTGAGAAGGGACAGGTGTCCAGCAATGGGACGCCCGGCAAATGCCTCCACACACAGCCTCCGACTCCTGCCAGGACCCCTCCATGGCCTGAGGACAGCTCGTTCCTGATGACTGAAAGGGAGAGAGTCTTGGCCAGAGGAGGAGGGGAAGGGTGCTGTGAGCCCCGCCTGTTCTTGCTGATGACGGACACCAGAGAGAAGCAGGTCAGGGGGCAGCTGATGACTCTGAGTGGCTCCTGGCTGTCTGGTATCAAAGAGGGTTCGGGAACTGAGAGGTTGCAGGTGACCAGAGGTCAGAGAGACAAACAGGCCACTTTGAAGGCTCTTCCACTCTCAAGGCCACATTCCCTCCCTATGGACTCCTCAGAGAGAAGCCTCAGTGGCCTTCTGAAAGAAAGGATCTAGAAGGAAGGTGGAAGGATCAAATCATCCCCTGCCTAAACCATGCAATTCCCTGAAAGGCCCCACCAGGCCTCAGCCCTACAGCCCTGAGCCTTGCCTGGCCTTGGTTATGGGCACTCTGAGCCATCAGTCACATGTTTCCAGCTCTTTCTGGTAACAGAGCCTTTACATGTGCTCCCCTCTGTCTGCCTGAACAACTTCCCTCCTGCCTTAAGCTGCCTCTGACGTTTCAGCCTCTTGACTTTGCTCATAGCACTGTTCTCTCCTCACAGCACTCACCACAATTTATAATCCTATTTTCGTGTGTCTGTTTGCTAGGCTAACACCTGTCTCTTCCACTAAGCTATAAACTCAATGAGGGCAGAGACTGTGACAGGCAGAATAAGGCCCTTCTCCCCCAACTCCGTTCCCAAGACGGCCACATCCTAGTCTTAGGAACCCGGGAATATGTTACCTCACATGACAAAGGGGACTCTGCATATGTTAAGTTGAGGATCCTGAGATGAGGGGATTATTCTGGATTCTCTGGGTGAACCTTGAGTATAATCACAAGGGTCCTTATGAGAGGGAGGCAGGAGGATCCAAGTCAGAGGATCAGAGGAGGAGATGTGATAACGGAAGCGGAGGTTGGACAGATGCAGGGCCATGAGCAAAGGCACGCAGGCGGCCCTTCAGAAGCTAGGGAAAGGCAAGGGAATGGATTCTTTCCTAGAACCTCCTAAAGGAACCAGCTCTGCAGACACCTTGATATTGAGCCCAGTGAAACTGATTTTGGACTTCTGACTCCTTAATTGTAGAATTATAAACTTCGGCTGCTTTGAGCCACTAAGCTCGTGACAATTTGTTACAGCGGCAACAGTCAACTCATACAGGACACATCCGATGTGTGCCTTGCTCCTTACCCAGTGCCTCAAACAGCACCTGGTATATAGCGGATGCTCAATAAACATCCATTGAAGAAATGGATGGGTGGAATGCTGGGCCAGAGACAGTTTAAAGAAAAAGAACCTGCAGTTCTGGGAGGTAAACGAGCTTCGAGTCACGTGTTCACTCATTCATTCACTCAACAAACATTTAATTAGTGCCTGCAGCAGTTGGCACTGGGCTGGGCTTTGGGTGTAGAGGGGTAGGTGAAGCAGCTGAGTTTCCTAGTGTCATGAAGCTGACTTTCTGATGGCTGCTGCTGCTGCTGCTAAGTCGCTTCAGTCGTGTCCGACTCTGTGCGACCCCATAGATGGCAGCCCACCAGGCTCCCCCGTCCCTGGGATTCTCCAGGCAAGAACACTGGAGTGGGTTGCCATTTCTTTCTCCAATGCATGAAAGTGAAAAGTGAAAGTGAAGTCGCTCAGTCGTGTCTGACTCTTAGCGACCCCATGGACTGCAGCCCACCAGGCTCCTCCGTCCATGGGATTTTCCAGGCAAGAGTACTGGAGTGGGGTGCCATCGCCTTCTCCGGGACTTTCTGATGGAGGAGACACTAAACACGGCACCAGGTTACTCCAAAGGAGGAAGGCGTTTGAACACTGTAGTCTGAGGAACCCATACAACAGTCCCTTACAAAGTCCCTTCATGTACCTTCCCATAGCAACTGTCATATAAACGGGCAGGTCAGACCCATTTTACAGATGAGAAACTGAGATCTAAACAGAGTCAGTGCCGTATTCAAGGCCACAGAGGCGGGAGAGGGCAAATCTGGGATCCAAACGAAGCCCTCCACCCTTCACTGTGCCATGTCCAACATGGCACCAGGATTCTGAAGGGAGTGGCAAAGAGCAAGGGGGTCCACCCAACCAGCAGAGCACAATCCCAGATCTGTGAAGGGTGTCCTTCATGGGCCGTGAGGTTAACAGTTAAGCCAAATGCCTGTTAACCACATGGCCTCTTTTTGCAAAGAATGTTCTAGAGTAACCAGTGCCGGGGGCATTGTTATACCTAGGTGTTAGCTTGAATTATCTTCAGAAAACTCAACATCTGGCAGGAAACCAGAGCCAAAGCTCCTTTCCCATCAACAGAGACTCAGTCTGGAGTATGTAACAGGTGACCGGGGCCTTGTGTGAACAGAATAGATGCCTGTCACCCTGGAGGAATTTCGCCAAAACTGCCTAAGGCAGGTGGCAGGGGTGGGGGAAGGTCTGGCTGTCCTAGAGGGTGAAAGTGAAAGTGAAGTCGTGTCCGACTCTTTGTAACCCCGTGGAGTGTAGCCCACCAGGCTCCTCTGTCCATGGGATTCTCCAGGCAAGAATACTGGAGTGGGTTGCCATTTCCTTCTCCAGGGGATCTTCCCAACCCAGGGACTGAACCCAGATCTCCCGCATTGCAGGCAGATGCTTTTACCTCTGAGCCACCAGGGAAGCGTCCTATTTTGTTTTCTATGTCAATACTGCATTTTATTGTTATTATTCAGTTATAAAACAGATGCATGTTTCTTGCTATTATATACACTACAGAAGTGCATAAAATAAAATTCCTCTTCTTAGAAAGAACACCTGCCATGAAGTCCTGCAGACATTTGTCTGCATATACAAATATACACACACACACACACACAGGTATAAATATATACATATAAATACATTAAATCATTTTACAACAAATAGGATGCTATTATACCAGTGCTTTTGCAAATCACGTATTTTCCACTTAAAAGATATTATGGATTTCTTCCCATGTCCAGGATATTTACAAAGAGCTACCCCATTCTTTTCAAGGGCGGCTGAGTATTTGGTTATACAGATATATTACAGTGTATTCAAACACTCCCCTCCTGATGGGCATTTGGGTTGAGTCCAGATTTTTCACTGCTGCCAAAAAAATCGTTATAGATCCCTGTGCAAACACTTCTGTGTATAAATTCTTAGAAGTGATACTGCTGGTCCAGGGAATGTACATTTGAAACACTGACAATGCCAAATTACCTCCCCTAAAAGTTTAATTTAATTCCTACTCCCAATTTCAGGGTATCTGGGGACCTCATCTTTATTTCCACAATTCTGGTTAGGGCATAATACTTAGCAGTGGTAGCCACGGTAACTTGCTAATCCTGTGTTTAATCTAATAGTGATGAAAGCAGTTAGCTTCGGTTAGCTCTCAGATGAGACCGGTGCTCTGCTAAGTTTTGCACATGTATGATAATGTTGAGCCCTTTGAGGGTTCTACAAAGTAGGTACTATTATTATCCCCATTGTACAGATGAGGAAACAGGGGCACAGAGAGGTCAGTAGTTTGCTCAACAGCACATAGATATTAAGTGATGGAGCTGGGATTTGAACCCAAGCAGCCTAGTTCCAGAGCTCACACTGTTTTAACTGCTGTTCTAAAGCGCCTTCACCCAGAGGACCTGTCAGTCCACTCCCCAAAGAGGGTCAGGGCGCTATTGGGACCAGCCATGGAGTAGATGCAGACCCGCTGGCAGGCTAGCATAGTAATTTGGTCAAGACCCCTCCCCAGGGCTCTGACTGATGGGATGAAGGAAACAGGGATCACCCCTGGCAACTCAAGATGCCAGCAGAGTCTCCTAGAGATAAAAGAGTGCTGGTGTTTTGATGCACAGTTCCCCCTTAAGAGGTCCTTTGCCAGCTCCATGTCTGTAAACAAGCAGCAATGGTTACAAGGAAAATAGCCCTGAAGTGAATATCTTGGGTGAGGGGTGGAACAGCTCTAGGAAAGCATCCAGACTCTTCCCTGCTGAGATTGAGGGGTGAGGGGTCAAAGGGGTGAAGTGGGTGTCAAAGGGCTTTTTTCCCATTCGCCTCCTTCCAGAGAAATGGAAATGGCTGGGGGTGCTGGTGGGAACCCTCGGTCTATGGAAACGCTGGGCACTGTTGCCTGGTTGACTCGGAGGCACTTACTGAGATGGTTCCGGGTGATGATTCCCATTATGGTCCTTGTTGGCTGCCAGGTGAGAGGCCCTTACACCACAGGTACGAGGCTGCCTCGGGATTAGACTTAACCAAAAAAATTCCCCATCATGCAAGTCTTTAAGATGCACTCTATCCCCTCGGATGCAGCCCAGATCAAAGCAGTGTGGGCAGGTGACATGAGCAGCTTATGCTCAGCAGGTGGGTGTATCTGGGTGTTGCCCAAACGTGGGGCTGAGTCTTCATTTGTTTCCCAGATATCCTCTCGTGGCTGGGTAGGCTTGGAGGTGTGACCTGTTACTGAGGACCTGGGGTTTTTTCTTTCCCCCTGTGAGGAAGCTCTCTGGCTCAAGAGGAAACCAACCCCTAGACCAGCACTGTCCAGTGGAACTTCCTGCAACGGTGGGAAGTGGTCTACACCTGTGCTGTCCAACATGGTGGCCACCAGCCACAAGTGGCTCCCAAGCACTTGGAATGTGGCAAGCGTGACCAAGGAATTAAAATTTTAATTGCATTTATTTTTAATTCATTTAAATTTAAATAGGCACGTGTGACTAGTCTGTACCATATTGAACAACATAGAGCTAGACTTTGGTCCCAACTCGTCAAACCAGACCTCATCCCGCCAGCCTCCGTCTTGAAGTCAGCTATGGTGCTACAAATATGGCTGAGCTGGAAGTGTCCTTGCGGTCGGAGAACAGGAGGTGGGCTGGGCTGAGCCCTGGAAGGGGTGGGAAGACACTCAGGTCTGTCTCACCTGAGAGCTGAGAAAGATCTCTTTCATGAGTCCAAGAAGCCAGAACACCACATGAGGGCTTCTCCATTGTCTCATAGCCCAGCACACGGTCTCAGGTCAGCGGCGGAGTGGCCTGGAGTTTGTGAGCTGGAAGACCCTTTGGGGTCCTCTTGTCCACTGGCTTCCCTTCAGAGGTGTGAAAACTGAAGCCAGAGGTCACAGGACAGGGACATGAGAGAGCTGGCTATTGACTCCTGGATGCCAGCTCACTCTTTTGGAGCCCTGTCTTGATGTCTGCACAGACTCAGAATGCAGCCCTGCTCAGGCGTGTGGGCCCTGAGATCCTTGGCACAGGATCCCGTTGCCAGTTTCAACTGATTTAGCTCTTCTTTTTTTTTGGCTGCACTAGGTCTGAGTTCTTCTTAGATCTTCACTCTTCACTGGGGCATGCGGGCTCATCAGCTTTCAGTGTGCAAACACTTATTTGCAGCATGTGGAATCCAGTTTCCTTACCAGGGTTTGAACCCCGGCTCCCTGCATTGGGAGTATGGAGTCTTAGCCACCGGCCCACCAGGGATTTTGCACTTAAGGCAATGTCCAGCTCCAGAGCAGATGGCTCCCCCTGTGACTCAGACTTAGGTGGAGACCCCGGGCTGCTGCTTCCCAAAAGACAGAGTCTCTGAGAGTCCCCTTACCTTCTGAGCCTCGGTTTCCTCATCTGTAAAATGGAGCTGATCCTACTTACCTCGTGGCTGCTCTAAAGATCACATAAGGGACTATGCAGCAGTTGCCCTGCATATGGTAAGGCTTAATCCATATGCTGCCAACTCATCACCTTTCATGCGGACTGGCCTGGACACGGCCCTGGCACGAACCCGGCTGCTCACCCATGACCTCCCATGCGCAGAAGGTACCTGGCAGGTTGAAATTCTTCTGCTGCCTTGTACACTGCGGAGAAGGGTGTAGGGGAGAAGGCGGCGTGGCGCTGGGCGGGAGTGGGGGCGCTGGCGAGGAGGGCGTGGAGGATGTCGTGGACGAGGGGTTGCTGCTGGAGTCCGGCTGGTAAGGAACAGGGATGTGGTCCTGAAGAAAGAAAACAGGGCAGGGTGGGGGCAGGGGCAGGCAGAGACACTGCAGCGGTGAGGCTGAGCTGCCTGGGAAGACCACCCCCTCTGCATCCTCAGTGCCTCCTCCATTTTCCTCAACCACCAGACACCCCCCTTCAGAATCCCACCTGCCTCCCCCACCCACACCGGGTTGCATCCAGCTGTGGAAGGCAGTCGCTGGAGTCAAGTTCCTGCCCACTGCCTGGAGCCTGGGCTGGAAGGTTACCACATAATGAAAGCCAGGCAGGCGATAGCCACACTCCTCGGGCCTCTTTGATTTTGGAAAGTCCCATGCCGAGGTGCCCAGAGAGCTCTTCCCATCCTAACGCCTCTCCTCCCGAGTGTTTTATTAAAGAATCAACAGCCTGACAGCTCAGGAGAGAGTGCGAGAGCCAGCCTGCAGCATCTTTGCTCGCATCTCGGTTGGAACCAGCACGGCTTCCTCTGGCCAAGATGAAGACAGAATCCGTGTGCACATCCCCAGAATGGCGCTGGCCAGGGTGGGGCCGGTAGCCATGCAGTGGGCTGAATACTGTCTCCCCTCCAAGACACGTCTACTCAGAACCATAGTATGTGACCTAACTGTGATGGGACCATCCTGGATTTGGGGTGGGGTGGGGTGCATAAAATCCCATGTCAAGTGTCTTTATGAGAAACAGGAAAGGAAAGACACACAGAGGAAATGGTGCTGTGAAGACAGGGGTAGACGGGGACTGATGCTTCTAGAAGCCAAGAAGTGCCAAGGACTGCCGGAGCCACCGAAGGTTAGGAGAGGGGGATGGAATGGATCCTCCCTTGGAGTTTTCCTAAGGAGCCAACCCACTTGATACCTTGACCTCAGGCTCCTGGACTCCAGACTGTGAGAGAGCAAATGGCTTTTGTCTCAGCTACCCAGTTTGCAGTAATTTGTTTCTGCAGCTCCAGAAAAGTAATAAGAGCAGAATTCCGAGTGAAGAAAAGGGAAACACAGCCACCTGTTCCCCATGCATCCTGAACAAAATGCCTAACCTTACCATTCCTCAGTTTTGCCCTCTGTAAAATGGGAATAAATACTAGCAAACCTCAGCATCCCAGGAAAGAGGTTCCTGCCTCTCAAAGTTGGCAGAGCTAAGCATTCTCAGGGGTACCTTAATCTGTTCACTCACAGCACATGGGTAATTTGGTCCCTGAATCACTCAGAGTTCCACCACTCAGCATAGCTCCAGGTACCCAAGGATGGTTTTGTGTGATCTGATTTTGTCAACAGGTGTGTTTACCTGCCAAACTCCAGAGTCAGTATAACAAATACCAATGAGCATAGAAGAGTGGAGGGTGGGGGGTGGGGAACAGACATTCCTCATCTGGAGGCCCAGTGGGTGCTCGACCGGGTTGTGCATGCCCCCTTCCCAGAGGTCATTCCACTCCCATGAGGCCATACTGCCTCCACATCAGTGACTTCCCCACTGCAAGCTTCAGTCTCTCCTTGTCCTTCACGTGGGCTGAGAACACCCACTGTGTGGCTTTGTTGTGAAGTTTAAGGTGATGTATGTACCTAAATCCCTAGCACTGGGAGAAGGCATTTTGTTATCAATAAATGGAAGCAATTATATTTGTGACAGCATTTATTTTTGCAATTAAGCTTTCAATTTGAGATAGCTGCAGATTCGCATGCAGTTTTAAGGGATCCCAGTCAAAGCTGTGCTTTTTCCAGTAGTCATGTACGGATGTGAGAGTTGGACCGTAGAGAAAGCTGAGTGATGAAAAATTGATGCTTTCCAACTGTGGTGCTGGAGAAGACTTGAGTCACTTGGACTGCAAGGAGATCAATCAGTCCTAAAGGAAATCAACCCTGACTATTCATTGGAAGGACTGATGCTGAAGCTCCAATACTTTGGCCACCTGATGCGAAGAGCCAACTCACTGGAAAAGATCCTGATGCTGGGAAAGATTGAGGGCAGGAGGAGAAGGGGGCAACAGAGGATGAGATGGTTGGATGGCATCACCGACTCAATGGACGCGTGTTTGAGCAAATTCCGGGAGGTAGTGAAGGACAGGGAAGCCTGGTGTGCTGCAGTTCACGCGGTTGCAGAGTCAGACGTGACTTAGTGACTGAACAACAACAATGCATTCTTATTTAGTTTTTTTCAATGATAACATCTTGCAAAACTAGGGTACAATAAAATGACAAGCCAGACACTGAATTGATACAGTCGAGATACAGAACATTTCCATTACCAGAAGGATCCCTCATGCTGTCCTGTTCTAACTACACCCATTTCCTTCTCTCTCCTCACAACCCCTCCCTCCCATCTTTTACCCCCGGCACCACTAATCTAGTCTTCATTGCTATGTCATTTCAAGAATGTTCTATAAATTGAACCATACAGTACGTAATCTTTTTGGATTGGCTTTTTTTTCACTCAGAATGGTTCTCTGGAGATTCATTCAAGTTACCGCACGCATCAATGGATTGTTCCTTTTTATTGCTGAGTGATATTTCACGATATGGATGTACCCAGTTTATTTGATCAACCATCTACTGAAGGACAGGTAGGTTGTCACCCTCTGTGGCTCTTGTGGATCAAGCAACTACAAACATGCCCTGGACAAAGTCCTATTCCAGGCAAGGTCATGCTCTAGTTCATTCCAGCCACCTTCCACGCAAGACCACCTTGGAGGTAATTCTGATCTGATTTTAATAGTAAGGTATCAGGAGGCCAGCCTTCTTGCTCCATCCTAATTTGCCTAATGGTAATTACATGTTCCTGGCAATAGACTTGTTAATGTAAGGAAAAATAAGGCAGTGACATGTGGGCTAAGGTTTATGTGGCTGGGCTGTGAAGCTACCACACAGTCAAAGAGGGCACAGGAGGTTTTCAGAGGAAGTCAGTGACCATGTCAGTAGAGGGATAAGGGGAAAGGAAAGTCAGGCATCTCTCCATCCTAGCAAGACTCTCTTCTTTGAACTTCTACTCATAGATGGGCAAAGAAATTTCAATAGATGCTCTACAAAAAAAACATTATCCTTATTTAAAAAGCATAAAGGTTTGTGCTAAAAACAGTGTCCTGCTAGGCATACAGATCATGCTCAAATGACAGAGCACGTTTAAATGAACATGTTGGTTCATGATGCACACATTCAGGCTGGACCTGGGCTCGCATCACTTCCTCTTCTCATTCCCACAACGACTGCCATAGTCACATCAAATGGCCCACAGTTCCCAACACAAACCAGGCTATTTCACATCTCCAAGGCTTGGGAGATGTTATTACTCCTGCTTGGAATGGGCTTCTCTGGTGGCTCAGATGGTAAAGAATCTGTCTGCGATGCAGGAGACCTGGGTTTAATCCCTGAGTCTGGAAGATCTCTTGGAGAAGGGAATGGGTACCCACTCCAGTATTCTTGCCTGGAGAATTCCATGGACAGAAGAGCCTGGTAGGCTACAGTCCATGAGTTGCAAAGAGTTGGACATGACTGAGTGGCTAACACTATCTTCCCAGCCTTGTCCCAGTAGGCCTGGAAGATGCCTACTCTTTCTTCAAAATGCAGCTCAGATTGCCCCTCCTCCAAGATGCTCCCCTGACCTCCCACTCAACCAACCAGGTCAACACATTCCTCCTCCTGGGAATGGCCCTGCCTGGTACTAGCTTGCTCTGGTACTGGTCTTGGCTTCTGCTGTTGCTTCAACACCATCACTTCTCAGCTTGCTTGTCTGTCTTTGTCCTCAAGGCTAGAAGCTCCCTATTCTCATCGTGGTCCCTTGAAAAATGTGTGCTAGAGGAAGGAAAATAGAAAGAAATGAAGAGAGGGATGGATAAGGAGAGAGAGAGAGGGAAGAAAAGGTTTATGTTCTCCTAGTAGACTGTGCCTTATTTATCTTGGAATCTGCAAAACTTAGCACAGAAACAAAAACGTAAGAGGTGGCTAATAAATGTTATATGTATCAGTGAATGGAAAGGAAGGAAGGAGGGAAGGCGAGACAAAGAGAGGGAGGCAAGGAGAAGTTGTCTTTATGGAGGAAACAGTTAAGGCAGGAATTCAGTCTCTTTCATATCTGAGGCTCAGGGCTGATGTGAATCAACAGAATCAGCAGAGGAGAAATGCGCACACACTGCCCACATTCCCCAGCAGAATAGCTAAATGGGAGGGGAAACTCCTTCCTTGGGCCAGACCCAGATCTGTGTCCCAATAGGAGGTGGTCTTCCGTCAGAGGGAAACTCAGACTCTCTCAGATCATGCAGGGAAGGGCTAATGGCATAATTCCTCTTTCTGAGTGCAGCTAAAATGTGGAAACATCCTTCAGAAACCATCCAGCCCCGCATTTCATGTTGTAGATGGGGATGCTGAGACTCAGACATGGGGGCGATGTGGAGTCATACAGAGAGTTAGTGGCCCAGGTCCCCATCTCCAGCCCAGAAGCAGAAACAGAAGGCTGAACCAAGTACTGAGAACTCACATCTGACTCTGAGAATCAAACAAAGCATGTTCGCTTCCCAGGTTCCCCTTCAACCAGCTGTGTACTGACTTTGACATGGCAGTAATAATAACTCTCTCTCCCATGGAATCTGTCCCCTAGGGAAACTGTCCCCACCCTCCAACCCAAAAGTAGTAGTAGTAGTGTTAGTCGCTCAGTCGTGTCTGATTCTTTGCGACCCCATGGACTGTATAGCCCGCCAGGCTACAGTTCATGTACATTCCTCTGTCCATGGAATTCTTCAGGCAAGAATACTGGAGTGGGTTGCCATATCCTTCTCCACTTCCAACCCAACAGAGTCTCCTAAACAGCCTTACTTGTCTTGTGACCTCCAAAGCCCACTCCCAACTCAGGACCAAAAGTCAGGGCATCACAGCAGCTGGTTAAAGACCTATGACACCTGGAATAAACAGATGAGTGGGTCCAAGAGGAAGAATAGCAGAAAGCAGAGCAAAGGTGGAGAGGAGATGAGGTTGAAGGGGACAGAAGAGCCACGACAGGCCAGAAAACAAATCAGCTGAGGTAACAAGGAGCAGGAGTGCTTCTATGGCTGCAGAAGTGAAGATGGAGAGAAAAGATGAGAGTAGAGGATGAGGAAAACAGTCAACAGTAACAGACCAGAGGGGACCCACAAAGAGTAGCCGACCACTGCCATGATGGAGGACCAGAACAGTGAACCATGGTCTTGCTGGGGGTCTGAGCTGCTGACTTGAGCACAAGTCTGTCCTCTACGTCCAGTTTCATGAGCCCTAGCTCCTTAACCAGGATTCCTCTTTCTCTTATTGCCCCATGCCCAATCCTTCCAAGAGACAGTTCCTGGTGCTGAGCTAGCAGAGATGAGGCTCTGTTCCTTGCAACCAGCTGAAAAGGACAGCAAGTAGGCAGCCACTCCAGAAAGCTTCCCTGCAGTGGGCAGATATTCAGCTTCAGACACCCAGATAGGTGGGGCTTTTGATGCCTTGATGTGGAAGCAGGCGCCTTACAGACTAGACCCCTCAGGAGCCGGCAGATGCTCCTACTGCTGTCGCTTCTTCTCCATCTCCTCATTCTCCTCCATGTCCTCCGTCCTCCTCATCCTTCTTCTTTCTTCCATTTCCTCCTCCTGCCTCTTCTTTCTTCTTCCTATTCTTGCTCCTCCCTCTTCCTCTTTCTCTTCTTCTCCCTCCTCCTCCATCCCTTTTCTTCCTCCTACTCCTCCTTCTGTTCCTCCTTCTCCTCCCCACTGTCTCTCTTTTTCATCCCTGAGCTCTTCCATGCCCTGAGGATCCAGTGTCAGGACTAAACCCCTTACATGTATCACTGCACCAAATCCTCTCCACAACCCCTGAAACATCTACTATTAGAACGCCTATTTTACATAGGGGGAAACAAAGGCAGAAGGATCTTGGTTCGGTCACAGAGTGTATGAAGAAACTGAGTTTCAAGCCCAGACCTTCTGATTCCAAAATGCACATTCAAACCATTAGGCTGGGTGAACAGGCTAGGTTTTTATGAAGCTAGATTGACAGAGCTAGACGAGAGAGGAGACAGAGCAACAAAAAGGAAATCCTCAGACCAAATTGGCTCAGATATCTATTGCACTAACCACATCATTGCCTGACAGAAAGAATCTGCGTGAAGCTAGTGAGAACAGAAGTAGGGGGGAAAAAATAACCCAGTTCTCTGATAGCTCCTGTCCACCTTCATGCCAAAGCCACTTTCTAAATAGAGGTTAATTTATTTCTCTTATCAAATTCTTCTGCTGGCAGACAAGCAGAACAATGTCAGAGTCACCGATCTATCTGACCCATGTTTCTGTCCCACCTGACACCAAGAGGCTCACTGTGTCTGTAAAGCCAGAGAGAAGGGTCTCAAGATGGCTCTGAGCCACTCACCCCTCAAGAGGTCAAAAAGGAAAGGATGGTTATAGTTACTGCCCAGGAGCCTCACCACCAGAACCCCATAAGCACCCCAACTCCAGAAGGGGGAGACCCTCCCCTAGAGACCTACGTATTTTACCAAAAAATAAAGGAAAAGTGGACCCAGCCTGACACTGTGATTAGAAGCCCAAGATTTAAGCTTATAAAAATAGCTAGAATTTCCTGGACACTTATCCACATGCCAGGAACCTCTCCCAAGTGCCTCGCCTTACACTGATTATTTCATTTCATCCTCACAGCCATTCTGAGGTTGGTACTCTTCTTGCTCAGCAGGAGACATTTTAAAAATGTGGCTACAAATTCCTTGGACTCTTCCCACTGACAAGTGGGGCCATGCCTCCTCCCCTCAAATCTGAGTATGCTTGCGACTGCTTCTATCAGTATAGTACAGCAGAACCCACACTGACAACCCGTGGCTAGTGACAAGCCAAGACAGTGCGTGGGGCTTTTATGTCGCTAGGTTACAAAAGTCTCGCAGCTTCCAGCTTGTTGGATGAGAAAGTTGCTCTGCAAGCCCTGAGGTGCCGTGTAAGAAGAGCCTCACTACCCTGAAGCAGCCATATCGTGAGGAAGCCCGAGCCACAAGGCAAGACTGGGTGTACTTGCTCCCAAAGAGACCCTCTGTTGAGTTCAGCCTTTGACTCATCCCAGCTCAGACATGTGAGTGAAGGAGCCTCTAGATCAGGGGTTGGCAAGTTTTTTCTCTAAATGGCTCATTAGTACACATTTTAGGCTTTGTGAGCCAGTGATCTCTGTTGTAACTGCTTAATTCTGCTGTTGTAGTTTGAAAGCAGCCATAGAAAATATGAACGTGGCTTGTTCCAACACAACTTATTTCACAAAAAAAACAAGCTGTGAGCTAGATATGGCCTGTGAGCCATAGTTTGCCAATCCCTATTCTAGACGATTCCAGCCCCCAGCTGCATCAGCTTTCCCAGTTGAGTCCCTGGGCATCATGAAGCAGAAACAAACCATCCCCACTGTACTGCTTTCCAGATACCTGACCCACAGCCTCCACAAGCATAATTAAAAAGCTGTTGATGTCCACCACTAAGTTTGAGGTTGTTGGTTTGCACAGCTGTGGATAACTGGAATATGCCCATTTTACACACAGGAAAGCTGAGGCTCAGAGATATTAAGTAACTTGCCCAGAGACTCTAAGAGCGAGTAAGTGGAGGAAGCCAAGACTGGCTGCCAAGTCTGCCTGACTTCAGAAACCAAGTGTATCATCAAGTCCTAAGACGATGCCACAGGAGCCAGATGGTGCATGACTGAGACCCAGTGCGGTAGGTGACAGCTAGAGAGAGAAAGAACATATGGGCTTTGGTAGGGAGGTTGGAGAAAGAGGGAGGGACAGTTGTGCATGGAGGCTTGCAGACTGCAGGAAGGGGGTTGACTGTTTCCTCCACTCGATAGAAACCCACAAGAGGGTTTTTCAGCAGAGGGTGGCATGATTCAAATCACATTCATTAAGAATCACTCTGGCAGCTGTGTGGAGAATGGATTAGGGAGGGGCTAGGCCCTCCCCAGCCTTATGCACAGAAGGGAGAGTATAGTTGCCAGAGAGGTCAAGCGGCCAGAGATGCTCATCCGGGTGGGTGACTGTCCACACACATGGACTGGCCCACACTTTATCCACCTTCCACACAATGCACGGAGGCACCACAGGGCTTGAGAAATCACCTGCTGGCAAGTGTTACCTCTTCCTTCCATGAGGCTTTAAGTGTCCCTGGGATCCCTTTGGTGTCATCCAACCCACAGATCAAACAAAGAATGAGGAAATCCCCAGTGGAAATTTCCAGGCCATGTTAGAAAGAAAGACACACAGAGAGGCCCACTGCTGACCATCATCTGAGAACCAGTCAGAAGCCAACCAGATCGGCTATGGCTCAGACCTCAGGGCCTCCACACAGATCCATCTATCTGGTCTCCAGCAGGAGCTCAGAAACAGACTTTTGTCTGGGGTGATTAGATTCAACAGATGTGTCAGAGAGTGCAGAACCTTCTGCAAAGCTCATCCTGGCAGATGATGAAACAGCTCAGAGCAAAGAGGGTAGAGCCTGGACCACTAAGGATCCCCTCTCAGGCTCTCCTCCCATCCCTACTGTGCCCCCATCAACATGTTCATTCATTCTCATTGCCAGGTGCCCTCTCTCTAAATCAGACAGACTTCTGGCACACTCGCTCTGCACTGATGGCTGGATGCACCCCAAAACTTTCCTAGACACAAACCACACAGTATGAGGACAGAGCCCAGGGGCACTGGGAAGTAAGGGCAAGGCTCCCAGATCAAGCCACCGAGTCCTGTTCGAGAACATTCCTCCCTCCTGCTCCGCATCTGGCAGTGCCCCAACCCAGCAAGCCTGAACCCAGGGGAACCCCAGTCTCACCTTGTTGATTTTGTTGGTTTTGGGGAGCGTCTGGCTGATGTGCAGGTCCGAATACCGGGGTGGCTTTCGTAGAGGGTTGTTGATGTCACACGGGACGGACTCTGTCCGGACTAACCTTGCTGGATCCGTAGGGGTAAAGACAGAGATTTGGGAGTTTAAGTACCACTTCTGCTCTGTAACGATGCCAGGAGAGCAGACCCCACCTCAAAGGCCCACCCCCAAGGCTGGAAGGGAGTTGCCGAGAAATGATAGTCGTTGTGTTGTGTTACAGTAGCGGGACACTCTCCCCACTACCTGCGTTCTCTGCGGTTTCTAAGATGTTCGTGCTGTCAACATACGGCTTTAGACTATTAAAACTTCTAATAATGAAACTGAAGCTATCAGAATTTTTTTCTCCATTATCATAATTGTTTCACATTGGTGTTCATTTCAGAATTGTACCTCCTTTGAAAGACAGGAGGCTCCAGATTTCTCAGGCGCTATCATCAGCAGACAGCTCATTGTGGCCACCTGTCCCTCCCCCATCTAAGCTTGTATGTTAGGATCGTCCTGCTTCACTCGTGGGATTTCTCAGGCCCGAGCGGCCTCTAGCATGTCAAAGCACATTTGTCCTAGACAAGGTCATTGGGGATCTCTGAAGGGAAGTCTCGGCTCCCCCAGCCTCCCCTCTGCATCCATCCCTGAAGGCACACCAAAGCTGGACCAGCAGGCGGTGCTAAACAAACACGTCCTGACTCCAACCATGCCACCTGAGCCCCTCTCTCTGTGAGCATGTGTTACTTACTGTTTACAGGGGCCGTGGGAGGGGCGAAGCTCACATGCAAATGTGATGCCTGGTAATGCTACTGGTTAGCTGTTTTTTATTGTGGGGGTGGGGCCGTTAGGGAGAAAGTTACAGCTTTGGACTGACCCAGAGATTTAATTTCTCTCTTAAGCCTGAGCTGCCATCACCATGGAAACCAACTATATTTTCAACTTCCTACCAAAGAGAGGCCAGTAGAGCAAGAAGCTAGCAGAGTGCTGGAAAGTTCCTGTTTGTTCTTTGAGTAAAGGGGGCATGGCCCTGATGGTAGGTGGGCAGGAGGGTGCCCTTCTTCAGATGTCGGCGTCTGAGAGCGGGTCACCTCCCAGCAGGCTGGTTCTGGTCTCCACGTGGGAGTCAGGGCTCCAGCAGGCTACCACGGAGGGGTGTCCAGCGGGAGGTGATTTTCCCCAAAGAATCTTTTGCAAGACAAGGTCTCCAGAACAGTGAGAGTTCAGGTTTAAAATAGGCTTGGGGTGTGTATACAGTTGCTCAAGGAACAGATGGTTCTTAATTAAGGATGTGAGGTGGGAAGGGGCAAGAGGAAAGAGCTGCAGACTTTTCCTTCTCTTGCAATTTCCTCTTGGAGGAAAGCAATGCAAAGATCATCGAAAACCAATGGCCCATTGGCTCTGGAAGACAAGCCAGCACTTTTGGCAGCCATCTGCCTCCTTTTTTAACTTTTCCTTCGGTTCATTTGAGAACAGGGCAGGTTCCCCTGAGCCCATGCTGACCCAAGGCCAGGAGGGCTGGGAGGAGTGGAGGAGGAGGACAAGGACTAGCAAGTTGTGTTCCCCAAAGTTGTCGCTAAGCTTCCACCCAACCTACAGAAGGCGGGTGGCCAGAAGAGGGCCAGCAAGAATTTTCACAATTTTAATAAGTTGCTTACATGGGCTTCCCAGTGGCGCTAGTGGTAAAGAACCCATCTACTAATTCAGGAGACATAAGAGACTGGGGTTCGATCACTGGGTCAGGAAGATGCCCTGGAGGAGGGCATGGCAACCCACTCCAGTATCCTTGCCTGGAGAGTCCTATGGTCAGAGGAGCCTGGAGGGCTATAGTCCATAGAGTCACAAAGAGTTGGACACGACTGAAGCGAATTAGCACACACCCACAACTTTTTTTTTTTTTTTGCACAACTTTTAAAAGTAAGTATATGGAATATGAAGCCATTTGGGCTTTTTTAGAAACTTGAGAAGTGATACAATGCAAGTCATGTTGCTGGAGTGGCCATCCTCTCTAGGAGGTGCCTGGGCTCTCTCTCCACTTTGCATGGCCCTGTCTGGCCAGCATCTGTCATTCAGGGTACCTGCTTGACCCTGGCAGGAATCTGAGTTTGCAACTTCTACTCCAGAGCAGTGCTTCTTAACTTTAAAGTGCAGACGAATCACGTGCAGATGCTGTTTAAAATGCAGATTTTGATTTGATAGGTCTGGAGTGGGGCCAAAAGTTGTGCATTTCCAACAAGCTCCCAGGTGATTCCCGTGTTGCTGCTGGTCCACGGGCCACAGCTGGACGAGTAAGGGTCTGGACCAGCGATGGCCAATATCTGCGATGATGAATGTGTTCTATATCTGCACTGTTCAGTACAGTAGCTGCATGTGGCCACGGAGCCCTTGAAATGTGGCTGGTGTGACTGAGTAATTAAATTTTTATTTCATTGTAATTCACCTAAATTTAAATAGTCAGATGTGGCTGGTAGCTACTGTATTGAACAATACAGGCTTAGAGAGTCCCCCACTAGATGAAGTACAGTGTCGATAATGGAACTACCCCAAGAATCAGGAGAACTACATTTTGAAAGTTGGACTACAAGGCCTCCTATTGTATTCTTGGCAGGTAGGGAAAAAACTTTCCTTTTAGCCTTTCCTTCCGACTAAATTGGTCTTGCTTTTGCCTGGTGGAAGGCTGGTAGTGGCTTCCCAGAGGCAGTGTCTGGCTACCTCCCTGCCCAGCCAGGTTGGCCCAGGCACTCCCAAGGCCCCAGGAGACAGAACATGGATGACCCAAACCAACAGGTCCGATCAAGACCCCTCTCTGTGCCTATTTCTACAGGGCCAATTGACTGAGTCTGAAGAGCACACAGTGGAAAAACACTCAGCTAGTACTCTTTTTAAGTGGGAAAGGAAAGGAATAGGACTGGGGGGAAAGAGAGGAGAGTGAAAAATTGGGAGAGAGGACAAGAATGAGAGAAAAGAATTAGGGAAGGGAGATGAATCTGGGGGCTAAACTATCAAGGAGACCAGCGTGAGGACAAAGAATAGGGAGAACGGGCACCGCAGTGGATTAAGGAGACAGATGTCAGGAGGAGGGGGTCAGAGGGAAAGAAATGAGGCAGGCAATGGTTAAGGATCAAGGGGTTTTCCAAAATTTACCTGGATGGACAGCTATCTCAGATGGCCTGCAGGAACCCCCACTACTACCCCAGGGCAGGAAGCGTTAAATACTTACCTCCTCGGTGGATGATCAGAAGGTGACAGGGCGGGGCTTCTTTGGTGCATTTGTTGTGGCACTTTAACCTGAGAGAGAAAAAGAGAGAAGGATGGATAGATGTATGGTTGTCGAGATGAACAAGTGGATGGATGGATGGGTGAGTGGATGGATAAATGGATGGATGGATGAATAGATGGATGTTTAAATGGATCAGTGGATGGATGGAGAGATGGGTGGATGACTATATGGCTGGGTAGATGGATGGGTGGATGAGATACACCAATGGTTCAGAAAGCTCAGGGTGCTATGGATAGCAAGACGTGGGGGTGAGATAAGACAGCTACTGCAAAGGCATACCCTTGGAACCTAGGAGATTAACTCTGGAGAGAGTTTTTCTGCCATCCCACATTCACAGGTCAGTCCTGAGTAGTCCAAGAGTGGGAAGCAACTGTTTAACCAACAATGTCCACTTGGACTTCAGGCTTTGAAAGACATTGTTATCTACCAGTCTATATTTGTCATCATTATTCAATCACCACCTGCTTACCTGAAGACTCATTTGGCAGCCATTGTATCAAGTATTCTATAGATGCTAAGTCATTAGATCTTTAAAGCACTTTTATGAAATAGGTATTATTCTTCCCATTTTACAGATAGAAAAGCTGAGATTAACTGACTTGTCCTGGCAGAAACCCTGGCTTAGTGGTGCCTGAGGCAGCCTCATTTTTTTCTTAAAGGCTCATTCTATAGGAGACAGCCAACCCAGACTTCCAATTAGGATGAGATTAGTAACAGGTATTAAGTTTTACTGGTATTATGTTTAAGAGTTTAGAGGCAAAATGTCTTCCTTTGAGACAAATCCAAAATGTCACCTTGCTCTTCCCCATACCTTTGTTAGATTTCAAAGGGTACTATGACCTGGTTTCCTCTTTTTCTTTTCTAAGGCCCCCAGACTCAGACCCATAGGGAAGGTCCTTGCTCCCCTGGAGATAACTAGTGTTGCATCAAAGCCCTGATGGAAAGCCCTGCTGAGTGTGAAATTAGCCTTTGATTCATTCTACAAACAGGTCCTGGGGACACACACAACCGTCACGCAGATGAAGCCCCTATGTTTATGGAGACAGTTAATAAACACATAAATATCAGATCATTGCCAGTGTGGGAAGACGGTGGAAAAATAATGCAGGGAAACGAGATAGAAAGTGACAGGAATGGGAGGGGAAAGGCTCCAGAGGCACAAAGGTTAGGGGGCAAAATCAAGCCTGATGGGTTCAAGGGTCAGAAATTAAAGGCTGATGAAGCTGAAATGAAGAGAACCAGAGTGAAAGGAAGATTTGAGGAAGGGGAGGTGGGCAGAGCCCCAGTACGAGAGTCTGTATTTGATCCCAAACACCTGGAAGAAATCAGAGGCTTTAGATAACTGTGACTGGGTCAGATGAATGCGCCTGAACTGGGGAGACTGCTGATGACAAATGATAGTCAGATCAAGAGGTTTCTGTACTCTTCCCTGATTCAAATAGCTCAACTTCCAGAAACTTCCAGAAAGAGATTGTTCCTTTCTGCCACCTCCGACCTAGGAGTCTTCTTGAGCAAACCCAGCTGGAAGGCTGATGGGCAGGTGTGAAGCACCCTGTTCCCTGTCATGGGCAGCGCCATGAAGCGAGGGCAAGCAATTCAACGTTACCTTTGGACCGTGTCCAAATCAGGACGAGATAGGCGAGAGCCCTAGTGACCTCAGCTGTCTCCTGTCTCCTCCTGGCATCTTCCTTTCCGTCTTCTGCAGGAAGGGAGCAGCCCTCCTCCACCTCTGGCTGCAAGGTGGGAGATGGAACATGCATCCTTCCAGTCATGGCTTCAGAGGGCAGTGCCAGGGCCGGGAGCATGGCCACTCCCTGCTCTTGCAGAAACCCCAAGAGATCGCTCTCTGATGCCCGGACAGTTAAACCTTGCACAGAGGTTCTCATGTGAAAAACTAGAGCCCACACATCCAGGACTTGCTGATCCAGACAGTAGGATGAGCTTGGCACTGGAATCACCCAGACCCTGGAGGGGAGGGGGTACAGGGACTGAGGCCAGACATGCCTCATTTATGAAGAATCATTTTTCCAGCAGGAACACGCACGATTCCACCCAAAATTAGATTTTTTTCCTTTTCACTGGCTAAGAAAGAAGAGCCACTAGCATGCAATTTATTGGTAGACCACCTACTTCAGAGTCAGATTCCCAAGGCATACCCTCTTGGGTTCTGAATCAGGAAGTGCTGGGAGTGTGGGTTTTCAGCAAATGCACACCAGAGCTCAAGGACCACACAGAAGAGGGACACACTCTACTTCCCAGATAAGAGATGTCTGGATGCCTAAGTCTTCCAGAAGGCAGGGTTCTCCTTGCTCCATATTCGGCCCCCCCCCCACAAAATAAACAGATTAAAAAAGTAAAAGGAAATGGTGTCAGGATAATATACTGAACAAATCTGAGTTCAAAGCCTGACACCACCACCTCCTGACTGTCACAAGCTGGGCAAGTTGCTGACCCACTCTGAGCCTCAGTTTTCTCATCTGTAAAGTGGGGACAATCACAGCATCTGTCTCACAGGACAGTAGAGATGAATGATACAACAGAGGTGAGGTGCCTAGGACGAGCACTTGAAGTTGCAGGTACTCTTGTTTTTACTGTGGGAGTTGTGTTTATTGTTAGTTTGCGCAGTGTTCCACAGACTAACAATTTGTGGGACAACTCAGGGGTGTATTGTCAAGGGACTGGACCCCAGGTGCCCATGACTGTCACCTGCTCTTCTAGGACCCAGGACAGGCTGCCTTCCCTTCCCGTCCCTCTCTCACTTCTCAACAGCCCCCCACCCACCCCCACACTGGGATGGCCTGGGCTCACCTCTCAAAGAAACTACTTGTCCCCAGATCTTTGTCTCAGGGTCTGTAGAAAAAGGGGAGCCCAACCAAGTCACTGTGATTATTAGAGCAAGTTTGGAACACCAACACGGTCTGCCCCAAAGCTCTCACATCAAAACCAAGCCTTCTGCTCCTTGTCTTTCACGTGTCCCTTGAGCCCACAGTCCTTAAGGAATTGGGTCCTCCATGAGCTCCGTTCCACAAGGAGGAAAACGGAGAGGTGGGGAGGACACAGCAGACCACTCTGGACAAATCTCCGTACCAGACATGGCCCTGAGGAGCCCTGCAAGTTAGGATGGTAGCTCTGATCAACTCGGGGCACCAGGTAAAGGTCATATGTGCTTCCAGGTAAAAAGCCTGGGCTTCAGAATCCAGCTGACCTGAGCCTGGGTCACAGTTGTACCTTTACCAGACCAAGGAGGCATCCACCTGCCTGGCTAAGTTCCAGGTTCTTCCTAGGCAGAACTGCCATGAGGATCCAATGAGAAAACGTCCTAGCGGTGCCCACCTGGACGGCAAATAGGTCAATGTCTCTGCAGGCAGGGCTAAGGCACACTTGAGGGCACACAGGAAATGTCACACGAGCCTCAGGCAGCCTGGACACTTGGTAAGGATTTATTTAAAACTTTCATGGAAAAGAGCTCATTTTTTTCAACTTCAAAGGCTAACAGGATAAGCTTCAGTTATCAAGAAAAGTTGCTTATGTGGGATATCTCATTCTCCAAAGGAGCTAGCTGCTGGCCGAATGAGACATCCTCTCTGTCTGAAAATTAAATATGTGAATTTATCTTGGGGGCAGGATTTGGGTCTTCTGCCTCCTTGCAGCAACTCTCCTACCCTGCTGTCAGTGCCTGGTTTGGTGGCTGATGCCTGATACATGCTGAGCAGACACTGGAGAGATGGAGGGAGAGAGGAGAAGAGAAACAAACAGGAAGGTTGCCCAGCAGAAGGGAAGCCCAGATTGCTCCTGGTGTGGGAACATGAATAGTTTCCATCAAATTTTCTGAAAATTTTTTTTTAATGTGGACTAATCTTTAAAGTCTTTATTGAACATGTTATAATATTGTTTTTGTTTTATGTTTTGGTTTTCTGGCCGTGAGGCATGTGGGATCTTAACTCTCTGACCAGGGATAGAACCTGTGGCCCCTGCGTTGGAAGGTGAAATCTTAACCACTGGATCATCAGGGAAGTCCCAAGTCTTCATCAGTTTTTAGAAAATTATTTCTATTTCTTATAAATTGTATCCCTTGCAGTTTGTGAAGTGCGAACACACCCCCTTCTGCATTCCCTTCTTTCGGCCCTCCTTCCTCCCCAACGTGGGGGTGGGAGATGCGGATCTGACCACAAGCAAACTGGACTTCTGTGGATCCTGCCCAGGAACTATATGAGACAAACAGTTTTATAAGCAGCTCTGCCCTGTCCTTAATGGATGTGTCCTGGCCCCCAGCAGCCCCTAAGAGCAGACACAAGCCTGGAGAGTGGCATGGGGCTGGGATCAGAAAGGCAGCCTTCGTGGACGGGGCGCCATTGACCCTTGCTGGTGAAGACAAACATGTTCATTTCAAGTGGTTTGCCAGGGGAGTCGAACCAATTTATGAAAAGTTTGCTCCAGGCAGCCTAAATTCCTGATCCTTTCTTTCATCCCACACTAGCTCACTTTGCAATCTGCCTTTCCTTACGGAGTGCAAATGGGATGTTTTTAAATACCTGGTCCCCAACATCCAGTTGAAGAAATGTTAAGCAAACACCCAGTTGGAGCCAGGCGCTCTTACATAACCCTGGGCGATTCTGAACAACAATTCTGTGAGTGATGATTACTGTTACACCCATTTTAAAGTCAAAAAGACTGAGGCTCAGGAAACAGCCCAATCACATAGATAGCAGACTCAGGATAACCATGCATTCATGCTCACATAAAACAACATCATCTTCTCCCTCTGTGCCAGGTGCTGTGTGAGGCATTGCGAGTGTATAATAACATAGGGGGAGAATTCTTCTTTAACCATCTTTCTTAGAATCATCTAGCTAGGAGTTTACTATCTAGATGGGTATGGAAACCCATCTCTTGTCCTTTCAAACATGAATGCCCTTTCACTCATTTCATTGCGTCAAAGTCAAGTCATCTCCTAGAAACGACCCCATTTGGATGGGAACCAGGGTCCCAGAGCCTTGGGTTCGGAAGAACCACTTCCATCCAGAGGCTCCTTTTGAGATCGATTCCACCATCTAGTATTTCCTGAGCACTTACTGTGCCAGGCATTGTGCTCACCCTGTTTGTATGAACGGTGAACAAAGCAGACACAGCCCTTCCCTTGAACAAAGTCTGGTTAGAGGGACAGAGCGGTAAATAGACAAACACATCGTATGTTACACGGGATGATCTGAAAGGGCAGGATATGGCACTTTGGAACTGAGGGGAGTCGGGGAGGGCTTCCTGGGGGAAGTGATAACTGAGCTGAGCCCAGAGAGCTAGCAGAGGAGCACAAGAAAGATCTAGGCTGAAGCACTTGAGTGCAAAGAAGCATCAGTGAGTGGGCACGGATGCTGCTGCAGGTTGGTGGCATGGAGAAGCTGGAGCTCTGGGCAAAAGGAGGGACGTGGTGAGAGGGGAGGAAGGAGAGGTAAATAAGGATGGCACAGGTCTGCTCAGGAAACTGGATTTTATTCTGAGAACTGAGAGGAACCAATGAGGGTGTTAAACAGGGAGGTGAAGGCTGGATGAGCATTTTGGAAAGACCTCCCCGCACACCCGCCCCAGCCCGGGAAGCAGATTCTTACACTTACAGGGCAGCCAGCGCCCCTCTCGGGCTACCCCTCCTCACTCGCCTGCCTCTGCGCCTTCCCAACATCACTGCTTTAGGTGCTTCTTAAGGCTTCTTGCAAAATCTCTAAACCAAATCAGTACCCTCTTTGCAGTGGGCTTGCCTGTATGAATACCCCAACTGAGCAGTTTTGTCTAATTTTGGTTCCCCTGGGGTCTGTCATTTGAGCCGATACTTCTAGAAACGCCTCCTTATGGTCTCAGTGAAGGACCTCAAAGAACACACCCCCCTTAACTCACTTGACCGCCCAGTGGGGTTGAGCTCTTTGGCCTTCAACTAACTGAGTTAGAAAGAGAAAGGCAACAGCCGAAATAAGCAAGGGAGATGGGGAGTATTAACACAGAAATCAGAATGAATGCTCCAGCAACATAATGGACGACAATTGGGAAAACCCCAGCACCGGTCTTTCCATAAGAGGTCTCCGTAAGGAAGCTGTAGAATTATTACCTGTTGGAGACTCCTCCCCCAACCCCACACCTCACTTCCCCGAGAGAGGAGAGTGTGACTAGAGTCTTCTGGGTTCCCAGCACCTGGTGGCGGGGGGAGTTCATCACAGAGACCCATTCATCATCTTTCGATTCAAGAAGGGATGATGGGCAAAGGCAGCAGGCGGGGGAGGAGAAGACTGATAGCTCTTGTCCAGTGTCAGGTTGAGATCAGAGTCTCATCTTCTGCTTGTCTGGTTCAAAGAGAAGCAGAGTGGGGACTGGCAGCCGTGTGGCTGGTCCTTTGCCCACGTAAAGTGGTTAAGGCTCTGGGATCTTGAATCAGAGGGATCAGTGGGTTTGAGGAATAGATTCACCCACAGTGATACTTCTGGGCCAACGAGTTATTCCTGAAGGGCTCTGTTTTCTTAGAAACGGGGATAATAATAGACCCTACCTTCCCTGGTTGTTGTAAGAATTAAATGAGTTCGTGCAAGTAAAGTACTTAGCAGAATGTCTGGCACTCAGCAAGCCCTCGATACATGATACCATGACCATGACTATCGTCCTTGTATCCAATCCCCACTTCAACCTCCAGAATTATAATCCACCCTCACATACAACTGTAATTGGACTGAACTATAATAGATAAGGTGCTTCCCAGGTGGTGCTAGTGGTCAAGAACCTTCCTGCCAATAAAGGATACATAAGAGACTCGGGTTCAATACCTGGGTCAGGAAGATCCCCTGGAGGAGGGCATGGCAACCCACTCCAGTATTCTTGCCTAGAGAATCCCATGGACAGAGGATCCTGGCAGGCTAAGAGTTGGACATGACTGAAGCGACTTAGCACACATAATAGGTAAAAACTCATATAAGGGACCATTAATTCTCATGATGATTATTGCAAAAACTGAAGTGTTTCTATTAATGGAAAAAATAAGTTTAGGCTTCAAGCTGGTGATCTCTGAAATGCACGCTCATAATTATATCCTGCCAATATCCTGCCTGTTGTACAAATTCCTGAAGCTTCCAGGAACTTCGCAGCAGCTGCAACACCAGCTCATCATTTCCCCAGTTTTGCAAGAGCTGGGAAAATTAGAGCGCCCAGTGGCTCAAACCAACCATGGCTTACTTCCTGCTTTTATCTCCTTGTCACCTGTGGCTGAAGTCATTTTGCAAACACAGGAAAATTTCAGATAAAACATTGGACTTTGAGGCAAGGGCACAGGAGAGGAGGACACGCAGGGCAAGGAGGGCACCGAAGAGCATGTGAAATCCAAGTGAAAAGATCCAATAACAGAGCAAAACCAGATAAAGAAGTGCCTGTAAAATGGCAAAGGGACTTCTTATGTGAAAAGAATTCAGTGCAAGCATGTCTATCCAGGCTACTGCGGGCAGGAGGAGGGGAACTATGGAAAATGCATTAAAACACACTGGAATAAACTGGAAATAGTGTGCTGTTTCTAAACATCACTTTCTACCTTTTCAGGGAAGTGATTATGGCTCTCACGCCTACGGAAGCAGGCAGTGACCTTAATTGGAGCATGTAAAATGTTTCTACCAGCACAGACCTGCCTCCACCAACCTGGGCCACCTGGGACCTGGGACTTTCAGTGCTTGACCAGGGAAGTCCCAGGCTACCCGAGCGGTTTGATCATTCTATTGAATACTTTAGTAATGGCACTCTAATGCGGGCACTTAAAAGCTGAATAATGGATATACAGCCCCACTGGTTGGGGATGAGGGATTTATGATATAAAACAATGGTTCTCCCCCAAGGGCAATTTTGTGCCCCCTCCACAACACAAGGGACATTTGGCAATATTTGG
This sequence comes from Bubalus kerabau, assembly GCF_029407905.1. Classification (NCBI taxonomy): domain Eukaryota; kingdom Metazoa; phylum Chordata; class Mammalia; order Artiodactyla; family Bovidae; genus Bubalus; species Bubalus kerabau. Next base: position 61,689,322 of record NC_073639.1, on the reverse strand, counting down.
AGATATTTTTGATTGTCATAGCTGAGGGTGGAGTAAGGGAAGGGTGGAGTGGGGGTGTGTGTGTGGAAGTAATGGTGCTAATCATCCTTCAATGCACAGGACAGCCTCCCTACCACAAAGAATTATCTGGCTCAAAATGTCAAGAGTACCAAGGTTGAGAAACCTTGTTATGAAGACTTTAACTAGTCTCCCAAGAAACTGACTGGTTCAGAAAATCCCCAAAGAAAAATGGGGAACAAGGACTATAGAAAAGTAGGAAATGGGCTAACTTTTCCAGAACTTTGACACTGCTTAAACCCTCAGAGGTGATCTGGTGAGTCTGTTTCTTTTCATATTTCATATTAATAGAGAATCCACTTCTGTAATGAAATAACTGCTGAACATCTTAAAGAATCATCAAATCATTAATGTGACTGGAGCACTCACATGTCTCATCACATCAAATGAACATAGTAGCCTCACTTTATCGGAGAAGGCAATGGCACCCCACTCCAGTACTCTTGCCTGGAAAATCCCATGGATGGAGGAGCCTGGAAGGCTGCAGTCCATGGGGTCGCTGAGGGTCGGACACGACTGAACAACTTCACTTTCACTTTTCACTTGCAAGCACTGGAGAAGGAAATGGCAACCCACTCCAGTGTTCTTGCCTGAAGAATCCCAGGGACTGGTGGGCTGCCGTCTATGGGGTTGCAGAGTCAGACACGACTGAAGTGACTTAGCAGCAGCAGCAACCTCACTTTATATCAGAGAGGGTTAGAAACTTTCCCAGAGTCACACAGCTTGGAAGCAGCAGAACCAGGACCTGCTCTCTCTGGCTGCAGCGTCTGGATCCTGTTGTTGCTTTACTGTCCTAAGTCGAGCTCCCTAGAAACAGATCCTGAGATGGGCAATCTGGCAATGATTTATGGAGGGAGTTCTACAGGATGTTCCTTAGCACGGTAGGATGGGGGAGAAGCTAGGCAAGGACATGGTTGCAGGTGACTCTAGTCTCAGCCTGATCCCATAGGGGGTTCTGGGGTGTGAACTGTACCCTTGAGTCTGTCTGCCTGCAGGAAAAGAAGCTGGCCTTTTGTACACCTGTACCAGTTACACCCTGACTGCCTGCCTCTGAGCCCCCTGGGGGAGAAGCTACAATCAGCCAAGGGCAAGCCCCCCAGGGAAGGTCTCAGGTTTGAACTGGTAGCACCGGCATCCCTAAACGAGGTCACTGGTACTGTGCTCAGCGGCTACTAAGTTAATCATCTTATCTTCAAAGCAGAGGAGCGAGTACTCTGTGGTCCTGGAGGAAAATGAGTCTTATACATCTGCAAGGTGTTCTGATACCCGTACGGTTCCTGTCTCAGGCCCCAAGAGCAGGTGACTCAGAGCACAGCAGGACTCTCCACCACCACCCAGAGGCACGGCCATCCCAATACCACATTCTCCTCCCTGCACCAGGCCTTGTCCTGGCCAGCGAGCTGGTCCAGGGTAGTGGGAGCTCCAGAGCCCAAGACTGCTTTCCCAGAAGAGTGGCTGGCTGGGTGGTAAGGGGTGCCTTCCCTCCACAGGCCTGGAGCCTCAGGAAGCAACAGCAGGAGTCCTAGGGCTGGTACTGCAGCTGCAAAGCAGAACCAGTCTCCTCTCTACCCTGGACTCTGCCTGCAAAATACACTCAGACCAGGTTCGATTCCTGGGTTGGGACAATCCCCTGGAGAAGGAAATGGCAACCTACCCCAGTATTCTCGCCTGGAGAATCCCAAGGACAGAGGAGTCTGGCGGGCTACAGTCCATGGGGTCACAAAGAGTCGAACACAACTGAGCAACTAACTAAATCCCGAGCCAAGCCTTTGTCCGTGCTGTTTCCTCAGCCCAGGACACTCACGATTATGTGCAAATAGGAATTATCTGGGAGGTTGACTAAAAATGCAGATTTCTAGGCCCTACACCAAGAGTCCGGGTCAGAGTCACCTTGGTTCAAATTCTTATTTTCTAGAACACAACCACTCAAATCACCACTGCTGGTTTTCCTGCAAGAAACCCAGAGAGACGCGGAGAGGTTTCCAAGGAACCTGACCTCAGCCCCGCAGAAGTGTCCTTCTCTGGAAGGACTCCTTCTCTGGAAGGACCCTGAGAAGGGGGAAGAGTGCAGATAAGACATGACTGAGCCAGGAAAATCCATCAGCATCTTACTGCAAAAGCAAACTTCGGCCAGCTGAATCCATGGTTATCAGACAATACATGGTCTGTACTGACAGCCGACCACTTAGAACTAAACTCCATTCTGTGCTCGTGAACCTATTAGATGAAAACGCCTCATTTTAGATAACTGCAAATTGCTTTCTGAGCATAATTTCCTATTAGTTCATTAATCTCTCTATTCACAATGCTGACAAGACAGCTGATGATAATTCCGGAGGAAGTGGGCACCAAACCAAAGCAGGGGGGAAAGCGGTTAGACATTCAGAAGTACTCCAGCTTCCTGGGTGGAGAGGTACTCCCAAATTAATTTAATAACAGCATTAACTTTCATTTATTAAGTTCTTATAATAGGCCAGGTACCAGGCTAAGCATTTTCCCTTATTTAGTCAGTTTAAAAAAAAAGATTTAGTAAAATAGATGTCATTTTTTTTCTTTCTATATAGCAAGAGGGCTTCCCAGGTGGTGCTAGTGGTAAAGAACACACCTTCCAGTGCAGGAAATGTAAGAGACCTGGGTTTGATCCCTGGGTTGGGAAGATCCCCTGGAGAAGGAAATGGCAACCCACTCTAGTATTCTTGCCTGGAAAATCCCATGGACAAAGGAGACTGGCAGGCTACAGTCCAGAGGGTCACAAAGAGTTGAACATGACTGAAGTGACTTAGTACGCATGTAGAAAAAAAGTGAAGCTTAGAAGTGATTATACAGTTAGTGGTGAGTCAGGATTCAAAGAGAGGTGTGTGTGTGTCTGACCTACAGCCTGGGTTCCTAATTATAGCGTATCTTTTCTGACTCAGCACACAAATATTTACTGGATGAATTTACTGGAGAGACCAGGATGAGCAAGACTCATGTCTACAGAGTGAGGCCAAGGGATGTAACAGCAGAAGAGACTGAAAAGTAATCAGCAAAGATGGACCAACGTTAAAAAAAAAAACAAAAAAAAACTCATGTGCTAAAATAAGGTTTGATCTTGGGAAACCAGTGCTTTCATATATAGAGCAATGGTTCTCAGACTGTGGTCCCAGGTCCGGCACTGGCAGCATCAGCATCACCTGAGAACTTGTCAGAGACGCGGGTTCTGGGGACCCACCTCAGACCTGCTGAACTGGAGACTCCGGGGTAGGTCCTGCGAGCTGTGTTCTATTCAACTTTCCAGGGGATGCTGTTTCACACTCCAGCTTGAGATCCATAACCTACAGAAATAAAATCAGCTCTGCAAGGGGATTTGGAGCTCACGAGAGCAGCGCTTCTCAAAATTAATGTGCACAAGAGTCACCTGGACAATCTTAAAATGCAGATTCGGGTGCAGCAGGTCTGGGGTGGGGCCTGAGAATCTGAGTTTCTGATCAGCTTCCAGGTGCTGCTGCTGCTACAGGTTACAGGCGCAGGGACCACATTTGGAGTAGCATATGTCTAAGCCAGGGAGTTTCTGGCAGTAACACCACCAAAATTGTCCTAGATTTTTTAGTTGCTTAGTTGTGTCCAACTCTTTGCAATCCCATGGACTGTAGCCCTCCAGGCTCCTCTGTGCATGGAATTCTCCAGGCAAGAATACTGGAGTGGGTTGCCGTTCCCTTCTCCAAGGGATCTTCCTGACCCAGAGATCGAACCTGGGTCTCCTGCATTGTAGGCAGGATTCTTTACTGTCTGAGGTACCAGGTAAGCCCTGTTCTGGGTTTTCTTTTTTAAAAAAGGCAGGGATGGGGCAGGGGTGGGGATGGAGAATCACTACCTTCAGGACAGATTCAAACCCAAGCCTCTGGAAATTGCTTTAGGGTGATAGGAAATGACCCGTATCACACTCCACGTTTCCCCGCAAGGTTCCCAGTCAGGTTTAAGACCTTCCCTGAGCATTCCAATTAAAACTGCAGCCCCTTCCCTGGCCCTTCCTGCCTCCCTGCTCTGCTTTGTTCTTCTCCTCAGCACTTCAGCATCATCTGAACAGATGACCTATTTCACTACTTCGTTTACTGTCTGGCCTCCCCATCTCCACCCCCACTAGCATGTAAACTCCGTGAGGGCAGGGATTCTGTTTCATTGACTGTTGTTTCCCCTATTCCTAGAACAGTTTCTGGCACATAGTACATGCTCAGTAAACATCAGTCAAGTAAATGAACAAACAGTTCTGCCCATTTTTAAAATCAGCTCGGACGGCTAAGAATCTGCAGGAAACAAGGTTTGATCCCTGGGTGGGGAAGATCCTCTAAAGAAGGAAATGGCAACCCACTCCAGTATTCTTGTCTGGTGAATTCCATGGACAGAGAAGTCCAGCGAGCTACAGTCCATGGGGTTGCAAAGAGGCAGACACGACCGAGCAACTAACACTAAAACAGTTCCCGGCACACGGTACATGCTCAATAAACATTGGTAGAGTAAATGAACACATAGTTCTGCCCATGTTTCTAACCAGCTCCCTCCCCATTCTCGGCGTTGCCCTCTGGGATTTCACTGGTTACTGCTTGTATGCCCGCACTTCAGCTTCACCGAAGTTCATTTCTCTATGGGCGTGTCTTCCCCTAACCTCTTTGACAATGGGGTCTGTTTCCCTTTTCTGTCCTTCATCCAAATCTTTTCAACTAAAATTTTGCACATCTTTTAAATCACATATAAACAGCCATCCATCCTCACTACTAATCAATGCAAAAAACTGCAGAATTTCACTAATGGAAGAGTAAAATCAAACTTCAGCGGATGATATCAGTAATGCAAGCTCCTAATGGCAACCCACACCAGTACTCTTGCCTGAAAAGTCCCACGGACAGGGGAGCCTGGTGGGCTACAGTCCACGGTGTCACAGAAGAGTCAGACATGACTCAGCAACTAAACAGCAACAGCAACAATTACACATCAGAGAGAGCACTAAACTCTGCTGACATCAGGCGAGTATAGCATCAAAGTTCCTGAGGCATCCGGAAGGTCTGTGGCTGCTACAGATTCTGCTTTCACCTTTTGGGTGGTTGTTCTAAAGTGAAAGAAAGTGAAAGTGAAGTTGCTCAGTCGTGCCCAACTCTTTTCGACCCCATGGACTGTAGCCTACCAGGCTCCTCTGTCCATGGGATTCTCCAGGCAAGAGTACTGGAGTGGGTTGCCATTTCCTTCTCCAGGAGATCTTCTCGACCCAGGGATTGAACCCAGGTTCCCCCATTGTAGGCAGACACTTTACTGCCTGAGCCACCAGGGAAGTCCTAAGGGCTGAGCAAATTGGTTAGATCACGTGTTCCTTCCAACCAGGGCTTGGTTTGAATCCTGCCTCTTAAAATTCCAGGAGGCGTTTCTGTACAAGGTAAGAGTGGGGAGGAATGTTTGATAAAATGTTTGTCACCTGGGGCGAGAACCTTTCACAGACTCCTTCCAACAGCCCTGTGTCGGGGGTGGGGGTGGGGGAGGGGCACTAACATCACGCCCACTTTGCAGGTGAGGAAACTGAGCCCGTGATGAGAGTCCCTTCCTAAGGTCACACAGGGAGTTCAGCAGTGCAGGTGGGACTCCAGCTCAGTTCTGCCTGCTTTAGAGCCTCTGCTTCTGGCAGGCACCCACCTCTCTCTCTCAGGTCCCCATCCCTCCCCCAACCTTCCGCAGGGTCTGAGCCTCTGCTCATTACTTCTGGAACAGAGAGAGTGTGAGTGAAGGCTACCTCAGACTTCTGCCTCTAGCGCTGAAAATTAAAACGGCTTAGGAAGCGTTCAGCCTCACGGACTCCTGGCTGCATTCCTGTCACCTAATTACCTGACTTCAAAGCCTCCGCTCGGCAGGTGTGAGGATGTGAAAGCTGCCATCTCCCCCTCAGAACGTGGTGTGACTACATACAGATGAGACGGACCCCCAAGCATCTGGTGTACCGGGGAAAGCAGACCGAAGTTCCACCCGGACCCAAAGGCATGGCTTCCTGCGTCTCCAGATCAGAAAGAGCAGAGGCCGCCATCCTGGGGACTCACCTGGGACCAAGGTGGGGACATGGGCCTCCAGACACTAACACCTGGTAGCTACTGCCTCCACACCATCCCCGTGTGCCATGGAGTTTAAGGTTCCTTAGAGGCTGGAACTAATTAATCCTCCCCACAACTCCAGGAGGGAAGGGGGCTCAGCCTTGCCTTATCACTGAGACATCCAGGCTGCAGGGAGAGTAAGAACTCCTTCATGGGGCAGCGATGTGGGGAGGCCTGATGCAACTTGAATCAGTTCCCAACCTGGGCTGGACAAGGAAGAGGGAGGCTAGAGGAGAAAGAAGGCGGAGGCTGGAGGAGTCCTACTTTTCAACTTAGTGGCCCCTATAAAGCGATCAGATGCATACTCATTTGTAACCCTTGATACAGTTGAACGTTAATATTTTACAGACCAGAGCAGGTATTTAGTACAAGTTTACAGGAGGGAAGAAGAAGACCAAACAGAAAGGCATTTGTGACCTTTGACAGAAAGCCTGGCCCTGGGCTATGTCCTTTGGTGTTGATTTATTCAATGCTCACTGCCACATCAGGCAGGTGTGATGATCATTTCTTTGGTGTGGATGAAAATCCTAGCAACAGAAATGTGAGGCAACTCGCCCACGGTCACTGAGCTAAACAGTGGCGGGACCAAGATGTAAAAACCTATCTCAGTCTGACTCCAAGGCCTACATTGGGCGTCACAGTCCCTCCTGCATCCCATTGCCAGACGCGACCTGGGGTGGGTACGTGGAAGCAGGGGGAGGTGGGGGCTTGTGTGGTCTGGTCTTCTCGCCAGAACTCGAGACCAACATGATGCCACAGAAAGAACAAGAGTTTGTGGGACAGAGTTCAAGTCTTGAGTGCCACTTCTTAGCTGTGTGACCTCAGGCTTATCCTAGCTTTAACTCAGCTTTCACATTTGTAAAATGGGAAGAATCAGAACCACTCCCACTTGGAGAGACACCATGAGGAGAAAAAAATTAAGGGCAAAAGCCCTTTGCAAAGTTGAATTCAGGGATTGGCAAACCATGGCTGAGGGGCCAAAACCAGCCATGGGCTGTCTTTGTACAAAGGGCTTTACTGGAATAGATAAATCTGTCGTGCTTATTTGTTTATATATTGTCTATGGCTGCTTTTGAACAACACAGCAGAGCTGAGGGACCCTGTGGGCCGCAAAGCCTAAAATATTTACTCTCTGGTCGACCAGAGAAACAGTTTGGCAACCCCTGATTGCAGAGCCTGTGGAAATGTAGGTTCTCGCTGTACTCTGCAGACAGCACTCTGCGTTTCCAGCATAGACCATCAGCTCCAGTTCTTACTCACAAGCGCTCTCCTGACCGCTTCCCCAAGTGCAGGTGTTCCTTTAGGGCACATTTCCAAAAAACAGAGCAAGCAGCTCTCCTGAGAGCCAAGGAACAAAACCCCCTAAGCCATTTCAGCATCCAGGCTGGCTCCGGCCTGACACCAGGCACTATGAAAAGGCGCTTGTGGGAACAGCCACTTACTTGCAATTTTTACACTTGAGGCCAAAAAGCATTCCTTTCCCACAGACTGTGCACGTCTGAGACATCCAGTACTTGGTGGAAAACCTGTGAGGAAGAGAGAGAAAGTGTTCAAGGCCAAGGTGATGGTGACTGACCTAGCTCTAGAAGGATGACCACTGGAAGGAAAAGCAATGGGCCCTTGATTCCAGCCCCGCTTCTTCCAAACTGGGTGACTTAATCAAACTGCTTAAACCACTGGAGCTTTGGTCTTTTCATCTGGAAAGTGGGCATAATAACACTATTGACCTCATAGGTTGTTTGGAGGATTAGACAAGGTTACGCATGTCAAGGGCTTCACACAGGGCCTGGTAGACAGAAAGCGGTCACTGCATGGGGTTGTGACTACATTATTACTATATTATGACATTCAAAACAGTCATTCAGTCATTCAACAAACATGCCTGGAGGCCTACTATGTGCCAATTTCAGTTCCAGGGACAGATGGGTGGGACTGTGACTGTCCTCAGAGAACCACAAAGCAAAGTGCGGTTTCCCCTGGAGTCTGTTTCCTATCACTGAGCTGAGCCTTCCCCATCACTGCTATTTACATCCCTTGGTTAGGGAGCTTCAAAAGGGAATCTCCCCAAAAAAGTGGAGACCCCCAAACTTTAGTAGCAGAGAAGAGGCCTCTAAAGGGAAAGTCTTTTCGGACCATCAGCTCACCTCCCTCCCTAGCCCCTACCACTTGCTGCATACAGAAGGCGGTTTGGAGGTTTCTGATATACAGCTAAGAACTAGCGGGAACAGAGGTGCATGAACTTCCGAGGTTCCCTGATGTTGCCAGGGTGCTTTCCTCGCACAGAGATACCAGGCAGCAGCAGGGCTGGGCCCAAGAAAAGTACTGAAGGTTGTCAGGTCAGAGTTAATTTTCATTTTCAATTTTTGTCACCTCCAGCAGGAGTTGTATCTAATCTCCACTGCCTCACAGTGTCAAAATGAAAATTGGAAGTGATTATGTAACTTTGCTGCTTGAAAATTTTGAGGGCAAGCCTGCATCCCTCTGCTGTACCATCTTGCCTGATTTGGGTCAGTCACTCTCAAAACAGAATGAGCTGCAGCCCGAAGCCTCCATGTATAAGCAAATAGCAATATTCTGAATACAGACTCTTATGGCCAAGAAAACTCCCTTTCCAGTTTTGGATTGGGGGTTGGTTAAGTCCCATTCTGCCCCTTCAGTACGGCCAGTGAGTTTGGCAGGATCTATTTTTGCAGGATTTGGCAGCTCTGGGGAATGGCAAATGGGCTCATGTTCCACCCACTAGTCAGCAGTGTGGGAATCAAGAGTATGAGTGACAGATGGGAATTCCTTTTTTCCAGCCCTCTCTCATCCTTGGGATCAGCAATCCCTCTTCCCAAGATGTGACTGAGGTGACTCTGAGGACAGGGGATGGTATGCGATTTTAATTTCATTTTTTCACCAAGGCTGGGATGAGTCCAGGTCTCTCTGTCCTGGCATGGAGCCGGGGAGAAACACAGGGTGAGACTGGACAGTAACAGGGAATCCTAAGTGCTAGCTCTTCTAAGAAGATGTTCCTAATGCCCAAAATCACCAGATGATTTTCCTCCTCTTGGCATCAGCATTTGAATCTGAGGTACCACCAGGTCTAACCTTAGGATGCTAGAGTCTGGCGTCTTGGTTCAGCCACAGAGAAGCCAATTGAGGTGGAGCCAAGTCAGGGCGTAAAGCTGAGCTAGGGGTGTGACCAATCCAGAGCTGGAGTGTGGCCAATCCCAGAATGGAGTTGAGCTAAGGGTGTGGCCAACCCAGGGGTGGAGCTGAGCTAGGGGTGTGGTCAATCCCAGGGGTGGATCTGAGCTAGGGGTGTGGCCAACCCAGGGGTGGAGCTGAGCTAGGGGTGTGGCCAACACAGGGGTGGAGCTGAGCTAGGGGTGTGGCCAATCCCAGGGTGGAGCTGAGCTAGGGGTGTGGCCAATCCCAAGGGTGGAGCTGATCTTGGGGTGTGGCCAGTCCAGGGGTGGAGCTGACGTCAGGGAGCAGAATGTAAGAAAACAAAACCGGGCCCTTCTTTTTGACGTCTTTCTCTCTGCATCTCACTGCCTGACTATTAATGTGTCTATCATGTATTTCTCAAGGCTTCCTTCACCGTTTTCTCATTTGAGTCTTAGCAACTATCCTGTCAACACATTTCTTTCAAAAACTGTTGACGAGATGACATTCTGAGAGATTGTGCCCACTCCTGCCTCACCCCAGGATACCCTTAGGTGTCTGCCCCTGGTATTGCCCACCTCTTATAGCCCCGATCCCCTCTGTACTGTCATGGTCTGTTAAATGTCTATCCCTCCACTAGACTGCGAGCTCCCCAAGGCTGAAAGCCTTCCGTGGTGCTGCTCAGCGTTGCAGCCCTGGTTCAGATAGTCTCTATAAATACTAGAGAAAAGAAAGCATAAATGAGTGAACTCTGCTGGTCACAGAGGCCTCAGTGCACAGAAAACTCTCAGCAGCGGTGTCAAAAGAACACAAAATTCTGAGGTTAGTTAGCTTGTTGATTCATCACTTAATTATTTAGGGCCTCAGTCTCCCTATCTGTCAAATGGATGTGACCACACTTGTGCTACTTACCCACTGAGTTCGTGAACAGATTGTGAGGATAACACAATAAAAAGTGAAAAGTCAACTTCGTGTAATGGGTGACTTAGTGGACAGAAATCTCCCTCCTGAAAAGGGCAAGTGCACTCCTGGAGAGGCTGAACCCTGCACCCAACAGAGCTGGAGCTCTGGACTGATAGAAAATGAGCATCTCTGCAATCTTGTCTTCTGGGTACAAAGACTCAAAATTAGGACAAGCATTTGTCTCAATACTGAGTGGTTATTACATGCCAGGCCCTTCGCTTAGCACTTCAATACATTATCTCACCTAATCTTCATGACCACCCTGAGTAGGCAGAATTATCTGATGAGAAAATTGAGCCTCAGCAAGGTTAAGTAACTTCTTCAAGGTTGCAAAACTTTACTAGCTGGGAATGGAATACAGGTCAGTCTGACTCCAAAGCCCTGGCTTTTAAACACTAGGTGTTAACTTTGTAAGAGCCAGGTGAAAAAGAAGCAGGCATTTCAATACCCTGCCACATCAAGGTTCAACCTGGCAGAGGAGAGAAGGGAAGAGCAGGGCCATCCAGGAACCGGGGCAGAACACTCTGCCGAGCCTTTCCCCACCCCGGGGCCAGAGCCCCCAGCCCCCACATGCTGGGAGAGAGCCACCCATGCACTCAGGAACCCAGCCTACCTGTGCTTGATGGAGTTGCCGAGGTCTCTGCGAGGGATCTGTGGGGACCAGCGCGGCACTGACAGTGTGTCTGCAGGGAGAGAAGACACCAGAAGGTCTGGTTACACAGAGAACTGGAAGTGGGGGTGGGCTCTCACCAAGCCCTGGAAGGAAGAGGCAGGCTTGCTGGCCTCAGGAAGGGCACTGGCCACCATCACTTGCTAAACCAAAGCGAAGTGGAAAACTGGTTTAGCTTCTGTTATCTTCACTCAAGCAAGGTCCCCGGAATGAGCCTTCCAGTCAGTGCAAAGAAAAGCAGCCAAGGGAGAATAAAACTGAGCCTGGCTCCCATCAGCAAGCACTTACTGTGAGCGAGGTGTGTGCCATGTGACTCACATGCCTGAGTTCATGACATCCTCAAAACAAAGTTAGAGACTGTTAGCATCCCATCCTTACAGATGAGGAAGCTGAGGCCTGGAGAGAGGAAGTCATGTGCTCAAGGTCCTCACACCTTGTAGATGGCACACCAGCTGCATCCGGGCTTAAGGGGCCTAGAACACATGCCTGTGCTTGCAAGGCTCTGACTCGGCAGATTCCAAATGCTGGTCATACAACTACCACTCTCGTAGTTTTTGTATGCCCTTGTACAACTTAATTAAGTTGACTTGTTTGTTTAAACACATTTCTTCTCAAAGTAAACTCTATATGGAAAACCAATATCACATTCTGTATAAGTAACTGTTTAGAATATGTCTAACCATGCATCACCTTAAACTCCTGCTAGAATAACTGATGGATGGATGAGTGGGTATATGGATGGATAGATGAATTGGCAGATGGATTGGTAGATGGGCTGATAGATGGATAGATGAATGTTTGGATAGATAGATGGATAAATGGTTGAATGGGTGGGCAGATGGACAGGTGAGTCAGCAAATGGACAGATGGGAAGATGGGTAAATGGACTGGTAGGTGGATGGATGGATGGATGGATGTTTGGATAGCTGGGTGGATGCATGGTTGAATAGGTGGGTAGATGGACAGATGAGCTGCAATGTGGACAGATGGGTAGGTGGATCAATGAATTGGTAGGTGAGTGGATGGAAGGAAGGATGGATGGATGGATGGATGGATGAACTGGTAGGTGGGTGAGTGGATGGATGGATGGAAGGATGAACTGGTAGGTGAGTGGATGGAAGGATGGATGGACAAACAGCTAGATGGATGGATAATCTGATGGATAAATGGGAATGAGGAGGAAGCAATAAATCACATGGACTTTAGACTGGGCGCCTGTTCTCATCAGGTCTTTTCTTTCATGCCTTGGGCTACATCCCAGTGACCCACACCAGCACTCCACCACTGAGTTCCAGGACTCCTTCCACAGCCTCTGAGCACCAGCCCCCACCTTCACTCCAGTGCCTGGGTGCCTGCATCACCCTCCTCACAGACCTCACAGGCCCCAGGGAAGTGTGAAACAACAGCAGAAATGAACTGGTGCTTTCTGTGAAGCCTCCACCAGTTAGGGGAGAGAAGAAGGAAGTGGCTGACCCACACGCCAGCTCTCATTTCTCAGGCCAGATGGATGGAGTCGGTGCCCCCGTCCTCAGAGCTGCAAATGCACGCCTCATTTTTCACAGCAATTGTTATGGAGTGGCGTGCTCATCAGGGAGCTGGGCATGTCTGAACCCATCAGGGAGCGTTTAACCCCAACCCATTCACGCCTCCCTTTTGTCTAATGACACTGTCGACAGCCATCTGAAAGCTGTTTCCAGAAACCCCAATTCCACCCTTGTAAAGCTGGGACCATTTCTGGGAGAGCAAATGATTCTGTAAGTCCCAAAGGGCAGAGAAAACCTAGAAGAGAGACAGCATGATGTATCAGTCAGAATCCTAGCCAGTGGAATCTCCTCCAGGTTAACTAAAAACTAAATGTCATCAAATTCAAGCCCATTTTATAACTTGTTTCAACTTGTGGGAGAAACAAACAAAAAACAAGAAAGAAAAATAATTTTAAAGGAAAGAGAGCGGGGGACTGAAGTCAGATTTCGGAGGAAGGATGCGACCTGCTGACTCCTTACAATGGTTTCTCCCGGCCAGGAATGGGAGGCGGAATGACCGTGCTGGAGTGGAAGCTAGTACACTAGCTCAGATACACAGTCTCCTCATGGGGAATCCACAAAATTATTAGTACCAGCACCAAAGAGGTTTCATCTCATGGGACATTAGTAGCAGCTGTCTAGAAAGGTGTATTCAGGATTCTGAGGCTCAAGAGGAAAGAGCATTGGGATTGATCAGCAATGTCTGCCATTTTGTCCTTGTTTAGTCACTAAGCTGTGTCCGACTGTTTGCGACCCCGTGGACTGTATAGCCACCAGGCTCCTCTGTCCATGGGATTCCCCAGGCAAGAATACTGGAGGGGGCTGCCATTCCCTTCTGCATTCTGCCATGGGTGGAGAACGAGTAAGTGCCAACAAGTCTGCACGCTTCTGCCGCTCCTGCAAGGACAAGGACACATCTCCATCTCTGCATCACTGTCTCATAGCACAGCATCGTGGACGAAGCAAGCATGTAATACATGTTTGCTGAATCTGAGACTAGTATCACAGAAGGAGTGAGTAGACTGAGTACTCCATATGTGGTAGGCACTATTCTGTGCAGCTTACACCCAGAAGCTATGCCTCTGTGCAGTCGGCGTTCTCATTATTCCCACAGCACAAAGGAAGAGACAGGCGCTCAGAAAGCTGCAGTGACTTGCTGAAGGTCACACAGCCGGGCCCTGGTAGATCCTCAAGGAGAAACTCTGCAAGTGTTTATGAGCCTTCCAAAAGCCCCAGTCAGGGAGGTTTTGCCTTAAGGGAACATTTGGCATTGTTTGGAGATATTGGCAAATAACCGGAGTGGAGGAGGTGGTGGTGGGGCACTGGCATCTAACTAGAGACCAGGGACGCTGCTCAACATCCTGTAGTACACAAGACAGACCCCTGCATCAAAGAACTAACCAGACCCAAGTGGCAATGGTGCCAAGGTTAAGAAACCCTCATCAAGATGTTTTTCACTTCTCTGGCCGTCTCCCCACCCCCGTCCCTCCCCCCAACATCTCGAGATGATACTTGTGAAGCTCAACCCGGTAGAGAACAAATCCTCTTTTATTATAAGCACATCCCACCGTTGGATTCGTATCCTAGTTATTCTGTTATTCTCAATTACAGCACCTTCTCAGAAAAGTAGATGTAATTAAGTTTAGTAGTTTGGTTTCATTTCTCAATATCTGGTTGAAGGGGTGAATTCCATCAATTACATTCAATGGCTGCGACATCATTAGTCTCAAGCAATAATAACCTCCACACGGCTTCATCCGTGGGTGTGCAGATCTGAATTCTGAGATCTTCTCTTTACTTTCTTCATTTGGATTTCATTAAACTTGCCAATGCAAGCCTTAAAGCAAAGGAAAACTGTTTAAAAGGAAAATCTATGAAAATTCAGGCCTTATCATAACAGAGAAGGCAAACAGCATTTAGAGCAATTAAACTGATACAGAAACTTCTGTTTAACAATCAAAGTGCCTATTAAGATGTCTCCATAGCTGAACAAAAGCTTTCTACTCTCATTTTCTGATAACAAGTCAGGCAGACACAGAGGCAGAATTGTGACCATCCCTGGTGCGTTCCGTTACAGGGGCAGGATAACAGGAAAACAGACACTTCTTCCCAGATATTTTCATTCATGGGACATGGAAAGGGAGAGGGTTGGAGAGAAGGAGGACTTCTCTTCCCTCCTTTAGGTCCCACTGTTGATGCCCTCTCAGAAGTGGCCTCTGTAGAGAAGGGGAGAAACCAGGAGGCTTGGTCTTTGACACCTTGGTAGCCAGACAGACAAACAGGACCCATGATAGAAGGAACCAATATTAATAAAATCATCACAGTAGGTAGAGCTTTAAAATTAAAAACTCGGGCTCTGACCTGGTGAATTTGAACTCAGGCTAATGGAGGAGTCAGGCATGGAGAGCACGCTTGAAAACATTTATCACAGAGACAACACGTGAAGTTGGGTGATGGGAGACTTCTCTGGAGGCCCAAGGGTTAAGACTCCACGCTTCCACTGCAGGGAGCGTGGGTTTGATTCCTGGTCAGGGAACTAAGATCCCAAATGCCGCTCAGTGAGACCAAATAAATAAATAAATACATTTTTTTTTTAAAAAAAGATTAACAGTTGGAGTGATTAAAAAAAATTTTTTTTAATGGCTGATGATAAAGCAAAAGAAAGGGATGAAAAAGAAGAGGAGGAGAGAAATAAGAATAATGATAAGAATTTTTTAAAATGAGAAATAAGAAAAACAATAAATATGCTTTGTGTTGAGTGTTACCATGCACCAAGCACTATTACCAAATAAACCCTTCACACATGTGATCTCATTGTATCCACACACTGCATGTATGAGCACATGTGATGTATCAGCTGTTACCGTAGGTGCCACTTCACCAACGAGGAAATCAAGAAATGATGCCATTTGTCCAAGGTCACACAGCATGTTTTTTTTAATTCAGGTTACCTAGCTGAGGCTCAATAAACAACAGCCAGTTCATCCCTGCTTCATAGATGGGAATACTGAGACGTAGAAGCAGTAAGCAACTGTCTATAGTTTAGAAGTCTCTGAACTGGGATTTGAACCACAGACAGGAACAAACTGGATGCTTCCATTCCAGATCGCCCTCCAGATACACAGAGTTCACCCACCCTGTAACTGTCCATGCTTCCTACTTCTGAGAAGAGTAAAGGGAAGATGAGAACCAGCCGGTTCAAAAAGGCCACAGAGGCTTGGAAAGTGATGCCATAGTGTGCTGTGTATTCCGACTATCATTCATGCAGTTAATCAATAAATATTTTGTTGAATTTGCCCACCCTCCAAGTTATGACCAACCTAGACAGCATATTAAAAAGCAGAGACATTACTTTGTCAACAAAGGCCCATCTAGTCAAGGCTATGGTTTTCCCAGTGGTCATGTATGGATGTGAGAGTTGGACTATAAAGAAAGCTGAGTGCCGAAGAATTGATGCTTTTGAACTGTGGTGTTGGAGAATACTCTTGAGATTCCCTTGGACTGCAAGAAGATCCAACCAGTCCATCCTAAAGGAGATAAGTCCTGGGTGTTCATTGGAAGGACTGATGTTGAAGCTGAAACTCCAGTACTTCGGCCACCTGATGTGAAGAGCTGCCTGATTGGAAAAGACCCTGATGCTAGGAAAGATTGAGAGTAGGAGGAGAAAGGGACGACAGAGGATGAGATGGTTGGATGTCATCACCGACTCAATGGACATGGGTTTGGGTGGACCCCGGGAGTTGGTGATGGACAGGGAGGCCTGGCATGCTGCGGTTCATGGGGTTGCAAAGGGTTAGACACGACTGAGTGACTGAACTGAACTGACCCACCCCCAGAGATGTCCACATCCTGTGACCTAACAGGTAAAAAGAGACTTTGTCAGTGTGATTAAGTTAAGGATCTTGAGATGAGAGATTACTCTGGACTAGCCAGGTGGGCCTGATATAATCAGGTGAAAGAGGGAGGAAGGAGGGTCAGAGTCAGAGAAGGAGATGTGGGGATGTGGAGATCTGCTGGCTCTGAGGATGGATAGGGGCCAAGTGCCAAGGATGCAGTGGCCTCTGGAAGCCAGAAAAGGCAAGAGAGCAGCTTCTCTCTTAGAGTCTCCAGAAGCAACAGCCCTGCAAACTCCTTCCCTTTAGCACCGAGACTGGTCCTGAGCTCCTGACCTCCAGAACTGTGCAATGATACATTTATGTTTTTGTAAGCCGCTAGCTTTGTGAATGTGTTACAGCAGCCACAGGAAACTGATACATCACTGAAAGTGCCAGGAATGGAATTGGGGGTGGGCATGGTAAACAGGAGAGTTAACAGGAGAGTTAAGAGTCTATAGGGGGAGACATAATGTGATATATGCGATGAATGAAATAAAACAGGACTTTGGGGTTTGTGTTAAAGCAATGGGAACCGTCTAGTACTCATTGGAAAAGTCCCTGATGCTGGGAAAGACTGAGGGCAGAAGGAGAAGAGGGCGTCAGAGGATGAGATGGATGGGTGGCATCACCGATGGAATGCATATGAACTTGAGCAAACTTCAGGAGATGGTGAGGGACAGAGAGGCCTGGTGTGCTGCAGTCCATGGGGTCTCACAGAGTCAGACATGACTGAGCGACTGAACAAGTATCTTAGAACAGAGTGGGATGCTGTGCGGGGTCTTGTACATATAAGCACTCCCTCTGGCGGCCGAGTGAAGAACAGCCTGCCAGGCTTTGACAAAAACAGGAGGGTCCCACCCTCACCCCAACCACTAACTCCCCATCCCCACTGGGGTCCAAAATATGAGCCCTGACCCTTACAAGGCCATTCATCTCCCAGGCCAGGCTTTTCCCATTTGAGCTGTCATGTCATGATCTCACCTGCAGCCCCCAGTTGAAAAAAAAACAACCATACCCCAGGGACTTCCCTGGTGGTCCAGTGGTTAAAGACTATGAGCATCCACTGCAGGGGACTTGGGTTCTATCCCTGGTCAGGGAACTAAGATCCCCATGCGGGCACAATACAGCCCAAAGTAAAACAAACAAATAAATACAGATTTAAAAAATAAACCCATATCCCTGAGTAATCAGTCCACTGGCTGGCACAGGAGCAAGGCACAGTCTTATTTCTTGTATGTATCCCAAATAAGAATTCACCTCTTGGAGCTGTTTCTTCATTGAATCCTGACAACCCCACGAGGTTGTATCCCTAGTTCAGAGATAAGGAAAATGAGGATAATTAATTGTTCAACGTCTTACTGCTAGTATTTGGTGCACTTGAGAATTGACTTCAGTTTCCTATAAAAACCAAAGCCTTGCTTTTCACCCCCACACCATCCTGCCTTCCTGTGCTATGTCTCCTGAGACAAGTGTAAAAATTATTGTTCAAATTGTGCATCCTCAAGTTGGACAGGACCACAAGAAACCATCTACTGCAGTCTAGTCCCTAATCTCTGTCGGCTGGAAGAGAAGCTATGCTAACCTTAAACGTTTCCATGGAGATAAAGACTTCTGAGCACATAATACTATTAATAATAACAGCTAACATTTATTGAGTATCTACTATACGGATGGACTCAGATTAAATGCTTAGATGTATTATTTCATCTGATCTCCTAACTCCTTTTTAGGCGGGAGAGCTGAGGTTTCAGCCAGGACAGCCCAACGCCACACTTCATCCTCAGAAATGCCACAAATGAAATAGAAGGTCCAGCTGCCCTTCAGCTTCCAGCCCAGGGACAGGACAGACTGAGAACTTAACAATGGTGCTACACTCAAATCGAGTAGCAAATTCTTTAGGCTCCTGAAACTAATAAAACTTAGAGCGTTCAAGCTACCAGCTAAAATCCCACTGATTCATCCAAGGTGCCAACCAATCCTTGACTAAAGCTGTTCACAGTATTATTCACATAGCGGCGAACAACTCTATTTGCTTTAATATCCAATTCAAAACATCAGATCCAAGAGTCTTTTCATTCTGTGCTATCTCTAAAGGTTACAGCTCCATGGTGCTTCAGGGCCAAATTGAGTTTCTTGGGGTAGATGGACATAATTTTCTCCCTGTGACAACTACAAGCCACTCCTCAAGATGAGAATTTCATCATCTGGGGGCTCGTGATTGCTATGGAGGTGACCGGGGAACCACTTAGCACTGGTGAGCATGTAGATGAAAGTGAACCTGGGTCCTGGGTCTTGCAGGGAAGCAATAAGGCAGAGGGACGGACAGTGATAAAGAGATGCTTGGTGTGAGCAAAGGTTGTGCTGCTCCCTCTTAAAGGAAGAGACCCTTCAGAGGAGATTCTTAGGGGTCCGCATGGCATTGGGACAAAACAAAGGCCAATGGTGAAGCCACCAGCCTAGAAATAGGAAAACTGTGGGAATGGAGGTATAGGGTAAACCAACCTGTATGTATATGGGGTTCAAGCCACCTACAAGGCACTGAGTGTAGACCTATTCTGGAGACAGGGCAGCAGACTTCATTTCTGAATGGGAAGGGCCTCCAGGTTATCAAGCTGCCCAGGAGAGTGTGGGACTTTGAAGTGAGCAGACCTGTGTTCACCCATCAGCTCTGCCACTTCCCAGCTATGAGACCTTGGGCATTTTCACCTCTGTGAAAGGTGTCTTTCCTTGTCTCCGGCAAAAAAAAAACGGGGGGGGGTCACACTATCCCCCTCATAGGGGGATGAAGCGGGTAATACAACTGGAACAGAGCTCAGCTGAGTGCCTGACATATTATTGTCATTCTTGTTCTTGTCATTGTCATCATCACTCTGCCTCTAGAATCAACACACCAGTTAGAGCCTGACAAGGCTCTCCAGGGACCATGATTTAGAACAGAGGTTGGCAAACTAGGACCCTCAGGCCAAGACTGGCCCATCTCCTGCTTTTATAAATAAAGTTTGATTGGCACATAGCCACGTCCACTCATTTACACAACGTGACTGATTCTGCATTATAACAGCAGAGTTTGAGTAATTTAGACAGGGGCAATGCGGTCCACAAAGTCAAAAGCTAATTATTACCTGGCCCTTTATTGAAAAAGTATGTCAAACCCTGATTAAGAGCTGTGTAATTCATTCCTTGGCTGATTAGTGGGAAAGTACTTTTCTACCTTTACTGAGGTATAATTAACAAAATTGTAAGATATTTAAAGTATATAATGTGATGGTTTGACATACATATACATTGTGAAAGTTTTTTTTTTTTTTCTTTGAAGCCAGAAGGCTAGGGTTGTAGACCCACTTCAGCCATTTACATGGTGGGAATTCTTGGACAAATGGTGTGCATTCTCCAAGCCTAAGTGTTCATGACCCACAGGGCGTCACCCCTCTGCTTACCTAATCCTAACACGGCTGTGTTGTTTCCATGCCTATTTTACAGAAGAGAAGAACCAGACAGAGTAGGACCAATAAGTGGTCCAGCCAAGATTCTAACCTATCCCAGTCTCACCCAATGCCTGTTTTCTTTTCAGCTCTCACTGTCTCCTGGTAGAATAATCTGTGATGACGCAATGTCTCTGATTACATGCCACTGCTGAAATCTATGTCAGCTCATGGAGACAGAGAGGAGAAAAATTAACCCTCTCCTCTCACTGCTTCTGTCCGGGTTAATTAATATGATTATCCGGTTGTCACTTCATCAAAGCAGAGAGAAGACCCTGAGGACGTGTAAGTTACAGTGGGAGAGGTGACGGTGCTGGCCGCCGCCGAGGGGAAGAGATGAAGTGGTCTCCTGGGGGTGTCTCAGGTGAAAGCCTACCTTGGTGGGATGGGTGGGCAGTGAGGACTAAGCAATGCGAGTGCAGAGAGGACTGATGCGTGGGGCGAGAGGCAGAAGAGTGCAGAGGAAAGGCCATGCTAGCACAAGGAGTTAGAATCCAAGCTGTCCTCTATCACTTGTCCCTCCTGGCCCACGGCCTGGGTAAAAAAAAAAATTTTAATGGTGAAACCAAACTGGAATTACCTTCAGGATCTAGTGGGAAAACTAGAATGTATGTATTGTAACACCCCCCACTTCAGAATCATGTTCCCCTTTTTAAACACCATCACCACCTCCTGTCTGAGTCCCGGCAGGTAACTGCTGAGCTGGGATCCCCTGAACTGCCCATAAATTACATGCGTAGACAGCGGATAACATCACGGCCTCTCCCAGTAGACAAGTGAAACGTGGAGTCATCACCCGTGATTCATCTCAGCCCCCTCACGTGGCCTCAATTAAATTTCATTGCTGGTAAAGAAAGTGAAGATGGCTGAGGCATTTAATTACATTTTATAATGTGCTCACTGTTGAATTTATTAAAGTGTATCAGGGATTTTTAACCTCGTAACCAAACAATGGGACACCCGGGTGCCACACGAGTAATTATCTTCCTTGTGGGGATGATAGATGGAGATTCTAAGACATTAACAGTAGGCTGAGGATGTGTGTAGGCAGTGTGGGGGGAGTGGGGGCTGATGAGGGGGTAGATATGACAAGAAAATTAAGCAATGGGCCTCTAATTCCATAAGACACTACCACACAGATTGGAGTTGGGGGGAGTGGTACTAATTATCCATTTTCCCTCAATTCTAAAAATGAGACCTATTAGAAAACCCATCTTCCTTCTCTCTCCCTGTATCCTTACTCCAAACCTTCCCCTTGGACTTCCCCTTGATGTCATTTTACTCCTATGGTCTAGAAAGAGGAGAGGGATCATCTCCTTGAAATGTCAAAATCACTTTATATAATAAGATTTTTAAAAATGCAAAAAGGGGAGAATAAAACATTATCTAGAAATCCAGAAGAATCTCATCAGGATAGTGGGTCCATGGTGGTTTATTCGTGAAGCATTCAGGAAATTAATTATCAATAAGGAAATATGTGGGCTTCCCAGGTGGCGCAAGTGATAAAGAACTCGCCTGCCAATGCAGGAGACATAGGAAATGCAGGTTCGATCCCTGGGTTGGGAAGATGCCCTGGAAGAGGGCATGGCAACCCACTCCAGTGTTCTTGCCTGGAGAACCCCATGGACAGAGGAGCCTGGCGGGCTACAGTCCTCAGGGTCGCAGAGTCAGACACGACTGAAGCAACTTAGCATGCACGCATGCAAGGAAATATGTGTGGTGCTTCTGGAGGGGGAAGGTGGTGGACCCCATAAATATAATCCTGAGGGCAGAGATGGTATATCACAGGACCTCTGTTATGGCATCATGTCTGCTCAAGAGACCAAGACAAGTCAGGTGAGGAGGAAAGCTAACCTGATCCCAGACCAAAGAGGAAGAAATGCCCAGTGCCTCTGAGATAGCAGAAGTACAGAAGTACAGCACTGAGAGCCAGTCCTGGCCTGAAAACTGCCACTGGCAGCACTGCTGTTTTGCAACAGCATCTGCTGTTCTGCACCTCCTACCTTCAAAGATACTGGTCTTTCTGCCTAGAACATTCTTCTGTATGTTCTATTCCCTTCCTACTTCTCTTAGTCCAACTCATGCCAACTCTCTCCAAGATCCAACACAGGCACGGTTCCTCCAGGAAGCCCTCCCTGAATGCACAGGGTCAGACACCCCTGCCATGCCCCTCCTGTAGCAGCCTGTGCTGACTTCTCCAGGCCACTTGCTTTGTTGCACGAGAGCCTGCTAACACCTCTGGTCTCCTGGCTACCCACCTGACAGTGAGATCCTGGACAGTAAGAGCTGCCAATTACTCACTTGTATGTGTTCAGAGTTTGGCTTAAAAGAGAGGTGAAGGGTTTTTCTTGCTAACTCCAGCAAAAATAACCCAGCAGCCTATCCCTCCAAATGGAGGCTTCACTTCTCCAGGGCCCTGCAGTGCCTGGACCAGGGAAAGATCCCAGGAAGCCAGGCACTCTACTTTGCCCTGGCCACCCACCCATGGCTCTAGCCCCAGCTCTCAGGCTCTGGGTGGGGGTTTGGACCTCAGCTAGGGTGGATGACCAAATGAAGCTCATCTGCTCAAAAACAGAGCCCACCACTTCCTCACTCAAACCTCTTCCCATGTGCCTGTCCAGGGCCCCGTGGTTTCCGGAGCCACTGGAACATTTTCAACTCCTCCTGACTCTCACCATAGAGTCCCTCCTTGCAAGGTACATCAGTGTTCACACTTAGGCCTCTTAGCTACTGTGTCAGGGAGGTCTAGTATCAATCCCATTTTACAGGTGAAGACACTGAGGCTCCAAGAGCTTAAAACAGAAAAGCAAAATGATCAAAAGAGTGGGGTTCAGGGTTAGAAAGACCAGGGTTATTGTCCTGGTTCTGCCCCCAAACTGGGCAAGATACTTGACTTCTCTGAGCTACAACCTAGGAATTGTAATAGCTAACATGACCCAGGCATTGCCCAAGTCAGTGGTTCCCCAGTTGTCAGCACCCTGGAACTGTCTGATGCCTGGATCCCTCCCCTGCACTGTGATTTAATTCAGGGGTCAGCAAACTAAAGTGCAAGGGTCAAATCTGGCCTGTAACCTGTTGTGTAAATAAAGTTTTATTGGCACATCAACATGTCCACTGTCTACAGCTGCTTTTGCACTGTAAGGGCAGAACTGAGTAGCCATGATGGATACCTGATGGACCTCAGAGCCTAAAATATTTACTATCTGGCTCTTTAATTAAAAGTTTGCTGCTGCTGCTGCTGCTAAGTCATTTCAGTTGTGTCCGACTCTATGCGACCCCATAGATGGCAGCCCACCAGGCTCCCCCATCCCTGGGATTCTCCAGGCAAGAACACTGGAGTAGGTTGCCATTTCCCTCTCCAATGCATGAAAGTGAAAAGTGAAAGTGAAGTTGCTCAGTCGTATCCGACTCTTCGCGACCCCATTGACTGCAGCCTACCAGGCTCCTCCACCCATGGGATTTTCCAGGCAAGAGGACTGGAGTGGGGTGCCATTGCCTTCTCCAAATTAAAAGTTTGCTGATCCTCAATTTAATTATGCTGGGGTATGTATGGCCTGGCTTTGAACATTTCAAAAGATCTTCACACCCTACTAATTCACAGGCAAGCTTGAGAATCATTGGCCTAAGTGTTCCATGTATATTAGCGCACTGATTCTTTATAACATGCCTGTTTCATTCCCTCCTGTATCCCCAGCAGCCAGCACAGGGATGGGTACAAAGTGGCATTCCCACAAATACTTACTGATGAGAGAATGAGTGAACGAACAAAAGACAAATCTACCCTGTGAGGTAGGTACTAACGATCGCATTTTGCAAATGGCAAAATGGAGGCTCAGAGGTCACCTACGGAATATGTCCTTCTGGGATTTTAACCTAAAACTCCTGGACTGCAGAGCCCTGTTCATGAGCACTGTGGCCTCTCTTCAGATATTCAGAAAGGAGGAGAGACCAGCAGAGTGTCGGTGAGGGGGTTTTCTTGTGCACCCTCCCTAGGAGAGGAGCCCCGACAAGAGGAGAGACAGCCCGGAAACCTGAAGGAGCTCGGGGTCCCGCCAGCCATGCAGAGCCATCTCAGACCACACAGATACAGGGCCATTCTCCTTGACCTCAAGGAAAATGCTAATTGGAAGAGGCTGGCTTACTGCACCCGGTTTAGGCTTAAACGAGGACAAAACAAGAGTTGACAGACAGAGGCCCCACGCTGCCATCACTGCAAATGTCCCTGTGAAGGGAGGAAAACAGTCAGATCTGTGCTCCATCAATTTCAGTTGTATTAATAAATGGCCTCCCGTTGAAACAGAGCCACAGAAAAGGCAGTATCAGTGACAGGCGTGGGGCTAGGGGGACGTGCAGACCACAGTCTGGGATCTGCAAGTTGGGCTTGACATCTAGACCCAGAAATGGGCAACGAACACGTTCATGGATGGCATGGTCCACCATCCAGGCAACCCAGGGGCCCTTGCCCACTCTTTTGCCTGAGAGGCAGAGGGACAAGATGGCATTAATTACAGGCACAGACCTGAGTTCCAACCCCTGACTCTGCCTTTGTGATGCTTTTGTTCTCTGCTCTTTGGACCTCTTCCTCTGAGGCAGAGGACTGATGGAACCCATCCTGTGGGCTTTCCTTAGGAATGAGGCACTGGAACATGAAGCAAGTGCCTCATACAGAGTAGGTATGCAACCAGGCTGGCTCCCCCTCGAGCAGCCCGGGTTCTTGTCTGCTTTTTCCTTAGTGGCCCTTCTCTCTGGCCCAAGAAGACAAAACTAGGGGGTGGAGGAAGCTCTTTGGGGAATGAGGCCACGAGTCTGGAGAAGCAGTGGTGAGTTATGGGGAAAGCAGAACTGTCTAGGTCCCTCTGACCATTTATTCCCCTCCTATCATCCTGTTCTCTGAGCGTGTCCACAGTCCTCGCTTGCCTGGGTGTGATGGATGGGTCTTAAGTTGCTTGCACACTACATCATCAATTACTTATATATTTATTGCCTTGAACTGGACTTACGGATCTTAAATCAGAGCCGTTCAGAGTTGCCTGAGATGAAATTCTTCCCCCACGGAACAGTGGCACTTTTTTTTTTTTTTAAATTATGCAGTCACCCAGTAGTCAGTGTTCGGCCAAAGTTAATTATCCATAGAATAAAGGGCTGCTGAGAAGTTCCCCACATGGAGTCATTTTGTGGAATTTACTGCCTTAGTGGGCTCAGTGGGGACAGACCAGGCAAGCTTGCTAGGAGAGACCCCAGTCTGACTTTAAGAAATCCAAGACGCCAGGTGTCTTTGGGTCTGAACTTTAGGCGATAGATTTGCTCCCTCTCTCAGTTCTGTGATGCTCAAAGTGATGTCCAAAGAGGTGTCACACTGTCTGCAGTTTGCAGACACGGTGGAGACAGGCTTGTGATGGAGCATATTCCAAGGTCAAGATGGGGCGCCGACATGCCAAAGCATCTCTAAATGGGGCTGAGGTGATGGAGATGTGACATCAGATACTGGTCCTGATGCGCAGCCCTGAAGGTGAGGCCATGAAGATAGGAGACCTCTGCTCCAACAGGGTCACAGTTTATCAGCAAAGTATTGTCAGTACTGGGGTGGACAGAGAACCCCCACCCCAAGAACTTGGAGCTAAGGAAGTTGATCTTCCAAGAGTGAATCTAGCACAACACCTAATTGGTCAGAGGGCAGTGGAGCAACATTAACCTAAAGCAGTGGTTGTTAAGTATCTGGAAACATTTGGGAGGTCACAACTGAGGAATGGTGCGACTGGCACCTAGTGGGTGGAAGATATCAAGAAGAGGTGGCAAGAATACACAGAAGAACTGTACAAAAAAGATCTTCATGACCCAGATAATCATGATGGTGTGATCACTGACCTAGAGCCAGACATCCTGGAATGTGAAGTCAAGTGTGCCTTAGAAAGCATCACTATGAACAAAGCTAGTGGGAGGTGATGGAATTCCAGTTGAGCTATTTCAAGTCCTGAAAGATGATGCTGTGAAAGTGCTGCACTCAATATGCCAGAAAATTTGGAAAACTCAGCAGTGGCCACAGGACTGGAAAAGGTCAGTTTTCATTCCAATCCCAAAGAAAGGCAATGCCAAAGAATGCTCAAACTACCACACAATTGCACTCATCTCACACGCTAGTAAAGTAATGCTCAAAATTCTCCAAGCCAGGCTTCAGCAATATGTGATCCGTGAACTTCCTGATGTTCAAGCCGGTTTTAGAAAAGGCAGAGGAACCAGAGATCAAATTGCCAACATCCGCTGGATCATCGAAAAAGCAAGAGAGTTCCAGAAAAACATCTATTTCTGCTTTATTGACTATGCCAAAGCCTTTGACTGTGTGGATCACAATAAACTGTGGAAAATTCTGAAAGAGATGGGAATACCAGACCACCTGACCTGCCTCTTGAGAAATTTGTATGCAGGTCAGAAAGCAACAGTTAGAACTGGACATGGAACAATAGACTGGTTCCAAATAGGAAAAGGAGTACGTCAAGGCTGTATATTGTCACCCTGCTTATTTAACTTATATGCAGAGTACATCATGAGAAACGCTGGGCTGGAAGAAACACAAGCTGGAATCAAGATTGCCGGGAGAAATATCAATAACCTCAGATATGCAGATGACACCACCCTTATGGCAGAAAGTGAAGAGGAACTAAAAAGCCTCTTGATGAAAGTGAAAGTGGAGAGTGAAAAAGTTGGCTTAAAGCTCAACATTCAGAAAACAAAGATTATGGCATCCGGTCCCATCACTTCATGGGAAATAGATGGGGAAACAGTGGAAACAGTGTCAGACTTTATTTTTGGGGGCTCCAAAATCACTGCAGATGGTGACTGCAGCCATGAAATTAAAAGACGCTTACTCCTTGGAAGGAAAGTTATGACCAACCTAGATAGCATATTCAAAAGCAGAGACATTACTTTGCCAACAAAGGTCCATCTAGTCAAGGCTATGGTTTTTCCTGTGGTCATGTATGAATGTGAGAGTTGGACTGTGAAGAAGGCTGAGCACCGAAGAATTGATGCTTTTGAACTGTGGTGTTGGAGAAGGCTCTTGAGAGTCCCTTGGACTGCAAGGAGATGCAACCAGTCCATTCTGAAGGAGATCAGCCCTGGGATTTCTTTGGAAGGAATGATGCTAAAGCTGAAACTCCAGTACTTTGGCCACCTCATGCGAAGAGTTGACTCATTGGAAAAGACTCTGATGCTGGGAGGGATTGTGGTCAGGAGGAGAAGGGGACGACAGAGGATGAGATGGCTGGATGGCATCACTGACTCGATGGACGTGAGTCTGGGTGAACTCCGGGAGTTGGTGATGGACAGGGAGGCCTGGCGTGCTGCGATTCATGGGGTCGCAAAGAGTTGGACACACCTGAGCGACTGAACTGAACTGAACTGAAAGCACAGGTCAGCTCCCCACACGAATAATTATCCAGCCCTAAATGGCCACAGTTTTATAGTTGAGAATCCCTGTCCAAAGAGTTATTAGGAAGGGATCTAGATCCAGAGCCTGATGTAATCAGATTAAATGTTAAGACAGACTGAAAGAGGAGCTGCGTCGACTATGCTTATGTGTTTGCTCAGTCGCTTCAGTCATGTCCAACTCTTTGCGATCCTATGGATTATAGCCCACCAGGCTTCTCTGTCCATGAGATTCTGCATGCAAGAATACTGGAGTGGGTAGCCATGCTCTCCTCCAGAGGATCTTCCCAACCCAGGGATCGAACCTGAGTCTCCTGTATTGCAGGTGGATTCTTTACCCACTGAGCCACCTGGGAAGCCCTTAGTCAACCATAAAGAGAAGCAAAGAGAGTCCTGGAGGCAGATGTTGGCTCAACTCTCCCAGCCCATCCAGGGGATGGGGGACTCTGGCATCAGAGCCTATTCCTTCTTCTAGTAACAGCAGCCTGGTTTTCCATTGGGAAACAACCCTTCCAGCATCTCAGTCCTAGAGATTCAGAGTAGGCTGGACCTCCCAGTCCTGGGGCAGAGGATTTACCCAGGCACAGAGAATCCAAAGCATTCCACCTCCTTGACCACTGTTGGTTCAGGGGCAGGCATGTGACCCAAGAGGGGCCAGAGTCCACAAAACACTCTGGGATTTTTTTTTTTTTCTTTTAATAAAGGAAACCCTCTGTTCCCTGGAGTAGCTAGATTGGTGGGTTGTACACCTGAGTGCCTGGGGCCACCTGAGCATACCTGTGGGAAGGGCCTGCCTGGGAAGGAAGTCAACACTCCAGGAAAACAGAGTGGAGGAATGCAGAGAAACCAAGGGCTGACAGATCATGTGAGCTCCTGGACCTTCTCTATTACATCCTCATTTTTAAACATGTGAAGCAGTTTGAGTTGTTTCACTTACAAGCAGAAGAATGCTGTCCTTATACAAGGTCACACAGACAGACCTTATAGCAGACTTCTGCTATCTTCAATCCCTATAGCAACCCACTCCCAAACATGAGATGCTTAATCACTGTGAAGGTGTTCATATCCACGATTCACGGACCACACACCAGGCACTAGTACTAAACACTTTACAGGTGTTACCTCATTTAATCCGCACAATTGTCCTATAAGATCATCATTATTATGATCTCAAAATCACAGAGAAGCAAAGTAACATTCAGACAGGTTGAGTAACTTGCTCTAGGTCACACAGTTTTCCAGTGGTGGGGCCAGGATCTATCCCTGGGCAGTTTGCCTATGTACTCCTCGTTACCCTGCCCAGGAAAAGCAGGTTATCCCAGCTTGGGGCCTTCAACATTTCATGTAGCAAACCCTCCTCCTCTGTATTCCAGAATCACCAGGAAGCCTCCCAGGGAAAATCTGGCCTTCAAGAAGGGTAGACTGCAGAGAGGAAATGGGCAAATCTCAAGGAAATGGCCCTTGAGAAATGCAGTACTGGTGAGAGTGAGTTCTCCTTGTACATTAACAAACATACATTTCAGCTTCATACATCAGTCTCAAAAGTCAGGTTCATGTGACTCTAACTCTAGGAGTCTCTATATTCTGAACTGGCAAAGCAAGACCCAGATTTCTGAATTCTGATGAATTCTTTTTCTCAGTAGTTCTCAAACTTGGGCATTCCTAACAGCATTATTGATAATATCAAGAAAGTAAAGACAACCCAAATGTCCATCAAGTGATGTGCAGATAAACAAAATGGAGTCTATCCAAATAATGGAATATTACTTGGTCGTGAAAAACTATGAAGTACTTATTCCTGCTACAACATGGATGAGTCCTGAAAATCTTATGCTAAGTAAAAGAAGCCAGACACAAATGGCTATATATTGTATGATTTAATTTACATGAAATGTCCAGACTAGGTAAATCCACAGAGACAGAAAGTGGATTAATGGTTTCAAGGGTTTGAGGGAGCAGTAACAGGGAGTGACAGCATATGGCTGTGGGGTTTCTTTTGGGGGTGACAGAAGTGTTCTGGAATAGAGAGTGGTGATGGTTGCACAGAAGTAGAGGTTTTTCTGGAACTCTGCTGCTTTTTCGATGATCCAACAGATGTCGGCAATTTGATCTCTGGTTCCTCTGCCTTTTCTAAATCCAGCTTGAGCATCTGGAAGTTCACGGTTCACGTACTGTTGAAGCCTGGCTTGGAGAATTTTGAGCATTACTTTGCTAGCATGTGAGACGAGTGCAAATGTGCGGTAGTTTGAGCATTCGTTGCCATTGCTTTTCTTTGGGATTGGAATGAAAACTGACCTTTTCCAGTCCTGTGGCCACTGCTGAGTTTTCCAGATTTGCTGGCATATTGAGTGCAGCACTTTCACAGCATCATCTTTCAGGACTTGAAATAGCTCAACTGGAATTCCATCACCTCCACTAGCTTTGTTCACAGTGATGCTTTCTAAGGCCCATTTGACTTCACATTCCAGGATGTCTGGCTCTAGGTGAGTGATCACACCATCATGGTTATCTGGGTCATGAATATCTTTCATGCATAGTTCTTCTGTGTATTCTTGCCACCTCTTCTTAATATCATCTGCTTCCGTTAGGTCCATACCATTTCTGTTCTTTATTGTGCCCTCTAATTTTCTTGAAGAGATCTCTAGTCTTTCCCATTCTATTGTCTTCCTCTATTTCTTTGCATTGATCACTGAGGGAGGCTTTCTTCTCTCTCCTTGCTATTCTTTGGAACTCTGCATTCAAATGGGTATATCTTTCCTTTTCTCTTTTGCCTTTAGCTTCTCTTTTCTTTTCTCGGCTATTTGTAAGACCTCCTCAGACAACCATTTTGCCTTTTTGCATTTCTTTTTCTTGGGGATGGTCTTGATCACTGCCTCCTGTACAATGTCACAAATTTCTGTCCATAGTTCTTCAGGCACTCTATCAGATCTAATCCCTTGAATCTATTTGTCACTTCTACTGTATAAGCATAAGGGACTTGATTTGGGTCATACCTGAATGGTCTAGTGGTTTTCTCTACTTTCTTCAATTTAAGTCCAAATTTGGCAATAAGGAGTTCACAATCTGAGCCACAGTCAGCTCCCGGTCTTATTTTTGCTGACTGTACAGAGCTTCTTCATTTTTGGCTGCAAAGAATATAATCAATCTGATTTCAGTATTGACCATCTGGTGATGTCCATGTGTCGAGTATTCTCTTGTGTTGCTAGAAGATGGTGTTTCTACGACCCAGTGCATTCTCTTGGAAAAACTCTGTTAGCCTTTGCCCTGTTTCATTCTGTACTCCAAGGCCAAATTTGCCTGTTACTCTAGGTATCTCTTGACTTCCTACTTTTGCATTCCAGTCCCCTATAATGAAAAGGACATCTTTTTTGGGTGGTAGTTCTAGAAGATCTTGTAGGTCTTCATAGAACCGTTCAACTTCAGCTTCTTCGGCATTACTGGTTGGGGCACAGACTTGAATTACTAGGATATTGAATGGTTTGCCTTGGAAACGAACAGAGATCATTCTGTTGTTTTTGAGATTGCATCCAAATACTGCATTTTGGACTCTTTTGTTGACAAATGAGGGATACTCCATTTCTTCTAAGGGATTCTTGCTCACAGTAATAGATACAATGGTCATCTAAGTTAAATTCACCCATTCCAGTCCATTTTAGTTCACTGATTCCTAAAATATTGCTATTCACTCTTGCCATCAGAGTTTCAGAAAAACATCTACTTCTGCTTTATTGACTATGCTAAAGCCTTTGACTGTGTGGATGACAAGAAACTGTGGAAAATTTTTAAAAAGATGGGAATATCAGACCACCTTACCTGCCTTCTGAGAAGTCTGTATGCAGGTCAAGAATCAAGTGTTAGAACTGGACATGAAACAACAGATTGGTTCCAAATCGGGAACGGAGAATGTCATGGCTGTATATTGTCACCCTGCTTATTTAACTTATATGCAGAGTACATCATGCGAAATGCCAGGCTGGATGAAGCACAAGCTGGAATCAAGATTGCCGGGAGAAATATCAATAATCTCAGATGCAGATGACATCACCTTTATGGCAGAAAGTGAAGAAGAACTAAAGAGCCTCTTGATGAAAGTGAAAGAGGAGAGTGAAAAAGTTGCCTTAAAACTCAGCATTAAGAAAACTAAGATCATGGCATCCAGTCCCATCACTTCATGGCAATTAGATGGGGAAACAATGGAAATAGTGAGAGACTTTATTTTCTTGGGCTCCAAAATCACTGCAGATGGTAACTGCAACCATGAAATTAAAAGATACTTGCTTGCTCCTTGGAAGGAAAGCTATGACCAACTTAGACAGCATATTAAAAAGCAGAGACATTATTTTGCCAACAAAGGTCTGTCTAGTCAAAGCTATGGCTTTTCCAGTAGTCATGTATGGATGTGAGAGTTGGACTATAAGAAAGCTGAGCACCAAAGAATTGATGCTTTTGAACTGTGGTGCTGGAGAAGATTCTTGAGAGTCCCTTGGACTGCAAGGAGATCAAACCAGTCCATCCCAAAGGATATCAACACTGAATACTCATTGGAAGGACTGATGCTGAAGCTGAAGCTCCAATACTTTGGCCACCTGATGCAAAGAATTGACTCACTGGAAAAGACCCTGATGCTGGGGAAGAATGAAGGCAGGAGGAGAAGTGGACAACAGAGGATGAGATGGTTGAATGGCATCACTGACTCAATGGACATGAGTTTGAGTAAACTCTGGGAGTTGGTGATGGACAGGAAAGTCTGGTGTGCTGCAGTCCATGGGTCACAAAGAGTTGGACATGACTGAGTGACTGAACTGAACTGATGGTTGCACAATCCTGTGAATATACCAAAAACCAGTGAATCGTTTTAAGAGGATAAACTTTAAAGTATGTGAATTCTATTTCAATAAAACTACTATTTAAAAAACTTGAATGGGCATCAGAACCATCAGGAGAGCTTGCTAAAATGCAGATTAACTGGGCTCTGCTGCCAGGGAAACTAATTTAGTTACATCTGGATCAGGACCTGGGAATCTGCATTTGTAACAAGTTCCCGGGTGCTGTGGTGCTTCTAATCTAGGTGCCCTGCTCTTAGAAACACTGGTTGGTGCTTGCTGCTCCCCACCTGCCATAACTTTGGACTAGCCCTCAGGAATGGCAGTACCCGAACATCACCCTGTCAGCAAACCTAGTGCCGGGGCCCTTTCACTACTGTGTCTCCTACAAAGGACTTTATTTATAGAACTGCCAATGACCTTAGTCACTGTGTGTTATGGACTGAATGTCTGTGTCCCTCCAAAATTCACATGGTGAAAGCCTTATCCTCAATGGGATGGCATTTGGAGGTGGGGCCTTTGGGAGGTGATGAGGTCATGAGTGTGAAGCCCTCCTCAGTGGGATTAGGATCCTTTCAAAAGAGACCCCAGGAAGTTCCCTGGTCCTTTCTCCCATATGAGGACACAGCAGGAGGATGGGCATCGGGGAATCAGGAAGCCAGCTTCACTAGATGCCGAACCTTTTGGCTCTTTGATCCTGGACCTCCCAGCCTCCAGAATTGTGGGAATTAAATGTTTGGTTATTTAAGCCACCCAGTCGGTAGCATTTTTGTTACAGTAGCTCAAATGGGCTAAGACACAGTAGGCTGAACAATGGCCTCCCAAAGACACCTATGTCCTAATGCCGGGATCGCATCTGGAACCTCTAGAAGGAAACAGCCATGCACACACAAAGCTTGATTTTAGCCCCCCAAGACTCATTTTGGGCTTCTGACCTCCAGAACTGTTAGAGAATGTACATGTGGTTTTGAGTCATTAAACGTATGACAGTGTGTTATAGCAGCAATAAGGAATGGACAGGGCCATATGCCTCCCAAGTCTTCTTTCAAAGGAGAAGTATAAATGGGCATTTATCAAGTGTCTACTCTGTGCATGGCATTTTATGTACAGGATTCTCCAGAAAGACCGGGACCCTATCCTTATTTACAGAAGAGAAAATTGCAGCTCAGTTCAGTTTAGTTCAGTCGCTCAGTCGTGTCTGACTCTCTGCGACCCCATGGACTGTAGCACGTCGGGCTTCACCAACTCCCAGAGTTTACTCAGACTCATTTCCATTGAGTTGGTGATTGCAGCTCAGAGTTCAGTAATTTACCAACACAGCAAAAGGGAGGAGGGAGGAATTTCTTGCTACTTCCTTTATCAGAAACTTCCCATGGGGGAGTGAGGGAATCTATTCATGCATCTAGCATCCTGAAGTGATGAGGCAGGCATGGTAGTATCTGTAAATAAGATTCAACATTCTGTGGAAATCAAAATCAAGGGAAATCCTGCCCTGGCTCTTTGTGGAGTCAAGCAACGTAATCTAACAAGCGCACAAGAGCCGGCAGCAGCCAGAGAAGCCCAAGGTGTGCTCTCCCCTCCAGTGGCTGTTTGGCAGTGCTTTTCACTTAATTTGCAAATTCTTTCGCCTCTTAGACCAACACTAGGCCCTGATGTGGGCCTTATCAGGTGGCACTAGTGGTAAAGAACCTGCTTGCCAATAACAGACGCGGGTTCGGAAGATCCCCTGGAGGAGGGCATAGCAACCTACTCCAGTATTCTTGCCTAGAGAATCCCATGGACAGAGGAGCCTGGCGGGTTACAGTTCCTAGGGTCTCAAGGAGTTGGACACAGCTGAAATGACTTAGCACAGCAAGCAGGCCCTGGTGTGGAAGGTTAGCTATCTGTAGTCTGGCACAACTTCAAATGGGACCGAGAGATAGAATGATGGAGAACATGGACTCTGAGGTCAGAGAGGCATCTCTGTGGTATATGCAGGGAGACGTGGGCCCACAGCGGCTTCTCTCAGCCTTTTATAAAATGCACTGCCCTAAGTCAATGGTTCTCAAACTCCATGTGTCAGATCACCTGGAGGGCTTGGTAAAATACCGGTTTCTGGGCCCCAGTTGCTGAGTCACTGAGTCTGGGGTCGCGGCCAAGAATGTGTGTTTCTAACAAGTTCCAGGTGATGCAGACACTGCTGTGAAGTTTGGTGATTGCACCTTGAGAATGATGCTCTGGATCAGG
Source organism: Bubalus kerabau (assembly GCF_029407905.1). Classification (NCBI taxonomy): domain Eukaryota; kingdom Metazoa; phylum Chordata; class Mammalia; order Artiodactyla; family Bovidae; genus Bubalus; species Bubalus kerabau. The sequence goes on along the minus strand of NC_073639.1, from coordinate 61,655,024 downwards.
GTTTCCTGACCTCAGCATGATTGACACTTAGGGCCAGATAATTCTCTGTTGGAGGCTGTCTGTGCCTTATAGGATGTTGAGCAGAATCCCTGGTCTTCACCTACTAGATGCCGGCAGCACCCCCCACCTGTGACACATATAAATGTCCCCAAACACTGTCAAGTGTCCCTGGGGAGTGGGTGGGGAAGAGACAGCATTGCCCCTGGTTGAGAATCGCTGTTGTAGGCCAAAGATACTGAGAATGTATAAGAAGAAGGGAAACACTTAATGGGAGCCCCAAACATCTTGGGGTTCTTGACTATGGTCCCAACTACTTATCAGTGGTGTGGAGTGAATGGTGAGCATGGGGGTTGGGACAGGTTGCCCAAGCCTGTGACTCCTGCGGGGATCACAAGGTCAGTCATGTAGCCACAGGTTGGACCAGCCACATGGCTCATCATCTTCAGACTAATCCTGAGGACTGAGTCTGAGCTGTCGAAGGCATTCAGGGCCAGTGTTCAAAGATGGTGTGATTGCAGATATCACAGAGGAAAATACATTCACAAAAGGGGCCCCAGGTTCCCAATTCTCCAGCTCAGCAAGCCAAACCCTAAGGTGAAATTTTCTCAGGTTTTGAAAAAGCCATGTGATTGACAGCTGGTGGAGAAAGGAAGAGGGGCTGAACCCAGGGCTGATGGACGGGTGTGGACGCAATCAGACATGTTTTCAGAGCCTCTTTGCTCCGACACCTGCCCCCATTCTCCATCGAGGTGGGCTCTGAATGCACTCCTGGACCACACCACACCCTCCGTCTCCTCTCCCTGGTGCCTCTGTGCTTGCAGGAAGGAACACAACCTAATGATGGATTCCTTCAATGTGATTATCCTCACTTATGCACAAAACAAAGGCAGGATTGATGAACTCCGAGGAAGCACATTCACCGGCCTGATATATGCCTTTCACCTTGGAGCAGGCAGTCAGCCTAGCGCCCATGTCAACATCTTCACATTTGTCAATAGGACCTTGATTCTCTAAAGGCTGAAAGGGTTTTCATGGGTGAATGCTCAGAGCCAGCTCAGGGATTTTGGAGCCTCATCAAAGCCTCCAGGTGATTCTTTTTGCATCCGCTAGATTCTTTCATCCCTAGATATCACCCTTGAGTGAGGGCAGGCAAAAGACTTTCTCCACGCATGTAAGGAAGAAACGGAGATTAAAGGTGGGGGCTTGTGGGGAGGGACGCCTGTGCACTAGAGAGAGCAAGGTCCTGCTTCCTAAGTTTACAGCTCAGCTTTGCCGGTGGCTGAGTCCACTATCCTCTCTGAGACTGTTTACTTACTTAACCCGCGAAATGAAAATTTAAACAGCAGCCCCGCGAGGTGGCCGTCCGATTCAATAAGGCCCTGGAGTCATGCTGCCTGGGCTGGCATCCTCTCTCTGCTACGTGTCAGCTGCAAAACTTCAGGAAAGTTCTTGTCTAACCTCTTTGTGCCTCACTGGTTCCTCAGAGGATTAATCAAGCGCTTAAAACCATGCCCAGCACTTAGAAGGTGCTTAATTCATATTTAATAGCCCTCTGCTTACTTCCATTCAGCCTCAGGATGCTTCCAATTAGGCGTGAGTAGTCTGTGCTCCGACTGAGCGACTTCACTTTCACTTTTCACTTTCACACATTGGAGAAGGAAATGGCAACCCACTCCAGTGTTCTTGCCTGGAGAATCCCAGGGACGGGGGAGCTTGGTGGGCTGCCGTCTATGGGGTCGCACAGAGTCGGACACGACTGAAGCGACTTAGCAGCAGCAGCGGCAGCAGTCTGTGCTCACTCATTCAGAGTCAAAGATCTTGGGGGCACCTGATGCACTGGGTTAAATAGGGTCCCACCCCAAATTCATGTCTACTGAGAACCTCAGAATGTGACCTGATTTGTTTTTTCTTATCCATTATGGTTTAATCACAGGATATTAAATATAGTTCCCTATTCCCTATTCTTTACAGTGGACCCTGTTGCTGATCCATTCTGTATACACTAGTTGGATCTGCTAATCCCAATACTCAATACATCCCTCCTGCCCTACCACCACTTCCCACAAGTCTGTTCTCTATGTCTGTGAGTCTGTTTCCTAGATGACTTCATTTGTGAGAATGTGACCTTATTTGGAAATAAGGTTTTAGGGGATGCAATCAAGTTAAGATGAGGTCATAATGGGTTAGTGTGGGTCCTAACCTGATGGTTTATAAGAAGAGGGGAAAATGGATACAGAGACACAAAGAGGAAGGAGGATGTGACGTCACATTCAAGGAGAAAGCCATGTGAAGACAGAAACAGAGATTGGAGCAATGTGTCCACAAGTCAAGGAATGCTGGCAACCCCAAAAGCCAGCAAGACACAAGAAAGCATTCCCCACTAGAGCCTTTGGAGAGAGCATGGCCATGCTGGTGCCTTGATTTCAGACATGTGGCTGTAGGAATAGGGAAGAATAAATGTCCATTGTTTAAGCCACCCAGTTTGTGGAACTTTGCTGGAGCAGCCCTAGGACTAACATACTGAACATCCAGGGAAGCCTGTTTGTCCATCCCTCTGCCTCCTGGCTCAAGACCAGTGACCACTGTGCTCCCCTCTGGGAAACTGAGATACTAATTTCCACCTGACTTTCATTGCCTGGTCGAAAAAGATCTAGTCCAGAGGACAGAAAACTTCTTCAGTAAAGTACCAGATGGGAAATATGTGAGACTTTTCAGCCCACAGAGTTCCTGTCTCAGCTACTCAACTCTACTGTTGTAACTCAAAAGCAGCCACAGGCAATACATAAATGAACTTGCATGGCTGTTTTCCAATAAGGCTGTATTTATGGACACTAAAATTAATTTCATATAGTGGTCACGAGTCATTAACTATTATTCTTCTTTTCCTTTGTTGAACTTATTTAAAAATGTAAAAGCACATTGTTAGCTTGCGGGCAGGGCAAAAACAGGAAGGGGGCTCGATTGTTTTTTTAACGAAGGGAAATTCACATAACATAAAATTAACTATTTCAATGTGTAGGATGCAGTGGAATTTAGCATATTCACAGCACTGTGCAAACCACACCTCTGTCTAGTTCCAAACCATGTTCATAAACGCCCAAAAAGGCTTATGAAGCAGTCCACTCCCTGTTTTCTACCCACTGGCAGCCCCCAGCAGCTATCTACTTTCCGTCTCAGGAGATGTACCTACCCTCGACATTTCATATAAATGGAATCATACAGTCCATGACCTTTTGTGACTGTCTTCTTGCCCCTCAGCATCATGTTTTCAAGTTCATCCATGCTGTAGCATGCAGCAGTGCTTCACTCTTTTATGGCTGAATAATATTCTACTGTGTGATCACCATTTGTTTATCCACCCATCCACTGATGGGCATATGAGTAGTTTCCACCATTTGACTACTGTGAATCCTGCTTCTATGAACATCTCTGTACAAGTACTAGTTTGAAAACCTGTTTTCTATTCTAGGGATACATCTAGGAGTAGAATTCCTGGGTTTTATGGTAATTCTAAGTTTAACTTTTTGAGGAACTGCCAAACTGTTTTCCACAGTGCGTGCATGCTCAGTTGCTTAGCGACCAACTCTTAGCGACCCCATGGATTGCAGCCTGCCGGGATTCTCTCTTCATGGGATTCTCTAGGCAAGAATACTGGAGCAGATTGCCATTTCCTCCTCCAGGGGATCTTCCTGACTCAGGGATTAAACCCAAGTCTCCTGAATTGGCAGGTGGATTCTTTACCACAGAGCCACCTGGGAAGACCCCGTTTTCCCTTCTGCCATTTTGCCTTCAGTGGGCCAGGTGTCACTGGCAACTCACAGTTTGGCAATCCTTGATCTAGAGCAAGGAGATGAAATCTCAGTGCCTACGGGTTAGACTGAGCACCAAAGAATTGATGCTTTCGAACTGTGGTGCTGGAGAAGACTCTTCAAAGCCCCTTGCATAGCAAGGAGATTAAACCAGTCAATCCTAAAGGAAATCAACCCCGAATATTCATTGGAAGGACTGATGCTGAAGCTGAGGCTCCAATACTTCAGCCACCTGATGTGAAGAGCCAGTTCACTGGAAAAGACCCTGATGCTGGGAAAAACTGAAGGCAAAACAAGAAAGGGAGTGACAGAGGATGAGACGGCATCACCGACTCAATGGACACGAGTTGGAGCAAACTCCGGGAGATAGTGAAGGACAGGGAAACCCGGCGTGCTGCAGTCCACGGGGTCACAAAGAGTCAGATTTGACTGAGCAGCTGAACAACAACAACCACAGCGTTAGACAAATGAAACATGGGGCCCTCTCAGTCTGTTCATAATTTTCTTAAATTTTATAGAAACATGGATGCAGAAAATTGTTTATGATAATTAATTCAATTAAATATAGATTAAACCAACGAGTGCACGCAGTGCTAGGTGGCAGCTGGCATTCTGCCTTGCCACTGGACAGAAAACAGGAAGGGTGGGTTCTGTGATGAGGTGCATTCTGCATACTGACTTACAGCAGAGGCCGCCACTCGCCTCTAGGCCTTTGTGGCCAATCAGGAATGAGGGTCCAGTGCTGCCAGATTTTCTGGTTTTTCTTTGAGAAACCAGAGATTCAGATTTTCATACGAAATTTTGCAAGTTTTAAACGTTGACAATTAATTCAGGGGAAAGACTGATTCACCTGCATGGGCCAAACAGTCTGTATTCAAGAGGTCTGATCTCTTGTGTTTCCTTCTAAGTTTGTTGGTGGCTTCTTCTAAAGAGAGGGACAAACAGATTCTCTGGGATCTTGGGGAATTTTGGTCTCTTGAGAGAATCTGTGTTCTGAGGTTCTCCCAGGAGTCTGTTGATGGACAGATGCATGCATCCTGAGTTCGGGTGAGTGGTACTGTGACAAACTTGTTGATTGGGTTTTAAGGAGGCTCTCTCCAAGCCAACAAGGCTCTGACAACCACTAAAGCTCCTCTAGTGTTGCTGACAAGAACCCCAGACTTCCTATCCTGTCACTTAACAGGAGATAGGGGCAGTGGGCCACTGGACTAAATGACAATGGGCTTATTTCATGCCTCAGATGGAATCCAGAAATAAGCAAAAGAAACCAATGAAAGAAACAATGAGGCCAAAACAAAGAAGGTTCGTCCACAAAAGGTAGACAGGCTCTTCCAAAATATTTATGGCAGTGAGTTGGGAGATGTGCAATAAAGCATTGTCTGCTGGTAAGAGCACTGGGCTTGGGATCAGGCTGGGTTTTAGGGATGCTCTGCTAACCTCTCTGTGCCTCAGTTTCTTTGCCTGTTAGATGGAGATCCTGGTAAGCATTTTTCCCACTTCTCTGACTTGCAAGATCAAAGTGTTTGGGGTTGTAAGATATAATTCTGTGCATCCCAAAACTTATTACATATACCATGCTAATCCTGATAAATGCCCCGTGAAAAAACCAGGACGCCATATCCACTGAGCTTTGAAGAGTCACCATTACCAACATCATCAGTTTTGAAAAGTCTTGTAGTTAAAGAGACCTGCTTAACTTGTTATAACCTAGATTTTCCAAATGTGTTTGACCTGGGAACTTACCCTCCCTCCCTCCCATCACACCTATTAACATTCCACGTAACTAATTTTCAACAAACACAACAGACACCCAGGATTTTCACTCCTTGCTTTTGGCTCATCCACAAAGGGGGTGATGGAGTGATCCCAATAGGCTAAGAGCTGGTGGTTAGCCTACAGCCCCTTGAAGCTTCTAAACATCTTCCTACCTGCCTCATCCCGGCTTCAGTCCTCAACCCCCAGCTCCCAGCTCCCCTCTTCAACTGTGACCCTCACTCCAAAAAGGAGAGGAAGGATCACAGAGGTTCCCTCTAAGGAAGGGTAGGACAGGAAAAGCCCTCCAACTCTACCCATTAATGAGAATCACAGCAAGAGCTCAAATCTCAGCTCAGTCACTGCCTAGTCCGGCACTTTAGATAAGTTACTGCTCTCCGTTCTTTTCACCTGTTGTAAATCAGTAATGTGTATGCCCCCGGGTGGTGGTCATGATTCATGTAAGATGCTGTAAAGAGATAATGCATGCAAAGTGTTTAAGGATAGAGCCGAGCACAGAGGCAGGCTATGCAGATGAAAGGTGAACAAATTAAAAAGCTTAAACAAAACATTAAGGCCTTGGTCAAAACAGAGACAGGCTCCATAGCAGACTGAATATCTGTGCCACCCTCCCCCCATCCAGCTCACCCCTCCCCAGGAATCTGTATGTTGAAATCCTAGCCTGCAACGTGATGATACTAGGAGGTGGGTCCTTTGAGAGGTGATTAGGTCATAAGGGTGGAGCCCCTGTGAATGGATTAGTGCCCTTTCAGACACTTTCTCTCTGTTCCTCCCCTCTCATTGTGAAGACACAATGAGAAGGCATACAGCTGCAAACCAGGAAGAGGGTTCTCACCAGACATCAGACCTGTCAGCACCTTGATCCTGGGCTTGCTCCAGAAGTGAGAAACAAAGTTCTATTGTTTAGATGACCCAGTCTAGGGAACTTTTGTTAACAGCAGCCCAAACTGACCAAGAGTCTTCTCGGTGATTCCTGCTGACTCTCACACTGCTTGACTCCCTCCTTTCACCAGTGAGTGCCTGCTCACTGCCTTCTCTGGCTCACACACTGAACTTGGTTCTGGGAACATGGAAACAAGAATAACGGGACATCCTTTTCCTTAAGAAACAAACAGTTCCTTCTAGACCATTCCTAAATGGCTAGAAAACAAAGAAGAAAATGAGTGCTGTAGAGAGAGGCTCCTGTGAATAAACCCAGGAGTGGGGACAGAAGATAAAGTTCCTCCCCAACACGGGAAGGAGGGGGTTCTGGAAGCTGCTCTCCACCCACTCAGCCCCCGCCCCCTCACCTGCCTCCCCAAAGTTCTACCTACCCTGGAATCCACAGACAGTTCTGTAGGGGATGGGACCCTGTGCAGCCCTGACCTGTTCCTGAGAGACACCTGCAGGCTGACGTGAGATATCTCTCCATGCATGATGGCGATGATCTTCACGAACAAGGGGCAGATCTGGTTCATCTCAGCCTCCCGGGTGCTGCCCTAGGATTTGTATCGCTCAGAGGAATGGCTACTGAAGATCTAGGTGCATGAAAGTGAAGGTGGGCTAGGCTACCCTGCACACAGAGGGATTCCCTCTCATAGTAATTACCTGAAATGTGTTCACTGTCTTTCCAAGGACTATGGGATGGGGAGGCATGCATGTGCCCATTTCTCAGATAAGGAAACTGAGCTCAGAGAGATGCACGGCTGGTCGGCAGCAAAGCCAGCACTGAGCTCAGGGTGGGTAACCTGGGAAGGCTGCAGAAGGTCAGGTCTGCACCACCCTGGAGGGACCACTACTCCCTTCTGGCATGGGGAGCTGGGAACCTGGGGATCTTCTTGCCTCTCCAACCTCCCTAACCTCTCTCCGAGTAGGGAGATCCCTGAACGGGAATCAGCAAAGCTCAGAGCTGTCCTGGACTCATGCTCCACCACCCGTATTGCATCAACAGCACTTCCTGGAAAGCAAACTTCAGAGGATCAATGAACAAGCTTGATGGGCAGGGTGGGTGACAGTGTCAGGCATCCAGCGGACAGGAGATTAACCCAGGGGTTCTGAGGATCTCAGGCTGAAAGACAGGTATGTCAGGAGGGGGCAGGGTTTCTGACACCACCGGGGACCTTCCGGAGAGAGCGGGACAGAGTCTGGGCACAGTTGCTGCTACATGAAACTGGGTTATCCCTGAGGTCACTGAAGCATGAGTGATGCCTCCTGAGCAGGGACGCCCAGGCCACAGGAACCACCACCATGAGCGATCAGCTCAACTGTGCAAGGGGAGTGTCCCACCCACTGGGAAATATTATTTAAACTCTCTGAGCCTCAGCGTCTTCATCAGTAGTGGAGCAGAAAACAGTGCCTGCTTCCTGGGCTTGTTAAGTGACAAACTGCCCATCAAGTGCCTAATGATGTCTGAGACTCACCAGTGTTTTGTTATAAGGTCAACCTGGACCACAAGCTCCTCAAAGCACAGCTGTGTCTTATGCTGCACCTAGAAAAGTACCAGGCATGTAGTAGTTGCTCAATTAATAAGAACAGTATCTGCTGACTGAAGGAAGGAAACCTCAGATCATTTCATCATTGCCTCCTGATTCAGATTTGTAAGGCATTGTTATTACTTTTGAAACAAGGAAGTCTCAGCTCTGAGAATAAAGAGACTTCTCTAGAATTCAGAACAGTCATGACCTGATCCCAGAACTCTGGGGAAACAGCATTGGAGTAGCTATTCTGCTCAGCATGGGAAGTTCAGTGCTGGAGGCCCATGAAAGAAGTTTTTGGTTTCATTTCTTTATAAATTAGAAGAAAGAAATGAATGCATGAATAATGGGTATATAATAATCAACAACAGTCTGGATAACAATGTAGTAGCAAAACAGGATTTTAAAAATTTTTTAATGGATGAAGGGGTTCATGAAGGCAAAAGTGCCTTAGGGCGCTCAGGGGGAACACAGCCACAAGGAGACATGTGGAGCCCATGAATGGAGGCTACTTGATGGAGCCAAGTGCTGTGCGGTCTGAGATGGACATGGTGAGGGAATAACAGCTCAAACTGGGGTTGCATCCTTAGCCAGGGAGCCTCCTTTGTACCTTCTGTCAACAGGAAGCAGGGCTTTCTCTCAACCTCCTTCCTTTATACACTCTTCATTCTTCCCTACAGTCCCATCTATTCCCTCCACCCCCTGCCATCTCACCTTGGTCCCAACCTCAGACACACACATCTAGGTTTGGGGAAGAGGTGTATCATTTTGGAGCCAGGCGGTGTGTGGATTTCACGCTCTGGGTCCAGAAGGGGCCATCCCTGGGTTCAAATCCCAGCTCCACCACTTTGTAAGTGAGAGATCTCAGACAAGTGACTTCATCTCTCTTTTGGTCTCAAGTTCCTCACCTTTAAAACAGGGATAAGAACCTTGCACGAGGTTGACATGGGAGGTAGCAAGATAACCATCCACATACAGTACCTGGCATAGAACGAATGCTCGAGGAGTAACATCTGTTGCCTCCCTCTGACAGAATCTCTGAGCAGCTAACCCAAGAGGCTATAGAGTCCACCTAACCCAGAGGTCAGCAAACTGGCTTGACAGCCAAACTCAGTCCACCATTTATGGCTTCAGTCTAAGAATGGTTTTTACATTTTTTAAGTTATTTAAAAAAAAAAAAAAAAGCTTTTTAATGACCAGTTTGTGACATGGGAAAATTATATGAAATCCAGATTTCAGGGTCTATAAACAAAGCTCCACTGGAGCACAGTGGTACCCATCCCCGACTCCTCCTGGACTTCAGGGACAGAGTTGAGAAGTTGTGACAGGGAACCTATGGCAGGGAGTCTCTGCTTCGGCACTGCTGACGTTTGGCGTTGGATAAATCTTTGTGGTGGGGGCTGTTCTGCGCGTCGCAGGTTTTTGAGCAGCACCCCTCGTCTCTCCCCATTACACGCCCACGGCACTCTTTCCCTAGTTGTGACGACCACAGTGTCTCCAGATACTGGCAATGGAAAAATAACCCCCAGTTGAAAACTACTGCCATATGGCCCACAGAACCTAAAATAATTACTATCAGGCCCTTAAGGGAAAAAGTTGGCCAGCGCCAGCCATAACCCAACTTCCCTACTGCATAAATGAAGAAACCGTTGTGGGGAGGGAGACAGAACTGCCCAGATCCTCCCAGCTGGGTAGTTTTCTTATTTTTATATTTTTCCGGAGTGTTCTTCCTACTATATTATTAACCAGCCTCCTGGGTAGGAAGATTTTTAGTTTTCAGGGAGTATAAATCAGTACAATTTCCATAGCATAATTTGGCAACATAATTCAATAGCTTTATAAATATGCGCGCTCCCTGACACAGAAATTATTCTTCCAAAAAACACCACCTAAGGAAATAATCGTGGTTGCACACAAAGCTCTGCAGCTATGTAGATTGTTTGGAAGTTGTAAAATTATTTAGAATGCCCCCAAATTAGAGAGCAACCCAAATGTCAAACGATAAGAGAGTGGGTAAATAAAACACAGGACATGAGATGCTATGCAGCCATTAAAGTTGATCTTAATCAGCAAATCTAGACCCAGATATTCCAAAATTTTATATATAAACAAAAATACATGTGATGGGGGGAGGGGAGAAAAACACTGAGTACATTTCACAATATAAATAAGAACACGCTCTAAGAAGCAAGATTACTTCTGCAATAGACCATTATTAGCACTGTGTAAAAATCAAGTTCTTGTTAATTTTAAACTTTAAATGAAACTGAAATCATCATTCCTCCTTCCTCTCCTCTTAGCCTCAGCACCACATGTGGGCTTGGAGTTGTGAAATGAAGCCTGCAGGGAGTAGGAATCCATGGGTGGGGCAGGGTGGCAGTCTCAAGGGAAGCTTGCCATGCTAAGTCGCTTCAGTCGTGTCTGCCTTTTTGTGATCCTATGAACTGTAGCCCGCCAGGCTCCTCTGTCCATGGGATTCTCCAGGCAAGAATATTGGAGTCGGTTGCTGTGCCCCCTTCCAGGGGATCTTCCCGACCCAGGGATCGAAACTGCATCTCTTGTGGCTCCTGCACTGCAGGCAGGTTCTTTACACCTGGGCTACCTGGGAAGCCCCAAGGGAAGCTTGGGCAACTCTAACTTGGTTCTGGATTTACAAAAGAAAGCTTAGAAGGTCCCACAGGGCATGGCAATTCCAGGGTTAACATATGGTCTCTTTCAAAATTTCTAAATTAGTCAAATCATGCCCCTCAGCATGACAGAAATCTGTCAATACTTGAAAAGACACACACACACGTGTATTTGTTGCAGACTGTCTGCCATCAATCAGCACGGTGAGAAGTGGAGGGTCAAGGCAGAGGTGAGTGCTAATAAAGCTTATGTTCACAGGAAGCAGACAGAGAAGGTGAGGGGACACCTGGGGGCGCCTAGGAGCCATGACGTGGCCAAGAAAAAACAGATCTGGAGCAGAAGTGATGGCTGAACCCAGTGCTCAGATAGCAACTTGGGGCCTCTTCTAACGATGGCTTCACAAACCCATGCTCTACTGGAAAACTACAGGCAACCCTGTGCTGTGCTTAGCTGCTCAGTCGTGTCTGATTCTTTGCGACCCCATGGACTGTAGCTGGCCAGGTTCTTCTGTCCATGGGATTCTCCAGGCAAGGATACCAGAGTGGGTTGCCATGCCCTCCTCCAGGGAATCTTCCCAACCCAGGGATCGAACTCAGGTCTCCCCACTGCAGGCAGATTCTTTACCATCTGAGCCGCCAGGGAATCCCACAGACAATCCTAACCAATGATAATTCAAAGTCACACTTGTATTCCACCTCAAAGAGGATGGAAATTCTGATGCATGCTACAATCTGGCTTGAAGGTATTATGCTCAGTGACATCAGGAAGCCACAAAAGACCAAATCTTGTCTGATCCCACTGATAGGAGATACTTGGAGTAGTCAACATCACAGAGACAGGAAGTACAATGGTGGTTTCCAGGGAATGAGCAGAGGGGGAATGATAAGTTAGTACTTAATGGGCACAGAATTTCTCTTTGGGCAGACGAAAATGTTCTGGAACTGGGTGTCAGTAATGGTTGCCCAGCAATGCAAACGTGGTTAATGCCACAGAACTGTATGCTTAAAAAATGTTAAAATAGTTTTATGTTACATATATTTTACCACAATAAAAAAAAACAGAAAAAAAAAATCACATTTGTGTTTGACTTTGCAGCTCTTTTTTGGCAGAAGTTTTCCTTTCTCTAGTGTCCCTTTGAACAATACTTAAATGCATTTATACTCCCTAGAAAAAGCATCCAGTAACTTGCTAGAAAATAGAAAAGTTGAAGTTGTTCCAAGACACATGAATGGGCAATTCACAGAAAAAACAAACAAAAAAAACAATGACCAATACGTCTATGAAAGAAATGTTTAACCTCACTAATAATTAAATAATCACAGGTGAAACCAAAACCATTTTCACCTATCAAGTTGGAAACCTTGGTGAAGACTGACAGTATCCTGAGTTGGTGAAAGTATAAGAAATGACTCTCTCATGCTCTCTTATGAGACTACAAATCTGTAGGACCTTTCTGGAAAGAAATTCATTGGAATCTATCAAAATTCTATATGCACATAACCTTTGAATGAACAATTCTTCTAGTAATACATTTTATAGAAGTATGAGTTTATTAGACACACCTCACTGGCCTCCCCAGACTATCCAGGCCTCCTGGCTGGCTTAAGACTCAACATTCAAAAAACTAAGATCACAGTCTCATCAGGCAAATAGATGGGGAAATAATGGAAACAGTGAGAGATTTTATTTTCTGGGACTCCAAAATCACTGCAGATGGTGACTACAGCCATGAAATTAAAAGATGCTTACTCCCTGGAATAAAAGCTATGACCAACTTAGACTGCATATTAAAAAGCAGAGACATTACTTTGCTGACAAATGTTCGTCTAGTTAAAGCTATGGTTTCTCCAGCAGTCATATATGGATGTAAGAGTTGGACCATAAAGAAAGCTGAGCACCAAAAAATTGATGTTTTTGAACTGTGGTGTTGAAAAAGACTCTTGAGAGTCCCTTGGACTGCAAGGTGATCAAACCAGTCAATCCTAAAGGAAATCAGTCCTGAATACTCATTGTAAGGACTGATGTTGAAGCTGAAGCTCTAATACTCCAACTGATTCATTGGAAAAGACCATGATGCTGGGGAAGATTGAAGGCAGGAGGAGAAGGGGACGACAGAGGATGAAATGGTTGGATTGCATCACTGACTTGATGGACATAAGTTTGAGGAACTCTAAGAGTTGGTGATGGACAGGGAAGCCTGGTGTGCTGCAATCCATGGGGTCACAAAGAGTTGGACATGACTGAGCAACTGAACTGAATGGTGCCTCCTGAAATCTCATTCTGCCCCAACTGCCCATTCAGACCCATCCCATGGGGCCTGCATTGTTTAGTCACCCGAGGCTGATCAACAACACATTCGGAGCCTCTGCAGCCTCCTGTACTGGCCCCAGAGAAAAAACACTGCAGGCAAGTATATTCAATATCCTGTGGTAAACCGTGATGGGAAAGAATATGTAAAGGAGGGTATAACTAGGTATCACCGAATCACTTTGCTGTACAGTAGAAATTAACACAGCATTGTAAATCAACTACACTTCAACAAAATAAATTACACAGGAAAAGAAGAAACACCACCATCCCACGAGGCAGGGGATCTGGCCTCTGAGCAGCTACCAAATGGGCTGAAAGACACAGCCCGAAAGGGTGGGAGGCTTAATATGCCGCAGGGTGAACCATGACCACTGGAAGCCAGGCTGAGAGAGACCGGTGGGCAGGTGCATTTTGTCTCCCTTCCTCCCCTGAGTGGTCAGCTCTTGAGGTACAGTTTCTCTGCCCAGCTTGTCCTAGGACACCCCACATGGAAGAGCAGACGCACCCGCCGAGTGACGTGGTGCTTCTGTGTGGCTCACAGTGGACCACTGGCCAGGATGGCATTGCTTCTCCTTCATCCTTTATTTCTCACTCTTGATGCCCTGGGATTGCACCACCCAAACAAAGCATTAGCACTTAATCCTTGCCTTAGACTCTGTATTCCGAGACAGGCTAAAACAATGAATATTATGCTAAGAGAGCTGCATATGAGACGCTATGGTAACAACAGTTCGGTAAAATATGGGCACAATTTTATTTATTTATTTATTTATTTTATTCCCGACCCAGGGATCAAACCAGCACCTCTTATATCTCCTGCATTGGCAGGCAGGTTCTTTACCTCTAGTGCAGCCTGGGAATGTCAAATCTTTGAACAGCAATTTAATATTTTTGCCATCAACAGTATGATATGCCTCTAATATTTTATTTCTCTTTGCTGTTCTTCTGTTCTTTCAAAAAGCCTCAATTGGCCTTCTAATGGTTTAATGGTTTTTAAATTGGGTTATTTTCTTTTCTATCACATGTAAACCTAGCACTGTTTGATGGATTTTAGTGTAATATATATATTTTTTTCTTTTCCTTTGTTTTTGGGTTCAGGTACTCATCTTGCTAGAGGAGGGCATGGGAATTCACTCCAGCGTTCTTGCCTGGAGAACCCCATGGACAGAGGAGCCTGGTGGGCTACAGTCCATGGGGTCAAGAAGAGTCTGACACAACTGAAGCGACTTAACATGCACACACACTCATCTTGCTAACACACCTCTTCCAGATTTTGCTACCAACACATACTTTAGGCCCTCCTGTAGTGAGATACAAAATTCTGAGTCTATCAAAGGCATCTGTTGCTTATCTAAATCTTGTCCAACTTCACCTCCTCTAAGTTAAATAATTCTATCCAGAAGGAGGTGTTTTCCCATTAAATTGACATACATTTCAGACTTGGACCAGCTCTCTCATTGCCCTGACTGACTTTTAGAAAAATACGTGTCATCTTTGTTGGTATTTCTCTTAGAATCATAATTCTCTAAACTTCTTGGTGCCATTCTCTCTCTCTTTTTTTTGTTTTTTTAATGTTTTATACAGTTTTTTTTTAATTTAATTTAATTTTATTTTTTAACTTTACAATATTGTAATGGTTTTGCCATATATCAAAATGAATCTGCCAAAGGTATACATGTGTTCCCCATCCTGAACCCTCCTCCCACCTCCCTCCCCATACCATCCCTCTGGGTCGTCCCAGTGCACCAGCCCCAAGCATCCAGTATCGTACATCAAACCTGGACTGGCGACTCGTTTCATATATGATATTATACATGTTTCAATGCCATTCTCCCAAATCATCCCACCCTCTCCCTCTCCCACAGAGTCCATAAGACTGTTCTATACATCAGTGTCTCTTTTGCTGTCTCGTATACAGGGTTATTGTTACCATCTTTCTAAATTCCATATATATGCGTTAGTATACTGTATTGGTGTTTTTCTTTCTGGCTTACTTCACTCTGTATAGTAGGCTCCAGTTTCATCCACCTCATTAGAACTGACTCAAATGCATTCTTTTTAATGGCTGAGTAGTACTCCATTGTGTATATGTACCACAGCTTTCTTATCCATTCATCTGCTGATGGACATCTAGGTTGCTTCCATGTCCTGGCTATTATAAACAGTGCTGCGATGAACACTGGGGTACACGTGTCTTTTTCAATTCTGGTTTCCTCGGTGTGTATGCCCAGCAGTGGGATTGCTGGATTATAAGGCAGTTCTATTCCCAGTTTTTTAAGGAATCTCCACACTGTTCTCCATAGTGGCTGTACTAGTTTGCATTCCCACCAACAGTGTAAGAGGGTTCCCTTTTCTCCACACCCTCTCCAGCATTTATTGCTTGTAGACTTTTGGATCGCAGCCATTCTGACTGGTGTGAAATGGTACCTCATAGTGGTTTTGATTTGCATTTCTCTGATAATGAGTGATGTTGAGCATCTTTCCATGTGTTTGTTAGCCATCTGTATGTCTTCTTTGGAGAAATGTCTATTTAGTTCTTTGGCCCATTTTTTGATTGGGTCATTTATTTTTCTGGAGTTGAGCTGTAGGAGTTGCTTGTATATTTTTGAGATTAGTTGTTTGTCAGTTGCTTCATTTGCTATTATTTTCTCCCATTCTGAAGTCTATCTTTTCACCTTGCTTATAGTTTCCTTTGTTGTGCAGAAGCTTTTAAGTTTAATTAGGTCCCATTTGTTTATTTTTGCTTTTATTTCCAATATTCTGGGAGGTGGGTCATAGAGGATCCTGCTGTGATGTATGTCGGAGAGTGTTTTGCCTATGTTCTCCTTTAGGAGTTTTATAGTTTCTGGTCTTACGTTTAGATCTTTAATCCATTTTGAGTTTATTTTTGTGTATGGTGTTAGAAAGTGTTCTAGTTTCATTCTTTTACAAGTGGTTGAGCAGTTTTCCCAGCACCACTTGTTTTTTTTTTTTTTTTTTTTACATATCAGACACCTTTTTAAAATTATTTATTTATCTATGTTGGCTGTGGTGTCTTCACTGCTGCATGGACTTTTCTGTAGTTGCAGCAAGTAGGGGCTACTCTGTAGTTGCAATGCACAAGCTTCTCATTGCTGCGGCTTCTCTCGTGGGGAGCATGGACTCTAGGGTGCACAGGCTTCTGTAGTTCCGGCACATGGGCTCAATAGTTGAAGCTCCTGGGCTCTAGAGCACAGGCTCAACAGATGTGGCACACAGGCTTAGTTGCTCAGCGGCACATGGGATCTTCCTGGATCAGGGATCAACCCACATCTCCTGCATTGGCAGGCAGATTCTTTACCACCCAGCACCACTTGTTAAAGAGATTGTCTTTAATCCACTGTATATTCCTGCCTCCTTTGTCAAAGATAAGGTGCCCATATGTGTGTGGATTTATCTCTGGGTTTTCTATTTTGTTCCATTGATCTATATTTCTGTGTTTCACAATTTTAATAATAAGACAGACTCACACAGAATCAATCAATGGTTATTAATGAGGAGGGGGTGGGGGAGGGGCAAGATAGGGTAAGGGGATGAAGAGGTACAAAATGCTATGCTAAGTCACTTCAGTCGTGTCCGACTCTGTGCGACCCCATAGACGGCAGCCCACCAGGCTCCCCCGTCCCTGGGATTCTCCAGGCAAGAACATTGGAGTGGGTTGCCATTGCCTTCTCCAATGCATGAAAGTGAAAAGTGAAAGTGAAGTCACTCAGTCGTGTCCGACTCTTAGCGACCCCATGGACTGCAGCCTACCAGGCTCCTCCGTCCATGGGATTTTCCAGGCAAGAGTACTGGAGTGGGGTGCCATTGCCTTCTCCAAGAGGTACAAAATACTAGATATAAAATAAATAAGATGGGAGGATGTAATTAATGCACAGCATAGGGAAATACAGCTAATATTTTATAATCACTTTAAATATTTTATAATCACCTTTTAAGAGAGGTATAATCTATAAAAATATCGAATTCCCTATGTTGTCCACATTATAATATTGTAAATCAACTGCCCTCCAGTTTAAAAAATATGGAAGTAAATAAATTATATTGTATCCAAAGTATAAAATATTATATCTTTAAAAGCATGGACATATACAGATAATGTGAAAAGATGTCCTTGACGTATTAAGTGAAAATACACAAACTGTCAATACATTTTAAAAATAGAATACTACTATATATATAGAAAAAAAATTCAGGAAGGATAGACTCAGACTGGTTTATGTGGACATATCCTGATGGTGGGACTTGAGACCTCTTTATGTGATACACTTAATTTGTTTGAATTTGTTGTAATAGCATAAATTACTTTTTGTAATTAAAATAAAAAGCTGTAAAAATCTGGAGAAAACCTGATCTATGCATAAGACACACAGAATAAGGATTACAAATGGATAACAGAATTGACTGGACTTGTTCAGGCTGGATTAAAAAAAAAAAATGCCCTGAAACTCTCTGAAATACTTCTCCCTGGGTGGGCCGCTCAGAACTCTAGTTCATCATCTGATAAAATGTGAATTTAATATCACTATTAGGAGTAAATGATAGATCCTGTTGAAAAAGGAACCTCATAGATGATAAAAGGGAAGGCAATTGACATCTCCGTGTGGAGAAAGGTCGCTTAATATCTTCCTGTCGTACTTTTGCGCATTCAACTATGGGCACTTGGGGAGAGGAAAATGAATCAACATTACAGGCTGGCTTTTAATTCACACCCATGAAATAATTTTGACGGTCGTTCATAAGTGTTTAACTAATGTTTATTCTGGAAATGTCACCACTGCCTATGAAATTTACTTGGATATTCTGAGTGTTATCTCTCTATTAATATGGGAGTGTGGAAACACTTGCTGTCTGCTTCCTGTCCTGACATCTTTTCTGACGTGCCAAGACTTGGCCTGAATTTGTTAATAGTGGTTGCAGTGGCGATAAAATTTATTTTTAAAGAACATTTATTTCATTCTCTTCGCCTCTCACCCCAACATACACACTTGGGTACACACCCAATATACATACCGGGAACACCCCATATATACACCAGGAACACCAAATATATGGACCAGAAATACTCAGTACACACACCAGGAACACCCTTGGTGTCTGGGGTGTTCCCCACTTCAGTGACCTGCTACAGAGAGAAGAATCTTAGGGTAAAAGCAGAGGTGGCCACCCATTCATCTTCTCCTGGTGAAATATACCCAGAGTGCTGAGAAGGCATGTTCCCTTCTCTCCAGTTATACAACCCATTCAGGCATTGTATTCCATTTTGGTCTAGAAGAACTTGCTATGCTTTAAAGACCTAAGAGCAGCTCAGACACAGGGGTTAAATTCTGTCCAATGACCCAGCACCTTGAGAAGAGTACAATCTGCTAAGCAATGCTAAATGCTTTACCATTCTTTGCCACTTCCCCTTCCCTTCCTGCATTACCTATCCATCCCCAAGTTTCTAGTCTTCAGTAAAACATCAATTTACAACTCTGCTCACCTTGGAATAAAGAAGACTGGAGAGACCAACACGAGGTGGAGAGGTGGGAACTAGCTCCTGTGAAACTCAGGCTGCTGTGTCATGAGGCCACTCAAAGAGCCCTACAGAAAAACACACACGGAGAGAAACAAAGTCTTGCTGCCAAAAGCCAGCACCAGCTTGCTAGCCATCTAAGCGCACCATCTTGGAAGCAGATCCTGCAGCCTCTGCTACAGGTCTAACCCGTATCTACCAAATTCATGTGTTGAGATCTGAACTGCCAAAGGATGATGGTTTAGTATGTGGGGCCTTTGGGAGGTGCTTAAGCCTGCGAGAGGAGCTCTCATGAACAGAATAAGTGCCTTATAAAAGGAGGCTCCAGAAAGATCCCTAGCTCTTTCCATCACGTGAGGACACAGCAAGAAAGGGCCAGCTACAAACCAGGAAGAGGGCCCTCTTAATGACTGTGCTGATACCATGATCCTTCTAGTCTCTGAAACTGTGAGACATAAATGTCTGTCATTTGTAAGCCATCCAGTCTGTGGCATTTTGTTTTGGCACCTCTAATGAACTAAGACCATCTCAGTCAAGACTTCAGATGTGATTCTAGCTCCAACAATATCTTGCTTGCACTCTCATGAAAGACCCTTATCCAAAACCATCCAACTAAGCTGCTCCAAAATTCCTTACAGAACTGTGAGATAATAAAGATATGTCATTTTAAGTCACTAAGTTTTGAGATAATTTGTCATGCAGCAACAGATACCATACGGATTTTTAAGAAAAAAAGAACTTCAGTACCTAGTACAGTATCTCAAAAATAATTTTAAATATTTTAATAATGATGAATCATTAAATGGGTGAATTCTGAAAAAAAGAAAAGCATCAGAAAAAAAAATCAGAATAGGTAAGTAGCACTTCAGTCACCACATCCCGCAAGGTAAACGGATTTTCTTCATTCACACAGTATGAGAGCGTAAGTTATTTTATATGAGTATTAAAGAACTGGTAACTCCTGAAGGCTTTAAAACTTGGGATGCTGGGTTTCCATATCATTTCTTTTTCATGGGGAAAAGAAATGAAAGGAAGTATCAGAGAGCGAATGAACACTGCGAGGCACCCCCAAGACACACTCTCTACCTAGCAACCACTCTTGGCTGAAGAAAGACGCCTTGCCCAAAGCACACCCCACTCCTTGAGGACAGCCCACTACCAAAACTGGCCAATGAAGGCATGTCAAGACCTGAGCACTTTGTCCCTATTGAGAACATCTCTGCACCACCAGCCAAGCTCAAGTGTCCTGTGAGGTTCAATGAGGTCTTTATTGAGACTGTATCACAGCCCAACTTCTCCTTTTGCCCAGTTTGCATCCTTTACTCGCCCCTTGCTGTAGATTCCAGCAGTGGTCCTCAAGAAACTTCCCACATGGTAATTTCTATCTCAGATTCTGTTTCCCAGGAAACTACCTACAACACATGGCAAGTCAGGGAAAGAAAGCTGGTCTCCATGACTCATCTTCCTTCCATTTTTAATTCTTTCCCTCTTTCCTTTCCTTCACCATTCATTCACACATACATGCATGTAACGAGCAATGACTGAGAGCCCTCCATGAAACAGGAACTGGATCTTACCAGTTTTACTAAGAGGTGCTTGGGTGTATTCTTTCTTTGTATTCATTCTATCTGGGGTTCAAGGCACTTCTTAGCTTGACATCTTTTGTCATTTTTGGAAATTTCTCTATCATTATCACTTTGCATGTTGCTTTTGTCTCTTTATCTCCTCCCCTTCTGAAATCCCAAATACAAGTATATTAGACCATAAAAGCATCTCCCATATGTCTCACATATATTCTTCTCAATATTTTCTCTATCTTTATTCTCCCTTTGTGCTTAGGTCTGAGTATTTTCTTCTGACCCATCTTCCAGTTCACTAATTCTCTCTTCAACATGCTAATTTTTGAACCCACATGTTTAATTTCTATTATTATACCTTTCATTTATAGAATGCTCATTTGATTTTTTTTTCTCGTTTCCAGATCTCTGCTGAAATTCTCCATCTTGTCATCAAACTTCTTATGTATCTTAATTATAGTTATTTAAAATCCATGTCTTAAATGATGAAATATAAGCAATAAAAATAACAAACCACTGATAACTGTAACAACAGAAATGAATTTGAGAAACATTATGCTGAGTGGGGGAAAAGCCAAACACAAAGGAATACATACCATATGAATCTATTTATATGAAGTTTTATAAAGTGCAAAATAATGTATAGTGACATAGAGAAGATAAGTGGTTGATGGGACTGGGAAGATGAAGAGATTAACTGCAAAGGGATATTGAAGAATTTTTTGGAATGATGAAAATGTTATATATCTTCATTGTGATGGTGGTTACCTAGATGAATACACTTGTGAAAATCCATCCAACAGCAAATTTAAATGGGTGCAACTTATTATACCTCAATGGTGTTGATCTTATAAAAGCTAAATTAGACCTAGGCTAGTTGAGGAGATGCCTTCTAATTCTGGCAAATCTTGAATCACGTGAATTAAGAAATTGAATCTTAATAAAACAAAAGACAAAGCCCTCAAATAACTCCTCTGGTCTGTCCTTTCCTTCCTGGTTTTAAGTCATGTGGTTTTGCCTCCTAATATGCTTGGTATAATTTTTTTTTTTTACTTAATTCCCAAAATTGTCTGAAAATTGAGGTAATTCGAGATTCTAGATAATGTTATTTTTCTCCAGAAAGGGCTGGAGATTTTTGCTTCTGCTTTTGGCAGGCAGTTAAGGAAGGGGGAAATCATGTTAATCCAACCAGGGACTGATGAGATTTGAAGCTCAGCTTTATCTTTATAAGCACTGGTATGTTTCTAGTTTACCCTTACTCCTAGAGTATAGCCTCTCAGGTCCCTACTGGACACACTACTATTTACCAAGGTCTTCTTCTGTTTGTCCTGAGCTCCAATTTTTATTCCTCCAGCCCCAAAAGGTGAAGGAAGTTCTTAGCTTTCTAATCTCTAGGCCGCCACTTTGGATTTAACCAATAACTTGAGTGGAAAAGTAGCATTGAACTATGGGCTCACTTCTTTGTGTGACCTTTCTTTCTGGGAGCCTCACTAACTGAGTACCTTACTGATGTCTTTAAGTAGATTTTTCAAAATATCTTATCCAGTATTTCCAGTTATTCTTGGCAAGACAGTTGGTCCACAAAAGTAAAGATTGCCATTACTGGAAGGAGGAATTTCTTGAGGGCCTTTGGGAGACCCAGATCCAAGGCCAGCCCCTACCTTCCAGAAACTGACAACTTTCAATATTCATTATTTACTACAAGGATGTCTGCTAGACTTCCAGGCTACCAAGTTGGTGCAACTGTACTCCCCAGCAACGTTTTCTCTGTGCAGCTGGCCTCAGAGAGCAGCCAACTTCCAGTTTTGAAAATGCTAATGATACTGCACACATGTGGAGAGTGTCAGAATGTCTTAAGTGATTCCATTCCCATCATCTCACTGAGCCTCACAACGAATACTTTTTAAAAAACAGCTTTTTTTGAAATATCCCTGGAGAAGGAGGTGGTAGTCAACTTGCCTAGAAGTCATTCTTGTCATTCTTGCCTGGTAAGTCCTATGGACAAAGAAGCCTAGTGGGCTACAGTCCATGGGATCACAAAGAGTTGGACATAACTTAGCAACTGAGCATGCATGCATTGAGATATAATTTACAAATTTGTAAAATTCAGTCAGTTTAAGGGTACAGTTCAATAAACGTGAAAGTGAAAGTCACTCAGTCATGTCCAACTCTTTGCAACCCCATGGACTGTACAGTCCATGGAATTCTCCAGGCCAGAATCCTAGAGTGGGTAGCCTTTCCCTTCTCCAGGCAATCGTCCCAACACAGGGATTGAACCCAGGTATCCCACATTGCAGGCGGATTCTTTACCAGCTGAGCCACAAGAGAAGCCCAAGAACACTGGAGTGGGTAGTCTTTCACTTCTTCAGCTGATCTGCCCGACCCAGGAATCGAACCAGGGTCTCCTGCATTGCAGGCGGATTCTTTACCAGCTGAGCCACAAGGGAAGCCCAAGAACACTGGCATGGGTAGTCTTTCCCTTCTCCAGCTGATCTGCCTGACCCAGGAATCGAACCAGGGTCTCCTGCATTGCAGGCGGATTCTTTACCAACTGAGCTATCAGTAAATTTACACAGTTGTGATCATTGTCACAACTCAATTTTAGAACATTTCCATCACCCCAGGAGACACCTGGTGCCCCTTTACAGTCACTTCTTATTCCCATTCCCAGCCCCAGGCACCCACTAATCTTCTCTCTGTCTCTATATATTTGCTTTTCTGGACATTTCATATAAATGAAACTGTAGGGCATGTGGTCTTTTACATTTGCCTTCTTTCATTTATCACAGTTGATCTTTAATGAAGGTACTCTTCCTTTCATTTTACAAATGAGAAAGTTGAGGGTCAGAGAGGTTAAGAGACTTGCTCAAAGTTCATCAGTTGGTTAATGACGAGGGCACTGGGATTTGAACCCATGTCTGAGGGCTTTTTCCCTCTACCCAACTGCCACCATCATGTGCAAGATGCCTGAGAACTAGAGCTAGTCCTAATGGTCCCTAGATCCTGAGTGATGAGCAGTGTCTGGCCCATTGGAGTGTTCAGTAATTATTCACTGAACTGAAGTCAATTTATCCTATTTAGTTCCTGCCCCTATCCTTATTCATTATCCCCAGGTACCATTTTGAGTGACCTCATATTGACTGTCATTAGTTGATATATTCCTCAGGATCACACATTTGTGTCATGGTTGACCAAGGGCAAACAAAGAAAAATGAAGAAATTAAGGAAGTACATGCAGCACAATAGTTTGTGGATTAACTATTACTGAAGTTCACACACCTCAGAGCTTCTGATGAACAAATATCTGTGCCCTGATAACGGTAGGTTAGGTTTGCTCCTAGCTCCATGATGGGTTAGGCAAACACCAGAAAGGTGAGCCCATTCGCTGCCAACATGGCTTAGGATGCTGGTATCAGATCAAGTGGTTCATGACCAATAACCAAAGTGTAGCTATTTCCCATTCTTCCTTTTTTTTTTTTTTCTAGGCTCTTTCATTCCTAATTCTTGTGGCTTAGACTTAGCCATTCCCAAGTTCTGGGGATGTAGAGGGAAAAAAAGATTCACTCTGGTCATACCCCATAGTCCCTGAAAGTTAAAATTGCTCAGTCATGTCTGACTCTTTTCGACCCCCTGCCAGGCTCCTCTGCGCAAGGAATTCTTCAGGCCAGAATACTGAGGTTCGCTTCTCCATGGATCTTCCCAACCCAGGGATCTTCCCAACCCAGGGATCAAACCTAGGTCTTCCACATTGCAGGCAGGTTCTTTACCATCTGAGCCACCAGGGAAGCCCAAGAATACTGGAGTGGGCAGCCTATCCCTTCTCCATGGGATCTTCCTGACCCAGGAATCAAACCAGGGTCTCCTGCATCGCAGGTGGATTCTTTACCAGCTGAGCTACCAGGGAAGCCCACTTCATAGACCCTACCCATCATGTATTTAAAGTGAAAGTGAAAGTCATTCAGTCACGTCCGACTCTTTGCAACCCCAAGGTGTATACAGTCCATGGAATTTTCCAGGCCAGAATACTGGAGTGGGCAGCCTTTCCCTTCTTCAGGGGATCTTCCCAACCCAGGGATTGAGCCCAGGTCTCCTGCATTGCAGGCAGATTCTTTACCAGCTGAGCCACAAGGGAAGCCCAAGCAAACCTAAATATGTAGTAAGCCCCTACCACAGGTAAATCACTGCAGGAAGAGTAGCAGGATATATAATCTAAGCCTCTACTTCCAAAGAATTTTACTACTGAGCTGGAAGGCACTAGAGAAAAGAGGTTAAGAATGTAGGCTCTGGAGTCAGATTCCAGGTTGGTATCACAACAGCACACTTACTAGCTGCATGCATTTAGGCAGCTTTTTTAACCAGTGTCTCACTCTCCCCATCTGTAAAATGGGGACAATGATAGCATCTACCTCAACAGGTTCTTACAAGAACTTAAATGGTATCAGCATGCAAAGAGGTTGGTACAGAGCAAGAACTCAGTGATTGCATCCACTTATTGTTGTTGCTCAGTCACCTGGTCGTGATTCTTTGCAACCCCATGGACTGCAGCACAGCAGGCCTCCCTGTCCCTCACCATCTCCCAAAGTTTGTCCAAGTTCATGTCCATTGCATCGGTGATGCCATCCAGCCATTTCATCCTCTGACACTCTCTTTTCCTTCTGCCCTCAATCTTCCCCATCATCAGGATCTTTTCCAATGAAAAGATTGGCTGTTCATATCAGATGACCAAAATCTATATATATATGCATGTAAATAATACAGACCTTCTCTTTTAGTTTAGTTAATAGTATCATATCAATGTATCATATCATAAGAAGAGGTGGCAAGAATACACAGAAGAACTATACAAAAAAGATCTTCATGACCCAGATAACCACAATGATGTGATCACTCACCTAGAGCCAGACATCCTGGAATGTGAAGTCAAGTGGGCCTTAGGAAGCATCACTATGAACAAAGCTAGTGGAGGTGATGGAATTCCAGTTGAACTATTCAAATCTTAAGTGATAATGCTGTGAAAGTGCTGCACTCAATATGCCAGCAAATTTGGAAAACTCAGCAGTGGCCATAGGATTGGAAAAGGTCAGTTTTCATTCCAACCCCAAGGAAAGGCAATGCCAAAGAGTGTTCAAACTACCTCACAATTGCACTCATCTCACGCGCTATCAAAGTAATGCTCAAAATTCTCCAAGCCAGGCTTCAACAGTATGTGAACAGTGAACTTCCAGATGTTCAAGCTGGATTTGGAAAAGACAGAGGAACCAGAGATCAAATTGCCAACATCTGTTGGATCATTGAAAAAGCAGCAGAGTTCCAGAAAAACATCTACTTCTGCTTTATTGACTATGGCAAAGCCTTTGGCTGTGTGGATCACAACAAACTGTGGAAAATTCTTTAAGAGATGGGAATATTAGACCACTTGACCTGCCTCCTGAGAAATCTGTATGCAGGTCAAGAAGCAACAGATAGAACTGGACATGGAACAACAGACTGGTTCCAAATATGGAAAGGCGTATGTCAGTGCTGTTTATTGTCACCCTGCTTATTTAACTTACATTCAGAGTACATCATGAGAAATGCCAGGCTGGATGAAGCACAAGCTGGAATCAAGATGGCGGGGGAAATATCAATAACCTCAGATATGCAGATGACATCACCCTTATGGAAAAAAGTGAAGAAGAACTAAAGAGCCTCTTGATGAAAGTAAAAGAGAAGAGTGAAAAAGTTGGCTTAAAACTCAACATTCAGAAAACTAAGATCATGGCATCTGGTCCCATCACTTCATGGCAAATAGATGGGGAAACAATGGAAACAGTGAGAGACGTTTTTTAGGAGGCGGCTCCAAAACCACTGCAGATGGTGGCTGCAGCCATGAAATTAAAAGACACTTACTCCTTGGAAGAAAAGCTACGACCAACCTAGACAGCATATTAAAAAGCAGGGACATTACTTTGCCAACAAAGGTCCATCTAGTCAAAGCTATGGTTTTTCCAGTAGTCATGTATGGATGTGAGAGTTGGACCATAAAGAAAGCTGAGCACCAAAAAATTGATGCTTTTGAACTGTGGTGTTAGAGAAGACTCTTGAGAGTCCCTTGGACTGCAAGGAGATCCAACCAGTCAATCCTAAAGGAAATCAGTCCTGAATATTCATTGGAAGGACTGATGCTGAAGCTGAAGCTCCACTCTTTTGGCCAACTGATATGAAGAACTGTCTCATATGAAAAGACTCTGATGCTGGGAAAGACTGATGGCAGGAGAAGGGGACAACAGACAATGAGATGGTTGGATGGCATCGCCAACTCAATGGACATGAGTTTGAGCAAGCTCTGGGAGCTGGTGATGGACAGGGAAGCCTGGCGTGCTGTAGTCCATGGGGTCACAAAGAGTCGGACACGACTGGGTGACTGAACTGAACTGAACTGATCATACTAATATCATTTTCCTGGTAATGGTAATAGATCAGTACTATAGCTATGTTTGATAAGGTCACTGGGAGAAGCTGAGTGAAGAGTACACAGGAATCCTATACTATTTGGGCTCTTCTCATGAGTCCACTGATATTTCAAAGTTAAAAAAAAGTATAAAATTCCTAAGCCAAATATAAAAATGATCATCATAACACAGACCTTCTCCTCAATACCATCCACACCTCCATGCTTTAGCCTCCAAAATACTAATTTGCAAAAGGGAGACAGATGAAGGGGCCAGAGACACTCCATGGTTTACCTGGGAATGCATTGGCATACTCGAATCTGTCAGTTTCGGGCATTAAGGGATGATCTCATTCAGCACATGAAAATTACATAACTGTGTTGCTCACAAGCAAGATGGCACCAGCTGCAAACCTCAAGCCCATCTTTATAGAAGAGACTCAAACCATTCCCACCAATGACTCCTGATGCAACCATAGGCTGCTGCTGCTGCTGCTAGGTTGCTTCATTCATGTCCAACTCTGTGCGACCCCATAGACGGCAGCCCACCAGGCTCCCCCGTCCCTGGGATTCTCCAGGCAAGAACACTGGATTGGGTTGCCATTTCCTTCTCTAGGCAGGTCACCATAATTCTCTGACTTTTGATTTCTTTAAAAAAGAGGAGAGGTGGAAAAAAGCACCCAATCCTTCAGAATCCAGGATTTAGGATGTGATTTGCTCAGGATTGAATCATCATTTCCTGCATCTTATTTTACATGCGTAATTCTAGAGCTCAGAGAGTCAACACGATCGGGATTCACAATTAGCCTTCACAGACTGCACCCCAAACAGCTGCAAAGCAGAAGATCCTATTGCAGAGAGTCTCTTTGATAAGACAACGAAAGTCATTTTATTCAACTGGCATCTCTTTCTCAGTGAGCCTATTTGTGCAATTTGAGTGTTGTGCAATTTAGTTATCAAGATTTCTTTTTTTTCCCTGTCCCCAGAAGACAAGGTCAAACATGATTAAACACATGTTCATATCTTCCACTGCCTTGAACAAAGGCAAAACCATGACTAACTCACACTGATTGAAAAAGGTTCTCTTATATCTGCACAAAACTTCCAGGTCCATTATACACCAGAAAAAAAAAAAAAAAACTAACTTTAAATGAAATTTTCAGAATCATGAATTTAGAAATGTTCCTTACTCCACTTTTAGGAATAAGAGGAAATTGTTCCCAAAACCTAGTTTAAGCTGATACCCACTCAACAAATATTTATTGAACTTCTTCTATACTCTAAACATGGTGCTCAGGGCCAGGAATATGACACAAGTGTGAACACTGTCCTCCTGAAATACAGTCAGATCTGGGAGAAAGACAAGAAGCCAGACAATCACAATGCGTGGAGGTAGGCAAGCGCTCCACTGGAGGAAGTGTAAGCTGGTGGTCTGAAGCCCAGTTTTTAAGAAGCTAGACTCAGCCTAGTGCTGATGTGTGACTCTGTGCAAGCTATCCAACCTCTTTGAGCCTCATTTTCCTTTTATTTAAACTTCATAATGCAAATCTGATCATGTAGACCAGTGCCTGCCATATGATAGACTCCCCATGGGCCCTTGGGGTCGGGGTAGGGACAGGGTGAGTAGCCATATATACAATGATACTTAACATTTGTACATTTTTAATGCTTTCTTTATTCCAGAAAGGATCTAAAACTGTTTATATGCATACATTATAGAAGGAAAAAAATTTTTTTTGAATGAGCTAATAAAAAATGTTGAGCAAAAGAAAATGAGAGTAGGAAATAAATCTAAAACCTAAGAGAACAGATGTAGCATTTAAGCTGACAGTTGTGGGCAGCTGGCCAAAGATTTGATCTTGAGCTTCCTGGTAGCCTGTGCAAAGAGGAAAATACATCAGTCACCTGACCCAGTCGCCTGCTTCTATAATATAAAAAACGAAGCAAGAGAGTGTGAGAATCACAATTCTTCCTGTTACTGAAAGCAGAAATAGGTCCTCCCTAGGATACTGGTTACCAAGGCAACCAGCATCTGCCACAAACCCCTCTTGGGATTATCCTAAAATGTTTCAGTTAACGATGAGGAAATATAAGAGCCACAGTGTAGGTTAGTGACAGGAATCCTGTGGGAAGTCAAAACGATTCAGTCCTGGTATCATCCCAGAGACTTACTTGGTATATCAAGAAATGTGCACATACCCTCCATAAGCTCTGCTCCCTTCAGTCAACTTTATGCAAAATAAGAAACATTAGCCGGTCCTCTAGTAGAGGGACTGTCTCCAGCTTCACTGAGTATGCTACCATCTGCTTTATTGTTCAGCCAAGTGGGCTCTCACAGAAGTGGGTCATGGGAATGTTCACAGACAGGCCAGGGAGAGTTCTCTTAAGTAGGTTTACAGTCCTTCCAGCACATCCAGGAGGAAGCAAGGTGAACCCTGAAATTCTAAGGAAGTGATGGTACACATGCCTAATATATGTACTCCCACGAGTAATGTCTCTCAGTATCTCCTTATGGAAACACAAACCTACTGCAGGGTGCGGGTTGACGCATACTCTGGGTGCTCAGTTGTGTTCCAGGCGGAGAGAGCAGCATGTGCAAAAGTCCTGGGGCAGAAGAGAACAGGGTGGCATAAGCAGGGCTGAAAGAAACCAGTACATATGGAAGAGGGAGCGTGGAGATGGAGCAAAGAGAGAGAGGGCAGGAGGGAGAGAAAGAGAGACAGAGTGTGTGTGTTTGTGTGTGTGGTACAAAATGAAGCCAGAGAGGGAGGGGCCAGAGCACACAGCCTGGTGGCCACACTGAGGAGTTTTGTCTCTGATCTAGGGCTTCCCAGGTGGCATAGTGATAAGGAACCCCCCTGCCAATGCAGGAGACATAAGAGATGTGGCTTTAGTCCTTGGGTGGGGAAGATCCCCTGGAGTAGGGCATGGCAACTCACTCCAGTATTCTTGCCTGGGGAATCCCACGGACAGAGGAGCCTGGTGGGCTACAGTTAGTTCATGCAGTTGCAAAGAGTTGGACACAACTGAAGCGACTTAGCACGCTGCTGACCTGAGAGCAATGGAGGGTTTTGAAAGGATTCTAAGCAGGAGGAACTGACCAGAGTTGCCTTCTGCACAGATCTCCTTGGCTGCAGCTGGGTCATGGATGGGAAGAAGATGAAGGGAGAGGAGGAGTTAGGGGATTGTGGCTGTGGCAGCGATGGCTTTGACTCAGAAGGAAAACATGAATGTAAAGATGCAATTTGAGAACTCACTGCTGCTGCTGCCAAGTCGCGTCAGTTGCGTCCGACTCTGTGTGACCCCATAGATGGCAGCCCACGAGGCTCCCCCGTCCCTGGGATTCTCCAGGCAAGAATACTGGAGAGGGTTGCCATTTCCTTCTCCATGAGAACTCACTATGCTATGCTATGCTAAGTCACTTCAGTTGTGTCCGACTCTGTGTGACCCCATAGATGGCAGCCACCAGGCTCCCCCGTCCCTGAGATTCTCCAGGCAAGAACACTGGAGTGGGTTGCCATTTCCTTCTCCAATGCATGAAAGTGAAAAGTGAAAGCGAAGTCACTCAGTCGTGTCCGACTCCTAGCGACCCCATGGACTGCAGCCCACCAGGCTCCTCCATCCATGGGACTCTCCAGGCAAGAGTACTGGAGTGGGGTGCCATTGCCTTCTCCTTGAGAACTCACTAGGAAGTGACAATAGGGAGGAAATCAGGAACATAAGGTTCTGTGGGTGTGTGGTTGCTGAATGGGTGAAGAAAAGAGGCCCTGGTGGGCAGAATGGAGAGTGTTAAGGACAGCTGGACAAGGTAGAGGTCAGGACTAAGTCTTCTGCAAAAAGCAGAGACCCTGAAGATAAAGGACAACAGTACTATTTCCTGTTGGTATCTATTCACCAATGACCTGAGGATTTGCAACCCAGGCCAGTGGACTCCATGAAAAGTAAAACTCTTCTCCAGGCTGCCAAGAAAGAGACAGATGGGAAAAACAAGGTTCTGAATAGTTTATTGAAAGAATGAATGATCAACCAAGTCTGGAGCTGCCTGGGACCTGCCATTTTAAAACTACAAGCCTGGATGATGGCCTGACCTCTTATAACTATTTCAGTTTTTGAAAAATATTTAGACTCTTAAGCTCAAAAAAAAAAACTTCATGATTTGTCTTTGTGATTATTATTAATCTAAGTCTTTTCTTCTCCATCAGAAAAAAAAATCTTGACTTTTATCTATATTTTTCATGCCTAATTATTTTTCTTCATCTATATTCCAATATGCTAAATATTATGATAATAAATCTAGATAATCTTTAGTCAGTTCCTTTTCTAAGCATACTAAGTGTTAATTAACACCCAGAATCCAAATGAAACCTCAGTGTTTTCTACATACTCACAAATAAGATGAAACAAGTTCCCTGGGGGCAGAATGGGGATAATTATCATTATTTATCAAATGAGATTATAAACGAAAAAGCACTTTTAAGCTAAAAAGCATTATACAGAATGTGAGCTGTTACCATGCGTTAAACAAAATTCCAAAGTTAAAAAAAAAATCTTTTAAAGCCCTCATAAAAGATTTATTTATTCTGATGGAAGGAGAAAGTTGGGTGTGTAAGATGGAGCTTTAAAAGGCCCTCACAAAGCTCAGGTTTCCTGTAGAATCTGAAAGCCCCCACTAGGCATTCATCAGCCACCATGAATTGGCATTCACAAGCCAATCATGAAGGCACACAGTTGCCAGGCCAAGATTTAAAGGAGAAGAAATTTCACTTCAAGCAGAAAGTGGCGAGACAGAGATGCCCTCAGGATAAAATCTTACAGGAATTGTCTCTCCCCCAGCCTGCTGCTGAAATATACCAACTGAGGAAGAATTTCCATTTCAAGTCTCACTTTCATTGTCACATGAACTGACCACAAGGAAGGTAGGAATTCAGGGCTGGGTCGCCTTAGATCAGCCACGCCCAGCACTCAGAGTCCCAGAGATGATCGGCCTGCCCTGAGGACTCTGGAGTCAACTAGGGTTACCTCCAAGCTGAAGGTGTTTTCCTCGGTGAGGAAAATGTCGGTGCTGAGATACACCATCTCCATTTTCCTGGAGAACTTGAGTCAGGCCCAGAGGCAGACTGTCTGACCATCCCAAAGTCAGGGATGTGAGAGCAGTGAGATCGGTCAACAGAGGTGAAGGAGGCCCAGATGCAATGATATCAGGCCGGGGACTTTCAAGGAGGAGATGCCACGTAGGTGTGATGGTTGCTGCCCTGACAAATCAAACATGCCATCTGCACTCAGAACAGTTGCCTGTAGAGGGTTAACCCATGGCAAGGCTCCCAGAGCGGGACCTCTGGAGAACTAGAGTCCAACGCTAAAACTCAGGGGAGGGAGGAAGCAGGCCAGCTGTGGCCCCCTCCCCATTCCCATTCATGCTGAGGGTTTTCTCCTTGCTGGCTTCCTATGGCCAGGTTTTCTGCTGTTACAAACATGAGCAAAACTAAGAAAAGGTATTCAGAGAGAAGCAGAGGAGAGAAATAGTACATATTTTAATATGTATTTATATAACATGTAATAATATTATGTATTTAAAATATATAATATTTTAAAGGGAGGGTAGATGGTTATGAAGAGATGAAAAGTGAGAGCGAACTAAAAGCGATGAATAACCCATAAGTTCAAAATGAGTCAGGACGCCAATAAGCAGAAGACAGGAAGAGTTTTTGCCTTATGTAGCGAGAGAAAAGAAAGGAGACTGAAAATAAAAAATGATTATCAGTCAAGGAAGCAGAAATTTAAACGATGGAGGGCAAAAGAGCTCGAAGATTAAGACAAATGGTTTAAAGCCGAGAGATGATAAATTAAAAAATGTAAAAGTAAGTGATGGGTGTAAGGATTAGAGACGGCATTAGAGACGGTGTTAGTAACAGAAGGCCAAAAAAAATTTTTTTTTAAATGAGGGAAATCTGTTTTAATCAATGTACTACTTTGCAAAGATAGTACAGAGAATTCCCATATACCTTTCATGCAGCTTCTTCCATAAACACAGTACCTCTGTCAAGACTAACAAATCAATGTTGGTACACTGCTATTCAGTAAACACCAGACTTTATTTGTATTTTCCTCAGTGTCCTTTTCTTCTCTGAGATACCCCAGTGCATTTAAGACAGACTACTTTTAAAAGAAAATTAAAACAAAAATTTCAAAATTATTCAGATATACTTGAAAAAAAAAAAAGAAAAAATAGGGATAGGAAGAAGTGACAACTAGTGGAACAGAATAAAAAGTACAGGAGTGGTCCTGAGTGAACGTAGGCACCTGACCAACAACAAGGCGAAATGGCAGATTCATGGGGCAAAAGAAAGCCTATTTGATAAGTGATGCTGGGAAACTAGCTACCCATTTGGGAAAGAAAAAAAGAAAGAGAGCTGCCCTTACACCATACATCAAAATCAATTCCAGGTAGACAGGACAATGTGTTTATGACTTCAGGGCAGAAAGACTTTATTAAATAAGATTTCTTAAAAGCAAGAGCCATAAAGGAAAGAAATGATACATCTGACTACATTAATGTTAAAATCTTCTATTCATCAACAGAGACAATAAAGTGAGAAGGCATGCCACAAATCAAGAAGATATTTGCCACACATATAACAAAGAATTAGAACCCAGAATATTTTTAGTCCTTAAAAATCAATAAGGTAAAAAATAAAAAGGAAACAACTCGTTAGGGAAAAAAAAAAAAAATGGGCCAAAGGCACAGAGGAGGAAACATGAGAGGTCAAAACACTTTTGAAAAGATCCTCAACCACACTGGCAACTGGGGAACCGCAAACAGAAACAAAGCCCAGATGCAGTTTTATTCTCACCACATGGGCAAAGGAGTTCAACAGTCTGGCCTAATGAAAGCTGGCAAAAATAGGGAGAATAGAGAACCCCAATGAACCACTGGGTGAACGTATTAATTGAGGCAGCCACTGTGGCCACCAATCATACATCCTCTGGTCGCGTGGTTCTCAGCCATGGGGTGATTTTTGCCCCTGGAGGAAGGTTGGCAATGTCTGAAGAGCTCCTGGTTTCTGAAATGTGCTTTTTGGGGGAATGGTTCTCCTGGCATTTCAGAGGGAGAGGCCATGGGTGCTGCTAAACATCCTAAGACAGACAAGACAGGCCCCACCACGAAAAATGACTCATCCTCAAGTGTCAATAGTTCTGAAGCTGAGAAACTCTGACCTTGAGTTGAAAGCTTCGGTAAAAAAGAAGGAAAAGGGACTTCCCTGGCGGTCCAGTGGTTAAGAATCTGTCTGCCAGTGCAGGGGACACAGGTTCGATGCCTGGTCTGGGAAGTTTCCCCATGCTGCGGGGCGACTAAGCCCATGTACCACAGCTACTGAGCCTGCACACCCAAGAGCCCGTGCTCTGCAACAAGTCACTGTGATGAGAAGCCCATTCAGAGCAACTGGAGAATAGTCCCTGTTCCCCGCAACTAGAGAAAATCCAAGTGCAGCAACGAAGAACCAGCACAGCCAAAAATAAATAAAGAGGGAAAAATATCCCAACATCCATCCACAGAGGAACGCATGCATTCACTGTAGCCTATTCATACAATGGAATATTACCATATTTCACTGGCTTTTAAGATGCTGTTGAGTGTAAGGTTATCAATTTATGAACCACTAAGATAGAAACATTACTTTGTCAACAAGGGTCCGTCTAGTCAAGGCTATGGTTTTTCCTGTGGTCATGTATGGATGTGAGAGTTGGAATATAAAGAAAGCTGAGCGCCGAAGAATTGATGCTTTTGAACTGTGGTGTTGGAGAAGACTCTTGAGAGTCCCTTGGACTGCAAGGAGATCCAACCAGTCTATCCTAAAGGAGATCAGTCCTGGGTGTTTATTGGAAGGACTGATGTTGAAGCTGAAACTCCAATATTTTGGCCACCTGATGTGAAGAACTGACTCATTTGAAAAGACCCTGATGTTGGGAAAGATTGAAGGCAGGAGGAGAAGGGGATGACAGAGGATGAGATGGTTAGGTGGCTTCACTGACTCAATGAACCTGAGTTTGGGTAAACTCCAGGAGTTGGTGATGGACAGGGAGACCTGGCGTGCTGTGGTTCATGGGGTCGCAAAGAGTCGGACACGACTGAGCAACTGAACTGAACTGAACTGAAGATAGAAAGAGGCTACCAATTATCTAGGACACAGTGCTTTCTTATACTTAAAACTTTTAAGTTTGATGTCACTTTAAAATATCTTTTAGGGCTTCCCTGGTGATTCAGTGGTAAAGAATCCACCTGCCAATGCAGGAGACACAGCTTCAGTCCCTGATGGGAGAAGACTTCACTTGCTGCAAAACAGCTAAGCTTGTGTGCCACAACTCTCAAGCCAGTGCTCTAGCGCCTGGAAGCCACAACTACTGAAGCCTGTCAGCCCTA
This sequence comes from Bubalus kerabau, assembly GCF_029407905.1. Lineage (NCBI taxonomy): Eukaryota > Metazoa > Chordata > Mammalia > Artiodactyla > Bovidae > Bubalus > Bubalus kerabau. The sequence continues at coordinate 61,620,092 of NC_073639.1, read as the reverse complement.
AAGCCCATGCTCCACAGTAAGAGAAGCCACCACAATGAAAAGCTCTGTGCGCTAGTTACAGAATACTGTAACTAGTGAAAAGCTCACAAATCAATGAAGATTCAGTGCGGCCAGAAAAATAAACCAAAAAAAAATTTATTAAAAAATAAATAAAATACCTTTTAGACTTATTTAGACATATCATATATCATGAGGCTCTGTTCTTACACCTTTCTGTGTAAGACTTTTTCAACTCCAAAGAAACTCAACTCACGTAAGACCAAAAAAGCAGAGGCCCTCAGAAGTGACAACGTTATGAAGAGCCATGTCTGTGTGCAATGCATGGACAGTAAATGATGACGGCCTGAAACTCTGCCAGGAGGAGAGCAACCAAGAGGTGCCAGAAACTGCAAGTCACAGCCCAGCTTCAGTGGTGTTGAACTGTGGGGGGACATGTGCGTCTTAGAGTTGGTGAAACACAGGATGTGACAGTATGAAAATGATCTACGATTATTTATATAGACCTGAATGCATCTAAAAACCAGAGTTTTCAAGGGGGAAAAGCCACAGAATATGTGAGGGACGATTCCATTTCTGTGAAGTCAAATTCATGCAAAACTATGTATTGTTTAGGGACTTGCATATGTGAGGTAGCCCACAAAGAAAAGCAAGACTGGTGAGACAAACCCAGGATGCCGTCAGTCCCTCAGGGGAACGGAAGAGGAATGCACATAAACAGGAGCCTGAGATACCCTATTCTCAAATTCAAGTTTGGTTTCCTGAGCAATATTATCAGGGCTGGGACTAGGGGAAGGACTAGGGGCATTAGCCTGCAGGAATTTAAGGAGGTGGCCAAAACACTCAGGTGTCAAGATAAAAATATTTTGATGCAGCATTTTGAACTGAGCGCAAAAAATCCACTAGAAACAAAATAGCCAACTTTTATATAAGCACTTACATGACCTTGCCTCCCTTGATACTCCCTGGTTTGAATAAAACTTTATTAACAAAAACTGACAGCTGGCCCACACACTGTAGTCTGTCCACCTGTTATCTTAAAATATTGCATTAAGCTTATAATATTTTTCTTTTGAGTGTATATAGATTGTAAACATACACATATGTATTATGTATATATGCAAATACACTATTTTTCATTTGGGATATATATTTTGTAAATATTTTACAGAAAGGAAAAAACAGAACAATACCCAGAACAACATTGGGCTGGGAGATCTCAACTGCAGCCACCACTCATCAGTCATTTTCAGTAAGATCAAAGGATGTTTTCTACCATGAACCCCAAACAGAGGGGTGGGGGGCTTCACGCAAACCTCTCTCAGGATGAGTGGATAAAGAAGATGTGGAATATATACATATATATGTATGTGTATGTGTGTGTGTATATATATACACACACACAATGGAATATTACTGAGCCACAAAAAATGAAATATTGCCATTTGCAGCAACACAGATGGACCTAGAAATTATGCTACTAAGTGAAGTAAGTCAGAAAGAGAAAGGCAAATATCATATGATATCCCTTACATGTGGAATCTTAAAAAAAAGCAAATGAACTTTTTACAAAACAGAAACAGACTCACAGACATAGAAAACAAAGGGAAAAGATGGGGAGATAAATTAAGAGTTTGGGATTAACATATACACATATATAAAATAGATAACCAACAAAGACCTACTGTATAGCACAGGGAACTACATGATATTTTGTAATAATGTGCAATGGAAAAGACTCTGAAAAAGAATATATATTGTAATATATATATAATATGTATAAATGTGTATACCTGAAACTAAGACAATATTGTAAATCAACTGTGCTTCAATAAATTTTTTTAAAGCCTCTATCAGCCTGCCTAGCAACTCCTTCAAACAGCCTTCCCCAATGGGGCAGAATTCTTCAGTATAGAAGCCACTTAGCCATCCATTCTTGAATCTAATCTTTATCATATTACTGTGTGGGGAAGTAGCAGAATCTTCACTTTCCAGTGGGGACGCTGAGTCTCAGAGAGGTTGACTAACCCTGCCAACACTGCACAGTGAGGGATCACAGGCCCCGGCTCACACTGGGGGGTTTCTAATCCTTCCAACACTCATTACATAGATGCCAGCATCAGACTCACATCCTTTGTGAATTAAGAGGCGCCATACCCAGTTCACCATCAAATCACCACACGGGGTGACAATAGGTACAAAGGGGCTTCCACTGAGGCTTTCTGGGCTGGGACAGTGGCTGATTCCGAAGAGTTTATTCCCACAGTGTTGCAGGCAGTATGGACACGTGCGCCTGAGGGTGGGCGGCAACAGCTGTGCCTAATTGGCTCCCACCCTCTCCTCCGCCAAGAGGCCCCGTGGGCTGCATGTCCAGACTCTCTTCTGTGGCAAACGGCCATCCAGGGAGCCAGCAGGCCATCTTGGGAAGCGGCACTAACTCTTTATGGTCACTAGGAGGCCATCTGCGAGGTGATCACTCGAACGCACTGATTGACGAGCAATTTCACAGCTGAGAAGAACTCATGTCATTTTCCCAAAAAGCACCCAGTTTACTCCCAGACCAATTATACAGTCACCAGGAGACTGACTCATGAGCATGACACTCACATACGTCAGGGCTGAAGATGTAGCCCTTAGAGGCGCCTGTTACTGTCCGGGGGCTGCCGGACAGAGTGCCCCAAACTGGGTGGCTTCCAACAGTGGAGAGGTATTGTCTCATGCTTTTACAGGCCAGAAATCTGAAATCACGACTAAACGCAATCTTTCCTTGTCTCCTTCAGTTTCTGGGGGTGGTCGTCAACCTTGGGGGCCCCTTTGTTTGCAGCTGTTCCCCTCCATCTCTGCCTCCATTTTCATGTGTCATTCCCCTTGTCGGTTTCTGCCTTGGTGTCCAAATTTCCCTTTTCTTAGAAGGATTACCAGTCATGTTGGGTGAAAGGCTTGCCCTGATCTTTTATGACCTCATCGTAACTTGGCTAATTATACCTGCAATGACCCCCTTTCCAAATATGAGCATGTTCTATCCTGGGGGGCTAGGACTACAACATATTTTTGATGGGATATCAATTCAACCCATAACAGACCCACCTGTCAGAGAGCTGCTGCTGCTGCTGCTAAGTCACTTCAGTCGTGTCCGACTCTGTGCGACCCCATAGACGGCAGCCCACCAGGCTCCCCCATCCCTGGGATTCTCCAGGCAAGAACACTGGAGTGGGTTGCCATTTCCTTCTCCAACGCATGAGAGTGAAAAGTGAAAGTGAAGTCGCTCAGTCATGTCCGACCTTCAGCGACCCCATGGACTGCAGCCTTCCAGGCTCCTCCATCCATGTGATTTTCCAGGCAGGAGTACTGGAGTGGGGTGCCATTGCCTTATCCGGTCAGAGAGCAGGAGATGCCATCAAAGGGAAGGGTGAAACAGCACAGGTGAGTCAGTGCCTGAGACCTGAGGCTTAAAAGCTTCCCTCAGCACTAAACCCCATACACTAAACCAAAATTCCGGATCTGGGCTCCTGTTCACCTCTTTTTCTCTGCCCTGCCTCATCCACAGGCTCCTGGGTTCCTGAAACCTGTCCAACTCTTTCAGCCCAGGCTGTTCTTTCTGCCTTAAATGGATGTCCATCACATTATCTGACTGGCCCCATCTAGCCTTCAAGTCTCAGCATAAACAGCCCATGCTTGTGGAAGCCTTCCCTGGCTCCTCGGCTGGACTAGACATCCCTGCTCTGCCCACTCCCATCATCATTCCTGTTTTAATTTGCATAGCATCCTGGACATTCACTCGCAGATTTCATCACTGCCATAGCTAGTGGCTCTTTATATCTGTTTTCCCCAGCAGTCTGGCTGCTCCGTGAAGACAGAGATCTTGAATGTCTACACATCCTCGTATCCCTGGTACCCACACAGGGAAAAGGCAATCTGAAATATTTTTGGTTGAATGGACAGATGGAGGAATGACTCTTGAAGAGATAGACTCATACGTTATACTATCAGAAAAGCCATAGTTTCTTAATATTTTCGAAGCTCCCTCTGAGACACCAGAGCCAGCTTTGTCCCATAAGGGAAAACGGAAAGGTGCTCTGGACCTCAAGGTAAACTAAGTCCTGACCCCAAGTCCTTCCTCCTTCTTGGTGACCCTGAGAAAGTCATGTCACTTCCCTGGGCTATGTTCTTCTCATTTTCAAAGTGAGAAAATAGGGGTTGTTACAATGAAGATGATGCCCCCAATACCTACTAGGTGCTAAGTCCATTCTGGGGTTGGTGGGGGATGGGAGGGTCTTTTTAATTCATAAGTGACATGAACCCTTGGGATGACTGGACCCCATTAGGAATAAGGAGTTGGAGAGAATGCTCTCTATCCTAAGGCCTCAGGTTTCCCATTCGAATCATTCAAAGAAATTTCTGAGATAGCAGTTCCAAATTGAATTTCAAAGAAGTATCTCCAAAGCCATCACTGAGGGGAGGGCCAGGACATGGAACATCAGGCTCCTTGGTTTACAAAACCCAGAACTTCTTCCCTTTCGTCTGCTGATTCATACAGTAAGGAGTTATATGAGCTTCTTTTTGAAGAAGGAGCTTTGGTTCAATAATATTAATAATCAACCTTTAAACTCCAATCTAGACAAAGAGTTCCTGACTTGAATTTTACGGATCAGAATATTTAATAAACAGGAGACAGCTTACAGTTAGCAATGTCTGTTTCTAAGAAAGGACACTATGTTAAAAAAAAAAATCACCATCTATAATTACCCATCATTTCACTTTAAAAAGGATATTTAATACCAAAAAATTTTGATGGATATTATCTCAAACTAAAGGAAATCAGTCCTGAACGAATATTCATTGGAAGCTGAAGCTCCAATACTTTAGCCACCTGATGTGAAGAGCTGACTCATTGGAAAAGACCCTGATATTGGGAAAGACTGAGAGCAGGAGGAGAAGGGGATGACAGAGGATGAGATGGTTGGATGGCATCACTGACTCAATGGACATGAGTTTGAGCAAACTCCGGGAGATAGTGAAGGACAAGGAAGCCTGGCCTGTTGTAGTCCATGGGATTGCAGAATCAGACACACCTGAGCGACTGAATAACAACAATCTCAAACTAAAAAGCTGCTTATTTAGCTCACTAACATACTTCGTGGAAACACAATTTGTTCCTTGTCCTTATTTCTTTTATCTAGCTGGAAGCCAGTTAAAAACAGCCCCAGGTCCCAAACTGGGGCATACTTCAAGGGTGCTTGTTCAATTCCCAGATTCCAGGCCCAGCCTCAGAGATTGGGATGGGAAAGAGACTCTTGAACAGCTGATCCATTTGAACCAATACAGGACCTTCCAGGGTCTCCTCTCACTCAACAAGAGGAGGTTCAGATGCTTCTGCATAGCTCCTGATTTTGTAAGCCCGTCACCAGCACTGAATGAACCTAAGAGGAGAACTGCAGATATTTGAAGCTCTCTGGAGAAGGCAATGGCACCCCACTCCAGTACTGCTGCCTGGAAAATCCCATGGATGGAGGAGCCTGGTAGGCTGCAGTCCATGGGGTTGCACAGAGTCAGACATGACTGAAGCGACTTAGCAGTAGCAGCAGCAGGACAGGTGTCCAAGTCTCCTCATTGGCCCTGTTGCCATAAGCTGATCTGTCTGTCATCCACCCCAGGAACCACAGTCCTGTCTGTCTTTCACACCTGTCCGCCCACCCATTTCCTCCACCTCTGCATATATGCTTTCGAAATCCCATGTTGCTGCCTCAGTGTCGGCCCAGCTTAAGATGCAGCAAAGAGACCAGATAATCTAACAGTAATCAGTGTGCTAGCAAGCAGGAACAGCAGTGGTGAATCATGGCCCCAGTAGGGGCCCAACACCTGTAAATCACATGGGTCACACTGCAGACCAAAACCTGTCTTCTATTTCATTCTAAAGCTTGAAACGAGAAGACAGTTCCCAGTATCCACAGAGATGACGTAGGTCTTCAGAAAATCCTACAAGAACTTACCTCCGCCTGTCTAGGATAGCTTCTGAATATGCTGGCCACTCCAGCTGGATCTGTGGTTCTTGATGTTGGCTGCACATTGTAATTACCCAGGGAGCACTGAAAAGTACTGATGCCTGGGCCTCACCTTCCAGTGACTCTGGTATCACTGGACAGGGGCTGCAGCCTGGGAATTAGGATTTTGAAAAGCCCTCCCTGCCCAGGTGACTGGGATGTACAATCAGGGTTGGAACCACTGCTGCTGCTGCTGCTGCTAAGTCACTTCAGTCGTGTCTGACTCTGTGCGACTCATAGACGGCAGCCCACCAGGCTCCCCTGTCCCTGGGGTTCTCCAGGCAAGAACACTGGAGTGGGTTGCCATTTCCTTCTCCAATGCATGAAAGTGAAAAGTGAAAGTGAAGCTGCACAGTCGCATCCGACTCCTAGCGACCCCACGGACTGCAGCCTACCAGGCTCCTCCGTCCATGGGACTTTCCAGGCAAGAGTACTGGAGTGGGGTGCCGTTGCCTTCTCCATGGAACCACTGAGTTCCTTCTTATTTCATGGCTGACTGAAGGGGAAAAGATTCCTGACACCCTCTGAAAGTGGGAATCTCAAGTAAACAGAAAGGGAAGTGGAACTCATCAAATAGTTTCATGCTCTTTTTCTGATTTACTAATCATTCATATTTCCCCTGGCTCCTCAATGAGGAGAGAAACAAGTGAGAGACTGAATCACAGGTACTCAACCCACAGACAGTTTTGTAGGAGCAGTTATTGCTCTTGTCTGCTCAGTATCCCTATTCTGGATGTTACATCACCCTGGTGTTCCCTGGAGATCTACCCCCTTAACTGCAATCCAGTTGGTTCAAGGGGTTGATGCACTTAGATCTATAAGGATGGAAACCTGGGCCAGCCAAAGGCTACCATGAAGGGACAGCCTACCTGAGAATGAAACCCATAAAAAGGAAAGCATAATGTGAGATGAGAGACAAAAAGAACATGATCTGATGACACTGGCTTCTGGACCCATCCATCCCTGAAGACCTTGTTTATGTCTAGGCTTTTTTTCCCCCAGTACCTACACCAGCAACTTCCCTTTTATCTTCTGAAGCCAGTATGTGGAAGGTCTCTGCATCAGAAAAAGCCCTGATGAATGCAATCTTGGAGGCGTCTAAGCCAGATACTCTTCTTTCACCAGCAACCCCCACTCTCTTTTGTTAAAAAAAAAAACAAAACACTTTTTTGTCCAGATTCTATGGGATTTCAAAAGGAAGTGAAACTGGGTAAGTAAGGACTGTTTCCTCTGTCTAGACACCTGGGTTTCCCAAACCATGTATCTGCTCTTGGGATTAAGTTTACATATGAGCAGAGGCTGTACTGGCCCTGGTGCAAATCTTGATTTCATAGTCTGTCTCTCCACTCACTGTCACTGGAAACAGAATCCCGTGCTGCTTGGAAGGGGTTATGAACGGCAATCACCCCAATGCGGACGAACTGAATGGTGGGTATGGCAGCCCTGACAGAGGAAATGGGTCCTGGATTAAAGCCCTGGCTTCTCATGAGGACCAACTGTGAAGTGGCCTCATTAAGTAAGGTGGGTGCAGAAGCCTCACCAAAAACCACACTGTTTTGGTTCTTCCTGTAATTCCAAATCCATCACAGAAAACAACTGCAACTCATGGAGCATTTGTGTATGTCTGTGTGTATATGTATATAACGTATATAACATATATATGAGTGTTATATATAACATGTACACATATTAGTAACATTATATAAATAATAATTGCTGATACTTATTGCCTGCTCACCATGTGCCTGACCCTGTGCTAGCCGTTTACAGGCATTCTCTCACGTAATCTTAAAACCACCCTATGAGGGAAGCCCAAATGTTCTCTTAACTTTGCAGATGAGAAACAGCAGCTCAGAGACCTCACTCGCCCAAGGTCTCCTAGCCAGAAGGGGGCAGAGCTGGGAGGTGAAAACAGGTCTTGTTTAGCTTCCAAGTCTGAGCCCAAGTTAGCCCACCCCCTGTTTTATAAATAAAGTTTTATTGGGACACAGCCCTGCCCCTTTGGTTACATAAGGCTATATTCATGCTACTATTGAAGAGTTAGTAGTTGAGACTGTTGACTTGCAAAGCTGGAAATATTTGCTCTCTGGTCACAGAAAAAATTGCTGAGCCCTGGCCTAAATACTCTGTGTCTCCTGGGGTTTCCAGAAAGTGCTGAGGCCAAATGCAGCATGGAAGGCTTGGGGAAACAGAAAATAATGACCCTGGCTGGAAGCAGGCTGAGCCATGCCAATTAGCATCTAAGGACCTAAGATTCCAGTTCTGTCATGATGGGATCAGCAGTGGGATTCACCAAGAAGAGGCAGGCCAGCCCCTGCCCCAGACAGGACCCTTCTGCCGTCTACCCCTACGATTTGTAATGAATCCCTAAGAGACAGGCACTTTGGGGTTTTTTCTTGGGGGGGTGGTTAGTCGTCCCTCTCTCCAGCCCCCAAGCCACCAAATCCAGATCACCTCTATCAAGGAACGCAGCACAGAGTGGCTGGAAGAGTCAGGCTGGGAAGGTGGGTAACTGGAGACAGCAGGGTGAGGAGAGAAAGACAGTGGAGAAGAGAGAGAGGGGATGTCAGCAAGGGGTAGGGCATGGAGGGGGACTCAAAGTGTGAAGGTGACACCACGGGAGAAAAGAGGAGGGTGACAATGTTCCCAGGGGAAACCAACAGAAAAAGAGGCTGACCAATCCAGAGAGACAGACAGGATGGAGAAAGAGAGGGAGGAGAGAAAACAGAGAAGGGAGGAGTTGGGGGCAGCACCGTGGCCTGGTGATGCCCTGACTTTTAGCTGAGGGGAGAATCGCTTTAACAGGGGTCTCGGACAGAGCAGCGTGGAGCACAGTGAGACACTTGTCACTCGTATCCCAGCTGAGAAGAAAGTGCCTGGAATGAAACACAGGTGCCCAGATCCTGCCTGGACGCTGGTGGGGTGGGGCATTCAAGCAAGGGTGTGCACCCATGACCAGTAAGACGGTGTGCCCAGGCCAGCAGGGGTGGGGCGGGGACAGGTCCACCTGAGGCCCAGGAGGCAACGGGCGACTCTCCCCGTTGAGAAGGAGTGTGTACATGGTCAGTTACTAGGTCGTGTCTGACTCTTCATGACCCCATGGACTGTGGCCTGCTAGGCTGCTCTGCCCACGGGATTTTTCAGACAAGAATATCGGGGTGGGTGGCCATTTCCTCTCCCAGGGGATCTTCCTGACCCAGGGACTGAAGCCATGTCTCCTGCATCTCCTGCACTGGAGGGCAGACTCAACTGCTGAACCACCTGGGAAGCCCCACTCAAAAGGAGTAACAGATAAAATGTCTGGGAGGAAGATGAGAGTTATCAGAGCTACATCCTAGAACAGGATGTGTCATGTGAGTGATGGAAAAGGTCATCAGGAGGGGAGTGGGGGGGCACAGTCCTGGGGATGAGAAGAGTGGACTCTATGTCTGTGAAAAGAAAACCTTCTGTTGTTAGAATTAGCAAAGGACATGTCATTTAAGGCAGGTATGGGCACAAGGACCAGAAAAGCCCACAAGGACTAAGTCGCTCAGTATCACACTTTACTCGTCCGGCATTCAATCAGTAGTGATGGTTCCATTCAGGTGTGGTGTGGGTGGCGGGGGTGGTTTAGACCGATGTCCAGCAGAAACCAGGGAGGATCAAAGCTGACTGAAACCCAAACCCTATATGATAGTATTGACGACCACAGAAAAACAGGTCTAAGCAACAGGCACAGTGCTCAGCTTCCTTTTATTTCAAATCCTAATAACCAGTCCATGAGCAAGACCTATTAGGCCCATACTGAAGATGGGGAAACTGAGGCTCAGAGATGTTAGGTAATAAATGGCAGAGATGAGATTCAAACCCAGGTTTGTCCAACTCTCCATCCCATGCCTGGCTAATGCCAAGATGCTATGGCTTCAAATTGTGAGTGGAGCTGAGTCTCCACCCGGAACCATGGGTTAACCTTCCCTGACAGGCTGTGTGCTTCCTGGAGACCCCACCACAGGAGTGTCAGAGGGATAGAAAAGAAATTCCTTGCCAGGGATCACTGAGAAATACAGCCCAAGGGAGACCCTCAGAAATAGGAAAGAGCTTTCTGTACAGTAGTGGAGACAAGGCCCCACTAACTTGGATCATGAACTAATTTGGCCAGAAAGATGCTCCTCAAAGCTTTTGAGGACAGGGACCATTGTTGCTCATTTCTACTCTAATGGGCACTGATTGTCAGCTTCCCCAGCATTCATGTTCCCTTTTTAGGCAAAAAGATTCCATTTCTAAGCCCCAAAGTAAAAATCACAGCTCAGGATTAAACAAGTTTCCACCCCATTTCCCTGACTCCACTGATTGGTTCAGAGGTGAGCACATGGTCATGCTGGTTGACTCAGTGAATCTCAGACTTAAACAATCTTACTCCTTTACTATGGACCAGAAGAGGGAAGGGACTGGAACTTCTGAGGCCATATAGTCACCACATGAAATCCTAAAAGTGAAGCCACCCTGGAGAGGAGCAGAGCTGAGAGATACAGAGTCCTGACATGAACTGAGCCCCTAGATCTAACCATGCCTGAAGCTCACACAACCCCTGGACTTTTCACTTACATGTGCCAATAAATCACTTTCACAGTTAAAAAAAAAAAAAGCTCAAATTTATTTACTTTCACTTGTAACAAAGCCATATGTCCGAACAACCACTATTATGAAGCAATAAAGACCTGCTTATTTTCTGATTAACAAAACAGTTTTTGGCAGAATTTTGCTTGGCCACCTGTTTCTCTGGTCAGGAAAACCATCCATAAAATACAGAGACTGCATTGAAGTCTAGCAACTTCAGTTTCTGCCTCAGTGATGCCAAAATCATCCAGCTCAGCAGCTCTGAAGGGCAACAAGCAGAATCTTTTCTACTTTGCCTTCAAGGTCCTGGGTAGCTATAGACTCACAATGTTGGCCACAAAGCGCATGATCAAAATTGGTACTGTCTGTTCAAAAATATTTATTTGTGTAGGAGGGGCTGTTGGTGGGACAAAGGCACAATCAGACACAGGAACAGGATGTCCGTGCTGACAATGTGTACCTGACTGAGGATCAGGACTCACTCCAAGAGGCACAAATGACTCCCCCACCCAGTTCCAAGTGCCAACCACTTACCAACCAATTTTTGCTGCCATAGTTCCTGGTGAGAGCAATCATAACAAAAGGTCTAAGGCTGTCCACACTGCATGCTGAGCCCAAACTGTTTGTGCTAAGGCAGGAATTACAAAATATATGGGCACATCAGAGAAGGAGTTGATAAAAACCCAATAGTGGCCTCACATGAAACGTACATATCCACACGCGTGCGCGCGCGCGCACACACACACACACACTCCACACATCATCAGCCCTTCATACATATAAAATACATTGCCTTTTAATCAAAGGCACTGTTCCCTTCTTCTGTGGCACTTTCAGCACAAAACTTTATAAACTTCAGTTTTCCATCCATCTTGGTGTAACAGAGAGAACCATTAGCTGGGCATCAGGAGACCTGGGTTCAAACCCAGCTCTGTATCCCTGGGCAAGTCCTTTCCGCTCTCTGGTCTCATTTTCTACATCTGTAAAAACAAGGGCTTGGACTTGGTTATTTTTGTGGCACCTACCTGTTCTGACCTCCGTGATTCTAGAACAGAGGTTAAAAACTGGGAAACCCAAGACCAAGTAGGACCCACTTGTGGGACTATTTAAACTGGTTCACACACGATTGAAAGATTTTTCACTGGGTGCTTAGATTTTAAAATTTGGAGCTTTCTCATCAACATCATGGTCTCAGACTGTCTTTTTTTTTTTTAAAAAAAAGCTAAAGGTCTGGCAGCCCTGGCCCACAGAGAATAGGGCTTCACTAAGTAAAACACAGCTCCACTTGAGTAGAAGTCCCACCAAAGCTGCACAGCTCAAGTCTAACCACAATGAAACATCAGACAAACCTGAACTGAGGGACATTCTGTTATGTGGCTGGTCCCTACTCCTCGAAAATGTCAAAGTCAAAATGACAAGGGCTAAAGAACTGTCCAAGGTCAACAAAACAGCTAAACGTAGTATGTGACCTCAGATTGGATCCTGCACCAGAAAAGAAAAATGCTATAAAGGATGCTACTGAGACAAACTGCTGAAATTGGAAGATGGTCAGATGAAAGTCTTGATTCAATACCAAGTTTACTAAATCTGGTAACTACGTGTGGTTATGTAAGAGAATATGCAACCTAGTCTTAAATGGTCCACAGAAAGGAGAGAGAGAGAGGGAGAGAGGGAGGGAGAGTGAGGGAAAGAGAAACTGAGGTTGGCGGGGGGGAGGTGATTGGAGAGAAGAAGCAAATGTAAAGAAATGATAAAAACTAATGACTCTGAGCTAAGGGGGTACAGGAAACTTTTGTATTGTTTTTGCAACTTTTCTGTAAGCTTGAAACTATTTCCCAAAAAAGAGAGAGAGAGATAATCAAATGTTCAAGTGCAGAATACCCTGAAGGGTTGGTGAAAATACAGAAGTCTGGACCCTCCCCAGAGGTGCTGATTCAGTGGGTCTGGAAGGAGAAGAGTAAGAATTTGCATTTCTCACAAGCTTTGGGATGGTGCTGGTCTGAGACATGCTTTGAGAACAACAAAGAGTTTATAACCTAGCTTAAATTGTGTGAGTCCAGCAGCAGCAGCAGCAGACACAGAAAGCATTTTTCAAAAGCAGGACCGGGAGAGGGATGATGCAAGGGACAAAAGTCCTCATTATGAATCTTTCTGTACCATTTCACTTGCTCCCAGGTGCACACATCTGAGAGCCTATAAAGCACCCACAGAAGCACCTGCCTGGCAAGTGGCAGATGGTCAGTAAGTGTTAGCAACCTGCTGGGACCTCAGTTTCTAAAATACCGCAAAGATGCCAGGTGGCATGGGACATGGGCGCTTCCTGGGTCTCTTGGGTGCAGGTGTGGGGAGCAGGACTTCCGCTGGCTCACTCTAGGGGAGAAAAGTCCTTTGGGTCACTCGTATGGGATATCATGTCTTCCCCTTGGATATGCCACCACTGAGCCAGGTCAGACTCAAATTTCTCAAAATTTCTCCCGATTCTGAGATGAGAACATGGTTCAGGCAGTCAAATTTTGTCAAGGCACGCGCTCCTCTTCCCCCTCTTCCAGGGGGTGGCGGTAATGAACCTTGGCCTCAAGCCTCATTAAACCCCATTATATAATGCACCCCCATCCCGAGTCTCTTTATAACCCTTCCAGTGGCTGGTCTCTTGGGAGTCCGCAGCTCGGCTTCATCAGTCTTTATTGCTACCTGCGGCTGCCTCCCTAACAAACTGGGCTTCTGACTCATCCCCCCAAGGCACACGAGGCCAGGCCCTTGGCTGAGGGTCAGCTGCCTATTGCTGTGTCTCTGGAACAAAGAACAGGAGCTTCTTGGAAAAGAGATGAGAGGGCACAGTGAGACGGGGCAAGGCGAGGGCATGCTGTCCTTCAAACATCTGGTGAAGGACAGTATTTCATAAGACCGGGGTCTCATATCCAACTGCAGCTGGTGTTCAGGGCCAAGATGGGGATGTCCAGGTATCATCAGTCACGTGTTCATTCTGGCAGCTGCTGCCCTGAAGTACCCACCTACCCAGCCAGACAGCTAATAAACACCCCTAAAACTGCAGGTGGCAAAAGAAGTCCCCCTCACCCCTCATCTTCTACCAAAGATGTTCAGGATGATATCTTTTGGGTGTGTTCTGCAGCTGCCTGCCCCCCGCCCACAGGGATGGCCACTGCCTGGGACAATGGATCCCCTGAATATACAGACCGGAGGCTGGTGGGGTAACAGTCTGCTAGCCAGCATGGGTGCTGATTGTTGAGCAAGCACTGTGCTCTGGTGGAACAAGAGGCATCCTTGGAGCAAGACTGGCCCCCATCACACAGTCTCCCAATGAGGCAAGGGTGCCAGAGAAAAACTTTGAACAAGGTAAGCTCCCTACTTGCTGAACAAAGAAGTTTCAGTGGGAAAGGTGTTGCCATTTCACATGCCAGTGTTGCAGATTTGGCGGATTCTGAATGAGAGCAAACTCCATCCCATTCCTGGCCTGTGACCTTGGGGCGGTGACTTAAATCTCTCAGCCCCAGCTTCTTCATCTGTAAAATGGGCATCATAATAGGAAGCCTGGTGTGCTGTAGTCCACGGTCGCAAAGAGTCAGACATGACTGAGCGACTGAATTGAACTGAACTGAAGAGTACCTACCCAATGGAGGACTATGAAGCTTAAACAAAACAACAGAAGTAAATTGCTTTGCCTGAATTGATGAAGCTTGGGACATTGTCAACACACAATAAATGCCGACTGCTATTTTTATCGTCATTTTCCTCATTGTTACAAGCTATTCCATCACATAATGTACAGCAAGAGCTCCCCAAGCGACCCTTCATTGAGACTTGGTGCTTTAAGTTCTGGCCCCCATGCTAGGAAATTCACACGATTTCCTCATTTTACCCTCACTACCATCTTTGCTGGGTAGAACTAGACCCACGGGGTTCAGTGATGTGCCCAATGATACGTCAGCCACCACTTGGTTGCTATAATCCCCAAATCACTTCCACCATCCGGTACTGTTCCCATGTAGGCAGCAATTTTTTTTTTTTCATCTGAAGAAGCTTTATAGGGATCATAGAGGCTACTTGAACTGAGTCAGCTGGGGGTCAGAGATGCCCTCCAAAGTGCCACAGACACACAGCTTATTGGTCCAAAAATGGTCCATGGGTGGAAGGCATCCAATGAGACAATACAGGGGCAATGTGGCATGCATGAACGCAGCACGGAGTAAATAAATACAGCAAGGATGGAGAGGTAAGTGATGGTTCTCTCCTTCTCTGAGAAGCAGGTTCACTCCTGGGTCAGCATCCTCCATGCTGAGCAGTAGTCTGATATCTGGTGTTTTGTCCATGGCTAATCTTAGAGACGGATTCCTCAGGAGCCAGGACTCCTTCTACTCTCTCCTCCCTTCCCCTGCCCATCATCCCCAGACCAGGGAAGCAGGGTGAGCCCCAAGGAGGTTAAGTCCTTCTTGCAGCTCATTCGAGGTGGCTAGGCACCCCGGGTCCAAGGCCCGGCCACTCTGCAGCCAGAATGTTCCTAATGCTGACTCCCGGCATTACCATCGGGGATAACAGGACGTAGGATCTCCGCCCTTCACAGCGCAGCCACAGCCAGAGCTGACAGTGACAAACGGGAGGATGGACTCAGCCTGGCAGGGACAGCGCCTCAGAGGTTCCCTCAGCCGGGTCAGGGGAGGAAGGCTGGCACTGGGGCCCAGAGGCCGGAAGTTCTCCTCTGGAACTCAGAGTGGCGTGAGAACAGGACCGTCAGTAGTATGGGGGAGCCGGTGCCTGCAGCTGTGTGCTCCCCATAGCCCTGACCCAGAGACTCCCAAACCAGCATTCTGAGTGAGTCAAAATATCTGCCTAGAAAAGCCGCTCTGCATACTCCCTGGGTTAGCCTTCGAGTTCCTGAGCTCCGGAATGGACCTGCATGGAGTCTTATTGTACAGTTGGGGAAACTGAGACCCAGAGAGAGAAAGGAAGACGGGATGCAGGTTAGAGTTTGCGTTTGAATTCAATACCTATAATGTGGTCAAGATCACTCACCTTTCAGAGCCTCAGTATCCTGATCTGCAACATGGGAATAATGATACCTGCCCCCAAGGAGTGCAGTGCATCTGAACTGTGACAATGCCACTGACATGCCCAGCAAGGACAGCGGTCACACGGGCCACGTGACAACAGTAAGATCCAGTGGAGAGCTTCTCATTTCCTGATCTGGGGCCTCTTCCACCAGGCTGCCTCTGCTTCTATTATTTGTTAGGATCATCGAAAATACGACTGGTCCATGGGAGTCCAGCTAATACTTGGGTTACACACTTGCTCTCTCCCTGAGACTCAAATGCTAGCTTTCTCCTTCCTGGGAGATCAGGGAGGGGCCTCTCTGCATACAAGGACCAGGACTGTCCTGAGAGAAAATTGTGCTTCTAGGGCCTCATAGTATCGGGAGCTGATTTTAATTCAGGATGACTCTGCTCCTGCCCACGGGCAGGCAGGGAAGCGTCTCCTCCAGATGGAGACGGGGGCAGGCATGAAAATGGGAAACTACGGTGAATCCTTGCAAAACTCTGGGGCAGAAGCAGGGGTCTGAACGTGCAAGTCTGACGGCTGTTTTTTTTTTTTTTTTTTTTTTTAAGGTAAGATCGAGATATTTCTCCTCTGGCTGGAATTAAAGTCCAGGGCTATGGTCAAACCCTTTGAGGCAGCCATGCTGACATTCTCTCATATGATGGCGATGCCTGAAGACAGATGGCTGCCAGAGGCAGTGCGCAGCATCACGCCAAGGTAAATTCCAGGCACTCTTAGGGCCAAAAGGGAGTTGGGTTGGGGGTGCTGGGGTGACCTGAAAGGCATTTAGCTACAGCCTCAAAATTAATCATGGAGGCAGAGGATGGAAATGACTCTAGGAGAAGGAGACAACAAACATCAGAATAGCAACTGCCATTATGAGGCGCTTACTGTGTGCCAAGTACTGTGCAGGCAGCTTGACAAATCTGAGCTCATCCAGTCCTCACAAACATCTGTGATGTGAAGCTATTGTGTTCCCATTTCACAGATTATGGAAACTGAGGCTCAGAGAGGCTCTTAACTTGCTGGAGGTCAGCACACTGCTCAGAAATAACAGAGCTGGGGCTGGAACCCAGGCAGCCCCCTCCAGAGCCATGACGCGCTGCCCCAGTCGGCTGCCAATACTCACCGCAAATGTCATCACCCCTTTCCCTTGACCAGGCTCACCTCAGGCCCACCCACCATCATGGAGTGTCTCTAATCCCTCTGACAGTGATTTCTCTTGACAAATTGATAAACTGGCTTTCTGGCGTCGACGTGCGTCGTGAGCACTATTTTAGTTTGCTTGATTCAGGGCCTGTAGCCTTGGGCACCTAGATAAGCCAGGCTCTGGAGCCTCTCCTGATGTCCACACAAGTCTCTTCTGGTACCAGACCCTCCACTGAGTCCTGCAGTGGACTCAGGAGACACATGTGTGGACTGTAGTCTGAGTTCACCGTTCTGCTCTGGGCCAACCATCCAGCTGGGGTAAGACAGAGCTTCTGAACCTGACAGTCCTGACTCCAAACATTTGTGTTGGACATTCCATCTGCAGTTTTCCAGGGAGAGAACTAATAGACTGCATCCAATCCTTAACAGGTCCATGGGCTCCCTAAAAAGAGTTTTAAAAACCTTTATGTAAAGATAAAGAACAGAATCCCACATTTAGAGAAAGATGTCCTGAGGGGTATCTGAGGAACTTGGTTACAAAATCAGGCATGATGGTTAAACTGGTATACTCTGGAGTTAGAAGGAATCAGATTCAAATCCTGACTCAACTACATAGCTGTGTGACTTTAGGCAATTCTTTGATGTCTCTGGGGCTCAATTTCCTCATCTATACAATGGGAATAATCCATGTGTACCACTGATTGTTGCAAGAACTAAACGACATCACACATGTGTCTGATTAGCACATACTAGTTACTCAGTGAGCATCATTTATCACTTATCAGAGTAGCAACACATGGACACAGTCTGGCTGTATTAAGGGCAAGGGGTTATTTCTCCACATTCTAGCACCCCCTCCTCTTCCCAAGTTCCCAAGCAATAAAGTTGTTGTCTTGGCTGGAGGACTGGTTGAGCTTTTTTCAGGGGCTCCCCTCTGACCACATCTGTGCCTGCTCAGCAAAACGGGCCTCTGGGCAGAAAAGATTAAACACCTTCTGAGACTTCATCCTTGATCACCAGAAAGTTCCATTTCTGCCCCTAGGAATAACCACTTTGCCACAAAACTCATGACAGCAGAATGTAAGCCACCCCAGGCCCCGCTCAGCCCAGTGTGAACGAAAATCCATCATGGAGATGTAAAGGTTACACGCATCCACTGGTGTGGGGGAGAAAATTACAAAATTAAATCAAAGACGCCTTAGCCCATGGTGTCCAGGGAAAATCCTGTGACCGGGCAGCTGAGAAGCAGAGGAAAGAAAGGACTGCTGTTTCCTGTAATGTCCTGCAAGTTTGCTTCTCGCTGTCATCCCTACACATCTGCAGGCACACGGGACCAGTGACAACAGCCGCCCAATTACACCCCCTTTTCTCCGAAACCATCCGAAGGGGCGTTGAGTGGCGCAGGGGGTGGTGCCTGGCGGAGCGCGGATGAGGCGTATTTTCACGGAAGGAAAAGCAGAGGGCGCGCCCCGGGAGCGGAGGGCAGCAGGTGCAGCCACCCGGGTACGGGTGCAGAGGACTTACTTGCGGAGAAATTGGCCTCGGAGTGGACGGGAGGGGTGGAGGGCAGGAAGGGCGCATGTCCCACGAAGAAGGAGCGGAGGGAGCGCTCGGACAGCAGTGGGGAGCGCTGCTGGGAGGGGATGTTCTCACAGCTGCCCACGCTGCTGTGGATCTTGAGGTTCAAGGGCTTGCTTTTCTTCTTGGCTCTGAAAAGGAGACAGAAAGAGAAGAGGGGAATGTATCCCTACACACACACAAAGACAGCCGGGGGCCCTATCTCCTTACCATAGCACTCTGCACCGACACCCCATCTCCACCTGGCCTTGCCACCCTCTTCCGCTTTCCCTGCTGAGGCTCCCCACACTATATTCTGTGCTGTTCCTCACCTCCAGTCCATGGCTTACACTGTTCCCATCGCCTGAAAGACCCACTCCTTCTTTGCCTGGTTGACCCCCACATGTCGTTTATAACTCTGGCTCTCATGTCCTCTCCTCCAAGAAGCCTTCCCTGGCACCCGTAGTGCATCCCAGCCAGGGTCGAGTGTTCTTCCTCCAGGAAGCCTTCCCTGATACTCCCCATTTCCTCCTAGTTTTGGTTGGTGCTCCTCCTCCACCCTTCTAAAGTAGTCTCTATGTATCTCTGTGTCTGCACTTTCCTATTTTTTCCAAACTTATTCATGTAGGCTTTGTCTGGCTTCCCAGGTGGCACGGTGCTAAAGAGTTTGCTTGCCAACGTAAGAGACATGGGTTCAATCCCTGGGTGGGGAATATTCCCTGGATTAGGAAATGGCAACCATTCCAGCTTTCTTGCCTGGGAAATCCCATGAACAGAGGAGCCTGGTGGGCTACAGTTCATGGGGTCACAAAGAGTTGGATACAACTAAGCTTGCCCGTGCATATACATGCACACACACACTGTCTCTCCCACGTGGACTGCGGATCTTTGAGGGCAATGATTTTGTACTGTTTTCGTTTTTCTGTCTTTGGCAACCAGCACAGAGCCTGACACACAGTCGGTGCTCACGAAATACTTGTTAAATGATCGCTCTGGATGGACACTTAGCAGACGGCATTTGAATTCTCCTGACTGTGGGCTCTTTGGAGGGTTCGACCCCGTCATTACTGTTGTTGGAACTCTCAGCCCCTAGCTCAGCCCCAGCTGAATAGAAGGTCCCTCTTGGGCTGGTTTTGAAATGTTTCTGCCCTTCCCCAGGAGCTCATGTGATCAGCTGAAGAGAGTTTGGTTTAAAACTGCACCGAAAATTACCCTCACTTCTCTCCCCCTCACCTCCCCCCACCCCAGTGTCCTGTTCAGGTGTGGCAAGGAGTTGGGCGCCCTCCTGTGGTCAAAGCAAACCCGCCTTGCAGATTTTCACAGCTCTGGACAGAGGGCGGGAGAGTGTTAATTTTAAGAGTGGAGGCCTCCCACACAGGCAGCCCAGAAGTCACCCTCTCCAGGAGGTCTGCTGCTCCTCAGCTTTAAGGAGTTCTAGCAGTGCCTGCCGAGTCGCCCCCTTGCAGCACCTGCGTTGGCAGCCTTGCTTATTATCCCTCCAGGGGTCAGCAGCAAGGCCTCTTGTTAGAATGGCAGGCGGCGTTGGCTGGCTCACCCTGCCCGTGGTTGGAGATGAGAGAGGGATAGGGCGCGGCATTTCATTCCACATGAGCGTCCAGCCGTGAAGGTTCAAAAAGGCGTCTGCACAGAGGGAGTAGGAGTTAAATTCACACAGGTTTTGGGGTCAGGGGGAGGACTGGAGCTCAGGTCCTGATTGTAACCTCAAGAAAGAGATCCCACCGTTCTGTGCCTCAGTTTCCTCGCCTGGAC
Organism: Bubalus kerabau; assembly: GCF_029407905.1. Lineage (NCBI taxonomy): Eukaryota > Metazoa > Chordata > Mammalia > Artiodactyla > Bovidae > Bubalus > Bubalus kerabau. The sequence goes on along the minus strand of NC_073639.1, from coordinate 61,599,933 downwards.
CATGGGGGTAAATAATAGCACCTATCTAAGAAGGAAATCGTGATACGAATACTTCTATGAGATCACGTGCATGACACGGGATGCAGCACAGAATGAGGATTCAGGTTCAGTTCAGTTCAGTTCAGTCACTCAGTCGTGTCCGATTCTTTGCAACCCCATGAATTGCAGCACGCCAGGCCTCCCTGTCCATCACCAACTCCTGGAGTTCACTCAAACTCACGTCCATCTAGTCGGTGATGCCATCCAGCCATCTCATCTTCTGTCGTTCCCTTCTCCTCCTGCCCCCAATCCCTCCCAGCATCAGAGTCTTTTCCAATGAGTCAACCCTTTGCATGAGGTGGCCAAAGTACTGGAGTTTCAGCTTTAGCATCATTCCTTCCAAAGAACACCCAGGGCTGATCTCCTTTAGAATGGACTGGTTGGATCTCCTTGCAGTCCAAGGGACTCTCAAGAGTCTTCTCCAACACCACAGTTCAAAAGCATCAATTCTTCGGCGCTCAGCGTTCTTCACAGCCCAACTCCCACATCCATACCTGACCACTGGAAAAACCATAGCCTCGACTAGACGGACCTTTGTTGGCAAAGTAATGTCTCTGCTTTTGAATATGCTATCTAGGTTGGTCATAACTTTCCTTCCAAAGAGTACACATCTTTTAATTTCATGGCTGCAGTCACCATCTGCAGTGATTTTGGAGCCCAGAAAAATAAAGTCTGACACTGTTCCCACTGTTTCCCCATCTATTTCCCATGAAGTGATGCCATGATCTTTGTTTTCTGAATATTGAGCTTTAAGCCAGCTTTTTCACTCTCCTCTTTCACTTTCATCAAGAGGCTTTTTAGTTCCTCTTCACTTTCTGCCATAAGGGTGGTGTCATCTGCATATACCTGCTATTAATGCAACTATGACCAGGTTAAGCTGGATGTCCATGCAGACACAAAGCAGGCACCCCACAGTGGCAGAGCCGGGTCCACAGACTCCCATCCAAGTCCACGTGCTCCAACTCAGGCTGGGAACCAACATCCGCCACCTCGTGAGAATTCTAAAGGACTGTGGCCCAGATCTGATCTGTGAGTCAGGAGGACTGTTTATTAACATCTTCCCAGTTACTTCTCAACTATGGGCTCCTAGAGGGCAGAGATGCACCTTATTTCTTTTGCCAGCCTCGGCCACCTCTGCCTGGGTCTGGCAGACAGCTCTGCACTCAGAAGGCTCCTGATGAATGTCCATCTGCCAACCTGCCTCTCAGAGCTTTCATCACAAAGGTTGCCGAGGGAAGTCCCAAACTGATGGTTGGGCTTTGTACCATTTCCTCTCCCTAAAGTCCACTGGATCTGGAGTTAAGCTGAGCTGCCGGCTCACAGCCCCTCAGCTGCGTCAGGGGTGGTGTTATGTCCCCTTGAACTTGAAAGCCTTCAATGGCCAAATCCCTCAGCATCTCATTAACGGGGTCTGGAGCATCTGGCCCTGTTGACTGGGAGGAAATGACAGGGCTGGGGACAGACAAGCTCCTCTCAGCGGGCATGGCAGGAGGACAGGCGAAAACGCGCGTACTCACACACCATCCTGGGTGGCAGGGGGCTAATCCAGGAGCCATTTCCCCAAACAGGAAAAATGCCCGCTGGTCTAACCTGGGGCTGTGTGAGTTGCTCCTCCTTCTCAAACTGGGCCATTTAAATCTTTTGCAGTCGGTCTCATCTAATTAGCCGAAGGGTGACCTCCAGGAAAGACCCTTTTCAAAAAGCAAAGAATAACACCAGTTCTTAGATGAGAAGGGGTGAAAGTTGGGGTGGGGGTACTTAGGGACCCTGGACACAGCTGCTCAGAGGAAGGGGAAGATTTGGAAAAGCCTAAGGCTGGGAGAGTGTTTATTGAGAATCCACTCTGTTCCTTGGCCACAGGCAACAACCCTCATTTCTGGCTTAAGCATGCCTGGAGCAGGGCAAGAATCAATGGGGGCCTTGGCAAAAAACAGAGGCACCAATGAGTCAGTCAAACAGCATAAGTTGCATTTCCCCGGGTGTGGAGGAACAGGCAATACTTTCGGATGAGACACAGAATCATGTTTGTATTTTAATAGTTAAAATTTGAAATATTGATTTTGTACACCAAATCTATAATTTCATGCAGTTAATTTCCAGTATACAGCCTTATGTAAAATATAATAAAAAGAATTAAAAGAAGAAGAGGAAGGGAAAGAAGAAAAAGGAAAATAAAGAGAAAAAGAGGAAGAAGCAGATGAGGAAGAAGAAAGGAGATGGAGAAAGAGACATCGGTTAAAAAAAAAAGTCAAGTAAATTTTCGTACAGGTCTCACCAGAGTGGCTAATGGAGCTGACAGCAGCAAATGTCAATACAGAGCAACCAGAATTCCCATAAAATCCTGGTGAGACTGTGACTTGGTACAACCATCTAGGAAAACAATTTGACAGTATCTACTGAAACTGAACAAATACTCTGATCCAATCATTTCACCCCAGGGTATTGTGTCCTTAACCAAAATGACTTCCCGTGTCCACAGAATGGCCCGTGTAAGAATGTTCATGCCAACATTGTTCATATGGGCAAACACTGGGAACACTCTCAATGTCCATCAATAATAGAATGGATAAATATATCATAGTATACTCAAATATTTGGCTGTAACTGCATGACAATGAAAAAGAGGAGACCCCTGCTATACTACAATATGGCTGAGTCTCAAAGATCCAGTGTTGGGCCAAAGAAGCCAGCCACAGAAGAGCATATGCTGTCTGAGTCCCTCATGATTCCATTTACATCAAGTTCAAGAACAGGCAAGACTGATCCATAGTGAGAGAGGCCAGAAGAGTGATTTTCTGGGGGGAGGTTATTGACTAGAAACGGAACCAATAATCCTTCTCAGTGCTGGATGTGTCCTCTGTATTGATTGGGTGGTACTGATAAATAAAATTCGTCAAACTGTACACAAAAATTGTGCATTTTTACTTCTGAGTGGAAGTTATGCCTTACAAAAAAGTCTTTTAGACAACAGTAAAAAAAGACAACCCAATTAAAAAGTGAAAGATTAAAAGATTTGAGCTGACATTTCTCCAAAGAAGGTACACAAATGACTGACAAGCACGTGAAAAGATGTCCAGCATTATTTAGTCATTAGGGAAATGCAAATCAAAGCCACAATGAGATGCCACTTCACACCCACTAAGATGGCCATAATCAAGAAATCATAAAACAGTAAGTGTTGGTGAGGATGTGAGAAACTGGAACCTGTATCCACTGCTGGTGGGAATGAAAATGGTGCAGCCACTGTGGAAGACAGTTTGACGATTCCTCAACAAGTAAACATAGAATTACTGACCCAGCAATTCTATTCCTAGATATGTTCCCAACAGAATTGAAAACAGGTGTTCAAACAAAAACTGTATGCAGTGTTTATAGCAGCATCATTCACAGTGGTCAAAAGGTGGAAACAACTCAAATGTCCATCGACAGGTGAATGGATAAACCAATTGTGGTCTATCCAGACAATGGACTATTACTCAGTATTATGAAATACTGATTCATGCTACAATGTAGATGAACCTCAAAAACTTGAACTAAGTGAAAAAAAACACATGCAAAGGCCACACACATATGGTGATTCCATTTATATGAAATATTCAGAATAGGAAAGCCTATAGAGACAGAAAGCAAATTAGTGGTCGCCTGGGACTGAGGTCAGAAGGGTAAATGGGAAATGACTGTTTAATGGGTCTGGGGTTTCCATTTGAGCCAATGGGAAATTCTAGAACTGGATAGTGGTGATAGTTGCCCAAGATTGAGAATATACTTAATGCCATTGAATTGTACACTTTAAAATGGTGTATTTTGTAGGATGGATAAACAACAAGGTCCTACCGTATGGCACAGGGAACTGTATTCAATATCCCGTGGTTTTCTGTGGATAAGGACAGCAGACAACACGGTAATGTGCTTCCCAAGGCCTGGAAGTCAAGTAGCCTGGTTGGAGGTCCTGCTCCCCTTGTGTTAGCTTTGTGGTCATGGGCTAGTTGCTTCCTTGTTCTGAGCCTTTCTGCTGAGGGCTATCATCCAAGTGTGCAAATTACCACAGGAGATTAGAGGGATCTGAAAGGTGTGAGGCCTGGCACCATCCTCTTGGTATGGATCTGTACTGTTTCCCGTCAATTTCCTACTTCATGAAGGCATGTGACCTCAACTCTGTTTTCCTTGTTTCCTCTTACTGCCAGTGAGCGCTACCTCAGGTTCCCTGTGCCTTCACTCTCCTAGAACCCTCTCTCATCTACTCCCTGCACACCCTTAAAGGCCGAACTCGAGGATGAGCAGCTCTGATCCCTCCAGAACCATCTGACGCTGGGTTGCCATCAACAACCCAGCATGTGCATCTCTGTCGTGCCCGAGTACTCACTGCATTCCAGACACCAACCCTACACAGGCAGTAATTCTTGTGGTCCTCCCAACTGCCTTGTGGGGAAGGTGCTATGGTCATTCCCATTTTACAGATGGGGAAACTGAAGCTCACAGAGATGATGTGGCACTTGGTTGCAAATTCAGCACAGGTTGCCCAAGCACACTCTAAGTGTAAGGCACTGTGTTGGACACCACGGGACATAAAAAAGGAAATGTGAGCCCAGTTTGTCCTCAGCAGCCCCACCTTGCATACCACTTCCACACCAGTGTAGACCTGGCCAGAAAGCAGGAGTCTGTCCCACACCTGCTTTGTGGCTGTGGGTATCCCACCAAAGCAGAGCAGGACTCTCAAACTCAGGTGTAACCCACCAGAAATCGTCTTTCACTGGAAGTAGGTCATCCCAGCAGCTACCTCCTACCCTGGCTGGGTGTGCAAAATATAAGAAACCCTGAGTTATGCCTGGGGCATTGTTCTCCTCTTGTTCTCTGGGAGGCTGCCTGCTGGTTTGAGCTAGGTAGATCCAGCCAGATTCTTCTAGTCCTGGGGCTGACAAACTATGGATCAACTCTGGACCAAATCCACCTCCAAGGTTGTTCTTGTAAATAAAGTTTTATCAGCCACGCCCATTCATAACACACTGTCTGTGAATTCTTTAGCTTGACAACGGGGGAGTTAAGTTGCAGCACACACTGTATGGCCCACAAAGGGGAAAGAAACTATTTCCTTTCTTGCCCTTTACCGAAAAAGTTTTCCAGTCGCTGTTCTAGGCTCCCTGCCCACAGATGTTAATCATGAAAAAATCCTAAAAAGAACCAGAGCCGGCTTGGGATTTATTTTCCCTCAAGTGACAGCATCTCTTGACCTTTTGCAGCTAAATAATAAACACTCCGCCTTCTTATTCCCTTCTCTCCTTGTAGCTCAGCCACGGTGGCCTGACTCATCCAGGGTCAGGCATTGGCCACACCCCTGAGTGGATGCCTAAGTCTATGCTGTCCTATACAGCAACCACAGCCACATGTGGCTATTAAACTTTAAAAATTCATTAAGATAAAATTTACAATTCTGTTCATCGGTCTCAAGTTGCCACAATTCAAATGCCCCGAAGTCACCTGCGGCTAGTGGCTGCTATTTTGGATACAGCACTTCCAGCATCACTGAAACTTCTTTTGGACTTTGCTGCTCTAAGGTACCCTGTTTCCGGCCACACAGGGTGAGGTGATCACTGTTCTGCTATTAGAGCATCTTCATCATCCCACCCCCTCTCTTCTCTCTGATTTCCCCCCTCCCTCTCCTATAGTAAAATTAACTTTGCTTCGCAAAAGGCTGGAGACAGCAGAGATATGTATCATAGGGGGCTGATCCATTAAATGGTATGAAATGGTAACTCCATTTGATGGAGCTGTGTAGGTGTTTAAAAGAATCTGGATAGTGAGAATACCACTTATTACAAAGTGAAGGAAGGAAGAGGAAAAAACAGTGTATATAGTATGACCTCATTTGTGTCGTTAAAAGATATATTAGCGAAAAACATGAATCCAATAAATATTCTTTTTTAAAGTTTTTTTTTAATTTAAATTTATTTATTTTAATTGGAGGCTAATTACTTTACAATATTGTATTGGTTTTGCCATACATCAACATGAATCCGCCACGGGTATACACGTGTTCCCCATCCTGAACCCCCATCCCAATAAATATTCTTGGGACAAGGAGGTGCTAGACTCCAGCAATGAAGGAGGCAGAAGCAAGAGCCATGGTTTCCCTGGGTTGGTATCCTGGTGGGGGATACAGACACATACATGAAATGATAAGGAAATACTGGTTAATAATAAGAGCTACAGGGAGAATGAAAATCAGGTGATATAGTGGCTCTGTGGCGGGGTCTCTCTGGGGACACAGCCTTTAAGCCGAGACTTGCATGTCAAGGAAAGCCAGACTTGCAGAGATCTGAAGGGAGAGGAGATCAGGCCATGAGGAAAGATCAAGGCCAGGGCAGGTCAACTCACAGCAAGAGAGGAGAAAAGAGGCAGGGGGCCACTCAAAAGGAGATTGTGAAAGTGATGAACCTGTTGGAGAGGTTTAAGAAGGAAGATGATGAAATCTGATTCTGTTCTTAGATCACTCTCCCTGGTGTGTAGAAAGTTGACTGGATGGAAGCAAGAATGGGATGAGGGAATCTGAACTGGAGGCTGCAGAAGGCACCCAGGCAAAAGATGAGTGTGCCGTGGACCAAGGTCTGGGTCATGGAGGAAGAGGGAGAGGAGGTATTTGGGACTCAGCTCTCCCAGGACTTGTTGGCCAATTCAATTGAGGAGGGAAACAGGAAGAGACGCAAGATGTGTGCTAAGTTGGTGTGTCATACAGACCCCCAGTCTTAGGTAGACACGCTCATGTCTAAAGCTACACAAGAAGCAATTGGCAAATTGGGATTTCCAGAGTACGTACTTTATTACTTTTAGACTTTTCTTTGCCATTTGAGCTTAGCAACAGGAGTATTCTCTTATAATAATAATAATAATAAATCTTTAAATGCATACCATATTATTTGCTTGAATTTCTCCTCTTTTTTTATTAAAATGAAAAAAATCTCTAGAAAACAAGAGGTATGGGCATGGAATAATGTGCTCCATTGTTACTTAATATTTCAATGATATTTCATTATTATTTCAAGTTTTATATTGAAGATCAAATTTGAGGTGAATTTTGTTTCCCATATGACTGGTACCAGTTAGTAACTGGTATCTCAGATTTAATTAACAGATATTAAAATGTGGTTGTTTATATATTTTTAGAAATTTAGCATATATGTTTAATTATATAATATTATGTTTGTATATATTAATTATATACAATATTACATAAAATTTATGGATGTATATATTTACACATGTTCATACTTTTATATTTATATGATATATAAGTAAACATATACATATATTTTTATATATTATATATGCATGCATGCATGAGTGCTAAATCCTGCTCTACAGCTTAAATGAGACTGTGTGTGTTGTGTCTGACTCTGCATGACCTTATAGACTGTAGCCTGCCAAGCTCCTCTGTCCATGGGGATTTCTTCAGGTAAGATTACTGGAGTGGGTTGCCATGACCTCCACCAGGGAATCTTCCCAACCCAGAGATCAAACCAGCGTCTCTTAAGTCTCCTGCATTGGCAGGCATGTTCTTTACCACTAGTACTACCTGGGAAGTCCATTTTATATATGATATATAATTAAATATATGTAAACTTTTATAACAGAGAAGGCAATGGCACCCCACTCCAGTACTCTTGCCTGGAGAATCCCATGGACGGAGGAGCCTGGAAGGCTGCAGTCCATGGGGTCGCTGAGGGTTGGACATGACTGAACGACTTCACTTTCACTTTTCACTTTCACGCACTGGAGAAGGAAATGGCAACCCACTCCAGTGTTCTTGCCTGGAGAATCCCAGGGACGGGGAGCCTGGTGGGCTGCCGTCTATGGGGTCGCACAGAGTCGGACACAATTGAAGTGACTTAGTAGTAGTAAACTTTTATATAGTATATAATATATAACTAAACAAATATATTACGTATAAATATGTCATATGTGAATGTATGTATAAATATGCACTTGAAAATGTCTTAAGAACAGATATATTGTATTTTTTTAAACTTCGCTCAGTAACAGATCAGCTCTCAATATCCAATAGATTTCTACCTGTTGATTGACTTGATTTAGAGAAGAGCAAACAGTCCTCATACACACATTCTCCTCTCATCCACTAAGATACACTTCAGATCCAAGGTGAGTTGTTGTTTAGTTGCTAATTCATGTCTGACTCTTTGTGACCCCATGGACTGTGGCCCTCCAGGCCCCTCTGTCCATGGGATTTCCCAAGCACAAATAGCACAGGAGACAAAAAAAATGATCAGGAGAGGATAGGAAAGATGTTCAGTGCAGAGGTCGACAACTTCTTGTAAACAGCCAGAAAGTAAGCATCTTTGGCTTTGCAAGCCCTAAGCTCTCGGTCACAGCTACTCAGCTCTGCCCTTGTGGCAGAAGCTCAGTCAGTCCCAGGTGACAAGTGATGAACGGGCAGGGTGTATTCCAATAAAATACCCACAAAAGGAGGCTCTGGGCTGGATATGAGCTGCAGCTTACCAACCCCATCCTAGTAGGGTCTGGACTCACCTGAAAGCGGGAAAACTCCTCTGGTTTGTTTCACCCCAACTCCCACTTCCCATCACCTGGCTCATCCCATGAGCTTGCCACCCCTGCCTGCTGGACTTCGTTTGGTGTCTTTCCTTTCCTCATCCTGACCCCGCCAGTCCAGGGTAGGCTGGGTCTTGTCATAGCACCTGGACATGCTTTCAAGTTCCAGCCCCGTTCTGGAATACACATCTGTTTTTCTAATTATTTGAAGAACATAGACCTCTCCCATCCACTTGGAAGCACCAGGAAGGCAGGGATCGTGTGTGACTTGTTCTGTGTGGATCCCTAGGGCCCAGTATGGAGTCTGACACATAATAAGAGCTCAATTAATGAAATGAATGTCTGAAGGTCCAAGTGTGCCCACTGTACCATAGCCTGAATGCTTGGGGGCTCCTCCTGGCAGTGAGTAAGATGAGGGACCCTCCAGTGCACCCACTTTGCCTCGATGCCATAGGTGGGGGGTGCCAGGCTGGCACCCACCCTATACATTTATTTCTGGTAGGACACATTTTCTATATGGAGTGGCTGTGGGGCTGGTTAACCTGCAGGACAGGTAGGTGCCCATAATCAGCCACCTGGGGAGGCGGGTGGGGTTTGAATTCCAGTATTCCTGGGACTGCTAATGTCAGCATTAAGACTGGCCTGGCTGAGAGGTAAGGGGTCAGATGCTGTGTTCTGGACATTGGAGTAGGAACAATCATGACCGCCGTTTTGCAGTGAAGGTAACTCGGTTTCTCCACACTTAACATACCCAGGTCACAGCTCAATAAAGGCTAGGAGCATGATCACAGATTTCACTGACTTCAAAGCCAATTCCTCATCGCTTTATCAATCACACCATAAGAGCTGACCACACATATTCCCATCTTACAGCAGTGCCTGTGCGGTTCTGGAGTTGTCTAGGTTGTTGATATGGGGGTTGGCTGGGGACAACCAATCTTACACTTGCAAGCCATGCATCTTGCGGTTTCGAACAGTTCTTGACCTAGACAGGGACAACGCTGCTTCTGACCTGTGGGATGAGCCGGAGGCCCTTCTCCAGCTCCCTCTCCAGCCTCCCCCACCCCATCTGAGCTCACCCAGACAGCCACCCTCAATTCTGCCTTCCAGGCCTGATCTGTGCCGGCATCCAGGCCCGCTTATTTTCCTGCATCTCTGTGATTAGGAACTAATCTTATATTTTTGTTCCCCAACCCATAAATCAGTTACAGACCAAATATTTACACTGACTGTCATTTCCGAATGAACCAAGGCTCATGACAGCCCTCATTATTAGAAAGGATGACTGATTTTGGACAGAGATTTCACGGGCATGTGGCTGGATGTTTTCTTTTAGGTTTCCCTCCCCCTCCCCTGGCCTGAAGAAAAGACAATTTCCAAGATGAATTGGTACAGAGGTCTGCTCTTGCTGTCTCCCTGGAGACAACAGGATGTGGACAGGCTTTTATCAGCCCCATAAGTGACAGCCAGTATTGGCTTCTTCCCGCTTCTCTTGGCCTCCTCCTGGGCAGAGAATCATTTAACTAAACATCCCCTAAAAGCAGAAACCCTAAAGGAGACTGTGGTGCTGGAGAAAACTTTTGAGAGTCCCTTGGAGAGCAAGGCAATCAAACCAATCAATTCTAAAAGAAATCAACCTTGAATAATTGACTGGGAGGATTGACGCTGAAGCTGAAGCTCCAATATTTTGGTAACCTGAAGAGCTGACTCATTGGAAAAGACCCTGATGCTGGGAAAGACTGAAGGCAGGAGGAGAAGGGGGCGACAGAGGACGAGACGGTTGGAATGGCATCATTGACTCAATGGACATGAGTTTGAACAAACTCTGGGAGATAGTGAAGACCAGGAAAGCCTCGCGTGCTGTAGTTCCTGGGGTTGCAAAGAGCTGGACGTGACTGAGCGACTGAACACCAAAAAAAGGAGACAGAGAGAGAAGAGGCCAGGAAGGGGGAACTCAGCAGCATCACTACCACTATTAGGGACACCCACCCTACCAGGGATGGTGTGGCCTGTCCAGGGTGACCCTGAGGGGGTCATGTGCTGTGCTGATAATATCTCTGGGTATGGAAGCAGGAGGCTGAGCTGCTGACCTGGCTCTGTCATTACTTAGCAGGTCACTGCGGCCTTGGAGGCTGGTTTCCCTTCCTGTCAAAGCAGGGATCTGCCAAGTTGTCTCTGTCCCTTCCCAGTCCAGGTATCTTGGCTCTCATGGTGACAGGCACCATCCATTAAGCCCTTATGATGAGCCTGGTCTTGTGCTAAGCACTTTATAGGTGTTTGGTCATTTTAATCTTTAAAATGGGGATCGTCATCTCCAGGTGAAGAAACAGAGGATCAGAGAGACCGAGCCACTCTCCCAAGGTCACACTGCATGTGAGGAACAGAAGCCAGGACTTGAAATTGGTTCTGTCTGACCTCGGTGCTCTTGGTCCTAAAATATATCGCAGCCTTCCTGAGACCTGAATTTGCTTGGGGCACAGAAGCAAGCTGTCACGTGCATTCTCAATGCCCCTTTATCCCCCAGTGAAAGCACTGACCGCAGGTCAGCATCCTAAGCAAAGGCAGAATTGACAGCTATCTGCCAGGTGGTGGGCCAGCGGAGAGCCTTCTCTCTGCAAAGCTAGAGGTTGGCAGGAAATGTTTCTTCAAGGAAACCATGATTTTTGTGTGTGTGCCACCTATAAAGCTCTTCAAAGAAGCTTCCTTTACCCTGGGAAAAATTAATTGGGAGTGAATCTTTACACACAAGCCTAAAAAGCACATATTTCAATCTGGTGGTTCTCCGAGAGCCACATGAAAGGCGTCCATCAGAGCTGGCGAGACAGACAGCAGCCTCTGACACCCCTGAGGGCTTGGGCAGGATTCAGACAGCACCAGGGCCGGCTGGGCACTCGGGCCAGCCACTTAACCCCAGCGGGTGTTCAGCCACTCCACTTGTAAAATGAGGGCTTAGAGCAGATCATCCTTAAAAGCTCATCCATCCTCACTGTGATCCTCCATCCTCACAGTCTTTCCTCCAGACTTACACCGTGACCTTCGGCGGGTCAGAAACCGCAAGGCTTCAAGCCTTCTTATTTATACTGTGGGATAACCTCTCCAGACCCCTTGTCTACCCCTCGCTTCTCTGGGGGCAAATGAGTCAGCATGAGCTTGGTGAAACCTCGGCGCTATGATCCCAGCAGTGCGGAATTTCCGATAAGTCGGGACTGTCCTACGGCGACTCCGAGAAGGTCTGAAACCCTTTTTCCATGTGAGTTTGAACACTGTTGCCTGAAATCAGTGTTTTGTTTTGCCTTTCAAACCAAGGCCTTCCACCTGGTTTCAACTTCTGCATCCAACAGTGACTTGTTATGATACAAAATGCATTCATTGGGGATCAAATAATACAGAGGGCGGGCCCACCAGGGATTGTAACTTAATGCATTTGCCCATGTATTTCTCTCTGCTCAGCACATCTCAGGTATTTAAAATTCTTAGCCAATGGCCTGTCTGGCTGCTTTGCAGTGGAATTTGATTGTGACCACCCACCCACCCCCACTGTTTGGGGGAATTCTCTCTCCTTTGTGCACAATCTTGTTGGAGGTGTCCACCAGGGAACAGACGTTGCCTACCCCAAGTCACCAGGTGCCAAATCAGACCCATCGGAATCTCTCCAGGGAATGTGAGTCTTGAATGGTGTGACACAATGGAAAAAAACACTTTGAAGCTCAGGTGATCTATGGCAGCTCCCCCAAACCCTTTCAAGTCATTCCTGCTACTGAGAGCCTCTGGGACACCCTGGATCCTGCTCCTTTCCAAGCTTTCCAGTAGATCCTGAGAGTTATCCCGGAATCTTCCAAGTAGGTCCATTCTCTGTGTAAGCCGGCTAGAACTGGCTTCCGTCATTTGCAACCCAACACTCCTAGTGCACCCTTGAGGGAGCCAATGAAAGCTGAGTTTCTTTTTCAAGAATGTCTATGGTTCCCTTTTTCATTGTGTTGGGCAGTATATGCTCAACTCCAGAATTTCTCAAATCCTTTGGGGTGGGGCCCAGACATCTGCATTTTAATGGGCTTTCCAAAACCACTTCCACACTCCCAAGAACTGCTGCCCTGTCTGCCAATTCAACACCAATGGTCTATACTGTTACCAGCAGGTGTGGCACAGGCTGACACTCTGAAATGAAGGACCACTCACCTTGCCAGCATCTGCTCAGGTTCTCCAAGGACCAGACCTCAAGGTCTGCGAGTTTAGGCCAGACCAGGGCAAAGGTATGCCAGAAGAGACGAAAGCTATCACCAAAACACAGTCCCCAAGACAGCCATGGGGACACAGCTGCAGAAGCCACACTGCCCATCTCTGGTGCAAGCTTGAAAGCTAAGGCTTCACCACCCTCCCCATCAGAAAAGTCCACAATATTTATGTCAAACTGGAGGTATCACAGAGAGAGCCTGAGTTAGTGGATCCCCACTAGAGTACATACAGAGACTAGAGCAGAGGGCTTCCCTGGTGGCTCAGCTGGTAAAGAATCTGGCTGCAATGTGGGAGACCTGGGTTTGATCCCTGGGTTGGGAAGATCCCCTGGAGAAGGGAAAGGCTACCCACTCCAGTATTGTGGCCTGGAGAATTCCATGGACTGTATAGTCCATGGGGTCACAATGAGTCGGACACAACTAAGCGACTTTCACTTCACTTCACTTTAATAAAATACAATACATCCACACTTTAGACTACTATGCAGTCATGAAAAAGGATAAGGTAGTTCTATAGCCAGGATCAACCAACTTTTTCTATAAAGGGCTAGGTAGCAAATTCTACAGACTTTGCAGGCCAGGGGGTATCCATCACAGCTCCTCAACTCTGCAAATGAAGCACAAAAGCTGTCCTGGGCAACACATAAACACATGGGTGAGGCTGTGTCCTAATTCAATTCTTTTTTTTTTTTTTACAAAAACAAGCTATGGGCCAGATTTGACCTGGGGCCCTGGTTTGCCAACTCCTGTTCTCCATGAGCAGATGGGGAAAATGCCACCAGACAGTGATTTATGAAGAAAACTAACTGTCCAGCAACACACCCAGTGTGATCTCATCTCTACAAATATAAATATATAAAAATATGTATAGATACATTTGTGCAATATTCAAATATATTTACTATATATTCCTATGATGTATTTAAGGTCACAGAAGAAAGGCAGTGGGAGTAAGAGAGTTGGAGAAACTCCCACATTTGACTATGTATGTGAAAAGTAAGTGAAAATGCTTACCATGAATGTAATGTGTGTAATTTGGAAGGAAGGGGAGATGGAAGGGAAGAAGAAGGAAATTAGGAGAAAGGAGAGAGAGAGAAGAGTGAAGGGAGGAAAGAAGAGAGGAAAAGAAATGAGGCAAAGGAGGAAGGGAGAGAGGGGAAGGACAGAAGGAAAACTGTATTCCAATAAAACTTTATTTACAACACCAGGCGGTGGGCAGAGTTGGTCCATGGCCCATGGTCTAATCTAGAATACCGACTCAGTGAGGGCAGGGACATGGCAGTGTCTAGAGAAGACCCTGGTGCACAGTAGGAGCTCAAGAAATAACTGTTAGAAGAATGAATAAAACTGGCCTCTCTCTATGAACCTAGGAAACTAACAAGTCAACTATTACCCTAAGCCCTTGACACGAGCAGATATAAAGGGAATCTGATTGTGTGTTACTCAGATGTCTTAAACTAATTGCTGCCAGCATATAGGTTAATTAAATGGCAGTGATCTTTAAAAAAAAAAATTCAATTCTTATTCTCACAATACCACATCAAAGGGGTCTCGCTCTGTGGCACTGGGCTGCTTTAGAAAAAGAAACAGGACTCTGGCTTCTGCTCCACATCTAGAGACCAGTCCCCCAGTTACTGCCAGGCACAAAAGCTGGTCTGTGGTCATGCAGGTCCCCAGATCTGCCGGCAGATGTTTCCATCTCCACGGAAACCACATCTCTAAATGCCAGGCAGTGTTTTCCAACCACAGGCAAACAGATTCTGATTTGGAGGAAAATCTGCAAATCCCTTCTCAAAAACAGGAACAGGGCTTTAAGGGGGGACCAATATGGAGTGATGACATTGCAAAGGTGACTTTCAAAAGTATCGGGGCTATGTTTTTTGAGGGGGTGGGAGGGGAGATGAGAGGCTTTGCAAGAGGATTTTTAAAGCAGTGAGAAAATTGCTGTGCTTTTGGACACTTTGTTCCGCGGTGCCTGCAAATCAAGGGCAATTGGCGTCTTGACTGGCAGACTGGAGGGAGCAATGTCAAGTATAATCTTTAAGTCTTGGGGAAATGATACAACCTGGAGTCTCACTGCTATAGAGAAAGATAGCTGCAGTGGACACTGAGTCACTGGCCCTCACCTTATGCCACAGGCACCTGGGAAGCTAATAAGTAAGAGGCTGCCCTCTTCCTCTTGAATATGCAAACCTGCCTGCCCTTTGGGTTCTGCTGCCTTCAGTGTGACTGCGGCATCAAGATGAATTATGTATCGGAGAGGTTTGGCAGATTGACAGAGACAGACGGCTGCCCACCAAAGGCCGTGCTGAGTGCAAACACAGCCATCAAGATGTTGCAAAAGGCTCCCTCCTGCCCCTGTTCGCTTTGGTACAGAATCCCTAAGCTGTCTCCATCACTATCTGCAGCGTCCATCCCAGATCGCTAGTGGATGCAGAAGCATCCAGGAAGAGAGTATATGTCATGAGCCCAGCCATGAGCTGCAAATTCAGTCGAGGGGCAGGAACAAAATTCAAGCTAATAAAAAGGGTTGCCATTTCTCGGGGGGCCTCCCCATGCTGGGCACTGGAATAAACATCCCCCCTACATTACTTCCAATCTTTAGAGCTCATGTAGGAAATAGAGGACCATGTCTCCATTTTATAGATGTAGAAACTGAGGCACAGAGAATGGAAGCTGCTTGCCCAAGGGCCCAAAGAGGTAGTACTCCACCCAGACCCTGCTGCCTGCAAGTCTGCACTCCTTTACCTCTGAAAGGTGCTACTGCTACAGTTGGTGGGAGCTCAAGAGAAGGAGAAATGACAAATGTGGATTCGAAGAGAGCATGGAACAGAGACCAACAATCCAATTACTAAATGGACAAAAGACTTGAATAGCTATTTCTCCAAAGGCGATCTACAAATGGTGGCCAACCAAAACATGAAAGGATGCTCAACACTGGTGAAACCACAATAAAATACCACTTCACACACCTAGGGTGGCTAAAATTTTTAAAAAGGAAAATAACAAGTTGCCAAGGATGTGAATATGGAACCTTTGCCCATTCCTAGTGGGAATGTAAAATGGCAAAGCTGCCATGGGAAAGTTTGGTGGCTCCTCAGAAAGTCTAAACATGATGTGACCACAGGACCCAGCAACCCTATTCCTAGATTAATCTCCAAATGAATTAAAAATAGGGATAGGTATGCAGGCAAATGTGGGCTTTCCTTGCAGTTTAGTGGTAAAGAATCTGCCTGCCAATGCAGGAGACATGGGTTTGATCCCTGGGTTGGGAAGATCCCTTGGAGAAGGAAATGGCAACTCACTCCAGTATTCTTGCCTGGAGAATCCTATGGATAGAGGAACCTGATGGGCTATAGTCCATGGGGTTGCAAAAGAGTGGGACATGACTTAGTGACTAAACAACAACTCAGACCAATACATGTATATGTATGTTCATAGCAGCATTATTCAAAAGGTGAAAATGACCAAATGCCCATCAAAGGATGGATGGTTAAACAGGTTGTGGCACATCTATGCTGTGGATTATTATTCACCTGTGAAAAGGAATGAAGATTTACAATATGGAGGAACCTGAAAAACATGATGCTAAGTAAAAGAAGCCAGACACCAATGGTCACATATCGTACGATTCCACTTATGCGAAATGTTCAGAACAGCAAACCCATAGAGACAGAAAGCGGAGTAGTGGCTGCCAGGGGCTAAAGGGAGGGGGCACAGGGAGTGACTACGTAATGGGTATGAGCTTTCCTTCTGGGGTGATGACAGTGTTTAGGAACTAGACACAGATGGTGGCTGCACATGACGAAGTTACCAAATGCCACTGCATTGTTCACTTCAAAAGAGTTTGTTTGATGTTTTCTGAATTTTGATGTTGCAAAAGTGACTTTATTTCAATTTTAAAAAATACTTTTTAAAAAAGGGTGGCATCCAAAGAAATGGGGACATTGGGTGATTGCAAAAGTGGAAACATGGATGTCAGGAGACTTGGAGGTTTTTGTCACCACTGGCTCTGTGACGGGTCACATCCATTGGTCTCTCTGGACCTCAGCTTCCTTGCCTGCTGGATAACACAGTCACAGAAAAGTCTCTTGGGTTTACCCTCACTTGACAAGCACCGGCTGAGGGTCTACTATGCACAGGTACTGGGAATTTGATAGTAAGCTACAGGCCTGCTTGCTGAAACCTCTGAATTCAGTAGGAACTACATAACCCTCTAACTGCTCCAGAAGTGAGTGGGGGTGGGGGTGAGAGGGATTCATTCCAACTCTAGAAATCAGTGAAAGGTGTATGGAAGATGGGGGATTGAGACTGGATCCAATATGAACAATCTTAGTAACTCTCATTTATAGAGCATGTTCAATGGTCCAAGCGCTGTACCATTTTATACACATCTTTCAAAACTGAATCTCATTACAGATCCATGAAGCCAAGAGTGCTGTGCACCAAGTGCTAAACGCTGTGAGGTGCCACCCAGATGTGCCTTCAGGAGGAACCTGTTGCCCCAGCTGCCCTTCAGGGACTGGCTCACTCAAGATCATACCTCTTGGGGAAAGCCCTCATCCAATGACCCAAAAGAGTAGGAATATAAAGGCCTGGCCATGTGGACCCACTGCTAGTCAACTCTGGTTGGACATTTTGGCTCCCGAGCTCCCGTGGGGTCTCTGGGCTGTGACTGTCTCACTTGACCTCCATCACCACTCGACATCCCCCTCTGTCTGTTCCTACATATGCCCTCTCCCTTCCATAGGGGTGGATCCCCACTGCTGCTGCTGCTGCTAAGTCGCTTCAGTCGTGTCCGACTCTGTGCGACCCCATAGATGGCAGCCCACCAGGCTCCGCCATCCCTGGAATTCTCCAGGCAAGAATTCTGGAGTGGGTTGCCATTTCCTTATCCAGTGCGTGAAAGTGAAAAGTGAAAGTGAAGTCGCTCAGTCGTGTCCGACTCTAGCGACCCCATGGACTGCAGCCTACCAGGCTCCTCCATCCATGGGATTTTCTAGGCAAGAGTACTGGAGTGGGGTGCCATTGCCTTCTCCGTGGATCCCCAGAGCACTCCATAATAAACATCCACTGTGCTTAACTCCATCTAAGAGGCTTATTCCTGGGGGAACCCAGCCCTCTACCCCATCTCAGAGCAGAGGAGACAACTGAGGCTCAAGGAGGTTTTTTTCACTTGCTTGAAATCACACAGCTGGGAAATGAGAAAGCAGGGACTCAAACCTGGGTTGACATAGCTCCTAAGCTCCTGTTTTATCTACCCTTTGAGATCACTTCCCAGGGGCTTCCCAGGGGGCACTAATGGTAAAGAATCCGCCTGACAATGCAGGAGACTCAGGTTTGATCCCTGGGTTGGGAAGATCCCCTGGAGTAGGAAATGGTGACCCACTTCAGTATTCTTGCCTGAAAAATTCCATGGACAGAGGAGCCTGGCGGGCTATGGTCCATGCGTGGCAAAGACTTGGACACGACTGAGCACACACACATGCCCAGGAGCAAATAGAAACAGGACAGGTGTGGGGACAGAGGTCCTCTTGAAGGTTCCCACAGCTCTGGCAAAGGAAGAGGTTTAGAGGTGTGTGGTGAGGGCAGAGGGTCGAGTTGATTCTGATTACACTGATGGGCAACGTGGGGCTTGGTGGTGCCTGTGACATGCATAGAATCGTTCTCCTGAGAAAGGACCACAGGCTACAAGCATGAGGGCCATGTGGCTTCTGCTGAATTGCACTCAGTCCTGGAAATTTCAGGGAGCAGGGACACATTTACTATTTCTCAGCCTGCCCTCAGGGGCTCTTTCAGCTGCGTCATAAAGTCTGGAGAACAACTGTGGGTCCCAGCCTCGGGCAGGCGAGAGAGAACTTGACATCACCCACATACTTCTTGTCTTGCTTCAAGGGAGTGTATTTGTTGCACAAATGAGATATTTAATGTGGCGGGATACCAAACAGTAGGGAGAAGAAGATGAATCAGACTAGAGAAAGGAAAGGGGAAGATGAACATGTCACCTGACACTGGAGGCAGCCAGATGGCGGCTCTGCTGTGTCCTAGCTGTCACTCCAAGGGCCCTGGGCCTGTATGTCCTCATCTCCATCTCCACTGTAGGATGGACCTCCCTCCAGGGCTGTCATGAGGATTGAATGGGGAGACGCGTGTAAAGAGCTTTGCATGTCCCTGATGCTTAATGGATACTTGGTAAATGTTTCACGTTTTCCCAAACTATGATATTAACCATCAGCAGTCCCTGGAGCTCCATAGTACACTGCAAACAAACTGTCATGTCTATGAAATAACACTTAGTAAGGACATCCGATCTGCCAGGCTTCCTATGTACATTAATAAAGTCAATTTAATTCTTCCAAATACTCCTTGGTGGGCACTAGTCCTACTGTCTTCATTTCACAGATAAGGAAACCGAGGCAGTATCCAGTCAGAACATCCAATCTCTGAACAAATATTTACTGAGCGATAGGGCAGGATATATGAAGAGGCACCTGCCCTCAAGTTGCTGATAATCTAGTTGAGGAGACAAGATGGACTCCCACAGGAAGCTATACACAGAAAATGAATAAAAATAAAGGGGAACACACAGTGTTCTTTTATTCAAGTCATCTGTCCTGTGAGCAGTGAACTCAGGCTTCAAGAATTACCCTCTTTCTGTTGGTCTTATTTAAAGAAGAATCTAAGAGATGCTGTAGAGTAAGAACCAACATAAAATGAACCACTTACAGGCAATAAATGATTCCCAATCCATGCTTGATGGAAGCCCAAAGGATGGGACTGACATTCTAGAACATTCCTGAACTGGAGGAAGAAGCTCATTTTTCAAAATCTAGACCTCGTCTTCATTTCTGCTAGGTCACTGAAGATGTGGCTATTTCTAAAGACCTCTGCATCTTGAAGTCCAGGCCTTAAGAAGCAACAAGCATGACAGATAGTAGGTGTCTCTGTGAATTCCAAGGCCGAGCATTAGTAGGTGGTTGATAACTTCTGAGTGGAGGGATGCCTTCTATCCATACTAGGGATACTCCCAGAATGCTTTTCTCCTGTCAAGTCTCTATGCTAGATGCTTTCTATGCACAGTCTCATGGAACCCTCCCAAACCTAGAAAGCAGGTTCTGCTGTTATCCCACTGATTAGTTGGGACACCTAAGACTTAGAAGGGAGTGTCATTGATTCAAGTCATCTGTCCTGTGAGCAGCAAACTCAGGCTTTAAGAATTACCCTCCCTCTGAGTCCACCCTGGGGCTAAACCACTCTGCTCTTGCCACTCAAATAAATTCCTTTCCTCAATTCCATATTCCTTGGTCTGCAATGGCTGAAGGGTCATCATTCAGCCCTTGAACTTTGTCTGGGCAAGACTAAGAGAGTTAACCAAAGGACCTACAAATGCATTGAGGATATGCAGAAATTGGAACCCTAGGGCATTGCTGGTGGGAATGGAAAATGGTACAGTTGTTGAGGAAAACAATATGGCAGTTCCTCAAAAATGTAAACAGAATTACCATATGACTTCTAGGTATACAACCCCAAATTCCACTTCTAGGTATTTAATCCCTCCAAAATGGAACGCAAAATCTCAAACAGATCTTGGTTTACCCATATTCATAGCAGCATTGTTCACAACAGCCAAGAGGCAACCCAAGTGTCCATCAACAGAAGAACAGATAGACATAATGTGGTCTATTCATACAATGGAATATTTTGACACAGGCTACAATAAGGATGAACCCCTGAAGCCAGTGAAATAAGCCAGTAACAAAAGGATAAATGTTGTATGATTCGTCCTATATGAGGTACTCAGAATAGTCAACATCATAGAGATGGGAAGTAGAATGGGAGTTTTCAGGGGCTGGGGGAAGGGAAGAATAAAGAATTCATGTTTAATGGAAACAAAATTTCAGTTTGGGAAGATGGGGAAAGCTCTAGAGATGGATGGTAGTAGTGGCTACAGAACAATGTTCAATTCATGCCACTGAACCATACACCTAAAGATGGTTAAAGTGACACGTCTGATATTATAATAGCTCAACTGGTAAAGAATCCTCCTGAAATGCAGGAGTGCCCAGTTTGATCCCTGGGTTGGGAAGAGCCCCTGGAGAAGAGATAGGCTACCCACTCCAGTCTTTGTGGGCTTCCCTGGTGACTCAGATGGTAAAGAATCCACCTGCAATGCGGGAGGTCTGGGTTTGATCCCTGGGTTGGGAAGATTCTCTGGAGGAGGGCATAGGAACCCCACTCCAGTATTCTTGCCTGGAGAATCCCCATGGACAAAGCAGCCTGGTGCGCTACAGCCCATGCGGTCGCAAAGAGTCAGACATGACCGAGCAACTAAGCATACACATATTTTATCACAATTTAAAAACTGTGTTAGCAAGGGGATAACCCACCCAGTGATGTTGTTTGGGGAGGAGAGTCCTGTGGGGGAAGAGCGAGAAAGAGAGATGCTTGGAAAGGAAACTGCTTTTCTTTAAGGAGACCAAAGAGAGGACCACTGAGACCGGTGGCAGAACCAGGGTGCGAGTTTCTAGGCAAAGGGAGCTAAGCTGCGGGAGTGAAATTGCACAGCCCTCACAACTAGAGAAGCCATCAGCCGGCACTGATTGCGTCCCCGCCTCTTCCATACACCTCCTCTAGCTCTGTGCTCTCCACCTGCTCAGATCCAGTTTCATTAGAGAGTCAGGGCTTCCCAAGCACCAAAAGCAAATGCCAAGTTTATGAACACTGGCAAAGGAGCCGTAAAACCCAGACCTGCTCAAGTACATCTAGTGCCACCTGCCACCCTGAGGAGGCTGCTGAGCCCCAGCTTGGGTATCCTTGGGGTCCCACTCCACCCATAATCAACACATTATCTGGATCATAAGGAAACCAGTGGACAGTGAACCCGAAAGGAGAGTGGATTTCTCAGGAGCACAGCTTGTACAAACTTTCAGAAAGGATCATGGTAATAATCTGAGCTGCTCTGACAGCTGAGCAGCCAGAGCACTAGATGCCAAGAAAAATGCGGATCTGGAGTCAGAACAGCTTGGAACTTGTTTCTCTTACACCTTGGATTTCTCTGTAAGAAGGGATGTCCTGTGTCCTTGCATTGCCAGAGGCGGTATCATGGAGCTATTCTCTGTGTGGGCTCAGGGGGTGGAATGGGATTCAGGTGCCAGTTCTGCAGTGGAGCACCTGGGCTGATTCAGTGAGACTGCTTAACCACTCTTATTAAGGGACTGGGTTGGGTTAGAGAGCACCATTCCCCAAAGGACCCTTCTCACGCCAACCTTCCCTAAGAGTAGCTACTATGGAAATTAAAGAGCGATTCCAGACATCCAAGGACATCCACAGCCTCCCCTTGCCAGGTCTGGTTGATGTTAAGAAAACACCTAAGAAACTGGACCTGTGAAGTCACCTCCAAGATGGGACAAACAGTAGCGCCTGCCTCCTGAGGTTTCAGGAAGGGTTTCCTGAGATGACATGTGTCAAGCTGGGCTCCTGAATTGTGTTCACCCCATGGTTCATGCAGAAAGTGACACAGATGACGGGGTCCAGCTGCCCCAGGCACCCAAGAGACTGTGTGGCCAGCTCCCAGAGGTGATGACCAGCTTGGTCAATGCTTTGATGCACCTTTAAGCCATTTTACAGGACACTGGTTGGGAAGCTCCACTGAAAAGCCTGAGCGCAGACAACGCGCTAAGCTGCTCTCCTTCCGCCATGATGGAGGGACCCATGTGCGCTCCTGCTCCTCGGAGGCCCACAGGCTTGAGTTCTTTATTTCTAAGTTCAACTTGATTTTATCGTAAAGCAAACCCACACCATTTTAAAATGTCAAAGTCAGCATCAAAAGGTACAAAATGAAAAATGAAATGCCCCTCTGGAAGACTTCTGGAGAGCTAGTAATGTTCAGATTCTTGGTCTGGGAGCTGGCCACACAGGTGAGCTTATTTGATGAAAATCCAAGAGCTGCTGCTGCTGCTGAGTCGTTTCATTCGTGTCCGACTCTGTGCAACCCCATAGACGGCAGCCCACCAGGCTCCCCCGTCCCTGGGATTCTCCAGGCAAGAATTCTGGAGTGGGTTGCCATTTCCTCCTCCAATGCAGGAAAGTGAAAAGTGAAAGTGAAGTCGCTCAGTCGTGTCCGACTTGTAGCGACCCCATGGACTGCAGCCCACCAGGCTCCTCCGTCCATGGGATTTTCCAGGCAAGAGTACTGGAGTGGGGTGCCATTGCCTTCTCCGATCCAAGAGCTATACACATACTAACATGCATTGTTCTATATATACGTTAGACTTCAATAAAAACATTTCATATCCCTTTGTTATAATTCAGATCTCTCTGAGTTGAAGTGGGCTCTGCCCCCAAACTATGTCAATTTTCTAACCTCCAGTAACTCAGATTGTGACTTTACTGGGAACTAAGATTGTTGTACGGAGAAGGCACTGGCACCCCACTCCAGTACTTTTGCCTAGAAAATCCCATGGACAGAGGAGCCTGGTGGGCTGCAGTCCATGGGGTCGCTACAAGTCAGACACGACTGAGCGACTTCACTTTCACTTTTCACTTTCATGCATTGGAGAAGGAAATGGCAACCCACTCCAGTGTTCTTGCCTGGAGAATCCCAGGGACGGGGGAGCGTGGTGGGCTACCGTCTATGGGGTCGCACAGGGTCGAACACGACTAAAGCGACGCAGCAGCAGGATTGTTGTAAATGTAATCAGTTAAATCTAGACCAGGCCATACTTGAGTCTGGAGAAGAGCATGGCAATCCACTCCAGTATTCTTGCCTGGAGAATCCCATGGACAGAGGAGCCTGGCAGGCTACAGTCCACGGGGTCACACAGAATTGCTATCAGGGTGGTGACATGACTGAAGCAACTTAGCATGCATGTATGCACCCTGGAGTAGGGTGGGATCCTGATCCAACATGACTTGTTCTTACTAAAGGGGGAAGTTGGGCACAGACAAGTAAGGAGACATGGAGAACACCACGTGAAGATGAAGGCGGAGGTCAGAGCGATACTCCTACAGGCCAAAGTCTGCCGGGAAACTGCCAGGGGCCAGAGGAGAGGCTAGAACAGGCTCTTCCTCCAGAAAGAATCAACCTTGCCAACACTTTGGTTTTGGACCTCAAGCCTGCAGATCTGTGAGACAGTAAACTTCTGTCATGTACGCCATCCTGTTTACAGTGCTTGGCTATTACGAAATGAATACACTTTCTCTGTTTGTTTCTCTCATTCTCAGTCAAGCTTCTGAGAGGTCCTCACATGTGAAGGGCTTCTTGTGTGTACTCCCAGAGAATGTGTTTTAATCACCGTTATCTGTTATCCCTTCTTAGCTTTGCTCGTGGCTCTGCTGTGAGGGGTCAGGCACACCTGGATTGAGAGCTCCATGCCCACTTCAGAGTAGTACCCGCTGGGACCTTTGGGGCAGTAGCCCACTGCTAAGTGCAGCCCCATCACTTCCCTCTATCTAAGAGCATAAGCACCTTCAACATGGAGGAGCAAAAAGGATGCTGCAGAGCCGCTCCCAAAGACGAGCTCTCTAGCACATCATACACCACTCTGATATCAAGATCCTCAAACAGACCTTCCCTGACTGCTCCCCCTCAAAAGACTTCCAGCAGGCTCCCATGCTGCATTCTGTCCCCTCACCCACCTCATTTTCTCCCTAGCACCACCTGATGTTTTATTACCTCTCATTTATTGATCTTCTGCCTGTCTCCTGACTGGGGCCATGGAGTCTTACCGGCTGCCTCGGGGCCTTTGCACACACTGTTGTCTTAAACTGAAATACTCTTTCTACGGAAGTCCATAAGCTTGTTTTATCATTTCATTCAGCTCTGTGTTCCATTGTGCCCTCATTAGTAAGGCCACCTCACCCACCTTATCTAAATGGTAGCCATCCCCTTTACTGGAAGATGGGGATTGACACATATGCACTATTGATACCATGCATAAAATAGATGACTAATGAGAAGCTGCTGTACAGCTCAGAACTCTTCTCAGTGCTCTGTGGTGACCTGAGTGGGAAAGAAATTCAAAAAGAGGGGATATATGTATCTGTTGGTGTTGTTCGGTCACTCAGTCATGTCCTGAGCTGACTCTTTGCAGCCCCATGGACTGCAGCACGTCACATTTCCCTGTCTGTCAGTATCTCCCAGAGCTTGCTCAAATTCACGTCCATTGAGTCGGTGATGCCATCCAACCATCTCGTCCTCTGTTGCCCCCTTCTCCTCCTGCCTTCAATATTTCCCAGCATCAGGGTCCTTTTATATGTATAGCTGATTCACTTTGCTCTGCAGCAGAAACTAACACAACTTAGTAAAGCAACTGAACTCCAAAAAAATTAATCTAGAAAATAAATAAATAAAATGGCAGCCTCGTCTCCCACACACTCTGTTCCCTTACCTTGGCTCTCAGCTTCTTCGTGGCAGTAATCATCACCTGACACTGTGCATACTTCCTGGTTTATGTACCTACGTCTATCTCCCCCACCAGGCCACTTGAGCACAGGGCCTTCAAGATTCTGTTCTGCTTGTAGCCTGGCACCTAAGATAGTGCCTGGCACGTGCTAGGCACTCAACACACGCCTGTGAACAAATCCATCTTGTAGCTTTTACGTAAAACATTTGTGATGATCAGCGCTACCCTTTGGCGGATGATTGTCAGTCCAGTATCTCATTTAATTCTCACAACAGCCCAATCAAGTCAGCATTAGGATTATCCCCTTTTACAGATGGAAACAGGGTTGCTAAGTGACTCACCCAAGGACACACAGCTATGGGGAGGTGGAGGGAGGATTTGATGGCAGGACCCCAGATCCCAGAGCCCCCGGGCAGAACCACCTTCCTTGCTCCTTCCACTCGCCTCCTAAGCTCACCACGTACCACTCTGTCTCCCCAGCCATGATTTGAACTAGCATCATGGCAGAGCAAGATCCTTCAAGAAATGCAAATGAAATGCAACCAACAGTAACCACGAAATTGCCTTTTCTTATTTATTTCTGCTGCACAGGACTGGCCCAGTTGTTTTTTTTTTTTTTTTTTTTTTAAGTCACTGGAAAATAATGATGCTGCATTGATGCCTTGGAGCTATATGGGGATATATAAAGCCTTCCCAGGCTTTAATTGGCTTCCAGCCACTGTGTGTACTTAACTAGGTGAGGATGCTATTAACTGCCCAGAAGAAAACATTTATTCACAAGAAAGCCATGTAATGAGGGGAATTGTCTGTGTGAGAGCAAACGTCGGCATCTCTCAGATGAGGAAGAATGGCTCACTGAAACTGCTGAAACGTCCTCTTAACCATTCTCAACACCCATGCACCGTGCAGGGCAACGCTGAATAAATGATCCTAGGGGATAACAAGGAACTTCTGGTTTATTTCCATTCACTTCTTCAACATCATTCCCTCCACTGCTCCAGGATAAGCCCCAGCATCTCTCTCCTGGAGGGAAAAAAGTCTTGGCTGCATCCGATGCCTTCCAGTCCTCTCATTGCATTAAAGAAGAGAAAACTTTTTAAAAGTTTAAATTTAGACATGCCATGCCTTTGCTTAGAACCCTTTAGTGGCTTCCCAAAGTCATAAAATAAACATCAAATTCTTTATCATCACCTCTGTAGTGAGTTGAATGGTTTCCCCCTCCCCCTCTGCCCTAAAACATACATCCACTGGGATTTGTGAATGTTGCCTTATTTTGGGGGAAGTACCTTTGTACTTTTGTACATTTGTACTTATACTATTTGTACAAGTACATTTGGGACCCAAAGCTCAGATGTGGGGCACAGACAGGGTGGGGATCACGCCACTTTTCCTCATTTGTATACAAACCTCACCTATGCATTCATGATAAAGAGATAAGCATATGTATTTTGTTCCCCAACCTCAGAATAAAAACCTGTTTGTTAAAAGAAAAGAAGGTCCCTGTAGATGCAATTCAGTTAGGGATCTTGAGATGAAATAATCCTAGATTATCCAGTGGGGCTCCAAATCCAACAACAAGTGTTCTTATAAGAGAAACAGAGAGGGAGATTTCAGATTGAAGAGGAGACAGAGTAGAAGGCCGTGTGAAGACGGAGGCAGAGACTGGAGTGATGCAGAGGAAAGCCCGAAGCCGCCAGCAGCCAGAAGAGGCCAGGAAGGGTCCTCCTCTGGAGCCTATGGAGGGGGCGGGGGATCCACTACACCCCTGCTCTGACTTCTGGCCTCCAGAACTGTGAGAGAATTAATTCTTATCGTTAGCGTAAATTGTTATAGCAGCCCCAGGAAATGTGGGCTTCCCTGGTGGCTTAGATCGGTAAAGAATCTGCCTGCAATGCAGGAGACCCAGGTTTCATCCTTGGGTGGGAAAGATCCCCTGGAGGAAGGAATGGCAACCCCCTCCAGTATTCTTGGCTGGAGAATCCCAAGGACAGAGGACCCTGGTGGGCCATGGTCCATGGTGTCACAAGGAGTCGGACAGCACTGAGCGACTAACGCTTTCATTTTTCAGGAAATTTACACAGCCGCCAAAGTCTCCATGGGATTCACCCCTCACACTTGCCCCTGATCTCTTCCTCCTGCACTGCCCTTCTTCAGCCATTCAAATGCAACATGCTTTCCTGCCCACCCCAGGGCCTTTGCACTGATGTTGCCTCTGTCTGCCCCCATTTAACTTCTACACCTTCAGAGAGTAATTCAGTCATAACTGCTCTAAAGGAAGTTTTCCTGACGTCACTGGCCAAGCATTAGCTCCCTGTTAGAATTCTTCCCATTACCATGCCCCTCTCCTTGGTAGTCATGTCTGTTACCATTGCCAAGGTATGGAATTCAATCACCTTCCTCATCAAAAGTGCTCCATGAGGGTGAGCATCACATTGGTCTTCTACTCCTGTCCCTAGAGCTGTGCACACAGTGCCTGATATATAATAGATCCCTGAAGACTTGATTGAATATTGAAGGGAGGAGTAATTCATAGAACCTCAGAAACAGGTTCTATAGCCAGACTTCAAATAGATCCATCAAATTAAAAAGGGAGGGGGGAAGAAAGGTCTCTGAGGTGAGCAGTCAATTTAGCCTGACTTGTTTTCCCAAAGCCACATAAAAGTTTTCAGGAACAACTTTCAGAGCCTTTGGATGGTGTCAAATCAGGACATCTTGTCTTCCAGACTCCCTAGTGTGGGCAGAACTAATTTCCTCATTAAGCATCATTTCTATCCATGCCTCCACCAAACTGGAATATTCCCAGAGACCAAGGCCAAGACTCTGATCATTTGCAAAAGGAGAAAAATTCAGTGAAGCTGCTGGAGCTGGTGACCGGCACACCATGGCCTTCTTAAAGCTCCTCTCCAGCTAATGGGATGTTTAGCTTGGCGTGAGATCTCCCAGAGCTACGTTATTACATGTTCGGGGCCATTTTTCTCTATTCACAGCTGGACAATTGACTGGATGAAGGGAAAACCAGCCAGCTTCCCCTGGGGGGATGAGGAGGAGAAAAAGTGAGGAAAGACAGTTTTCCAGCAACGGACTCGGTTCCTTCTCATTCTCTCTAAATTCAAACTCATCAACCTCTTCCAAAAACCCAACCCAGAAACAATGGGGAATTGAGGAAAGCCAGGCTTTTGAACTGTGGTGTTGGAGAAGACTCTTGAGAGTCCCTTGGACTGCAAGGAGGTCTAACCAGTCCATCCTAAAAGAGATCAGTCCTGGGTGTTCATTGGAAGGTCTGATGTTGAAGCTGAAACTCCAATACTTTGGCCACCTGATGTGAAGAGCTGACTTATTGGAAAAGACTCATGCTGGGAAAGATTGAGGGCAGGAGAAGGGGACGACAGAGGATGAGATTGTTGGATGGCATCACCGACTCAATGGACATGAGTTTGGGTAAACTCTGGGAGTTGGTAATGGACAGGGAGGCCTGGCGTGCTGCAGTTCATGGGGCGCAAAGAGTCTAACATTACTGAGCGACTGAACTGAACCGAACAGGGTGGAGCAGGGGGCCATGGTGGGAGAGCAAGATGGCCCTGGGGTCAAGCCTAGGTTCCAGTCACAAACTCAGGAGCTGCCGTGTGCCAAATCTTGGGCAAATTGTTTAACCTCTTTTAGTCTCATTTCAGGTGACTCAATGGTAAAGAATCCACCTGCAGTGCAGGAGATGCAGGTTCGACCCCTGGGTCAGGAAGATTCGTCGGAGGAGGGCATGGCCACCCATTCCAGTATTCTTGCCTGGAGAATCCCATGGATAGAGGAGCCTGGAGAGCTACAGTCCCTGGGGTTGCAGAGTCGGAAACGACTGAAGTGACTCAGCATGCACGCACAGTCTCACTGAAGCTGTGGAGCAGGATTTCATTTGTTCATTCAACAAATACTCATGGAGTGCCAACAACGTGTTAGGCAGGGCTGGAACTAGGGGGAGCTGGGGGAGGTAGCTGGGGCCAAAGGTTCAGGCACTGGCCCAGCCCCCAGTGAGCATCTCTGTAAACATCACTCCATATGCTCCTTACTCGCCCAGCCCTGGCTCTGGTGTTGGGGCAGGGGTCCTGGGAGAACAGCACCAAGTCCATTTTGCAGTCATGAAGTCTAGGAGCTGGAAGGGGGAAAGCCTGTCTACACTTCACGACACTGATCCCTTTGGCTGCAACAACAACAACAACAACAACAAAAATAACGGCAAAGAAATTGCTCCCTGAAGTTCTTAAAAGGCAATTCCACCTCCTGCTGAAAAATCACTCGTGTGTCCTAGGCTAGGCTGAATTTATCAAACACTCACAGCTACCCAGCAATCTTCCCAGAGAGCAGGATTAGAGGCCAAAGGAAATTAACACAAGCAGACCCAATAAATAGCAGCCTCTTCCAGACCTGCCCTGTTGGAGTGCTGGTCCTCCCAATCTGAATGCCAGGCACTCCAATCGCACCAGGGTCTGAATTGGGAGCACTGAAGTTACCCCCTCTCTGCTCAGTGTAAGGAAGAAGCAGTGGAATCAGCTAGTCTCTTCACTTTGCAAAGAAACTGTTGGGGAGGAGGGGGAGGGCAAAAGAGGACATGCCCACAACTGGGATGTATCAACATAAATAGAAGGCATTCAGGCGATTTCTGGGTAAAAGCTGAGTCTCACTTGGGGGTATTATTTGATCCGTGCACTGCTTTCTGTGAGGTTCCAATAGAAGACCTATAATCTTCAGGATTATCTGAATTTGAGAAGGATATTCTGTATTCACAGGTGAAGATGTTCCTATTCATGCCTTGGTGATGAACCTGGGCTCATCACCCGGCTCAGTTGCTAAGCTGCAGGTGCCCCTGAAAGATCTTTCACATCCATCATTTCCAGTGATGGAAATGTGTCTTTCCCTCCAAGGACTGTAAACCCACACACCACCATCTCCAGCTAAGTGGACAAGTGGAAAAGCCTGTTTTCGGCATGGATGGGGAAATTGGTACTGGGCAAAGCCGGAAGAACCCAGCTGACATTGACCTTGGAGCTTACTTCTGCGTCGCTTCAATAACGAGCAACGAAGGCAACCCTGGAGACCCAGACGGCTGGGAAGAGAAGGAAGACCACTGAACGGGCCCCTGAAATGCCAAGAGGCAGGGGTGTCAAAGAACATGGGCTCTGGATCAGATGCCTGGGTCTAAACCCTAGCCCCACATTTTACATCTGAAGGATGGCAATGATAATGATGTCTCTCTCGTGGGGCTGTTGTAAAGATCACATGAGATAATGTGTGGAAAGCCTTGGTGCCCCTACATCACTACCATGTCAGCTACTATCTGAGCAAGACAGCTATTCTGAGTATTCATTTCCTCGGGCTGCTGTTACCAACTCCTACAAACTGGGTGGCTCGAAACGACAGAAATCTATTTTCTGGAGGCCGGCAGTTCAAAATCAGGGTGTTGGCAGGCCCACACTCCCTCTAAAGGCTCCCAGGAAGAACCCTCCATCCAGCTTCTGAGGGCTCTCAGCATACCTTGGCACTCCTTGGTGTATAACCACTCACTCCAGTTTCTGTCTCTGTCTTTCAATGGCCTTCTCCTCCGTGGGACTCTGTGTCTCCAAGTGTCCCACTCCTCTATTGATAAGGACACCAGTCACTGGATTTAGGGTGCACCCTAATCCAGAATGACCTCGCCTTAACTTGATTCTTATCTGCAAAGACTCTTCTTCCTAATGAGGTCACATCCTGTAGTTCTGGATGGACATGATTTGGAGGGGGATGGGTCACTGTTCAATCTGCTCACTGCTCATGCTCTTTCTGATCCTGAAAATCACCAGGAAGAACACCCTAGCACCTACTCTTAGCAGACATCTTTCAAGATACCCGTATCTCCCGCTGTGAAGACTCCTACCCACTTCAGCCAGTACTGCAATATGTGTCCCTGTCCCCTCCTCCCCAGCAACAGGTGATTGGATGAGAGAGGGCTCTGGACCTAGGAAGGGCCAATCAGAGTCTCTCTCCTGGGATTTTTGGCATTAGACCTAGTACATATGGTTGGCTAGCTGCAGATGCTACACTATGAGGGCACATGAACTTGGGGTTGAGGCTGCCACTCAGAATGTGCAGAGAGTTAGGAAGGTTGACCTGCAAAGGAACAGGGATTATACAGAGGAGCAGGGGGGCAGTAGCCCCTGGGTTCCCAACTTCAGCCTCCCTGGGGCACCCTTACCATTCCAACCAATGTCACTGGGTGTGTAAAAGTGTGAATGTTCTTACAAAGGAGGGACTTCTGCTCCTTACATCCTTTACAACCTTGACTGAGACAAACACTCTCTAAGCCAAGACTTCCATAGGGTCGAGAATTCTTTATCTCCAACCAAAGATTTTTTTTACTTGGGTCCACTTCACTTGTTCTGACCCCTCCAATGGAAATCACTGCATAGGATCTGATAAGCCAAACACACACACACGCACACACCCTGAAAACAATCCCCTTCCAAATTCAAAGACATGATCTGGACCACCTTTCTCTTCTGGGCCCAGGTTTCACAATGCCAGATCTTCCAATCTTTTGTCTATGGCCCTCCACACCCAAGGTCAACAAACTGTGGCCCTCTGGCCAAATCTGGCCCACAACCTGTTTCTATAAATAAATTTTATTGCAACTCAACCAAGTCTGCTCACTGACATATCATCTCTGACTGCTTGCACATGGTAAATGCACTTAGTTGCAACAGAGGCCGAACGGCCCATGGAGCCTAAAGTATCTCCTATCTGTCTCTTTACAAATGAAGTGTGCTGACCTCTGTAATATACCACACTCAAGACGCAATGGAAAAGGATCTAGAGCTGAGATGATTTCCATTAGAAGCTACTAACTCTACATTTAAAGAGTAGGGCAAGGTCTCAAGAGCTTGATGTCTGGCCTTTTATTCATCACCTGCCCCACAAAGGGCCTAGACTGTGTGGGATGCTGGACTAAATGCTGGGGGTGTGGTGTGGACGAAACTAGCCAAGAGCTGCCTCCAAGGGACTCAGAGCTCATTCCATAAAGCATGGCTTCATTGAAACCACGGAAAGTGCTATGGAAGGGTGCTCCTCTCAGAGAAGATCAGGGGCACACAGCCTAGTGAAGGGGGCCAGGGAAGGTTCCCCAAGAAAGCTACGACCAGATGGGTTAGGCAAAGGATGTTCCCAGAGTGGGAGATGCATACATGTGCAGTTTCTCACCCTGAATTAAGAAACGTCAGCTTTGTCCGTTTGCTCCCACACTCTCTGGATTATGCAACAGGGCCCCCTGTTTGTCGAGAAGCCATCAGGAGTCTGGAATCGGGGACACAGGGCAATGTGGCTCAGGGACACCCTTTCCTAGCTCTTCCATGCATGATGGCAGGTTCCCTGACAGGGCTCCAGGGGACACTGAGCAGAGGTGCCTAACCCAGTCCTCATCCTGATATCTTCAGATCCCACAGTCCCAGCCTCGAGGTTGGCCTTAGCTTGGTGGCGAGCAGCTGCATATGACAGTTCCCATCTGCCTTATTACTATCCTTACCCAGAAACCACATTTACAGCTAAGTACTCTCGGCCCTAACTGGTTCCTGAGAGATGGGGCCATAACAAAGCACTCAGAACCCGCCAGGCAAGGTTGGGGTGGGGGCTTCCCCTCCTCTTTGGGAACTCTTCTTGTTGCAAAATCTAAGAAGCCAGTGAAGCAAGAGGGCCCAGACTCTGAAAGCCACTGATTTTGGAATTCATTCCCAGTACCTCCATCTACTGCTCTGAGTCTCAGTATATCCATCTGTAAAATGGGGCTGATGACACCCACCTCACAGAGCTGTTAGGAGAAGGTGAGGAGGTAATCAGGATGCCCCAAATTTGCTGAGCACCTCCCACACAAAGACCATCAAGCTGAGTATTTTGAATATATTCACTGGTTACAACTTCCAATCCTATAGTAATCAATCCCATTTCACATCTAGGGAAACTGAGGCAAAATCACCTGCCCAAGTCACCTGTCCCTGATCCACCTTTTCCATCATGGGTAGACATTCAGAAAGCATAGCATCTTCTCTAAGTAGTAACCATTCTGCTTGCAAAACAGATTTTAACATGGCTGAGTCACATATGTGGAGACACATAATGTGAAGAAAGCAGATTGACAGTTGCCCAGATCTGGGGTAGGAGCAGGAATTAACTGCCAGCAAATATAAGAAATCTTTTTGGTCTGATGCATGCAATCTAAAACTAGGATATTGTGAAGGTTGCACAATTCTGTAAATTTACTAAAAATGCATTCACTGTATTTAAAATGGATGTATTTTATGGTATGTAGGTTAAACATGAACAAATATGATTTTGTTTCCCAAAAAAATTAACAAATATGATTATATTTCCCCAAAAGTGAGCTGATCAACGTGGCTGTAAGTGGCTATAAACATGGCTATAAAGATAAAATATATACTATCACAAATAGGAGGGTTAAAATAGGAATGGAAATGTATGTCCGTACAAAAACTTTTACATAAATGTTCACAGCAGCGTTACTCATAATTGCCAAAAAGTCAAAACAACCCACACGTTCCTCAACTGAAGAGGGTATAAACAAAATGTGGTCCATACATACAGTGGAATAGTATCCAACCATAAAAAGGAATGAGGTATTGACACATGCTAGAGCCTTGAAAACATCACGCTAAGTGAAAGAAGCCAGACACAAAAGGCCACATAGTATGTTATTCCATCTATATGGAAGGCCCAGAACAGGCAGATCTACAGACACAGAAATAGGTTAGTGGTTGTCAGGGGCTGGGCTGGGAAGGAGTGAGGAGCAACTGCCAATGTAGATGTACAGGCCAAGTTCTTTAAGAAGCAGGAATGTGACCTTATTTGGAAATAAGATTTTTGCAGATGTAATTAAGGAACTCAAGATGAGATCATCATAGATTTAGGACAGGCCCTAAATCCAATGCCTAGTGTCTTTTAAGAAAAAGGAGAGGGAGATTTGAGACTCAGACACACAGAGGAGAAGGTCTTATGAAGACGAGGTAAAGATTCAAGTAATAGGTTTATAAACCAAGGAAAATTAAGGATTGCCAGCAACCTCCACCAAAAGCTAGGAGAGAGGCATGAACTCCAGAAGGAATCAACACTGAGGTCATCTTGATTGCAGATCTCTGGTCTCCAAACTTGTGAGAGAATAAATGTCTGTTATCTAAGCCATGAACTTTGTGGTCATTGGTTACAGCAGCCCTGGGAGACTCATACAGCTTGCAAATCCAGAAACGTCAGTTCTTAATCTCTATATGATTTTTTTCCCTGAAAGGGGATCAGGGGATGGTGGTCAGCAGGAACAGGAAGTGGGGGGATGCAGGTGGTAGGTTACAATACAGAGGGGACATCTGGGAGGGAAGGGGCTGGACTTATTCACAACTTAGTGGACTTCACATAGTGATGAGCACTGTGATTGGGTGAGAGGAGAGTGTGATGGGGCTCGGAAGACAGACACCAGCATAGCCTGAGGGAGGCAAAGAAGGCCTCCTGGAGGAGGTGATCCCTGAACTGAGTGTTAAAGAGTAAACAGGAATTAGCCAGGAGATGAAGATAAGGAAGGGCATGAGGAAAGGAACAGGTGAAGAAACTACACAGAGTTGGGGGTTGCTGGAGTGGACCACGGAGGGATGAGGGATGTAGGTGGGCCATTTCCCAAACTTCCAGCTGAGAGTAGCCAAATGTGATTATTTGTTCAACCAACATTTATTGAGTCTCTGCTGAATGCCCAGAACTAGCCTGGGGAAACAGTGCTGAAGACAACAGCTTCCCTTGGGAGTCACAGTCTGATTCGGGATCGCTCAACTTCGATACTTTTGGGGTCAGGTAATTCTTTGTTGGTGCTTCCCGGGTGGCTTAGTGGTAAAGAACCCGTATGCCAATGCAGGAGACTTAAGAGATGAAGGTTCGATCCCTGAGTTGGGAAGATCCCCTCGAGAAGGGAATGGCAACCCACTCCAGTATTCATGCCTGGAAAAATCCCATGGACTGAGGAGCCTGGCAGGCTACAGTCCATTGGGGTTGCAAAAAAGAGTCAGACATGACTTAGCAACTAAACAACAAAAATTCTTTGATGAGAGGAGCTGTCCCATGCATTGTAGGGTATCAAGCAGCATCACCGGGCTATACCTGCCAGATGCCAACAGTGCCAGAACAGACCCAGGCATTGCCTGAAGTCCCCTGAGGAGCAGAACCATCCAGATTGAGAACCACCGGTCCATGGGAGAGACAGGTACTAAATACACTTGATCACAAAGAGTCTAGTTCCACACCGTTTGTATCCTCAGAAAGAAGGTCACAGAGTGAGACGGCTCTCAGCCCTCAAGGGGGTGGATCTGGACAGGACCTTTGGCATTTGAGACATATTTAAACAATCGTCTGCAAGGCAATTGGAATATTGAATTGGAGCCCTGAATCCAAGGAGAGAAATGAGTGAATAAACTACAGCGAGGCCCGACAGGTAATGACGCCATTTGAATATGGCCTCTTGCTCCGAACCATCAAACCATCGCTGCTGTTTGTTCAAAGAATAAAAAAAAAAAAAAAAATGACCAACAGAAAAATTGGCAGGTGACATTGCAGGCCTTGAGGGCATCTGGATTTCATTATCTGCCTCTCATCTTTTATTTAACAAGGAAATGGGGGGGAAACCACAAGGAAATGAGAGTTTCTGAGCATTGGGGGGGAATGAAAATAATAGAACATTTGCGTGCCCTATGGAAAAAATGTCCATATTAGGGCTGGGCAGAAAGCTGGTTCCTGGAGTGGATTACAGGGGAGCTGGGGATGCTCATACCTCCCTGAACCTCCGGTGGCCTTGGATGCTGGGGCAGAGGAACCTGATTCTGGAACAAAGTGTAGACAGAAACAAGTGCATTGTGGGATTTAAAAGCTTTGGAGTTCTGGGTTCAAATTTGGGTCTGTGCCTGCAGGCTGTGGGAGTGGGACTTTGGACATGTCACTTAACCTTTGGGAGTCTCCATTTCTTCATCTATACCCTAAGAATAATCTTATCTGGGGTTGTAAGAATTAAAGGAGCTACAAAAAAGCTTTTTGCTCAGGGCCTAATACATATTCAGTCAGTTCAGTTCAGTCACTCAGTCGTGTCCGACTCTTTGCGACCCCATGAATCGCAGCACGCCAGACCTCCCTGTCCATCACCAACTCCTGGAGTTCACTCAAACTCATGTCCATCGAGTCCGTGATGCCATCCAGCCATCTCATCCTCTGTCGTCCCCTTCTCTTCCTGCCCCCAATCCCTCCCAGCATCAGAGTCTTTTCCAATGAGTCAACTCTTCGCATGAGGTGGCCAAAGTACTGGAGTTTCAGCTTTAGCATCATTCCTTCCAAAGAACACCCAGGACTGATCTCCTTCAGAATGGACTGGATGGATCTCCTTGCAGTCCATGGAACTCTCAAGAGTCTTCTCCAACACCACAGTTCAAAAGCATCAATTCTCCGGCACTCAGCTTTCTTCACAGTCCAACTCTCACATCCATACATGACCACTGGAAAAACCATAGCCTCGACTAGATGGACCTTTGTTGGCAAAGTAATCTCTGCTTTTGAATATTCTCTCTAGGTTGGTCATAACTTTCCTTCCAAGGAGTAAGCGTCTTTTAATTTCATGGCTGCAGTCACCATCTGCAGTGATTTGGGAGACCAGAAAAATAAAGTCTGACACTGTTTCCACTGTTTCCCCATCTATTTCCCATGAAGTGATGGGACTGGATGCCATGATCTTAGTTTTCTGAATGTTGAGCTTTAAGCTAACTTTTTCACTCTCCTCTTTCACTTTCATCAGAATAAATGGTAAGTACCATTATGCTGGGCTTTCTCTGGTAGCTCAGCTGGTTAAAAAAAAAAAAAAATCCAGCTGCAATGCAGGAGATGCCAGTTTGATTTCTAGGTTGGGAATACCTCCTGGAGAAGGGATAGGCTAACCACTCCATTATTCTTGGCCTTCCCTGGTAGCTCAGACAGTAAAGAATCCACCTCCAGTGCAGAAGACATGGGTTCAATCCCTCAGTTGGGAAGATCCCCTGGAGGAGGGCATGCAACCCACTCCAGTATTCTGGCCTGGAGAATTCCATGGACAGACAAGCCTGGTGGACTACAGTTCAGGGGGTCGCAAAGAGTCGGACAAGACTAAGCAACTAACACTTAATGTCTAACATTTCCTTTAGAGATTGTCTTGAGTGTCACTTAATCAGAGATGCTTCTTCCATCTGTCCTGTCTAAGTCAGATCCTCCTGGCTTCATCCTTCATCATGCCCATTATTTCCCTTCCTATTCCTTAACACAATTTTATCATGTATATAACTCTATGTGCAATTGTCTGTTTAAAGACTATTGCTGCCTTTAAGTTCCAAGAAAGCAGGGACTACTAGGAACAAGTCAGGGAATCCGCAGTGGAGAACCTCAGAAACCTGGCCGGAGGGGCTTTCTTCCCTGCCCAGTCACAGGAACACTCTCACGACTGGGCTTCACTCCTTCCACCTGTAAGATGGGGTACTGAGCTTCACCCCTAACTCCTAGGTCATTTATAGGAGCAAACAGTTCAGTTGCTCAGTCATGCCCAACTCTTTGTGACCCCATAGACTGCAGCACACCAGGCTTCCCTGTCCATCACCAACTCCCAGAGCTTGCTCAAACTCACGTCCATCAAGTTGGTGATGCCATCCAACCATCTCATCCTCTGTCGTCCCCTTCTCCTCCTGCATTCAATCTTTCCCAACATCAGGGTCTTTTCAAATGAGTCAGTTCTTCGCATCAGGTGGCCAAAGTATTGGAGTTTCAGCTTCAGCATCAGTCCTTCCAATGAATATTCAGGACTTATTTCCTTTACCATTGACTGGTTGGACCTCCTTGCAGTCCAAGGGACTCTCAAGAGTCTTCTCCAACACCACAGTTCAAAAGCATCCATTCTTCAGTGCTCAACTTTCTTTATAGTCCAACTCTCACATCCATACATGACTACTGGAAAAACCATAACTTTCACTAGATGGACCTATGTTGGCAAAGTAATGTCTCTGTTTTTTAATATGCTGTCTAGGGTGGTCATAGCTTTTCTTCCAAGGAGCAAGCATCTTTTAATTTCATGCAGTCACCTGCAGTCATCATCTGCAGTGATTCTGGAGCTCCCCCCCTTCAAAAAAGTCTCTCACTGTTTCCATTGTTCCCCATCTATGTGCCATGAAGTGATGGGACCAGATGCCATGATCTTTGTTTTCTGAATGTTGACTTTTAAGCTAACTTTTTCACTCTCCTCTTTCACTTTCATCAAGAGGCTCTTTAGTTCCTCTTCACTTTCTGCCATAAGGGTGGGGTCATCTGCATATCTGAGGTTATTGCTATTTCTCCCGGCAATCTTGATTCCAGCTTGTGCTTCATCCAGCCTGGCATTTCACATGAAGTACTCTGCATATAAGTTAAATAAACAGAGTGACAATATACAGCCTGGACATACTCCTTTTCCTATTTGGAGCCAGTCTATTGTTCCATGTCCAGTTCTAAATGTTGCTTCATGACCTGAATACATATTTCTCAGGAGGCAGGTAAGGTGATCTGGTATTCCCATCTCTTGAATTTTCCACAGTTTGTGATCCACACAGTCAAAGGCTTTGGTGCAGTCAATAAACCAGAAGTAGACGTTTTTCTGGAACTCTCTTGCTTTTTGGATGATCCAAAGGATGTTGGCAATTTGATCTCTGGTTCCTCTGGCTTTGCTAAATCCAGTTTGAACATCTGGAAGTTCACGGTTCACATACTGTTGAAGTCTGGCTTGGAAAATTTTTAGCATTACTTTAATAGCATGTGAGATGAGTGCAATTATGCAGTAGTTTGAACATTCTTTGGCATTGCCTTTCTTTGGGATTGGAATGAAAACCGAACTTTTCCAGTCCTGTGGCCACTGCTGAATTTTCCAGATTTGCTGGCATATTGAGTGCAGCACTTTCACAGCATCATCTTTCAGGATTTAAAATAGCTCAACTGGAATTCCATCACCTCCACTAGCTTTGTTCATAGTGATGCTTCCTAAGGCCCACTTGACTTCACATTCCAGGATATCTGGCTCTAGGTGAGTGATCACACCATCATGGTTATCTGGGTCATGAAGATCTTTTTTGTATAGTTCTTCTCTGTGTTTTTGTCACCTCTTCTTATTATCTTTTGCTTCTGTTAAGTCCATACCATTTCTGTCCTTTATTGTGCCCATCTTTGCATGAAATGTTCCCTTGGTATCTCTAATTTTCTTGAAGAGATCTCTAGTCTTTCCCATTCTATTGTTTTCCTCTACTTCTTTGCACTGATCACTGAGGAAGGCTTTCTTCTCTCTCCTTGCTATTCTTTGGAACTCTGCATTCAAATGGGTATATCTTTCCTTTTCTCCTTTGCCTTTAGCTTCTCTTTTTTTCTCAGCTATTTGTAAGGCCTCCTCAAAGAACCATTTTGCCTTTTTGCATTTCTTTTTCTTGGGGATGGTCTTGATCATCACCTTCTGTACAATGTCACAAACCTCTGTCCATCTGTCTATCAGATCTAATCCCTTGAATCTATTTATCACTTCTACTGTATAATCTAGTAAGGGATTTGATTTAGGTCATCCCCTAGTTGTCTAGTGGTTTTCCCTACTTTCTTCTATTTAAGTCTGAATTTGGCAATAAGGAGTTCATGATCTGAACCACAGTCAGCTCGTGGTCTTGTTTTTGCTGACTGTATAGAGCTTCTCCATCTTTGGCTGCAAAGATATAATCAATCTGATTTCAGTACTGACCATCTGGTGATATCTGTGTGTAGAGTCTTCTCTTGTGTTGTTGGAAGAGGGTGTTGCTAGGACCAGTGCATTCTCTTGGCAAAACTGTTAGCCTTTGCCCTGCTTCATTATGTACTCCAATACCAAATTTGCCTGTTACTCCAGATATGTCTAGGAGCAAATACGATGCCATTAAAGGGCTTAAAACAGCACTTGGCATGTGGGAAAGAATTCTGTCACCTCGCTGCCTCTGGACTCAAGGCTGCAGCATCAGCTCTGGAATTGCTAGTCTGCCTTGCAGATTTTTGACTTTCCAGCCCCCACAGTCCCATGAGCCAATCCCTCAAATTCTGAATAGATATAAATATAGGTACTATAGACATCACTGACTCGATGCACATGAGTTTGGGTGAACTCCGGAAGTTGGTGATGGACAGGGAGGCCTGGCCTGCTGCAATTCACAGGGTCGCAAAGAATCGGACACGACTGCGTGACTGAACTGAACTGAATAGATATATATGATATTGATATAGATACCTATATCGATATAGATGTAGGTGGTATTGATATAGGTATAAATGATACTGATAGAGATGATATTGATAGAAATGACAGAGACAAAGACAATCTAGAGATAGAGCTATACACACACAGCCTCTTGGCTCTGTTTCTCTAGGAACCCTGACTAATACAGATTTTTTGGCATGTTGGCTATTATTCCCCCAAAGCATGCACAGCAAAGGATTAAAAGCAGTCATCTGGGGAGTAAAATTGGGGCTAGAGGGAAGGGGGACTCATCACAGTTTTACTCTACGTACTTGTGTGTCATCTGTCTGTTACAGAAGCACAGCTTACCTTTATCATTTAAAATAGAGGAAGGGGAGGGATGATCAGGGACAGTGAGAGGAAGGGATGAGAGGACAGGGCAGGATAAGCAAAGGAAAGCCAGTCCAGCCTCCACAACCATATCCTTGCCCTCTCTTCCCTCCTGTTTTCTGTAAGCGCTGATGAGCAAATACCAGCGAAAGGACTTCTAGAGGGAGAGGTGAAATGGGGCTGCTCCCCAGGGGATGTAGCAAAAACACAAATTACTCCCGGAGGCTGACTCAATCTCGACTCCTCGGGCTCCCTGGATGCCAACAACTCACTGCTCTGAAGTCAGAATTAAATGAGTTGGGCAGCATGATATTACTTGTGATGTTTGGGGGCTGGGGAGGGCAAATTATTCCCCACTATTTTACTTTATCCTTTCCTCATTCATCTAAGAGTCTGGAATGAAGAAGAGGAATTTTCTTTTCTGATTTGGGGGCAGGATCAGGGGAAGCAGCAGCTTTTCATTATCAAAGCTGGGCTCATTAAATATTCATCCGGATGCCTGTCACCGTTCCAGGAGGATGATCGGATTTAAGGTTCGAATCTCACTGATCTATTATTCTATTTGGAGCCGCAGGTGGAACTCTTTCATGCAGCTGCAAATTAGAAAACTGCGCCATTCTTTGAAGAGAACTTTAAGTAATCAAATGCAACTTTTTCTTCACCCCGACAGGTGCTCTCCTATGCTGGATCTCATTGAAGAAAGGCAAAAGAAGAACAGGGGAAAACCTGGAATGAAGCCTGCACCCATTTGCCCTTACGGATCAGCTCAGAGGGGAAAAAACTCCAAGGATCTGGGGAGACGGGAAGACAAGGAGGCAGAAGCAGTGGGGGGCAGGAAGCAGGGAAAGAAAGAATCCACACTCACAGAGGCCCTCCCTGGTGCCCAGCACTTCACTTAAACCATCCCACAGCATCTCTACAATGACCTTTCAAGCAGGAGTTATGCTCCAAAAGGTTAAATGGTGTGTCCAGGGTCACACAGCTAGCAGGGACTTGAAGCCAGTTGGTCTGACCTCTAACCCCGAACCTGGAACAGTTGTCTGTTAACTCACACAGGTGTCCACAGCCAATGGTTACCTCTATACCACTGCTTCTCAACCAGGGACAGAGCTGTCCACCAGGAGACATTAGGTAATGTCAGGAGATGTCTTTGGTTGTCACAACTTGGGGGGAGGCGGGGTCCTAACTGGAGGCCAGGGAAGCTATTAACCTCCCTCCAATGTACAGGAAAGCCCCTTAATTACCTCGCCCCAAATGTTCACAGTGTCAAGGCTGAGAAGGTCTGAACTATGTGGAGGCCATGGGCAATCACTCCCACAGCCCCCTGGCTTTCACCCCGGGAACCTAGAAATTCTACCCGGTGCTCCTATATTTTTGCCCAGTGCCTGAGACAAAACTCGTCTGGTAGTGAACAGGTATGTGGGGAATTCTTGCCTCTCTGCGTTGCCCCTGGATACATAAATTCTCATCTAAATTCATGCTCACGCTCACAATTTCACGGTGGCAAGAGAAGCACAACTTTCTCATTAAGGGGTGCAGTCAAAATTTCTCTCTACCGAGAGCAGTAAGAAGAGTCTGGGCTCCCTTGAAATGAAGCAAGGCTGTAATTAACGTTAATGAAACCCCTAAGACAGTCCACATGCCTTGGAGCACGGGGTGACGGCAGCAGGGTCTATGAGCTACAGACCACCCTGTCCTACCCTTACCCCCTCAAGCAAATGTAACGCCACATTCAGGAGGAAACTCTGATCCAGACAGAGAAGTCAATTTCCCATTTCACCTGCCTTGGAACGTGAGCCTTCCACGGAAGGATGAACAGAGTTCAGAGAAGGATGGGGGAGGGGATGCAAAGGAGAAAATCCACCTCCTTGAGGGTAAACTAAGCCTAGTCACTGGGGCAGGCAAGGGACAGCCTCCCCTCATTTAATCACAACAATTGTTCAAAGAAGTCAGTATTATTGTCGACCCCATTTTATAACTCAGGGATCATCAAACTTTTTTCCGTAAAGAGCAAGATAGTAAATATTTTAGGCTTTGTAGTCTGTAGGATCTCTGTTCCAACTATTCAACTCTGCCTTTTTGGCAGAAAAGCAGCTGTAGACAATACATACGGCATGTACTCTTCTGTCCATCCAGCTGTCCATCCATTCATTTATTTATCCAGCTATCCATCTATTCATTAATTTATCCAACCATCCAACAAACCATCCATCTATCCATTCATTTATTCATGTGTCCATCCATCTATCCATACAATGAACATTCATTGACAATCTACCATATGTCAGAACCTTTGGATATCAAGACAAATGAGTTTCCTCCAACTCCTTCTTCAGGTAGCTCTGGCCACACAGGTTGTCAGAAAGCTCCTGGAACATGTGAGTGCTTTCCTTGCACAGGACCTTTGAATATTGTTCAGGGCCTCTATTCTCTTCCCCCTACAACGCCTTCCTCCATCCCCACACAACCAGCTCTTGGCCTGGCCACTGCTGTGATCCTTCTGATCTCAGCTTCTGATACAGACAGGCCTTCCTGACAGCCCTGTCGTTCTCCATCTCAGCACCGTGTATGTTTCTCTCATAGCACTGGGTATACTTTAAATGATTTTATTTATTTCATTTTAAATCAGCTTTGTGTCAACCTCCCTTATTAGCACATGGATTCCACAGAGGTGGGGATCAAGTCTTTCTCATTTGCCGTTATATTCTCAGCATCTGGCACATAACTGAGGCTCAACAAATAGGTATTGAACTGAATTGGTAAGTTGATAAACCCAGAAAAGTTGATGCCAAAGTATGACCTCCACCCATTATAGCAAGTATAGCTTAGACTGTGCCATCCAGTATGGTGGCCACTGGTCACATGTGGCTAGTGAGCAACTAAAATATGGGGAGTCTGAGTTGAGATGAGCTATAAGTATACAACACACATCAGATTTAGGAGACTTCACATGTAAAAAAGTAATAATGTAAAATATCTCAAGTTTTTAAACTGACTGTATCAGTTCAGTTCAGTTCAGTTGCTCAGTCATGTCCAACTCTTTGCGACCCCATGAACCA
This sequence comes from Bubalus kerabau, assembly GCF_029407905.1. Classification (NCBI taxonomy): domain Eukaryota; kingdom Metazoa; phylum Chordata; class Mammalia; order Artiodactyla; family Bovidae; genus Bubalus; species Bubalus kerabau. The sequence goes on along the minus strand of NC_073639.1, from coordinate 61,555,973 downwards.
CAGCACGCCAGGCCTCCTTGTCCATCACCAACTCCGGAGTCCACCCAAACCCATGTCCATTGAGTCAGTGATGCCATCCAACCTCAGGATGCCATCTCATCTTCTGTCATCCCCTTTTCCTCCTGCCCTCAATCTTTCCCAGCATCAGGGTCTTTTCCAATGAGTCAGTTCTTTGCATCAGGTGGCCAAAGTATTGGAGTTTCAGCTTCAACATCAGTCCTTCCAATGAACACCCAGGACTGATCTCCTTTAGGATGGACTGGTTGGATCTCCTTGCAGTCCAAGGGACTCTCAAGAGTCTTCTCCAACACCACAGTTCAAAAGCATCAATTCTTCTGTGCTCAGCTTTCTTTATGGTGAAATGGTATTTGAGATTTACAGGGCAAAATGAAATAAATTATTTAAATCAATTTCATCTGTTCACTGGGTAATTTTTTTACATTTTTTTTAATGTGGCTACTAAAGTTTTTAAAATTACGTATGTGATCTGCATTATACGTCTATTAAGTAGCACTGGTTTAGACCTCCCCAATTCTATTCCCAGACTTCCTACTAATTAGCTCTCTGATGTTGGTTCAGTCAATTAACCTCAACAGGTCTTGGTTTCTTTCTGCAACAAATGAATATTTCTGACCTGCCAAACACATGGGTTGTGGTGTAGCTCAAATGAGATAATGGATACGAAAGTGCCTGGAAAAAAATCTATATAGATGTAAGCTCTTCTGTAATGAGATTTTCTGACTCTGTTTCTAAATCCCCAAGGCGTTTTTTCCCCTGCCTCCCTGGCTCCTGACTATGACCTAAGTTGCTCCATCCTTTCCAAATTCTGATTTTCATGGTCTTACTTCTGGAATCAATACTGGTTCTTTCTCCCAAGTGACACATCTCTCCTGCCCTGGGGACAGAATTCCAGAAGCTGAAGAGTTTGGCAAGACAAGTCCACTGTCACACTTCTCAAGTTCATCAACATCAGTGTGTTGGCCACATTCCCACGCCACTCAGGGTGATCTTTCAAGTAACAGTGATGTCGGGGGAAACTTAATTATTCGGACAGCTTCCTCTTGTACTACAACTGCCCATTGACAACTGTACCCTTGAGAGAGCTCTATATTAATTATGCTGACCTAGGGCTGAGGTTTCAATTATTTTTAAAATGTAGAAACCTTGTAGGTTTAGTCTGCCTATCATCCACTTCCTCTGGTTACCACAAACGCATAATCATTACTCTATTAAGGACCCATTCTTTCCCTGGTCTTCACCCACATAGTCAGTGTAGGGCAGACAGGTGTATGTATGCCTGTCTTGATCAGTTTATTCCATCCCCCTGGACACAGTGACGGTTTCCAGGAAGGGTACAAGACCAAAGTTGATCTAGAGGAACCTTCAAGAAAGAAGAGTTGATTTTGCCACTGGATGATAAATCTGCAACTACTTAAGACATGGAGTTGAGGGAAGCAGGCCACCATGAGAAAGCTAGACTAAACTATGATGGAGAAAGGGTCAAGACAGACAGTCTCTTCAACCCTGTTTAGTCACCTAGATACCACTATACCTGCAGCCAGTGACTTCTGAATTCCTCTGAACTTTGCAGTCCCGAAAGCCAACAAGTGCATTTTGTGGGAGAAGTCGGTTTAACTTGAGATGTAATCACTTGCAACCAAAAGAAACCTTTCTAAAGCAAAAAGAGATCAAATACAGCACATTTAAAAGACTTTTACTTTTATAACTTTCAATTAATGCAACAACTCCATCTGGGTTTAACAGAGTATTGTCCATAGGTGCCACTAAGAATCCTTTATAACTAGATTATGAATTAACCACAAACAGCCTCTTCTAAAGTCACCGAGAATGCACAGAAGTTCATGAAAGGGTAACTTTCACTGGGATCATTTTACTGAAACTCAACTGTTTACTGTCCATGGAAGGAAAGGTACTGCTTTTCAGAAGTAAACTTCAGACAAGTCACTCCACTTGGAATAATTCAGAATTGGATTACTGGGGTTTTAAATTAATGTGGGCTTCAGGGTTTTAGTCATGTTACTTGAGAAAAACCTTCTGCCACCAGGAATGCCACCAAGAAACCTCCACTTTTACCCTGAAATCCTGGCCTGCTGGTCACCTTCCTGGCCACCTCACAAGGTTAGTGAGTAGATGGCTCATGGGGAGATGGGGAAACTGAGGGTCACATGTGCCATGCCCAGTCAGAAATAAATGTGTGGACTTCGGAAGTCTAGCTCTGCCCTCCAAGCCAGGCTCCACGACACGAAGACTAATAAGGTGACAATTGTCAAGCCTGGGAGGGGTTAAAACAATCACCCAACACCCAGACTATTTTTCAGCTTCTTCTGCATGGGCTTCAAGACATATGCCAACAGCAGACCTGGCAAAGTATGGCCTTTCAGCTGGTTTTCCATGTGTCCCTTCTGCCATATATAACTTGAACATGGAGACACTGACAAGGTCCAGTTGATGTCATAGAGTCACCATCTCCCTGAAAAAGATGACTTCCAATCTTTATTATTATTTTGGTTTCTTCTGGCTGCATTGCAAGGCTTGTGGGATCTTAGTTCCCCATTAAGGATTGAATCTGGGCCTCAGCAGCGAAAGCTCGGAGTCCTAACCACTGGACTGCCAGGGAAGTCCCAATAGGACTTTCAATCTTTCAACAAACCACCCTGCAGTGGACCCAGCAGGCTTTCTAGTTTGGTGGACTTCAAGGAAAACATTTGTTAAATGAATGCATAAGACTTTAAATTTAGTAAGCAACGGGGTGACCTATACAGTACCATTTGGACAGCAGACAAATTTTATCTGGCTCAATAGGAGGCTTAAGTTTGGAGTTGCTGGCAACATTTTATTAACAGAGAAATTTCACATGAAAAAAATGCCATACTTCTGGCTTCACTTGATAAACTGAAGCAATGCACAGCCTGCATTCTCCACGGCAACAGTCAGCTGGAGATGGGGAGTGCAGATGGGGGCACGGGCTCTCTGGCTGGCCCCACTCCCCACCCTGCCCTATTGTGCTCCTTGAGTCTGAAGCAGAATGTGAATTGCCATTTGTCATCTTACACCAGGCCTTTTCTGTCTGTCTGAATTTCCTGCCTGGCCCTATTAAATACTGGAGTTCACAAGCTCTGAAAAATGCACATGAATTAACTGCATAGTAAACTGTTTTGGTAAAACTCAAGTAAACCAGGAGGTCAAAAAAGATGAGGCTTCTAAGACCCCTTTGGACTCAGAAGATACCAGAACTGTACAAGCTTTCTGAGACCACTGGTGGGAGGAGGCAGGGAGAAGGGAGGCAGGTGCTTCTCAAACCTTTAGTATATCTTTCCACTGAAAGAAGCTCCACCCACATCCCACACAGGGTCCCTCCTCACCCACCATCACTCCTTCCACAGACAGAGGGAGATTCAGTCACTCAAAGTTTGGAGGAAGAACTGGGCCAGTGTGCCCCCATGCTTCCTCATCCTCCTCCAGATTGCGAGTAGTAAAGTGCTCCAGATTGGGAGTATTTTGATCCCCATCTGCATCTTTCTTTACTCGTATTTCTCAACTGATTCAAAGCTCAGGCAGGGAATGAGAGAAGGAGAGCTAGCTATTGAGTTTTGCAAAGACCCTGACGAACATCTAGGATGACAGTTATCATCACTTGGAGGGTTCGTTTCCCCCACTTCTGAGAATCTGATGAAAGCTACACACCTGTTCACACCACACTTGTACACATAATGTCCTGGTGCTCACAGCCCCCGAAGCCCATTCATAGACTTCAGATTGTTTTTAATCCCTGATTGGTTTCCATTCCCAAAGAGGAGTTATTCAAAGTGAGATGAGGCAGAGACAAGACTGATAAAAGCCCAGACATCCTGACTGGCAGTCTCCTTGTTTGGCATTCAGATGCAGGTATTCATTCAACACCGCCCTATGCCAGGCACTCACCAGGCACATGGTGCTGAGCTCCACTGTGTGTCCTAATAAAGGACTCAAACACCAGTCCACTTATTACACAAATGAACATCCAAGCACACACCATGCCAAATGCTATGATGGAGAAGAATGGGCACCATTCTTGACAAGGCAGTCTGATGTATTTGAAGGTCGTGGAGTGAGGAAAGATTCTCAAAGAGAATGACATTGGAGCCTAGATCAGAAATCTAAAGGATAAACAGAAATTAATTAAAGGGGGAGAAAGGAACACATATGGAGAAGGAAATGGCAACCCACTCCAGTGTTCTTGCCTGGAGAATCCCAGGGATGGGGGAGCCTGGTGGGCTGCCGTCTGTGGGGTCGCACAGAGTTGGACATGACTGAAGCGACTTAGCAGCAGCAGTAGCAGCAAGGAACACATATAAGAGGCATCCAGACAGCATAGGCAAAATCTCTGGGGTAGGAGGGCTGGGAGAATGGAATGAGATGGAACTGGAAAGGAAAGACAGGTGTGTACAGTACAGGTGACACATAGACATGTCAGGACAGACCCTTACAGCCCCATTCGGCCACTAGATCCACAGTGGGTGTGGCAGGGGGGCCACCTTAAGCTCTGACAGAGTTAACAGGTTCATAAATTCAATCCCATGTCCCAATTCTGGGAGAATTTCTCCAAAGAAATCATCCAAATCAAGGAGCTATATAAGCCAAGATGCTTGCAGTCGTGCTATCTATAACATCAAAGCTCTGGAAAGAATGGAAATCTCCAACTAAAAGAAGCATCACTAGAGAACCATGGGCATCAACATGATGTGATATTATCTAAAAAGGGAAATTCTAGTTGAAGTAGGAATTTGGGGACATGCATGTGAGAAATGAACAGCTATATAAGAGTGTAGAGAAGAAGTGGGGGGCAAGATATTTCCATACCTGTAGGCATGTCTAGAAGGATATGTGGTCAGAATGATTCTATTAATAATGACAGTGTAATAGGATATCCAGGAGGATTTCTCCTACTATCCTAGAATTATGGCTTAGGCCCAAAGTTAAAAATAAAACACATAACTCACTTTCTAAAGAGAACTGCCCACAAGCTAAAGTTGGGACCAGACTCCTTCCCAGGGTAGCAAAGAGGGGACAGAGTCAGCCCCATACCCCAGTGATCACTGCCACCTCCTCCTCTACAGAAGAAGATGGGGATGGGATGGTCTTTGCCCTTGTGAGGGTACAGAATTCACAAAGTGTGTGCAATCTGGTTCCCTGGGGTGTCTGCAAGAAAAGGGAAACAGGCATCTCATATCCTGAGTAGACAGCTGCTGAAATACTGATGCTACAGCCATGCTCTAATGCCACCATCCAAGCAGAGAAGGGTGGGGGACAGTTCTTGGAAGAGATGAAGGTGAAGGATGTCTAGACCAACAATGTCCAAAAGACCTTTCTGTGATAATGGAAATGTTCTATACCTGTGCTACACAATATGGCAGCCCCCACCCAAACATGGTTACTGAGTACTTGAAATGTGATTGGTGTAACTGAGGAACTGAAAGTTTAATTTTGTTTCAAAGTCTGACTCTTTTGTGATCCCATGGACTGTATCCCGCCAGGCTCCTCTGTCCATGGGATTTTCTAAGCAAAACATACTGGAGTGGGTTGCCGTTTCCTACTCCAAGGGATCTTCCCAACCCTGGGATTGAACCCTGTTCTCCTGCATTGGTAGGCAGATTCTTTACCACTGAGCCACTGGGGAAGCCCTTATTTCATTTCATTACCTTCAATTTAAATAACTGCCAGCTGTGGCTAGTGACTACCATATTGGACAGCACAGGTCGAGGTGTTTCCATGGATGACACAGAAGTAGTGAGCCTGGAGAGGAAATGGGAAAACTTTCTACTTCATCCCAGATCTCTGCCCCCTCAGACAGTGTGAGAAGGGACCCCAGTGCTTCCAAGGTTCCAGGAGAAGGAGCCTGAAGGTTAGTGGGTGAGTGGCATCTGTCCATGTCTAGGTGGCCACCAGAGAAGGGGCCAAGGGTGGTACCCAAGATGGGGCCCACGGGATCCTCTGAGGAGGGTGGTTCTCAGGGACAGGAGAGGCTGTCAGACAGTATGAGCACGAAGACAGGTCAGAGAAAACCATGTTCCCCATTTATAATGGAAACCACTCACAGCAGAAGACCAAACCAGAGCATTACCCAGGAAGCCAAGCCTGGTTTTAAGTTTTTCCAACCAAAAGTGAACGAACCTGCCCAAGACGTCATTAAGGATGGGAAAGGAGACATTCAGTTTATCTCAACTACAGGAAAAACAAACTGCTTCCTTCATGTTCACACTCTGATGAGTTTAGACTTTTCAACAAACCGATTATAACAATGTCCAAGCACTATGTGCTCATAAAAGTTGTTTAAGCCTCACAATAACCCTACAGTTATCCCCATTTTATGGAGGAAGAAACTGAGGCTCAGAAAGTTTAAGTGAATCACCCATGATCCCACAGATAAGTGGCAAAGCTGAAATTTGCCCCCAGGTTTTCTTGCTCCAAAATTTTCTTTAATTTTTTTAAGTCATCTTTTGGGCAATATGATAATTGTTTTTTTTTTTTTAAGCTGAAAAAAGCATTCATGTAAAACTGATGAAATCCAAATAAGATCCACACTTGTGTGAGCAGTATTGTACCAATGTCAATGTCCTGGTTTTGACAACATACTGTGGTTAGTAAGACACCATCCATGCAGGGGGAAGCTAGGGGAAGAAACTTCTGCACTACAACTTCTTGGGAGTGCTAAACCATTTTTATGTTCTACCTTTTTTTTTTTCTTTTTGGCCTCACCACCTGGCTTATGGAATCTTAACTCCCAGACCAGGCCCACAGCAGTGAAAGCACCAAGTCTTAACCATTGGACCACCAAGGAATTCTCAAAGGGAGTCCTAAACCATTTTATAATAAAAAGTTCTTTTAAGCTGAGTCTTTTGGAAGTTGTGCAAAATGTTTATTGTATGTTTTTTACATTGAAGTATTAGTCTATGATTTAAGAAAGAAAATCATTTAAAGATAATGGAAATCCTAAATTTTTCAGGTAAGTATTCCAGATTCAAGCTGTCTTTAAAGCCTGCTCTTATGGTTATTTCAATGTATACTAAAATGGGGTTTCCCTGGTGGCTCAAATGGTTAAGAATCTGCCTGCAGTGTGGGAGACCCGAGTTTAATCCCTGGGTAGGGAAGCTCCCTGGAGAAGGGAATGGCTACCCACTCCAGGATTCTTGCCTGGACAAGTCCATGGACAGAGTAGTCTGGTGGGCTACAGTCCATGGGGTCATAAGGAGTCGGACATGACTGAGCAACTAACATTCACTTTTTACTCTTTAAAACATAATATGTTTTGGAGACAGGACTTACTGTAAATCTTTTAAACCTGGGGTCCCCAACCTCCGGGATCTAATGCCTGGTGATCTGAGGTGGAGCTTATGTAACAATAACACAAATAAAGTGGCAAAATAAATGCAATGTTCTTGAATCATCCCCAAACTAATGCCCGTTCCTGGTCTGTAGAAAAATTGTCTTCCACAAAACTGGTTCCTCATGCCAAGAAGGTTGGGGACCGCTGTGGTATACCTGGAAATAAGCAGCAATGCCTCTCAGATACTGAGGAAATCAGGGCAGGTTCTAAAGATCATTTCCATATAAAAGCACCAGACTTTCCCATATATGATGGGCACTATAATCTTTCCCTTTAGTCCTGCAGAGTCATGGGACTTTAGGTGGCTTTGCTACTGGTAGCTACACAACAAGCATCAACTCTCTGGATCATTAGCAAAAGATAGCCTTGCCCCCCCTCCTCCCTCTGTGCATTTCTGAGCTGCTGTATACTCCATGAGCCACGTCAAACAGGCAGGGGGTCTGCAATGCCAGGGCATAACCAGTGGCATCAGCCCAGATGCACAGGAACATGCCAAGAATAAACAGAATCAACGGAGACAAGAAACATTTTTGATCCCTTATAGGGATGGCTGTTTGTGAGTTTTCAGTCCTGGCTTGATGAGTCATTCATTAGGAGAGAAACATGACCTTTTTCTGTTGATTCCAGGAAGACTGGTGGAGGAGGGCAAGGATTTCAAGAAGTCAACAGAATCAAAAGACAAGGGGAAGAATAAGTTGTGGCCAATCTGCTTAAACAGGACATTCTTGGGGTGAGTGAGAACTCAGGGGATGTGTAAAAAATAAGGAAACTGGTTAACAAGAACAAAGATGCTGGGTGCAGTCAGGTACTGCTTTTCACTCCTGGCTAAGTCAATTTTCTCACTCACACAGACACACAGGAGAGAGAGAAGATGAAAAGGGAGAGAGGCAAGCAAAGAGGCATGAAAATGGAAGAAATAAATAGTTTTTTCCCTCCCAATTGGCTTCATCCCAAGCCCAGTGAAAGAGGGGAAATTTAGGGAGGGAAAAAAACAGAAGAGATGGATGAGCAGAGCAGGGCCGAGGAGACTACAGTAATCAAGACAGTGTAAGACTGGCATAAGCATAGAACAGAAAAAGAGGCTTGAAATAGACTCACATACACATGGCCCATTTATTTGCAACAAAGTTACCAGGTAATTCAATGGGGAATAGGGGTCTTTACAGCAAAATAGCTGGAACAACTGGATACTCACACCTTAACCCTTACCTCACACCATGTGCAAAAATTAATGTAAGATGGATAATAAATCTAGATTATAAAAGCTGAAACTGTAAACTTCTAAAAGAAAACAGGAGAATATCTTAGCGACTTTGGGATTTGCAAAGATTTCTCAGGATATAGAAAGCACTGAGCATTAAACAAAAACTGTGATACATTGACTCCTTTAAAATGGAAAACTTCAGCTGTTTGAAAGACAACTAATTGTATGAAAGTGATAAGGGAGGTTACAGATTGAGAGACAGTAGCCATAAAGCATAACGTGGTAAAGGGTCTACAATACAGTAGTAAGAAGATAAACAATTAAAAAATAGGCAAAAGACTTGAACAGATAATTCATATAAAGAGAGATTAAATGACAAGGAAAGGTTTAACATCTCGAGTCATGTGTGTTGTCCTCAGTCGTGTCCGAATCTTTGCGACTCCATGGACTGCAGCCCGCCAGGCTCCTCTGTCCATGGAATTTTCCACGCAAAATTACTGGAGTGGGTTGCCATTTCCTACTCCAGGGGATCTTCCCGACCCAGGGACCAAACTTACCTCTCCTGTCTCCTGGATTGGTAGGTGGACTCTTTACCACTGAGCCACTTGCTTCTGCTGCTGCTGCTAAGTCACTTCAGTCGTGTCCAACTCTGTGTGACCCCCATAGACAGCAGCCCACCAGGCTCCGCTGTCCCTGAGATTCTCCAGGCAAGAGTACTGGAGTGAGTTGCCATTGCCTTCTCCACTGAGCCACTTGATAAGCCCCAAGTTAGTTGCTCAGCTGTGTCTGACTCTTTGCTATCCCATAGTCCACTAGGCTCCTCTGTCCGTGGGATTCTCCAGGCAAGAATGCTGGAGTGGGTTGCCATTCCCTTCTCCAGGGGATCTTCCCGTCCCAGGGATTGAACTCTGGTCTCCTGCATTGCAGGCAGATTCTTTACCTTCTGTGCCTCCAGGGATGAGGGAAATGCAAATCAATTAATTAGTGCAAATAAAAACATAATAAGATACCACTTCATACTTATTAAAAGGACAAAATCAAAAGCCTGACAATATTACGTGGTGACAAGGATATAGAACGATTTCTCAGCGTCAGCACTGGTGGTATTTTGGGTTTGAAAATTCTTTGCTGAGGAGGGGAGGGTGAAGGTGGGGGCCGCTCCATGCATTACAAGATGTTTACCAGCACCCCTGGTCTTCACCCAGGAGCTAGATGCTAGCAGCACCCTCCCCCCAGGCTGTGACAACACAGAACGTCTCCAGATGTTGCCAAATCTCCTCTGGGAGGCAGAGCTGTCCCACATTGAGAACCACTGACGCAGACCTGCTGACTTTCCCTACACTGCTGGTGAGCTGTAAAATGTACAACCGGTTTGGCAGAGCCTTATACATACACTACAACCTAGGAATTCTACTCATAAGTATTTAACCAAGAGAAATGAAAATATACATTGACAAAAAGAAAAAAAAAACACAACTTGTATGGAATGTTCATAGCAGATTTATTCTCAATAGTCCCAAACTGGAAACACCCCAAATGTCAATCTATGTGAGTGTAGGGGACTGAATTGTACCCTCAAAAGGACATGTTAGGGGCTTCCCTGGTGGTCCAGTGGTTAAGAGTTTGCCTGCCAACGGAGGGGATGTGGGTTTGATCCCTGGTCAGGGAACTAAGGTTCCACATTCTGCAGAGCCCACGCGCCACAGCTACTGAAGCCTGTGCCCTGTGAGTACTGGACCCGAGTAGCCCTCGCTCACTGCAACTAGAGAAAGCCCAAGCACGGCAATGAAGACCCAGCGCAGCTATAAATAAATAAATGAACCCAATTTGGTGGGGGGGGGGGTGGTTGGGGAGGAGGGTATGCTGAAGCCCTAACCCCACAGGATCTATGATTATGACCTTACCAAGGAATAGGGTATTTGCAGGTATAATCAAGTTAAGATAAGGTCATATAGGATTAGAGGGGGCCTGACATCTCCTGGCTGCTGTCCTTATAAGAAGAGGAGGGAAGAAGAAGGCCCTGTGTAGACAGAGGTAGAGACTGGAATGATGCAGCTACCAGCCCAGAAATGTTAAGGATTGCTAGGAGCTGGAAGAGGCAAGGACAGATTCTTCTCTAGATCCTTCAGAGGAAGTAAGGCTCGGTCGTCACCCTGACCTGGCCTTCTGGCCTCCAGAGCTGTGAGTAAATACATTTCTGGTGTTTTAAGCCTCCAGGTTTGTATTGCTTTGTTATAACAGCCCTAGGAAAAAGAATACAGGGAGAAGGGATAAATAAACTGTGGTGTTGTCACACAATGAGGTATTATTAACAGATAATAATAAAGTGATGGGCTTCCCAGGTGGTGCTAGTGGTAAAGAACCCACCTGCCAATGCAAGAGAGGTGAGAGACTCAGGTTCGATCCCTGGGTCGGGAAGATCCCCTGCAGTAGGAAATGGATCCCACTCCAGTATTGTTGTTTGGAAAATCCCATGGACAGAGAAGCCTGGCAGGCTACAGTCTATGGGGCCGTAAAGAGTCGGGCACAATTGAGTCAGCACACACAATAAAGTGATACAGAAGAATAAACTACTGATACACACTACAACATAGATTAAGCACAAAAGCATCATACTGGGTGAAAGACGCCAGACATGAAAGAGTATATGTTCAATGCAGGATTCTGTTTGTAATGAAGTTTTATAAGATATCTCAGCCTCTTATAAAGTAATAAAAAGCAGAATGGTGGTTGCCTTCAAGGTAGGGGAAAACAACTGGAGAATGGAGCACAAGGGAACTTTCCAGAGTGGATGAGAAATATTCTGTACCTTGATTGGGGTGGTGAGCATATGAGGATATACATTTATTACAACTCACTGAACTTTAAACCTGTATTTTTGATTGTATGTAAATTAATGCTCAGTTTTTAAAACTGGAAGTAAAGAGGCTCAAAAGAAAAGAAAACTGGGAAGCATGGGATGTTCTCACAATGATAAGGGTCAGAGAAGGAAAAGAGAGGGAGAAAGTAAGTGGCTGCATCAGAAAAAGACCAACTGCAAACATGCCAGCCACTGTGTCCCCACCTCCAACAAGTTTTGTCACTCTGTTACACCTGTGCTCGCTACGGGTAAGTAAACTTGAAAATTCCCCCCTGGAGGCCAAGTTTGCAGAGCTGTTCACAGCAAATTGGCCCAGGCAGACATCCCAGCTGCTGTCCATTATAACCTGGAATGGAACATTAACTTCTGAGAGGCCCCTCTGGCTCCCAGAGAGCCCCTAGCCACCCCACACTTCGGGAATATTCTTGAAAACATAAATGGACAATGGAGAAAAACTCAGAACTCAGTGCCTGCTGAGCAACCTGTGAGGCTCGCTGGCATCAAAGCGTGAAACGTTCCGAGTGAGGCCAATGACCGTGCTGCCACCATCGCCCAGACAGCAGCGGGAAGTGCTGGGAACTTGGCCTGCGTGGAGCTGCAGACACCTAAGGGCTCAGGTCGGAAGCAGCGTCTGAGGTCAAAGCCTTCCTCGCTGCCTCACCTACAGCCAAGCCACACCAGGGGTCACTGCAAACACGGGGAGAGGCCAAAATCCCTAACTTCGGCTCCAGATAGCCCAGAGTTCAAGCGTCCAGACTGCCTCCTCCCTGGGCTCTTTACGCCATCATTTCCCAACCTGAGATATGGGAAGATGCTAAGATGCACACAGACAGGGAACTGGTGCTCAGGAAACATGGGGTTCCTCTTGTGAAAGGAGGTTAGCAGCTCCCTAAAGACTGTAAACTCCATGTGAACTGCATTCCCTGCTTTTAAAAAAGCTGTCTGCTAGAGACTTCATTTTCTGTGGCCTTAGCATTGGCTGAAATGCCTCTGGGCCCGCCGCTGGGCTTGGCCTCACAGCTGCCCTCTGAGGAGGGTGACACTGCTTTGGCCCCTTCCTGGGGTTCCTGGCTGAGTGACAGGGCCCTTCTCTCCTTCAGGCCTAGTGCGGAAGTTCCAGCAAAGGGTTCCCACGAGTTCACACTTGGGACTGTGCTCACCATGCTGGTTGACACACGCTGCTTGAATAGAATAGGGTGTCAGGAACATTCAGAATCTGAATTCCAGACAAGGACAACTCCATGAGATTTGTCCAAATGAACAGTAAAGATTGCTTACTCTGGCTTCTGCCAGCTGCTTCCACATTACTCTGCCAGCAGGTGGGAGATGGAAACCATGAGGCAGGTGTCTTTGCCAGGGACAACATCACTCACCTCCCTCCCTGACGTACAGGAGCAAACTGGACAAGGGCCCTTGCCAGGAGCAGGAGTTCCACCCATGACAAAGGTCATGAGGAAGGAGGCTCGGCATACGCAAAGGCGGGATCGAGCCTCAGGAGTCCCCCTGGAAATTCTCGAGCATCTACCCCCAAAACCAGAGTCTGCCTACTTTCTGCTTGGTGCTCTCACCTACACCTCTGACTTTACGGGGAGCTGTCCCCCACTACCTCTCTCTGAAAAAAAGAGTTAACTTACAGCTCCAGTTAATAAAGTTCCTGGGTCTGATAGTGTTTCAACCTACAATCTCCTTTGGAAGTCCTCTAGCCTGCCTGAATAGGTTTTTCCGGCCACATGTGATTGCTCAGAGCCTCCCAACTGTGAGAGGCATGAGATGTTCTAAACTGTCTAAATACAGATTCCTTTGAGCAGTTAAAAGATTGATTAGAAATTGTATTGGTGAAGGGTTTTTCACTTGTTGGGCCAATGTTTGCTGCTAAGTCTCCATATCCCTTACCTGCTGTGTCCCTGGCAGTGTTTGTAACCTTGGACTCTTAATTCTTTTACTTGTTATAGCCCACCACACCTTTGCCCTATAGGAATGCAACTTTATCTAATGTTTTTGGAGGGTGGCTCCTGACCAATCACCTTTAGAGAAAAATAAGTTTTCTGAAGAAAGGGTCTTAAAATGTTAACAGGCCTCCGGGCCAGAAGATGATGCAAATCACCTAAGCTTTTGCATATGATAAGTTTGCAGGAAGAAAGCCTGGCTTACTGCATGACTCTACCCCTTCCCCCATTATCCTCTATGCATAACTTAACGTATAAAAACTACTTTGGAAAATAAAGTGCAGGCCTTGTTCACCAAAACTTGGTCTCCCCATGTCGTTCTTTCTCTCACCTTCTGGCTGAATTATTCAGCCTCTTTTCTCCACTGAATTTCCTCACTGAGCTATCCTTATTTCAGCCTCTTTTCTCCACTGAATTTCCTCACTGAGCTGTCCTTATTCTATTACTCTTTATATCTTTAATTAACGTTTAATTAAGCAGTTGTTTCCTGATCCTCGCCGACGCCGTCCCCGCTTTGAATTCCCTGGATCCACCGGGGCTGGACCCCGGCAGGCCCTCCTTATGCAACTTCTCTCACACTCACTCTGTAATGGGAAGAGTACTAGACTGAGGGTAGGAAGCGGGGGCTTCCAATACTGGGGGTGCTGGGAGAATCATCCATCCACCCATTCATCCAGTCATTCAACAAACACTTATTGAGCCTTTAACTCTGCAGCCAGTGCTGTGTTAAGCAGAGAAGTGAAAGAGATGAATGAGACAGCATCCCTCCTCTCAAAGAACTCACAGTCCGGGGTCTAGAAAAGAAGAGAGACTTAAACCCTGCTGGAGGAAAAGTGCCAGGTGCAGGTATGGCAATTATAGAGATGGCCTAGTGTGTGTAAGGTCATGAATTCAGCTTCTGGGCCTGAAACATTACAATCACGACTTCAGCTAAGGACAGGAGTCTGTAAGCATTCTCTGAAAGGGCCAGAGAGCAAATATTTCAGGCTCTGGTCTCAATGACTCAACACTGGCATTGTAGTGTGAATGGATGTGATGGATTCTAATAAAACTTTATTTACATAAATAAGTGGAGGGCCAGATTTGGCTCGCAGGTGGTAGTTTGTCAATATCTGATGGAGAAGATGTCATCCTAAGTGAACTATATAATCTTTCACCTCAGTTTCTTTCAATACTAAAATCAAAAAAAAAAAAGAGAGAGATGATAATAATTACCTATTGCATGGGTGGCAGAAGCTGATACTACATGTAAAGTACTTAGCACAGTGCTCACAATATGGTAAGGGTGCAATAAATTATTATTTATTATTTATTACTCACTGCACTACAGTATGAATACAGAATTATGCTGGCAGAGGCAGAAAGGAGTGGAGGGTCGATCTAGTGAGGGAAACCACAGCCAATGTTACCTATTTGAGTCTCTCTAAAATGTACTGCAGATGTTGACTGTAGCCATGAAATTAAAAGACTTGGAAGGGAAGCTATGACAAACCTAGACAGTGTATTAAAAAGCAGAGACATCACTTTGCTGACAAAGATCTGTGTAGTCAAAGCTACGGTTTTTCCAGCAGTCACATGCAGACATGAGAGTTGAACCATAAAAAAGGCTGAGTGCCAAAGAATTGATGCTTTCTAATTGTGGTGCTGGAGAAGACTTTTAAGAGTCCCTTGGATAGCAAGGAGATCAAACCAGTCAACCCTAAAGGAAATCAACTCTGAATATTCACTGGAAAGAGTGCTGCTGAAGCTGAAGTTCCAAAACTCTGCCCACCTGATGTGAAGAGCCAACTCTTTAGGAAAGGCCCTGATGCTAGGGAAGATTGAAGGCATGAGGTGAAGCAGGCAGCAGAGGATGAGATGATTAGATAGCATCACCAACTCCATGGACATTTGAACAAACTCTGGGAGACAGTGGAGGACAAAGGAGTCTGGTGTGCTTCAGTCCACGGGGTCGCAAAGAGTCAGACACAACTTAGTGAATGAACAACAATAACATATCTATGTGTCCGAACAAGGACTAACCCACCTAACTACCCTGCAGGGCTCAGTAGTGGTCCAAAAAGCTCTCTGGGGGAAAACAAAAGCTCTTTGAAAACTGGAACTTTCTCAGGTCCACACACACAAACTGTTGATGAAACAAAGGTGTAAGAAAATTAATCGGTGCCTTCCCTGTGCAAACACGTTCCTTAGATACTCCCCCTCATTTTCACAGAAGACCAATGTTTTCAGTCTCAGGATCTTGGAAAGGGACATCAAAGCCGGTGCCAACCTCGGGTCCCAGGAGATGACATCCTGACAGCTGGGGCTCCCTAGACACAGCGCACCCCTATTTGGTGGTTGAAATCCAGGCTGGTGAAGTTATAGCCACACACCTGTGCCTGATCCAGTGGCCAGACACCTAAAGGCCATCTCTCTCTAATGTCAGTCACGATCCCGAAACACAAACAGGGCTAGAAGGAAGGATTTGCTGACGGCTTCCTAACAATCATTAAGCACCATTCTAGAACATTAACCTCGCCTGTTCGCAGCATCCGGGGCCCCAGCTGGACACCTCAAGAGTTACTAAAATTTTTATTCTTACTCCGTTAATTTGAGTTAGTATTGACAAATACCTCTAGTCTGAGGAAAGCAAGAGCAGGGGGCGGAGAACTCACTGTTGTCGGGGGGAGAGCCCTGGCCACGTTCATTCTAAATTACAGAGTCCCGACAGGACCCGAAGGGGACCGCAAGCCAGCAGGCACTAGATGGAATGGGCAGCTCTAGAAGTGGGGTCAGGGGCCCCCTTCTCTACTATCAGCTGCCAGGAGCAGATGGTATGACCTCCCAAGTTACCAGAGCCATACTCTCCTGTGTCCTGGAAGGGACACCACATACCTGAAATAATTAATTAATGGAAAACATGAAGAAAAGCGCTCAGAGCAATTGGACCAAGGCCTCGAGGCCAAAATGCCTCTCAGCTAAAATGACTCATGACAGGTCCTGCTCCTCAGCGCTGAGAGTCCTTCCATAGGCTCCCTACAAATCACCTCGGGGAGACACTCCAAACTCCCCAACAGCTTATCCTTAATCCTCCCTCTCACCCCACACCACACCACACACACCACACCACACATAGGCACACACAAACACACACGCTATAGTCTGGTCACATAAATATTTTCAGCTCCCCAAGCAGCCCTCCCTTCCAGGCCTTTCCACCTGCCATTCTGTCTGCACACTTTTCCCCTTCTCTCCTCACCTGGACAACTTCCACTCACTCTGCAGGTCTCACCTTGGGCCAGGAACTGGCACACTACTACAGCCCAAAGGCCAAATCTGGCCCACCACTTGTTTTTGTAGGGCTTCCCTGATAGCTCAGTTGGTAAAGAACCTGCCTGCAACACAGGAGACCCCAGTTTGATTCCTGGATCAGGAAGATCCTATGGAGAAGGAATAGGCTACCCACTCCAGTTTTGTCGGGCTTCCCTTGTGGCTCAACTGGTAAAGAGTCCTCCTGCGATGCAGGAGATGGGTTTGATCCCTGGGCTGGGAAGATCCCCTGGAGAAGGGAAAGGCTACCCACTCCAGTATTCTGGCCTGGAGAGTTCCATGAACTGTACAGTCCATGGGGTCGCAAAGAGTCAAACGGAGCGACTTTCACTTGTTTTCGTAAATAAAGCTTTATTGGAACACAGCCACACCCACTCACTTGCATACCATCTATGGCTGCTTTCGCTTACAACTGCAGAGCTGAGTGGATGCCAGGGAACCCACTGGGCTGCAGAGGCTGATGTATTTACTACCTGACCCCTACAGAAAGCTACAGAAAGCTTTCCCACTGCTGCCTTAGATAACGGTTCCTCCACAAAGCTGTCCCTGGCTTCCTCAAATGTTCTGGGTCATCCTCACTTGGGCTCCTTCAGTCCTACTCTTACTTCCCTTACTCCTGACCCTTCCCCACTGAGTTATAATATAGGTTTCGAGTCTGTATCCTCTAAATCCTGAGCTCCTTGAAAGGAATATTGTTTTCTTTTTGCAACTCTGCTTCCCCAGCTTCTCACACGGATCCTACACATCCTAAGTGCTGGAAAAATACATTTTTTCTGAATGAAAGAATCAGTAAATGAGTGAGTGTTTGATGCAGGGCTGGAGAGCCCAATAATACCATTAAATAGGGTACAACTGATTCAGGCTCTTGGCAACTTGGTCAGGACACTTCCCAGCAGCATTATTCTCCTGGGATAAACAGAGAAAAGAGGGAAGGCTCAAATATTAGCCCATCCAATGAACAAAGAAGCCCTAAAATATGTCCTGGGGAATGGCTTCAGGACAAACACAAGGAAAGAAGAGAAGAAAAGGTCACTACCAGTTGGGGATGGACTGTTCCAAGTCGGGACCCATACTTTAAATCCTACTGTCCCTTCCAAGACAGCCCCCAAGGCTCAGCACACACTACTATTTTAGTCTGCTAACTGACCATTCCTTTCTGCTCAGTTGTAAGCTCCTGGAAAGTGAGGGTCATTTGCTCACCAGGGAATCCCTGTAGGACTTGGTACCAGGTAGGCAAAAACATATGATACATGAATGAATGAACCACAAAACATCAAATCCTTCCATCCGGTATACAGTAGTACAGAATGTCAGACAGGGCCTGATTTTACTCTGCAGTGGACCCATGACTGGCCCCTGACGACAGGGGCCACAGAAGGGAACACAGAGTACCTTCCATAAGGATAGTCATGACTGTTTCGTGGCTGTCTCGCACCTGCATGCTGAGGCCACACACTTGGCTTCCAACAGCTTCTCCATCATGGCTTCCAGTTTTCTGGATGTATTTCTGGGGTCTCAGCTGTACCCAGCCTTGTTCCCGACTTCTGCCTTGGCTCTCAAAGGCCTCACTTATAAGCCTGCCTTATAAGTTCCACCCCACGCTGATATCACTCCTGCATCCCGGCCCCCATTATCTTAAATCAAAGTGCTGGGCAGCTGCCCTCTATGACTCAAGTTGCCATCTGGGAGCCAAACACAGGGGTGAAGTTGGCCCTGGGAGGAACTTTTCTGTCTTTCCATTTATCACAATAAAAGGTTTGTCTCAAATTCTATCAGACAGGCCAGATAGTAAGATAGAGAACAGTGCCTCCTGTTTGTTTTTTCCAGAAATGATACCATTCTCTCGAGTGAATAGATCTGGGGTATTTAATCTGGCAATCAAGTGACATTCCCTCCCAGAAGCCTGGCACCTGCCAGTGGCAGAGCAAAGAGAGGGAGGCAGAGCAAAGAGAAGCAAAAACTCAACATCATTACCACAAAGAAAGATAAAAAAGACCCATAAATTCTACTCAGTGAATGAGGTCAATCAGGAAACCCTGCAGTTTTCTGTATGCAAGACAGACTTTTATTCCTAGGCACCTCAATCCTGAGTTTAATTCTAATGCTTTCCCTTTAATCGTGGTAATAACAATAACTATTGTTATACATTCAAAAGGATGCATGAATGAACGAATGAAACTCAGTCATCAAGTCCTTCCCTCTGGCATACAGTGGTACAGAGTGTCAGGTGGGGCCTGATTTCACTGTGTGAACACACAGCTCCGATACCAGTGCCGTGCAAAATGTCTCACTCCACTTGCGGCCAAGCAGCTCTGGACTTGCATGAACAATGGGCCCACAGGACAACACTTCTGGTTGATTTGCATCTATAAGATAATCATGGCACCACAAAAACCACTGCTCTATAACAGTAGGTAAGAAACACTTTTAACAGCTTAAGGGTGACACCCTTTCTCCAGCTTTTTCTTATCTGTCTTTGTTTCATATTTGAAGTCACATGCTCATCAAGAGAAGAACCATTTGTTCTAATCAACAGAACGAAGGGCTTTGGGGAAGGATGGAAATGCACAAACATTAATTAATCGAACATTCCAGCTTCAACTGACTGATAGTGACTTTCCCAAGGTGTTATGTTGAAAAGGATTCTGAAGTCATTAACAGGGTCCATGAAAAATGCCTGCCCCGGAACTGGAAGGGGAATGGCCAGTCTTACACATAGCAGACATGCCAACCCTACCGTTGGTCCTTTGACCATAGCTGAATCAAGTAAAATGGGTATTTAAATTTCTCCCCATTCTCTGTGCCCAGCCAAGTCAATCACACCCCACAAGGTGCCATTAAATGGTAACCTAGTATCACTTATTCACTTGAGCTTTCCTTGGCACTGTTCCCTTCTGCCTGTGGAGAACAAATATTTCTTTCTTGAAAAATGTAAAGTCATCCTTTTGATGGGAATGCAAGTTGGTGCAGTCACTATGGAAAACAGAATGGAGGTGCCTCAAAAAACTAAAAATAGAGTTGCCATATGATCCAGCAATCTCACCTCTGGGCATACACCCAGACAAAACTATAATTCAAAAAGATACATGCACTCCTATTTTCATAGCAGCACTATCCATACTAGCCAAGACATGGAGACAACCTAAATGTCCACAGGCAGATGAACAGTTAAGGAAGATGTGGAAGATGTGGGGTGTGTATGTGTGTGTGTGTACTGGAATATTACTTGGCCATAAAAAAAGAAAGAATGCCATTTGCAACAACATAGATAGACCTAGAGATGATCATACTAAGTGAAGTAAGTCAGCAAAAGAAAGACAACTACCATATGATATCACTTATGTGTGGAATCTAAAATATGAACTTATCTATGAAAGTTCATCTATGTGAATAGAAACAGATTCACAGACACAGAGAACAGACATGCGGTTGCCAAGTGGGGAGGGAGGTGGGAGAGGGGTGAATTGGGAGTTTGGGGTTAACAGATGTAAACTGTTATACAGAGGATAGATAAACAACGAGGTCCTATCGCACAGCACAGGGAAACAGTTTCAATATCCTGTGATAAACCATAATGGAAAAGAGTTTAAAAAAGAATGTATATATAACTGAATCACTTTGCGGCACAGCAGAAATTAACACAACATTGCAAATCAACTATATCTCAATAAAACAAATTTTTTTACAAAGTAAACTCTACTCTTTCTTTAGCACTTTGACACTGACTAGGGAAACTTGCCTCCGTGTTCATCTCTCTGTCCACCATGCTTATCACCATGGCTGGATCAGGAAAGGGGCCCAGTAAATAATTTGTTGAATTCATGTTGCATTTGAACAAATTCCATCCCATTCTCATCCCATCCCAAGAACTTTTAAAATTAATAAGGTGTATGGATACATTTCCACAGTAAATTCCAATAAGTTTATTCCAGAGTAGGAGAGTTTCCTCCCCACCAAGAACCATGCTCCACGGCTTAGAGGGAAGCATGAAGATTAACCAACTGGAAAGCCACAGGGAAGACTGTACTTCTCCCCAGTCTGCAATCCAAAATCTTCTATATTCAGCTCAAAACACAGCTTTCTATCCCCATGAACCTGTACATGTGTGTCACCCACATTGGATGTGTCTACCCTCTCACTAGTTGCTATGGTAAAGATTTAATAGCAACCTAGATGTCCATCAACAGGGGAATCAATAAATATGTGACTACGGTATATTTGTATACATATTTGTATACACATATTGTATATTTGTATAATATACAATACAGCCATTGAAATGTGAATAACATGAAGCTGTGTATATATCAGCATGGAAAGGTCTCAAAAACATCTTGAAGGAAAGCAAGAAACAATGATATGCACATATGTACATACCAGTTACATAAAAATGTTAAGTACACAAAATAGTACACACACACAGGAAAGACACACTCTGGAATGAATCTGTGGCTGCATCTGAGAAGTGGCAGGCATGAGGCTGAGTTTTCAGAGGGCTCTTCAACTTTATCTGTCAGTTTCTGTTGTTGTTGTTGTTATTTGGGGGGCAGTGCAAATAGAACAAAATGTTAAGGCACGTTCATTCTGAGTAATGAGAACCTAAGTGTCCATTATATGAGTCATTACATCTTTCTATAAACGATCTAATTTCTCAAAAAAAAACAGTGGACCCACTCCAGTGTTCTTGCCTTGAGAATCCCAGGGACAGGGGAGCCTGGTGGGCTGCCGTCTATGGGGTCACACAGGGTCGGACACGACTGAGGCGACTTAACAGCAGCAGCAGGCAGGGGATACCCCCTGAAGACTGTACTGGAGTGAGTTAAGAGTCTGGGCACCAGAAGAGACAGCCTTTGTGCCTTTGTGACAGACATCTGTGTCTGGCAGAGCCTGCCTGCCCACTGCTGCTAGAAAAAGATCAGAAGGGAGGAGAGTCAAGGGCTTGCATATCATAACAACACAGTGATGACATGAATGGTAAGAGTTAACACTTACTTTGCATGAGGCAAGGTGCTCAGCTCTGTACACACAGTATCTTATACTTGGGGAAAAAATAAAAACCACCTGCCTTCAGATAGAGATTTCACAACTTTCTGTGCCAGAAAATAAGGCAATGCTCAAAGAAAGATGAGAACATGTCTGAAGGATGCAGGAGCCAGTTTGATGGGGCTTCCAATGGGCAAATCTGATACAATTTGAGTAGCAAGATAAATAATGATATTATGTA
This sequence comes from Bubalus kerabau, assembly GCF_029407905.1. Taxonomy (NCBI): domain Eukaryota; kingdom Metazoa; phylum Chordata; class Mammalia; order Artiodactyla; family Bovidae; genus Bubalus; species Bubalus kerabau. The sequence continues at coordinate 61,534,046 of NC_073639.1, read as the reverse complement.
AAGAATTATAACCTAATGAATAAGCTAAGAATCCATGAGACCCCACTGATATAAATCAAGAAGGAGAAGGAAAACTCTTCCTTTCAAATGTAAAAGAAATGATGGAATTAGAAAAGGACCATTTGGAAATCATCATGATAACATATTCAGGCAAGAATCATCAATAATGGATGCTAAAATGAGTGGTGAGATTTTGAAGAACAAAAGACTTACATGTTTCAAAGTATCTCCCCACAAGACGCTTATTTATTTTAATGGGCAAAATAATTTTATTATGGAGCACTCCCTCAGATGCCACTTTCACCAGATGACCATAACTGGCATCACCAAGAACAGAACAAATCAACATGTGTTTCCTGCTGTGATGCACTGAGAATTCCACATGGCTTCTGTGATATTCTTGCTAAACTGTATAACCTGAACCCAAACATAAGGAAACATCAGATAAACCTAAACTGAGAGGCGGTCTACAAGATAAAGCATATCTCAGGAACTGTTCCAATTAAAGAAATCTAAGGGGTCATGATAACTGGATTCAATGCCTGATTTGGATTTTTTTCTTTTGCTATTAAGAGCATTATGAAGACAACTGAAATTTGGATAAAGTCTGAGATTAGATAAAAGTACTTCATCAGTGTTAATTTTCTGATTTGGGGAATTATATAGTAATTATTTAAGAGAATGCTCTTGGTTTTAGGAAACACATACTGAAGAAGGTAGGACCAAAGGGGTATTTATCTGCCACTTATTCTGAAATGGTTCAGAAAGACATATGGATGGATGGATGGATGGATGGACAGGCAGATGGATAAATGGGTGTATAAAGGGAGAAAGCAAATGTGATAAAATATTAATGTTTGGGATCTGGGTGAAGAGAATTAGGAAGGAATTCTTTGTAGTATTCTTTCAAATTTTCTACAAGCCTGAAATACTTTCAAAAACATTTTTTAAACAGATTTTAAGGGACCTTTAAAGAGACTTTTCCCTCCCAAGTATTTGAAAACACAACCAACCCTGTCAGTCTTTAAAATCTAGACAGGAGTAGAAGAATGCTCATCAGTGAGTCCCTCTCCGCTGAACCAAAGCCATCCACCCCTTGCAAGAGTAGTTACGTCATGAGGAAACCCACATACCAGATAACTGAGCCAAACTCTGTGATCAGAATGCAGTTGATAAATATCCTACTTCACTTATACAAAGTGTGGCTAATCTGGGAGTGCCTCGGGCCATGACATTTACTCAGTCACCTCTTTTAGCTCTTGAAGGGAACTAGACCCCTCCACTCCAGGAGAATCTGAACCTCCAGCCTCTCCAGGTCAAGGTCAAGGACTTGTCTCTCCTACACAATGCAATTAGCCAATCACCATGTGTCCCCCATAAACACACAGAAATCCTAATAACAAAGTCTTCAGTACACCGCTCAGGCTCCCGGCAGAGCGCCTCATCACCACCAGCCTCTGCTGAAGAAGCTGAGGAAGCAGGACACCTCATCTTCACTGAGGATTGGGGTCACCCTCCAGCTCTCTCACTTGCTGTGGAAGAATCTGTTTTTGGATCACAGGCCACGATGAACTTCTCAGAGGGGTAAAGGGCAGACCAGAGATGAGAAGAACTGGATTACAAATGGCAAGGAGGACAAAAGGAGCACAGGGCTCCTCCCTTGCCCCCAGGCTGACTACAATGCTAGTCTATACACACAGGGAAGTGCGTGGGTATATTCAGTGAGTGCATGCCCTACAGTATGCCCATAGCACTGAATCTGCATCAGTAACTCTGTACTCTAAATACTATAACTGCCCCTCTTTTGCAAAAGAGAAAATGAATGCTCAGACAAGTTATCTTTCCAGGGAAATCTGGCCAGGAGGTCGCCTGACTGGGATGTGAACCCAAGTCTGGCTCTACTGCCTGCATGCTTAGCCTTGAGGCTTCCTACTTTTCTGTCACTGATGGACAAGCTGGCTCTAAAATGGCAAGGATTTCAGAAGCATGGTAGAGTCTTTTTAATTTGGGGGGACTCAGGGGAGCAGAAGTTTCTCTACTGCCTGGATGCTTTCAACCTGGCCACTAGGTTACAAATCAAGATGCTCATGGGAAGTGCCAAGAGCATTGCTTGAACTCTTTGGCCCCCTCACTCTATTACCAAACATCCCCATCTGTAGGTGCTGACTGTCCCAAGCCAGCAAGCACGCCCCCATGCTCCCTAGTACATATGATTCCTATAATCTTTGGTTTCTACACCATCTGCTTGGTACAAGCCACATCCAGCATGGCACAGTAACAAGAGCTCTGGTGTCAGGCTGGGTTCCCATCCTGCCTCTGCTGCGTACAAAGCTGCACGACACTGGTCAGCCTCCCTGAACCTCAGTTTTCTAAACTGTAAAATGGGGATAAAGATAACGACCTCTCCTGTTTACAATGAGAAGTAATCACCCTTCCACATGTGGAGTGTCAGGCTTCCCTGGTGGTTAGACAGTAAAGAATCTGCCTGCAATGCAAGAGACTTGGGTTCAATCCCTGGGTCAGGAAGATTCCCCGGAGAAGAGAATGGCTACCCACTCCAATATTCTTGCTGGAGAATGCCATGGACAGAGGAGCCTGTTGGGCTACAGTCCACGGGGTAGCAAAGAGCTGGACATGACTGAACAACTAAGTGCGTGCATATACACACACACACACACACACGGAGTGTCAGGTCCTCCATATACGTATTCAGTAATTGTCAGTTCTCTACCTCCTTGAATTTACAGTGATGCTTTTCCCATGCATCCATGCACTTTGAGTACCAGGACCTACCCCACCTGTAACTAGGTTACAGACGGTGGGCTGGTAGACTCATAAGACTGTATCAGTCACATTATATGTCCCACAACATGGGAGGAAAGGAAAGCAGTGCCCCAGTTAAAGCCTGATAGGAACTTTGTGGTTCCAGCCTAGAGCTTGGCTTATGGAAAGCCCAAGATCTAACAGAAGTTTTCTAAGTCAGCCCGCAAGAAGGGAAAGAGCAGAGGAAAGCCCTGGCAATGCGGCCACTCACAGCCGCCCTGGGGGAAGCACCTGGAGCCTGGGGCTAGGGGTGACAAAGTAGTTAAGGTTTGTCTCTACTTCCAAATCTATTTCTGTGTTTGAGCTGCCTTACATTATTAAGATTAGGCCTTAACGATATGCTGGTCATTGCAAACTAGAACGGAAGCTCCTTAAAAGCAGCAGGGGTCCTATGAGATCCTCTTTTCTATGCCTCACAGTATTATTAATGGATTATTCCCCTGCAGGAAACCTACAAATAACCAAGGTTATTATCATGGATTCTGGTATTTTTTTTTTAAATAGTGACAATGAAGAGCACTTATTTAGCCCCTGCTGTGGGTCAGGCACTGTTCTAAGCCCTTGACATATATTCTTTCAACAATGCCATGAACTAGGAACCATAGGAGAAGGCAATGGCACCCCACTCCAGTACTCTTGCCTGGAAAATCCCATGGATGGAGGAGCCTGGTAGACTGCAGTCCATGGGGTCGCTAGGAGTCGGACACGACTGTGTAACTTTCAAGTAGACAACCTGAGCGACTTCACTTTCACTTTTCACTTTCATGCATTGGAGAAGGAAATGGCAAGCCACTCCAGTGTTCTTGCCTGGAGAATCCCAGGGATGGGGGAGCCTGGTGGGCTGCCGTCTCTGGGGTCACACAGAGTCGGACATGACTGAAGTGACTTAGCAGCAGCAGCAGGAACCATATGAATCTCATTATATAGATGAAAACATCAAGGCTGACAGAGGGTAATCCACTTGCCCAGGGTCACACAGCCAACAAGTGGTAAAGTCAGAACGCTAACCAGGTCCCTTGACTCCAGGGCCCATGGCCCCTACTCACCCCATCCCCCAATGGCACCGTGGACTTTGGGTTAGAAGGAACCCCAATTCTGTACTTAACTAGTCTGAATGGGTTTGGAGGCAGCACATTCTCTTAAAGCCAATTTCCTTGCCTGTAAAGCAGAATGTTTGAGGATTAAATAAAATACACCACATAAAGTGTCAGCAAACAGTAAGCTATACAATATACAGTATGTGACAGCTATAATTTGCATTATTATAACAGTCATCCAATCTTTCAAGTAGAAATGTGTCCACATAGCTCTGTGTAGAGCTTAATGTGATTATATAAATGATTACCTTTATTCCTGTTTTAGTTCCGTTTCTCCCAAATCAGACCCTGAGGGAGGTTCTGGAATACAAGTAGGATACTTGGGAAGTGGACCCCGGAAACAGGATGAAGCGGAGAGGTTGAGGCAGGGAAGGAAGGAAGCTTACAGAAAATGTGTTATGATGGGTCTGTACCACCACGGGCAACTGGGGCATGGCCCCTCCGAGAACCCTCCAAGAGAACACATCAGAATGGCCTCACTGAGGACAAATTTATACACGAACTCTCGCCCCTGTTGATTGAAGCTTGCTCCTGGGGCCGTGGGCTGCCCTGCACTCAAGCAAGACATGCCCACCGGCCCCAAAAGGCCCCCAGGCAGAGACACACGTGTGAGAGGTATGCACAGGGTCTGTCCACCAAAGCTGCAGGTAACATCCAACCCGCGGGGGATGGGCAGGGCCTCACCTGCCCTGAGATGTGAGCATACATATCTTCCTTTCACTGGAAGCAGTAGCTCCTATGAGACTTGCTAGTCACAAGCTAGTCAGAGCAACACTGGGGCTGTCCCATGCACTGATGCTAAGTCGCTTCAGTTGTGTTCAATTCTGGGCAAGCCTATGGACTATAGCTCACCAGGCTCCTCTGTCCATGGGGATTTCTCCAGGAAAGAATACTGGAGTGGGTTGCCATGTCTTCCTCCAGGGAATCTTCCCGGCCCAGGGACTGAACCCACGTCTCCTGCATTGGCAGGTGGGTTCTTTACCACTAGTGCCACCTGGGAAGCCCTGGAGCTACCCCAGGCTCCTTCTAAAACTGGGAGCTACCCCAGGTGGAGTTGTTATGAGAGATCTGAAGAAACTCTCAACTTCTTAAAAAGAAATAACAAGAGACAGAGGCAGGGCTGGGGAAGCAGAATGACTCTACATAGAACAAATTTCACCTATAATAAATTCAGTTATTCCTTGTACAAGCCACCTCAAACAAAATACCTGCTCCCCAACCCACAGCACGCTTCACCACAAGATGTCATAATACAATCAGCACATTTGTCTAGCTGAGTTTTCACTGTGGAACTTCTAAGTTGCTATGTCAATAGGAGTGTAGCAATGATAATTCATTGTGGTGTGTTTATAAGCCTCTGGGGCAAACAGAGAGAGAGAGTATTATTAATATCTGGAAAGCTAAACTTATTCTAAATGACTTTCATTGGAGTTATCACAGGACTGAAAGGTTCAGCAGCTTGAGGGAAAGGAAAGGTATCCATGAGAGTAAGAGCCTACTCTTGTTCCAGCCCTAGGGAAGAGGGCCTGGCATCTAGACCAGAGGGCATGGGTCAAGGGTGAATGGAAAGTCTCAGCTGTGAATATAACTTTCTTATTTAAAGTAATGATAATATTTAACCAAAAAAAACTAATAAGCATATATTTTATGGCAAATAATTATAATAATGTTATATATAATGTATCAGTTCAGTTCAGTTCAGTCGCTCAGTCGTGTCCGACTCTTTGCAACCCCATGAACCACAGCACTCCAGGTCTCCCTGTCCATTGCCAACTCCTGGAGTTTACCCAAACTCATGTTCATTAAGTCAGTGATGCCAGCCAACCATCTCATCCTCTGTCATCCCCTTCTCCTCCTGCCCTCAATCTTTCCCAGCATCAGGGTCTTTTCAAATTAGTCAGCTCTTCGCATCAGGTGGCCAAAGTATTGGAGTTTCAGCTTCAGTATCAGTCCTTCCAATGAACACTCAGGACTGATCTCCTTTAGGATGGACTGGTTGGATCTCCTTGCAGTCCAAGGGACTCTCAAAAGTCTTCTCCAACACCACAGTTCAAAAGCATCAATTCTTTGGTGCTCAGCTTTCTTTATAGTCCAACTCTCACATCCATACATGACTACTGGAAAAACCATAGGCTTGACTAGATGGATCTTTGTTGACAAAGTAATGTCTCTGCTTTTTAATATGCTGTCTAGGTTGGTCATAACTTTGCTTTCAAGGGGTAAGCGTCTTTTAATTTCACAGCTGCAATCACCATCTGCAGTGATTTTGGAGCCCAAAAAAATAAAGTCAGCCACTGTTTCCATTGTTTCCCCATCTATTTGCCATGAAGTGATGGGACCGTATATAATGTATACATGTTATATATTATTATATGAATTATAAAAGACCTTACTAAAGACCTCACTGATTCAAAATAAGAAATTCACTGCGAATCAGAGGCATTTAAAAATGACAGGATTTTTCAAGAGAAGCTGTAGGTGAAGGATGAACTCAACCTTTTCATCTTCTGCAGATGGGAATGTGACCTTGGGTTGACTTTCTAGCCGTAATCCTTTGAATCTCAAGGGGGAATGTCGACTCTGTCAATAGACCCCGTTGCTAGTGGCAGAACTGGCCTGTGATGGGTGAACTGCATACAGACTGGGAGTTTTTGGTATGAACCTGAAACACCTGATGAGGATCAACAGCCTTCGGGGATCCTGGAGCAGCATGACGGTTCTACTGGGCATGTCCCCTGTGGAGACCCAAGCACCTATACTGATGGAGTTTTACCCGAGTTCTTGTGCCCTAAGCCAGGATGGTTCCCACACCTGCTTAATGTGTATCTCACCACCTTGCACTTGAACTGCCACTTGGAGATGAAGGCAAGGAAGAGCAGCCCCCAGGGACCCACGGAAGAGATGCCTGATGCTGCCCGACATCAATCGGATGCCAAGTGTGATTGGTATTAATCTTGTGTGTCTGAATGCTTAGTTAGGCCTAAAAGAATCCCATGCATGAGCCTAGCAGAAGCCTTCCTATTTTAATGAATATGCTACGGTATATAAACTAATCACTCACTCTTGCCCTTATAAATATATTAGTGAGTGTCGTATTAATTAGCACAATGATCTGTAGGTGTGTGTCAGAGACTCTAAGTGCTTGCCCATAATTAGTTTTCTAAAATAAATGAAGAGAGCCCCCTTGAAGACTTATTTACATAAGGAATCTGTCAAGAAAAGTCTGTTCTCATACAAACTACAAATGGCATAGATCTCAGATATAGAAATGTGAACTCACTGGAATGAAGGGTCAGAATGAGGACTGAGTGTGGGTTTCATCCAGCCTGTTCTCCTTGCTCCCAGGTCAGCCAAGGTTTTCATACTCTGTCCCACAAGGGCAGAGGGGAATTGTACTCATACAGAAATGATACAGAGGGCTGAAAGCAGAGATAGGAACAATGTTCTAGATGAGCTTTGGGGAGACAAAAGAATTTCTAAAAGAGATAAGGTGTGAGAAAGTTATAAGTGGGATGTTTATATTTATGCAGGACTAATTAAGGCAAGTCACACTGGAAAAGCCATACAGTGTGGTTCCAATTATGAAGAGAGGGAAGTAGAGATATTACAGATGCGTACAAACACAACATATGTACACAAGGACTCTTACTAAGAGAAGCTCTAGGTGTTCTCTATGGCAAGGGAAGGGGGACTCTGACCTTGGATGGTTTACATTTTATATTGCTTTTACTTTCTAAATGAAGCTGTACTTGGGAATTAACTGTGTAATTAAAACAAAATTATAATTGGAAATTACCTTTAAAAAGGAATTTGCCAAAAGGGGGAGAGGGTTACAATAGAATTCTTTTTTAATACTGAGCTACTCCTATGCATTTAAAAGCTGATTCAGTTTACAGAAATCCAGTTTACCCTTTCAGATGCTCTGACAAGAGAAAGCAAGTCATTTATGTGATGGGGGGACAAATGGGGGGATTAAAGACAGACAACTCATCACACTCTTAAGAATTGTTAGGTTTTTCTTTCTTCCAACACTATGACCATGGAATCCATGTACTGAAGGCCAAGACAACCAGAGTCTTTGAGGCTGGCTTAACTTTTAACTTTTCACACGGCTGACTGTAAGGAACCATTGCCAGTTTACCTATGTAAATGTGACCACGGAGGCTGATGGAGAAGAAAAAAAGACCACTAAGAACACTGGGGAGACTTAACAACCCTCAATGTTTATGCCTAACTCTATCCACAGGATTATATCCACAGATCTGTGTCTGCATTTCTCAGACTTTTTTTCAATGACCCCTAAAGAAACTATATAAATGGCTCTTCTAATCATCACCCCCAACTCCCAAGGAAACTTGAGTACCACAGATATACTAAGTATCTATATGTATACTGCTCTATGGAGATTTGCAAATGATTATATCAAGGATTTTTTTCCCACCTCACTCTCCTAAAAGTCAACCTGTGCCCCACTGGGAGTGACTTCACCCCTGTGAGAACGCATGGTGTGTGTGCGTGCATGTGTAAAACAAAAGAAGTAGCATATACTTTCCACTGTCTTCATCATACTTCCTGTGTTGTCTCAATTTCCACAATAATCAGGTATTACTTTACCAGAGGAAAAAAATAGTTTTTCCCCCTCTGTGTATGTGTGTGTGTTTAGTAATGTTGTAGGAGTAAAATCACACTCATAAACTCAAATGCAAAAGAAAAGAAAAAAGGAAATGTGTCGTCACTCAGTCGTGTCTGACTATTTGTGACCCCATGGACTGTAGCCTATGCAGCTCCTCCGTCCATGGGATTTTCCCGGCAAGAGTATATAAAAACATCTTTGAGAATGCATATAAAGCAGGAGAAATGGTTTTGGCCAAGACTGATCACAACAGTTGTGATCCAGCCAATATACCTGGGCTACAAGGCTTCCAGTGATGAAAGACGGACTACTGCAAATATATTCTTGTTTTCTTGCCGTGCTTTTCCTACAAATGCCCATGAGATGCTACTGGGAACAAGACTGAACCCCAACAGATCTCTGCTAAATACCACTGTGGGTATGCCTGAGAGTACCCAGGATAAATGATCTCAAACACAGCCTTCTTCCAACCCACAACCTAGCAGGGTGTTGGTGCTGAAAAACTCATAGGAAATGATGGTTTTTGAGAGATTCAATTCTGTTTAGAAAGACCTCTAAAAAGGTGAGAAAGACATTCTGAAACCCCACATCCCACTGAGAGAAAATAAAGACAGGCTGAAAACTGCCAAGTTGGCGGCAAAGAACCATCCCCAGCAAGGCTACCAGACAGGAGAGAATAAATTAGATACTAATCAGACTAACTGAAACTGGAATGAGCTGAGCGATTCTGGATGTGCCTCTGGCCACATTCCACAGGATGAAAGGCCACCTTCTCACCTGCTCACCTGCTCCGTGCTGGGGTTTATCCCCAAACCAAAGCTGTCCAGAATGAGAAGAACCCCCAGAGAAAGAAAAAATCTGTATATAGTTGACCCTTGAACAATACGGGTTTGAACGGCATGGGCCACTTACACACATTTTTTTCAATAAATCATACATAAACTGTGGTTGGAACCATGGCAATGAAGGGCCAACTCTGGGACTTCCTCCACAGGTCCCAGAACCCATCCTCTATAGATACAGAGGGATGACTGTATATCAGACACAAGTTTCACAAGGCAATAGTAAAACTTAGCCTCATTAAAGGCAATGCATCCCAACATAATTGAGTCTGGGATAATCTATTTCATATTCTTAACACTGGTCATAGCCCATGAAAAGTGAACCCTCATACAGTGTTTGTAGGAATGTAAATTGGAACAACCACTACAGAAAACAGTATAAAGGATTCTCAAAAAGCTAAAAAGGTAACTACCATGTGACTCAGCAATTCCATTCCTGGTGTGTGTGTGTTAGTCGCTCAATTATGTCGGGCTCTTTGTGACCCTGTGGATTGTAGCCCACCAGGTTCCTCTGTCCATGGGATTCTCCAGGCAAGAATACTGGAGTGGGTAGCCATTCCCTTCTCCAGGGAATTTTCCCAACCCAGAGATTGACCCTGGGTCTCCTGCACCGCAGGAAGATTCTTTACCAACTGAGCTACCAGGGAAGCCCACTCCTGGGTATATATCCAAAAAAATTAAAAGCACTAATTCAAAAAGATACATACACCCCAGTGTTGATAGAAACATTATTTACAACTGCCGAGATATGGAAACAACCTAAGTGTCCATCAACAGATGAAAGGATGAGGAAGATGTGGTATATGTACACAATGGAATGCTACTCTGCCATAAAAAAGAACAAAATGTTGCCATTAGCAGCAACGTGGATGAACTTGGAAGGCATTATGCTAAAGTGAAATAAGTCAGAGAAAAATAAACACTGCATGATATCACTTATATGCAGAATGTAAAAAAAAAAAAGAAAACTAGTGACTGACTATAACAAAAAAGAAGCAGACTCACAGACATAGAAAACACATTAGTGGTTACCACTGAGGAGAGGGAAGGAGGGAGGGACAATAGAGGCGTAGGGGGTTAAGAGGTAGAAACTGTTAGGTATAAAATAAACTACAAGGATATGTTGCACAACATGGGGAATATAGCCAATATTTTCTAATAACTATAAATGGAGTATAACTTTTAAAAATTGTGAATCTTATATTATACACCTGTAACATACAATGTTGTACAGCAACTATACTTCAATTTAAAAAATAGACCAAAAGAATAAGCTCCTTAATACTGGTCTTGGCAATGATTTTTTGAGTATGACACCAAAACCACAAGAAACAAAAGGAAAAGTAAGTGGAACTATATCAAACTCAGAAGCAAAAGAAACAAAAATGAAAAGACAATCTACAGAATGGGAGAAAATGCTTACAAATCATATGTCTGGTAAGGGGTTAATATCCAAAATACATAAGGAACTCCTACAACTCAATAGCCAAAAAAAAAAAAAAAAAAAAAGATCCAATTAAAACATGGGCAAGATACCAGAGTAGACATTTTTTCAAAGAAGATTTACAAATTTACAAAAGGCCAGCGTTTACATGAAAAAGGGTTCAGGATCACTAATCATCAAGGAAATGCAAAACCACAATGAGATACCATCACCCCACACCTGTTAGAATGGCTACCATGAAAAAGACAAGTGATACCAAGTGTGGGTGAGGAGGTGGAGCAAAGGGAACCCTTAGGCACTGTTGATAAGAATGCAAACAGCGCAGCCACCATGGAAAACAGTACGGAGATGCGTCGAAAACTTAAACAGAACTACCATACGACCCTGCAATCCCACTTTTGGGTATATATCCAAAGAAGATGAAATTATCACCTCAAAGAGATATCTGCACCCCCATGTTCACTGAAGCATTATTCACAATAGCGAAGACATGGAAGCGACCTACATACACACCAATGGACAAACAGATAAAGAAAACATGGCATATATACATATATATATAACACACACAACAGTCAACCATAGAAAAGAAAACATCCTGCCATTTGCAAAAACGTGGGTTGACCGTGACAGCATTAGGCTAAGGGAAGTAAGTCAGAGAAAGACAAATACTATGGTTTCAGTTACATGGGGAATCTAAAACCACTGAATTCATAGAAACAGTAGAATGGTGGTTGCCAAGAGCAAGCGGGTGAGAGAAATGGGGAGATGCTGGTCAAACAGTACCAGCTTCCAGGTATAAGAATAGGTACTGGGGAATCTAGTGTACCATGTGCTGACTGTTTAACAATATGTATTGTTAGTACTTGAAAGTTGCTAAGAGAGCAAATCTTAACTGCTCTCACCACACACACACAAAAGGTAATTATGCGAGGTGATGGATGTGTTAAATAACCTTATTGTGGTAATCATTTCCCAATATGTGTGTGTACTAAGTCATCACATGGCACACCTTGAACTTACAGAGTGTTATTTGTCAATTACATCTCAATAAGGCTAGGGAAAAAAACAAACAGGCAAAGGGCAGCCTCTCTCACTTTGCCCCCACCTCAATGGCACCCCACTCCAGTACTCTTGCCTGGAAAATCCCATGGACGGAGGAGCCTGGTAGGCTGCAGTCCATGGGGTCGCTAGGAGTTGGACACGACTGAGCGACTTCACTTTCACTTTTCACTTTCATGCACTGGAGAAGGAAATGGCAGCCCACTCCAGTGTTCTTGCCTGGAGAATCCCAGGGACAGGGGAGCCTGGTGGGCTGCCGTCTATGGGGTCGCACAGAGTCGGACACGACTGAAGTGACTCAGCATTAGCATTAGCATAGATTAGAAGATGCTGTGTGTGTCCAGCCAGGCTCTCCTCCTGGTTAAATTCCACCCGGCTCTGTGGTCAACACAGGGAGGGATATGGAAGAGGCATAATCTGTGGACACCATGGCCAGCAAACCTGAAATGCCTCTCCCATCTTCCACAGTGGTAGCCTGCGTTCCTGAAACCCTCCCCACACCCTCACCCTGAGGTGTCAACAGCACTCCCAGTCCCTCAGGATCTCACAAAACCATAAAAATCAAGCCGACCTCCAATCAGAAAAGCATCGGCCCTCTGCCTCGGTCTCTGATGTCCCAAATAGGTCTGGTGAAACAGAGTGTTTCCAATCCAGACCTCACACAGAAGCTTGCTAACCTTCCTAAAATCAGATGCAATCGTGTCTTCCACTTAAATCACTTTAAGGGCTTCCCTTTCAGGCCTCAGGAGTGAGAATGTTTTCAACTCACTGTTTACAACTGGGCTTCTGTTAGGGCATACCACAGGCCGCAGGATTAGGGTTAGGGTTAGCCAAATGCAGCCAGGCACCTGGCTCCATCTCTAGGAGTTTTCTACTTCCCAAACTGAAACTCTGTCCCCAGTAAACACAACCTCATCTCTCTCTCTCCTTCAGTCCCTGACAACCTCTGTCCTCCTTTCTCTGTGTGTGAATTGGCCTGTTCTAGGCATCTCACATCAGTAGAATCATACCACAGTTGTCCTTTCATGCCTGGCTTATTTCACTCAGCATAACATTTTCAAGGTTCATCCTTGTTGTAGCAGGTGTCAGAATTTCGTCCCTTTCTATGGCTGCATAAGATTTCGTTGCATGGACCACACTGGGTTCATCCCTTCACCTGCTGGCGGACAGTTGGGTCGTTTCCACGTTTTGGCTGTTGTGAACAGTGCTGCCACCTGCCCAAGCTGAGTCTCTTCTTGCATCACCTGTCTGCTCCCTTAGCCACAGAGGCCTTCTAGTTGAGTTCTCTAGAGGGTCACACTCATACTCCCTTCCTGGAACACCTCCCACCCCTTCCTCCGTCTTAATCCCCAATTAGTCTTCAGTCCAAACAGTCCTTTGGAAGCCTCCCCAGTTCCCTTCCCCGCCTCCCCCGCCACTCACCTCCCTGCCAGTGCAAACTCAATCAGGTCCATCTGGTTATATGCTCTGATAGCTTCCTACACTTTCTCCTGATGGCCTGTAATGCTGTTTGTAATTACTGAACATAAGAGTATAACACCTACGTGTGGTTATTTGATTAATGTCAGTCTTCACAGGACCAAAGGCTATGTCTCTTCTTCCTTTCCATTACACCCCTGCCAACTAGCCCAGAGCCTAGAACCTACCCCATTTCATCAATTCTAAGATGCACATTTTTAAACTTTTATCACAGGATGCATGGTAATGAGAGCTCATGAAACAACTGCTGAACTGTTGAGATGGAAACACAATGAAACATTCCCCAGTGCTCCCCCACATCAGAGTTCCCAGAACCCAGATCCACACCTCTCAGAAACAACAATCCTCAAATGTAGACTCCTTCCCATATCTCCTAACAGGATTATACATAACCACTTTATCTCCTATGCTATGCCTCAGATGAGATTTTGTTAAATGTAAATATTTAAAACATGCTACCCACTTTTGTGATACTGTTTAGCATTTCTTCCATTTCTAATACACAGAGAACCTCAAAGTCTATAAGGGACCCAAGTCAGAGTCAGCCTCTGAGGGACCCTGCAGAGAGTTGTCCCATTTCTCTCATTAGCCAGCACTAGCCACAGATACTGTACACTGGCAGCAAGACCCCTCCAAGCCGGAGCCAGGTATACAACACATCTACTTTCAGAGCAAGTCCTACGCATAGGGTCTATCAGAGCTGCGCTGCCCAGCACACAGGCCACCAGACACAGGTGGAACATGGCCAGTACCAATTAAGATGAGCTGGAGGTGCAAAATACACTCCAGATTTCAAAGACTTAATAAGGAGAAAAGAAAAAAAATATTTCCAAAGTAATATTTTACACTGAGTCTGTGCTGAAATGATCATGTTTTGATAGACTGGGTTAAATGACATATTTTGAAAACTAGTAACACTTGTTTCTTCTTACTCTTTTTTAAGGCAGCTACCAGAAAGCATAGGGCCGCATGTGCAGCTGCACCCTGTTTCTAGGGCAGCACTAGGATAGACTCTGCGGGACTGGCAAGTGTTCCATCCAAAAGGGCTGGATGGTAAAGATTTCAATTCTGTGGGCCATACTCAACTCACCCATCGCAGCACGAAAGCAATCACAGACAAAACAGAAGGGAATGAACCTGGATGTGGTGCAATAAATTCAGAATTGGCTCCTGGGCTACAGTTTTCCAAATCTGACTTTAGAGCTTGAATAGTATAAAAAGAGGTCATTTCTGGGAAATTCTTTTCTATTCATTTTCCAGCCCAGCCATTAGAGAAAATCCACCTTTCCTTCAACAGGAGGAGGGGAATACAGCCGATTTGTGGCTTGGCTGACTGGGAGGCTCAGCCACCCCGGGGGGCCCCACCAAATGCACTCACTTGGGCGTGTGGGCCTCGTCTACGCGGTGACCCAGCTGGAATTCGTGAGACTTGCTCCGATGCAGGGCCGTGAAACCCGGGATCAGGTGAATCAGCTTCCGGGAGGAGGGCGGCGGGGTCCCCGGGGGCTTCAGTTTGTTCTTCCTCCTCATGGGCGGCGTGCCCGGCGGGGTCACGGTGGTGACGATATTGGGGGTGCGCGGCGGGGTGCGGACCGCGTGCCGCTGCCGGGGCGACGGGGGCAGGGACCGGTGCCCCGACTCCAGCGGCGGGGGCGGGCACAGGCCCGGGTAGGCGTCCACGGTGAGCCTGTCCACGTGGGTGTACACGGGGGCCCCCAGGGTGGGGCTGGCGTGACAGTAGTGCTGGACGCACTTGGACTGGACCCTGGGGCTCTGGGAGAGGTGGGTGCGGATCCACGGGGTCGGTTCCGGGGGGCACACGGGGTTGTTCTCCTTCCCCGTCTCCGTGGTGGGCCACTGGATGGTCCAGTCTTGTTTGGAAAGGTTGCCTCCTGAGTTGGAACAAAGAAGCAAAGACGACAGGTGAGCTATGAGAAAGCTGCTTAATTACACCATCTGCACCTTACCGTATAAGCACATTACACCATACACACCCTGAACACTGCCTGCTGGTTACAGGGTGAGTGGAATGCTGTGTGCATATTTACATAAATTATGCACCATGAGTTGTAAGCACAATTTACATATATTCAACCACACCCACTTGGCCCCAACAAAAAAGAAAGAAACCCTTCCTTGACCCTCTCACCATAGGCCTCATTCAACAGCCTTGCCCTCCTCTGTCCAGGACTGGGGAGCCCACAGCTCAAATGTCCAAGGAAAGAACTTGCAGGTGCGAGGAGAGAGGAGGAGGATGGCAAGGAAAACAGCATAGCAGTAGGAAGGGGATTTTTTGTTTGTTTTGTTTTACAACAGTTTATTAGAAAAAAAAAAAATGGAGCACTGAAAAAGTAATAAAAATATCCTACTGTCTGAACACAACTTGAGGTTTTCAGCCCTGATATGAGCTACGTCAGAAAATAAAAATAAATCCACTAGTGCATTAACATTTTTCACTCATTTTCTGTATTGAGAGTACAAACACAAATTTGGTCTACATGTACAGACCCTCAGGCCACAAAATGCAGTCCTACACCATCTATGCAAGGGGATGTAAAAGCATAAGAGTCAAACACCAATACCAAACTACAGGATCCAAAACCATCTAAGTCAAGCCAGGTACTTCTCTGGGTCTCTTTTCCGGGCTCGTCTCGAAGGTGATGTACGGCAACAATGGGGCAAGTGGCTCGGCGGCTGCAGGGATGGGTGAGGGCAGACTTCCAGGCTCACGGGCCTAGGTGCAGGGTGCATTGTATACCACGTTCAGTGGAAAGCCAGTGAGGGTTTTGATCTAAAAGTTCATTTCTCCAGGTGCCATCTGTCACCGTACAAAGATGTTATATTATTATTGACTATATTCCCCACACTATAACGAGACTTACCATGGTGATCATTTTGTAATATATAGAAATTTTGAATTACTGTATTGTATACCAGGAACTAACATGGTGTTGTAGGTCAGTTATCCTTCAAAAGACAAACAAACTCGGAGACAAAGAGATCAGATCTGTCATTCCCAGAGGCAGGGGTTGGGGAGGAGGGGAACTGAATGAAGGTGGTCGACAGGTACAGACTTCCAGTTACAAGATAAGGAAGTACTAGGGATGTCATTACAACATGATTGATACAATTAACACTCTCATTTGTTACATATGAATGTTATTGAGAGAATAAATCCTAAGAGTTCTCATCACAAAGAAAGACAATAATTTTTTTGTTTCTTTTCTTCTGTATCTATAGAAGATGATGTATGTTCACTAAATCTATTGTGGTCATCATTTCATGATGTATGTAGGTCAAATTATTATGCGGGACACATAAACATAGACAATGCTGTATGTCAAACATTTCTCAATAAAACTGGGAGATAGATATTTAGATGTAGATAGATAGAGACAGATGATGGATAGATAGATGATAGAGATAATAGATGATATATGGATTGATAGATGATGATGGATAGATTGATGATAGGTGATGATTATAGATAAAATTTTAAATAATCCAAAAAAATAAATTAAAAGAAAGTTCATTTCTCAAAGATACTGGGGATGCTGCACGGACAAGGAGAACCCAGTTAGAGGGTATCACAGCGCTCCAGGCAAGAGGTGATACTGCCTTTCACTTGAGTGGTGGCAGCAGAGGTGGAGAGAAGTCGGCAGGTGTCAATGGAGGACCACGTGGTAGGACTTGACAGAAGGCAATCGAGTGGGCCCTCCCAGCACAGGCCAAGGAAGGAGATTTGAGGCAGAAATAAATTCCAACTCATGGCTGACTAGCAGTAACAGTAATAATTACGATAAGGGCCATAATGAGAGCTAATTCATAGGGCCTCTGACAGTTTATAAAGTGCTTTCACGAACACTGACTCACTGCCCCCCTTTTAATTAAAACAACTCATTTTGTTATTACATAGTCATTATAGGAAAATTAGAAAATTCAGATAAGGGGAAAGGCAATGCCATTCTACAGCCTAGCCGTCATCCCTATTAACGCTCGGCTATTGAGCCTGCCAGATGGTTTGCTGTGCATTTTTTTTTTTTTTTAAGAAATGCCATAAGATCTTATTTAATGGTTTGTCATCTGTTTTCTTCATTTGTTATATTGAGACTGCTCCACATCTTACTTAATTTTCATAAATCTGTGTGCAAAGGGCCATTTTGATCTCCACTTTGTAGATAAGGAAATGTATGGGCAGAGATGATGTTTCCAAGGTTACAGCAGAAGTGGGGACTGGCAGCCGGGATTCAAACCCAGGATCTCAGCCACCCCAACAAGGAGGGGACCAGGCATCTGGGAAAGAGTGGGACCTGCATTCACTGAAGACCCTGGACCATCGTAATGAGCCAAATGTGAGCAGGAGCTGGAGACAGGGCTCTTTCTTGCAAGAGTCACCCTGTTCCCTCCTCCGAGACTTTGCCAGAACATTCTACCAATATCACCATCATTATGGTGTCGATTCTCAAAATATTTGCACATATACATCAGGCCGGTAACAAGAGAGTCAGCTCTGTTAGTGACTTGGCCTTAATTCTGGCTCACCTACTTCCTGGCTGTGTGACCCTGGCACTCATCAGGCTTCTCTGAGTCTTTATCAGCAGTGAGACAGGACAATAACAGACATGCCCCCTGGGAATGGTGTAAGGCCAGATGCAATAACACACACAGTGTGCTGAGCCCAGCACCTGGCACACAGCAGGCACTCCACAAATGTTAGCTGCTTGTATTGGCATTCCCCACACCATGGTGACATGCTGCCACCTCCCATTTACAGTGTGTGCACCTGTGCTGAGAGCTGTCCACACACCGGGTGACGTCACCACTCTGTGTACCTCTAGAAAGTATGAGGTTCAGAGAGGCCAAAGAGCTCTGAGAGCTGGGGACAGACAGAGAATCAAGCCCAGATTAGCTTCTCCATCACCCGGCAAACTCCTGACTGATGTATTTGCTCAGGAAATACAAACATATTGCCAAATGGGCCTAATTAAAGCATGTTTAGGAAAGCAAATCTATTTTTTAAGTTATCTTAATCATATATGGCACTCCAAGGCCACAGGAAGCACTTTGGGCATTATCACTAGACCTCATGGTCCCCTGAGTGAAGTGAAAAGAAGATGGGACCGTGACTCAGAGAGATCCAGCTGATCAGCTCCATGACCTTGGGCCCTTTACCTGACCTCTCTGAGCCTCTGTTTCAGGGTTTGTGAAACTAGAATGCTCATGGCTCCCTTGGAGAGTGCAGTGAGGATTAAACACACTCATTCATTCATCCAAGTATATTTCATAAATATCTGAAGTCTTCTCATATACCAGGCACTGTTCTAGACACCACGACAGAGCAATGATCAAAAGAGCTGAAAGTCCCTGTCTTCAGAGTGCACGTTCTTGGTAAAGAAAGAGAGAAGAGAATGCGATGAACAAAAAAAGTGACAGTATATTATCTATAAGATGTCATATATAATATATATGTTGTCTATAATATGTCAGTGATAATAAATGCCATGGAGGAAAAGAAAGCTGGACTTGGGTACCAAGAGTGTCCTGGGGATACCTCAGTCAGGAAAGGACGAGTGGGCATCTGAACAAATAACAGAGTGACTCAAGGAGTGAAATAATGAGATAAAATGAGTCAAGCTGTCAGTAGAGCCTGGACCATGGGATGATGCAGACAAATGGGCAGGTGGGTGAGGATGAGTGAGACAGCGACTCTGGATGCAGGAGACTCATCCCATCTGCTCCCCAGGCTTTCGCTGGGCCGGCCCCTGGGGTCAGGTGTTTGTCTTCCTCTACCTTCACGGAGCTCACAGTCCACTGGGAAGATCAATGATGAAACGAGCACCTACTGCAAACTACACTCCCAGGTATAGATCCAAAGGAACTGAATGCAGCACTCAAGTGTTTGTATGTGAATATTCATATCAATGCTCGTCGCAACAGCCAAAGGGTGAAAACAACTCAAACGCTCATCAACTGCCAAATGGGTAAGGTAAATCTGGTGTGTCCATAAAATGGAATACAATTCCACCATCAGAAAGAATTAAGTACTGTTATATTCCATGATTTGGATGAACCTCCAAAACACGATGCCAAGTGGGATCAGAATGGCCCATGATTCCATTTATATGAAATTTCCAGAATAGGAAAATCCATAAAGACAGAAATCAGACAAGCGGTTGCCAGGGGCTGAGCTGTGGGGGGAGGAAGGAATGGGGAGCAACTGCTTAATGGGTACAGAGTTTCCTTTTGGGGTGATAAAAATGTGGAACTTGACGGAGGTGATGATGGTTGTACACCATTGTGAATGCACTGAATGCTGCAGAATCATTCACTTTTTTTTTAGGCCACCCCATGTGGTAAATGGGATCTTACTTCCCTGACCAAGGGATCGAACCCATGGCCCCCTGCATTGAGAGTACAGTCTTAACCACTGGACCTCCAGGGAAGTCCCCATTCTCTTTTAAATGGTTAATTGTTAATGTTCTGTGAGTTTCAACTCAATTAAATAAGTACTCGCAATACAAAATAGGGAAGCCCTTGTTGGAGAAGGAGCAGGTGAGAGCAGAGGGGAGGAAGCCAGCCCTCTGGGGAAAGAGGCGGAAACGCATCCTGGAGGAAAGGGCACCTATGCCCGGACCTTGAGGATGAGGGAGAAGGTCCTGGGAAGGAGTGGGGTGGAGAATGTGGGAGGAAGGGTGCAGGCAGAGGGAACAGCAGGGTCGAGAGCCAGATGATGGCAGAACAGGGTGAGTCTGGAGAACTTCGGGCAGTCTGGTGTGTCCGATGGAGATGTTCCGATGGAGGAAGAAATCCGAGCTGAGGCTGCAAAGAAGGGCAAAGTGGGATTATCCAGGGATTTATTCTCCTAAGCTGATCCCCTGCATGGGGCTCCTGTGGAGCTCCCGGAAACCTGAGGCAGCCGAAGGCTCAAGGCCATCAAACCCAGTAATGACAAGGGGGGAAGCTCTGTTCCAACACACCATGCAGCTGTAAGCTCGAATCTTGGACCCCAGCCTCACAGTCATGCCCAAGGAGAGGCTGGCACTCCCCCAGCCATAAGTGATGATGATACAGAAGCCAAGTTCTTGCCTGGCCATACTGTTTTATCCACAAGCCTTGGACCCAAACCCCTGCTCATGCCAAGGGAAGGGCTGGCTCTCCTGGTGGGCAAATGCTGAGAAATGGGTTAGGGCTGGAGGCCAGAGTTTTTGCCCTCAGATCACTGTTATGTCCCAGCCTTTGTTCATACCAGGGGAGGGGCTGGTGCTTCTCTGATCCCACAGCTTAAAAACCACACAGCGCAAGGGAGTGGGTCCATGTGCCATGGAGTCCTGCTGGACCCAGTGTGCTGGCCCAGAGTGCACACTGGCTACTCCTCCTGTCCCTCTGTGATTAAAACTGGCCCAGAGGCCCTGGTACAGGGCTGTGTGCGCATCCATTCTCACTCAGTGGGACCCGCTGCATGGGGGACATGACCAGGTGAGTGTTGTGGAAAGGCGCTATCTGGCCACAGTACGGAGAAAGGATCGGACAAGTCAAGGGCAAGCGCAGGAGCCCAGCCTGAGGCTGCTGAGGCGCCTGGGTGGGAGATGATGGGGACCAGGAATGGAGTGGTGGCCGCAGAGATGGAGACAGCTGGGGTGACTAGTATAAGAGGAGGAGAAACAAATAGCTGTCATGACTGAGAGCTTACCATTTTCCTGACACTGTTGTTCCAAGCCATTTACTTGTATCAAATTAATAGCCACAAAACAATCTTACAAAGCAGATTTGTAGACAGGGAAACTGAGGCACAGAGTGTTGAAATGACTCACTCAAGACAATACAGTTGGAGAGAAGGACAGCTGGGCTTGGAGCCTGTGCCCCTGAGCATGACACTAAGCCAAGGCTGACGTCCTGATTCCACCCCTCATCTCGGGTCAGCACAGCAACGGAAAACGCAGAAGGGAACGGGGCACACGGAGCGATGTGCACATGGAGCCGTGAAGCACAAGGAGCACGTGAAGGACATGGCGTAAGTTCGGGGTCAGACCGGCCGAGTCTGAGCTTCCTGCGGGACACCCGGGTGGCGATGCCCAGGATGCAGCAGAATTCCGCCTCTTCCTCTGGCTCCCTGGAAATCTTGGGAGCACTGCTCGAGAAGTTATTTGTCGAGCCTGAAAGAATTGGTTGGGGGATTCTAAAACCTTCTAAGTCTATCGAGGAGTGTCAGGCTTGTTTTATAATTTTTTTTTTTTAAGAAAGACATGACATTTCACCTTTTGCCTCCTTTCCCATCTGATCCCTGAATCTTCAGAGCAGACATCCATGGCCCTGAATTATAGGGCAGGGAGGGGACATAATGAGCACAGCACCCAGTGACTGACTCCCCCAGAAAGAGAAGAGATGCCTCCGCACACTGAAGACTTGCTTTCTGAGCCGAAAGAACAAGAACTGGTTCCAAGTAAGTATCAAGTAAGGAAATGGGACTTTTTATATTCACAGAACACCCTGGACTTTGCAACATTATGCGTAGAGATTAACTTGTGCCTACCTTTCCTGTGCCTTGGTTTATTAGTCTGCAAAATGGAGATAACATTAGACTATTTTGAGGATTAAATAAGACCGTACAGGTAGAGCATTCAGCATGATCTTTGGCACACAGCCAATGCTGAATAAATGTTAATGAAAATGGGAGTAAAACCACCTATTTTTACATGATGCTGGTGAGGACTAAATGAGATTGATATGCATACATATAATGTGTCTGGCCTTTAGGACTTCCCTGGCAGTCCAGTGGTTAAGACTCCACACTTCCATTGCAGGGAACAAGGGCTCGATCCCTGGTCGGGGAAGTTCCACATGCCACGCAGTGCAGCCAAGTAGTAATAATAATAAAAAAATAAATAGATGCCTGGCCTTCAGTGCCTATACCCCTGATCTTGCCTGCTGCCATCCCCTACTGAAAGCAAAGCCAAGGTACAAAAGCCTCTGAGTCCTTATTGCAGTTAAACTGTATCCCCTCAAAAGCTATGTTGAAACTCTAACCCCCACAGCCAGTGAATGTGACCTTATTTGCAGACAGGGTCTCTGCAGATATGATCGAGTCAAGATGAGGGAACACTGGATTAAGGCACATCCTAACCCCAGTGACTGGTGTCATTGGAAGAGGAAAGGTCACACAAAGGAGGAAGCCATGTGAAGACAGAGGCAGACACTGCAGTGATGCAGCCACTGGAACTGGAACTTAGATGCCACCAGAAGCTGGGAGAGAGGTGTGGGACTGATTCTCCCCCACAGTCTTTGGAGTGAGCATGGCCCCACCAACATCTTGATCCTCGACTTCGAGTCCCCTGGAACTGTGAGAGGGTACACTTCTGCTGTGTTAAGCTGTCTAGTTTGTGGTGGTTTTGTTACAGTAGATCTAGGAGAGTAACAGAGCCTTCAACAGGGAGTTAACAGTGTTTACTGAATCCAGACTCGGGAGTAACAGTACAAAAGCTAGCCTTTGGAGGTGGTTGGGACTTGGTGGCCTTCACTGTGGTGGCCTGGGTTCAAGCCCTGGTTGGAGAACTAAGATCCTGTAAGCTGTTCAGTGCAGGAAAAAAAAAAAAGTTTGTATTTTAATCAAAGAAATATATCACATGGTTGAAAGCAAAAAGGTATGAAAACATTTTTGCTAACAGCAGTCCCCTGCCCAATCCTTCTCCATCCCAGTCAGAGAGGCAATCATTCTCAATTCTTCTAATTCCCTGAGTGTTTATCTCAATGTTTATCTCAACTAATCCCCAGTTAGGGGATTCAGTGCTTGTCTTACCTGCCCTATGAGGTAGGTGTCATTGAGCTGTTTTATAAATAAGTTCTAGATGAGGGACAGGGCTAAAGTTTCCATAGCTGGTAGTAACCTTCACCTTCAATCTTTACCTTGATCATGTAGCAACTGAAGTTGAGCTGAGATCCAGTGCCCCCCCTCCCACAGCCTACAGTTCCTACACACACACACACACACACACACACACGCCTCCACGAGATTCAAGGAAGTACTAAGTTGGCCCCAAGGATCCCTGTCCTAAAGTTTCAAAGTTCTGAAAGATAAAAAAGAGGGAAAAAAAGCTACACTCTTTCCAAATTTCCTTCTCCATCGAATTCTCTTCTCCTTCACTCTTACATTTAAAATGTAATGTTTGGGGATGGAGAAGCAAAAAGCCTCATTTCATTATCCAAATTGCCAGCTGTTCAACTGTCGACTTCTCTCTGCTGATGCTTCAGAAGTGTTTCACTGATCGGCTGTACTAACATCAACCCTTCCCCTCTCTCTTTTGATCCTCTTTTTAATAAAGTCTGAGGGAAGAGTGTAATTTTTCATTTTAAATAGGGAAGGTGTGGCACCAAGGTGCTCTGGGGTTATTAATCGTTGCCCTTGCTATCTTGTCATCCGTTTCTGGAAAATCATTTTATTTCAGGTCTTGAAAGGGCGGGGAGAAGGGAATAGGTTTTAAGAAATGAAAGGTCTGAGGATTGATTAAAGACATTTCAAGGTGCAGGGATTTTTCTTTTGACATTCTCCGATAAGCGTCTACAAGAAATAAAAGCCATTCTCAAGAGAGAAAGTGATTTCAGAAAGTCTAGGCAAGGGTCTACCTTTTTTGTCCCTTTCCATTAAAATTTTATAAACATGCAAACGTGTGACTTAGTCCTTGTCTGAGTTTCAGAGCCAGCATCAGAATGCATATATGCTACTATTTCAGAATCACCCCTGCCTGTAACTTTTGTGAGTATTTCAAAATGCTTGTCAGTTTAATCCTCATAACTTTTCAGCAAGAAACAGAACTTTTAGATGCTGCTTGAAGAGAACAGACTGAAGCCCTTGGTGGAACAAAAACAAAGAGCTTGTACTTTAATCCCTATCACTTTGTGACAAGAAACAGAACTTTTAGATGTTGGTTAAAAACATTTCACTGGAGCCATTGGTAAAGCAAAAAAAAAACAAAAAACAATAACATTTACAATTAACACTAATCAGCTCAGTTCAGTTCAGTTGCTCAGTTGTGTCCGACTCTTTGCAACCCCATGAATCGCAGCACGCCAGGCCTCCCTGTCCATCACCAACTCCCGGAGTTCACCCAGACTCACGTCCATTGAGTCAGTGATGCCATCCAGCCATCTCATCCTCTGTCGTCCCCTTCTCCTCCTGCCCCCGATCCCTCCCAGTATCAGAGTCTTTTCCAATGAGTCAACTCTTCACGTGAGGTGGCCAAAGTACTGGAGTTTCAGCTTTAGCATCATTCCTTCCAAAGAAATCCCAGGGCTGATCTCCTTCAGAATGGACTGGTTGGATCTCCTTGCAGTCCAATGGACTCTTAAGAGTCTTTTCCAACACCACAGTTCAAAAGCATCAATTCTTTGGCGCTCAGCTTTCTTCACAGTCCAACTCTCACATCCATACATGACCACTGGAAAAACCATAGCCTTGACTAGACGGACCTTTGTTGGCAAAGTAATGTCTCTGCTTTTCAATATGCTATCTAGCTTGGTCATAACTTTTCTTCCAAGGAGTAAGCGCCTTTTAATTTCATGGCTGCAATCACCATCTGCAGTGATTTTGGAGCCCAAGAAAATAAAGTCTGACACTGTTTCCACTGTCTCCCCATCTATTTCCCATAAAGTGATGGGACCAGATGCCATGATCTTCATTTTCTGAATGTTGAGCTTTAAGCCAACTTTTTTACTTTCCTCTTTCACTTTCATCAAGAGGCATTTTAGTTCCTCTTCACTTTCTGCCATAAGAGTGGTATCATCTGCATATCTGAGGTTATTGATATTTCTCCTGGCAATCTTGATTCCAGCTTGGCTTCTTCCAGTCCAGCGTTTCTCATGATGTACTCTGCATATAAGTTAAATAAGCAGGGTGACAATATGCAGCCTTGACATACTCCTTTTCCTATTCGGAACCAGTCTGTTGTTCCATGTCCAGTTCTAACTGTTGCTTCTCTCAAGAGGCAGGTCAGGTGGGTGGGTATTCCCATTTCTTTCAGAATTTTCCACAGTTTATTGTGATCCACACAGTCAAAGGCTTTGGCATAGTCAATAAAGCAGAAATAGATGTTTTTCTGGAACTCTCTTGCTTTTTCGATGATCCAGCGGATGTTGGCAATTTGATGTCTGTTTCCTCTGCCTTTTCTAAAACCAGCTTGAACATCTGGAAGTTCACGGTTCACATATTGCTGAAGCCTGGCTTGGAGAATTTTGAGCATTACTTTACTAGCATGTGAGATGAGTGCAATTGTGCGGTAGTTTGAGCACTCTTTGGCATTGCCTTTCTTTGGGATTGGAATGAAAACTGACCTTTTCCAGTCCTGTGGCCACTGCTGAGTTTTCCAAATTTGCTGGCATATTGAGTGCAGCACTTTCACAGCATCATCTTTCAGGATTTGAAATAGCGCAACTGGAATTCACTAATAAGATATACTATTTACTGAGCACTTACTATGTGCGAGAGAATATTCCAAGTATTTTGCATGTACCACATCACATTATCCCCACAAGACCCTTTGGAGAAAATTCTGCCATTGTTTCCATGTTACAGTAGAGGAAACGGAGGATTATCTGCGAGAGTGAACTACCCAAGGTCACACAGCTAATAAGTGGTACAGTGGGGTTTGCAATGCAGGTCTGTACCCCTTTTCATCTAGGTCTTTCTAGGAACCTCCCAATGCCCTCAGGAAGCAAGACAGCCAGCCAGCAAGCCCTTGAAAGGCTGATCTGTTTTACATAGTGTTTTTGGATCAGCACTAGAGGCAAATGCCATGTGACTCTTCCAAAGTCAAATACTGTACTCATTACAGCCACTGCGCCTGAAAGAGTGAAACCAGAAATCCAGGACGGATTTTCAAGTTTCTGGTTTGGAGTGCTTGCAAAGAGAAGTAAATAAGGACAAATGAAAAACACACTGTTGCCAAAGCAATTCAACATTGGCAAGAATCTTAATCTAAGATCACGTTAATGAGCTTGGCATCTGGTCAAACTGTGGGTCCCGCTGGACACTGTCTCTGCCCCCAGGACATCCCAAGCAGGACCAAAAAAATGCACTGACCCCAGTCTGTGCATGTTGTCTGGGAGATGGGTCAAGCCAGGGAGCTTGGGCTCTGACCCAGTAATGCTTCCTAGGTCTTGCTCTATGAGGTTTTTGTCATTTTATTATCCACCAGGAGATCTAGATAGATTAATTTTTGGTCACTAACCTTAGGGTGGCTTTTCTGTTCTAACAAAGCTCCTTTTGAAAAAAAATTATTGAAGTAAAATTCACATCAACCACTTTTAAAGTGCAGAATTCAATGGCATTTTAAATATTGTCTCTATCAGTTTCAAAAACCTTCCATCAATCCCCCCAAAAAACTATGCCATACCTGTTAAAGAGCCACTCCTCACCTCACCCCATTCTCCCAGCCTCTGGTAACCACTAATCCATTTTCTGTCTTTCTGGATTTACCTCTTCTGGATATTTCACATAAATGGAATCAAACAATATGTTCTCTTTTGTGACTGGCTTCTCCCACTTTACATCATGTTTTCAAGTTTCATTCATGTTGCAGTCTATATCAGAATCTCATTCCTTTTTTATGAAATATTCCATTCTGTAGGTAGACCACATTTTGTTCATCTGTTCATGAGCTGATGGATATGAGGGCTGTTTCCACCTTTTGGTTGTCTCGAGTAGCATTGCTGTGAAAATTTACATATTATACAAGTATTTATTTGAACAACTGTTTTCAGTTCTTTAGGGGTATACACCTAGGAGTAGAATTGTGGGTCACCTGGTAATTCTATGTTTAACCTTCTGAGAAACCACCAAACTGTTATCCACAGTGGCTGCACCATTTTATATTCCCACCAGCAATGTCCGAAGGTCTAATTTCTTCCAATCTTAGCCAATTCCTTTTACTTTTTCTTGTTTCATTATTTACTTATTTTAAAATTATTATTATATTATTATTGCCATCCTAATGAATGTTTAACAAAGCACTTTTTAATAGTACTTCTTTGTAAATTAATTAATTAATTTATATATATTTTTCCCCCTACCCCCACGGCTTGCAGGATCTTAGTTCCCCAAGCCAGGGATCAAACTTGTGCCCTCTGCAGAGAAAGCGTGGAGTCCTAACCACTGGATCTTCAGAGCATTCTCAACGAAGCACTTTTAATCATGGCCATAGCTTCCTGTACACCTCCCCATCTCTCATCCTGAAACATCGCTTCATTCTCACAGCAATCCTGTGGGGTAGGTGAGGAAATTAAGGCTTTGGAAAATTAAAACACTTGCTTGAGGCTAAGTTCCAAACCCTGGTAAGTCTAACCACTGACTGCATTCTCTTGGCAGCCATACATAGCGCATCTGAATTAATCCACGCAGACATGCAGGTGACATGTATTACCAGCCCAATTGTTCAGATGGAAAAACTGAGCCCCACAGAGCAGTAGGGACCTTCCCTAGGTTCCACCCATCTAGAAAGTTCCAGGTCCTTCCAACTCCAAACGCCATGTTCTTTTCCCTCTGCTATACATTCTTTTACAATATTGAGTGTTTTAATTGTTAAGCACAATTAAAATTGTAGCTGGGATGCATCCAGTCTCCAGAATAAAGAGAGCAACTGCCACCATCTGTTGGGCATTTTAAACTGAAAAAAAAAAAATCCCTTCCTGGTGCGTAACATGGTGAAAATCTGCATGGAGAATACTACAACAGAACACCTCCCAGAGGATCCTGTGGTTAGGATGTCTGATAGCAGTGAATCCTGGAGGTACTGACGGTTCTCACACCATACACTGCAGTCTCCTTGGAACCGTGGTTCTGATCCCCGGTGACCATCAGCATCACACGGCAGCTCTGAGCAGCCTAACACAAAGGCAGAGTGGATGGCACAGCACGCTGGACACCAGGATCCCT
Organism: Bubalus kerabau; assembly: GCF_029407905.1. Classification (NCBI taxonomy): domain Eukaryota; kingdom Metazoa; phylum Chordata; class Mammalia; order Artiodactyla; family Bovidae; genus Bubalus; species Bubalus kerabau. Next base: position 61,505,746 of record NC_073639.1, on the reverse strand, counting down.
GGGTTCCAGGCTTCCCACAGCGCCGAGCACCCACCCTCACTTCCACCCTACCACACCCCCTCTCCCCTCCTCTCCCTCCTGCTTCATTTTCCTCACACTCCTCACCACTTGGTGGAACTATTCTTTTATATCATGTGTTCTCATTATTCACCATCATTATAATCTATAAAGTCACTTCAAGCACGGAATTAGCCAATATTTAACCATGGCTCCTAGAAGAAATACAAGGTTATGTTCCTATGAGCCTTGGGTCACATTTTCATCTATTGATCCATACATAATCTTGTTTTATGAATATTTCTGTTTAGAAACAATTTAATAAGTCACTGAATGTCTATATTGCTGACTCATTAACGTTCAACTCATGGCCAACAGCACCGTCACTCCTGCCTGAATAAAGGAATCTTACATAACACATGTTTTCTCCATAAGGCACGTGGCAGCCTCCTTGCTCAGGACTACGGGACAGCATCTGCTGCACTATGCTCAGGGGGCATTTTAAACAGAGACATCACCCCCCCCCAAAAATCACGAAAAGGTGAAAAAAAAATTTTAAAGCCTTTTTGACAGTATGAGAGCTGAAATAGCAACCTCAGCTGAGGACGTGCACGTCAGGTCACTCACATTTCTCCCCTCTCCACAAATGCAAGTATTGATTTTAGGATTTCAAATAAATTTCAGGGAGTTGGCAAATTCAAGGAGATAAATACAGAATCCACAAAGAATTAAGACTGACTATACTGGACTTCCCTGGTGGTCCAGCGGTTAAGAATCCACCTGCCAATGCAGAGGACATGGGTTTGATTCCTGGTCCAGGAAGAATCCACATGCCGTGGGGCAACTGAGCCCGTGTGCCAGAACTACTGAGCCTGAACACCCTAGAGACTGTGCGCCACAGCAAGAGAAGCCACTGCAACGAGAAGCCCGAGCACCAGAACTACAGAAAGCCCGCGGAGAGCAACAAAGACCCAGTGCAGCTATAAATAAAAAATTAAAAAAAAATTTTTTTTAAAGACTGTTTGTTTATCACCTGTCTTCTTCACTGAAATACGAGCTCTAAGAACACAGAGCCTTGGGCTAACTTTCCCATCACTGCATCACCCAGCACCTAGCACAGTACTTGGCAACAAATAAATACAGATATTTTCCCCAAAACCATATGTATATCAAATCATCATATGGTACATGTAAAACTTACAGCGTGTTATGTATCAACTGTTGTTATATCTTGATAGACCTGGAGGTTGTTGCTGTTCAGTCACTAACTTGTGTCTGACCCTTTTCGATCCTGTGGACTGCAGCACACCAGGCTTTCCTGTCGTGAGTTGGTGATGCAATCCAACCATTTCATCCTCAGTTGCTCCCTTCTCCTTATGCCTTTAATCTTTCTCAGAATCAGGGTCTTTTCTAACAAGTGATTCTTTGCATCAGGCGGCCAAAGTAGTGGAGCTTCAGCTTCAGCATCAGTCCTTCCAATGAATATTCAGGGTTGATTTCCTTTAGGATTGACTGGTTTGGTCTCCTTGCAGTCGAAGGGACTCTCAAGAGTCTTCTCCAGCATCACAATTCAAAAACATCAGTTCTTCAGTGTTCAGCCTTCTTTAGGGTCCAACTCTCACATCCATACATGAATACTGGGGAAACCCTAACTTTGACTATACAACCTTTGTCGGCAAAGTGACGTCTTTGTTTTTAACCTGCTGTCTAGGTTTGTCATAGCTTTCCTTTCAAGGAGCAAGTGTCTTTTAATTTCATGACTACTGTCACCATCCGCAGTGATTTTGGAGCCCATGAAAATAAAATCGGTTACTGCTTCCACTATTTCCCCTTCTATCTGCTATACAGTGGTGGTAACAGATGCCATGATCTTCATTTTTTTAATTATCTGCATAGCTGAGGTTGTTGATATTTCTCCCAGCAATCTTGATTCCAGCCTGTGATTCACCCAGCCCAGCATTTCACATGATGTACTCTGTATATAAGTTAAATAAGCAGGGTGACAATATACAGCCTTGATGTACTCCTTTCCCAATTTGAAACCAGTCTGTTGTTCCATGTCCAGTTCTAACTGTTGCTTCTTGACCTGCATACAGGTTTCTCAGGAGGCAGGTCAGGTGGTCTGGTATTCCCATCTCCTTAAGAATTTTCCACAAAACTAGAGGAAAATTTTAAATAAAGACTTTTGTCTCAATGCATATATTCTACATTGCTTTAATATATATTTGTAGACTGAATCGATTCTTCATACATTCTAACTGCCATGATTGATCATCTTGTTTATACCACCCATTCTGAATTCATTGAGTGGTGAGGTGGGAAATGTCTTACCATAGCTAAAGTCCCTGGGGATGCCCAGGGCTTCCCTGGAAAGATAAAATCTTAAGAAATAAAGTCCTTAAAGAAATAATGACCGAAGAAAAAGAAAAAGAAGATGTCCTTATCTTGAGCCTGCCTCCCTCTGGTTCTACACCCTCTGAGTAACGGCTGTGTCTCTGCCCTGTTCCAGCCTTGTGCAGAAGGATGGTCTGCCCCATGGGCCTCTGAGGGAGGAGAAGGGGAGGTTAGAAGTTGGGGGAGGTGCCCACTGGGCTAGGACCAGCTCCTAGTGATGCAGGAAGAGAAAGCCCACAAAGGAACAAGCCACATTAGAGAAGGATGCTCTCTGAGACTCTGATTCCAGAACCCTCTGTTGCTCCATCACTGTATCTCCCTTTGAGTGACAGGAGGTATATTAGTTTTATAACTTCTTGTGTTAGCAAATTCAAGAAAGCAGAAGGCAGCTTTAGATGAACTTAGGTGCAGCAAGGCACCCTATTTTTATCTCCACACACCTGACTGGGACGGCGGGTTTTCTTAATCCTCCTGCCGGTTCCCTTGCCGTGGGGATTCAGTGGGACCAGCACCCGCCCTGGTTTCTCTCCCAATTTTCCTCGGCGGGGAAACTGCTTGTGAAAGCTTTAGAGCCTGGGGTGTGGCAGGCAGTCCATCTGTTCAGGTTACCCACATAGGCAGAAATATGGATGCTTCCAGGAAAAAAGGTGGGGAAAACCTGTATTATCCTCCATCACCCCTCTTGACCAAGGCAGACACCTCCGTGGGCACCAGAGGGCTTTGCTGAGACCCCTAGATTTAGCACCTCTTGCGATAACTCCTTGTCACAGAAGAGCAGCGCCCAGCTGAACCCCAGCTCTGCTAATCTCTAGCGGTATGACCTGGACTCAGGTGCCTAACCTCTGAACTGCCATTTGCGTATCTCAGAAGGGAATGACAAAGGCACTAGCTCCGTAGGGTTGTTCTGAAAATTCATGAAAATAAACCAGTCCTCCTGCCCTCGTTGTCACGACTGTGGCTAGTGTTGCTTAGCTGTAATCCTCTTTCCTTCTCCAGGAAGCTACAGACATACATCTTTCAGATTAGACACCCACCCCAGTGGCTCAGCGGTAAAGGATCCATTTGCAGTGCAGGAGTTGCAGGAGATGCAAGTTCAATCCCTGGGTCGGGACGATTCCCTGGAGGAGGGCACGGCAACCCACTCCAGCATTCTTGCCTGGAGAATCCCAAGGACAGAGGAGCCTGGTGGGCTATAGTCCATAGGGTTGCAAAGAGTTGGACACAACTGAAGCAAGTTAGCATACACATGTACAAGGCACCTGGATCCACAAAACCAGTGGCTCTCCATCCACACAGAATTTATACCCTACAAACAGGGTTATGAAGACTTAGCATGAAAAAGAAGCTTTTAAAAAAACCCTCATTAATAATTTTTATGTGAACTGCATGTTGAAAGGGTAATTTTTTTAAAATACTGGGCTAAAAAATAATTTAAAAAAATAAAATAAAATACTGGGCTACATAAAATATATCGTAAAATTTAATGTCATTCCTTAAAATGTTAAACATCATTCTATATGATTCAGGAATTCCACCTCTGGGTATATACCCAAAATAATTGAAAGTGGGACTCAGATCCTTGTACATTGATGTTCACAGTGTGGCATTATTCACAGTAACCAAGAGGTAGAAACAACTCATGCATCCATCAATGAATGAAAAAACAAACATCCACACAACTGAGTATTATTCAACCATAAAAACAGGTGGCTTATTGATAACTGCTACAACATGGATGAACCTTGAAACCAAGCTAAGTGAAATAATCCATTCACAGGACAAACATCATTATGTTTTCACTTATATGAGGTCCCTAGTCAACTTTATATAGACAGGAAGGTAGAATGGTGGTTGCCAGGAGCTGGGATTGTTTAATGTTTACAGAGTAACAGTTTGAGATGACAAAAAAGAGTTTAGGGAGGGACAGTGGAGATGATAAGACAACAGTGTGAAAATACTACCTCTGACACAGTACACGTCTAATGTTTACCATGGGCAACTTGATGTTATGTATACTTTGCCGGAATAAAAAATAAACGTAACCTGTTTCTTTTTTACTGTGACAACTAGAAAATTTTAAATTATCTATACATACATGGCTTGCCTTACCGTCCTCTCATACATATACGATCCAGAACAGATCTAAAGAAGAGGCAGGCATTAGACACAGGTGATGGACAGAGAGGCCTGGTGTGCTGCGATTCATGGGGTCGCAAAGAGTCGGACACGACTGAGCGACTGAACTGACTGAACTGAACTGTGTTTTAATTATCTACTTGGAACCGAGAGAGCAGAGGGTTGGGAAGAGGCCCCCCTGAGCTGGAGTCTGGTGGATGAGCAGTGACTAATTAGGCAAAGAAAGAGGGGCAGGTGCCCCAACCAGGACACGCATGTCTAAGGATGGGGCCCACTGGAGGAAATTCGAGGGGCCAATGGGGCCAGGGTCTAGAAGATGGTAACCTGGTGGGGAGATGAGGCGGGGTGCGGGCCAAGGTGGGAAGCTGAGGCTTCATCCAGAGGATGGTGCCCTCTGTGCTCTCAGGGCATTGGCGACCAGCCCTCAGGAAGCGAGCCCACTTCATTGGAGCTGCAGACCTGTCCACATCCGCAGTTAGACCACCAACTCCTGGAGGTCAGAGGCCACATCCTGGCACTTCCCATCTCCTCACAGCATCTTGGGCCCATAGCAACTAACCTTGGCCGGAGCCCAGGCTGCCACTGGAGCCCGAGCATCACACTGATGATGCTTCCCAAGGATATTCAAAAGGAGATGCTGCCGAGTCCAGAGATTTTTAAAAAATGCAAAATTAAAAAATATCACTCCAGGTCTAAACAATAATTAAACATTTTAAACTGCTTTAAACAAATCAAAGCCTGAGATGGAACTCAGGGTGTCTAGATATTAGCAATGCAGACCTCATGGCTACTCACTCCAAAGGGCCGTCTGATGCTGACAGGCAAGGCACTGAGATTGAGTCGTGAGGTGGCTCACTCATCTCACAAACACTTACTGAACACTTACTATGCAGCAAGCACCTGTGAGGTGTCGGAAGCCTTGGGCAGCTTTTTGCAAACTGTATCTGGACCATAACTCCTCCTACATTTGAAATAACTCCTTATACACTGCACTTGGAGCTTCTGCATATCACACTATCAGAGGTTAATAAGGAACATGTTTAAAGGACCTACTATGTGCCTGACATCGTGCCAGATGTTTTGCCTGTATTTTTAAATTTCACAAATAGAAGCAATTATTCACAAGGTACAGATGAGGCTTTGGGTGTTGCGGGGGTGGGGTGGGAGGGTGCGGGTCTAAGTTTTACTTGACCTAAGCTATACTGCTATTGAATGAGAAAGGCAAAATCTGAAACCAGAGCTCCTCTTTCTTCCTTTTCTGGTGGAGGATGATAAGGAAGAAGTGGGAGAAGTTCATCTAAGAAAAAAAAGAAGAAGAAGAAAACTGGGAAAGGGCAGAGAATGGGAACATGAGACTCAGCCCCCTGGGCACATCCTCTGGGCCATGTCAGCAGCTGGGAGAGGAAAAGGAATAATGGCCCAAAGTGCTAATGTATTTATGAAAGAGAAACGACAAAGTAATATCCACTGTGGTTAAGAATAAAATGGTGTCACAAATGACTGAAATCAATAAATACTTACTGAATCCCATGGTATGCCAGTCATTGTGCTGAGAAATGTCTAATTACAAGGAAAAAGACAACAGCAGTGGCAATGATCCCAGTCACCCCTCACTGGGAGTGTACGGCATGCCAGGCACTATTCTAAACACTTGTATTACCGCATCCAATCCTTGCAGTGTTGCTACGTGGTAGACACCAGTATTTCCCCATTTTAAATATAAGGGGCAAGGAGGATATCGGCACTGGCCCCAAGGGCATCCCAGTGGAGGACGGGAGGTAAGGGGCCCAGGTAAGCAGCTCTGACATTGCTGCTGCTGCTGCTAAGTCACTTCAGTCGTGTCCGACTCTGTGTGACCCCAAAGATGGCAGCCCACCGGGCTCCCCCGTCCCTGGGATTCTCCAGGCAAGAACACTAGAGTGGGTTGCCATTTCCTTCTCCAATGCATGAAAGTGAAAAGTGAAAGTGAAGTCGCTCAGTTGCGTCCGACTCTTTGCGACCCCGTGGACTGCAGCCCACCAGGCTCCTCCACTCATGTGATTTTCCAGGCAAGAGTACTGGAGTGGGGTGTCATCACCTTCTCCGAGCTCTGACTCTACAAGGATGCTTTAGGCAAGACACCAGGTAGCATGAGATCATCAGTCAGCTGAGGGTTTATCTCATGACTTCATCTCTCTGAGCCTTTGATTCCTCACCTGTAAAATGGGGGCAGTATTGCCTACCTCCCAGGATTGTTCGGAAGGTCTAACGAGTTGACATTTACAAAATACCTATGTGGGTTCTGGGTCTGGCCATGATGGAGAAAGACTATCTTAGGACCGCTGATTACAGCCCCAAACTCTCAGAAAAAATGCAAAAAGGCAGCTAACTGAAGATTCAAAAAAGTACATAACAGCAGGTGAAGAAGTGAGGAAAGTAAAAATTTGAAGAAGGACCAATACGACGAATTTCCTTCACCTCCCTGTTTTGCCTTGAAAGTGGGCAAGATCTAGCAACTATGCAATCGGGCACACAGAATAAAACTCCCAGAGCAGCCCATCTTTCTAGCCAAAGGATGGAGACACGGGGCCCAGTGAACAGAAGAAGTTAGGGAGAATCTTCTTTTTTTCTCTTTCTCTCTCTTTTTCCTCTCCCAGCCTTGCCCCCAGGTCACCCCAGACACAAAATCGCTCTCTTATGACACAGAAACAACACGGGCACCCAGGACTCTAAGAGAAAACCCATCCCTCTAGATGGAGGGGCTGGGAATAGGGGTCTGTGTGATGTGCATACATGAGGGAGAATCCACGGGGGTCCTTCTCTCTCCTTCCTCACTACTTCAGCCCAAGATCAGGCTCAGTCATTCAGAATAGTGCACCAGGGCAGCAGACTACCCTCTGAGAGAACCCCATCTTCCAGACAGAAGAACTGGAGAAACAGAGAACAGGGAAGATTTCCCCAAAAGGAAAGACCAGGAGAACACTGTACCTGCTCAGACCAATCCAAAGAAGCATCGCAAAATCTCAGAGAAATCACCCGGTGTTGGACCACAGAAAGTCAAGCAAAACGGACAGCCTGAACCTAACCAGATGGATTGCTTAAGAAAATCAACACAAAACAAACAATAATCGATACAGTCCAAAGGAGATTCAGAATCTCAGTTCAGTTCAGTTCAGTCGCTCAGTCGTGTCTGACTCTTTGCGACCCCATGAATTGCAGCACGCCAGGCCTCCCTGTCCATCACCAACTCCCGGAGTTCACCCAGACTCACATCCATCGAGTCAGTGATGCCATCCAGCCATCTCATCCTCTGTCGTCCCCTTCTCCTCTTGCCCCCAATCCCTCCCAGCATCAGAGTCTTTTCCAATGAGTCAACTCTTCACATGACGTGGCCAAAGTACTGGAGTTTCAGCTTTTACCATCATTCCTTCCAAAGAAATCCCAGGGCTGATCTCCTTCAGAATGGACTGGTTGGATCTCCTTGCAGTCCAAGGGACTCTTAAGAGTCTTCTCCAACACCACAGTTCAAAAGCATCAATTCTTCGGTGCTCAGCTTTCTTCACAGTCCAACTCTCACATCCATACATGACCACTGGAAAAACCATAGCCTTGACTAGACGAACCTTTGTTGGCAAAGTAATGTCTCTGCTTTTTAATATGCCATCTAGGTTGGTCATAACTTTCCTTCCAAGGAGTAAGTGTCTTTTAATTTCATGGCTGCAGTCACCATCTGCAGTGATTTTGGAGCCCAGAAAAATAAAGTCTGACACTGTTTCCTCATCTATTTCCCATGAAGTGGTGGAACCGGATGCCATGATCTTCGTTTTCTGAATGTTGAGCTTTAAGCCAACTTTTTCACTCTCCCCTTTCACTTTCATCAAGAGGCTTTTTAGTTCCTCTTCACTTTCTGCCATAAGGGTGGTGTCATCTGCATATCTGAGGTTATTGATATTTCTCCTGGCAATCTCGATTCCAGCTTGTGCTTCTTCCAGTCCAGTGTTTCTCATGATGTACTCTGCATATAAGTTAAATAAGCAGGGTGACAATATACAGCCTTGACGTACTCCTTTTCCTCTTTGGAACCAGTCTGTTGTTCCATGTCCAGTTCTAAATGCCCAAGAGATACTCCAAGACTACTTCAATGTTTGCAGGCATAACGCATATGACAACTATTAATATAATGTCAAGTCAGAGGGGAAACTCAGACCACAGAAGACCCTTAATAAATGATGACATTATTCTTGCTCTAGTATACTCTGGTATTTAAGAAAGGTAATAGCTTGTGGATTGCTCTTCTACAGGGAGAGGCTTGTTCCAACTGTACATGAGATGTTCAAATTTTCCTCAACATCCACCACAATGCTTACGTCTTTATACTGAACACAGTGTAAAAACCTAGTCCCTGCCCTCTCAGTCCTTACATTCTAAGGCTGATTATAATGACACAATCAGAAACAAAAACAAAAAAAAAAGGTTGTGATTACATACATCAGCTCTCAGCTCTAACATCAAGCATCCTTCCCTGACCATCTTCTCTGGGTTGGTTCTCACCCCTCGTCATTCTCCATCACTTCCTAGCCACTCAGTACACGTTTAAAATGTATATTCATGTGTTCTTTTCATTTTGTCATCATTCTTCTCCCTACAGACTGCATGGATCAAATCGGTCTTGCTCAGCTCTGTCGCACCTTGTAGATAGATGCCTGGCACAGAGTGGACACCCAAAGATTTGGGGATGAATGAATAAATAGACAAATGAGAGAAGTCAGTCAATTGGTCAATTGGTTGTTTAGTACAAGTGAAGTGCAAATATGGTTTAGGAGCAGACGGGCAAACAAACCATGCAGTTAGGCATATGAAGGAGATTTCAGATGAGCAAAACTACTGGTCTTCACCAGAACAGATGAATAAGAAAGACTGTGATCTCCCCAGATCTTTATTAATAGACTGGACTACTTGGGTGGATGGAATGATGATAAACTACTACAGAAGATTCTTGAAATACATGTCTGCCCAATGATAAATGTTTGTTCTTTGTAATCACCTCTATGAAAGAAGCCAATTTAAAGAGGCAACATCCCAGTACTTTCCTAACTACAGAAATCAAACCATATTTATGGGATGGGAAATGGAAAAGAGAAACCTTGGGAAGAGATTGAGAATAGACATCTATCTTTCTGCTACCATCAGGCAGAAAAGGAATTCGATTTGTCCCAGATGTTTCCAGGGGTCATTGCTAAAACCAATAAGAGGAAACTAAAGGAAAGCAAATTTGGCTTAGTACAAATAAAATGCTAGTAGTTACCAACAGCCTCTCTAAAATAAGAAATGGGTGACCTCATGAGGTCTGATACTTATGATACTGATACTCCCTGTATCAGAAGCTTTGGAGAAAATGCTGAATAACCAGAAATTCACAGATGGGGTTTGTCCATGTGATGGCAGACTGAACTAGATCTGTGTTACCCAAACCACGTGCCATGGAATATGAGTCCTGAAAGTAAACTTGAAAATGACTGCAAGCTACAGCCCTCCATTGGAAATTCACAAAGAACATTAGCATATTAAAGGCTCTGACAAGTCCTGTAGAGTAGAAACTCAGCATTTCTCAGACTTATTTGATCATAGAATCCAAATTACTTAACTTCCACCACACATGGGTGAAATTCATGGTCTATAAAATGTGTTTCAAATAACCTAGACTAGAATATAATTCTGAACATTCTGATTCTCTCTCCATTAAAGGAAAAGAAGTATTAGAGGCTGGAAGCTCTAGGCTTTGGATCTCAACTTGAACATGCTTGTGAATTCCCCGTAGGGCTTGTTAAAACACTGAATGTGGGGCCCACCCCAAGGTTCTGATGCCTTGGATTGGAATTGAGTCTGATATTTTGCATATCTGACAAGTTCCCAGGTAGCGCTGATGTTGCTGGTGCAGGAACCACACTTTGAAAACTGTTTGTCTACAATCTGAGATGAAGACCAACCTGGAGTCAGAGAGCTCCATATCATCTCACTGACTTAATCTCCAAGCCTTCATAATTCTGATCTTTTATTCTCACTTCAAAAGGTGGGAAGTGGAGAGGGGAGAGAAAGAGGAATCTGATCCTTAGTGATAGAAGTCTAGTCCACAAAGCCCTCCCCTGCCAGTTGTGTGACCAGAGAAAATTCAGGGGTGTTATTAGCCTGGACAGGACACCCAGCCCTGTTCAGACCTCTCCTGTTCTAATCCAATCACATACTTACTTTTTTCCCTAGACCTCATCTAGGTGCTTTCACTCACACTCTCTCAACTATCCGCTATGGGTACCTTTCCAGGAAACTACCATGGTTCCCTTTTTACTGATGGTAAACCTGAAGCTCAGATAGGTAAAGTGGGTTTGGCCAAGGTCACACAGTAGAAGGAGGCAGAGCTGGGGTGTGAACCCTGATCCTTTGAGCTTATGTTTGGAGCTCTTTCTACTACATGACCCTCTTCTTGCCACCTGGCACGCCCTCCTATTTTCTCTCCCCCAACCCTCTACCTTTATATCTAGAATGTTTTTTAGTCACTAAGACATGCCTGACTCTTTTGTGACCCCATGGACTGTAGCCTGCTAGGCTCCTCTGACCATGGGATCTTCCAGGCAAGAATACTGGAGTGGGTTGCCATTTCCTACTCCAGGGGATCTTCCCGACCCAGGAGAACCCATGTCTCCTGCGTCTCCTGCATTGGCAGGTGGATACTTTTACCACTGAACCACCAGGGAAGCCCTATATTGAGAACAGATTCTTCCTCTTTTTTTGGCTACACTGAACGACATGCCAAACCTCCCCAACTGAACCCTCTGCAATAGAAAGTGTGGAGTCTTAACCACCGGACCACCAAGGAAATCCCTGGGAATAGATTCTTGAGGGGAGAAGGCCCTCCCCTCCCTGATTCCTCCTGTAAGCAATTCCATGCAGTTCTTCAAAGGGCTACTAAGCATCAGGTACCTGGAGACACAGCAGTGAACAGGGCAGACCAGGCACCCATCCTCACTGGGGTTAGAGCAAAGTCATGGAGACAGACAACTGTCAGAAAGTGTGCACCCCTTGTTCACACGATGACACAGGGCAGCTCAGATGGGGTTTCTGGGAGGAGGATTCTAAGCTGAATCTCAGAGGAGAGGTCAAGTTAGCTAGAGGAGGGCATGCTGTTCAAAGCAGAGCCCTGGGTCAACCCCTTGGCCATCACCCCAGACCTCCGTCACTCCCCATGACTCCACAGCTCCAGATACAGCAGGGTCATATGCTCAGATGCATCTTTCCCTCTCTCCCCACAGCAAGACCTGTCGGTGCCACCTCCATACACATCCCAAACCCCCCTATTCTCTCCATCACATGGCCATTGCCTGGTCTGAGGCTTCGCCATCTCATGCTACATAGCTGTAGCAGACTCCTCGTCGGTCTCCTCACTTCCTCTCCAGCTCCTCTACAAACCATTCTCCAAAGATGACTGATCTTACAATCATACAAAAAGCCCTCACCTCCCTACTGTCAACTTCAATGGCTCCCTATTACTCCTAGAATCCAAATTCCCTCCCGGGGCCTACAAGCCTCCCCTCCTCCTCCCTTCCTCCTCTCCCACCCTCAGACCTCCTGCCACACTGGACTTCCTACTTTCCTTCAAACACACCAGCTGACCTCAGGGCCTTTGCACTTGCTTTTCCCTGTTTGGAAAGCTCTTCCCCAGACCCTTCAAGAGCTGGCCCCTTGTCTCACACACACCAGCTTCTTGAAGGGGCCTCCCCTCTCCTGTTAATCACTCCCTATAACATCAAAATGGTATTTTCTTCGCAGCACTGAGCCATTCTCTATTTGCCCGTTTATTCATTTACCGTCTGTCTCCCCCAGCTGGAATGTGAGCTCTAGAAAAGCAGGAACTTCTGTTTTATTTTGTTTACCATTCTCCTACCTCAAACTGAGCTTGGCACACAACAGCACCACATATATTTACTGCACGAGTGAGTGAGGGAGTAAATGGCCAATAAAACCCCACACTACTCAGTGTGACCAGATAACTGCATCTGTGGAAGATGATCTGTGGGAGAGATCATTTTGGAGACTGACCTGGAAATCCAGCAGAGGCTAGGATGGCCAGGTTCTCTGTGGCTGTGGTGTGTGTGATGTATGTGGTGTGCATGACACAAACCAACTCGAGGGTCGTTTGGATGGAATGAATGAATGACAAGATGTGGAGGAAGCCAAGGAAAGGAGGCCTCGAAGATCAAAACCCCCATACGGTCCGCCCACCATGCTGCCCAGATACTCGAATCATGTAGCCAATAGAAATAAACATTTTGTTTGTCTAACTCAACTGCCCTCTGTGTATTTCAGAAACGGAAACGACTTTTCCATGTCTCTGTCTCTGTACTTCTCTCCATCCCAAAAGATAAATTGCATGGCTCAGTGTCCACAGTGAGTGGACTATTTTATACACTTTATACACTTTATAAAGTGGCTACTTTATAAACACATGGAGCTTATAAGAGGGAAAAGACCAGTATTCTCTCAATAAGACACAAGGGACTACGGTGCTCTGGATGGAGCTGGTTACGCTCCTGCAACACCTTGGCAGCTCACTTAGCTTGTGGGCCCCAGTATTTGCATCTGCACGATTGGGATAATGACCCCCCCATCACAGAAGATGCTGGCACAGAGTAAACAGGATCCTACATATAGAGGGCTCGGCGTGGTGCCTGGCACTGAGCAAGCCCTCGACCTAGGGAGCTATTATTAGGAATGTTGGCCACTTAAATCAATTCGGCAGCCTCTCCCGGCCCCTCAGCCCCTGGCCCTCTGGCTCTGTCCCGGTGTCTGACTCACTCTGCTCCCTTTCCACGTCTTGCCTGCTGTTTAGCTGCTGTTTCTCTGGAGCTGGAATATGTCATAATGTGATTGATGCACCCAATCACAAAAATAACCAGTTATTTTGATGTCGGGTGCGTCATCCCTAAAAATAACCCGGCGTCTCATAAGTGAAGGCGACACGATAAATGTTGGGTTGCGTCAGGCACACGCATCCTCACATGAGCACGCGTGCATACATACACACACACACACACACACACACACACACACACATACATGGGAGTCACTTTAAATGGGATGGGGAAACACACCAACTTCAACCAAGGAGGAAAAGTCCTCTACTCCTTTATCACACTCATGGTGAGTTGAGGCCGGTGATATTTTATTAGAAGCCTCTCCGGTAGCCAGCCCGGATGGGGAACAGGACAAGGCAGCCTGACTACAGTGTCAGAGGACACGGCCAGGTGACATTTTCCCTGGAGCTACAGCAGAGGCGCTGACTTCCAGCTCTAGCGACTTCTCTGGACTTCATTTGCCATGAGAGCATCCACTATTCTAAGCCGGTGTCTTGCTTCCCTCCTTTAGCAGGGGAATGGCCCCCAGGCATGCCGTCCCAAGTTGCTACACAAAGGGAAGCAGATTCATCTTTCTTTAGCTACTGGAAACACATCCTTTGCCACTGAAAGTGCCTGGGAAGCTGCGGTGGGGAAGAAATTCACTCTCGACTACGGGACCCTTTGCTTCTTCCCTGTACAAATCAGGGGCCATGAGCACAAGGTTTTTTAAAACCTCTAGACTTTCTTAGAAAAGAGAGGCAGCCCAACTTGTCAGTGGCATCACCATTCCAGGGACATCACCCGTGCCTCCTGGTGACAAATGACACTCACTCTGGAAAACGATGCCAACTTTTCACAGCTCAGCCTGCCAGGTGGAACAGGCTAGAACACCAGGGAGGCACAGCGGGGTTTGGGCACACGGAGATGTTCTGGGAGCCATCCAGACACTCCCCAGTTGTCCCTAGCGCCCAGAGAACACCATTTGTCACTAAGGTGAAGGGAGGCGGTTAGGACAGCTCACTGGCAGGAGAAGGCGGGGTGAAGACGAGTCGGGGGCGGGGGTCAGAAGCCTGCGATTGAATCCAAGTCTGCCTCTTACTCTTAGGCATTTGGGAACAAGAGAAGTGTGAGCCTCAGTTTCCTTTTCTGTAAACTAGGGAGGACAATATCTTCTGTGTAGTGGTTAAGGACTAAATGACATGACGCAAGGAAATCACTCATCACCAGCTGGGCATACAGTAAACACCGAATTGTCCTCATCACCATCATCATCACATTCATCACTCTTTCTGTTTTTGGCCCTACCACGCGGCTCGTGGTATCTCAGTTTCCCAACCAGGGAGAGAACCTGGGCCCTCTGCAGCAGAAGCACGGAGTCCTAACCACTGGACCACCAGGGAAGTCCCTTCATCACCTTTGAGGAAGTGTGGAAGGGGTGCAAACTGCCCGGTAAATTTCTAGACCCATGTTACATACCTGAGAGTGCCCAGTGAAGCTTTATACCTGAAACAGTACTGTTCCTTTGGGCAAAGAGCATGGCCTTTGGACTCAAACAGACCTAGGTTCAAATCCCAGCCCTTAATTCTCCAGGCACAGTGTCCTTAATTCTCCCAAGCCTCAGTTTCCTCAGCTGTAAAATGGAGCCAATCATGTCTACTTCCCAGAGTAGGTGTGAAGATAAACAGAGTTTCTCATCATGGAACCAGGAACACAGGAAGGGCTCACAGTTCAGTTCAGTTGCTCAGTTGTGACCGACTCTTTGTGACCCCATGGACTGCAGCATACCAGACTTTTTCCATCACCATCACCCACACCAGTCCATCACCAACTCCTGGAGCTTACTCAAGCTCATGTCCATCAACTCGGTGATGCCATCCAACCATCTCATCCTCTGTCATCCCCTTCTCCTCCCGCCTTCAATCTTTCCCTACATCAGGGTCTTTTCCAATGAGCTGGCTCTTCGCATCAGGTGGCCACAGTATTGAAGCTTTAGCTTCAGCATCAGTCCTTCCAGTGAATATTCAGGACTGATCCCCTTTAGGATGGGCAAGGGGAGGGCTTTCTTGGCTTCCCCTTCCCAGAGTGGCACAAGGAAGATGAGAAAGGATCTCCCGTGCCCAGAGGGATCTGAAAATCATCATCATGGCTGGACGACTGGATTATGGGTCCTCAAAAAGCTAAACAACAGAATTACCACATGACTCAGCAATCTCACTCCTAGGTACATACTCCCAAAATGGAAAACAGGTGCTCAAACAACTCTCTGTATACAAATGTTCATAGCAGAGCTATTCACAGTAGCCAAGAGGTTAAAGAAACCCAGATGGATGGGTAAACAAAATGTGCCCTAGTCATACAATTGAATATTATTCAGACACAAAAAAGGAATGAAGCACTGATGCATGCTACAGCATAGATGAACCTTGAAAACATGATGTTGAGTGAAAGAAGCCAGACGCAAAAGGAAAATATGCAATGATTCCATTTATATGAAATACCCAGAATTGGTGAATCCATAGAGACAGAAAGCTGACTGGTAGTTGCCAGGGGCTTCAGGAAGGAAGAAGTGGGAAGTGACCGCCTGATGGGAACTGGGTTTTAATCTGGGGTGATGAAAATGTTTTGGAAATAGAGATGATGGCTGCACAACACTGTGAGTGTAACTAAACACCACTGAATTGTTTGCTTTAAATGGTTAATTTGATGTTATGTAAGTTCCACCTCAACTTAAATAAAAGATTGCATTGTGCATAATAGGAGTGAGTGTTTTGAAGCACCAGGTGCTCCGTATAGCGCCGGGGCAGTATGCCATTGTTCACCGTGGCGTGATTCACAACAGCCCCAAAGTGGAAACAACACAAATTCCCACTGATGGTTGAATGGATAAACAAAATAGTGTCCACACAATGTAATAGCTATTCAGCCGTAAAAAGGAATGAAGTACTACAACTTGGATGAACTTGGAAAATATTATGCCAAGTGGAGAAAAAAAGCCAGACACAAAACAAAAGACAAATGTATGATCCCACTTATATGAAATACCTGGAAAAGACAAAGTCACAGAGAGAGACAGCAGAATAGTAGATTAGCCAGGGGGTGGGAGAGAAAGAAGGATGGGGAGGGACTGCTTAACAGGAACAGAGTTTCTGTTTGGGGTGATGAAAAAGTTTGGGAAATGAATTGTGACGGTTGTACAACATTGTGAATGCCGTCAACGCCACTGAAGTGTACACTTTGAATGGTTAAAAACGCTGAAAAAGTCACTCAGTTGTGTCCAACTCTTTGCAACCCCATGGACTGTACAGCCCAGGGAATTCTCTAGGCCAGAATCCTGGAGCGGGTAGTCTTTCCCTTCTCCAGGGGATCTTCCCAACCCAGGAATCAAACTCACGTCTCCCGCATTGCAGGTGGATTCTTTACCAGCTGAGCCACAAAGGAGGCAATGATCAAGACCATCCCCAAGAAAAAGAAATGCAAAAAGGCAAAATGGTTGTCTGAGGAGGCCTTACAAATAGCTGAGAGAAGAAGAGAAGCTAAAGAAAGGCAAAGGAGAAAAGGAAAGATATACTCATTTGAATGTGGAGTTCCAAAAAATAGCAAGGAGAGAGAAGAAAGCCTTCCTCAGTGATCAATCCAAAGAAATCGAGGAAAACAATAAAATGGGAAAGACTAGAGATCTCTTCAGGAAAATTAGAGATATAACATTTCATGTAAAGATGGTCACAAAAAAGGACAAATGGTATGGACCTAACAGAAGCAGAAGATATTAAGAAGAGGTGGCAAGAATACACAGAAGAACTGTACAAAAAAGATCTTAATGACTCAGATAACCATGATGGTGTGATCACTCACCTAGAACCAGACATCCTGGAATGTGAAGTCAAGTGGGCCTTAGAAAACATCACAACAAACAAAGCTAGTGGAGGTGATGGAATTCCAGCTGAGCTATTTCAAATCTATTTTGCACAATAAACAAATTTTTAAAAAATTAATAGATGATGGGCAGTTATTGGCTTTATTGTTTCTTAACGCAAAATTCAGAGAACTGGGGTCAGGACTCAAGCAGATTAGTGTCTGCAGCTTAGCTGCAACCACCTCCAAGCTGTGTGACATTGTATAAGACACTTGACATCTCTGAGCCAGTTTTCCAATCTATAATAATACCCAGAGCTACCCTGATTTCCCATATGTGATAGGTCCTATTCTTCATCCTCCATGTACATTCCCTCAGAACATCAGAAGCCAGTGATAAAGGTTATTGAAGTTGAATTTGAAACAACAACTCCTTCAAATTCTAAGTAAAAGGACCCATTCTTTTCATGCATTAAAAATATAATTTGATTACTTTTCTTTCTAAACAAATTAGACAAAGATAGCTGCTATAATAAATAAACTGAAAGATTAAAAAGAAAATACCCAGAGATGAGGGTTATTGTGAATAAAGATCTAAACCACAGTGCCTGGCTTAAATGTTGAATCAATAGTGATGAGTGTTAAGAACTGGTGTGTCTAAGAGGCATCAGAACTCTTCCCCACCTCCTGGAGCCTTCTGTGTTGAGAATAAAGACAGGCATCAAGAGTCAGGGCAAGCAATCTGCCTCTGAGGCTGACTCCTGGGTTCTGTGAGACATGGTGGCTATGTGCCTCCAAGATGACCGTGGAGTGGTATTAATAATTCAGTGATCATGGCACTGCCTGGAGACTTAGGAGAAACAGCCAAAGGACATCTTCCATGTGGTATGTAATATACACTGGAATACTACTCAGCCATAAAGAAGAATGAAATGATGCCATTTGCAGCAACATGGACAGGCCTAGAGATGATCATACTCAGTGAAGTAAGTCAGAGAGAGAAAGACAAATACCATACGATATCACTTAGACGTAGATTCTACATCACAGCTCAAATGAACTTAACCTACACAACAGAAACAGACCTGCAGACACAGGAGCAGACTTGTGGTTGCCAAGGAGAGGATGGGGGAGGGCTGGATTGGGAGTTTGGGATTAGCAGATACTAACTATTATATACAGGATGGGCAAACAACAAGGTCCTATTGTATAGCACAGGGAACTGTATTCTACATCCTGTGATAAACCAAAATGGAAAAGAATATGAAAAAGAATGCACATAGATAGATAACTGAATAGCTTTGCTGTACAGCAGAAATTAACACAACATTGTAAATCAACTATACTTCAATAAAATAAGTGTTAAAACAAAGGACGTACCCGAGCCCAGGTACTATGGGCACCAGCCTTTCTAAAAAGCCACTGGCACTCCCACACGCCCAAGCACCACCCGTGGTTAGACTGCTTTGGGGCGCCTACTGCTCACCTCTGGTAACTTCACTCCAGAGTTAGGAATAAAAGGGGCAGCAGAAGCTGCAAGGGCCCTCTGGACATCCTTTCAGATGGTCACAGGAACCAGGAAGGCAGGCTGCTGTTAGGGCGGCACTTCCTGGGAGTGAGGAGCTCTAAAGACAGAGCTCCTATGAGTGCTGCCTCACCAGCTCGCCCTGACCGTCACGGCAGAGAACCCTGAGAGTCACAGAGGCCTGGGTGCTTGTCCCCTGGGGATCTGGGGGGCGGGCAAAGCCTGCTGGCCACTCAGCTGGGGGAAAAGCAGATTCTAACCAGATAGAGAAGAAGGGGGTGGGCAGGGCCAAGGGGAGGAGAAGTGCCTGTAGCTGAGTGAAGGCCATCAGGCAGCTGGTCTGGGACTCCTGAGTGACCCTGGGGCTGAAGAAGTTTATATGATCTGAGTGTCTCACCATGGGAACTTGTTTCCAAGAAAAGGGTGACTGAGAAGGTAATAGATGGGGTGTGGGACTAGCCACTAACCGCAGGTAAGTGTATCAGTTTCCAGTGGCCACTGAAGCAAAACACCACAAACCCAGTGACTCTGGTGGCTCAGATGGTAAAGTGTCTGCCTGCAATGCAGGAGACCCAGGTTTGATCCCTGGGTTGGGAGGATCCCCTGGAGAAGGCAATGGCAACCCACTCCAGTACTCTTGCCTGGAAAATTCCATGGACGGAGGAGCCTGGCAGGCTACAATCCATGGCATCGCAAAGAGTCAGACACAACTGAGCGACTTCAATGTCATTTGTCAGTAGCTCAACGTAACACCCATTTACCGTCTCAGAGTTCTGGATGTCAGAACCCCAGTGGGTCTTAGTGGACTACAATCAGGGCGTCACTACAGTGGATGCTCTACTGTTTCCTTACCTTTCCCAGCCTCTCTGGCCCGCCTACCTTCCTCGGGTCCTGGCCCCCTCCTCCATCTTCAAAGCCAGCTGTGTTAGCACCTTCAGGTCCCTCTCTCTGAAGCTGACCCTTCTGCCTTCCTTTATCTCTTATAAGAACCCCTGTGATTCTTGGGACACCCAACGCCTTACATTGTGCCCACTGAACATTCCAGAATAATCTCCCCACTTCAAGACCCTTAATCACATCTGCAAAGTCCCTTTTGCCATGTAAGGGGACATAGTCACAGGTTCCAGAGATTAGGGCAACAAGAACATCTCTGGAGTCCATAGCAAGCAAGTGCCTTCTCCTCTCTGAGCCTCAGTTTTCCCACCTGTAAAATGGAGACAATGAAAATGACAGTAATAATAATAGAATCAATTACCCTGGGTTTATGTGAGGATGACAACAGGATGCAGCGATCTCTTAGCACAGCACGAGGGACAGAGCAGGTTGGTGGGGAGGGGGTCGTTTGGGAGCCATTCCCTTCCCTTTCCCACTCCCACTCTTTTACTGGAAAACCCCAGGAGGCCTGTTGTATCTTTAGAATTGAGGTTTGCCAAACTACTTGTCCAAGGCTGAGGCTCAGGAGAAACTTACCCTCTGACAAGAGGGTATCCTTCTTCATATAAAAGTGAAAAATGAATCTTCACACACACCCCCCACCCCGATCTGGGAGTAATGGGATTTTTCAGGCAGGCTTCATTACAGTGTCTCAGCGTTACTGGACTGATAATTGCATTCTGAACCAGAATTGATAAATTGCCCATGCATTGTCATTACTGGATGTTTACCTGATCTATTTGATGAATATTAATTCACAAAAAAAATATTTCCATCCCTAAAGCAATTCTGGGCAAAATGATGCCTTTCTCCCCTCCGGTCTCCTACCGGCAACTGCCGAAACAATGTACAGAGTTAAATAATAACAAGCCCTTGTCAGAGTGATTTATTGGGTGTGAAAACAAAGAGAGAGAAGGACTTCAGCCTCCCCTCCATCAAACAGCACTTGTGGGAAGGAACATGGTGTTCCCTTCCAAAGCCAGGAGGTGCGTGGCAGAGAGGTGGGAGTCTGCAGGCCATGCAGGAGCAAGTTTGGATGATATACATCACCCTCCTGCCAAGAGATCTGAAAGAGGTCCCGGGGTGCCCACCACCTACCCCCACTCAACACTGAGGGGCTTATATAAATGAGTTAACATTTACTGAACACTAGCTACCCTGAGGGCTCTCTGTTCATGCATCCTTCCTAAAACTCTGTGAGGTTGGACCCACCACTGTCCCCATTCTACAGATGAGCACACTGAGGCTCAGAGAGGATAAGGTTGCACGTGTCCAGGGTTATCTGCTAGAAAGCCTCAGAGCTGGGTCTGGAACCCAAGCCAGACTCAGGAAGATGGTGCTCTTTCCACTCCACAAGGGGGCGACAAACTGCAGCCCAAGGCCGGATACCTAATACTTCAGTAACTGATTTTATTGGAACACAGCCACATTCGTTGACAGATTGTTAGAGCTGATTTCGCCCTACAATGGCAGCACTGCGTAGTTTTGACAGCGACGAGATGGCCTTCAAAAGTCTAAAATAGTCACTCTCTGGCCCTTTAAGAAAAAGCCTGCTGACTCCTGGTTGTATATCCTTTGCCAGCAAGTTCACGGTCCATTTGGAGACCCTACACTGCGCGCTCAGTAAACAGCAGCCAAAATAATCATTATCATTATTATTGTTGTTTTCTTATTACTGTTGTTATTAGGCTGCTTTTACCATCGTTACCTCCTTGAGAAAGACAGATTTTGCCAACCACCCATCATGGAGCTAGCCTTCAAGATAATAAATGTTGTGTTTTCCACAGTAAATCATAAGAACCTTCAACATAAGAGTTTAAGTTTTTCAACGTTCCTAGCATCTTAATGGGGCTTCCTGGGTAGCTCAGCTGGTAAAGAATCCACCTGCAACACAGGAGATCCCAGTTCCATTCCTGGGTTGGGACATTCCCCTGGAGAAGGGATAGGGAAGCTCTCTTCTCCCCTGGAGAAGGGATACCCACTTCAGTATCCTTGGGCTTCCCTGGTGGCTCAGATGGTAAAGAATCTACCTGCAATGTGGGAGATCTGGGTTCGATCCCTGGGTTGGGAAGATCCCCTGGAGGAGGGCATAGCAACCCATTCCAGTTTTCTTGCCTGGAAAATCCCCAGAGACAGAGGAGCCTGGCGGAGTACAGTCCATGGGGTCCCAAAGAGTCAGAAACGACTGAGCGACTAAACACAGCACAGCATCTTCAGAAGAATTTAGTTTGCAACTGCATCCTTCAACAGGCTCTTCTGAAAATGTAAGCTGCTCTTCTCCCCCATCACAGCACAATTCCAGGGATGTTCAAAGGAACACAGGTTGACAGAGGTAGAAGTCATTTACCAAGACCGGCCATATGTGGGGACAAAAGAGGGGCATCTTCAAACATCTTTCCCTGCCAGCCATAGCCAACCTAGCATCCTTGGAAGCTGTGGAAGAACTCCTGAGCTCTCAGTAGGGGACAGATCATCCTGGCTGGCCAAGGAGTGGGGCGATTTCCAGGGACGGGGACTTCCAGAGCTAAAATCAGGGAAGTCCCCAGCAAACCAGGATGAGCTGGTCACCCCTGTGCCCCAGAGATATGATTGCTCTATCAGGAGGCCTTGCAGAGGTCAACTACAGACCTTCTTGATTGGCCACTCTGCCTGGCTTGTGGGATTCTTAGTTCCCCAACCAAAGATCGACTCTACACCCTCTATGGTGGAAGCATGGATTCTTAACCACTGGACCACCATGGAAGTCTCTCCAACTACAGACCCTTTAATTCAGGGGACCCACTTGTTGAATCCTAACACACACACACCTTTTTATGGACTAGGTGGCTATGCTGAATTTGGACTCTGAATACTACCCTGGCCATCTCTGCACCATCTTGAGCCGAGACACAGGTCTGGACCACCCCTGTCCCTTCCCTGGAGGCGGGGGAAGGCAGAGGTTGACAGTATGGCTGTATAAGCATGGACACATTACTTCCCGCCTCTCAGCCTCACTGTCCTCATTCGTCCTCAAAATGACCAAAGCATATAAGACAGGGATAGCACCAGGATCACCAGCATTGGCAGGTGAATTCTTTACTGCTGAGCCACCAGGGAAACCCCCGGAGCCTTTTTTTAAAAAGCAGATAGCACCAGAGAGCGACTATTGAACTGTCTTACATGCTCCGGTCATTTTGGTCCTCACGCCTTTTCTCTGAAGCAAGTGCTTCGATTGTCCCTGTTCTACAAATGGGGACAGACAAAAATAAATCAACAAAAATAATCCTTTTTAAAAAGTCTCCGGACCTGAATTTTCACATGTTGATTTATTTGCATTTTAGACCCTGGCTGAATTTGGTCCCTGGACCAGCAGCATCAGCATCACTCAAGAGCTGGTTGGAAAATGCAGATTCTCACACCATCCCAGACCCGCTGAGCCCAGATCTTCACGGTGATACATCCCCAGTTGACTTATGTGCACATTAGAGTGTGCCCCCCGCCCCCAACCACCTGGAAACCACGCAGGGCTTGAAAGTGGCAAGGGAGAGAGGCAGAGAAGATACAGAAGAAAACCACCATCACTCTCTAGAATATCCCCCAAGCTGTACTCCCACAATACTGCTTCACAGCAGGTTGTCAGGGGTTCTGGAAAAGAAAGACCAGAAGCTCTAAGTTCGGGTATCACTGATTGTCGCTCCCCGTTTTGAAGATTCTCTAAGCAAGTTTGTAAATCAATGGTCCTGAGAAGTCCTGCAGGAAGGGAAACTATGATCATTTCATTTAATGCATCCGATCACGGAAATATTCCTCTCCATGTGTGGACCCTCGCTTGTAAAGGCATCTTAGAAGTCCCTAAAGGATTCACAAATTGAATCTTTTGTTCTCCAAATGTTTATTGAGAACCTACTATGTGCTGGGCACAATTTGAGGAACTGGGGATGTGGAAGCAAGAAGAGTTGTGATCCTTGCACACAAGGAGCTTCTATTCAGGTAGGTGGAGACATAGTAAGTAAATAAATGAACAAAAATAACAACACCTGAATCTACTCTTTCAGTGCCTGCCTGAAAGATTTTCTCAACAAGCCTTTCTGGGCCCCTCCAATCAGCGCTGACATCTTCCTCTTTGAGCTCCTATAATATTTATGGCTGGCACCATGCAGGAGGAAATCATCTGTGCTCTGCCTGTGCCAGCTCCCAGATCATGATGTTAGAAATTTCATGATCTCTTGGGTTGTTAACATTTCCTGTTTTATGTCCTGGATTCTCAGCTGAGTTGTAAACTCCACGGGGAAAGGAATGTCTCTGTTTGCTCCCCCGTCCCTGCTGATCCCCAGTGAATGAATCCCTGAGAGGCTTCCTGGAGAACCCTGGGTGGGCTCCAGTGAGCCGATATTACACACATGGTGCTCTTCAAGGACCCCTCACGGTGGGCTAAGCACAACTAGAAAGGCAGGGCCCAGCAAGCCTTCTAGATGACTTTGATGCAACAAAAGTTTGGGAAACACTAACCTAGGGTCTCTACCATGGCTTCTTGGTGTCTGCGATTAAATCCCAGCTCCAACCTTTATTAGCTATTATATGGGACTATGGGAAGTTATTTAATCTCTCTAAACCTCAGAGGTTTATCATCTTATCATCTCTCACAGGGGAATGATATGAGTAACAATCTCAGAGAGTTGGTGTGAGGATTAAATGATATTTTCATGGAGAGAGGCTTAGCCCGGGGCCCACCGCCTGCTACCTCTCACTGGCCAGTGTTCCTAGGAAAACAGTGTCTGTCTACCTCAGACTGAAGCCATGACTATCCCTGCAACCTCAGCCCCTACACACTCCCCTCTCCCACCCATTCCAGTCCTGGTGAACTCCTTACTGGGCCTCCCAAATCCCAGGCTCATCCCCACTCTGGCTGACTGAACATGGAAAGCACCTCCACCTCCTCCAGATGTGGGCCCACATCTGGATATTTCCCAGCCTCCTTTGTAGTTAAGAGTTCTGGCCAGCGGAACATGGATGGAAGCAAGGCAGACCAGAGAGAAGGGTGTGTTGAAAAAATACAAAACCACCTGCTTAGTCCTCCCCCCACCCCTGCCCTCCACCATCCACCTTCTGATTGTCAATCAATATGCAGGACAACCTCAGTAGCTCTGTGTTGAAGATGGTGGAGACTGGGCCTTGGGTTACCGAATGAACAGAGCCCCTGCCCGGCCTCCCATCAAAAACATCCATTTAAATTATAACTGAGTTAGAAATAAACTTTTCTACTATATTTAGCTGCTGAGACTTCTATGCTATGCTAAGTCACTTCAGTCGTTTCCGACTCTGTGCGACCCCATAAACGGCAGCCCACCAGGCTCCCCCGTCCCTGGGATTCTCCAGGCAAGAACACTGGAATGCGCTGCCATTTCCTTTTCCAATGCATGAAAGTGAAAAGTGAAAGTGAAGTCGCTCAGTCATGTCCGACTCTTAGCGACCCCATGGATTGCAGCCTAACAGGCTCCTCCGTCCATGGGATTTTCCAAGCAAGAGGTACTGGAGTGGGGTGCCATTGCCTTCTCCGGAGACTTCTATAATAACCAGCATTATCTTAACTAATGCATTACCTTAGGGATTTGTTTATACTTGTGGTTTCTTTTCCCTGGAAATTTTGCTGAAGCATCTGCTCCTTAGGAAACAGACCAACCAGTGAGCTTCTGGCCAATGGAACCTAACAAACCAATCTGGTTTTCTTTAGGTCAAACAACAAAGAGTCCACAAAATTCATGAGCTATCACTCCATTAATCCTGACTCTACAGTATCTCTATCGAACCCCAGTTTGAAAGTGAAAGTGAAAGTCATTCAGTTGTGTCCTACTCTTTGTGACCCCATGGACTTTACAATTCATGGAATTCTCCAGGCCAGAATACTAGAGTGGGTAGCCTTTCCCTTCTCCACGAGTTCTTCCCAACCCAGGGATCAAACCCAGGTCTCCCACATTGCAGGCAGATTCTTTACCAGCAGAGCCACCAAGGAAGCCCAAACCCCAGTTTAATATTAAATAAATCCTTTCTCAATTTCAAAGATGATACCTGACTGGCAATTAAACCATCATGTCTTAGCCAGCTAATATACAGGAGAAATGACACACAGCTACTGCAACATGAAGATGGTTAAACCACATTGAGCCATCCTGGACCTAGTTGCTGTTTTGTGTTTATTTTGTTTTGTGGGTATTATTTTTGGTTGCTTTGAGAAAAGAGAAATGAAAAAAAAAAAAAAAGCCGGAGTTAATGAGCTTAGCAGAACAAAGCTAAAAATAAATGAATAAATAACAATGATGTTGTGAAACAAAATAAAATTAAATCCAAATTAAAATGTGCTATGATTTTTTTTTTAAAGAAAGTAGCCAACAAAGAAAGGATTTTTCTCCTGCTTTTTGACCAATGTGAGGGCTCAGCTCAAACCCTCTTACAAGGAGGGAAGGCAGGTCTGGGTAATAGAAAGCTCTTTCTTTTCTGGAGCCCAGGTCCAGTCAAGGTGCATTCTGTCTTCCTGGCCCTGCTTGGCACTCTATGCTCACACAGCACAGACCCCTGGGTGCATTCTGTCTTCCTGGCTCTGCTCGGCACTCTATGCTCACACAGCACAGACCTCTGGGTGCATTCTGTCTTCCTGGCTCTGCTCGGCACTCTATGCTCACACAGCACAGACCTCTGGGTGCATTCTGTCTTCCTGGCCCTGCTCGGCACTCTATGCTCACACAGCACAGACCCCTGGGTGAATTCTGTCTTCCTGGCCCTGCTCGGCACTCTATGCTCACACAGCACAGACCCCTGGGTGAATTCTGTCTTCCTGGCCCTGCTCGGCACTCTATGCTCACACAGCACAGACCTCTGGGTGCATTCTGTTTT
Source organism: Bubalus kerabau (assembly GCF_029407905.1). Taxonomy (NCBI): domain Eukaryota; kingdom Metazoa; phylum Chordata; class Mammalia; order Artiodactyla; family Bovidae; genus Bubalus; species Bubalus kerabau. The sequence goes on along the minus strand of NC_073639.1, from coordinate 61,479,175 downwards.
CCTGGCCCTGCTCTGCACTCTATGCTCACGCAGCACAGACCCCTGGGCAAATTCTGTCTTCCTGGACCTGCTCTGCACTCTATGCTCACACAGCACAGACCTCTGGGTACATTCTGTTTTCCTGGCCCTGCTCTGCACTCTATGCTCACGCAGCACAGACCCCAGTGCCCTCTGACAGCCCTCTTCACATGTGACACCCAGGTGTGGCTGTGCCCCTCCTGGCTTCTGCTTCAGGATAAACATCTTCAGTGCCTTCACCCTTCTGCAAGGGAAGCGACTTGGAGGAAGGGTTGACTTCAGCACAGTGCTTTTCAAACTGTGGCCCCCAGACCAGCAGCATCAGCATCACCTGCGAACTTGTTTAAAGTGCACACTCCTGGGCATTCTGAGTGGCTCAGTGGTAATGAATCTGCCTGCCAATGCAGGTGACATGGGTTTGATCCCTGGTCCGGGAAGATCCCACATGCTGCAGTACAACTAAGCCCGTGCACCACACCTACTGAACTGTGCTCTAGAGCCCAGCAGCCACTACTACTGAGCCCATGTGCTGCAGCTACGGAAATCAGCCTGCAAATGGCAGCCAGAGAGGAGCCCCCACTCGCCCCAACTAGAGAAAGCCTGTGCATAGCAGAAAGACCCAGCAGAGCCAAAAACAAATAAATATTTTAAAACACACATTCCCAGGCCCCACCCCAGACTCACAGAGCCAGAAATTCTGAGAGCAGAGGCCAGCAACCTGTGGTGTTCTAAGCTCTCTGGGGGATTCTGACACACACTCGAGTTTAGAATGCACTGCTTCACATTAAGACCTTGGCCAGTTACTTTACCCTCTTTTGCCCCAGTGTCCCCTCTCTCAAATAGGCACATCAGAAGTATCCACATCACACGGTGGTTGTGAGATAAGGCATGTGATGGGGCTAACACGGTGCCTGGAGCCTGGTGAGGATGTTGGCAAGTGGTGGTTCTAGTTGCTGGTGTTATCACTACCTAGTTGTTAAGTTTTGGTAGCTATGGAGAGGGCGAGTCCTAAGTTGGGTTGAGGTCTTTGTGGATCTGCCTGCTCAGCATCTGGAGACACTGCAGGAAGCCAGAGCATCTCCTGGCAGCATCTGGAGATTCACAGCCCTGCCTGGAGCCTGGGAAAGGACACGGTTATGTTGGCTTCCATTCCCAAGAAAAACAAATCCAAAAAGGCAAAATGGTTGTCTGAGGAGGCCTTACAAATAGCTGAGAAAAGAAGAGAAGCTAAAGGCAAAGGAGAAAAGGAAAGATACACTCGTTTGAATGCAGAGTTCCAAAGAATAGCAAGGAGAGAGAAGAAAGCCTTCCTCAGTGATCAACCCAAAGAAATAGAGGAAAACAATAGAATGGGAAAGACTAGAGATCTCTTCAAGAAAATTCGAGATACAACATCTCATGCAAAGATGGGCACTTTACAATAGAAATGGTATGGACCTAACAGAGGCAGAAGATATTAAGAAAAGGTGGCAAGAATACAGAGAAGAACTATACAAAAGACATCTTTATGACCCAGATAACCATGATGATGTGATCACTCACCTAAAGCCAGACATTCTGGAATGTGAAGTTAAGTGGGTATTAGGAAGCATCACTACGAACAAAGCTAGTGGAGGTGATGGAATTCCAGTTGAGCTATTTCAAATCCTAAAAGATGATGCTGTGAAAGTGCTGCACTCAATATGCCAGCAAATTTGGAAAACTCAGCAGTGGCCACAGGACTGGAAAACATCAGTTTTCATTCCAATCCCAAAGAAAGGCAATCCAAAGAATGGCCAAACTACCACACAATTGCACTCATCTCACACACTTGCAAAGTAATGCTAAAAATTATCCAAGCCAGGCTTCAACAGTACATGAACTATGGATTTCCAGGTGTTCAAGCTGGATTTAGAAAAGGTTGAGGAACCAGAGATCAAATTGCCAACATCTGTTGGATCATTGCAAAAGCAAGAGAGCTCCAGAAAAGCATCTACTTCTGCTTTGTTGACTATGCCAAAGCCTTTGACGGTGTGGATCACAACCAACCATGGAAAATTCTTCAAGAGATGGGAATACCAGACCATCTTACCTGCCTCCTGAGAAATCTGTATGAAGGTCAAGAAGCAACAGTTAGAACTGGACATGGAACATGGTTCCAAATCAGGAAAGGAGTATGTCAAGCCTCCATATTGTCACTCCGCTTATTTAACTTATATGCAGAGTGAAAGTGAAAGTGAAGTCGCTCAGTCGTGTCTGACTCTTTGTGACTCCGTGGACTGTAGCCCACCAGGCTCCACCGCCCATGGGATTCTCCAGGCAAGAATACTGGAGTGGGTTGCCATTTAGTACATCATGGGAAATGCCAGGCTGGATGAAGCACAAGCTGGAATCAAGATTGCTGGGAAAAATATCAATAACCTCAGATATGCAGATGATATCACCCTTATGGCAGAAAGCAAAGAAGAACTAAAGAGCCTCAAATAAAACTGAAAGAGGAAAGTGAAACAGTTGGCTTAAAGCTCAACATTCAGAAAACTAAGATCATGGCATCTGGTCCCATCACTTCATGGGAAATAGATGGGGAAATAATGGAAACAGTGACAGACTTTATTTTGGGGGGCTCCAAAACCACTGCAGATGGTGATTGTAGCCATGAAATTAAAAGATGCTTGCTCCTTGGAAGAAAAGTTATGACCAAAGTAGAAAGCATATTAAAAAGCAGAGACGTTACTTTGCCAACAAAGGTCCATCTAGTCAAAGCTATGGTTTTTCCAGTGGTCATGTATGGATGTGAGAGTTGGACTATAAAGAAAACTGAGTGCCAAAGAATTGATGCTTTTGAACTGTTTTGTTGGAGAAGACTCTTGAGTCCCTTGGACTGCAAGGAGATCCAACCAGTCAATCATAAAGGAAATCAGTCCTGAATATCCATTGGAAGGACTGATGCTGAAGTTGAAACTCCAATACTTTGGCCACCTGATGTGAAGAACTGACTCATTGGGAAAGACTCTGATGCTGGGAAAGATTGAAGGCAGGGGGAGAAGGGGATGACAGAAGATGAGATGTTGGATGGCATCTCTGACTGGATGGACATGCGTTTGAGCAAGCTCTGGGAGTTGTTGATGGACAGGGAGGCCTGCATGCTGCAGTCCATGGGGTTGCAGAGTCGGACACAACTGAGTGACTAAACTGAACTGAACTGATACTGGCTTCCTTATCCAACAAGCCAGCTGAACATGCCTGGTGAAAGTCCCCGCTGGGAGTCAGCTCCCTGAGCTTGGGTTCAGGGAGAAGCAAAATTCTGCTTGGAATACACTGGGCTAAAGTCCAATGCAGATGTTTGTTGTTCACAAACCACCCACCTTGGAGAGCTCTGGAGCTGTCCAGTCCAGTAGGGTAGCCGCCAGCCAAGTGTGGTTATTAAGCCCTTGAAGTGTGGCTAGTTGAACTGAGATGGGCTCTAAGTATAAAATAAACAGCAGGTTTCAAAGACTTAGCATTACATTTTTTTTAATGTAAAATCTCTCAATACTTTTTTATTTTGATGACATATTGCAATACTTATATCTTGGATATGCAGAGTTAAATAAAACACACTAAAATTAGTTCCCTGTCTACAGATTCAAGGCAATCCCTATCAAAATTCCAATATCACTTTTCACAGGAATAGAAAAAAATTCTAAATTTTGTATGGAACTGCAAAAGACCCCAAAGAGCCAAAGCAATTTTGAGAAAGACTGGAAGCATGATGCTTATTGATTTCAAACCATATTACAAAGCTATAGTCATCAAAACAATTTGGTACTGACACAAAAACAGACACGAAGACCAATGGAACAGAATTGAGAACCCAAAAATAGACCCACACATTGTCAATCAATATTTGACAATAGAGTCAAGAACACTCAATGGGGAAAACATAGTTTCTCCAAGAATAGTATCAAGAACACTGATTATCCACATGTAGAAGAATGAAACTGGACTCCTGTCTTACACACTCACAAAAATTAATTCTAAATGGAATAGACTTAAATGCAAAACCTGTAACCATAAAATTCCTAGAAGAAAACATACAGAAAAAGCTCCTTGACATCGGTCTTGGTAATGGATTTTCTGGATATGACACCAAAAGTACAAGAAACAAGAGCAAAAATAAGCAAATGGGACTACATCAAACTAAAAAACTTCTACACAACAAAAGAAGCAATCAACAAAATGAAAAGACAACATATGGACTGGGAGAAAATATTTGCAAACCATAAATCTAATAAGGACTTAATAACCAAAATTTATAAGAAACTTGTACAATCTAATATGTGTATATACATACACACATACACACAGAGAGGAATATTATTCATCCATAAACGGAAGGAAATCTTGCCTTTTGTGATAATACTGATGGATCTTAAGGCCATTATGCTAAGTGAAATATGTTGGAGAAAAACAAATACTGTGTGATCTCATTTAATCTAAAAACACTGAACTAGAGAAAGAGAACAGAATAATGGTTGCCAGAAGCTGGAGGTGGGGGGAATGGAGAGATGCTAGTCAAAGGGTACAAACTTTCAGTTATAAGTCGAATAAGTTTCAGGGAGCTAATGTACAGTGCGGTGACTGTAGCTAAAAATACTATGTTGTATCCATAAGGGGCTTCCCAGGTGACACAGTTGGTAAAGAATCTGCCTGCCAATGCAGGAGACACAATAGATGCGGGTTTGATTTCTGAGTTGGGAAGATTCCCAGGAGGAGGAAATAGCAACCCATTCCAGTGTTCTTGCTTGGAAAATCCCATGGACAGAGGAGCCTGGAGGGCTATAGTCCATGGGGTCGGAAAGAGTCAGACACGACCGAGTGCGCACACACATCAATCATCACACACTGTATCCATAAAAGCTGGTATGAGAGTAGAGCTATAATATTTTCCCATGACAACAACTATAACAAAAAGGTAATTACAAAAGGTGGAAGATGTGTTTGTTAACTAACTTCATTGTGGTAATTGTTGATTACCATACATGATATCTCATCATCATATCATACACCTTCAGTTCAGTTCAGTTCAGTTCAGTCGTTCAGTTGTGTCCAACTCTTTGCGACCCCATGAATCGCAGCACACCAGGCCTCCCTGTCCATCACCATCTCCCGGAGTTCACTCAAACTCACGTCCATCGAGTCAGTGATGCCATCCAGCCATCTCATCCTCTGTCGTCCCCTTCTCCTCCTGCCCCCAATCCCTCCCAGCATCAGAGTCTTTTCCAATGAGTCAACTCTTCATATGAGGTGGCCAAAGTACTGGAGTTTCAGCTTTAGCATCATTCCTTCCAAAGAACACCCAGGGCTGATCTCCTTCAGAATGGACTGGTTGGATCTCCTTGCAGTCCAAGGGACTCTCAAGAGTCTTCTCCAACACCACAGTTCAAAAGCATCAATTCTTCGGCGCTCAGCTTTCTTCACAGTCCAACTCTCACATCCATACATGACCACTGGAAAAACCATAGCCTTGACTAGATGGATCTTTGTTGGCAAAGTAATGTCTCTGCTTTTCAATATGCTATCTAGGTTGGTCACAACTCTCCTTCCAAGGAGCAAGCGTCTTTTAATTTCATGGCTGCAGTCACCATCTGTAGTGACTTTGGAGCCCAAAAAAATAAAGTCTGACACTGTTTCCCCATCTATTTCCCATGAAGTGATGGGATCAGATGCCATGATCTTTTTTTTCTGAATATTGAGCTTTAAGCCAACTTTTTCACTCTCCTCTTTCACTTTCATCAAGAGGCTTTTTAGTTCCTCTTCACTTTCTGCCATAAGGGTGGTGTCATCTGCATATCTGAGGTTATTGATATTTCTCCCAGCAATCTTGATTCCAGCTTGTGCTTCTTCCAGCCCAGCGTTTCTCATGATGTACTCTGCACATAAGTTAAATAAGCAGGGTGACAATATACAGCCTTGACGTACTCCTTTTCCTATTTGGAACCAGTCTGTTGTTCCATGTCCAGTTCTAACTGTTGCTTCCTGACCTGCATACAGGTTTCTCAAGAGGCAACTTATCCAAAGTTATATGCTAATTATATGTCAGTAAACCTGGCAAAAATTAATGTTACCTGTTTCTTTTCCAATGTGGCTATGAGGAAACTTTAAACTGCATTTGTGGCATATTGTGAGGATACCCAGGCAGCCATGGGGGTCAAGGTCAAGTGTAGGAGTTTCATTGAGGACCCTAGGTGAGGTTTTGGCCAATAGCTGGCTTCGACTTCCAGACATGTAAGTGGGGGTCAGTTTTTAGATGATTTCAGCCCCCGGCCATCATGAAGCAGACACAGGTCACCCCCACTGTACCCTGTCAGTTCCTGACCCTAGAAATCCATGAGCATCATAAAATGGTTGCTATTTAACAGCATTAAGTTTAGGGTGGTTTGTTACATGGCAGTGGCAGCTGTGACATTTCACAGATGTCTGTGAAGTGGCTTTGTCTTTTCTTGGCCATCATGGAACAACTGGAAAGTCATGATGGTTGGAGGGGAGAGTCCTGGAGTATAGCTGGTGTGACTCTTCATTATATTTATTAGCTTACATCTTTGTCTCCCTTAGCAACACGTGAGTTACTTGAAGGTTAAGGTCTAGGTCATGATCATCCTTATGTCCTCGATGCCCAGCACAGAAATTGGCCCAACCTTGGTGTTCGCTGGGCAGCAGGCACTGAGCTGAGGGCTTCGTGCAATTTTAGCTAATTCATACAACCACTTGTCACATAGGAATGAGCACCCACTTGGCAGAGAAGACAACAAGGTTAGAGAAGCAACGTGAGTTTGCTGGAGGTTCATCGGCTCTTAAGGACAGAGCAGAAATTCCAACCCAGGGATGGTTGTGCTGGCGGGTCCTGTAGTCTACACCCTGAACCATCATACACGCAGGACAAAGAAGCTACCAGACAGACGGGTATGCTTCTGTCTGGAGTGGCCAGTCCACGAGGGAGAATGCCCTCTTGACAAATGTCGCCGACAGTCCCAGAACTCAGCTTTTAACCAACTCCTAATTCGTGCAAGTTTTGATAAGCCATTTCGAGGCTGTCAGAGCCTCTCCATGACAGCCTCTCTTCCTCTGGAAGAGAAAGTTTGCTGACACAGAGAAGTCCCTTAAGACCTACTGTCGGATCACATCTGAATTTCTAAGCTGTTCAAGCAAAACTTCATTATACTCGGAGTGTGGCAGAAGAGACAATGATCTGATCTCTCCCTCCCTCTGCCACCCTCCCCACATCCCCAACTGGAAATGGCAGAGGAAATTAGACGGCTCTAATTAATGACTCAATAATTAAAGGAAAGGGGATACGTGTTTCAGCCCTGAACGAGCTACCTTCCCACAGCAAGCCTGCCGCTTTTTAGAGAAAAGGGCACCCTGCTTCCAGGATCCAAGCTCTGGCTCTTGCTATGAAGGGTCCTCTCCAATGCCTCATCTTTGCAGGCCAACACTGTGCTCCCAGGACACCTGGATTAGACCCCGGGTGCTGGGGCAGTGGAGAAAGAAAGACTACTTCTCTCTGCAGAACCTGGGACTTGCATCCCCAAGCTCCTCTCCTCAAGATGCTCCTCCAAAGAGGAGGTGGAACAGAGCGGGGTTTCAGGACAACCTCTGGAGTCATACCACTGAGGCCAAATCCCAGTGTCACCATTTGGCCTTGGGGAGATTCCCAACCGCTCCCCCACCCCAAACCTTTAATACCCTCACTTGGAAAACAGGAGCCATAACAGAGGTCATAGAATGCTTGCTGGCTCCAGTCACTGACTCTGGGGATTTGGTCCTGGCTGGATGGCCTGGGGCAAATTGCTTAACCTCTCCCTTGGCCTCAACATCCTCATCTGTGAAGTGGGACTAGTCCAAATACCTACCTTGGCAGGTGTCTATGAGGATGAAGCGAGTGATGAGGCATAAACTGCTCACAATGGAGGCTTCACCCCACCGTGTGCTATAAAGGGTTGGCTCTTACTAGTGAGTTTATATTGATGGGAGCAGTGAGGTGAATGAGTTCCTGGGAAGGGGCTTAGCACAGGTAAGAGGAGCATCTGATGGGTGTTTGTGGGTGTCGGTGTCTTACTGTGGTTATTGTTGCTTCTCAGTTGGCCTTTGATCCTGCTGAACACTTCCTGTGTCTGGGGGAAGAACTTGAATGCAGTCAGTGACTGGGTGATTAGGCAGGTAATGTCCTCAAGACAGAGTTCCTGGTGTCCTTCTGCCACGGGATGCAAGGATGACAAAAAGCAGAGGGGGATGGCGATGCCTGAAAGTCCTGCCCAGTGAGAAACAGCTGGACGAACTGAGGATGTTTGGTCCCGAGAAGAGAAAACTGAAAAGAAGCATAAGATGCTACCTCCCAACAAACAAAAAGCACATTAAATGCCACTTTCTATAGAGGGCTTCCCTGACTGAGGTATTCGCCGCCCCCCAAAACAGGTCAGCACCCTGTGATAAGCTCTGATAGTGCCTTACGCCCCTCCTTCAGCGTGACGTTCATCCCAGGGTTAAGCTGTATTTACATACTTGGTTGTTGAATACCTATCTCTCTCACCTAATCATGAGTCCAAGGAGATCAAAATGCATGTCGCAGTCACAGCTGTGGTCAAAATATTTAATGTCAGGCCCTGGGGCGGGGACTGAATGAACAGGGAAAGAAGCTGCAGTCAGCAGAGAGAGAAGGAATGTCCCCTGAAAAGATCAGAGGGCAGAATTAAAACCATAGAGTGTACACTGAGTCAGGAGGCCCATTTGAGAGACTGGTCAAGGGAGAAACATGCAGAACAGTCAGCCATGAAAGGAGACTGACTTTGGGGGTAGTGAGCTCTCTGTCACTGAAGGCATTCAAGGCAGATGTGTGTGAAGTTGCATTCTTTCATTTGGTGAACTGTGGCATCCACCTTCTACGTGCAGGGCATGTCCTAAGCTGTGCCCTGGGACCCAGAAGGGGACCCAAAGTTGCTAAGAGCATCCTAGACATGTGAGGTCACCGCCAAGTACAAGGAAAACAAAGTCACTCAAGGACAGGTTGGGGGTGACAGACATTCATTGTCTTGACTCGTGACGTCAGTTTTGCACGTGTTTTGTTGTTTGGTTGCTAAGTCGTGTCTATTTCTGCAACCCCATGGACTGCAGCACTCCAGGCTTCCCTGTCCTTCACCATCTCCTGGAGTTTGCTCAGATTCATGTCCACTGAATCCATGATGCTATCTAACCATCTCATCCTCTGCCACCGTCTTCTCCTTTTGTCTTCAATCTTTCCCAGCATCCGGGTCTTTTCCAATGGGTATACATATGTCAAAACTCATCAAATTGTATACTTGAATCTGTGCAGTTTATTATATGCTGATTGTAACTCAACGAAGCTCTTAAAAAATATACCATCTTTAAAAGAAATAGAGTGAGACTAGATGATACCAAGATCAGATGATACAAAGATGTTCAGGACACTAGTGCTAATAATAATAAAAAAGGAAAGCACAAGATAACCAAAAAACAGTGGTTATGCAAATTCACCATACCCACAGGAAGAAATAAGGTGTAGCTACTAGGTGTGATATTTTCAAAAGTTAATTAATGACATAGCCAAAAAAAAAAAAAAAAAAAGAACCGAGTGAAGGAAAAAGGGCATAAGACAATTTACACAATTTGGTACTGTTTCAATTTTGCTAAAAATGTGTAGAAAAAAGCCAAGAAATTATCATAATTTAAATGCAATCCTGGGTTATTTAGGCTTCCCAGGCAGTGCAGTGGTAAAGAATCTGCCTTTCAATCCAGAAGACACAAGAAACATGGGTTCGATACCTGAGTGGGGAAGATCCCCTGGAGGAGGAAATGGCAACCCACTCCAGTATTCTTGCCTGGAAAATCTCATGGACAGAGGAGCCTGGCAGGCTACAGTCCATGGGGTCGCTTGCAAAGTCAGACAAGACTAAGTGACTGAACGTGAGTGCGTGCATATGTGCACGCATGCACACACACACACACACACACAGTGTTACTTGGGCAATTTTGAAAGCATTTTTAAATATTGAAAGGACCCACCACAAAATGTGACTATGGGCAAGAGGATAGATGATATGGATTTGCTTTTTCTATTCTCTTTATTTTCCAGAATTTTACAAATGAAAATGATTTTAGCATCAAAAAGAAAAATAAATATTACTTTAGAACAATAAGTAAAGGGTATGAAGGTGTTCTCCCCACACCACTTCTGTAGGGAAGGAGAAGCCAGAGGCGTATTGATGTCGAGGTGACCTTGGCCCCTTTGAATCAGACTTTCCTTTTAACCTCCAGACCCAGGTCTGGGGGCTCTGAGGTTGTGGGCGGGGGTGGGGGATGTGCTCCTTAACGCAGATGCCGATTGGATTAGGGCCTGGTTCTGTCTTCCTCTAAGTAGATTATGCTTTTCTTGAACTCACTCCAATGGGTCCCGGAAATTCATCCCAGGACAGTCCTGCAGTTCGTTTTCAGAGCTCGCTGGAATATGTTTAAGCATGTAATAAATACATTTAAGCCTAATCGGATAAATCACTAAATCAGATCGTTATCTTGCAATTTGAAAACCAGACTCTGGCTCCAGATCCCAAGGGGAAGGAGGAATAGGAAGAAGTGGAAAGACTCGGGGCATCGGCAAGGTCACATTCTTACCCAGGACCACCCGACACCAAAGGCAAAGACCTGCACCTCTGCCCTGAGCCCAGACGTTCAGCGGCGGCAGACTGGCCTCACATCTGCAACAGAACTTGGCAGCAGAGTGTAAGGAAAAAACATCTAGTTGCCTCTGTCACTTAGGGCCTATCAAGGAGCACTAATTCTAGAATCCCAAATGGGGTTCATCTGGTCTACCTCTCTCCTCAAAGCAAAAGAACATTCACGTGCTTAGCCAAGACCACCAGAAGAGCTGACGTCACCCTTCTCCAAGTCTGTAGATTGTGGAGCTCGCGCTATGTCAAAGCCCTGCAGGGCTGAGGCTAAGAGGCAAGAACTTGAGACTCTCATAGCTCTAGGTCCCAATCCCATCTCTGCCTCTGATCTGTAAGTGCTTAGACAAGTGACTCCACTTTTCTGTGTCTCAGTCCCTTCATCTATAAAATGGGGACACTAATAATAGTACCTACCTCACCATGCTGTTGGGAGAACTAAGTGAGATAATGCATATAAAGCACTTAGCACATTGCCTGGCACAGAGTAATTAACCCATGGTAAGTACAGTTATTGTCTGAATTACTTTTGTCGAACTTCCCTTCCTGATGTATTTTAAATGTGGGCATATAACTTTAATCAGGGGAACCACATGAATTGATTTGGGATTATAAGAGATTAATCTGACTCTAAGTAGAGAAGGCAGTGGAGAGGAACAAGTATGAAGGCCTGGAAACCAGGCAGGAGGCTGCTGCAGTCATCCAGGCAGAAGATTGAAGCTGTAGTGGTGAGAAGTGGGCTTACTTGAGATACATGTTGGAGACAGAATTAACATAACCCGGGGAGGTACAGAATGTGAGGAGGGAGAGTAGGGCTGAAATGCAGATGATTCCCAAGTTCCCAGCTTAACTAGCGAGTTGGTGCTGCCACTTACTAAGAAGAAAAAAAGTACTGGAAGGGCAATTTCAGAGAAAGATAAGCAAATTCTGTTTTAGGCATGTAGGAGCCAGAAAAGTAGGAGTAAGCTGGGAGAGTGTGCCTTCTTGGAAGCCAAGAGAAGAGAATGTTTCCAAAAGGAAGATGCGGCCAATGGTTGTATCTGCTCCTGAGAGATTAAGTCAGATAAGAGAGATGTGTCTGACACATGTATCCCATTGTTCATTGCAGCATATTTACAATAGCTAGAACATGGAAGCAACCTAGATGTCCATCAACAGATGAGTGGATAAAGAAGTTGTGGTACATATACACAATGGAATATTACTCAGCCATAAAAAAGAATGCATTTGAGTCAGTTCTGATGAGGTGGATGAACCTAGAACCTATTATACAGAGTGAAGTGAGTCAGAAAGAGAAAGATAAATATCGTATTCTAACACATATAGATGAAATCTAGAAAAATGGTACTGAAGAATTAATGTACAGGGTAGCAGTGGAGAAATAGATATAGAGAATAGACTTATGGACATGGGGAGAGGGGAGGAGAGGGTGGGATGATGGAAAGAGTAACATGGAAACTTACATTACCATATGTAAAACAGATAGCCAATGGGAATTTGCTGCATGGCTAGGGAAACTCAATCAGGGGCTCTGTATCAATCTAGAGGGGTTGGGTGGGGTGGGAAATGGGAGGGAGGTTCAAAAGGGAGGGGATATATGTATACCTATGGCTGATTCATGTTGAGGTTTGACAGAAAACAACAAAATTCTGTAAAGCAACTATCCTTCAATTAAAAGAAAAGAAAAGAGATGTGTCTGATATAAGTTGTCAGCTAAAGTTTGTTAGATGTATGGCTAGATGGACGGATGGGTACACGGATGTGTGGATGGATGTGCACGTGGATAATTGATGGATGCACAGATGGATGAATGAGTTAATGGATGAGTGCATGGATGAATGGCTGCACAGAAGAGTGAATGGGTATATTCTCTGGGATGGATGGATGGGTGCACAAATGTGTGCCTGGGCGCAGGACAGATGTGAACAGGGATGATGATTGGGTATAGATAGATATACCCAAATAGATACATGGATGTATCCAGGGATGCATGGATGTGTATGGGTGAATGGATGGGCATGGATGGACGGGTACCTTCATGCGGGCACGGCTGCAGTGGCTCCAGCCAGAGAGGACTCTGGTTACTTCCTTAAGCTGGAAGTACTTCCCTTCATTGTACAACCATTCCCTGTGTCTAGAGAACTCTTTCCGGAGAAGGCCATGGCACCCCACTCCAGTACTCTTGCCTGGAAAATCCCATGGACGGAGGAGCCTGGTAGGTTGCAGTCCATGGGGTCGCTAAAGTCGGACACGACTGAGCGACTTCACTTTCACTTTTCACTTTCACGCATTGGAGAAGGAAATGGCAACCCACTCCAGTGTTCTTGCCTGGAGAATCCCAGGGACGGGGGAGCCTGGTGGGCTGCCGTCTATGGGGTCGCACAGAGTCGGACACGACTGAAGTGACACAGCAGCAGCAGCAGAGAACTCTTTCTGCCACTTTCTCTCCCCTTCACATTCTTCAGGCTTCTGTTCAAATGTTCCTCAGAGGAACCTTCACTGACTCTTCTAACTAACATGGTTCTCTCACTTAACTTTCTTCACAGTGTTTATCAGATTCTCAAATGAACTCATTTCCTTGTTTAATGGTCTATTGTCTGTCTCCCTCATTAGCTGGTCCACAAGGGGAGGGGCCTTGTTCATCACACCTAAATCTGCAGCACTCAGCAGAGTATCTGGTGCATAGAAGAGACTTGGTACCTATCAAATAGACGGATGGATGGATGAATAAATAGATAGATGGGTGAGTAAATGTGATAGATGGGTAGATGGACAGATGAGTGGGTGGATGGAAGATGGATAGGTGGATGAACAGATGAGTGAGTGAGTGGATGGATGGCTGGGTGGCCAGGTGGATGTATGAGTTGGCATGTAGGTCAGTGAGTGAGTGAATGAGCAGACAGATAGATGGATGAATAGTATATGGATGGATGGATGGGTGGATATATGGATGGATCAATTGATGGAACAAAGGATAGAAGGACAGAAAGAGAAGAGGGTAAAAGAGAAGGAAGGAAGAAAAATTGGATGAATGAATGAGAGTGAATGAATGCACCCACTCCCTTCTGACCCACACTCAGGACAATTCAACCCTGCCTAAAGAAGTCTCACTCAGCCTCCACTCAATCACCAGCTGACAAAGCCCAGAGTGGTCGCAGAGAAGACACTCAACCCTCCCAGGTGCTAAGGGACTTAAATTCTCTCTTCATAAAGGCCATGGCAATTCTGCTCTGCAGCCTCAGCCTGTCCCCAGGGGTTAACGTTAGCTTGTTCCTGTTTTATTGTCTTAGATAAGCAAGGCAGGGTCAGACTACAGGGCACAGGGAAGGAGGAAAAAGGAAGATTTTTAAAGACAAGGAGAACAAAAACACTAGGATAGGCAAACAAACAACAACAAAAAAAACACTCTTAAAATACACTGTTACAGAGGGGGTCAAGCCCCCCACTCTCGAAATATTCAGAGGATGACAAGCAGGAGACAAATGAAGTCTGAAGGGTGACCTCTGTGAAGCCCTGCCTGACATCAGCAGAGGCAGGTATTAGCATTTGGCAAGAACACATACAGAACACACACACATACACACAGAGCTGATCAAGATCTAGGGCTCCCATGTCCTTACACTTTTGGTTTAAACACTGTGGAAAGTAGTTCTCTCTTCTCCAGATCTGTTCTTAGGAGCCCTGAACTATACCTCTGACTTCAAAAGGCCGTTACAAAGGCTAGAGAGAGAAGGAGGGAAGAGAATCAAGTCTGCCTTTTGAAAGGGAAAAAAGGAGAAGGCGTACAGGTTCCTGAAAGTCTAGGGAAGAAAGATAGGACTCGATTGATCTCTGAAAATGCTAAACCGAATGCAGTCTGCCCCCTACTCTGCTGGACTCTCCTCTTCACATGCGTCCACAAGCTGGACCCCTGCCTGGTAACATAGTCTGCTCTGCAATAATCTCAGCGAGAGTGATGGGGCAGTGGTTACAACCTCAGGCACTGGAGTCTGTCAGGCCAGTTCTGACACTAACAAATTGTGTCCTCTTGATAGGGGCTTAACGGTAAGCCTCAGTTTTCTCATCTGTTAAATGAAGATAATAATAGTCATTGCCAGGTAAGGTTGTTGTGAGGAATAAATTAAACAAATCCATGCAAAGTGCCTAGAACAGAGCAAACAATCCACCAGTGTTGGCTGTTATTATTATCATTGCTATTGACTATTCTTTTATTAAATACTTATAAAGCACTTTATACATGTCAGTGCCTTATAACTCATTAAATTCTCATATTAACCCTGTGAGGTAGGAGTACTCTCCTCATTTTGTACAAGAGGCAACAGGTGCAGAGAGGTTAAGTACCTTGCACAAGATCACACAGTCAGAGACCACAGTTAGACAGAGCTGGTTCTCCAACCTCAGCTGACTGATTGCAAGGTCTGTGCTATTAGCTCCTCCATTAGGCTTAAGCATGACTCTTCCCCAGTTCAGTTTTACTAACTCCTGCCAGGTCAGTATTTCTCATCATCCTTCCAACCTCCTGGCAAGATAAGAGGCAGAGGAGATTCATACTGTTCCCATTTTACAGGGTGTAACCCTGAGGCACAGAGCAGCTCAGGACCCTCATGTGAACTCTAGGAACTACCATCAGAGTCCATGAGGCCAGGATTTCTTGCTCACTCTTCTGTCCCCAGAGCCGAGCACAGTGCCAGACGCAGAAGAAGCCCTCAGTAGGCGCCACCCTTACCTTAAACAGAATTCCCCAAAGCCTGCTTTGTGCAACACTGTCTCAACATACACTCAGTGAAAACAGAGAGCCATGGCCAAGTTTGGGTCAAATCCTGATGTTATAAGTAAAATCACAGTACATAGCAACTTACTACCTACACCAAGAAGCCTTACAGGAAACAAACACATTTGACTTTTTTTAAGTAAAACACTTTGACATTCTTTAGAAAATGCTATCCTGGATAACAATTTCATTGCTGAATCATTTTTTCAAGTGCTTACTGTCCAAGACAATTTCTTTTCTAGCATAACTCACTAAATTATCACAACAATCCTAAGAAGTGAGAATTATAATTATCCCATTTCACAGATAAGGAAGCACAGGTCTCTAAGACCCTTTATAAAGCAAACGTGCAACCCTGGACCTGCCTTTGTGGCCTGGCTGTCCCAAATTACAGGGGCAGCCAGTGTTCAAGGTCGTATGTGCATGTAAAGTCACTTCAGTCATGTCTGATTCTTTGCGACTCTATGGACTGTTAGCCTGCCAGGTTCCTCTGTCCACAAGATTCTCCAGGCAAGAATACTGGGGTGGGTTGCCATGCCCTCCCCAAGGGAATCTTCCTGACCCAGGGATAAAACCCATGTCTCTCACATCTCCTGCACTGGCAGGCAGGTTCTTTACCACTAGCACCATCTGGGAAGCCTGGAACTTATCAGCCCTGATCTCAGGCCCCCAGTGGGAATACAATATCCAGACCACATGGCTGTCTCTCTGGGACATGCTCAGACACTTTATGGAATACACCAGATTTCAGGGTCTTCTCCCCTGGTCAGCCTCCTAACTGCCATCTGTACTGCAAAATAGGAACTGTGCCTTGGAGAATTCTACTGCTAACGTTCTCACTGACCTCAAAAGCAGAGGTATTTTCAAAGGAGACATTTGAGATGGGTATAAAAATGGAAAGTCAACCTGCACCCAGATCAGCCAGCTTCAAAGCCACCTGAAGATGTGGTGACCTTAAGATACACCTCAGATGTATGGACCCCATCAACCACACACCACTCCAAAGCTGTGGCTTGGAGACAATCACAGCAGAATAAAGACACAGACGTCACCATTCCTGTCCTTAAAGTGCTCCCACATAGCTTCTCATATTCTTACTAGTTTCAGCTTTTCCTCTCATCATCCAAACCGTCCTACCAATTGACTTCCTTGTCTCTGAGCTGGTCATGCTTAATCACAACCAGTGATTCACTACAGGCTGTCCCCATGCCTGGGAGGTCATGTTCCCCCAGCCGCTTGGTAACTTGCCATTTTTATACCCATCTCAAATGTCTCCTCCTCTATGAAGGTTTCCCTAGCTTTCTCCTACACTCAGCTCCCAAAGCACTGCCTGTTTCCTCCTTCTTGACACCGCTACAGCATACATAGCCTCTGTTTGTATCTTACTATATTTCAATACTTTCTTAAAGACAAAAAACACCCCTTGTGCCTAACAGGGGGCTTGGTGCCAAAAAAAGCGCTTCATAAATGCTTGATGAATGAATAAATAAATGAGCTTACTGTTCACATCACACACAGTGGAAGAAAAGTGAAAAATCATTTTCATGTACAGTCAAGGACTAGAACTGCTAAGTCACTTCAGTCGTGTCCAACTCTGTGCGACCCCATAGACAGCAGCCCACCAGGCTCCCCCCGTTCCTGGGATTCTCCAGGCAAGAATACTGGAGTGGGTTGCCATTTCCTTCTCCAAGGACTAGAACAGAGATTGGCAAATGTTTTCTGTAAAGGACAAGATAGTAAAATACCTCAACCTGTGAGCCATATGACCTCTACTGCAACTACTCAACTCTGCCCTTATAATGCAAAAGCAGCCACAAATGAATAGATGTAGCTGTGGTCTAATAAAATTTTATTTTAAAAAGCAGGCAGCTGGTCAGATTTGACCTACAGGCCATAGTTTGCTGGCCCCTGGATTAGATTATCTGATATATCTCAAAATGGCATAAAGAAGATAGGCTCATTCTTAGCAAGTCTTTCTCTATTTTCCCCCAAAGATAGCTGGCCAGGCTACAGTAGAGAAGGAAAGGATGGGAGGATGGAGGGATGAACGATGGAGGGAGGGGGAAAGGAAGAAAGGAGGCAGGGGCTGGATATGCCATTTCCTGAAAGTTTTCTGCATAGTTAAAAAGATTTTCTTGAAACTCAGACCCCAAGCTTCAAACCCTTGAGGTAGACATGGGAAGAACAAAATGTATATAAGCTGCAAGTTAATGACAGATTCCTCTAAAGACAGAGATGTGACTTCAGCCACATACTTAAGATAACAGAGGATGTGATGCTGTTTGGATTTTATTACAATCTTTATTGTTATTGTTACTAATACTGTCATTTCTATTGATAAATTCTGCCCTAACTGACGTCTTGGGAAAGAAAGAAAACAGAAGAGAAAATTAGCTCAAGGGAAAAACCAAACTCAAAGGAAATTTAATTTAATAAATAGATTCTCTTGACTGTAAAAGAAGAGAGATAAGACGTGTTCTCAAAGTCCAACTTCCTCCCAGGTCCCTGTCTCCTGGGGGACCGGCAGAGCATGAAAAATCCAAATACTTCACCCAGAGCCAGAAACTTCCTGATATTATCAATATGCCCTGGCCACACGAAATCATGTCTGTTCAGGCAGAACTTGTTCATTTTGCTCTTTCCCCTTCCCCAAAAGTGCATTTGAAAAGAAAGTTTGGTCAACTTTTTCTTCTTTCGTCCTATGTTTTGGCTGATACTCTGTCTCCACCCAGCATCAGCCATTTCTTTCCTCGGGTGAGAAGTTCTGTGCAAGCATCGCACTGGCAGAAACCATCCCAAGTTTGGCCCATCTTGACAGAGGCACAGGACGGGCAAACCCAAGACCCCTCTTCTCTGCCTCTTTGAGACCTGGACCAGTTGGCATAGACAGCGGTACCTCTTTCTTCATCCATAAATTGGGACCATGAGCCTCAGGCACTTAATTCACACAGAAAACAGGGGAGGGAAAGGGGAGTGCCAATGAGAAGAAGAGGAAAATAATTCTTGCAGGACTCCCAGGAGCAGTCAACAGAATCGGAGAAACCGAAGAGTAACAACAGTTATTGGTCAATGACAGTAATAGCAAAGGAACAGTTATCAGGCTCCATGGGAACACCATGCCAGGCACTGCTCATTGCGTATTTTATCTCATTTAATCCTCACAAGAAGCCAAGGAGGGACAACTATCACCTGAGTTTTCTGGCCAGGAAATGACAGCTCATGGATGAAATGACTCACCAATGTCCCCCCAGTACCGGGGACAGGGAGGTAGCTGATGAACACCCGTTCAAGCTGAGTACAGGAGGAGCTATATACTAAAACATCGTCCCCCTACTGTCCCAACCTCCTAACCAGGCTCTGCTTTCCCAGGACTGGCCATCGAAGATTTCTGTGTGCCTTGCTGTAACATTTGTATTGTGTCTGCCTACATCTGTTTGAGGGAAGCAAACCAGAGCTCCGGGGAACTTGCTTCAAGAGAGATCCACCTTTTCTTTGCTCAAGGCCCCAGATAAAGCTGGTGCTTCGGACCCAGCCGTCCTCAGTAAAAGTAACTGCCCCTCCCCACTTAGGTACTAGATGGCTGGCAAAGCCCTTCCTGGATGACACCTGGTTTGACCCTCACTGACACCCAGGCAGGTGAGGAGAGTGAGAATTCTGATTCTCTTCTTTAAAGAGAGGAAGTGAGGCTTGAGTGATGTGACCCAGGAAGTAAACCAGGAGGATTCCAGGAAGGTCTCAGGTCCCAGCCCGGGGTGCTGTGCTCTGAGTTGTTTTTCTGCTGGGCAGGGCAGGTGAGGGGTGTGGGGGGATACTTTGCTCCCTGCTTACATCTGCGAAGAGTCTGGTGGGTCAGGGAGAGAGAAATGGCTGATGGCTGTAGGACCCAGGGACGTTCTTTGACCTGAGAGGCATCACCCCAGCAACACAGGTGCAAAATGCAGCGCAGACGCCCAGCGGTATCGACGCTGACCTTTGTCCCTGCTCACCTGGATCTCTGGTACCCCAGCTGGTCCCCTTGCCTGAGTCCCTGCCTGCTCCTCCAGGCCCTCTCCAGCTTGCTAACCATCAACCGCTCCCAGTTCCTGTGGCCCTTCCAACTCCACACCTCTTCCCCTCTGTGCAGAAGAGGACGCTGATGCCTGGAGAAGTGGACCAACTTCCCAAAGTCACGAGCAGGAAAGCTGCAGGAGCCCAGCATTTGAAACCAGGACCATGTGACAGCAAGGCCAACGTTTAATGAGATGACAGCCGATTTGTGGAAGAGTCTCCCCCATTTCCTTCCTTTTCCATTCCTCCTGAGCGGAGCCCACCCAGATCCCCAGCATATTCCTGGGATCTCCCCGGGCTGCTAGCACTGAGGAACGGCGCCCTTCGGACCATAGAACTGGTTCTTGTCGGCAGAAATGTGAGCTCAGCACACTGGGAAGCGGGCAGCTGTGATTCCCCTCTCACTGCACCAAACCCCAGGTCTCCCCTTCGCCTGATGTTTCACTTTAAGAAACTTTCGCAGGCAGCAGCCATGCCTACCTGCCCCTGAGCTGTTTCTGTTTGAACCTGATCTCTAGCAGTAACAGTGTAAGCAGCGTCTGCCATGCATTTACCGAGCACACACTGTGCACCAGGGCTGAGCCACAGCCTTGAGACGCATCACCTCACTGCGTCCTTCCTTTGGGGGCAGATACAGGTACTCCTCCTGGAGGAGGAAATGGAAAACCACTCCAGTATCCTTGCCTGGAGAATCCATGGACAGAGGAGCCTGGTGGGCTACAGTCCATGGGGTCACAAAGAGTCAGACACGACTGAGCAACTAATTCCCACTAAAGAGATCCAGAGAACTCGGGCCAGCAGCTGCCTGACACTGCAGAGCAGGACTCCCCTTCAGGCCCCAGGCCTCGTCCCCACTCGCCCCCTCCTGTGTCATGTCACCTACCTCCCCTTCACGTACCACTTGTTCCAGGCCCAGCCCGGGTGCAACTCAGTCAGAGGCTCCGTTCCAATCTACTCCCAGGGCATCAAGTCACCCACTGGCGTTACCTGGGCCCACAGGTCACTGCCACCCAATGAGTTCATGATTCTTAAAACTCACGCCTAAGCAGACCTGCCAGTCCAGGTGACCTTGCCAGGCAACTTCTGTAGCGCGCTTGGGCTCTCAATCGATGCCACTCCCTTCCTGCCTCTCCTCAGGGCCTCGGGGTGTGGTATTAAAGCAGTGGTTTCACTTCAAACTCCCAAGTGCAAGGCTGCCTTCCTGACTTGCCTATGCTGTGCAGTCTCAGCTAAATTCATCCACCTCTCTGAACCCCCATCTCCTCCCTTTTCGGGGGGCAGCCCCAACTTGACAGAGTTGTTATAAGGACAACAGGCAGCCGTCACGGAAATTCCTGATATGCCGTGTGTTGAGCACATTGTAAGCATGGAGCAATGCCTTGGACACAGTGGGGAACAGCAATCATTTCTGCAGAGAGAGAATCGAGGCGGGGGCAGGAGGGGCATTTTAAATCCTCCCTTTCCACATTCATTGGCACCATGAATGTTTGGGAAAAATCTACTGGACACCAAGCCCTTCCTGCATAACTAAACCTCTAACCTAAACTCTGGCCCAACCTTTTCTGCCCCAGCCCTGTTGCCATAATTTGCCTTTGCCAGTGTCTCCTCATAGAACTGGCATCGCCCAGGAACATGAAAGACTTGCCAAATAAAGCCCATGGTCAGAGCTTAGGAAGAACTTAAATTTGTCTTTCACCTTCTGGTCATGGGTACCGGGATCAAAGGAAACTGGATAAAGCTGGGTCAGATCCTGCCATTTTCTGTATATACAACATCCTTCTTTCCAAAAAAAGAACGTGCACATGACTGACTTTGGCACTGAAAGTCTGCAGGCAGCTTTTACAACACAAAATGGTTCAGGAAGATACTGCCCCCAAATCATCCCCAAAAGATATTGTAAATATAAAAAAATTTTTTTGAGCTAGGATGATTTGAAAGAAAAAAAAAATGCAATGACACCCTGAGCAGATCTGCAAGTTGGCACTGGTGGGCAATAAAACAAAATAATCAACTCGGGAAGTAGGCAAAGAAGCCCAAACACAGCCTGTCATCCTCGGAACTCCATGTAGCTGGTTCCTTCCTCTAGAAAGATCCCTGGAACTCACTGGGGCTGCACTTGGCCCCTCTCCCCAGGTTCTCCCAGCCTGCTCCCCCGAGTAATGACGGAGAAAGTAATCAGAGAACTCCACGCAGTGAGCGCACCCAGAGCTGGCAGCACACAGTGGGAAGGAGCCAGCCCTCAGGAAGGGTGTCGGAAGACGGCAGAAGAGATGAGGGCAAGGGTGGGAATGAGCTTCTTATGTTCAAAGGATCCCCACAAGGTGTCATTGAGCTGATTCAGGCATCCAGCAACAATAACCGTCACAACTGGAAGCTGCCGGCTGAACCGCACAGCTGTGGGTGAGAGCGGGTCGTGGTCACTGCCGTCAGCTCACTGGCCGGGCATGAAGGTCAAACCTGAGACACAGTCTCGGGGGAAGGGTTCATGCCCATCCTTCCTGTCCCCGGGCATTTTACAGACACAGGCACAGAGAGGCCACATGGCTGGTCCAGGCGGTCACGGCCGGAGAAGTCAGGACATCGAGAGCTGTTTACCTGCAGAAGTGATGGAAGTTTTAACTAGGTCCCTGGGGAGAGAGAGGGAAGGATTATGCACGTGAATGTGAGCGTGTGTGTGTGTGTGTGTGTGTGTGTCTGTGTCTGTGTGTGTGTGCATACATGCTCGCTGGAGGGAGGGTGGTACATCAAGGTTCCTGGCTTTCATCTGGTTCCTGGAAATTTGACTAAAGACCCCTGGGAAAATTATGCTCTGGGCATGATAAGCCCAAGTCCAACTCAATTATGGTTTTCTGTGCTTTTATAGACCCTCAGTCTTCACAAAATTTCCTGGCTTTCATCTGGCCTCAGAATACTTCACTTGTCATCATCCTTGACATCCTTATCATCACCACCATCATCTGAGCAGAAGCATCATCAGCTGGGCGAAGCCTGGAGCACCTCGGAGAAGTCAAGACAGCGGTTCTCCACCTGGCACATCTGAGGACGCTGGGAGGCATTTTGGATTTCACGAAGGAGGAGGGGGTTGGAGGATGGATGCTTCTGGCATCAAAGCTCAGGGCATGGAGGGACGCTGCTAAACAGTCTACAATGCACGGGACAGCCCTGACCACCAAGCATCATCGAGCCAGAAGTGTAGACAGTGCCATTTGAGAACCTTGAGCTGCCCTTTGTCTGCTGTCATTGAGGAGCCCAAGAAAACCTCCTGCCCGGGGCCTGAGAGCTGGTGACTGTGACGTGGATGGGATTAACAGACAATGATCTTTGTTCTTAAGCACAATGCCTCCCACCCCACACCCAGAGACAGTCAGCAGTGTGAGGAAGAACCCTGTAGAAATCGACAGATCCCCTGCCTTAAAAGCCCTTTCTTTAGTCTAGAAGCTTGCTCACTTTGGAGGAATAAATGAGTCTTGTGGTTGTGTAAAAGACAATGGGAGAACTTTTCCAACCTCTCAAGGGTATGAAAAGATGGCTGTGATGGGTTATCTTTTTTCTGCTCCAAAATAATAAAACGGGCTGCACTGCCCACCCTCCATCCATGTGGCATTAGCTCTGGCTAATTCGGGGGCTTGTCTGAAGTCATGGCGTGACCCCTGGCTGCCCACGCACATCGGCGACTGGGCTTCACCAGCTCTGAGGCCCCAGGACCTTCAGCTCCGAGGCGTCTGCCTTTGGGGAGCAGAGAGAGAAACCTTTGGCTCGTCCCGTTCAGTTGGCTCATATGATTTCTGATTCACTGTAGCCAAAAGGATCAAAGTGCGGTTCTGCTCGGGCGGGGGAGGCAACCCCTGACGGGGGAGGAAACATGCATCATCACACCTGTTCCTCCCGACAGCACTAAATGGGCAGGTGCTTTCATGCCCATTTCTTCAAAGACAGAGACTCTGATGGGGAAGGGGCTGAACCAGCTTTAGTACAGCCCAGTGGCCCTGCCAGGACTCACGTCCCAGGCTCAGAACTCACACATGCTCCCACCTGTGCCAAAACCTGGCCAGGCTGGCTAGAAGAGGAAACCAGGAGCCCAGCCCCTTGTCAACTGTAGCCCGCATGTTTTTTTAATCTCTACATCCCCATGTCGGGCATGTGGCAAAGGGTGAAATGATTATTTTGATCAAAGCAAGTCCTGCTGCTTCTCTTTGTGGCCACCCTGTTCATGGCCTCCAGGAGGCTCCTTTACGGCCAGAGTTACCCCATGTCTGGTCCCCTGCTCTTGCCAGATGTCTCCCAAGGGAATGAGGCCACTGACTATCGAGCTCCTGCTGCATCTCCAATAGTTGTTATTTGGAGACTACATTTCAGCATTCCTCCTTTACAGATCACTTTCTTCTCTTAAGGAGAAGGCAATGGCAACCCACTCCAGTACTCTTGCCTGGAAAATCCCATGGGTAGACGAGCCTGGTAGGCTGCAGTCCATGGGGTCGCTAAGAGTCGGACACGACTGAGCGACTTCACTTTCACGCATTGGAGAAGGAAATGGCAACCCACTCCAGTGTTCTTGCTTGGAGAATCCCAGGGACGGAGGAGCCTGGTGGGCTGCCGTCTGTGGGGTCGCACAGAGTCGGACACGACTGAAGCGACTTAGCAGCAGCAGTAGCAGTTCTTCTCTTAATTGGTCTTGCAGTGTGGCAAGGAGCTGGGGGGCGAGAGCTTCAGTGACAAGAGGGCTATAGGAAGGTTAGTGACTGCAAAGACCCCGTCTGAGCAGACTGGAGGCAGGCAGGAACCAGGAGCTGCTCCGATGCCATGTAGCTCACACAAGGCCAGCTGGGACAAGGGACTAAAGTTCCCCTGGTTCTCAGCCTGCCCAGATGCTCTGTCTATAACACAGAATTAAGCCCACATTCTTCCATCCTGTACCTGGGTCAGGCCTTTCTCCTCTCCGAGACTCTATTTTTTTCCCTATTTGAAAGTTCAGATGATTAGACTGAACTTCCTTCTTCCAGTTTGCACCTTAATGTAGATCTCCCCGCTCCCCCACTCCCTGCTCAGCTAAAGGATGGTTGTCAGGCAGCGCCCCCTGGTGGCCATCAGGAGTCATCATGTACTAGCCCCGGTTGGATGGTGTCCAAGGTAATAAACACAGGGAGGAAAAATCATCCAAGTGTGTGCAGCCAGCCAGCGATTTGACCCCAACTTTTTCAAGCAAGGAGCCTAAGGTTTAAAGCAAAACAGACAGCCTGCCACTTAGTACCCCGCCTTCCGTGACAATGAAGGCAGAAGGTCTTTGGAAGTTAGAGCTAGAAAAACAAACTGTCGCTGTCACCGAGGGTGTCCTGGTATCTGATTACAGAGCTTGTCCGCCTCATTTCTCCTCCACAAAGTACCAGACGGAGAGGGGAAAAACAAAAGTGCTAAAGAAAGAAGATGATCAGATGATGGAGCTAAACTGAGCTCTGTTCCCAAGGACAGAGCTGACGTGGAGGGTGGACACATCAACAGGCCTGTGTCACTGGGGGAAGGGAGGCATTTCGGGTTTCCTTTTCCAAATTGAGAGGAGGCAGCTAGGAGACCTGGAGTGCGAGGCGCCCCCGCCTTCAGAATCCTATAGGGATGGTGTGACATGTTTGCCCAAAGAGACCCACAGACCCCCCTAAATGAGAGTGACCCTCCAGGGGCACAATCCAGGCGGCACTCGAGAGATGCAGTGTGATCCCCAGCCCCCCAAAACTCACATCTAGCAGGAAACAGACAGGAAACGTCGGCATGCAGGACACTGCAATAAAAGCATGTGGGCTTTTTCATTTTGTTTTGTTTTGTTTTGCCACAGCGCATGGCATGTCTGGAGAAGGAAATGGCAACCCACTCCAGTGTTCTTGCCTGGAGAATCCCAGGGACGGGGGAGCCTGGTGGGCTGCCATCTATGGGGTCACACAGAGTCGGACACAACTGAAGTGACTTAGCAGCAGCAGCAGCATGGCATGTGGGATCTTAGTTCCCCAACCAGGGGTCAAACCCACGGCCCCTGCAGTGGAAGCATGGAGTCTTAACCACTGGACCACCAGGGAAGTTCCCTGAAAGCATGTATTTTGACTGAGTCTGGCATAGGCCTGAGTGCAGGCTCTATCCTGTAGCAGCTGTGTGACCCTGAGCAAGCTATTCAACCTCTCTGGGTCTGTCCATCCTTCCTGCCCTTTCTTCCTTCCTCTGAGCATTTAGAATGGTAAGTGCTTGATAAAGGACAGCTCCAGGTAATGCTGTACTGCGCAAACTGTAATGCACCCTCATGGCAGAGTTCTCCACCATCAATGTCCCATCAGATACACAGCATGTGTGTATTTGTTTTAAAGAACACTTAGTATCTCTTGCTTGGTCTTTTACAATAAGGGTTATTAGCAAACTTCCTCTGTAAAAGCCAGAAGGTAAATACTTTAGACTTTCTGGGCCAGATGGTCTACATTCTGCCATTGCTGTGTGAGAATAGCTATAGACAACATAATATGTTGTCGATGAACATTTAACCCATCGATCTAAGAAAGAAATGGAAAATTTTATTTGAGTGAAATTATTGACAGTTTATACAATCAAGATCTAAGCATCATCATGGTCTCTTAAGACCAAGAAGGAATGTTTTCTTTGTGTTGTCCTGTTGATGCTAGGAGAATGTTGCTTTTTATGGTTGAACAGGTATTTCTGCCGATGGGGAAGGTTGGTCACCGCATAACGCAGAGAAGCAAAGCACAGTAGAGCTGAGAGGGGAGGTCACAGGGCAGAGAAAACTTTTTTATGTTCAAATTTTTCTTATCTTGACATAAAATGTGAATTTTATTTTGCAATGTAAATAAAAGGGTATGGCAATGTTCCAATAAAACTTTATTTTTGAAAGCAGGCAGATAGCCGAATTTGGCCAGTGACCCCTGATTCAGAGTGAATTCTCTTTCATTGTCTGTCTGTTATCTCTACCACACAAGCCCTCAGTGATATAGGCAGAAAACATCTGTTTCTCACTTCCCTCTCCTGGAGCAAATCTAGAAATGCACCAACCTCTCCGTCCAAGAGTGTCATTTCCATGATTAAATTATGACTGCTCACGTATTTGTTCAGGGCTTCCCTGATAGCTCAGTTGGTAAACAATCCGCCTGTGATGCAATGCAAGAGTTGTCAGTTCGATTCCTGGGTCGGGAAGATCCCCTAGAGAAGGGAGAGGCTCCCCACTCCAGTATTCTTGGGTTGGGAAGATCCACTGGAGAAGGGACAGGCTCCCCATTCCAGTATTCCTGGGCTTCCCTTGTGGCTCAACTGGTAAAGAATCTGCCTGCAATGAGGGAGACCTGGGTTCTATCCCCAGGTTGGGAAGATCCCCTGGAGAAGGGAAAGGCTACGCCCTCCAGTATTCTGGCCTAGAGAATGCCATGGACTGTATAGTCCATGGGGTCGCAGAGTCAGATATGACTGAGAGACTTTCATGTATTTGTTAAATGCTTCAGTGGTATTTTTGCTACTGTGTTAAGTAATTTATAGGAAACAAAAGAAGCAAAAAAGAAAAGAGAGGGAAAAAAAAAATGAGCCTGTGGTCAGCCAAAGCTCAAATGCTGGTGCTCTGCAAGTCACTTCATGTAACCTTGGGTCAGTGGGTTCACCTCCCTGCTCCTTAGTCTTCTTATCTGAAAACTGGGGACCACAACATTCCCTATCTCATGGTCAAGTTCTGAAGATTAAGTGAAGTTATCCTTGAAATCAGCTTAGAACGATATCTGATACAGAGCATGCTTTTAATAACTCATCGCTATTTGTGATGGCTCCTGCTAATAAGGAATTTCTAATCTAAGAGACTTTTATATCAAAGCAACTACAAGAGGGATGTCTATGGCAGTCCAGTGGTTAAGACTTTGCCTTCCAATGCAGGGGGTTCAGGTTCGAGCCCTAGTTAGGGAGCTAAGATACCCTATACCTCACAGCCAGAAAAAACAAAATATAAAACAGAAGCAATGTTGTAACAAACTCAATAAGGACTTTAAAAATGGTCCACATAAAAAAAAAATCTTAAAAAAAAAAAAAAAAAAACTACAAGAGAACTGTGGGATCATTAATACAAAGTGAAGAAGGGGCAATCTAGGAGGCCTTCCCAGCATTGGCGGCATATAAATTGCTTTGGGGCATCATCAAGAATTGTCTAAGCTACAGGGAATTTTACTTCAGGAAATTGCAGCAGGAAGTTTTCCCTTTTGAACAGGTGCAAAGAAAGGGGTTAATCAACAAAGAAACTGTTGAAATAACAGAAGGGGTGGGTACAGAAAGAGCTAAACTGGGTTCAAGGAGGAATATTTTCCTTTCTTCTTCTTTTTTTTTTTGTTTAAATTACATAACTGCTTGTTCCTTACCCAGAAAGATAGAAAAAGCAGACAAGCAGAAGAGAAATCACAATCACCCTAATCCAAAAACTGTGCTAAATATCCAAACGTATTTCCTTCCAGACATTATTCCTCCTATGAATCCGTTTTTAAAATACTAACTAACATGCAAATTATGGTCAAAACAAAGCCTTGTTTTTCCCTTCCCCAAACAACAGCTTGGATACTTCTCATATATCCAAGATTATAAGTCAGTAAATAGGAAAATTATTTAAATAGTAAATAGTTTATTTACTATTAGACAATGGGGGTAAAAAAGACCACCTGAGTAGAAAGCGTGACTATTACAAACTAGAATCCTCGTAGTTTCCAGGAATTGCTGTCACAACATTGGGACATTTTAGGGGAGGGGAAAATAGCTCGGTTCCAAATAATATCATGACATTGTAACATCTTTCTCCATCATCCCTGCCCTTTCTACCTTCCTCCCGCACATTTACTGAACTTTTCAAACACATTCATATACCTGAGGATGCCTCTATGGCTGAAAAGGGCAGAAATAGTCACCAAGACAGACTCAACCCTGCCAGGAAAAGGGGGGAGTCTCCCCAGACTCTGAAGCAGATCTAGAGACTCCTGAGCTTTCCCAGCCATGCCCAGCTTGGGGCAGCACCCCATTCTCCCCAGCTCCAGGATCCTACCTGGAGGGGAAACACGGCCACTGCCATCATCCCCACCCCACTCCTGACACCAGACAAGAGAAGGGGTTCTGCACTGAGAAGCAGGAAAGGGACGTTGCTGTTCCAGTCCCAGCTCTGTGAGATCCTGGGTGGCTCAAAGTAACCTTCTCTTTTCCTCAGTGTTCCCATCTGTGGAATGGGTACTCATCCTGGTCTGTCTGCCTACCTACCACTCATCAGGTTGTGAGAATCGAAAGGAGCTATCTGTGTGTGGGTTCTTACTACAACTGAAGGTGCTCTGCAAACAGGCAATTTGGTAGTTACATATCATTCAGGCTTTATGTTCTTTCTTTTTATCTCTGTTCTGGCTTAAGCTGTTACATCCCTGCAACCCCTTTCCCCCACCAAGGGCAGTCACTTCAGCAGAGCAAACGGAGGGAGACACATGAAGCTCTCAGAGGTAAGGGGAAAGCTGTCCTCACCTCTCTCCTAGGAGGGAGCCACAGCTTACGAGTCAGATGGACCCAGGTTCAAACTCTGTGTTTTGTTTTTTTCTTGTTTGGCTGGTCTGGATTTAATGTTTATATAAAATAAATGTGGTTTGGGATTTCTGACTCATCAGATAAAATCTAGATATTAAAGCAATTCAGCCACTCAAAGAACCAACCATGAAGTCTGAAACACCAGTGTTTTCAGGGCATCAGGACTCGCAATCTCTACCTCTTATATTCTATGAACTGATATGCTGTACTTTCTCTGGGGTACGCTCTTCCACTAAGCTGATTTGATTTTGTCTCTGGGAAACCCAAAGCCATGACTGTATTCCATGCCAGGATATGACACTGGAGCACGCTTAGTCGCTCAGTCATGTCCGACTCTTTGCGACCCCATCAACTATAGTCCGCCAGGCTCCTCTGTCCCTACTGGAGTGGGTTGCCATTTCCTTCTCCACAAACCCTGTTTCTGATACTCAGTTGCTGTGTGACTCTGAGTCTCAGTGTTCTTACCAGAAAATAGAATCACGTAGACTTCACAAGATTGTGGAAATGATTAAGTAAGCTAAGGCTGCATGTCAGTTACCCAGAGCAGCTCTTGGCCTGGCAAGAATGCAGTATTTGCTGTAACCATTACAATGGACTGCCACTCATTCAGTCACTCAGTAACTCCTCCTGACACTCTGGTTCTGAGTCAGGCCCTGGGACAATTCCAGCACAGTGGTTCTCACAGTGCAGGCCCCAAACCAGGAGCAGCAGCATCCTCTGGGAAACTGTTAAAAAATGCAGGTTCCTGGGTTCTGCCCCAAATTGGCTGAACCAGGGACTCTGGGGGTAGAGCCTTCTGAGGGATTCTGATGCATATTCAGGTCTGAGAACCATTGTTCTAGTGAGAAGAGGTAGAGAAACAAACATTTAAGCAAAAAAATCATTGTATTTATGATAGGGACCATGAAGAAATGAGTGAATGAGAGGGAGGTGGGACCAGGAGAAGGTGGCATTTGAGCTGAGACCCAAGGGACAAGGAATTAGCCAGACTAGGGTTAGTCTGACTAATTAGGCAGACTAGGGTAGTGCGTTTCAGGCAGAAAAAATGACCCATGCAAAGGCCCTGAGGCAGGCCTTCCAAGGAAAAGCAAAGTCAGGGGAGGCGGGCATGGTGGGTAGGTGAAGACATGGAGAGCCTGGGAGGAGGAGCTGTGATCTGATTACGGATGTGACAGTCCGTCTGGGCCTGACCTGGCTCGTCCAGTGCGGTGCACGTGGAACCACAATCCTCAGACAGCTCAGCCCCCACAGACCGTACAGTACAAGTTCAGGATCAGTTTTGTGCCCAGTTCTGCTCAGCACCTGCTGGTCGCAACCCCGGTGCTGATCAGAGGCGACAGCAGGAGGCCAGGCTCTCTTTGTTCTCGTCTCAGAGGGCTGGTGGGGACGTCCACAAAAGCCAGAGCTGGTCACTGCAGGGGAAGCAACAAGTGGGCTCTACAGAGGGGCCAAAAGGCAGCCTTCAAGAAAGCAGGAGAGGAGGCTGGATCGGGAACAGCAGGTTAGGCCCCGGATGGGGTGCTGACCTGGGGCTCTGCTTCTCTGGTAGAGCCCTGACTGACACTCCCTCTGTGGCCACCCCATCAGAACCAGCCACCGAGTCACCGTCAGAGCACTCTCCTGTAATTCTCTGCATAAAACTGATCACCGTTTGTTACTTCTTTTGCTTATTGTTTCTCTCTATATATTCTAGAGCAGAGCGTTCCAATAGAACTTTCTGTGATGATGGAAATGACCTAGAAGCCGGGGCTGTTCCAGTAGGGGAGCCACTAGACACAGGTGGCGATGGATCACCTGAAGAGTGACTAGTGCCATGGAAGAAGTGACATTTTAATTTTATTTCATTTAATGATTATAACTTTAATTTGCCACATGAGTCTCGTGGCTGCCATAATGGATGGCTCAGGTCTAGAACACAACAAAGCCCGTGGGAGCTGGCTCGCCATGCCCACTGCTGTGTCTCTAGTCCCCCGGTGTGACGTTCAATCGTAATTTTGGGGGTGAATGAATGAGCTGTGTCTGCATGAGGGTGATCATGTTAGGTTTTGGTCACCTGCATCAAGAGCCCTAACACAGGGCCATGCTGTTTCCGGGATTCCTGATAACCCACGAAACAAGACTCTGGAGAACGAACAGGGACAGGAACTCAGCAAACCTGGGGGGCTGCGGGAGGGGCGGCTCATCCTGCGCCACCCAGCCCAGCCCTCCCAAAGTTAGAAACAGCTGAAACAATCGGGCAATCAAGACGGTGCCTATTCTTTGTTCCAGTGGAGGGAAGGCTCTAGTGGAAGGCGGGGTCCTGGTGGGCTTCATTCAATCCCCAAACTGCGGAGAAACCAGAGAGCATCTGAGGCTGTCCTACTTTGGGGCCACTTTGCCTCCTGTTTGTCTCCTGGCTGCCAGTTCTCTGACCCTCCACCAACCCCTAACCTTTAGGGGAGGAGGAGCTGGGGTGGGTGCTCAAGAAAGCAAGCCCCCAGGACACCTGTCTGCCAGTGGCACCCCTGGGCTCCTCTGACACTCCCTAGCATCTCACTCCGAACCACCCACCCAATCTGCAGCCAGTGTTTGTTTGAAAACTAGACAAGTGATCCAGGCATCTTCAACTCAAAACCCTGCCATGCAAGCTCCATGCCCTGGTCCACCATGAGGGCTGGCCTGCCCTCTGTCTGACCCCAGCTCCAACCTCTCTCCCCAGCATTCCTAGTGAGCCGGCCCTACACTGGTCTCTCCACGCCTGGGATGCTCCATGCTCCCTTGTGGAAACAATGCACTTCCACATGATCCCACCATCCCAGAGTCCTCAGGAGACCTCCTCCTCCTCCTCCTCCTCCTCTTGGTCTCAGCTCCACGCTGAAGTTCCAAGAGAGTCCTCAAGCCCTGGAACCCAGCACAGTATCAGATGTGTAGTGAGTGCTTGACACATGTACATGAGGGAGGGGTGAGGAAAAGGGAGAAAAGCAAGGTCTTCCTTTATCTTGAACCTGGTTTTTCCCTTAGGAAAGGGAAGACACAAGTGACCATGTATTATGAGGCTGAAAATAATCAAAAAGCCAAGAAACAGCATAGAGAGAAAGAGGAAGCCTCGGAAAAGAGAAAGAAAGCCACAGCAACAGCACTCTGATATCGGAGCCACGCCCCGGCCAGGCTTTCCTCTGGTAAGGCAGTTGTGACTCAGGAAAGGAAAGTTCAGGAAGGAAGCCCGTGGTCTTTGTATCCAAGCTCTCAAGCCTTGGGCTGGAGGGAGTTGGGGGGCGGGGGGTGGGAAGAATGGCAAGAACATACTCTTCTAGCAGCGAAATCAGTTTCACCCTAGGACCTCAGGTCTGTAGTGACCAGCGCAGCAGGGTATGGCTTGGAAATTCTTTTTAGCCAGGGAAAGGTGGGCCACCACAAGAGAACAATCAAGCCAGCGAAAAGTGGGAAATAGGTTCTAAAGAATCATCAAGGTTGAGGAAGACAGTGGCTCAGAGGGAAGAGAAATCAAAGAGAAACAAAGAATTAGAGAGTGGAGTTAGAAAACGGAAGCCCAGGGTCCCTTTGGAGGCAAAAAAGAGAGAGAGAGAATGGAAAGAAGGTGGAGGAAAGTGAGCTGGAGGCAGAGAAAGGCCAGAGGCCCTAATGACAGTAATGGTGGTCATGATGCTGGCGATGACGGTGATCATGGGAACTGAAGCAGGAATGGTGGTGGTGGTGGGTGTAGGACGGTGGTAATTACTACAATAATAACAGTAAAAGCAACAATGTACTTAACCCAGACCAGGAACTGTGCCCTGCCTGATCATTTCCTGTAATCCACCCAAACAATCAGTGGGGTGGAAATGATCGTCATCATCACTCTACTTACGAAACTAAGCTCAGAATCAGGAGGTACCGAACTCAAAGTCACCCAGCTGACAGGTTTGTCTGATGCCAGATTCCATACTCCAAGCAGACGACTGAGGACTGAGGAGACACTGGAAAGGAAAACACTGAAGGGAAGGGAGGCCTGCCTGGTCACTCTTTTCAATATGACAGCTGTCCCCTGTTCCCAGAGGACACTACTGCTCCGCCTTCACCAGCTCAACTTTTCATTTTCTCCACAGCTCTTAGTCTAACACACTTTATAATATACATGCTTGCTGTTGCTGGTGCTAAGTCGCTTCAGTCGTGTCCGACTCTGTGCGACCCCATAGACGGCAGCCCTCCAGGCTCCCCCGTCCCTGGGATTCTCCAGGCAAGAACACTGGAGTGGGTTGCCATTTCCTTCTCCAATGCAGGAAAGCGAAAAGTGAAAGTGAAGTCTCTCAGTCGTGTCCGACTCTTAGCGACCCCATGGACTGCAGCCCACCAGGCTCCTCCGCCCATGGGATTTTCCAGGCAAGAGTACTGGAGTGGGTTGCCATTGCCTTCTCCAATATATACATGCTTATTACAATATAATTTATTGCCTGTCTCCCCCCACTAGAATGTAAACTCCGCGAAGACATATATCTAAGCACGTGTTTTCAGAGAGTGCCTGGCATACTTGAAGCATTGATGAATTCTGTTAAATGAGTGAATGAATGCTTTCTGGTTTCAGGTCACAGCTGATATGATAAGGAAAGGTTAAGACACCCTGGCTTCGGGGTTCTTGGAGCTTATTGAAGGGAGGATTGAGTATTCTTTGGTGTCAGGCAAAAGCTGATCTAACAAACTCTGAGAAGAGATGAAAGGGTTAAGCTTTCCTATCTTTGGGGTTCCTTGGGAACCTGGAAATAAGAAGAGCCCCAGAACCCAAGGAGAAAACTAAGATTAGAGTTAACAACCCTAAAATCAAGCTGCCCCTATGCTCTGAGACAGAAGCAGAGATTACACTCATTCCTGGCCAGACAGAAAGCTCCCTTGTCTCCACAAGCTTGGTTTCCAGATGGGTTTCTCAACACAACTTTTATTCCTTCAGTCACTCAACAAACACACATCGAGTCCCCACTACACACCAGAATTTTAAATATCTGACTTCACAGACTGTTGGAGGCTCCAGCTTTCTGGCTGAGACGTCGGGATACCAAAGATGAATATGGTACGACCCTCAAGAAACAAGAATTTGGTGGGAAAGACTCACGTGTGTTTTTGTGTGTGTGTGTGTGTGTTTTCCTTTAGTTTTGGATACATTTTTAGTTAAGGTGAAGGGCGGGGGAAATGGCAGGAATCATCCAGCTCCCCAGAGAGTTTGAAGCCTCAAGGAACCAATGGTAATTTCTGAGAGAAGAGAACGTAAAGCAAGGATTGTTGAAGGGTGGCTCACTGCTTCCCCCTGGTGGAGATGAGTAGCAAGCACATCAGGTGGTCTTCCCAAACTTCCGTCACCACAGGCAGGTAACCTGGGCCAGCTGCCAGCAACAGAGGGGTGAAGGGCACGCAGCCAACCGCATCTGCTTCAGAGAGGTAACGGTCAAATGAGCGCGTGAGTCAAGGACACTGGAAGTCACTGTTAGACATGGTCAGTCGGTGGTAGAATTATTCATTCATCCATTCATTCAATAAGGTGCAGAAGCTTAAGAGGCAGGAGCTGGCTGTGAGGATAAGCAGGGATTCATCAGGAGGACAAAGGGGAATGGAATTCTACCCAGAGGGGTGGGTTTCGAGATGGGAAATCCATGTCTGATCTAGGAAACCCTAAGTAACTAATAGATTAATTGGGTATTTAGTGTTCTTGCCTGGAGAATCCCAGGGACAGGGGAGCCTGGTGGGCTGCCATCTACGGTGTCGCACAGAGTCGGACACAACTGAAGAGACTTAGCAGCAGCAGGACTTGTGGGGGGAAATGTGAACAGTGGGCCTCCAGAAGAGAGCCGGAATCTGAGGAGCCTGGCATCCATAAGAGAGCCTGTACGTGCAGGCACTGGGGAGTTTTCCTGTGCTACATGAGGGCGGAAGGTGTATTGAGATATTTACTGAGTCCCTCCTACGGGCTAGCTATATAGCTAGGAATAAAATGGTGAACAAAAACAGGTACGACCCCTGTTCTCTCGCAGCTTTAAGTCTACTAAGGAAGAGAGGCATCCATTTAGGGAAAAAACACTCTTTAAAAAAGTTTAAATTAAAATGTGAAAGGTGGCACCATAACATTGACGAAGGGCAGAAGTAAAGTATAATACTGATATTAAGGAGACTCAGGGACTTCCTCAGCGCTCCCGGGGTTAAGACTCTGCCTTCCAGTGCAGCAGGCATGGGCTCCATCCTTGGTGGCGTAACTAAGATCCCACGTGCCACAAGGTGCAGCAAGAGAGAGACTCAGAGCTGAGTGGACAGCGCTTTACCTCACTGAGGTTCTCCCCAGGCTGACCTTGGTGCTGGAAGAATCTGGGCATGAGCACAGCCCTTAGAGGACCCAGTGGCTCAAAGGGTGGCATCAGAGGTAGGGCATCGTTGAAGGAAACTTAGCTGCCTGGGAAGGGTTGGTGGAGGCAGGAGGATCAATAAGATCAATATTTTTTTTAACTGTGGCTTAAAGTCCAAAGTGGGATGTGAGATCAAAGTGGTGGGTCATCACCAGCATTTAGTAAATGATATGGAATACACCAGAAAAGAGTGTGTAAAATACCATGCACAGTACCATGCACGAATGAGTACTATTTCATGAAACTCCTTTTACTTGTGTATGTGAATGTGTACGTGTGTGTTTGTGTATTTGCATGTGTGTAAAGGGTTGTAACATAAGTCATATTTGTTCCTGTGCATCTTGATCAAAAAATTTTGGAA
The DNA here is from genome assembly GCF_029407905.1 of Bubalus kerabau. Lineage (NCBI taxonomy): Eukaryota > Metazoa > Chordata > Mammalia > Artiodactyla > Bovidae > Bubalus > Bubalus kerabau. The sequence goes on along the minus strand of NC_073639.1, from coordinate 61,443,352 downwards.
AACACCAGATTAGAGGCCTTCTCAAGTCTCAGCCAGCCCAGGATGTAACAGAGGGTGATGGTCCAGCCCATGGCAAAGTGACATAAACCCCTTTCTCAGGAAAAACTGGGGTCCAGCTCATTTATAAGGACTTTTTCAAACTCAGCAGCACAGTTCTAAAGAGAAAATATTAACTCTGAAAAACAATTAAGAACCTAACCTCAAATGCTCACTCTCATACATTGTAGGGGGGCAGGGGTAGGAGAGAAACAAAAATTGGCACAAATTTTGGGGAGGTCATGTGGCAAGGTTCACCAGAAGTTTTAAAATATGTACACACTTTGCTGGAACCCCACTCGTATGAATTCACACTACAGGGATCACCAAGGATGTACCTATAGTTAACACTCAAAACTGTTCACTGCAGCAATGCTTATCTAGGAGAAAAAAACAGACACAACATACATTTCTAGAACTAGGAGGTGGGTGAAATAAACGGTGGTAGAATTTAGGCATTAAAAATGAGCAGCAAATGCATTATTGACAGAGGAAGATGTTTGTGATATAATACTGCAATTAGGTGCAATTTTTTAAGGGTGAGAAAACTGCCAGCTGCTTCTCACAGCAGGGGGAGAGAAGTCACCTTGAAGCAGGTTTTGTCTGTGCTGAGTGCCTTTCTTAACTATGCAAATATTAGGTGAGTCAATAGCATTGTGCTAGAGTGAAGAATAACATGACCTTTAGAGTTAGTCAACCAGGGATAATTGTGCACCCTCCCTGGAACATTTAGAAACATCTAGAGAGGTTTCTGTTTGTCGTGACAGGGGGTGTTACTGGTGTCTAGTGGACAGAGGCCAGGAATGCCACCAAATATCCTTCAAGGCAAGACAGCCCCCAACTCAGGGCTACCTGATGATGACTGCAGCCATCGTTAGAATCCGCTAGCAAGAAAGAACACAAAAAGGCATCTGTGGGGGAGCTGGCCCAATGACCTGTTTCAAATATGTTCTACTCTGTCCACTTCCATATACCGAGCTCTGCTGGCACATATAGTCATTCCATAAATACTCGTTAAGTGTTGCATGTTGAATCCATCGAGGGCACCTATGAACATCCACCTGACTGTGCCAGACTAGTGCTCAGCAGTGACCCCTTGTGGCAGGAACTGAAACAACAGCGCAGGTGGACCAATAATGCTTTTCTTTGGTTGATGTTTGCAGAGCTGATCTCTTAGGACTGAAAAGGCCCCGGAAATTGTGGGAAAATCATGAGACTAGAGGAAAGCAGGAAGTCTCAATCAGGACGATTTTTGGTGTCTTGTTAATCAGGGCAAACAGAGATTTGAGCAATTAATGAGAAATAGCAAAGGAAGATGACAATATATTTGGACCTCAAACTGATAAAACAAGTGAGAGCTTATTTTGCTGGGTGAAAAAAGTAGGTTTCAAAATCATATGTATGGCTAGCCCTAGTTTTATGGTTTTATCATTGACCATTTAAAGACACTACATCCATTCCCATTTGTCAGGAAGAATCACACCAAAAACTATACCAAAACGATAACAGTAGAGGGTGGGGACTTGGGGCTGTTATTTTATCTATTTTTTTCAACTTATTTTACAATGAATTTATATTATTTATGTAAGAAAATAAGTTCGATGCTGAGCCTAAATACAAAGGCACGTCACAATGTCTAAAGTAAAAAGACCACTCGACTTTCACACACGTCCAATATTTCCGTATCTGGACCTTAATTATCCAGAACCAAATGCCGTACGACCTCAGAAGGGTGGGCAAGAGCAGCTGCCCTGACCACTTCTGGCTCCGAACCCCAGGCCCCTTTCCTTTGCTCAGGAGCGGCACACACCATCCAGAACCGACTCCGCCTCAACCCGGCCTGCAGGTGCGGGAACAGGAACCCGAGGGAACGTCGGCGCACGTTGGGGACGAGCGTCCATCCCCCTGGGTCTGCTCACCTGACATATGGACGTTCCGGAGGCAGGAGAGGGAGGCATTGAGGCGGGCACACTCCTCCCGGTTGGCCCCGTATTTCTCCACGGTCTCACACACCTGCTCATCTGTCATCTCCAAGAGGTCCTCCAGACTCAGCTGGCCCGGGGTGATCTCCTAGAGGAGGGAAGAGACAGGAGGGTAACAGACCCGAAGCGCCCTGAGAAGAGGCCTCCATGCCGCCCTCTAGTGGTACCTAGCGGAACGCCAGGCTCTGGGTGGACGTCGGCTTGGGATTGCTGTCTTGGAGTCAGACAGGCCTGGATCTGAATCTCAGCCTTGCCACTCGGTAGCTAGATGACCCTGGGCAAATAACTTAACCTCTCTGAGCCTCACTTTGCTCACCCGTAAAATGAGAATCTTAAGCTCATGAGCTTTGTAAGGTAGCACATATGCTCATATGCTATGTAACCACACCGCTAGAGAGCTCTGTAAATGGTGGCCGTTATTACCTGTCTCCCCATGTAGCTCCTGAACTCCTTATGGGCAAGGCTCCAGTCTACTCATCTTAGAGGGTTCTCCATGCCTCCTGCCCGGCTTGGACTGCACTGACTTGCTACAAATCCAGGGTAACCTCAGAGCAGAGCAAACCGGACAGCCCCAGTCTCCTGATGGCTGGTCTCCATTCCCTGCTTCTTTTTTTCCAAGCCACACACATTCTAGATTTCAGATTGGGGGTTCAGGAGCCGTAAGGGAAAATGGGGGCTGGAACCCTGTGGGTGGTTCACTGCTGTCAGTGAAACAGGGTTTGTGTCTGAGCCCGACTAGAGGCATGATTTTGCAACCTAAGACAAAGTGGAGCATTGCATGGAGTGGGGGAAAAGGACACCTCTGAAGACATGGGCTGGGAAAAGAAAAGGAAGATTCCCGAATATGAATGTGTGGGTCAGATGTCCCTTCAGCACTGTCAGCAACCACTCCCCTCCCCCAAACCGTGTGTCTCTATACACTACAGAGCAGACACACCTCGAAATTTGTCAATTTCTATGTTTATGTATTCACAAAAACTAGACTTCACATTATAGCACTTAATGATAACCAATGTTTTTACGTATTATTTTTATTTTGTAAAAAAGAGTTTCAGATATCAAAGGATGGCGATTCTGAGGCACTACCGTGGAGTAGTTCTGCCCTCTTGTGGCCATATCTATGTATTACAACAGAAAGATGAAAACCGCATCGGCACAAAAAATTCTATTTAAAAAAAAAAAAAAAAAAAAGCTGCCAGGCAAAAGGTGAAACCCAGTAGTGCCTTTCCAACTCACTAGGTCAGGGGTGGAGAGAACAGTAATGAGTCACATAGGAGCTTTCTTAAATAGGGACTGTTACAGGGGTAGTGCCACTTTAAGAAAGGTGATGGACCAGGATCTGGAATTACTGATATAAAACGAGATACATTTGGAAGGGATGATTCACAACATAAAAGAATTCTCCACTTTGCTGCAAGAGTCACTTGCGTGTTCTAATCTTATTATGCATCCTCCAAAATACTCAATTTACACTAAAGTTTATAGCTCACATCCACACATCACAAAAGGAAAAATGACAGAAAAAAATGCAGAAGGCTTTAACATGCTTGAGCCAAAAGAGGAGAAGCATTTCTGTTGGATATAATAATAATAAATGAAATAGATGTAACAGCTCTTTAAGTGCTTCTCGTGGATTTTCTTTCAAGGTCACAAAGACCACATAAAGCAGGTACTTCTACCATCATCACCAGTCTGTACACAGGAAACTAGAATTCAGAAAAGTTAGACCACTACCCAGGGTCACACGGTGAGTAAGTTTGAACCCAGGCAGTCTCTCTTGGGAGCTTTCTCTGAAGTGCCTGTTCCTCCGCAGAAGGTGGCCCTCTTGTGGACATATGCGGGAGTTGCAGAGAGAGAGAGCTGGAAACCCAGCTCTGTCCACACCGCCTAGTGGATGGCCTTGGACTTCGTTTATTCCAAAAAACTAAGGTGAGAGCCGGAGCTCAAGCACCTGCAGCCCAGGTAAACGTAAATGAGCAAAGCTGCAAACTCGCCTGCGGTTTCCTAAGGGGCAGACTGACACCAGACAAATTCAGTTCTGTGTGTCAGCAATTCCGATTTTTCAAGAGAAGTCGAAGACCTGGGTTTTTAATGCAAACTCTTTCAACTTTTACATATGGGCTCAAAAATAATTTTTCAGACAAAAATATCTGTGCATCAGATACAAGATAAGACAGAGGGCCACTAGTTTTCAACCCCTGAAGATTAGTCTCCGTCTTATTCGCCTCACTTGATAAATGGCCCCAAAAGCCTCTGAAAAGTGTATACAGGGTCAAGCAAATAAAAGGTACTGCTTGAACTTTTATGAGACCTTTCATTTGAAGGATATTCACAAGAAACCACCATCCTGGGAATGACACCAAGAAACACAGACGCATACGCCATCTGGTGTGCAGGCGCAAGATGGGGTGGGGTCAGGGCGGGGGGGATGGAGGGGACGGGGAAACGTGCGAGGGCCCTGCGTCCCCAGTTCAGGACTGTTAGATGCGGTGGGTTCAGGCAAGATTACATTGAGGACGAGGTCTACAAAAGACAAAAGGCAGAAGAGGATCTTTCAGGCCTCTCCGAGAAGAAAGCAGGGAGTGCCTTCAGAAAGGGCACTTGGCCCTGCAGGCAAGGGGCACACCCAGCACCCCCTCTCCCCAGCTCAGAAAGTCCCCCACATCAGGAAAACAAGGAGAAAGCACCGTGCTTCCCACCTCACCCTCTGGAGTCTGTCTGAGCTGGCTTTTCCTGCTAGCCCCTCCCACTCACTAGCATCCATCTCCCAGCCTCAGTTCCTTGCTCTGGACAATGGGGTAACAGTCAGACCAACCTCAAAGGTCATCGTGAGGGTCTGAACACTCTCCAGAGCTGAGATCCTGCATGTAAAGCCCTCAACACTATGCCTGGCCCTGAAGATTCAATGAATGTGGAAAGGCTCCACGCAGTCACTGATAACAGTGGGGACCCAAGATCCTGGAGGGTAAGGAAATCTCACCACCCTTGAAACCTTAAGGATGTGGTCCACCCTGGAGGGTGGACATAAGACAACCGGTATTTTGGTTTTGTCACTGGAAAACCCATTACTTCCTAAGTTTTCAACAACAGCAATGACAATAATAATAGTAAGTTGACATTTCCTGGGTACAATTAGGCCTCAGACTATGGTCTGAACAGTTTACACAGATTATCTCATTTTATCACACCAGCTACTTAAGAAGAGGAGACAATCATTACCCTATTTAACAGAAGAGAAAACTAATGTCTTAAGACTGTGCTGCCTGGTACAGTGGCCACTGGCCTCATTAATGAACATTAAATACAAGTAAAAATTCAGTTCCTGTCACATGCTCTGAGCACAGTTCCAGTGCTCAGTAGCTTAAATCTGGCTGGTGGCCACTGCATCAGGCAGCAAAGATTTGAAATATTTCCATCATAGTGGAACATTCTGCTGGACAGCACCAATCTAAGAGGTAAAATGATTTGACCCAAGTCACCAAGCGAGTCCTTAAGTGGCAGAGTTGAAAGAGGGTCTACCTGACTCTAGAACCACACTCTTTCTTTTTTTGGCTACACTGTGTGGCATGTGGGCGCTTAGTTTCCTGACCAGGGATCGAACCTGTGCCCTCTGCTGTGGAAGCAGGGATCCCTAACCACTGAACCACCAGGGAAGTCCCTAGGAACACCCTCTTACTGACTTCATTCATTCAGAGCATCAGAGATGCTCTGTATTTTCATCCCACTCATATTCAAGTCCTACTATGTGCCAGACACAGCCAAAACCCCACTGCCTGAGGGGGCTGGCTACCAGCTGGTAATGGGCATGGGGCAGGGGTCGCCTCCAGTCACCTCAAGGACTTCCTTCCGCACGTCGACGATCCGGAACCAGTGCCGGAGCTGGGGGAAGCCGTCCAGCTCAGCGTTGCGTTCCTGCAGGGCGACCTTCTTTTTGCAGGACAGCTGCCGGCTGAAGTACTTCACCAGCTTGCTCTGCAGAGAGACACAGAGAACAGAGGACACGTCTCAGTATTGCCACAGGAGGACAGGCAAGTACCTCCCCAGCGTTCCCTCCCACCCCAACTCCATCCAACTCTATTTTAAAGACCCATTCAACTGCAGTGAGACCCAGTTTCCACTCATGACCCAACTGTGTTGGCAAAGATGGGCACACAGGCAGGTTCCAATATTTTGCCGGGGAGCGAGGCATGTCAAGTTCCAGCGTAGTGGGGATGTGGGACTTGGGCTGTATCCATCCATGTCTCCACTGCACAAAGTTCTCCTTTGACCTTCACAGTTGCACTTCTAGGAACTTCTCTCTCAGACCCCCCCCATCCTATGGCAAATGACTGGAAAAGGATATTTCTTACACATCTGTTTGCAATGGCGAAAGATTGCAAACACGCCAAGGGGCCATATGTAGGATACTCTTGATAAATGAGGATACAGGCCCACAAGGAGCTCCATGCAGCTGTAGAATAAAGCAAGGAAGCGTGCTATTGTACTGAGACAAGATGCGCTGATAAATAAAAAAAAAATACTCTCTCATTCATGTGGGAAATTTTACATTTGTAGATCTTTGTAAATGCAGACACTCTCTGGAAGGATCTCTAATCTTCTAGGGAAGGGAAGAGGGAGGGTGGGTAGCAGACATGAGAGGAACCTTTGTTTAACTCGTTGTGTATTATTTCAATCTTAAGACACATGCAGATATTCACAAATTAACAAATACTTTTAAAATGAGATGGACCCCGGTATTTCCCTGGTGGTTCAGTGGTTAAGACTCCGTGATTCCACTGTAGAGGGACCCGGGTTCCATCCCTGGTTGGGGAACTAAGATCCTGCATGCCCCTCGGTGCAGCCAAAAAAATAAATTTTAAAAATAAAATGAGATGGACCTGAACTCATGCTTCTAGAGGGATGCCATGGCGTGAAAAAGGCAAGTTTTTTTACTGCCTATTTTGTAAAAGCTAACAACATTAACAAAAGAAAGGCAATAGGCATGTATGAGCAGAGAATAAAGTGTACAAGACACACCCCCCCAGCCTGCTAAGTTGGGATGGGGAGACCCTATAGATGGGGTGACAAAAAATGGCTTTGCATTTCTCTATATATTTTTGCTTTGTTTCAATAGTTACCCAAAGTATATTATCATCTTTGTGATATAAAATCTGTTTAATAAAGATAATTCAATGAAAAAAAAATAAAAATCTTCAGGTATATAAATACCTTTGACAATTCAAAGCACCCTGTCAACCAATATTTATCAAGAAGACAGTCCTGGAATTCTGTTGTTGTTTAGTCACTAAGTCGTGTCTGACTCTTTGTGATCCTATGGACTGTAGCCTGCCAGACTCCGCTGTCTATGGAATTCTCCAGGCAAGAATAGTCGAGTAGGTTGCCATTTCCTTCTCCAGGGGATCTTCTGGACCCAGAGATCAAACCCACATCTCCTACGTTGGCAGGTGGATTCTTTACCACTGAGCCGCCAGAGAAGCCCCCTGGAATTCTAGGGTCACATAATTTGGAGCAAGGAATGACAGGAGTGGGCGTGTGTTTCTGTTCAGCTGGTGAGCACTGCCCCTCTTTTGGTAAAGACCGTTTGAGTGTCTTTTGGGGGGAACCTTCCTTCTTTGGCTCCCAGTTCACATGGTTGAGACAAGGCTGGCCTCACCCACCCACCACACCTGGGCTGCAGGGCGGGCTGGTAACCCAGGCCTGGCCAGAGCACTGGGATCAGGGATAACAAGCGAGCCGGGCTGGGCCATGGAAAAGCCTCCCCAGGCTCCCTTCGCAAGCACTCAGAAGACAGCCCTCACTCTCCTCTAGAACTGTCAGGAGGGTGCCAGAGACACCAGGAGCTGCCAGGGCATTCCTGCCGCCTGACACTGAAGCACATTGGAAGAAATTAGAAAAGTGGTTTTTAAGCTAACATTAATTTTATTCACCTTACTAACAAAGAGAAAGTTGCCATTCTTGACAAGCCCACATTCCATTGCAATAACAGGCACCATAATCACATTAATAAGCCAATGTACCTAGAATACCTGTCATTTGGAATCTCAGTTTCGAGTGTTAAAATAGAAAACGTCCAAAAGAATGTCTTTCTTCTCTAACTTATTTCTGAATGAATAGGGTCTGACCTACTGAGAACTCAGAGCCAGGCTCTCAGCTGAGACATCTATAGAACTCTCTTGTCTGTCTTTTGTTTTATTCTATGACTGGTTTAACAGTTATCTTTACACGGGTACGGAAAACCACACAGAATAAAAAAAAAAAAAAAAAAAACACCACTCTGACGCATCCCCATGGTTCCTGGAATAATTCCTTACTTTCTGGCACAACAAAGTTTTCCAGGTTCATTATCTTCTTTTCCTGCCCCAACCCTGGAATCAGTCATTTCTCCAGAGTCTTGCTTGGTTCCTCGTGGTATTCAGAAACCAAGATGTGGGTACTTGGTGAGATCATTGACATTTCCAGTCCCCTCCGTAGACAGCCTAGGCACCATAGGTATGTGCAATGCATGTATGAATATGTAGACACATAAATATCATAAATCTGCACTTGTATTGATTTTGCTATCTCTATGTATAGCTGACTGATGCCTCTAATCCCAGTCAACACCACAGGGCTTCCTCTAGCGTTTCCCCTCTCCGCATTTGTATCACTCTTCTCAGGCAGTGAGGAGAAACAGTCCCCAATATATTTATTGGCTCCATCTGCTGAATTTAGTTAATCCCCCAACTCCACCAGGCTACTGCCCTGCGTGGGCGCTGCCTTAGGGAACCCTGACCCCTGCGAGGCTGCCTTCTCACCCTAGTTCTGCTGCCTGCTTTGTTGTTGCTGCTGTTTTTTAAATTGAAGTATACTTGATTTTCCATGTTGTGTTCATTTCTCCTGTACAGCAAAGTAATTCACTTAAGATGTGTATTCATGGAGCTTCCCTGATGATTCAGAGCTAACGAATCTGCCTGCCAATGCAAAAGACACGGGTTCGATCCCTGGGTCAGGGAAGATCCCCTGGAGGAGGGGATGGCAACCCACTCCAGTATTCTTGCCTGGAGAATCCCATGGACAGAGGAGCCTGGTGGGCTACAGTCCATGGGGTCACAAAGAGTCATGACTTGGCAACTGAGCATGCATGCACCCAGGCTACATATATATCCACGCACACATATGTATATATTCTTTTTTACATTCTTTTCCATTATAGTTTATTACAGGGTACTGAATATTTTGGCATGTCCCTGTGTCCTACTATAGGACACTGTTGTTTTTCCGTTTCTGTGTATAACAGTTACGTGTGCTAGTCCCAAACTCCCAGTTCGCCCCTCCCTGCCCCACCCTCCCCTCTTTGGCAAAACCACAAGTCTGTTCTCCATGTCTGCTTCTGTTTTGTAGATAAGTTCACTTGTGTCATATTTTAGATTCCATATATAAGTGGTATCATACGGTATTTGTCTTCCTCTTTCTCACTTACTTTGCTTGGTATGATAATCTCTAGGTCCATCCATGTTGTTGCAAATGACATTATTCATTCTTTTTTGTAGCCAGCAATACCCCATTGTATGCGTGTACCACATCTTCTTTACCCGTTCGTCTGTCAGTGGACGCTTAGGTTGCTGCCACGTTCTGGCCATTGTACATAGTGCAGCTATGAACATAGGGGTGTGTGTATCTTTTTTAGTTAGAGGTTCATCCGGATACACGTCCCGGCGTGGGACTGCATGATCGCGTGGCCTGCCTTGCTGTTGTTTGTGCCATGCTGATGTTGTTGTTTCAGGTCTTGACATTTGCCGGTGGACTCTCAAAATCCCAAATTCAGGCCCCATCCCCAACTGTGCTTTGGTTTCACACACGGAGAAGTGGATGTTAGTGAGGCTGACTGAATCTCAGTCTCAAAATGGCCAAAACGGTTCTTTCCCTGGCCACATGTAGCTAACTGAACCTTTGGGGTATGGCTAGTGTGACTAAGGAATGGAACTTGAAATTTAATTTAAATTTGAAAATGGAAGTCACATACAATATTTTTCTGTTAAACATAATTGTATTGTTATGATAGAGCCACATTTTACTTTAACCTTGAAATCTTAGTGTCTGAATTGAGGTATGCTATAAGTGTAAAATACACACTATCGAAGACTTGATAGGAAAAAAATAACAAAATATTTCATTAATATTTCTACATGGATCACATGTTTCAGTGATATTTTGGATACACGGGGTTAGATAAAATGTATTATTAAAATGAGTTTCATCTGTTTATTAATGTGGCTACTAGAAAATTTTAAATTATACGTCTGGCTCACATCTGTCACTCTCATTATAGTTCTAATGGACAATGCTGCACTAGGGCTTCATCCTGAAGAAATAATTAAGGGTATTCATGAGGTCTTGCTCCAAGTGGATAATAGACATGAAAGACTGGAAACCTTCCAACTCTTCAATGACAGAAGTCTATGTAAATAAATTACAACGTATTCATACAATGCCACACCATTAAGATAATGTATTAAATAGGTATGTGTAACATCTGTAATGTATAAATAATATATTAAAAGATTTATAAAACTATATGGGTATAGATGCATACAAAAAAGCCTTGGGAGGGCTTCCCTGGTGGCTCAGAGGTAAAGAATCCCCCTGCCAATGCAGGGGACACAAGTTCGATCCCTGATCTGGGATGATTCCACATGCCGCGCGGCCACTGAGCCTGTGTGCCACAGCTATTGAGCCAGTGCGCTAGAGCCTGGGCGCTGGAACCACTGAGCCCGTGTGCTGCAAATGCCGAAGCTTGCACACTCTAGAGCCTGTGCTCTGCATGAAGCCACGCCACTGCAATGAGAAGCCCACGCGTCGCAGCTAGAGAGTAGCCCCCGCTGGCATCAACTACAGAAAAGCCCACACAAAGCAACAGCACAGCCAAAAAGACATAAAAACATTAAAAAAATTTTTTTTCTAACCTTGGGAAAATATATAACAAAATATTAGCAGCAGTAAGATTACAAGTGACCTATTTTTTTTTTCCTGTTTGCTCCTCTGTAGCAATATTAGAAAATACAATGTGTATGTACTGCCTGCTTATCAATAGAAAAAAATGTCTAGATAGCATTAGTGAGACCCGTAGCTAACTGATACACCACCGCATCAACTCAGGAAAATCTGACTTTGTCCCCAAAGCCCATCTCTGATGTCACCTTCTCCAGCAAGTCTTTATCAATGCCTTCCTGGCATTTTATTTGTACATACAGTATTATAAACTTTATTACTGTTTTCCTCACATCATAACTGGTGAGTAATGAAGACACAGGAATCTTCATTCCTTCATTAAAGGATTAAGGAACGATTTGGAAGAATAAGTGAAATAAGCATCAGGAGCAGAAGGGGACAACAGAGGATGAGATGGTTGGATGGCATCACTGACTCGATGGACATGGGTTTGGGTGGACTCCGGGAGTTGGTGATGGACAGGGAGGCCTGGCGTGCTGCGGTTCATGGGGTCGCAGAGTCGGACGCGACTGAGCGACTGAACTGAACTGAACTGAAGTAAGTGTTAGTTGCTCAGTCGTGCCTGACTCTGCGACCCCATGGACTGCAGCCCACTAGGCTCCTCTGTCCATGAGATTTTCCAGGCAAGATTACTGGAGTGGGCTGCCGTTTATTTCTCCAGAGGACCTTCCCAAACCAGGGATCGAATCTGGGTCTCCTGCACTGCCTACAGATTCTTTACCGATTGAGCTACAAGGGAGGCCTATAAGCTCATAAGCATCATTGTTATTTGATACAAATGGCATCATTGATAAAAATAAAAGTAGCATTATTGAGTACTTCCATGTACTCTTACATGCATCCTCGCATCCCCCGGAGGCAGGTGCTGTTAGGAGCTACACTTTAAAGATGAAGAAACAAGGCCCAGAGAGATTAAGTATCTGCTCCCTGTCACACAACTTAAGTAGAGGACAGGGATTCAAACCCAATCTGATTCCAAAGACCCAGTGTTGCAGAAAGGATAATCTTCTTTTAATTATTTAAGAAACACATCTATATATTTTCCTCATAAAGGAGGAGCTAGAACATTTCAGACAAAGACAAAGCTCCCTGTGACCACCCCTTCTCATGCTGGCCTCCTTCTCCGTGGAGAAAATGGGGGAAACTATTGAGATTCGTCCGGTGTCCATCATTCCAGACCCTTTCCATGTACATTCACATATGTGCTAGTGCTCAGTTGCTTCAGGCGTGTCCGACTCTTTGCAACCCCAGGGACTGTAGCCCACTAGGTTCCTCTGTCCACAGGATTCTCCCAGCAAGAATACTGCAGTGGGTTGCCATGCCCTTCTTCAGGGGATCTTCCCAACCCAGGGATTGAACCCATGTCTTCTGCATGCAGGCAGATCCTTTACTGTTGAGCCACCTGGGAAGCCCTACTTTCCATGTGTACATACATGTAGAAACTCTGCAGTGTGGTTTGATGTTAGGATTGTTTGTCGTGTTTTTTTTTTTTTTTTTCCCCACATCAATTATATCATATATTTTCACTTGGTAGTAAGCCTCCAGGATCTCTCCCTGCTAGTTCATACTGATCTGCCTTTTTCTTTTTAATCTTTTGCATGAGAGATTTTTTTGATACCAGGGTCAAAAGCGCATGATGCAAGCAGTTCTGAGATGTCTGCTGAGGGTGTCTTTGTCAGCTCCCATAAAGCGTTTTCGGGACTAATGGCCTTGAATGTAACCACTATTCACTGAATACGAGCAGTGTGTCCAGTGCTGTGAGATAAGTGCTTTGAATATGTTTGTTCATTTTTAATCCACACAAGCATGCTAACAATGAGACAGATGTTCTGAGCCCATTCTTGAATGAGAAAACTGAGCATCAAAAATGTGAAAATGTTAAATCACTTGCCCGGATTCGCAAAGTTACTTAAGTCAGGAAACCAGGGTATGATCCCAAAGCACCCTCTTTGCCAGGATACTAAACTATGAGTTAGTTGTTCATGGGTCCTTCCCATCAAACAGGAAGTTCAAAAGTTGGGCATTGACCCCGCAAGGGCAGGGAAATGATCTCACTCATCTTGGGAAACCCACTGGCTGTTTTGGGAGAAGTATATTTCTGAATTCCTGTTCTGAGGCTTGGATAAGTCATATCAGTTCCCTGGGCCTCTGCTTTCTCATCTGTGAAATGGGCGTATATCACCTTTGTTCACATGCCTACTGAGGCATCACAGGAGATAATGTCTGTACAGAAGACAGGCTGAGCCCCCCACCACACACACACACACACTGTGTCCTGACTACTTTGGATTCTGGAGAAGTGTTTCCAGGGTCACCCAGAGACTGGACCTATACCTGCCCAGAAGCCAGAAGCAAGGAATATCCCCACTATGATTCAGTAGAAGCGGGGAGAGAGACAGTGTAGGAAGCAGATGGCGGGGGGAGAGTCGGGTTGGAAGACAAGTCCAGGGCTTCCCCCGGAGTTCAAGAGGAGCACAGATCACCTTTCAGGGAAGAGCATGGCTGGTCTAAGCAGGGAAGAACCCAGTGGACTGTCCCCAGTGTGAGGTCAGACTGGGCAGAGAAGATACAGTACCTCCCACACAGGGGCCCTGGGGCTCAGCAGCTCTTTCCACCAGGGCCTGGGCCGGGTGGTACAGGACAATTGAGGCTGTCAGCTAAAAGGGGCTCCCTCTGAGCCAGATGCCATGATAAGTGCTTTTTTACGAATTACTGATTTAATCCTCATGACGGCATCACAGTACAGGTTCGATCACTGCCCAGCTCCACAACTGAGAAAATCAAGGCCCAGAAAGGTTAAATTACTGGCCCAAGGTTACTCAGCTACTAAGTGAATGAATCAAGATTTGAACCCAAGTCTAACAAACTCTTATTTCTTGATGACACACAAAGAGTGCTATGATCTACTTGCCAACAGCAATAACACAACAGGAACAGTATAATCCCATTTTCTGAATATAAAATGCATGTACAGACACAAACAGAAGACAAGGAGGTAATACCCCAAAATGTTAGCACCTGCATCTCTGGGCAATTAAAGGTGAGACTTATTTGCTCATTTCTGTGCATGTGTATCTTGTAATTTTTCTATAAGCCTAAGTTATCTAATAGCTACAAATGTCATGAAAATCAGTTGCCAAAAATAAAGATGTGGGTCATTCACAATGTTAGCCATTTCAAATTAAATAAAATTTTAAATATATACATAATATATAAATAAACATAAAATTTCTATTTGTGTATAAACACACACACATATCCCCATTTTACAGATGAGGAAACTGAGAGCCATAGAGCTTAAGTGGCCCTCCTAAGGCACTAGGTAATTTTACAAGTTAGTTCCCTCTTTCCCTAATTTCCTAACCATAAAAAATCACCTGGAGGTGTTAAAAATCAAACTTCCAGATCCATGCCCTGATCCAGACATTCTGATACAAGGAATTTAGAGAAGGCCCAGGAATCCACAGAAACGCAAGCACCCCGAGGATTCTGAGCATTAGGCAGGAGGCTTAAGAAACATCCATCTCCTGTCTGAATTACGTAATGAAAGCTGGTTGCTTCTCAGACAAGCTTAAGGATCCAGGTTCTTTCTTGGGCAACAAAACCAGGGCCGAAAACCATTTCTAGAAGCCAGGGTGCAGCACCCCTGCCAGCAGTGCCCTTTAAGGGCCGTGGGCGCAGCTGCACAGCAGGCCTTTAGCAGCAGCTCCAGGGAGGAGTCCACGGGAATCCAAAGAGCAGGCCGCACAGGTCCAGGCCTGAAGGGGCTCCCAGTGGGGCGGACGAGACAGCCGGGCACACACACTCACCACAGTCACGGGGCAGAGAACAGGAGAGCAGGAGCAGAAGGGCAGCCGGGGTTCAGCACAGGCACCAAGGAAGAAAAAATCACGAGAACAGCCTCTCACAAAACAGTGTTCCAAGATCCCAGGACGGTTCAAGTGGGAGTTCCATGTTTATCCTAAGAGAAGTAAACCTTCTCATTCATTCATCTAAGATTTTTCAGGTACTCTCTAAATACAAGGAGCTTGGGAGAGGGGTGGGATCCAAGATCAGTTACACCCTCCCTGCCCTAAGGAAGGGCCATTCAAATATGGGAAGGCCCTGAAGGCCAGCCCCCTTCAGTTAAGGACAGAAACTGAGAGCATTTAGACATTTTAACAGGATGAGATGGTTGGATGGCATCATCAACTCAATGGACATGATTTTGAGCAAACTCTGGGAGATAGCGAAGGATAGGGAAGCCTGGCGTGCTGCAGTCCACGGGGTTGCAAAGAGTCAGACACAACTGAGGGACTAAACAAGACATGTTAATGGCTATTTGACAGGGCAGTTTTTTGTTTTGTTGAATGTGATAGTTTCAAAGTGAAGCTTCCATTGTGTTTGGGGTTTGGGGCCCATTTCATTTTTCTAGTAAGTATACAATTTTTATCATATTTTTATAAGAGTATTGGCTCCAAAGTACCAGGAAAGAACAAAGCTGACCCTTCCCCCACACAAGGTGTGAGAGGCACTGACCTCCCCTTGGGGAATTTTCATGGATTGATCTCAATCTCCCTACACCACTAACTAAACTATTTTCCAAAATGATTCTAAAGATGCTGCCTTATAAGAGCAGCATGACAATGCTGAAGCATGTGTTGGGCTGTTATTAACGAAATTCTACAAATGGTGAAACTGATGCTCAGAAGCTTGGGAACTATGTCAAAGCCCATCACTAAAGAAGCAGGAGGGTCAGAATTTGAACTCAGGAGCTAATTTCCAGTTCAGATCCCTCTCCACTGTAACACTCCACCAAAGCAGAAGGTTCAAATCACCTGACGTCGAGGTTGTGAAATACAATTAGAAAAGGCCTTGATATGTCCTCACCCTGCCAGGTGTCCTGATTTCTTTTTAGGTCACCCTCAATTTAAGTCCATGCAGAGCCGAACTGCAAAACGTTGAAAGAAATCCCATCTTTAAGTGAGAAACATTGGGTTTCTGGAAACAGCACATCCAAACTGAGCCCACCACCGTTGGCCCCTGTACTGTCAGGTACAAAATAAGGTCTCCATGGGCCTGGGGTCAGAAGGATCACAGGTCTTGGGAGAGCAGGAACGGAGATGTGTGTTTCCCCAGCTTCCCACCAGGGGGCAGCCTGGCACTGTCCACAATAGATGGAATAATTCCTCAGACCTTCCTGGATTTCAGCATCTTCCGTGCCTTATTACAGTATTCGGTATTAGCATGATGATAAATTTAGCAGCATAAACAACAAAAAAAAGTTTAAAGTCAAGACATGTGACAGAGCTATAAATAATCATGTCTGAAATCTCTAATGTGAAAATGGGTACTTTTCACTCAGAATCTAAACCAAGGTAAACCCAGAGACCCATGAGCAAGCCTCTGGGGTTTGGTTTGCTGGAGTTCAAAACCTTCACCACTCAGATGGTTTAAAAAAAACACAAACAAAATAAATAACAACAACAACAAAAACTAAAGCAGAGTCGGGGATGCTGGAAAGAGTGCAATACAGGAGGAGGATCTATGTGGTCTTACAGAGCATCTCGTGTGAACCTCATGGCAGCGCCCATTTTACACATGAGGAAACTGAGGCTGAGGAGAGCTATAACTGGCCTTAAAATCACACGAATGAACAGGCAGGCTCCAGAGCCCATTGTACCCCTCGGGGCTGCCTGTCAGCAGCCACCCATATTCCTGCCATCTCTTTAACAGTAACCGGCTAGCTGTGGGAAGCTCAAAGCACTAAATCCGAACGGTTCATGTCTTCCCACCGCCCAGAGTTCTTTTCCTCTGCCGTTGGACATAAATGACATTTTCCTGTCCTCTGGGTGTCATCCCTCCCCAGCCATCCCCCGATGTCACCGTCACAGCACCCTGTTTTTTCCCTCAGGAGCACTCAGGCTATCCCACAAATTATCCTGTTTATTGGTTTCCATGGTTACCCCCCCCCCCCCACCTCATCATCTCACACACCCATCGGAATATCAGCTCAAAAGAGCACTGGCTTTTGCCTGTCTTTCCTCCCAGCTTTCAGATCAGTGCCTGGCAATACAAGACGTTTTTCTTGGTCGTTCTATGAACCAGCATCATTGGCGGGGAGGGGGTGGGGATGGGGGTGGGGGTAAGTGCCGAGGCCTCTATCCAGAAATCTCAACTCCTTTTCCAGCGGGCGCTGCACGTTCAGAACCAGGCCAACCAGGCCCTGGCTTTGCCGCCCAGGCTCTCCGAGGGTAAAGCAATCGCCCCGGCGGCCCGACGCCTTCCCGCGGTTGCCAGGGCGACCATTGTCATAACATCCCCGGCGCTGGGGGGACCAGCTGACAGCAGAAGAGAATTATTTGACTCGCTAAACGTCTCAAGTAACCGGCCATTTGCATCCGCAGGCAAATCCGCTACTGAGGGTTGGAGGCTTGGGAGACGCGCCCTTCCTCTTCTGCCAAACCGGATCCCAATTAGAACAGGATTCCTCAGGCCGAGGCCAACCTCACGCACCCGTCCAGCTTCGGCTCCCTCTGCCCACAACTGCCCGCTGCCTTGGGTTAAAGTCCTCAATGTTCCTGGTGGCTTTTCCTTTTCTCTATAGTCTTACTGCTAATGAATAATACAAACGCTAGGGAAAAAAAGACTTCACACATTTAATGAGCACTTACTTAGATGCCGGCCCCGCTGGTAACTGCCTCACGTAATGGTAAATTACAATTTTAATATTTTTGCCATGACAATATATTTTGCTACATAACATACACACAGTTTATTATATGTAAATACATGTATTATGTTATTGTGGATTGTACATTGTATATAATTTATCTGCCTAATACATATTCATAGATATATTCTTATATATATCATAGATAGTGATAAAGTGTTTGTCACTCAGTCATGTCCGACTCTTTGCAACCCCATGGACTGTGGCCCACCAGGCTCCTCTGTCAGTGGGATTTCCCAAGGAGGAATACTGGAGTAAGTTGCCGTTCCCTTCTGCAGGGGATCTTCCTGACCCAGGGATTGAACCAGGGTCTCCTGCATTGCAGGCAGATTCTTTACTGTCTAATTCTAAATATACAATACATAAGATAATTTTAAACATAGCAATATCTATATTATACAGCATATATATCTATAATAATAAAACTGACATTTGTTGATACTTTTTATATGCCAGCCCTATGCCTACTGCTTTAGTTGTGTTAAGAACGATGCTATTATCAATAATCTATTATACAATAATATATTCATAATCATAGCTCAGTTTAACTGAGCTACCTACCATGTATCAGACATTACGCTAAATGCTTCATTCATGTTATTTGATTGTCATATGCACCCTAAGAGCCAAGAACTTCATCACTCCCCATTTTTATTTTTAAAATTTTTTTGGCTGCGCTGCTTGCAGGATCTTGGTTCCCCAACTGAGGATCAAACCCACGCCCGTCTGCAGTAGAAGCATTGGGCCCTCACCACTGGACTGCCAGGGAATTCCCTATCCTCATTTTTAAGATGAGAAAATGGAGGTACAGAGTGATGGTACAATTTGCCTAAGGTCAGAGAGATAACAAGAAGAGGCTGAGAGCCTAGTCCATTCCTTATTTCCATTCCACACTTTAAAGATGTCGACCTTTAGCTCCCTTAGGGGAGCTTGTTAAGAGCACACAGGCTGAGCCCCGGCTCCCCCCAACCCACACGTGCAGAGTCAAATACTCCTGAGGACGGGGGTCTTTTCTTCTTGTTTCTTTTAAACAAGGTCCCCAGAGAGTTCTGACAGGCAGAGAGGTGCAGAATCACTGCCGAAGGGTTCTTTATTAGCCACTGCCACTGCAGCGCCAATTAGGTGATCTGATTAAAGGAGGGAGTCTGGAGGGGCTCGAATTCCGGAGAGGGCACAGTGACCAATCGTCCTGAAAATGAGGAGAAGCAGGGGGAAAATAAGATTGCAGGGTCCCCTCGGGCAACCTTAGCTTGTGTCCCCGCTGTAACCTCTCCCAACCTTTCTGGAACAAGGACAGCCTGTGTGAAGAGTAATAAGTAATGGCACACACTTTTGTCCAGGACCGGCTTCAGGAGGGCAAAGCCAGACAGTTGAAATGACCTCCCACTGCCCATCCCCTGGCCCTCCTCCCTTAATCGTCCACCAGGGACCAAGCTGTACAGAGAAATGTAAGCTTTCAGGGTGGGGACCCACGCTTTGTACCTACACTGCGAAGCATGAGACTTCCTGGCAAGTGATGAAGATAGATGAAGTTGTTTAAAAAAGAAAAAAAAAAAGTGGGTGGCCATGGCATAAGAGGAGGCATGGCTGGAAGTTTTGGGGGGCCCTGTCTATGGTCCCTGTGCTACTGGGGGGACAAAGCCAGACTCAAAAGAGGAGCAGGCAAGAACATCTGTGGAAGGTCTGGCCTGGGCCATGTGTTGCCTCACTCTTCACTGTCCAAATGACAGGGAAAGTAGAACTAAGACCCCAGGCATAAGGCAAGACCAGATGACGCAAGGAAAAAACACAAAACCCGCGAACGCTGAAAGCAGGTCTCATTTGGGCAACTACTCCAGCTTAATGGTGGAAACCTATTCCATCTAGAGCTGTGCTTTCCAATACACCAGCCACTCAGCACACGTGGCTCGGTATAGGTATTAAATTAACTAAAATTACATAAATAATCAACATAGTAACTAAACAAGGTTGAGACAGCTTATGTGCACTGCTAACAAAAATCCAGAAAGCAACCTGACTGGCCATTAAGTAACCTCGGACAAATCAGAGAATTCACCTCCCCAAAACATCATTAAAATTGAAGCTTATAATTGTGTGAGGTAAACTAGTTTCCTGAATAGGTTAGCACCTTTAGGCTCTGGGAAAATCTAGGATGGATTATTAGACATATTTAAGATAATTAAACCTGTAATAGTAATATTTAAATTAAAGAGTCTGTGCCTTTGGAGTATTGCTTTTACATTCTCTTAATGTTTTGCATAGGATCAATTAGGGGAAGACTTCACCTTCCTAACTCTAATTTCAAATGTGTAACTGAATAACTGGTTTACATTTTAAGTTGAAATTGTACTCCATTCATGTACTATATCAGAAAGTGGCTTAAGGCCCAGTATATTTTACAAGTTTATTTTTTTAGATTTCCATGTGCTATGTAAGTAGTTGGGGAGGCTTGTCTGTCAACTGAGTACTTAAAAAAAATTCTGTATCTCAAATTTATAAACATAGTTAAAATTGTTTGAAGGTGTTTAATTCACTAAGGTTGCTGATGGACGCAAACATTATGCAAAATTGCCTTATATGTGATTGCTAAAATGTCCTGGACTTATGTGAATAGAATAATACTGCCTGTCAGCTGAATTTAAAGCACAAGGAGAATAAGGGTATTGAAAAAAAAATTTTGCTTTAATAAACTATTAACTTCTAAAACCAAAAAATAACTACATAAAAGTGAAAATTCCTTTCTTCAGTTGCACTAACCACATTTCAGGTCATCAGCAGCCACATGTGGCCAGCAGTTGTGGTCCTGAGCAACGCAGAAGTAGACTATGTCCGTCATTCATAGGGTGTTTCCTCTACACACATCTCCAGCTTTTAGCAGATCTCTTAGGAAACAAACACCCCAAAGCCTTTCCCCCCAGGGGGGACAACAGGACTCTTTCCAAGATGTTCAGGATTGGAAAATGCTTGGGAAATGCAGGCTCCTGAAGACAAGAGGCAAGCTCCAGAGGGGACTTGAGATGGGAGAGACAGAGAACAGTACAGGGAATGCTCCTGTGAAATTTACTCCAGAATGAAGACAGTCCATAAAAATCTGCAGGAGGAAGCGTACAAGCGATAAACCTCTACCCCCTGTCCATTTTATTTGATGATGGAGTTTTGCCAAATTCTTGATATTGCTCTCACTCTGATCCCCACTCAGTACTGAGCAGCTCTGAACCGGGAATCAGGGAGTGGTTTAATCGAGCTTGGTTTTCTTCCCCCCATTTGCTACATTTCACAGGCAACCTAAAGGATTCTGACCCAAAAATAAACTTGGAAATTTGCAAATGAGCCAGAAAAAGGTACAGCTAAAGATGAACCATACGACATCACCGTGCTCTTTGAATGCCAGGGTGAAAAAAGACTAAAAGTTAGGGGGCTGCATTCAACTCTCTGCTTAGTAACTAAGAAACCATGAGGTGCCAGGCAAGCCCCATGAGCCTTCACAGCCTCGTTTATCCATTCAGTGAAGATTTAGAAATACTCCCCAGAGTGACCCAAGTTCAGAGATTTCAGGATTATTCTTAGAAGTGACACTGATGAAGGAGAAGCAAAACCTTCCTACCAAATTTTACACACTTGTCTTGACCTCGCTGGGCAGGGAAAAACCATTTTTGTGTCTCCTTCTGCTGCACTTAGAGTCTTGGGAACAGGGTCAGTTTCAGAAGACAATTCTGGCCAGGCAGACAGGGCTCAGGGTTGGGGCACCAGCCTCCTGGTCTTGCATGCGAGCAGGCAAAGCTGAGAGCAGGGAGATGTCCATACATGTGATGGCACAGGTGGCTGCCATGGACCGGAAATCATGGAGCAAAAAGAGTTCCATGCTGGGAGCTGTTCAGGAGACCGGGGTCCCGTCTGACTGTCCCATCTGACAAGCGGCTAGAATCTTGCTTACAGCAGCACTTATCCAATGTCTGGTACGTCAGCATCCAAGATGGGAGCCATAGTCACCTGTGGCTACTGAGTACCTGAAGTGTCGCTTCTCTGTGTGACTGAGGAGCTGAATTCAAAGTTGTATTTCACATTGATTAGTTTTCAATAGCCACCTGCAGCCAGTGGCTACCATCTTGGACAGCATCGATGTAACCCTTCTCCATGGTGTTTCTTCTCCCCATTTTCCTCCCCCTCAGCAAAAAGCCATGCCTGCTGCTCCCTACCTTCCAGGCATGTTTAGGGGTTGAACAAAGGAACTACTGTGCAGGACTGAGGGTTTGCTAAGAGCAGGTCGCTTTGGAGGTGTGAGGTGGCACTGTGCAGCCTAGCTCAGGGCAGTCCCCATTCAGATCTTTCTGTGGCCATGGATGAAGGTCCAGGGTCCCGAGATTGTCATCTAAGATCTTCCTGTTCTGTGCCCTAAACTCTCTCCACTTCTCCCCCAAGATGTGCGTTTGCTGGATATCCAATGCACTCAGAGTACCATCCAAATGCCTTACTCTGGCTGCAGGGCTCTGCCCACTTCTACTCCACCAAGAGCCCCAAAACTCTTTATTCCAAGTCCATGAGAAGGTTCTTCCACTCCTCAAACAAGCCAAGCTCGTTACTACCCCCAGGGCCTTTGCATATGCTGGCCCTTCACAAGGAACCTTCCCTACACATATCTTGTCAGATCCTTCTTATCCCGCAAAGCCCCCGCATATGCCATGTCCATTCCAGCAAAACAGATGAGATCCCCACTCTGTTATTCTCTTCTGTATCACCATGTTCTTATCCTTCATAGCACTTACCACAGCTTCCAATCATAATCCCCTGATGTCTCTCTGCTTAACATCTTTCTCTCCCTGCCCTGACAGCAGTCTCTCTTATCCTCCTCCGTATCCCCAACACCCAGCACAGGGCCTGATGCATAGTAAGTGTGTAATACCTGTTTGATGGGAAAGTGGGTGAATGAAAGATCTCTCGCACTTTCTTCCTCTGCCCCTTTGCCTTCACCAGGGGTTCTCAAAGTGGGGTCCCCAGACCAGGGGCATCAACACCAGCTGGGAACTTGTTAGTGATGCAGATTCTCAGGCCCCACCCCAGAACCAGTGAATGAAACACTGGGGGTGACCCAGCAGTGTGTTTTTCATAAAGTGATTCTGATGCACATTCAAGTGTGGGAGCTCTTGCTCTAGGCCCTTCTGCGCTTCTGAAATAACCTCCCTACCCTTCAACCTCCTGTTCATCCTTCAAGTTCTAGCTCCAATGTTCACTCTCCCTGGAAGCCTTCTTTTTTCTCTAACCACCCAAAAGTACAATCCACCATCCACAACTCTAAGACCACAATGTTTATCCCTGACAGCTAAAATGTATTCCCTTGTTTTAAAGGGAGGTCTATTCATGTCTTAATTCTCCCACCAGATTTTAAGTATCTTAAGGACAAGGGGCCTTGTCTTTCCTGCCTTTGCATTCTCCCATCGATGAACAGAGTGATGTCCCCATAGGAAATAATTAAAACAGCAGAATGGATTCATGAATGAATGAGAGATGCACAAAAATGACCAAAGTAAAGGCCTCCATTCCCAAAACCCATAGCTGCCCCACAGGTTCTAGCTTCGGATTCCCACCCTCAACTCTGGATTACCATTTTATTTTGTTTGTTTGGGTGTTTTGGGGTGTAGAGGGGGTTTGGTATGCAAACACAACAGACTGATAACTCCAACCATCTGCTGCTCACCTAGAGATGAGGTCATTGACAACAGAGAGAAGCGGAAAGCTATTCTTTTCCAAAAGAAAGAGAGAGACTTTTGATCACATGGCCCTCTTTAGCACAGTGACCACCCTACAGCCCCTGTGGTGTCATTTCTCCTAGTCATCTCAGCAGCTAATAAATGGCAACAGCAGGCTCCATTTTTCAGGCTCTTTATGTATATTCTCTCAAATCCTTACTGCAAACCTACGTGATTGGCTTCACTGTTTCCATTTTGCAAATGAGAAAAGCAGGGGCTCAGTGGACTTGTCTGGGGCAACGCTAGCTGGCCAGCAGCAGAGCTGACCCCTGGGCTGTCTACTTCAAAGCCGAAGGGCTTCCATAAGCCATGATGGCCAGTTGGTAAGAGGTGGAATCAGAGGCCAAGGTTGTGGTCAAGTCTAGCAGCGTTAGTGACTCTATGCATCTTAGCCCAATTCATCTCTCAAGGTCATGAGAACAGAGAGGACAGGACACTGAATAGCTTAGGGCCTCACTCCAGGACCACAATCCTATCCAGAGCCCCTCAAAGGGGATGCTGAGGTGTCCTGGGCACATTTGCAGAAGACATACGTTTCCTTGAAAACCTGCAGGCAGTTATAGGCCTCAGCAGGGAAACACCTCAGCAGGTATAAAATCCATACCTCAGCAGGTATAAAAGGGCAGACAACCTCAAGAGGAAAGCACCTTGCAGCTCCCAAACAGGCCCCGCTCTCAAGGAGCTGGGAGGGTAGTGAAGTGGCCAGGTATACACACAGCTCCTTCAACCAATGACAGGGGAAACAGATCCAAGTGTTCCAAGGACAGAGAGATGACTTCTGGGAGGGACAATCTGAGAAAATTCCCCAGAGGAAGCAGCATCCAAGGCCAGTCTTGTCAGACATTCATGATTTCCTGTGTTCCCAGTCACCATTCACCTGTCCCCTACACACAAAAATACATCCACACCAGATTTCATTTGAGCAGAGGATGGATGGGGGATTGAACTGGATGAATCTGGAGGTTCCTTTCCACCCTGGTATCCTATGATTGCATAGATCTGGAACCTAGCCATTCTTCTATCCCATCCATCTACCCATCAACCATCTACCCATTCACCCACTCACCCACTTACTCCTTCATCCATCCACTCATCCATGCAACTATCCATTCATCACAGAAGCATGTCATTGATGGTACCTGCCTAGTACCATATAATGAAAACACAGGGAAGCCAGGATGGATTCCCATCTTGAAAGCCACTGACATCACACTGGGCACTTCAGGCTTTGGGTAGTTGTTATATCTAAGTGATATACATTCCTACTTGTCTTGACAATAAAGTTAGTTTACAAACAACCACAGAGTAGAATAAGATATTGTTTTTAAAAGTGCTTCTCATTGTGCCTGACACATAGTAGACAATCAATAAATAGTTGATTTCCTGCAGGTGTCAACCACTGTGCTAAGCTTTGTGATAAAATGATGAATGAGGTAGACTTGGTCCCTGCCCTCATGGAACTTCTATCTTGGGAGAAAGAAACAACAAGTAAGAAATAAATGTTAATCACAGATTGTGATAACTACTATGGTTGTAAAAAAGAGCCTAGAGAATGTAACAGGGAAGGATGGGTACCTGGACCAGCCAGAGGAAATCTCCCTACGTCAGAGACCATGCAGCCAAGCACAGTGTGTGCAAAGGCCCTGAGGTGAGAAAGCACTTGGCATGTTTCAGGATCTGGGAGCTGAATTATCATGGGCAAAGGGAAGAGAAGGAGATGAGGTTAAAGATGCAGGCAGGGGCTAGATCACATGGGTCCTATTATAGATGGCCACGAGTGAGGTTTTATTCTTATGCCATAGGGAGCAGTAGATGATTTTTGGTTTTACTTTGTTTTGGTTTTGTTTTTCTTGAACTATAGTTAATTTACAATATTGTGTTAATTTCAAATGTACAGTAAAGTGATTCATTTATATATATATATATATATATATATATATCTTTTTCGGATTATTTTCCATTATATGTTATTAAAAAATACTGAATATAGTTCCCTGTGCTCTACAGTAATTCCTTTTTATCTATTTTATATATAGTAGTTTATATCTGCAAATCCTGAACTCCTAGTTTATTCCTCCCCCCTCCCTTTCCCCTTTGAGAACCATAAGTTTTCTATGTCTGAGTCTGTTTCTGTTTTGTAAATAAATTCATTTGTATTATTTGTAGATTCTACCTATAAGTGATATCATATAATATCTGTCTTTCTGTGGCTTGTCACTTCAGTTGTGTCTAACTCTTTGTGACCCCATGGACTGTAGCAACAGGCTCCTCTGTCCATGGGGTTCGCCAGGCAAGAATACTAGAGTGGGTTGTTATACCCTCCTCCAGGGGATCTTCCCGACCCAGGGATCAAACCCGAGTCTCTTGCATTGGCAGGCCAATTCTTTACTCAGTATGATACTTTCTAGGTCTATCCATGTTGCAGAAGTTTTTTAACCAAGAGGTGCTATTACCTGATAAAATGAGTAAACGATCTCATCGCAACCTTAAGAGAGATGGGTCTGGCCAGTGTCACTATGCCCATTTTACAAATGGGTAAACAGAGGCACCAGGTGATTAAGGGGCTTCTCATCTGTTCTGGATCTGTAACTCTGTAACCCACCCAAGTTGGCCATTTCAGCCTCCTCCTGCCTTCTAACAGTAAAGGCCCTTCTACAAAATACTCCCCGGCATAATCCCCAATCCCAGAGCAAATGATAGAAGCAAAAAGAGAGAAAAGAAGACACGAAACCAGGGATGAGGGGGGATCCTGTCTCCAGTGAGGCCTCAGCACAGCAAACATTAATGAGCATGTCCTGGAGCTGAGATGGACATTTTTGTCTCCATATCACACAGGCAAAATCCTCAACGACGCCAGCTATTGCCAGAACTAAAATGGTCTTCTCAAAGGGAAATTTCTGAAAACCTATTACATGTAGTGCTGGGGAAAAAATAAAAGGCTTCCCAGAATCCTGATGGCCGGCCAGCCTCATATATTCAGCTTCCACCAAAAGACGATACTCAGAAGAGTGCTGCCAAAAAAAAAATACTGCCTTGAGACTGAGGGAAACACATCATCTTATATTTCTGGTGGATGTGCAAGAAGTCATATATTTATGAAAAGCAATCTGGCAGGAGTTATTAAAAAATAAAATTAAAGTTTCTGACCTCTGCAGCTGTTGCATAGTGAGTGAGTGGAAAGGAGAAAGGCAGACGCAAAATATGGCACTGAATAGACCTCTGCAAAACCCAACTCAGGGAATGAGGCACTAGAATTCTCCAGCCCTGTCTGTGTCCAGCCTCTCTACCGTCCACTCAGGTCCTTTTCTTTAAGTCTCACAAATGGGAGTAGAAGCAAAAATAGCATCTGCCATGTAGAAAAACTACACGTAACTAATGCATTTCTGTCTTCCCTCCCGATGTTCAATAGGTAATGCCAAAGGATGCCGCAGCCCGGAGGAGGGAAGACGGAGCTGAACTGGGTGTCCTTGGACACGTCACTTCATCTACCTGGGTCTTGGGTCCCACTGCAACGGGCATGATCACAACAGCCCTGTTGGGTGCAGATGGCCAAGCCCAGGCTGAGAGAATCAAAAGGGTTCCTTCAGGGTTACACAGCTATGAGGCGGCATAGCTGGACCTGGAATCCAGGTCTTTCCAGTGAATGTCACAGGAGTCATTACTGTCCCTAATTATTGAGAGCTTGCTATACACTGGGCATTGTGCTAAGCACTTTGCATGCATATCTCATTTGATCTGCACCACAAAACTATGAAGCTGGATCACGGTGATGGTTATACAACATGCCAATAAACTTAATTATTATTATTAATCACTTTTTACAGATAAGGAGACTGACACACAGAGAGGTTAGTCACTTTGCCCAAGATTCCTCAACCAGAGAAGATGGAGCCTGAAAATGAATGCAGGAGGTCTTGCTCGGAGCCCAGACACCCAACCACTGTTACCCTGCCAGGGTTATCTCTGGGTCAAAAGTGTGCATGTGTGCATGTGTGCCATATGTACCCTATCTTTATAATATGCATGAAATCATACGTGTATATACACAAATGTGTAACACGATTACATACACACACACAGATGTATATATGCAATTGTTAAGTATATACTTTTTTTGTTTTTGCTATGTGTTTTTATGCATATTTATGCCTGGAAAATCCCATGGACAGAGGAGCCTGGTGGGCTGCAGTCCATGGGGTCTCTAAGGGTCGGGCATGACTGAGCGACTTCACTTTCACTTTTCACTTTCATGCATTGGAGAAGGAAATGGCAACCCACTCCAGTGTTCTTGCCTGGAGAATCCCAGGGACTGGGGAGCCTGGTGGGCTGCCGTCTCTGGGGTCGCATAGAGTCGGACACGACTGAAGCGACTTAGCAGCAGCAGCAGCATGCAACTATTACCTGGGTTATTAAAAAACACTGGGGTACCCCCCTGGGAAAGAGAAGAAAACGTCTTATTTTGTATAAAGGTCCTAAGAAGTTGAAAGCGAAGGAAGGAGGTGCCTGTGATATTTACATGCAGTTCCACCTTGGTCAAAATCCAGTATACACAGGTCTCAATGAAACCACACA
The DNA here is from genome assembly GCF_029407905.1 of Bubalus kerabau. Taxonomy (NCBI): domain Eukaryota; kingdom Metazoa; phylum Chordata; class Mammalia; order Artiodactyla; family Bovidae; genus Bubalus; species Bubalus kerabau. The sequence goes on along the minus strand of NC_073639.1, from coordinate 61,415,318 downwards.
GGTGCAGGATCAATTCCTGGGAATCAAGCCTATCCATAGGATGCTCTGTTTTAGGGAGCTAAAAACTTAAAACTGGCTTCAACAGAGGACTCTTTCAGTCACAGAGCAAGAAATTCAGAGGCTGGTAGCTCCTGGGGTTGGTTCATTCTTTGGCTCTTTGACACCAGCAAGGACCCATGAATGATTTCTCTCCTGCTGCTGCTGCTGCTGCTGCTAAGTCACTTCAGTCGTGTCCGACTCTGTGCGACCCCATAGACGGCAGCCCACCAGGCTCCCCCGTCCCTGGGATTCTCCAGGCAAGAACACTGGAGTGGGTTGCCATTTCCTTCTCCAATGCACGAAAGTGAAAAGTGAAAATGAAGTCGCTCAGTCGTGTCCGACTCTTCGCGACCCCATGGACTGCAGCCTACCAGGCTCCTCCATCCATGGGATTTTCTAGGCAAGAGTACTGGAGTGGGGTGCCATTAGTGGGCACCAAGTGGCTGCAGCAGTTTCCCATAGGTGACAACGAAGGGGCAACATTTTCACCAAGGGTCTCTTTCTATGAATGATACATACTTTTTCCAGAAGCCAGCCTCCTTCTAGACCTTCCCTGCATCCCATTGGACAGAATGGGGCAGTCATGTGGTAAGAACTAGCCAATCATTGCAAAGAGAATGTCATTGACTTGGACCAGTCAGGAGTGACCCATTGAAGGGATGCTGCTGCTGCTGCTAAGTTGCTTCAGTCGTGTCCGACTCTGTGCGACCCCTTAGACGGCAGCCCACCAGGCTCCACCGGCCCTGAGATTCTCCAGGCAAGAACACTGGAGTGGGTTGCCATTTCCTTCTCCAATGCATGAAAGTGAAAAGTGAAAGTGAAGTGGCTCAGTCGTGTCCGACTCTTCGCGACCCCGTGGACTGCAGCCCACCAGGCTCCTCCGTCCATGGGATTTTCCAGGCAAGAGTACTGGAGTGGGGTGCCATTCCCTTCTCCCATCGAAGGGCAGTGGTATTAAAATGAACACAAAATCATATTAGAATTCAGGAAGCAGGGAGGAAAATGGATGACTTTGGACAGGTAAACAGGAGTGTCTGCCACACCCAGTGTTTATCTCAATTCAGCCCCAGATAACTTGCGGCTTAAACCCCTATTGAGGATAATCCTAAAACCACCAGCTTTTTTTTTTTTTTTTTTAAGTTTTTATTCAGATGTTTGACCTTTGGTTTTTCCCCAGGGCACTTCCAAACTTTCCACCAGAGTTCCGATTCAGCCCTGAATGAAGCTTCTGGGAAAACTCAAAGAGGGCCAATGCTACAAATAAAAGCTTCCACCGTATCAGAAGTACATCCTCGGAAAGGACGAATATCGGACGATTCCACTTATGTGAGGTGTCTAGAATAGCCAAATTCACAGAGACAGAAAGTAGAGTAGAGGTCTTCGGGGGAGGGATAGGAAGCATTATGGGCTGAATGGGTCTCCCCAAAATTCATATGCTGAAGCCCTAATCTCCAATGTGATGGCATTTGGAGCTGGGAACTTTAGGAGGCAATAAGGTTTAAATGGGGCTTCCCTGGGGGCTCAGTGGTAATGAATCCACTTACAAGACAGGAGATGCAGGTCTGATCCTTGGATCAGAAAGATCCCCTGAAGGAGGGCATGGCCACCCACTCCAATATTCTTGCCAGGAAAATCTCATGGACAGAGGAGCCTGGTGGGCTACAGTCCATAGGGTCTCAAAGAGTCAGACAAGTCTGAAGTGACTAAGCAAGATTTAGATGAGGTCAGGAGAGTGAGGCCCCATTGAAGGGATGAGTGGCCTTATAAGAGAAGGAAGGGACCTAAGCACTCTCTCCACCACGTGAGGATACAGCAGGAGGGCCGCTGTCTGCAAGTCAGGAAGGGAGCCCCCACCAGAACCTGACGATGCTGGCACCATGATCTTGGACTTCCAATCTTCAGAACTGTGAGAAAATAAACGCATGTTGTTTAAGCCACCCACTGTATGATATTTTGTTATGGCAGCCCTGGCTGACAGGGAGTTAAGGGATACAGAGTTTGAGTTTAGGATGGATGAAAAAGTTCTGGGCAATGGATCATGGTGATGGTTACACAACATGCCAATAAACTTAATACTAAATTGTACGGTTAAAATGGTAAGTGTTATACTTTGGCCACCTGATGTGAAGAGCCGACTCATCGGAAAAGACTCTGATGCTGGGAAAGATTGAGAGCAAGAGGAGGAGGGGGTGATATAGGATAAGATGGTTGGATGGCATCACTGAACTCAATGGATATGAGTTTGAGCAAACTCCAGGAGATAGTGAAGGACAAGGAAAACTGGAGTGCTGCAGTTCATGGGATCGCATAGAGTCAGACAGGACCTAGTGACTGAACAACAATATGTTATGTGTGTATCTTACAACAAGTAAAAGAAAAATCATGCTCCCACAGAAGCCCCAGGTACTGTAGTGTCCGTTTTACAGATGCAGAATCCGAATGACTTGCCTGGCATCTCCCATGAAAGTCAGCAGCAGGGGCAGAGTTAGAACCAGGGTCACCCAATTCCGAGGCATCACAAGGGGATGATGCCCCCCTCCCCCAGCCTCGGATGCCTCTTCACACACGGGTCACATGTCAAAGGAAAATCCAGGCACCAGTGACAGTTCACCAGCAAAGGAAAACAGATCTCCTCTGGTTATTATTAGCCAGGCGAAAGAGCCGGGTGTGGAGGGCACCAGCTGTGTGGCTCTCACGGGAGAGAAGCCCAAGATGAAGTGAGGGCCAGCGTGCCCGCGCATCTAGGCAGCAAGCCCTGCACTCACCATGGCCTAAAACTTTCCACCAAAATCCCCATGTGCAGCCACTTAGTTCTTGGGGGAGAATTAACGCGAGTCCCCAGGGCTGAGATTTTCCATGTTTAGCTTCAACCTAAAGGAAAATTTTGTTAGAAAGTTTAAAGGGTGTGACTATTTTTAAGTGAAACATCAGGCCACAATGTCAGCACACCCACAGAAGTTAAAAGAAAAGAAAAAAAAATTTTCATCTCACTTTTTCCCCTTTTTTTCTTATTACAATTCAAATGGCTAAACCATAGAAGAAAGTTAAGCAAGTTAATGCTTAATTAACAGTCTACTATAGTTCTAGGAACTTGCTTTATACTAAAGTAGAGATTGCCAACTAGGGGCGATTTTGGTTCCCAGGGGATGTTTGGCAAAGTCTGGAGACATTTCTGATTATCACAATTTGTGGTGGGGGTGGAGGGCTGGTTGCTACGGGCATCAGGTGGGAGAAGCCAGGGCTCCCTCATGCTCAGTATCCTAGAGTGTGCAGGATAATCCCCCATTTCCTCCCATCGCCCCCCACACAAACAATTCTCCAGTCCCAAATTTCAGTAGTGCAGACACTGAGAAACCCTCTCCTAGGCCAATGCTTCTCAAACTTGAGCTGCATCAGAATCCCCTGGAAGGCTTGTTAAAAATGGAAGTTGCTGGACTGCCCCCTCAGAGCTGTGATTCAGTAGGTCTGGGGAGAGGCCCAACTTCATACCCAACCAGGTGATGCTGATGCTGCTGGTCCAGGGACTACTGTGAGATGCATTGTCTTGAGTCATCCTCACAACAGTCTTGAGGCATCAACACTGTTCTTCCTACCTTATGAATATGAGAACAAAAGCTCTATAAAGGGGAAGAGTCACTCAAGCTATTAAATGACAGAACCAGTATTCAAACTCAGATGTATACGATCTCCAGCCTCCATGTGGACCCAAAGGCTTTAGCGTGCAGCCACTGTGGCCTGGGAAGCCAGGATAGTACCATTTGCAAGTGCCTTCTCCAACCACAATCATCCTCTATCATTGAAGCTTGTAAGTTTCAGAATAAGGGGACCGAGCTTAGAATTCCATAATCGTGTTCTCCTGGAAACACTGCTTACAAATCTAATATTTTTAAATAAGGTCACTATTTAACAGTCCTTTCTGTGTTACAGCCTTTTGCGGGTTGTAGAAATTTTATATAGAAGAAATATTTTATCCATGATTTCATGCCTGATTGACTTTATGTGGGGACCCCTTCCCCATGCTTCATTCAGATCCATTTTACTGCATTTAAAGTTGTTTATATATCCATAAACTATAGGGGGTTTTTTTCTTCCCACTTGGATCCACCATGGGACATTTTTCTGCCAAATCTTGCATCACACTCGAATGGTGTAATGGAAATAGCATTGGACTGGGAGCCAGGAGACTTGGGTTCCAGCAGATGGGAAAAGGAAGTCTCAAAGTGGAATATTGCAACAGCCCATTTTCTCCCTCCAAGGGCTACTGATTCCCTTGTGGACAAGGAATTACCTCTGGGTCACCTTGCTACGTGGTTAAGCACTGTCATCCCTTTAAATCATTCAAAGTTCACAGGAGAAGTACTTATGTCAGGAGTGGAGAAAGTAAGTGAGGTGCCTCAATTCTTAGGCCTCTAGTTCCAATCACTAGAGCTTACTTCTTTTATTAGAAGTGTCTTGGGACTTCCCTGGCAGTCCAGTTGGTTAAGACTATACCTTTCCACTGCAGAGGGCACAGGTTTGATCCCTGGTCAGGAAAGGAAGGTTCTACATGCTGGGCTGCACAGCCAAAAGAGGGGGAAATAAAAATTTTTTAATGTCTTATTATATCTAAAGTGATATTCAAAATTGGTTGGGAGGAGGGGAAAATGGGGAGTTGCTAACCAGTAAGTATAAAATTCCACTTATGCAAGATGATAAGTGTTCTAGAGATCTGATATACAACATTGTGACCATAGAAATCTCACAGTAGTGTATTATACACTTAAAACTATTAAAAGGGTGTGTCTCATGTTAAATGTTCTTACCACAATAAAATTTTTTAATGATTTGTTAAAAGACAGTTGAGAGTCGAGCAAATGATGTACTCTGCGTATAAGTTAAATAAGCAGGGTGACAATATACAGCCTTGACGTACTCCTTTTCCTATTTGGGACCAGTCTGAGATTCCCAAGCATTTTTTCCCCCACATACTGGCTTCTGGTGAAAGATACACCTTCCTTTACACCCAGTGTTAGAAAATCATTGCCCACAGGTCAAATCTGGCCCTTATTTGTTTTTGTAAATAAGTTTTATTGAAACACAGACTCACCTGTTTATTTACATATTGTCTGTAACTGCTTTTGTGCTATAATTGCAGAGTTGAATAGTTGCTGCAGAGACTGCAGAACCTGGAAAGCTTAAAATATTTACCATCTGGCTCTTTATAGAAAAGTTTGCTAACCCCTGTTCCACATACAAAAATAAAAATCAATTTCATGAGAATTGCTTGTAAAATGAATTTTTATGAATAGTACTGCATCACTAATCCACACATAGGACTTTGGCCATCTTGTCGCTGACTCCACAACCAATATGACAGAGTGCACATAGCTAGATTCAGTAATTATTTGCTGAGCCAAATAAATAAATTACTAATTAAATTTAAGGGGAAAACAGAATGAGATTCTATGTAAACTAAAAAAGCCTTTTCAGAAAAAGTGACCAAGTCTCCAATGAATTAGTGACTAAGGCTCAGCTTTCTCATCTGCACATGGGGACCCACATTTTCCATCCTTGCTACTTTGCAGAGTTGGTTGAGGCTTGTGAATGTGAACATGTCAGACACCCCAGCAGGCAGCAGCACAGTGCTATACAAAAAGCATCATTTTGGGGCACGAAGATCTGAGTCCAAACCCAGCCTTGCTACCTGTGCTACCTGTGGGATTTAGGTCACAGTCACTCTCTCTCCAGTGGCTCAGCGGTAAAGAATTTGCTTGCAATGCAGGAGATATGGGAGACGCAGGTTCAATCACTGGGTTGGGAAGATCCTCTGGAAAAGGAAATGGCAACCCACTCCAGCGTTCTTGCCTAGAGAATTCCATGGACAAGGTAGCCTGGGGGGCTACAGTCCATGGGGTCACAAGTAGTTGGACACAACTGAGAGACTAACACTTTCGCTTTTCACTATATCTTTGAACCCTGTATCTTCATCCATGAACTGAGAGTTCTATCACCTACTTTAAGTGGATTGCTGAGAGAATTAGGTGTGATAAAATGAAGTCAGGTAGAGCAACTAAAAGTAACTAGAACATAGTAAGTGCTTAATTTTCACCATATCTAGAGGTAAGTAAAGGCAGGGATGGGAGAGAGTTGAGGACAGTGATGCATTCACCTTGGGTGCAAAATTCAAGGAGGCATCAAAATTCAAGTCGGATTCTACTTTAATGCAATATTTTAAAAAAAATCAAAATCAATACCAAAAAAAAAAAAAATCTACAAAGAACAAAAGCTCACAGTCAGTTCAGTTGCTCAGTCATGTCTGACTCTTCATGACACCACGGACTGCAGCATGCCAGGCTTACCTGTCCATCACCAACTCCCAGAGCTTACTCAAACTCATGTCCATCACGTCAGTGATGCCATCCAACCATCTCATCCTCTGTTGTCCCCTTCTCCTCCTGCCTTCAATCTTTCCCAGCATCAGGCTCACAATCTTAAATAAAAATAGGACCTAATAGTACCAGGATTAGGGTGAGGGGAATGAGGTAAGTCATGCCAGTTTGGGGTCATAGGCTGTCTTTACATAAAATGTGGTATTTTGTTTATCAAGAACTTTTTGCATTAATTTTGATTTTTAAATATTGCATTAAAATATTAGATATCTTGATCACTGACTTTTTTCACATCTGGCCCTTAAACTTTGTGCCCAAGCAGAGTGCCTTGCTTACCTCACCTACCTCCAGCCCTGGGTAGAGCCCTACAAAATATCTACTAATGTGCTAGAAAGTGCTCCCAGGCCCATGGTTGTAAAACCTGGCTGTACAAGAGAATCAATCAGGGGAATATGTTCCCAGTTGGCGCTAGTATTAAAGAATTCACCTGCCAATGCAGGAAACAGAAGAGACATGGGTTTGATCCCTGAGTTGGGAAGATCCCCTGAAGCAGGGCATGGCAACCAACTCTAGTATTCTTGCCTGGAGAATCCCATGGACAGAAGAGCCTGAAGGGCTACAGTCCGTAGGGTTGCAAAGAGTTGGACATGACTAGCAATTTAGCACACAATGATAAAAGTGATGCCCATGCCCAGCCCCCAGACCAATTCATTGGAATGAAGAGAGATGCGGGTGGTATGGATATTTGGTATTTTTTAAAAAGATACCCTAACCACTTCCCCTGCTGAAGCTGAAGCTCCAATACTTTGGCCACCTGATGCAAAGAGCTGACTCATTGGGAAAGACCCTGATGTTGGGAAAGATTGAAGGCAGGAGGAGAAGGGGATGACAAAGGATGAGATGATTAGACGGCATCACCGACTCAGTGTACATGAGTTTGAGCCAATTTCAGGAGATGGTGAAGGGCAGGGAAGCCTGGCGTGCTGCAGTCCATGGGGTTGCAAAGAGTCAGACATGACTGAACGACTGAACAACAACAGCCACTTCACACTCGCTAGGATGTCTATCATCAAAAGGACAGACAAGTGTTGGTGAGGATGTGGTGAAACTGGATCTCGCATACATTGCTGGTGGGAATGTCAAATGGTGCAGCTGCTGTGGAACACAGTTTGGTGATTCCTCATAATCCAAACAGAGTTACCACATGACTCGGAGATTCTGCTAGTAAGTACTGTGCGTGCTCAGCCACTCAGTCGTGTCTGACTCTTTATGACCCCATGGACTGTGGCTTGCCAGGCTTCTCTGTCCATGGAATTTTCCAGGCAAGAATACTGGGGCAGATTGCCATTTCCTCCTCTGGGGGATCTTTCCAACCCAGGGATCAAACCTGCATTTCATGGGTCTCCTGCATTGCAAGAGGATTCTTTACTGCTTGAGCCATTGGGGGAAGACCGCTACTAGGTATAGACCAAGAAAACTGAAAAACGTTATGTTCATACAAAAACTTGCACACAAAAGTATACAGCAGCACTATTCACAGTAGCCCAAGTGCGGATACAATCCAAATGTCTATCCACTGAAGAACAGATAAACAAAATGTGATCTAGCCATAACATAGAATATAACTTGACCATAAAAAAGAAGGAGGTACAGACATAGGCTACATTTTCAAGGTTCAAGGTATGAAACTTGAAAATATTATGCTGAGTGCAAGAAGCCAGACACAAAAGGCCATGTATTATATGATTACATTTACATGAAATATCTAGAAGAGGTAAATCTACAGAGACAGAAAGTAGGTTGGTGATTGCCAGAGATGGGTGAGAACAGACTCTAATCTGCAGAGCAGGCCCCTGGAGTGATGCAAATATTTTCCTGGAGTGATGAAAATATTCTGGAATTGGATAGTGGTGATGGTTGCACAACCTTGCTCCTTATGCTAAAAGCAATTGAACTGTACACACAAAAGGAGGAGATTTTATATTATGTGAATTATATCTCAATTAGAAAAAAAAGGCCTCCACATGACACTAACATGCAGTCAAGTCTCCATCTTCATAAAATGGGTGTGCTGTTAGTTGTCCATCTCAGCAAGGTCAGGGCTCCGATAGCAATCAGACTGGGGGAGCTTGACAGGGCAGGGCTGTGCTATTTCCTCCGCTAACCAGAAGGTGTTAGAGAGGAACAGTTTCTTCCCCTTCGCCCTGTTCCTCTTTGCCCAAATCAACAGGGACTGGTCCTCAGCTCCAGTGGGGGGTGGGGGAGGAAGTGGGTAGCATCTACTCTTATCAGGAGTTATCGCCTCATTAGGATCTGTCTCCCAAGCTGTGGCAGATGCACATTATCCACAGCAGAAATGATCTGGAGAGAGGGGAAAAAAAAAAAAACCACGGCACGGGTGCCAAGGAAATACATGCGAACTAAGAATAGCTTTGGCGCTCAGCATGCTGTGCAGAAAGGTGAGAAGGTTGCTCTCCCTGACCCAGCAGTCTGAGATTTCGGCTTCTTTTAAGAGAAAAAGCAAGCACTCCAGTCTTCCCAGCAGCCTCCATTATCAGGAAGCATGAAAGGTTGACTAGGAAACCACATCAGCTTTGCCGTGTCCAAAAATACAATCAAAGCTTAGCCGGCGTCTCCTGTGATTCCCATGCAAGGGGCCGAGTCCTGGCTTCTTTCTGTCTGCATGCTTGTCCCCATTACCTGGCTCAACAGACATGCCTTTGAGGTAGCAACAGCCTTCAGAAGGGAGGAAAATTCTCCCCCTGTGGAAATCCCCTTTGGTACAAAAATAAGCACTGGGTTGGTTATTTTCCTATTTCTTATTTTTTTTTTTAATGTGAGCTGGGTGACTTGGGTGCTAGCTGTCTGCAGGGCAAAGAAACCTGGTGATGCCAGATCATTAACGCAGCAGAAACCACCAAGCAGATGCCCCACAAATACAATGGTCTCAAGTCCCCAAATTGTCGGGAATATTGTTTTATTTTGAAGTCTTCTATGAAAACACCCCCGCATAAGTTTCACTTGGCTTGAGAATATGTCCACCCACACAAAAGGGTTGGCAATTTGTTGTGCACCTCACCAGAGTGTATGAGCATGTGTGTGTGTGTGTGTATGTGTGTGCGTGCGCATATGAGCGCAAGCACAAGGGAGTGCATGCATACAGTCATATATTACCCTCGGCTCAGCAACTTAGCACCTCTCCCAGGTGGCTTCCTGAGAGCTATCATTTGCACATCAACCTCCTGCAAACTAGTTCCCCATCTCCAAGGGTTAAGACACTCAAATGCACTTCAAAAGGGTGTTGGGATTGTGAACACAGACACTGATGGTCAATCACCCCTCTCTCAACAACTATCTTCTTAGTGCAGAGCCAAATGCAATCATACTTCACAAGTCCTCCAGCTGGAGGAGAGGTTAGTGAAGCTTTTCTTTTTTCCACTTTCTTTTAAGAAAACAGTAGCGGGTATTTGCGGGGCTGTTTTGTCTCCTGGGTTGTTTTTGTTTGGGAGAAGTAAGAACTAGCTAAATTCCTCCTTGGAGGCAGGAAGCAAGATCAGGTGACCTCATATTCTTCCTTCCGTGCAAACTGTTGTTGAAAGCCCCCCTTTCATAAAACCTTGATATGATGGATCCCAACATAAACACAGATAATCTCAATAGCTACATAAATTTGATTGGTCTCTCATGGATACTTAACATGATAAAAACACAGAAGTCACTACTTATTCCCAGGCCACACTTCCAGCAACTTCCCCACTTTAGGCCACCATAAAGTAAACTGTAGATGAGGTCCTATGAGAAGTTAGTGTTAATGAGGCCCATGCACTAAAATCTACATGTTTTCTCCAAGAAGGCTATAGTAGGCAGAATTCTAAGATGTCCCATGAAATTAAAAGATGCTTGCTCCTTGGAAGGAAAGCAATGACAAACTTGGTGTATTAAAAGCAGAGACATCACTTTGCTGATAAAGGTCCATATAGTCAAAGCTATGGTTTTTTCCAGTGGTCATGGACAAATGTAAGAGTAGAACCATACAGAAGGCTGAATGCTGGAGATTTGATGCTTTTGAATTGTAGTGCTGGAGAATACCTGAGAGTCCCTTGGGCTGCAAGGAGATCAAATCAATCAATCCTAAAGGGAATGAACCCTGACTATTCACTGGAAGGTGTGGTTGAAGCTGAAGCACCAATACTTTGGCCATCTGATGCGGAGAGCTGATGCATTGGAAAAGACCCTGATCGTGGGAAAGACTGAAGACAAAAGGAGAAGGGCGTGACAGAGGATGAGGTGATTAGATATCATCATCAACTCAATGGACATGAATTTGAGCAAACTCCAGGAGACAGTGGAGGACAGAGGAACCTGGCTGCAATCCATTAGGTCACAAAGAGTTGGACATGACTTAGTGACTGAACAACAACAACATGACCTGCTATGTCCTTGTACAACCCTTCCTTTCTGAGTGTGGGTAGAATATGTGGCTTGCTTCTAACCAATAGAATATGGTGAAGGTGATGGAATGTCATTCCTATAATTAGGACTCATTCCATAAAACTCCCATCCCAGTGGACTGGGGAACAAGACTTCTCTGCTGGCCTTGAAGAAACAAAGAGCTACGTTGTGAACCACTACAGAGACGGCCATATGGTCAGGGAACCATGGCTGACTTCTGGGACATAAGGGTGGACTCCGGGCAAATGGTCAGTAAGAAGCTGGGGTCCTCAGGCATAGACCTGCCAGGAGATAAATTCTGCCAACAACATGAATGAACCACTTGGAAGCAGATTATTCTCCAATCAAGCTTTCAGATGAGAATGCAGCCCAGTCAACACTTTGACTGCAGCCCTGTGTGACTCTGAGCACAGGACCCAGCTAAGCCATGTCTGGACAGACAGCCCATGGAAACTGAGATAATAAATGTGTATGTTTCAAGGTGCTAAAATTGTGATAATCTGTATGCAGCACCTAAAACTAATACAAAGATCCTTAACTACCTATTAAGAGCTGAATAGGCTCTCATCCAATATCCAGTACAGAGGTTTATTAACTCTAATCCCATACATATTTCAGGTGTATATTTTTCTATAACACAGCTGGAAAGAAACATAATACGAGGAAGACATTGCCATCAGGAACAGACCCTATATGAAAGGTGCTATGGTCAGTCTTTACCACACAGTGTGTAATCAAAGAACATTTCATGGATGCAGTAAGAGAAAGGAGAGAAAAACAGAAACATAGACATAAAATTCAAAGTAATAAAGACTACAACGTATTGAAAATCTAGTGTTGGCCAGGCACCATGATAGGGACTTTATATGTTTCATCTTCACCAGAGATATAATCCAACTTACAACTTGTAACCCACTGTTTTTTTTTTTTTCCCTATCATAAGAACATTAGCATCATAGCCAAAACTTGTGTTTAAGAATGCACTCAGCATTGATAAGGTTTTGAATAAACTGACATTAGACCATACTGTCTATCGTGATGAGCAAATGTGATGGGTCAACATGTAAGGGGGACAAGTTCTGGACTACATGGATGCTTGATTGGACACAATAAATTCCCATGCCTCCCAACCAATCTGTATTTTGGCAAAGGCATGCTTTCTCTTCAAAATGCTTAGAACAGCATGGTAAGACATTGAATCATTAAAACCAAAAGACAGATTCACCTTTCTTAGCAGAAAATCTGTTGGCAAAATAAATTCAAAAGCATCACAGACTCTTACCAAAAAGTCAGCTTAATATCTGTGAAGAGAATACATTGCGACAAATGCTCAAGAATGAAACAGCACATAGTAGGGTCACTGAAGCAGAGGGACCAGGGCTAGGGTGATGCAGATGAGGCATTCACCTTGGATACAAAGTTTAAGGAGTTCCACAGACACAGAGAACAGTCTTATGGTCGTCAAGGGTGATGGGAGGGAGAGGGTTGGAACTGGGAATTTGGGGTTAGAAGAGGCAAGCTATCATATATAGAATGGATAAACAGCAAGGTTCTACTGTATAGCACAGGGAACTATATTCACTATGCTGTGATAAACCATGATGGAAAAGAATATGAAAAAAATGTGCATATGTATATGTATAACTGAATCACCTTGCTATACAGCAGAAATTACCACAACATTGTAAATCAACTATACTTCAATAAAATAAAGTTTCAAAAAATTGTTTGCCCCCCAAAAAAGTTAAGGGGTGCCAAAACACCCAACACCCAGGAAATGACAAGTAAATAATAAAATGTAAATAAACATATAATAAATGCATAAAAATATAAATAAAATACACATTTCCCTAAAAATGGAAAAAATGACTCATGAACAAAATATTCAAGTATTTCTAAAAGACAAGCCATTGTTGATGGCTCATTTTAAGACCCTGAATTAGTATACAATAGGTGTTTTCCCTTCCAATCAGCCCTAGACCTGTAAGGCCATCACGTCCCCCACTGAGCAGGTTCATGGGGGTCGACAATGACATTCAGAGACTGGACAATGCAGGCTTTACATGTAGTCATGCTTTTTATTGTAGAGCTTTTACTAACTTTCCCACTTAGCTCAGAATATAAGATCTTTTTTGGGGGGGGACAGGGAGCTATGCCATGTGGCTTGCAGGATCTCAGTTCCCTGATCAGGGAATGAACCCTCACCCTTAACAATGAGGGCACAGAGTCCTAACACTGAACTTCCAGAGAACTCCCTGGGCAGATCTCTTGAGAGAGACATAGAGAGGAGCACATTTTTCCTATCCCATCATGCCTCAATGTGATTCTGCTCCACACTATCAAAACCACCTTTCCTGGCCAGCAGTCAGCAGTCAAAGCCTTTCATCTTTATATACACTGAATGGCCAAACACAATGAACACAATTTCAAACTCAGTTTGAAAATTTGAAAATTCTGGATACAGCAAAGTTTGTCTATTCTTGCTAAAGGTGAATTACCAGGAAAGGAAAAGGAAATCTTTGGTACAAATGTCAATAGACTCCTATTTTAAGGAGTCTCTGCTAAACCAGATCTGATGGAAAAATTCCTCCAAAGGTTCCAAAGGTTTCATTTATGGATTCATCTTAAACATATACCAAACGATGCAGAGAGATCAACCACAGTCTCTGGAGCCAAACTGCTTGGATTCAAATCCTGACTCTACCACCTATGACGTGAGAATTGGACTATAAAGAAAGCTGAGTGCCAAAGAATTGATGCTTTTGAACTGTGGTGTTGGAGAAGGCTCTTGAGAGTCCCTTGGACTGCAAGGAGATCAACCAGTCCATCCTAAAGGAGATCAGTCCTGGGTGTTCATTGGAGGGACTGATGTTGAAGCTAAAACTCCAATACTTTGGCCACCTGATGTGAAGAGCTGACTCATTTGAAAAGACCCTGATGCTGGGAAAGATTGAGGGCAGGAGAAGAAGGGGACGACAGAGGATGAGATGGTTGGATGGCATCACCGACTCAATGGACATGGGTTTGGGTAGACTCTGGCAGTTGGTGATGGACAGTGAGGCCTGGTGTGCTGCGGCTCATGGGGTCACAGAGAGTCGGATGACTGAACAACTGAACTGAACTGAACTGAACCGCCTATGAGCTGTGTGACCTTGGGCAAGTTCCCTTCACCTCTCTGAGCTGAAAAATGGAGGACTATCATACCATTCATATTAACACTTCCACATCAACACTTTGTTTAAATTCAGACCATCTTTAAGAGTCTAGAAAACAGATTTCAATGGCATTATAACCCCCTTCCTCTCCTAAACATACTGGGCTTCTGTATATTGGGCATTCAGGGCTTCCCTGGTGGCTCAGACTGTAAAGGATCTGCCTTCAATGTGGGAGACCCGGATTCAATCTCTGGTTGGGGAGATCCCCTGGAGGAGGGTATGGCAACCCACTCCAGTATTCTTGCCTGGAGAACCCCATGGACAGAGGGGCCTGGCGGGCTACAGTCCATGGGATCGCAAAGAGTTGGACATAATTGAGCGATTAACACACACACACATATTGGGCACATACTAAGCACCAGCACTCTGCTAAGCATTGTGGATACATTTCTCACTTAATCCTCCCTATTACCTGTGAAAGAAAAAATATTCTCATTTTATGGATGAGGAAACAGTTGCCTGGGACTTCCCTGGTGGTCCAGTGACTCCACACTCCCAATGCAGGGGGCCCAGGTTTGATCCCTGGTCAGGGAACTAGATGCCACATGGCACAACTGGGATTGAAGATCCCATGTGTCACAACCGAGACCCAATGCAGCCAAATAAAGAGGATAATTGCTTACAGATGTTTAACAATTTGGCCAAGGTTACAGAGCTGGTAGGGGCTTCTTAGATGGCTCAGTGGTAAATAACCCACCAGTCAATGCAAGAAACATGGATTTGACCCCTGGATGGGAAAGATCCCCTGGAAGAGGGAATGGCAACCAATTCCAGTATTCTTGCTGGAGAATCTCATGGACAGAGGAGCCAGGCAGGCTACAGTCCACAGGGTTGCAGAGAGTCCAACAGAACTAAAGTGACTTAGCATGCACGCACACACAAAGCTGGTAAATGGCAGATCCTGAACTCACACCCAGCTGTGTTTAACCTCAAATGTGACACTTTTAGTCCCTGGGCCAGTTTCCAAAACTTGTCACCTGTATACCACTTTACTAACCTTTGCCATGGTCACTGCCATGTCTTTAAAATCAACAATTGTTATTTCTTTAAAATTTGTCTTCAAGTTAGTGGAAAACTAATATCACTACTAATTCTGGCCTTGTGCTACATTATAATGTCTGGGAGGCCATAATTTTAATATGCTAATACTGTGTTTTTAATACAAATAAAACGAAACATGTAACTATTTAAAATGCAAAGTGTTTTGCCCATGTGCCACACCCTGGGCCTAAATCACTATGTACATGTATCATTACTGGTCAATTTGCCACAGTCTGGGATGCTTGAAACTCTGGAAGCAGCAAAAACAATGAAAGGAGGCAGGCACCCAGGGGAGGAAAGAGAAAAAGCTAACATAATGGGTAGGCTACACACTGCAGCTATGAAAAATTCAGCATCACTAAGAACATAGTTTCTGCAGCAGAAAGGCATTGCCCTGGGAGGTGGGCAACAGTTCTGCCTTATGCCTGGGGACTAGACACGGAGCCATAATAAGAGGAAAATAATAAATAAAATGGGCTTTCCTGATGGCTCAGCTGGTAAAGAATTCACCTGCAATGAGCAGGAAACACAGGAGATGGGGTTTCAATCCCTGGGTTGGAACGATCCCCTGGAGGAGGAAATGGCAACTCACTCCAGTATTCTTGCCTGAAAAATCCCATGGACAGAGGAGCCTGGCAGGCTGCAGTGCATGGGGTTGCAAGAGTCATAACCACAAAATGGGAATCGTATATCCTTATCCTTCTGAAGAGATTTGAACTAAATTATACAACCTTTCCCTTTTTCTCATCTGATTCCATGACTTAAAAATTATCCTATCTAGGATAATTGGGTGATCAGGATCATAGTTAATATTCATTCATTCATTCATTCCAAAAATATTTGTTGAGTATCTATTATATGCAAGGCCTGGTGCTGGGGATATGGGTGAAATATATTACAAAATCACTAGTCTTCACCAAACTTCTGCTCTACAGAGGTAGAAGCTTCTGATGTGCCAACAAGTCTTTCCTTGATTCCTTATGGCAGTGGTTCTCAAAGTTTAGGGTGCATCAAATTCCCTGGAGGACTTGTTAAAACGCAGATGCCTGGGTCCCACTCTCAAAGTTGCTGATTCAATAGGTCTTGGAATGGGATCTGATCCCTGGGTTGGGAAGATCACTGGAGGAGGGCATGGCAACCTGCTCCAGTATTCTTGCCTGGAGAATCCCATGGACAGAGGAGCCTGGTGGGCTACAGTCCATGGGGTCTCAGAGTCAGACATGACTGAGCAACTAAGCACGGCACAATATGTGTCAAGGTGACGTTAATTCATGCTGCTGGTTGGGGGTCTCACTTTGGCAACCACTGCCTTTCAGCAAGTCTATAAGAAAGGTACTTGTATTTTCTTTGTTGGACAGCTGGAGAAACTGAGGCTCAGAGAGGTTAAATGACTTGCTCAAAGTAACACAGTATGGGACAGTACCGAGATTCACACCCGGTTCTTTCTGACTACAGGATCTCTGAGATTTGCCACTGCAATAAACTGTCTTTGTTTGAGGGGCAGGAGGGTGGTCCTGCTGTGCTGATTCAGTGAAGGTTGAACAGGTGCACTTTCTTTCTTCCAGAGTGTATAAAACTCAAAGAAACGAGTCCTCCAGCCTATAAGTCTGGACCTTCCTGGTCTGGGAGCTCAAGATGACACTCGCCAGGCATCTCAGGTGAGACCTGGTCTCCAGGTGAAGGCACAACAGCTGCACCCCTCTCGCAACACCCTCGGCTAACTAATCTGCAGGGCTGGATTGACGTCAGCCACAGTGGAAACTGCTCTCCTGCCCTGACCTGTTTAGAGATTAAGAGAGCACAGAACAGAGAAGGGGAGGGGGAGGGGGAGACAGAGAGAGAAAGAGAGAGAGGCAGAGGGAGAGAGGAAGAATATCAGAAAAAGTGAATGGAAAAATCTGCAAGCAAACCAACCACCTGTAAGAGTACAAGGTCAAAGGAAGCTAACCTCACACCGTTGAGTCATAAAATGCAAATGAAGAGAAATTCATGTGCAAGGTTCCAGAAATATCTGGAGGGGGGAACTGGAGCCGCATCTTTGTTTTTCCCTTTTTCCTTTCTCTGAAGCTATATGATTCTGGCTTCCTAAGAATCCTTTCACTGCCCCTCTTTGTTGCTGCTGTTGTCCAGTCGCTCAGTTGTATCTGACTCTTTGTGACCCCATGGACTGCAGCACACCAGGCTTCCTTGTCCTTCACTATCTCCCAGAGTTTGCTCAAACTCATGCCCTTTGAGTTGATAAGCCCCTCCTGGGATCTGCCAACTTACAGAAAAAGTATTCAATATAATCACACTGCTTGTCTTTTAGAGAGAAAAGAATCAAGTGAAAGTTTCTAGTGAGGGCTGGAAGATATTGGAAGATGCGAGTTAGTTAAAAGTTAAAGTGATAATTAGTTATAAAGAAGAATGTAACGAGAAAAAGAAATATTTGGATGAGTATTTGCAGGATAGAGTGGTTAACAGTAATCAATTTACAAAGTGGCATCAATATCTTCTATTTGTATCTTGTGTTGAAATGAAAATCCATATATGGAAAAGCAAAACACAGACTATATTTAAATAGAACCTGTCATACATCCATTTATATACATTTCCAAATAAACATCCGGAAAAAAATTACTGGAAAACTCATTCACTGTGGCCCTGTTTATGCTTTCTTGCAAGACTAATTCTTTACTGAGTTTGGCTTTCTTCTGGATTATATTTTAAAATCTGCTGGCATGTTTACTGAGTGAGGCTGCCTTGAGAGGAGAAACAGTCTTCTGAAATATGAACAAATGTGGAAATGAACACCTACCTTCACCTTTAAGGGACTTCGTCAAGGCAAAATATTCCTAAGCAACCAGCCTTAGGAATAGAATGGTAAACAGAAGCACAATTCACGAAAGCTGCCCTTTCTACTATCTGAAGGATGTCTGTAGTTTAGCTCTTTAAATATATCTCTAGGACACACAAAAATCACAAAGATAATCCTGTCTTTGGGACCTAAATCCACAGAGGTCAAAAGTCAAAGAGAGGCGCGCTGTTACAACAGCCACTCTGAGGTTGAAGACGCTTCAATGTGCTGTGACTCTTACAAGAACGCCAAGTTGTTGGGACTTCCCTAGCAGTCCAGTGGTGAAGACGCCATGCTTCCAATGCAGGGCGTGCATTGGATTAATCCCTGGTGGGGGAACTAAGATCCCACATTCCTTGTGGTGTGGCCAAACGAATTTAAAAGTAAGATAAAATAAAAACAGCAAAAAAGAGAAAACAACCTGTTAAGAACGTGAAGTTATGTGCTATACAGCTAATAAATCACCATTCTAACACAATACGGGGAAAAATTATGTACTTTGCATAAGCTCCCCCACTTGAGGTTCAAAAGCAAGTTACAGAATTTCTTTTTACTATTAAGACAACGAGGTAGCTGGGCAATGAGATATCACTTTCAATTCCAGTATTTAATTCACTGCAACATATAACTCTAGAGAACACTGAAACCGAAAGTGAGCCTAAGGGCCTCTCATCAAATCCAACTCTAAGTGCGGAAAGACAGAGAGGGGTGATGTGAACATGCAAAGCCAAGAAGCAAGTTAATCCCAGCACCGAGACTCACACTTGGTTGTGCCTCCCAGGACCAAGATGTATGTCTAAGGATATGCACGAAACCATGTTCCATGGAACCCTCAGGGTTCCAATAACCCCAACTGCTTCAACCCAGTAGTTTGACTTTCATCTACTTTTTATATAGAAGTCTTTAAGATTTCACTTGGAAAAAAGGTTACTACCCCAGTTGTTGTCTCCTATAAAACAAATTCACTAGCTCCCTCCCTACCAGGTCTAAGTTATCTGACATTGTTTACTGAAAGGATGGTGATAAAGTGTGAGACAACACTTCTCCGCATTTTCACTTGTCCCTCCACTGCCCCCACTGCAGCTCCTATGTCTTTCAACTGGCTTTACCCTCCAGAACAATTGCCTAAGATACAGTTTACCAAAGTGTGGTATATGTACTCCTGTTAATATCAGGGGATATTTAGCTGGTGCCTGCACATGGCATTAAGTCACACAGAATCACGTGGTATGAAACGTATTTGCCTTCTCCAATTTGTTTTCAACTACATCAAGATTATACCAAAAGAGTCTCAACTTAGTGCTATTCTATCCTTAACAACTTCCTGCTGCTGCTGCTGCTCGGTTGCTTCAGTCGTGTCTGACTCTGTGCAACCCCATGGACTGAAGCCCACCAGGCTCCTCTGTCCATGGGATTTTCCAGGCAAGAGTACTGGAGTGGGGTGCCATCGCCTTCTCCAACAACTTCCTAGTGTTTGCTAATCTCCTTCTTCTAAGCATGTCTCTATTTCCTCATTTGTAATAACAATACTTGCCTCATAGGATGGTGTGAGGTTCAAAATAGATACGTGAAAAGCACCCAGCTCAGTTCCTGGCATAGAAAACAACCAATGTCAGCTCATGGGATCTTACTTTATGCCTGTTCCTGTATTAGGTTCAGGAAGGCAAGGTTCGCTGGTCCCCCTGCCCTCAAAGGGCATGCCCTCGACCCTGGCATTACTTTTCAGTCATCTGATACATGCTGTATCCAGACCCCCTCCTCCACTATGGTGGTACTTAAACACATCTCTATCTAAGGACTTATCATACTCTAAGTGCTCTTATGTACAAGTCCAGGTCCTCATAAGACAGCTCCTTGCGGGCAGGAACCACATCTCTTCCAGTTTCTTATATGACAAGTATTTGATATACCAGCATTGACTGGACAGATACTGCAATTCACCATGATTACAAATTCTCAATCACGACAGGCATAAGATAGCAAACATAAGCTGGATTTTTAAACATGCCAACATATTGCTTAGCAAGAAGCCAGGGCTTAGGCTTCTTAGGTTAAGAGGGCCACCTATCCTTAGCTTTGAATCCACAAAGAACCTTGGACCCAGACATCCAATACCATCTCAAAAAGCCAAAAATCCCACAACATTGTGAGGGTAAAATGTATTGATTTCCTAAATGAAAACATTTAAAACAAATCACCAACTTGCATAATCTGTTTGGGCCTCTCCTTATTTTTCTTCATTTCCAACATACCAGGAAACTAAACAGAAGGAACATCGCCTAGATCGCTCTCAACCTCTAGGAAGTGTTGAATAAACAAGAATCTTACATGTTCAGTGCCTTATATACTATATATGAAAATTAACTTCTCCCAAGAACAAATTAAGCGGCCAAGTTGACTGGGGAAAAGCTGTTTTGCTGGTATTTAGCTATTTGGATCTGTAACCCTGATTAATGCTTTATCTTAACTTCCTTGTTAAAATAAAAGTAGAGATTAATATTACTCAAATGATAGTAGATTATGTTCTTCGGGGAAAAACAAAAACTACACCTCTGACTTTAAGAACATTTGGAAGCATGGTTTTACTTACAGTAAAACCTTGCCAGAGATTTCTGTTATAATGAAACAGAAACTTATGGAAAACCGCAGATCTGTTTGTCCACAGGGATCTAAAGTCCAAGAGTTTTGAAATAACAGAAAAATGGTCAAATAAGAATATAAGATTTTGAAGCTGTTTTTAAAAGTGCAAAAAAAGAAAATAAGATTAAGCAAGAAGAACAAGATTTAAAGTATTAAATGCAGATCACCTCGATACTATAAAGTGGAAAAAATATAAAAAATGTTTTGGTGAATGCTTTTGGGTGGTACGATTATTGGACTGCTTTGTACTCTTTTAACACTTTTACATACTATCCAAATGTTCAACAAGAAGCCAGATTTTAAAATATAAAATACAGGGAACAGATTAAAAGGAGGAGTGATTTGCGCTTAACACTCCAGAGGATATAGAGTTTTCTCTGATCTTGGCCCCTTGAATGCTGTATTTCAGGAAGATGCAAGCAGGGACCTGTAAAGACAGTGAAATGCCAGCTAGGGAGGCTTACTTAGTTAAAAGAAAAAAAAAAATTCATTGGCAGTCAGTCCCCTCAGGGCAGACACTGTTTCCAGCAGTTCTGAAAACAGTTTGTTCCAAATTAACCTTTTGATGAGAATCTCCAGCAGGCCCAGAGGTGAGAGGCCCTATCCCAAGCAGGGGAGCCAGGAACAGTGAGCGGGGAAGTCTTCAGACCAGGAAACGAATGGCATATCTTCTCCCCACCCCAAGATGGTCTGAGAAGCAGAGTGCCCCATCCGCACGTGGCCCAAAAGGAGAAACATCCTGGGATTTGGACGATGAGGTTCTAGAACAGGACGCAGGGACCTGGTTTCTTTCGGCTGTGAGATGCTCATGTGTCAGTGAGCTGCGAGAGCTCTGAAAGTCACCCCCAGGGAAGCAGTAACCACCGCCCTGAGCCGTGGGGCAGTAACGACTGCCAGCCTTTCTGCACAACCCCTCCCCGTCCAGGCCTCTCTTTCTTTAAACCTGTCCATCCTACTGTAGTGCTGAGTTGTGTCCCCTCCAAAATTCACATTCCCCTGGAATCTTAGGATGTGACCTTATTTGGAAACAGAGTCCTTGAAGATGTAATTAAGGTAAAAATTGAGAGGAGATCATACTAAATTAGGGTGGGCCCTGAATCCAATGAGCGTGCCCTTATTAGAAACAGAAATAGGACACACAGAGAGACACAGGAAAGAAGGCCACGTGAAGACTGAGGAAGAGACTGGATGATGCAGCCACAAGCCAAGGGACACCTGGAGCCACCAGAAGCTGGAAGCGGCCAGGAAGGATCCTTCCCTGGAGCCTTCGGAAGGAGCATGGCCCTGCTGATGGCTTCATGTGGACTTCTGATCTCTGGAACTTTGAGAGAATACATTTCTATAGTAATTTTGTGGAATTTTGTTACAGCAGCCCCATGTAATGAAGACACCTACCACCCCAAGTCCTCCACCCTGGCCCCATGAACCCAGCTCTGACACATCACCCTCTCCCTGTGACTTCTCTGTTGCTCTCTTCATTCCAAATGGGGCATGTGGCCCCAGAATGGTTCTAAGGGGCTCCTGCCACTTATTGGCTGTGTGACACTGGATATATATTACATTAAATTCCTGGAGCATCAGATTTCTCATCTGAAAACTGGGAAGAATAATGTGTTAGGTGTATCCTGTTACTAGGATGATCAAAGAAGTAATCTATGCAAAGCATTTAGCACAGCAACTAACACTTATGAAATATCCAACTAATCTCTCCTATCTGGTGATGCTTTTACTCAGCTATTTATGCCCCTTTCATTGACAGTTTTTCCTAAGCTGATCTGCACAGCCTTGGATAAAAGTGGAGCTGAGAGAACAATGAATGATTCTAAGGTTTCTGGAACTGGGCAGGAAAATTAGCAGTTGCTAGATAATAAATTCCAAAAATGGTATCCCTTTACAGTTTGCAAACTGCTTCCACTTTGTGAGTTGTTTGAGCCTAACAGTAACTTTGCAAAGTAGAAGTTATTATCCCTGTTACATAGATGAAAAAGCAAAGCTCAGAGAGTTGAATTTTTATTATTGGGCATTGAGCCTTTATAAGATCCCTGATTTGTCCCATCTATGCCTGCCTCTGGGGCTTCCCTGGTGGCTCAAACTAAAGAATCTGCCTGCAATGCAGGAGACTTGGGTTCAATCCCTGGGTTAGGAAGATACTCTGGAATAGGGAATAGCTACCCACTCCAGTATTCCTGACTGGGAAATCCCATGGACAGAGGAGACTGGCGGGCTATAATCCATTGGGTCACAAAGAGTCAGACATGACTGAACGACTAACACAGACACACACACACATACACACATACACACACCCCTGCCTCTGTCTCGGTGTCTGGTAATAATAAGTGCTGGACAACACTTTAATGAAAACGACAAGTGAGGACTTCCCTGATGGTCCAGTGATTAAGAAACTGCCTGCCAATGCAGCAGACATGGGTCCAATCTCTGGCCCAGGCAGATTCCACATGCCGAGGGGCAACTAAGCCCATGCCCACAACTACTGAGCCTGTGCTCTAGAGCCTGCAAGCCACAACTACTGAAGCCTGTGAGCCTAGAGTCCGTGCTCCGCAACAGGAGAAGCCACCACAATGAAAAGCCCACTCGCTGCAACTAGAGAAAGCCTGTGTGCAGCAACAAAAACCCAGTGCAGCTATAAATAAATAAATTTTTTTCAAAAAAAGAAAATGATGAGTGATAAATTTTCACAAGCAACAGCTAAATACAGTGTGAATGTAGGGATCTGAAGGGGGTGGGGGGATTGTGAGTCAGCAGAGCATCTCACAGGGATGAGGTCAATAAAGGACACTCAGGTACCCAGGATTACAGTCACAGGGTGAAGGGCCACAACAGCAAGTGTCAGTGGGGGGTACAAGGTCACCCAGAGCCATTACTGTACCAGCATCAGTCTGTGCCTCCTATTTTCTACCCCAAAATCTAGATTCGAGATCTAACGAGCCCCCAGTGCACTTAGGAGAATGCTGGGGCAGAGAACTCTCAGCTGAGATGACCACACACTCAACCTTTTAATAGATACTCAGCTGCATACTCGTACATACCAGACAGCAGGCAAGCAATGGAGAGGAACACAGATATGGCCTCTGCCATCAGGCTGATCCCAGACTAAACCTGTCCCAGCAAATCCAGGGAAAACTGTCCTGTCTGTGTATTTTCTGTGGACCCTGACAAGTTTAGAAGCTTTGGCTTGAGATATACCCTAAAAATCTCCCCCTTCTTTCAAGACCTGATTCAAATAGCTCCTCCACCTCAGAGCTTCTTTAAGCCTTGAGGAAGATTTAAAATCTCTCTGTACACTCTCTGCCTGCACACCCAGAACACCCTCCTACCCTCTCCCCCACACACAGAGTTACCAAAACCTTCTCTACCATTAAGCAAACTTAGAGGAAATGGCCAATTTATCATTTTTGCCAACTGCAAGATTAGCAAAATAATTCCACTTCCGTTTCTTCCTTTTTTCCCCAATTCAACGACTCTGACATTGTCCACACTGGTGATCCTCAAACTAGGATACATAAAACCTTGAGGCTCCTCAGATGAATTCTTTGGGGTGGGGGTGGGGGGGGCGGGTCTGTAGATTTCACATGAGAATTTAATTTTGAGTTTTCACTTCAAAGCTAATTTTTTTTTAATGGCACAAGATATATATATATATATATATATACCTGCTGGATGCCCACCTTGGAAACCAGTCCTGCCCGGCAATTTCAGTGCTTGTAATTTATGAGCCTTTTGATGCCGAGCTGTTCTGCTTCAATTATCACAGGTTAATGAGCATCGGACTGAAGTGGACTTAATACAGAGATAACAGGCTCCCCGTGAAGGCCAAATCCTATCGTTCTTCCTTCCTCATGGGACAGGAGCACTCGGTCACCAAGGCACACACCTGAGCCTCACCAAAGACAAAGCAGCCGTATAGGAGTAAGTGGAGCCCCATAAGGCTCCCAGGAAACATCTGGCTTTCAGTAAAGTAGTGCTTGCCCCACTGATGGGATCCACTGGAATATACTGGGTTTGTGAAACAGTCTGTGTTTAAATTTTGCAAATGTGTGTTATTTTAATCACTGTTTAACATCTATAAGCATAAGGCATTTACATCTAAGTTTGTGCAAGGGCGGTGCAGCGGTAGGGTAGGGGATGGGAGGGTTGGGGGGAATCTCCATATGGGCACTACTGATATTTGGAGCCAGATAATCCTTTATTGTTGGGGCCATCTTGTGCATTGCAGGATGTTAATCAGGGTCCTCTCCATATGAGAGGCTAGTGGTACGTCATCCTCCCCAAAATCATGACTACCAAAACTGTCTCCAGATTTCTCCAAAGAACCTCTGGGAGGGGGCAAAACCACCCCAGGTTAAGAACTTAGCTTATGTCAGTAGAGATTTAATTAAATTTTACTTAAAATAGTTAAATCTATATAACATTTCTGAAAGTCTTTTTTCCTTTATAAAAAGAATATTCTGGGAGCTTGAGAAACTTCAACTGACAGAGTATCATACCAATGGATGGATATATCTGTAGATATATTGGAATGTAATCAATACTCTGAATTCTTACTGTATCTGGCCTCTTTTTGTTCTGTTCTCTGCCCAGCACCAGAGGATGAAAATGGGCAACACATAGGTCAGATCCAGCCCATAAAAGTGTCCTTTTAATTGTGCATTAGTTGCCAAACTTGGAAAGTTAGGGGAAATCATGAAAAATCTGAATGTCTGACTTCTCCTGAAAAACAAACAGAAGGTCCAGCAATTCTAAGCCCACATTTGTGCATGGAAACCCCAGCTGCAACACTGTACCGGTGTCTCCACTTTCCAGCCTGCTCTGTCTCCTCCCTGCCCCCCTCTGCTTATTATCTTTCATCCAGTCAGCAGCAGCTCCACCAGGGATGGCTTTCTGATTCAAAGAGGAGGCTG
This sequence comes from Bubalus kerabau, assembly GCF_029407905.1. Taxonomy (NCBI): domain Eukaryota; kingdom Metazoa; phylum Chordata; class Mammalia; order Artiodactyla; family Bovidae; genus Bubalus; species Bubalus kerabau. The sequence continues at coordinate 61,389,805 of NC_073639.1, read as the reverse complement.
ACCTGAAATGCCCTGAGCTAGCAAGCAGCTTCAACCGTATGTTTATTTCAGGGGACACTACCCCATTCATTATGATGGCCTCTTTGGCACCTCTAAGCACTGGAGTTTGCAAACCTAAGCCCTACATGATGCCTTGCACAGCATCCTAGAACACAACTCTGATCATGCCACTTTCCTGCTCATGAAATTTCACTGTCTCTCACTGCCCACCAAACTAAGTATTCAAAGCTCTTGATGATATGGCCCCAGTCTCAATAGTCAACTTCTGCGTGCTCCACCACAAACTCCAAACGTCCTTGCCCTGTCCCCTACTTGCTATTGTTTAGTCGCTGAGTTGTGTCCAATTCTTTGCAACCCCATGGAGCCCCATCAGGCTCCCCTGTCCATGGCATTTCCCAGGCAAGAATACTGGAGTGGGTTGCCATTTCCTTCTAAAGGGGATCTTCCCAACCTAGGGATCAGAGTGCATTGGCAAGCTAATTCTTGACTGCTCAACCACCAGGAAAGCCCTGTCAGCTACTTAATTACCCTATCACTTACCCACTATTGTCTCCTAGCCACCTTTCAATATCCATTTCATATACTGTCTCTGATAAACCTTATATGGTCTATCAGACCAGGCATAATTTTGACCCTGCTTTCAATAACTCCTGTGTTGTACATATAGTTTGTTGGTGAAGAAGTCCCAGAGCCCCAAGGAACAAGTAGGAGCATCCTCAGCTTTAAACACAGTGTGGCAGAAGGTACATCCTCCAGTAGGCATGTACTCGGCTATTTGTTGCAATAATGGTTGTAATAACAAAATAGTCAAAAGTATCCTAGATGACTTTTACTAGTAAAATGTCAAACCACCAAACATCCATTTTATGGCTTTCCTTAGTGCTACTCACTAATTCCACATTCATTTGTCACAAAAGACTAGTGCTAAGTCGTTTCAGCCATGTCCAACTCTTTGTGACACATGGATACCAGCACGCCAGGCTCCTCGGTCTATGGGATTCTCCAGGCAAGAATACTGGAGTGGGTAGCCATTCCATTCTCCAGAGGATCTTCCTGACCCAGGGATCGAACCCGCGTCACTTTCATCTCCTGCATTGTCAGGCGGGTTCTTTACCCCTAGCACCACGTGGGAAGCCTCACAAAAGACTACACCCCCTCACATCCTTTAAAGTAAGGCATGACCATGTGACCTGCTCTGACCAAGGAAACACAAGCAGAAGTGACATGTCATATCCAAATGGAAGCCGTCAAGGGCCAGTGTGGTCACCTCTACATCCCCTTTATCTGCCTTATCTGCCTCTGTGATTGTAAAGTTGAAGCCTTCATCAGCCTACGCCCCTGAGTGGCTCTGATTAGCAAAGATCCCTGCTGGCCTGTGCTGAGCACGTAGCATGAAATAAGGATAAACTGTTGTTGTGTTAAACTACTGAAATTTGAAGGTTATTTGTCACTGCAGCATTTCTTAACCCATGCTGACTGGTATATATTCTATAGAATACAATGCATCACTCTAAAAGATGAGACTAAACCATACAAAATACACATCTAACAACAAAGCTCTAAAATACAAGAACTAAAAACTCACAGAACTGAAGGGAGAAAAAAACAATCTAATAATAACAGTTGGAGACTTTAATATTCCACTCTCAACAAATGATAGACATAGACAAAATCAGCAAAAATGGGGAAGGCCAGAAAAAGTAAGAACTGATTCACATTAAGTGGAAAAAAATACAGAATAATGTATAAAGGTATAAATATATATTTATATACAAACAAAACAATGATATGTATTTCCTACAAGAGCATATATGTATATGTAAACACACAGAAAACAGTCTACATAGCAAGCCAATCATACTAGTTAGCTCTGGGGAGCAGGAAACAAACCATAGAATTGGAGGGGTGTTTAAGGGCATTTTAATGCTATCTGTGATACTCTAATTTTTTACCAAGATAATGAGTCATACATTATATGAATAATTTTTTACCAATATAAATGAAAGAAAAGTAAGATAGGTCTGATGATGGTGGATTTGACCTGGAATAAAAGAAGGTTAAGAAACAATTGCCTGGATTAAAATAAGACAGATGAATAATAGTAATACCTTGATGCCATTTATTGAGCACTTTCTATATGCCAGGCACTAAACCAGCTACTTTGTATGCATTAACTTAAAACCTCACAAGAGTCCCATGGGAGAGGTACAGTTATGGTCTCTCAGTTTTAAATACAGACACAACGAGTTGAGAAGGTAAATGGCTACTCTTAGTGACCCCATGGACTATAGCCCACCAGGCTCCTCTGTCCATGGGATTTTCCAGGCAAGAATACTGAAAAGGGTTGCCATTCTCTTCTTCAGGCGATCTTCCTGACCCAGGGATTGAACCTGGGTCTCCTGCACTGCAGGCAGACTCTTTACTATCCAAGCTACCAGAGAAACCCTTCCTAAGATTATATTCTGAAATGCAGTCTCCTACCATCTATAAGGAAACACAGGGCTCACGTGGAGATGGCAGGGTGACGACCCACACTGCAGCACAAGGTAGAGCGGAGGAAGAATTCAAGCACAAACCAGCAGGGTTTCTGAACCCGGAGACCACCTGGCTTCAAAATGGGTTTGCAGTCCACAGATGGTGAACTCCCAAGAGGAAAAATACAAGCCTAGAGAAAACTGTGGACCCACTGTGGATGGAAGCACAAAACCCTCCTCCTGCTAAATTATGGCTTTTTAGGTACTGTTCTTACCCCCACACTGGTTCTTGATTTACTTCTGAGAGGCAGTCAGAGTGCAGTGGTCCAGCCCAGGGACCCTGGCGCCCAGGCATGAGGCCTGGCTGCTATTCACTCACTCTGTGACTCTGACTTATTATTTAACCACTCTTGACTTCAGTTTCCTCATCTGCCGAATGATAACAATAATGAAACCTACCTCAAATGGTTGTTATAATGACTATAAGAGCCAGTATATGTAAAATCCTCAGAATAGCATGGGGCACATTAAATACTACATTAAGTGCTAGCTGCTACTATTATTAATTCCATAAAAGCCTACTGGGGTGTCTAGCATATGATACCAGTTCAATACACATTAAGAAAGTTGAATAAGACTGTCTTTGAGGCCACACAGTGAAACCTTATCACAAAGAGGCTTTTAGAGACTTTTCTAACTGAGGTGGTCAACACACAGGCTTTGGAATCAGGCTGACTTAGACTCTGCTACTAACAGGCTGTGTGACTTTGGGTAGATTGCTTCACCTCTCTGAGCTTCAACTTCCTCATCTGTAAGATGGATATTGAGACTATTCCCTCAGAACTGCTGGGGGAATTAAATGCAATCAATATATAGCTCTTAGCACGATGTCTAGTACATAATAAATATTAAAATAACAGTAACCACTATCAGCAACTAAGTCACTGCATTGGGTGCACTTAATCCTACTCCCTTTCCATTACAAATGATGTTATAAGGGCAACCAAAGAAGATGTGTAGCTAGTAAAGGGGTTTGAACCTTTCAAAATAACAGGAAGTGATCAGTAAATAGTAGTTGCTCTTCCTAACAAATTCACAGGCAAATCCCTAAAGAGGTTACCAAATATGTTTGTGTGACAGCTATTTATGGAGGCTGCATGCTTTTATTTGTCTAGAATTTGATGCACTGTACGTACACAAAATATGATGAAGATTGTAATAGAAGCAGTCCCCAGACAGAAGCCAGGACTCCTTCCCAAGCTCTCTGGAAGCCTAACTGCTCTGCAGGCAGGATGACATGGTATATTTAGGCTTCTAATCACACCCAGAAATGTTCCCACCTATCTGAAGACAGGGCAAACCCAGCGAGTCTCAAATTAGAAACATCCAACAAAATCTCATCAACTAATCTAATGCAAATGTTTTAACCTCTTCTCAGAGAAATTCTGTGAGAAATTCTGCCTAACAGTTTTTAAAAAATTCATGGCTGAAGATCACCTACCAGTACGTATCAATCAACTTGGGGTAAAGGAAAGCACATTTTGCACATATTAGTAGAGATTCCTATTTAAATAAAACCTGGGTAAATCGTATGGTAGGGTGACCAACATTCACAAATGAAGCACTTGAGAAATTTTACATGAATCTGACTTCATGTAAGATATTTCTGAAGACCTGGAACCAACAGAGTTGATAGATTCGATGATTAATATGCTAGGCCAGTGCCTTATTGACAAATAACTACTATTTCAGAAGAATGGAAACATGTCTAAACCAAATTAAACACCAATATTTAGAGCTATATGACCCAAAGTAGAAAATACCCATTCTCATTTGGGAATTCATTCATCCATCATTATTAAGCTTCTACCACATCCAAGACACATACACATACAAGCTCTCCCCTCCTGGAGCTTACAACAGTGGAGAATGAAGGAGAAAGAAGATAAAGATAGGCAAATAAAACACAATCCATCCTCATTATTCACAGATTTCCTGTTGCAAATCTGCCTACTTGCTAAAATGCATTTGTAACCCAAAATCTTTACTCATGGTATTTGGGGACATACGCAAAGCAGGAAACTATTCCACTGCCCACTGTATGTTGTCAGTTGAGGCTGAACGGAGTGGCACTCTGGCTTCTTGTTTCAGCTCTGGTTCTATAAACAAGTGTCCTTTTCAGGGTTATTTAGAGCCACTTTTTGTGTCTTTTTCTTTTTTAAAGACTGCACTTTTTCAAATGACACTCAAGCATAGTGCTGAAAAGCTGTTTAGAGTTCCTAAGAAAGAAAACTGGGAAATGTGACTTATGGAGAAAACACCTGTGTTAGATAAGGTTCATTCAGGTGTGAGCTATAGTAGTGTTGGTCATGATACAAAATAAGATATCTTTAAATGGTAACACACATAAAGCAAGGTTATGTTCTGATCAGTTGTCAAAACTATGACCAGAGGCTTGTGGGAACCTAACCTTCTATCTTCCCTGGGGCAGTGGTTCAGTATTTGTGAACTCAGTGATGACTTTATAGAACATAACTGCCATGAATAACAAGAATCGACTCAATCAAATCTATAAACACAACAAAGCCAGCAACTTAGCTGAAATAGAACTAAACAGGGGAACTTAACTTCAGAATATTAGGGTATATAGTGTATAGAGTATTCTACCTTTTATGTAGAACAGGGGTAATATTAATTAATATATTTGTCATATATGTATATATTTGCATATATATAATAAATATTTGCTTTTAATAATGGAGCTTAAAAGAAATAAAACTTAAAACAAATGAATCTGTGTATCAAGTTAGTGACATAATTATACAGAGGAAAAATTCATGTGATTTTAAAACACAATGTTTCAACTGTTTTTGTTGAGTAAGACATCACAATGACAAAAAAGAAACTCAAAATATATTAATTATATTCAGTATTCTTATTTAATAGTAGCAGTATAAATATCATTATTTTGAAATACATATTAGTATTAAGATCAACATAGAAACCAAGATTCTTAGTTTAAGAGAAATGAAGTACAAATATAAAATCAAAAGTTAAGTAAAATTATATAATCTTAGATTTAAATTATAAATTCATTTTCCTCTCTCTGAAAAATTTATATCTTCTAAGTCTGTCTACAAAAATGACAATAAGTAGCAATGAGCACCCCCAGTGCCCAACTAGGTTTTTAAATTCCATTTTCTCTCAAAGGAAGCAGGACTTCTTTAAGAATGGAACAAAATAATATATTGGGCAAAACTTGTGCCAGAAGGCATGGAAGCCATTCAAGACAACCGAGACCATGTCTGAAGAACTTGGGAGGCAACTTAAAGGGGCTTTGACTGGTCAAAGATGGAGCATTTTGAGCTTCAAAAAAGAGTCATGGCTGTTGTGGATTGTAACACATCAAGTACATTTTTAAAATCCATGACTTCAGAATAATATTAAGGGACTTCCTTGGTGTTCCAGTGGTTAAGATTCCATACTCCCAAAGCAGGAGGTGTGGGTTTGATGCCTGGTTGGGGAACTAAGATCCTGCTTGCTGCAAAGCACAGCCAAAGAATACATATTCTTTTAAAATCACTGGCCATTTTTTCCTCCCTACATTTGAAAAATTGGTTAAGTAAAGGGAAATGATCAACATTTCTCCTGCCTTTCCATTTAAACTTGATTTCAAAGTAACCATAGAGGAGATAAGTAAAGGTTATTGGTTCCAAATAGGAAAAGGAGTACGTCTAGGTTGTGTACTGTCACCCTGCTTATTTAACTTATATGCAGGGTACATCATGAGAAACGCTGGGCTGGAAGAAGCACAAGCTGGAATCAAGATTGCTGGGAGAAATATCAATAACCTCACATACGCAGATGACACCACCCTTATGGCAGAAAGTGAAGAGAAACTAAAAAGCCTCTTGATGAAAGTGAAAGAGGAGAGTGAAAAAGTTGGCTTAAAGCTCAACATTCAGAAAACGAAGATCATGGCATCTGGTCCCATCACTTCATGGGACATAGATGGGGAAACAGAGGAGACAGTGTCAGACTTTATTTTTGGGGGCTCCAAAATCACTGCAGATGGTGACTGCAGCCATGAAATTAAAAGATGCTTACTCCCTGGAAGAAAAGTTATGACCAATCTAGATAGCATATTAAAAAGCAGAGACATTACTTTGCCAACAAAGGTCCATCTAGTCAAGGCTATGGTTTTTCCAGTGGTCATGTATGGATGTGAGAGTTGGACTGTGAAGAAAGCTGAGCACTGAAGAATTGATGCTTTTGAACTGAGGTGTTGGAGAAGACTCTTGAGAGTCCCTTGGACTGTGAGGAGATCCAACCAGTCCATTCTGAAGGAGATCAGCCCTGGGTGTTCTTTGGAAGGAATGATGCTGAAGCTGAAACTCCAGTACTTTGGCCACCTCATGCGAAGAGTTGACTTATTGGAAAAGACTCTGATGCTGGGAAGGATTGGGGGCAGGAGGAGAAGGGGACGACAGAGGATGAGATGGATGGATGGCATCACTGACTCGATGGACGTGAGTTTGAGTGAACTCCGGGAGTTGGTGATGGACAGGGACGCCTGGCATGCTGCAATTCATGGGGTCACAAAGAGTCAGACATGACTGAGCAACTGAACTGAACTGAAAGATTATTTATAAAATATTTCTAGCTTAAAATGCAGAAGGAATGACCAAATTAGAAAAGTATGATACTGCAACCCCCTAAGGGAATCAAGGATCTAGATGTGGTTATCAATGGATGCCAATCATTAGGTGAAAGACTGTTGGAACACATAATGGGTACATCAGGTAGCACTGGCAGCACATGATCCCATGTGATCAATGTTTACATCACTAAAAAGGTGATATTCAGATGTTATGTGTTTTGTTTTATTATTATGTGTTTTGTTCAGATGTTATGTGATCATTACAAAATGCTCAGCATCACCTATGATGTATTCTTGCAAAAGAAAAAGTAAACCTGAACTTAATCAAACATCTCTAGACTTAGCTATCATTTGACAGGAAACATGGACTTCCTTAATAGCTCACTTGGTAAAGAATCTGCCTGTAATGTGGGAGACCTGGCTTCGATCCCTGGGTTGGGAAAGTCCCCTGGAGAAGGGAAAGGCTACCCACTCCACTATTCTGGCCTGGAGAATTCCATGGACTGTATAGTCCATGGGGTCGCAAAGAGTCAGACACGACACGATTGATCGACTTTCACTTTCACTTTGATAGGAAACATGTGGACAGAGGGACAAGTTAAACCATACTCCAAGGAAGCATGCAAACTTTACAGGACAAATGAATCAGTTTTATCAACAAATAAGTAACATGGGGCAAAAGGACCAGGAACTATCAAGATTAAGAACTTAAGAGACACATAAACCAAATGCAATATAAGATCCTTATATGGATCTTGATTTAAACAAATCAACTACAAAAAGACATTTTAAAAACACATGGAGAACTCTGAACATGAACTGTGTACTAAATTATATTAAGAAATTAGTTTTTATAATAGAAGCTGTGGTTAACAGCTTTGTGGTTATATTATATTAAAAGGTTTATTAACCTGATTGAGACACATGCTGAAGTACAGATAGAAGTTTACAACATTTGAGATTTGCTTCAAAACACTGCGAACACACACACATATACACTCACACACACACACACACACACACACACACATGAATCAAGACTAGCAAAATGCTGATTACTGCTCAATCTGTTAATTTTTTCCATTAAAAAAGACTTTAAATAGTCTCCTGTTTACCTTACTCTTTATAGGAAAAGATAGTTAATGCTGACAATTTTTAACACGTGGTGATATTTTACATGATAGTAACTGTATAATAATGACAACTTTTCTTATTGCAAAACTCAGGCTTAAATAAAGAAAGTAGGGAAAACCACTTAACCATTCAGGTATGACCTAAATCAAATCCCTTATGATTATACAGTGGAGGTGATGAATAGATTCAAGGTATTAGATCTGGTGGACCGAGTGCCTAAAGATCCATGGACAGAGGTCCATAACATTGTACAGGAAGCGGTGACCAAAATCTTCCCAAAGGGGGAAAAAAAATGCAAGGCAAAGTGGTTGTCTGAGGAGGCCTTACAAATAGTTGAGAAAAGGAGAGAAGTGGAAGGCAAAGAAGAAAGGGAAAGATATACCCAAATGAATGCAGAGTTCCAGAGAACAGCAAGAAGATACAAGAACACCTTCTTTAGTGAACAATGCAAAGAAATAGAGGAAAACAACAGAATGGGAAAGGCTAGAGATCTCTTTAAGAAAATTGGAGATTTTCTTAGGAGATTTTCTTAGGAATGTTTCAAGGGAACATTTCACGAAAGAATGGGCACAATTAAGGACAGAAACAACAAGGACTTAACACAAACAGAAGAGATTGAGAAGAGGTGGCAAGAATACACAGAAGAACTGTACAAAAAAAGGTCTTAATGACCAGATAACCACAATGGTTTGGTCACTGATTTAGAGCCAGACATCCTGGAGTGTGAAGTCAAGTGAGCCTTAGAAAGCATTATTGTGAACAAACCTAGTGGAGGTGAATATACCAGCAAATCTGGAAAACTCAGCAGTGGCCATAGGATTGGAAAAGGTCAGTTTTCATTCCAACCAAAAGAAGGGCAATGCCAAAGAATGTTCAAACTACTGTACCATTACACTCACTTCACATGCTAGTAAGGTAATGTTCAAAATCCTTCAAGCGAGGCTTCAGCAGCATGTGAACCAAGAACTTCTAGATGTACAAGTTTGATTTAGAAAAGGCAGACTGTCAACATCCACTGGATCATAGAGAAAGCAAGGGAATTCCAGAAAAATATCTACTTCTGCTTCACTGACTATGCTAAAGCCTTTGACTGTGTGGATCACAACCAACTGTGGAAAATTCTTAAAGAGATGGGAATACCAGACCACCTTACCTGCCTCTTGAGAAATCAGCATCCAGGTTAGAGAAGCAACAGTTAGAACTGGACATGGAACAATGGACTGGTTCAAAACTGGGAAAGGGGTACATGAAGGCTGTATATTGTCACCCTGCTTATTTAACTTATATGCAGAGTACATCATGCAAAATGCCAGGCTGGATGAATCACAAGCTGGAATCCAGATTGCCAGAAGAAATATCAATAACCTCAGATATGAAGATGATACCACTTTAATGGGAAAAAGTGGAGAGGAATTAAAGAGCTTCTTGATGAGGGTGAAAGAGGAGAGTGAAAAACATGGCTTAAAACTCAACATTCAAAAAATTAAGATCACGGCATCTAGTCCCATCACCCTATGGCAAATAAATGGGGGAAAAGTGGAAATAGTGACAGATTTTATTTTCTTGGGTTCCAAAATCACTGCAGATGGTGACTGCAGCCATGAAATTAAAAGACACTTGCTCCGTGGAAGAAATGCTATGACAAACCTAGACAGTATATTAAAAAGCAGAGACATCCTTTTGTGACAAAGGTACCTGTAGTCAAAGCTATAGTTTTTCCAGTAGTCAGGTACAGATGTGAGAGTTTAACTAGAAAGAAGGCTGAGCACTGAAGAACTGATGGTTTTGAATTGTGGTGCTGGACAAGACTCTTGAGAGTCCCTTGGACAGCAAGGAGATCAAACCAGTCAATCCTAAAGGAAATCAACCCTGAAAATTCATTGGAAGGACTGATGCTGAAGCTGAAGCACCAACACTTCGGCCACTTGATGCAAAGAGCCGACTCACTGGAAAAGACTCTGATGCTGGGAAAGACTGAGGGCAGGAGAAGAAGGAGGCAACAGGACAAGATGGTTGGATGGCATCATCGATTCAATGGATGTAAGTTTGAGCAACCTCTGGGAGATAGTGAAGGACAAGGAAGTCTGGCGTGCTGCAGTCCAAGGGGTTACAAAGAACTGGACATGACTCAGTGACTGAACAACAATAATGACAATAGCAGTGGCTATTAATATTATTACTTCCTGCATGCCTGATATAAGGCATTTTACATGCATTATCTCATTAAATTCTAACCCTGAGAGGTAGGTTTTGTTACTCTGTATTTTACAGATGATAAAACTGACAGAGTTGTTCAAAGACACACAGCTAATAAACAGCAAATTCAAGATTTGAACCCAGGGCTGATTCTACACTGTGTGCTTATCTGACATGGAATGCTGCTCAAGGCAGCCTTTTCAGATAAATGAAGTAATGGCTGCCCGTCTATCTTTCTCGTGTAGATCTGGAAGTAAACAACAGAGAAAAGAGAAGAAAAGTCAGCTCTCTCCCCATCCTCGCCTTGGTTTCCTTCTTAGGAAACCAAGCAAAGCTTCACTAGCTCATCTTGTTTTCTGCTACAAAAACAAAGTCCTGATAACTTGTTGACAAGGATGCTATGAGCACCGAACATCATGTGCAAAGCACCCCAAGGATGACAAACACTCCATAATTCCTAATTAGCATCTCTCAGTTAGGAATCTGGAAGCTGCTGCTTTGGAGGTGAATTATAAATTTGATTTGCATATGTCAGGGCTGCTTTAAACAGAGGAAACGAGTTGATCTCTCCTGGGAGGGAATCCACTGGTACTATTTCCAAGAGCTCTTTCTGGCACCAAGGGAGGTCCCCTGAACACCCCTTCTCCTGTATGCATTCATTCCTACCCAGAGGAGAAAATTCACTCAGTAGCCACTGGTGGGGAAAGCCACAGATAGCCCAATCAGCTTCACCACCTACTCTCTTCCTGCAATAGAGAGGCATAATTATGGTCTGAGGGTGCCCTGTGCAGATCACCTTTGGGTGCACATCCTGGGAGGCAGCATGGCGTGGTTTGTAGGACAGCAGGTCCTGAAGCTCCCAAATCCTGCTTCCATCAACAACTAGCTGTGCGTCCTTTGGAAAGTTATTTAATCTCTCAGTTTTTTCATGTGTTGAGTATGAGGGCACCTACCTCCCAGGGTTGCTGTGTGGATGAAAACAGAATAATATATGGAAAGGGCTTTGCCCAGCACTGTCAGCATCCAATAAAAACACTGATCACTTATGGATAATGATTTTATTATCATTATAAAGGACTTAGCCTTTCCTGGACACCAGTCAAACACTGGTATGCTGAAAACAAGCTAGTCAGGACATACCAGCAAAAAATTAGTACCTAGAAAAATCCTTCTTCCCTTTCTTTTCCTCCTTATGTTTATACTGTAGTAAAATATATATAACAAAATATACCATTTTAACATATCCGTATTTTTGTGCGACCATCACCATCATCCATCTCATTAATCTCTTCATCTTCCTAAGCCGAAACTCCATGCCCATTAAACAATAAATCCCCATTTCCCTCTCTCCCAGCCCCAGACAACCACAATTCTACTTTCTGCTTGTATGAATTTCACCATGCCAGGTAGCACATGAAAGTAGAAAAAGACAGTGCTGATTCTTCCGTGTTTGGTTTATTTCACTTAGCATAATGTTTTCAAGGGTCATCCATGTTTTAGCATGTGTCAGTACTTTATTCCTTTTCATGGCTAAATAATATTCAATTGTATGGATGGACCACGTTTTGTTTATTCGTTCATTAATTGATGGACGATTGGGTTGTTTCCACCCTCTTGGGTATTGTGAACAATCCCTCTATGAATATTCATGTAGAAATACCTATTTGAGTCCCTGCTGTCAGTCCTGATGGATATATATCCAGAAGTGGAATTGCTAGATCATATAGTATTTCTGTGTTTCATTTTTTAAGGTGCCTCCTTATTTTTAATGGTAAATAATGCTTCTTAAATACTTACAAACCAGGCATTTGAATTACTTTTTCCCATTTAACTCTCACAGCAATTCCCATAGGTGGGTATTTTGACTTTACAGATGGAAAAATGGAACTTAAGACTAGACAGGTAATAAGTGCAAGACACTGAACTTAGCAAGGGCAGATGCTGGGATTTCAACTCAGAGCTGGAAGGCCCCAAAGCCCAATATTTACCACCGGGCCATACTGTCATCCCTTAGAAAGAAAGAACAATACTTGTGTTTCTCTTTATTATGCATGTGGCCCCTGGAAACAACAGAAGCGACCAAACTTCCCTGGCAGTCCAGTGGTAATGACTCTGCCTTCCAATGCAGGGGGCACAGGTTCAATCCCTAGTCAGAGAACTAAGATTCCACATGCCACAAGGTGCAGCAGCCAAAACACTTTTTTAAAATCCAGAAACCTAGCACTACCACCCAGCAGCTGGGTGACTTGAGACGAGTTCCTTCACATCTCTGCATCTCAATTTCTTCATGTGTAAATGGAGTTAATGCTCCTAGGAATACATCCAAAAGGACTGAAAGCAGGAAAATTACAAACAGATATTTGTACATGAATATTCATAGCAGCATTATTCACCATAGTCAAGAGGTAGGAATGACTCTTCAGTGTCCATCAACAGATCAATGGATAAACAAAATGCGACCTCTCCATATAATGGGATATTATATGGTAGCTCAGATGGTGGCTCAGCTGGTAAAGAATCCACCTGCAATGCAGGAGACCCCGGTTCAATCCCTAGGTCAGGAATATCCCCTGGAGAAGGGATAGGCTACCCATTCCAGTATTCTTGGGCTTCCCTGGAGGCTACCCACTCCAGTACTCTTGCCTGGAGAATTCCATGGACAGAGGAGCTTGGCAAGCTACAGTCCATGGGGTTTCAAAGAGTCAGACACAACTGAACAACTTTCACTTTCACATGGACTATTATTCAGATGTAAAAAGGAATGAGGTGATGATACACATGACAACATAGATGAACCTGGAAGACACTATACTAAGTGAAATAAGTCAGACACAAATGAACAAATATTGTATGATCCCACTTATATAAGATATTTAGAATGTGTAAATTCATAGAGACAGAAAGGAGAATAGACGTTACCAAGGGATGGAAGGGGGGGGAGGGGGGAGTGATTGTTTTAATGGTTACAGAGTTTTTCCTGGGGGTGATGAAAAAGTCTGGGGTATAGACAGTGGTGATTATTATACCATATTGTAAATATATTTAACATCACTGAAGTGTATACTTACCAATGGTTAAAATGGTAAATATCATGCACATTTTACCACAAGAAAAACATTTTTAATGGAACTAATAATATTGGGGCTGTTCTAAGGATTAAACTGGTGCTTCACAAAATTTAATGTGCATGCAGATAACCTTATTGTATTAAAATGCAATTCAGGACTTCCCTGGTGGTACAGTAGATAAGAATCCATCTGCCAGTGCAGGGGACATGGGTTTGATCCCTGGTCCAGGAAGATTCCGCATGCCGTGAAGCAACTAAGCCCACAGGCCACAACTACTGAGCCCATGTGCTGCACCTGCTGAAGTCCATGGGCCTAGAACCCATGCTCCACAGCAAGAGAAGCCACCGTAATGAAAAGCCTGTGTGCCACAATGAAGAGTAGCCCCTGCGTGCCATAACTAGAGAGCCCACGCAAAGCAACCAAGATTCAATGCAACCAAAAATAAACAAACAAATGAATTACATGGATGAATCTGAGCCAGAGTCTGAGCCTCTGTATTTCTAACCAGCCCCCAAGTGGCACTGACATCACTTGTCCGTGGGCCACACTGTGGGGAACCATGTACCTGAAGCTCAGGTGAGTGCTTAGGATTCAGCATGCACCAGCACGTTTTGACTTGCCTCTGAAATTTGCATAACCCCCAAGCACACTCTTTTTACAGAAGTTACAAGAATCTTGCAGAGACTTCAGCCACTGAGTCTCCCACAGTTGTCTAAAAACTTTCCTCTCACAACGGCATATGAATAAAAACACCCAGGTTGAAAACATTTCCATGTTAAATGATTCCAAGGAAAAAGAAGCATGCATAACACACAGGGGGAACCTCGGGCAGGCCCTGTCCAGACTCGGCTCCCGGGCAGCCCTCAAACACTTCTGGAGACCAGGAGTTCATCTGTACTCAATCCTGGCATTTGCCACGGGGTGAGGAATAGATAGAACCAGAAATAGGAGCTGCAGAAAATGATTCAAAAAGGAGAACAGCTCCATAGCCTTGGAATCCAAGTCGTGTTCCTACGTCCATCCTCCTGCTAAACAGGGCATGCCTCCTTGGATGTGGGGCAAAATCTTGAGGTAAGACTGCCAAAATCATGCCCAAAATCAAGCCTTGGAACAACAATCCAAATCACTGTTAGTTCTCACTCCTTATTTCTCTCTCATCTCCCAGTTTGGAGGTCCAAACTGTTCATACATGTCAAGTTCAAGTCTGTATCTTGTTACGCTGCTTCAAGAGTTCAATCTAGTAAGCATAAAGCCCAAACCATAGGACAATTCAACCCCAAATTTTCCAAATAGAGCTGAGAAGTTAATTTGGAAAACCAAACACATTTTTCTGGACCAGATTAATTTCTAGAGCTTTGCCATAACTGCAGCAGCTAATGCTTATTGAGCTCTTGTCACATGCCAGACACTGAGCTAAGCACTTTGCACATATTATCCAATCCTCATAACAACACTGTGAGGTAAGTACTGTCATCTTCCTGTTTGTACAGATGGGAAAACTGAGACACGGAGAAGGTTAAGCCCAAGGTTATGACTCGTAACTGGAAGAAGCAACAGTATTATCCAAGATTTAAATCTTTCTTACAATGAGAATTTCAAAATGTGGTAGTATAGGATTGACATATATGACTCTAAAACAGTCAAATTAAACAATTCAAACTTAGCCATAAACCCACAGTCCAAAAAGAGAACAAAAAATCCATTTATGTCCAATCTGAAAACACTAGTCATGTCTCCTAGCATGAATTGTCAGTAGACAGTCATGAGCAATCAGTAATAATAACACATTTCCCTTGTCATGATCACCCAGTGCTATCAGGTTTAGCAAATAAAAGAATAGTTGGCTAAATCTGAATGTCTGATAAACAAAAATGATTTTTGATATAAGCATGTCCTGTATAATATTTGGGCATACTTGCACTGGAAAAATATTCATTATCTATCCAAAATTCAAGTTTAACGAATATCCTATATTTTACCTGGCAACCCCATGATCAGAAAATACAAAGCAGTCTTTAACTAGGAGCAATACAGCCAAGGCCCTGACATGTGGGTCCATTTTCCCAAGCACTTTAAAAAGTATCTTTCAGGACTTCCCTGGTGGTCCAGTGGTAAGACTACATACTCCCAATCCATGGAGCTCAAATTGAATCCCTGGTCAGAGAGCGAAGATTTCGCATGCCTTGCAGCGGGGCCAAAAAGTAAAGTTAAAAATAAAAAGTGTCTTTTCTTTGATCCTGCCAATATCCTCTATGGTTCATTAAAGTTATGTAATTTGCCTAAATCTGTGGCAAGAGGGTGGCAGAACTGGGACCCATATGTTGTATTCTAACTCTCCATCTACTCACTGTCCCAAGAGAGATACATAGTCCACCTCAAAAGGGAAGTCAGTCATGAGAACGCATTGGAAGCAAAGGTTCCTTAGGCCCAGAGCCGACTACCAGAGTAAGACTATTAGATAAATCTGCTGATTGTGTGAACACTGAGTTAAAAGATCTCTGAAATATCCCACTCCAAAGCACCTTGACATTCCCAGGGTATGCTCTACCCTTTGCTCCTTATATCCTCCTTAGAATTCCCGATATTTGCTGAAATTTTGGATTAAGAATTGGGACTAGAGAACCTAGTGTTCCCTCCAGCTGAACTTATTATCTTCTGGTTAGAACATCCCTACTCAGTCCATGAGGCTTGGAAGTGCTGACTTTTCACCCTGGTTCCAAAACTGACCTATAAGAATGCTCTGCCCTCCGGTAGAGAGGAGGAGTACAGGAATGAACCAAACCTGATCAGCGGAAAGGCTATCCCAGACATTCACTGGAGCTCCTAGGAAACAACAGTGCTCTTCCTCCATAGTAGCTAAAGTGACAGAAAGACTGGATGAAGACAAGAGAGGACGAAAGCAGAGCTGAGAGATGGAGAGAGAGGTACTTGTCTGCCTTCTATAAGTATCTGGATCCACCCACACTGAAGCTAGCGTGACCCATAGACTTCTCAGTTACATAAGCCAAAGAATTCCCACTTTCTATACAAACAATTTGAGTTATGTTTCTGTCACTTGTGACCAAAAGAGTTCAGATTAATGCAACCAGTAAGCATCATCATTTTTTACATCAATCAACAGGCAAGGTAAAAAATATCTGGAAATCCTATTTGCCGTAATTTCTAAACATATCCAAAATCCAACCACAGCTCACTGGCCTGGTGTGACCCACCATTGTCTCCCATCCATGATAATCTTCCAACTCATCTACCTTCTTCTACTCTTGCCCTCTACAGTCTGTTACTTAGAAAGATGCTATTAAAACTCAAGAAAGGGACTTCCCTGGTGGCCCAGTGGTTGAGAGCCCACCTGCCAACGCAGGGTTCAGTCCCAGATTCAGAACTAGGATTCCACATGCCTCAAAGCAACTAAGCCTGTGTGTCACAACTACTGAAGACCATGTGCCCTTGAGTCCTTGCTCCACAGCAAGAAAAGCCATTGCAAAGAGAAGCCTGCACACTGAAACAAGAGTAGCCCCTGTCCCCACAACTAGAGAAAGCCCATGCGTGGCAACAAAGATCCAGCACAACCAAAAATAAATAAGTAAATAAATACCTTTAAAAATAACAATAAATTAAAAATAAATAAATAAAACTCAAGACAGATCATGTTACTCCTCTGCTCAAAACCCTCCAGTGCACCTCATTGCACTTAGTAAAAATTTTACACTGGTCTAAAAGAACCTTGGGCTTCCTAGGTGGCTCAGTGGTAAAGGATCTGCCTGTAATGCAGGAGACATGGGTTCAATCCCTGGGTCAGGAAGATCCCCTGGAGAAGGAAATGGTAATCCACTCCAACATTCTTCCCTGGAAAATCCCAGAGACAAAGGAGCCTGTGGGCTACAGTCCATGGGGTCACAAAAGAGTCAGACACGAATTAGCAACTAAACAATAACAAAAGACCCTGTTGATCTGGTCTCACTCTGCTGCTCTGACCTGCTCCTCAACACTCCACACCAGTCGTACAAGCTTTCTCCAAGGCCTCAGGGGCTTTGTACAAGATGTTGCCTTACTCTAAATGCTCCTTCCCCTGCCCTAGACAGCTTCATGGATGGCTCCCTCACTTCCTTTAAGTCTTTGCTCAAATGTCACCTTTTCCATGAAGCTGGAAAAGGTGATATTTCCAACATGTATTTATTGTCTGTCTCCACCAGTTAGAATGTGAGCTGCACAATAGCAGGGCTCTGTGACCGTTTTACACTTGCATGTATCCCTAGCACCTAGACCACCACACAGAACACTGCAGGGACTCCACACTGAGAAATCATGAGTTGGGATGACAAGGTTTAGGAGGAAGGTGGGTCTGAAAAACAGAAGGGCAGTGTCAGGGAGACTAGACAAAAGCTGGAGCACCGGGGAAGGTCTAGAGACTCTTCCTCTATCGGACCCCAGGTTCAAAGTGGCATCTGGGCTCAACCCACCCTCTGCCATCCTAGTCTATCTTTGCAGAGACCCTGCTGCTGCTGCTGCTGCTGCTAAGTCGCTTCAGTTGTGTCCAACTCTGTGCGACCCCATAGACGGCAGCCCACCAGGCTCCCCCGTCCCTGGGATTCTCCAGGCAAGAACACTGGAGTGGGTTGCCATTTCCTTCTCCAATGCATGAAAGTGAAAGGTGAAAGTGAAGTCGCTCAGTCGTGTCTGACTCTTAGCGACCCCATGGACTGCAGCCTACCAGGCTCCTCCGTCCATGGGATTCTCCAGGCAAGAGTACTGGAGTGCGGTGCCATCGCCTTCTCCGGCAGAGACCCTAGTTCCCATCTTAGCAGACAACTAAAGGCAACTGGCTGTGAGGAGATGTGATTACATGTGAATGACTGAATAGTAGGGGGAAGAGTCCTCCTCTTAATCCGAGTTAATATAAGACTGCTCTCATTATCATTAATCTGATCAAACAATGACCAGCTTCTCAGACCTGTAGCATGCTGCTAATGAATTTTTCATAACTCTGTAGAGATGTTTTCTGCATTGCTGTTAATAATAAACCACAAAGCATGGGATTGAAAATGTATTTCCATTTTGCCAACTCTCTCTCCTGGCTTTATTTTCCTTCCCTCCAGGTCACCCTTCTCAAGGTCTTGCCCATCAATTATTATTATGGGATGCCTTGTATTTGTCATGGTGTTAAGGAACTTGTCCCCACCTTAGGGAACCAATAAACTCATGTGAAGCTTTCAAGTCATGTTTGAGAAGTGGTGATCATACATTAGAGAGCTTGACTCAATTTGGCAAACGAGATGCCTCATTTTTCTATAATGAGGAGATGAAGTAGGAAGAAAATGTGAAGGAACTCAGTTTAGAGAAAGGAAAGCATGCTGGCCCATCCCTTTGCCTTCCAATGGGCCTGAAGCACTTGGTGTGCCAGCCATGCTGGGCTCCATCGGGTCCCTCAGAAGCCCCAGACTGTCTTCTACCTCTAGGCTTTCTGCACACACTTTCCCTCTCCCTGGAAGAACTTTTCCTCAACTCAAGTTAACTCTATTGCCCTTCATGTCTTAGCTGTAGCATCACATCGCTAGATCCATGAGGCAATATATTCCAGATGCCAATACTTAGAACATTGCCTTATGTGCTGTATATAAATATATACATCCTAAGCCCCATATGGGCAAGACTTTGTAAGTCTTACTAGTCTCCTTTGTATGTCTAATGCATTTGACACAAAGTGGAATGAATGAATGAGTGAATGAATGTTGAAGCTAATCAACCAGGTCACCTTTTAGAACAGACATTGGAAATGGCTGAACACTTACCCCAACATCAAACCTATGACTCTTCTCCTCAAGTTTCCTCTTAGACACACTGCCCAGAACAGTCAGGATCATCTGCAATGGCAACACGGCCTATTTGAGAGTGGACTTGCCTATTTTTTTGTTTGTTTGTTTTAAATGGACAAAAGTCATCAAGAATCAATCAAGCCAAGTTAAGATGGTAGCTTTCCATTTTGAAGGCTACTATTTAAGGTCAAGAGAAAATAAAGAGACTTGTTTTCTTGTAAAGTGACTCTGAAGAAAGTTTTCAAGAATGTCTTAAGTTATGCCAGCAGAGCTGGAGCAAGACAGCCCTGATTACCTGTACCTTCCTTTTCCTTATCCAACATTAAGTATACTAAGGGAGAAAATGGTGAGGTTCTTTTAAAAAAGTATTTCTTTTTAAAATTAATGTATTATTCTTATTATTTTATTTATTTTGGCCATGCCATAAGGCATGTGGGATCTTAGTTCCCCAACCAGGGATTGAACCCACGCCCCCAGATTGTGCAGTCTTACTGGATCACCAGGGAAGTCTCTGGTGAGGTTCTTGATCAGATAATCATGAGTCAGTGTCTGCTTTTTGATTTCAGTTTTGATTTCTGAGTTCTGCTGGAAAATGGAAATTCCATGATAAAATGAGGCTTACGTCCAATACATTGACAACTCTGACATCTGTAAACATGACATACGCTCTCCAGTTCACCATGGCCTTGTCTCCTCCCAAGTATCCAGCCCCTGGCCTGTTCTTCTTCTGTGGGTTCCCTGTCTGGTCCCAGAAAACAATTGACTGCGTGATACCCTGAAATCAGATGACCTCATCTGTAAAACTCATGTCCCTTTCTGAAGTCATTTCAGAAAAATTTCATCTTAAATTAGGTGTCCTTGTTATTAACATGATTATAACTGCATTTATTTCAACTGAAAGTATGTATTTTTAAAAACCAAGCCTGCCTCAAGTTTCTTAGCTCATCACAAATGGATTCACAGATGTAGTAAAGTGACTTTACATATATATTCTATTTTTTTTTTCATATATATTCTATTAAGTCACAGATTTGCTAGTAACATTTGCCTCTCACAGTTGTCATTCCTGGAGATGCAAAGCGACAAACTCTACTCTCATAAACTCTGAGAGCTTTATAAATGGACACTCTTTCTAAAGGACCATGGTCATACATGAGAAGAAGCCTTATAAGCACACAGTAATTCTACTTCTAGGCATATTTCTTAAGATGCTTTACAAAGATTTCATTTCAAAAGTAGTCACTAAGGCTGTGTTTATGAGAGCAAGGAACCAGAAATAAATCTAACTCACTAAAGGGGGTTGTTTAACTCAATTATGCTACATCTTTATGCTGGAGTGTTACCAGCCATTTGAATTGCTATTAAAAAAAAATGGTTTTGGCAGGGAAAGACATTCATGTCTTAAGTCAAATTTTAAGAGGAAAAAGAAATAAATAAGAGAACATTATGAAATAAATAACATATAGTTGTTCATAGAAGTCATATGAAAGTACACACATGCATGCAGAAAAATCTGTAAGGCTCCGTAACAAGATATTAGCAGTGCTGATCTGTGGATGGTGGGATTATAAGTGTGTTCATTTTTCTTTTTTATTAAATGTACATTCTCTTTTTTTCCTTGGGTGAAAATACTTTGCTTTAATGGCTATAAATGTCTTTTAAATCACTATTTAATGAGTTCCATTTCTGAAGTCAGTGTGAATGTCTCATAACCTGGCATACATAACCTGAAGAGCCACCGAAGCACCTGCAAGAGCTCCAGGGAAATGTCACAGGGACCATCATGTACAATCACAGAGGGTATGGAAGGGACTTCCAGCTCCAGAGTTCTAACTCTGTGCCAGCCTGAACCTGGGGGCATCTTTCTTTCGTTTGTAGCAGAAGTGAAACAGTTTCCTCCCCAAACGGCCCCATCCTCTTAGGCAAACAAACATTCACAGCAGCACTAGTCACAAATAGTCATAAGGCAGAGACAACTCAAATGTTCACTGATGGGTGGATAAACAAAACGGGCAGATCCATACAGTGGAATATTATTCAGCCATAAAAAGGAATGAAGTACTGGTGCATGTCACACCACGGATTGACCTTGAGGACATTGTGTTACGTGAAAGAAGCCACGCATAAAAGGCTGAGTACTGTATGATTTCATTTGTATGAAATACTCAGAAGAGGAAAAAAAGTACCGAAAATAGATTAAAGGTTGCCAGGGGATGGAGGATAGGAAAATTGGGATGGACTCTAACAAGTACAAGGTTTAGTTTTAGTTTTCTTGGTTGTTGAGTTTTTTTGTTTTTGTTTTCTTGCATGTGTGGTGATGGAGATGTTCTAAAATTAGATGGGGTCAATGGTTGCATAACACTGCACACGTACGAAAAGTCATTCAATTGTGTACTTTAGGAGCATTTAAATGGTGACTTTTATGTTATGCATATTTTACCTCAATTTTTAAAAACCTAGAAAAAGAAAAACTGGGGTGGCTACATTAATATCAGAGAAATAGTTTTCAGAGCATGGAAAATTATCAGGATAAATAGTAACTTTACATAATGCTGGAGGGTGAAGTCACCAAGAAAACAACTGTCCCACATTTGTATAAACTTAAAAACAGCTCAAAATACATAAAAACAAAAAACTGATGGAACTACAAGGAGAAATGGAGAAATCCACATTTAGAGTAGGAGATATCAACACAGATTGCCTCTGTCTAATCAATAAAACTTAAGAGAAAACCAACAAGGATATAGAGGACCTAGTACCATCAACCAACTGGACCTAACTGACATTTATACAATACTGCACCTATCAATACCAGAATTCACATTCTTTTCAGGTGCACCCATTACCTTCACCAAGAGAGAATATAGTCAAAGTGACAAAATAAACCTTAAACACTTTAAAAGAATCAAGATAATATGTGTTCACTCATCATAACTGAATTGAACTGTTAAAAGAAGTCAGTAACAGAAAGATAACAGGAAACATCCACAGTACTTGGAAATTAAATGACACACTCATAAAGAACATATGCATCAAAGAGAAAGCTTCAAAAGAAACTATAAAATAGGTGCACTAAAGGGAAATGAAAATATAACATACCAAAGCTTGTGGGATGTAGCTAAAGTAATCTTTCAAGGGAAATTTACAGTGATAAATACTTACATTAGTAAAGGAAAAAGGTCTCAATTCAACAAAGTGTCCACCTCAAGAAAACAGAATAGAGAGGCACAAAATAAACCCAGAGCAAGCAGGAGAAAGGAAATAATAAGAAGAAGAACAAAAAATGAATAAAATTAAAAACAGAAAAACAATAGAGAAAATAAATGAAGCTAAAAATTAGTTCTCTGAAAATAAAACTAAAATTAGTAAATCTCTAACCAGACTAACACAGAATAGAAGAGAAAGACATACATTACCAACATTAGGAATGTAAGACCTCACTAAAAGAATAATAGGGAAATACTATGAGCAACTATCCAGATATAAATTCAGCAATTTAGATAAATTGTACCAATTCATTCAGATCCACAAACTACTAAAATTCATCCAAGAATAAATTAAAGAAACTGAAAAGTGAAAGTGAAGTCGCTCAGTGGTCTCCGACTCCTAGCGATCCTATGGACTGCAGCCTACCAGGCTCCTCTGCCCATGGGATTTTCCAGGCAAGAGTACTGGAGTGGGGTGCCATTGCCTTCTCCAATCTAAAGATGAAATAACACCAAACACCAATTCTACACATTCTCTTCCAGAAAAGAGAAGTAGAGGAAACAATTCCCAACTCATGTTATGAGGTCAGTATTACCCTGATAATTAAATAAAGATGGTACAAAAAAGGAAACCACAGACAATATCCCTTATGAAGAAAGACACAGAAAACTCTCAATAAAATACTAAGGAATCAAATCCAGCAACATATTAAAATAATAGTATAGCAACATATTAAAAGGATAATATTGCTTTGGGGGTTTATCACAATGTACTGTTTATCCCACTCAAATAAGCATAACAATATAAAAAGTGGCAACTAACTTTGCTCTACCTCTTACCTAATAATAACAATAACAAAGGTCCAAAGCTATGGTTTTTCCAGTAGTTAGAAGGTAAAGAATCTGCCTGCAATGCAGGAAACCCCAGTTTAATCCCTGGGTTGGGAAGATCCCCTGGAGAAGGAAATGGCAATCCACTCCAGTATTCTTGCCTGGAGAATTCCATGGACAGAAGAGCCTGGTGGGCTACAGTCCATGGGATAGCAAAGAGTCGGACACGACTGAGTGACTAACGCTAACACTTTTACAATGTGAGAGTTGGACTATAAAGAAGGCTTGAGCACCAAAGAATTTATGTTTTTCAAACTGTGGAGTTGGAGAAGACTCTTGAGAGTCCCTTAGACAGCAAGATCCAACCAGTCAATCATAAAGGATCCGATCAGATCAGATCAGTCGCTCAGTCGTGTCCGACTCTTTGTGACCCCATGAATCGCAGCACGCCAGGCCTCCCTGTCCATCACCAACTCCCGGAGTTCACTGAGACTCACATCCATCAAGTCAGTGATGCCATCCAGCCATCTCATCCTCTGTTGTCCCCTTCTCCTCCTGCCCCCAATCCCTCCCAGCATCAGAGTCTTATCCAATGAGTCAACTCTTTGCATGAGGTGCCCAAAGTACTGGAGTTTCAGCTTTAGCATCATTCCTTCCAAAGAAATCCCAGGGCTGATCTCCTTCAGAATGGACTGGTTGGATCTCCTTGCAGTCCAAGGGACTCTCAAGAGTCTTCTCCAACACCACAGTTCAAAAGCATCAATTCTTGGGCACTCAGCCTTCTTCACAGTCCAACTCTCACATCCATACATGACCACAGGAAAAACCGTAGCCTTGACTAGACGAACCTTTGTTGGCAAAGTAATGTCTCTGCTTTTCAATATGCTATCTAGGTTGGTCATAACTTTCCTTCCAAGGAGTAAGCGTCTTTTAATTTCATGGCTGTAGTCACCATCTGTAGTGATTTTGGAGCCCAGAAAAATAAAGTCTGACACTGTTTCCATCATAAAGGAAATCAACCCTAAATATTCATTGGAAGGACTGATGCTGAAGCTGAAGCTCCAATACTTTGGCCACCTGATGCAAAGAGCTGACTCACTGGAAAAGACCCTGATGCTGGGAAAGATTGAAGGCAGGAGGAGAAGGGGACGACAGAGGACAGGATGATTGGATGGCATCATCAACTCAATGGACATGAGTTTGAACAAACTCCAGAAGACACTGAAGGACAGGGAAACCTGGCATGCTGCAGTCTGTGGGGTCGCAAAGAGTGAGATGATACAACTGAGTGACTAAACAACAATAAAAACAAAGACCCTGGATGGGTTCTTTTTTATACCTGATAAGTTCTTTATTATACCTGTCTATTAGTCTCACTGCTCAAGTCCAGGCTGCCCAACACTGCCCAAGGCACCATGCCAGTGCCTTTGTGGATGGGCACAAAGAGACATATTCATGACAATTTCTGATTGCTGCGATACTCTGGGTAGGATTGGTGCACAGGCAAAGGAAATGTCACCATCAATAGTGACCCCAGAATCCAGAATTCTGTAAGAAAAGAACTCACACAGGACAAAGCAGGGAGGCATTGGCTGCAAAATTTGGGTTGGAGACTTGTCAGGAATCTGTGGACGCAGCTATCTCTTGTCTCTACCTGGCAGGTTCCAGATCTAAATGCAAACACTTCTTGAGAGTTTGTCAGCCAAAGGAAGGACTGACCTTATTATCTTTTCCTCAGAGAGTAGAACCAAAGGATAGAAGTCATCAGAGAGCAGATACAGGTATACATAATGAGGATAATTCTAACCTTTATAACTCACCCATATCAAAAGGCTGACTTATAAAAGGGCTTGAATAGACATTTCTCCCAAGAGAATATACAAATGGTCAATCAGCACATGAAAAGATGCCTAATTCATTAGTCACCGTGCTGTGCTGTGCTGTGCTAAGCCACTTCGGTTGCGTCTGACTCTTCGAGACCCTATGAACTATAGCCCACCAGGCTCCTCTGTCCATGGGATTCTCCAGGCAAGAATACTGGAGTGGGTTGCTGTGCCCTCCTCCAGGGGATCTTCCCAACCCAGGGATAGAAGCCATGTCTCTTTCATCTCCTGCATTGGCAGGCAGGTTCTTTACTACTAGCACCACCTAGGAAATGCAAATAGTAGGGAAATGCAAATCAAAACCACAATGAGACACCACTCCATGCCCACTAGGATGGCTATAATCAAAAAACCAGAAACTCGTAGGTATTGCCAAGGAGGTAGAGAATTTGGAACCCTGGGGCATTGTTGGTGGAAACAGAAAATGGTACAGTCACTGTGGAAAACAGTATGATGGTTTCTCAAAATATTTAACACAGAATTACCACATGACCCAGCAATTTCACTCTAGATATATAACCCCAAAGAATTCAAAGCAGGGAACCAAACAGATACTCGTAAAATAGTGTTCACAGCAGCATTATTCACAATAGTCAAAAGATGAAAGTAACTCAAGGTTTTTCAACACAGGACAGATAAATAAAACATAGACTATCCATACAATGTAATATTATTCAGCCATAAAAAGGAATGAAATACTGGTATATATACTATAACATGAATGAACCTTAGAAACATTATGCTATATGATAAGAGCTGAACACAAAGGGCACACAGTGTACAATTCAACTTACATGAGATAATGAGAATAGTCAAATTCATAGACAGAAAATAGAATAGAGGTGACCATGTGGCTGGGGGCAGGTACAGAAAGGATACAGAATTTTTATTTGGAGTGATGAAAAAGTTATCCAGATGGATGTTGATGATGAATGCATAACACTGTGAATGTCCTTAATGCTGCTGAACTGTACATTTAAAAAGTTAAAATGGTAAATTTCAGGTGATATATATATATATATAACCACAATTTTTAAAAAATGAAAAATTTTATAAAGGCAGCCTTGTGAAGTAGTGCTTGCCCCAAATCACCTAGCCAAAGCTGGACATGGGCAGGAAGTGGGCCTGCACAACCTCTGGGGTCCTCTAACCTTGAAAGCACACACTTTTCAAGCCCTTGGATATCGCAGCTTCTGACTCTTCTCTTTGCCACACAAGCTTGAGACAAGTTCAAGAGTAGTAAGGCCCAGCCCCATAACTGGTATTTTGTTATCCAACTTGGAGTTATGATGAGCACGTGGTTTAAAGACTAAAGCCTGCCAGGCACTGATGTGAAGTGAGTCATCTGTGAGCAAATTCAAAGATGCAGACCTGGTATAAGAATCTTCATTGCTAATGTCACCTGCAACCCAGCAGGTATGCCATTATCCCATAGAAGGCTTCCATGGGCTTCTCCTTTTCATGTCTTGCTGTGTTAGTCCCTGCCTCTCACACACTTCGGCCTCAGTGATCAATGACTGAATAAATGAAACTCCCCTCAACTACCCAGGGCTGAAGCATCTCACCTCCCCGTGACCATCTACAGAGGGTATGATCATCAAAACCTCCGAAGCTAGTAAGCATTTGCCGTGTGCAGGCACTTAACACAGCTTTGTAATACATGAGTCCACTGAATCACCATAACAACCCTATGTCAAACTGTCCCGATTTTATGAGCAAGAAAACTGAGGCTCAGCAAGGAGAGCTCATTGACCCTCAGGTTACTGAGCTAGTAAATCCTGAACTCAGACTGGGATCCAAGTAGTCTTACTGCAGAGCCCAAGCCTTCCCGACTATTTAGCTCTACTGTTTCAAGCACTGACCCAAATTTCCGAGGACTCAATTATGCTATAATTTTTGAGCCTTCATCTCATTTTTCTCTCCTGGTCCAGGGAAATCGAAGGCATCCATCTTTGGAATGCATCCATGGCTTTAATCAATGGCTGCCTAGTAACTCCAGGGGGCCCATGCTTTCAGTCTTTATCAAGAACAAGCTTTCCATTATGACAAAACACAGAAAGAAAGAAAGTGAAAGTGTTAGTCAGTCAGTCGTGTCTATTTTTTGCAACCTTGTGGACTCCTCTGTGCATGGGATTCTCCAGGCAAGAATACTAGAGTGGGTTACCATGACCTTCTCCAGGGGATTTTCCTGCCCTAGGGATCGAACTGGGGTCTCCTGCATTGTAGTCAGATTCTTTACCATCTGAGCCACCAGGGAAGTCTGAAATCACCTCAATGCTCAAAAGCAGCACTGACCAACTGAAATACACTTTGAGCTGCCTGTATCACTTAAAATGTTCTAATAGCCTCAGGAAAAAAATAAGATGCAGATGAAATTAATTTTAGCATAGTTTGTTTAACCCAATATGTCTAAAAAAAAATCAATGGGCTATTTCACATTCTATTCTTCATTCTAAGAGTTTGGGATCTGGTGTGTATTTCACAGGGGCTTCCCTGGTGGCTCAGTGGTAAAGAATCTGCCTGCAATGCAGGAGCCATAAGGAGATGCAAGATAGATCCCTGGGTCAGGAAGATGCCCTGGAGGAGGGCACGGCAACCCTCTCCAGTATTCTTGCCTGGGAATCCCATGGACAGAGGAGCCTGACAGGCTACAGTCCATAGTGTTGCAAAGAGTCGGACACAACTGAAGCGACTTGGCATGCACGTAGCACATGTATTTTACAACTATAGCACATTTCGATTAGAACTCGCCACATTTCAATTGATCAACAGCCAAAGTAGCAAATGGCTGGACCTTTCAGATCTACATCCTCTTCTCATCTTTCCTTTTCTCTGTGAATGCCCTGCTTTGTCTCCATCAGTTCTGTATTTCTCTTCCATCACCATCTGGAATGGTCACTGATAGGAGCATGTGAGTGGTGCAGTATTCCATCCTCACCATTCTCATGAATCCCCCAGCTCCCATCTCGGATCACACTGCTCTGATTGTCTGTTCTTCCTCCTTCGCCTGCACTTGCCCTCAGCTTTGCTTTCTTTGCTTCCAGGTCAGGCCCTCTTTGGGACTCCAGAGAGGAGCTGTCAACCTCTTCCCAGACTCAAGGCTCCCTGAATTTGCAGGATTGGGGTCAGATCAGTGACTCCAAACCTTAGTCAACTGGCTTGTAAAACAGGAACAACTATAGTTATGGTCACTCCCCACTGGAGAGACATTCCAATGGTCACAGAAACCCTGCCAAAGAAAATCAGGCTTTTTTTTCCTCTCCCATGTCTGTCCCTTTTCCCTCCCCACCCCTCATCTTCTCCATCCTCCTTCCTGGATGCCTTGTCCCCCTTGGCTTCCTTGGCTTTTGAATACCTTCCATTGCCCAGCTCCAGAGCAGCAAGGAGGAAACCCAGGTCCCACAGATAGAGTCCGATGCGGATGGCTGGAAGACAGCCCAGAAAACCAGCCGTCCTCAGGGAGAGGAGGAAGACTCCTCAGTTTTCTACCCATTAGAGGAAGGATTAGAGCTCCCTAGTAGAACCCTTCACAGAGAACCCTCCACAGAGAACCCTTCAGAAATACCTCTTGTTGCTGAGTTAGACGATTGGGACCACACTCCACCCATGTCTCTATGAGAAAAAGGCAGAGGCTGGGTCACTGCAGGCTGGCCACCGTCTATGGAAAACCACGTGCTTCTCTCCTCTATGCAGGTTCCCAGGTCTTTCTCAACCAGAAACAGGAAAGATGAAATTCTGGCCTGAGACAACTGCCTCCTTAAACCCAAGCTCTTGGTCATCAAAATACAGGCAACCAAAAATCAAAACAAAACATAAATCCAGACTAAGGATATGGAAAACCAGGTCCTCTCCCACACTGTAAGTAAAAGGTAATCTGGCAAGACCTATCAAAAGTCCAGAAACTTTGCATATTGCCAGATCCAGCAATTCTACTTCGAGAAATCAAAGACAAGCATTACTACAGGCCACGAGGATGTCTACCACAGTATTATTTATAATAGTAGAAAATGGTAAACATATACAACTTTCAGAATTACATTAAATAAGTTAAATAAATTTTGGTATGTTCATATAACACTACACAACCATTAAAAATATTGTTTAATAAGATGAAAAGATATTCCTGACATATTAAGTGAACTTTATATATCCAGCCTTCCTCAAATCTCCAGGCTCACAAACCCAACTGTCTACTTCACAAACATTAAATGTCTAAACAGGACTGAATCGTCAAGCCCAATCTGATGCACCCCAAGTCTTCACACTTCAAATAATGGCACCGCCATTCATTTAGTTCTTAGGCCAAACACCTAAGAATAACCCTCAGTTCTTTATTTCCCTTCGCGCCTCACATTGATTCATGAGCACCTCTCACGCCCGTGAACTTCTGAGTCCAGCTACTTGCTCCATCTCCCCATCATCACTGGAGTCAAAAGGACCGTCATTCCTGGCTTTGACTCCCACACCAGCCTCCCAGTTTGTTTCCCTGCTCCCAGTCTTACGCCCCTATCAACTATTTTCCCTGCAGCAATCAAAAGGATCTTTTAAATAAGTCAGTCCCCAACCCTTTTCACAGTTAGAACAAAATCCAAGTATCTTAGCCAAGCCCTCCATGACCAGGGCCCCGTGTCTTCCTCCTACTGTGCCCCTCATCCCTTCCCCACTCACTCTGCTCCAAATACAGTGGTCCCCGTGCTGTTCTCATAATATGTGGACTGTATTCCCACCCAAGAACTCTGTACCTGCTGTTCCCTCTGCCTTGCATACTCCCCAGATATTTCATGTCTTGCTCCCTCACATCTGTGAAATCTCCCCAAAGGGTAGGGCCTTTGCTGATCGTCCCATACCCCTCTCTCTCTTTCCTATGCTCTTTTGGGTTTATTTGGGAATTTTTCCATGTGGTTCAGTTACATCAGATTGTTCACTAGTCCCCAAAGAACCACACCTGCCAAATCCATACCCTTGAATACTAACTCCCACACAGACCATGGGCTCAACTACATAATTTGGTTTGGCCAGTGGGACATTAGCAAAGGTTACCGAAGCAGAGGCTGAAAATGGGCTATGAACTGGAGCCTGCCTTCTTGGAACACTTGCTGCTGCCACCATGTAAGAAACCTGCATGAGGCTATAAATCAACTATACTTCAATTTTAAGGAGACAGAATAGAAGGAAGGAAGGAAGGAATCTGGGGTGTCCTGCTGGAAAGGCCATGTGGAAGAGAAGTGGGGTGCCTTAGCCAACCACTAGCCAACCATCAGCCACGTGAGTCCACACTGGACCATTCAGTCTCAATGGACCCACCAGATAACCACAACTACACAAGTGGCCCAGGCAAGATCAGAACTGGCCGGCTGAGTCCAGTCCCAACTGCAGACTTGTAAGCAGATAAATTAACTGTTGTTTTAAACCACTAAGTCCTGGGTTGGCTAGTTTTAGAGCAATAGATAACTATTACACTAGCTTCTCATTAGCTGTGGCACAGACTACCAGCTCTTCAGTCAGTTTGGGCCCACTTCACCATCTTGTTGGCAATGTTGTGACTCAATTCCAGCCAACAGAATGCAAACAGAACTGATGAGGGCACGTTCAGGGGTGAGGCTTTTTAAGAGGCTTTGTTTTCTCCACACTTTTGTCCCTTTCTGGATGCAAACAAATGACAATGTTGCAGAATGGAAAGGGCCTGGACCATGAGAGAAACATCCACCAACCAAGACTGCAAGAGTAAGACTTCTACTCTACTGGAGCCATTACACATTTGGGGATCTATACAGCTTCACCTAACTAATACATAACTGAGATTCTCTGTCCACTTGTTTATTGTCTGTCTACCCCAACCCCACCTTGACATTCACCCATAAATGTAAGCGCCTTGAGAGCAGGGGCCTCACCTGCCTTATTTATCACTGTGTTTCTAGTGCCTAAAACAGCTCTGGGCACACGGTGAGTGTTCACTAAGTATCTACACCTGTCAGAAATTAAATATGGCCAGAGGAGCTTTGCAGCTCCTCCCACTTAGTGGCAGAGTCTTGTTCCCCAACATCTAAATTCAGGCTGGCATATGACTTGTGCCAACACATAAAAGGCAATGAAAATGACATTGTGTGACTTCTGAATCTCAAGACCCTTGCAACTTTCGCTGTGACCCTCTTGGAATACTGGGACCATGTAGAAACCCAGGTGATCCCACTGGAGAGTCCACGTGGAGGGAAAGGCTCGGCTCTCTCAGCAGCCAGTGCATCTGCCAGCTGAATGTGGCCACACAGTAAGTCCAGGCCAGACCAGCAGAAGAACTGCCCGGCTGATCCCAACGCACAGAATCACTGAAAATAACGGGATACTGTCTAAGGTCCAGTTTCCCAAACATAATTAAGTCTAGGTATGGTCTCTCTAGCCATTATTAATAATTGAGATAGAACAGATTAAAAACAAGTAATTGATAAGTGATGGCTAGAATCCCCTTGCTGTATAAGGAGATACTGTTACTTACTTATCCCCCAACCCAATCCCTGATATCTCCCTCCTCTTATAATTTAACGAAAATAGAACCCAACTCAGGACCACCCACACCTGGCCACTGCCCACCAGTCCTAGGGCCACTCAGTCATCTTTCAGATGGTCTCTGTGCCTCCAGGTTCTTTCACAACCCATCTACCCTAAAGATCAAGGGTCAGCAAACTACAGTCCATGGGCCAAATCTGACCCACCGCCCGTTTTTGTAAGGCTTGACCTGAAACCTAAGAAAACATTTTTAATGTAAAAAAAAATTAGAAGGAAAATAACATTTCATGACATGTGAAAATTATATCAAATTCAAGGTTCAGGGTCCCTAGGTGAATTTTTATAAGAACACGTTTATTTCTGGATTGTCCGTGGCTACTGCAAGCTACAGCAGCAGAGCTGAGTGGTTGCGATGAAAACCTCATGGCTCACAAAGCCTCAACACCTTACTATCTGTCCCTTCACAGAAAAAGCCGGCTGGTCCCTCCTGTTAGTTCCTCCTACCATCAGACTAAACTTTAAGCAACTTTTTAATTGTATTCCCTCCAAAACCTTTAAAAATTTCCACCTCTTCCCTCAAAGAGATAAAAACTTTGTTGGTCTGACTTCCCAGTCCTAAGGCAGACCCCAGGAGTTTGTGACCTGAATTCGTTTCTTGCGACAGTCTCCCAGGTACTCGCCATTCTGGGCCAACCCGTCTGTAAGCTGCCCCTTGAAGGCAGGACAGTGCCTCTATCGTTTGTTGTTCTGGCCCAGAAAGCTCCCCTGGCCCGCTGAAATTTAAACCCTCTTCATCCTTCACTCCACTCAAGAGTCACAGCTTTTTAACCAAGAATGCTTCCCTAACCACTCTGCCCCATGTTTCCCTGGGTGAATTCTATGGAACATCAAGCCCAAAAGACATCTTTGGAAAAAGACGTCTGCAGATGTTCACCTTCCTTGGAGTCACAATGTACAAATATGGCATATTAAAGGCTCTGAAAAGGCCTGCAGTCCAGATGCCTATCTATCTCTTTTGCTGAACTCAGCCTTTCCCCAATGAGTAAACTATGGGATTTATTTTGTCTACAGAATACTTGTTGACCACCAGCATCTACTACAGTGCCTGGAATTCAGCACTTTTTGAAAAAATGAATAATGCTGACATCCCACGGAACTAGGGTTCCACAAAACATACTTTGGAAATGCTGCTCAAGCTCCTTCTGCTGTCCCTCTAGTCTGAGCTGTTCCCTCCCATGTCACCTACTCCACACCACGTGATGATCATCATCACCATCAAAGGAGCAAGCATTGCGCTACAGAGAGTGTTAGGCCCTTGAAAATGTCATCTCTTTTCATCCTCACAACCACCTCTGAGGTAGGTAATGTTATTCTTCCACTACTATTTTGCCAAAAATGAAACCATGGGTCAGAAAACTTAAATCATTAGGCCAAGATAAAGTAAGTGGAAAAGCAAGAAGACAAGACTACATAGGTCTAACTCCAAAGCTCATGACCTTTCTTCTCTGCCAGAGTGCCTCCTGACAATGTACTGTGGCCAGCATGGCTGGCTGCCCATCCAATATCCCTTCTAGCTCTCTTCTGCTAGCGGAACCCTGGTTTTATACAGAGTAGCAACAGGTCAAACCAGGAAATGGATTGCAACCACC
The DNA here is from genome assembly GCF_029407905.1 of Bubalus kerabau. Lineage (NCBI taxonomy): Eukaryota > Metazoa > Chordata > Mammalia > Artiodactyla > Bovidae > Bubalus > Bubalus kerabau. The sequence continues at coordinate 61,356,390 of NC_073639.1, read as the reverse complement.
TAAACCAGTCATGACAGTGGTCCCATTGCCTTGCAGCTTGGATGAGTAATTTGACCTAGTGCTGGCCAAGAAGATGTACTAAAACAACATTTGTGGGGTAGTGAGGAGAGGTGTTTTATGGAAGCCAAACAAAGATATGAAGCCTTTATTCCCTCCCACTCATCTGGTCCCCCTCTTCCCTACCTTGAACCTGGGTGTAATGATGAAAGCTTCAGCAGCCATCTTGAAACTGTAAGATAGAGGCCATGAGAATTCACAAAGATATCAGTCCTGATGTTATTAAGTCACTGAGCCAACTCAAGCGGCTATATACCTCCAGACTTCTTGTTACTTGAGAGAAAGAAACCATTATTTGCTTAACCACGCCGGTTGGATTTTCCATTTCACGCAGCTGAACACATTCCTAATGGATGCAGATGCAGTCTCCCATATCACTTACTGTTGAACTTAATCATTATCTCACACGTACGTTATTACTCTTGTCTCTCTCATTATAAAGTATGCTTTTTGGAGGGTAAGTCCATGTCGTATATTTTTGTTTCCACAGGGGTATAGGCAAGAATTTCAGGAATGGTCTGTTCAATTTACTGCTGTCTTTAGTGCTTGTGAGCAGAGAGAGGTCATCGTCGAATAGCTGAAATATGGCCTCTATCTCTTATTTAGTCTTTCCATGGTGTCAATCGGAAAGCATGCATCAGAAATACCTGACTGTTTATTAAACACAGCTTACTGGGCCCCCTCCAATCCCAACTGAATTAGAATCTCTGGGGTTAAAGGCTGAGAATGGACATTTGCAATAAGCTCCCCCAGGTGGTTTTGATACGTAAAATTTGACAACTTCTGGGATTCAAAAACAACAACAACTGTGGATCCAAAACCTATGTGAGGTTTGGCAGGACTTGGCTGGACCCTAAGGCACCAGCCCTCCTCAGGGGCCCTACCTTAGCCCTGGAGATCTAGGAAGCCTAAATTGGCATAATTGCTCAAGACCCTTTCTTGGGCAATATAGATAACGTAGCTGGCATGCTCTGCGGCATACTGGGATTAGGAAACAAACAGATGCACTCTCAGTAATTGCCACCTCCCACCATACCAGTGCCTACCTCTCCCAGTTTAAAAAGAAACCTCTATGCAGAAAAGAAGCAATGAAATCAGTGGTCCACTGCAACAATCACCATGAGCCACAGAGCTCTCAGAGGATGAATCGTGTTGAAAAGAAGAAAAGAAAACTAGAGAAAGTTACATACTGATACACAAGCTAGCATTTGGGACTCCTGACTCAGAGGATCAGAAGAGACCTCCGGTGGCCCTTTTGGGTTATTTCTTTATTTACAGCATGTAATTCTGAACAGAATCTTCTCTGAGGCACTGCTCGAATAGAGATGGAAGGCTGGGCCAGGGCATCCCACACTTTTCTTCCATCGGCAGAGTCCCAGCCTGCATGGCTCTTCAAAGCTCCGAGAAAGAAAATACCTGTGCCTCCTAACAGAATTCCCACGCCTCTGCTACCCCTTGACACTTATTTCATTTCTGACAGTTATTTTCCCAGGTGACAGGTGCACACAGAGACACATTCTAGGGGAGCAAATAGCATAGTCAATATACACAGACACACACACAAACTTCACTTTCAAACTGATGGCCTTCCTGCCTGCTGACATCTAGCCAAATTTAAAACCACGGAGGAGAAAGACTTGAAAGTGAATCAGAGAGAGGTGCTCATCCATGCTGGGACGGGAGCACAAGGGCTAAAAGATTCAGCCTGAGATTGAAGAGTGCAGGCCTTGGAAACACGCGGGCTGGAACGAAGGGCCCTCCCAGCTCTGCACACGCCAGCTCCACCACGGGGAGAACCACTTTCCTCTGTTCCCAGCCCCATGGCCACCACCCTCAGCAAATGCCAGCTAATGGGAGTTCCCACATTTCATCAAGCCTCAAGCCATGTGTACCACCGGCCGGTTTGAGGAAGGGAGGTGAGTTAAACCCTTCAAGTGCTTGGAACACTGTGGATGCCAGGCATTTTCTAAACCTCTTGAAACCTTCCTTTGACCAGATGGCCTTGGAAAGGAATAATTTCTGCCATCTTCTTTCTGAGTAACTTTGCATCCATCCTACCTTCCACCCCACCCCACCCCGCTCCCCCCGGACAAAATTGCTTCAAACTCCCCCTCAAGTTCTGTTAGAGAGAATGTTATAACAGGCCAAAGATAACTCCTCCTCCCGACCCCCCCCCACCCTTTTTTTTTCACCGTCCCACCAAGATTCCAGAGTATTTTCTCACACCACCTGTGTGTGGCGATCCAGGCTTTTTCATTAAAAAAAAAAAAAAAAAAAAGCATGCTTCAGGCCTGCAACAGCTCCCTGCATCAAAATGATTCGACTGGAAATGGGGAGCTCAACGGGGAATTCTTTTTCAGGCATCTTGCCTCCTGACATGTGTACCCCTGAAAACAAACAAACCAAATCCAAGGAGCCAAAGGTGGGGGGCGGTGGGCGGGCTGGGAAGGAGACCGAGAAAGACGAGGTCTACATTTATAGGCAGCCCCATTCCGCGAGCAAAAACCACCTTTTGACCACCTGCAGAATGCGCAAGGTCACGTGGGTTCTCTGCAGCGCCTTAATGTCTTTACCCTGCACACAAGCCCCCCGCGGCATATCAACAAATCCACAAGCGGAAAAAAGAGAGAACTCACTCCTCAGAGAGGAAGCGAACGATAACCACAGCCGCCAGAACAATAATAAAGACTAACAATTACTACTACTGCTCCCACCACCCAGCCAAGCGGCAGCCGACAGCGGTACAGTTAAGGGACATCCAAGCGCAGGGTTTGCAAGATAAATCACAGAAGATCGAAGACCGAACCGTGCCCACCTTGCAATCCTCCCACCCCCTCCACCCCACCCCCAACAAACAGAAGGGAAAAGGGGATGGTGGGGGAGAAAGGGGAGGGGAGGAAGGATTGCTTTTTTTCCCCATAGGCAACACCTACCTCCAAGGTCCGGATTTCTTTTTGTGTGAGGTCGTTGGAGGTAGCACATTTGGTCCTAAGCCCTTCCAGGTTGGAGATGCTCAGGTCTATCATGTTTTGGACCAACTCGCACTGCTGTAAGGCTTTTTGCAAACTCAGAGGCTGCTGCTCCTCGCTTTTCGTCATGTTTTCCTCATCCATCGCTTGCTCTGCAAGCCCCCTTCCCCTCCTCCTCCTCCCAGAGAGAAAAAAGGGGGGTGTGTGGGGGGGAGTAGAGGTAGTCTACCCCCTACGCCTCTCCAACCACTGCGACTTCTCAACAGTGTCTCATAAAGAAGAAACCCAACATCTCACACAGGGTTGAGGGGGTGGGGGTGGGAGGAGGGGACAAGAGCCAAAATTTATTATTTTATTTTGGGGTGTCAAGCAGACTCCATTAGAACGTCTCCCCTCTCTGAGTCTCTGGTCCCTGAGAAGAAGAGATGCTGTTTCTCAGAAGCAAACCAGGTGATGTGATGCTGTCTGTACACTTGCGGGGAGCGGGGGGCGGGGGGAGAAGGAGGAGGGGGAGGGAGAGGAGGAGGAGAAGGAAAATAGCGCTCACTCTTTACACACCGGCTCCGTGAAGGACAAAATTATATATTTTTGGCTGGCTGGCTTTTATGTCAAAAAAAATCTGGTTTGCCCCCCTCCCAGTTGCAGTGACACGGCATTGTCCACCGTTTGGGTGCTTTAGCGCGTTCTCAAGATGCTGTCTGCATTGCTCCCGCGGCTGCGGCGGCGACTGCGGCTGGCTGCTGTCTCGTCCTCGCGCTGCTGCTGCTGCCGCCGCCGGGCTCCGGGGGTGACGGCTGCTGCATTCGCTCCTGCCTCGCTCCACACCGACATCTTGCCTGTCAATCACGGGGAGGGGGGAGCGAGGGAGCGCCGGCGAGGGATGGAGAGCGAGCGAAAGACCCGCAGGGGAGCGGGTTGGTGGAGAGGCGCCGTGCGCGCATCCGCCCCCGCCGGGCCCCGGCTCCGGCGCGCCAGGGACCCGCTGGAGGAGGCGGAGGTGGAGCGCGCAGGCTCGCGCACCTGGCCGGGGAAAGGGACGGCTCCCAGCGCGGGTAGGGGGAGCGGGGGGCGGGATTTCTAGGGGATGCGGAGCTCGCGTGGCAAAGTGAAATTACTACCGGGCGTGCGTGCGAGCGAGCGATCGGCGGGCGGGGGCGCGGGGGAAGCGCGCGGCGGCTGAGGCTGCTCCTGGGGGCGGTGGAGAAGGCAGGGAGTGTGCCAGAGCGCGGAGACTGGGCGAGGGGGCGGGGAGAGGGATTTGGTGGCCGGGCGGGGGTGGGGGACACTACTACTGCACCGCTCTCGCGAGAGGAGGCCGGCGCGCGGCTCAGCAGGTGCGCTCTGGCTGGGAGCAGGTGTGTGTCCAACTTTAAACCCCGTAGTGCGTGCTGGAAAAACGTCAGCGTGAACCTGGGCACGTCCTCTCTGGCTTTCTGGCTAGAAGGCTGTGTGGGTGTGGGTGTGGGTGGGTGGCTGTAGGGGTGTGGTGTGGGGTGGGGTGTGTGTGTTTGCTTGTCCTGCCTTGATGGTGTGTGTGTGGCGGGGGGGGGGGGGGGGGGGGCGGGGGGGGGCGGGGACAAACCTGATGCGCTCCCTTGGGCTGTAGGAAACTGCCTCCCAGAATTGACACCCAGGCCTTCAATCGCCCTAATGGGTGACTTTCCTTGGAGAGTGAAAGGGGCTTTGCCTTAATCTGATTGTTAACCGTGTCCTACATGTCCTGCATGATCTGATCCCAGATACCTAACTGACCTTCTATCAGCAAACTATGGTCCCAGAATTACAAATGGATTTTATGCTACAAACAATATATGCTGGAGAGGGTCTGAAGAGAAGGGAATCCTCCTGCACTGTGGAAATGTAAGTTGATGCAGCCACTATGGAGAACAGTAGGGGAGGTTCTTAAAAAAACTTAAAATAGAGCTACCATATGATCCAGCAACACCACTTCTGGGCATACATCTGGAGAAAACCATAATTTGAAAAGATACGTGCACCCCAATGTTCAGTGCAGCACTATTTATAATAGCCAGTACATGGAAGCAGCCTAAATGCCCCCTGACAGAGGAATGGGTAAAGAAGATGTGGTGAGGTACATATACACAATGGAATATTCAGTTCAGTTCAGTTGTTCAGTCATGCCAGACTCTTTGCAACCCCATGGACTGCAGCACACCAGGCTCCCTGTCCATCACCAACTCCCAAAGCTTGCTCAAACTCATGTCCATCAAGTCGGTGATGCCATCCAACCATCTCATCCTCTGCTGTCCCCTTCTGCTGCCTTCAGTCTTTCCCAGCATCAGGGTCTTTTCCAATGAGTCAGTTCTTCACATCAGGTGGCCCGAGTATTGGAGCTTCAGCTTCAGCATCAGTCCTTCTAATGAACACCCAGGACTGATCTTTAGATTGACTGGTTTGATCTCCTTGCAGTCCAAGGGACTCTCAAGTGTCTTCTCCAACACCACAGTTCAAAAATATCAATTCTTTGGTGCTCAGCTTTCTTTATGGTCCAACTGTCACATCCATACAAGACTACTGGAAAAACCATAGCTTTGACTAGATGGACATTTTGTCGGTAAAGTAATGTCTCTGCTTTTTAATATGCTATCTAGGTTGGTCATAGCTTTTCTTCCAAGGAGCAAGCATCTTTTAATTTCATTGCTGCAGTCACTATCTGCAGTGGTTTTGGAGCCCAAGAAAATAAAGTCTGTCACTGTTTCCATTGTTTCCCCATCTATTTGCCATGAAGTGATGGAACTGGATGCTGTGACCTTCACTTTTTGAATATTGAGTTTTAAGCCAGCTTTTTCATTCTCCTCTTTCACTTTCATCAAGAGGCTCTTTAGTTCCTCTTTGCTTTCTGCCATAAGGGTGGTGTCAACTGCATATCTGAAGTTATTGATGTCTCTCCCAGCAATCTTGATTCCAGTTTGTGTTTTGTCCAGCCCAGCATTTTGCATGATGTACTCTGCATATAAGTTAAACAAGCAGGGTAACAATATACAGCTTTGACCTAGTCCTTTCCCAATTTGGAACCAGTCCGTTGTTCCATGTCCAGTTCTAACTGTTGCTTATTACTCAGCCATAAAAAAAGAATGAAATAAGGCCATCTGCAGCAACATGAAGAGACCTAGAGATTGTCATACTGAGTGAAGTAAGTCAGACAGAGAAAGATGAATATCATAATATCATTTATATGTGGAATCTAAAAAATGGTACAAATGAACTCATTTACAAAACAGAAATAGAGTTACAGATATAGAAAACCATCTTATAGTTACCAAGAAATAAAGGAGGGGGAGGATAAATTGGGAGTTGAGATTGACATGTACACACTATCATATACAAAATAGATAGCTAATAAAGACCTATACTGTATAGTCAGGGAACTCCACTCAATACTCTGTAATGACCTACATGGGGAAAGAATATTTAAAAGAGTGGATATATGTATAACTGATTCACATTGCTGTGCAGCAGAAACAAACACAACATTGTAAGTCAATGATACTCCAATTAAAAAATTATTTAAAGAATGGATTTTACATTTTTAAATGTTTCAGAAAAAATCAAAAGACTATTTTGTCATGTGAAAATTAACAAGGAATTCTAATTTAAGTGTTCATAAATAAAGTTTTATTGAAATACTGCCACCCATTTATTTATTGTGTGTCTTTACCTTTGCATTATAACAGCAGAATTTAGTTGCAGCAGATACTGTATGACTTGGAACACCTAAAATATTTACTATCTAGCCCTTTACAGAAAAATTTGCTATCCCCAGGTTAAACATACTCTTGCCAAACATACTCTTGTCCTAGAGATCTTTGTACTCTATGTCTCCTCTCCCCAGGTCACATTTCCCCCAATATTTTTCTGATTAGCTCCTGTCACTTTGTGTCAACTCAAATGTCATCTCAGAAAGGCTTCATTTCCCTGACCATCTTAACTAATAGTACTCCCAAGATGCATTGCCCAAAGGATATATTTAGGATAATTGGCAAAAGGCACCTCTTTCTCCAGGTGAATAGAGCTCCATTCCAGGGATTGGGCTTATAGAGCAGAGGAGATTCAGAACTCATGGTAATATGTATTCCTTAAAGGAAGTTGCTTAAGATGTAGAATGACAACTGGAGATATCAAACTTTTTCTTGGACTGTGGGCCCATGGGATTTAATGGCTCAAATAGAGCTGAATCAGCATTTTCAAAATGTCCCCCCATCCATGAGGAGCTCAAGTGTGTTTTCTACGTTCTCAATCTTTTGGATTATGAAATTTACAAATTCCAGTTCTCTGGGAAAATTCTCTCTTCATTCATTTTTTCCATCTTTTTGTTTTTCTTGAAAATATTAATTACAGTTATCTTAAAGCCCCTGTCTAACTCCAATGCCTCAGTCACCTGGTGGGAGGGGGGTCTATTTCTATTGACTATTTTTCTCTTTGTTTTCAGTGATTTGGTCCTGTCTCTTGGCAGGCCTTGTAATGTTTGTTGAATGCAATACAGTATCTGTGTATGAAAAAAATATCTAGAGTCTCTGGTTGACGTTGTCTAACTCTGGAGAGGGCTCATCCTTTCTCTGCAAAACAGATGGCATGAGGACTAACCATCCTAATCCAATCAGAGGCTGAGCTGGATGGAGACTGCATAGCAGTTTTGATAAGATGCCATTTAACTCTGGCTCTCACTTCTCAATCCTTGCCTTTCAGTATTTCCAACTGAGAAGTTTAGGTGTTCACCAAGGCCCCTCCCCCTGGTCCTAGGTTCTAATCCTTGTCTCCAAAACATGGCAAGACTGTTGAAAACTCTGCTCTGTTTCTCAGAAACGTTTTGCTTGGCTCCTTAGCCTCTTGGCCTGCACTGTTTCAGAATTTGCCAAATGTCTTAAGCAGGAAATTGCCATCTATGAAGCTCACTTTTCTGTCCCCCACTCCCTCTTTACGCAGTATTAGCCTTTCAAGTTCCCAGTTTTGTCTCTCCAACCTTAGAAGGCTGCCAAAAGTTTTGTGGCTTCTCTGTCCCCTAGAAGCAGCTCCTTGCCTGGAAACTAACTGATGAGAATTGTATTTCACCCCAGAAACTGCACTTGAGCTCTGAAAGATGAAAATCTCAGAGTAGCTTCATCAATAGTGGAAATAAATTATTGTTACTGGGCTACTGAATGAGCTGAACTTGGCAAACCCTCATAAGATCCCATAGCTTTTAGTTTCAGCCATTAAGAATGATCTCAATTTTGCATATTAGAAGTCCATTCTAGTCCAACCAAAGCTTCCTTCTCACATCCAGTTTTATGCCTCTTCGCCACCCCCTCTGGTATGGAGACTAGGGCAGGCATGTCCTTTCCTGCCTCCTCTCCAGCTCCTCTTGCTGGTGTTCAGGAGCAGAGGAATGAGTGCAAGCGACCTTCAAATGAAACAAGTGAGAACAGGTTTATCTGACACTTGAGTGTCAGATCCCCCCAGCCATGTCCTGGTGAGTCCTTACATGCTGGTTCTTTCACATGGGGGTGCATGGTGGGGTGGATCTTTGGAGACCTCTGTGGGGACCATGTGGAGACTCAAAGCACATGCTATGATCTCTCCCACATCCCCTTTCCACTCACACCCCAGGAAGTACCCTACATTCTCTTTCTGAGGGCTGCTTGCCTGGCAGGCTGCCCTCTCCAGTGAGTTTTTCAGGATGACTCAAGTCTAAGGATACGTGCTTTGGCCCATGAGAAGCAGGATGTACCTTTGCCCTGCTGCCCTTTCTCCTCACCACGGGCAGCCTTAAGTGGGCAGTGAAATGCCAGCCACTCCCCCTCTGTGTGCCCAGTCTCATGAGTGATCCTCCTTTGAACTCTCCTCTCTTGGCTTGGGGGTTGAAAGGGAAGAAGAAAACACCCTCTACAAAGACCTGTTGGAGAAACCTCCTCTGGATAAAATCTTGACCATGTCTTATATTAGCTGGAGGCTGATGGTTACTGATGGTCAAAGGACCAGTCTGGCCACCTCGTAACAGAAGGAGGAAGTACTGTTACCCACTGCCCTCACCTTCAAAGTTTTATAGTTCTGGGTTGACAGGAAAAGTCTCATTCCACATCCTGTTGTATTAGTGTGTGTGTGTGTGTGTGTGTGTGTGTGTGTGTGTGTCTGACTTCTGTGACACCATGAACTGTAGTCCACCAGGTTCCTTTGTCCATGGGATTCTCCAGGCAAAATTACTGGTGTGGGTTGCTATTCCCTTCTCCGGAGGATCTTCCCAATTCAGGGATCAAATCTGGGTCTCCTGCATTGCAGGTGGATTCTTTACTATCTGAGCCACTAGGGAAGCCCATTAATGATGACCTGCCCCCAATATTTTCTAAGTTGCATTGTAAATGCAGATGCAAATTGGAAAATGGCAGATTCAAAGGCAGAAGGGTGGTTGATGACCCTGAAACTGAAAAATGAGCAAAAAAACAACCACCACCACCACTGACTTGTCCTTAAAGCAATTGCCCAGGGCGTTGCTTTTTTTCTTTTTCCCTATTGATTTCTTTGAGGAGGAGGAAAAGTTCAGAAAACTAGTCCCCAGAACATGACCAAATCTTTCGTAGCTTCGAAAGGATTACTATTGTTCTGTTCTAACTCATTGATCCCCAAAACATAAATGGCTTAAAAAAAAAATACCTTTGATGAGTGCAGGCAGAAAGTTCCTGCCTTTAACCTTATGAAGTTTTCCCAACATAAGAAAACTGACTTGTTTCAGAGTTCTTCTCCTTTTGGCCTTTTGCCTCTTAATTTTCCAACGTGAGCAAAACCACCAGCTCACTCTCTTGATGGCAAGATAGTTTGAGCTCATGGTAATGGGCAGTTTAGTCCAATGATTTATGCTGGTTTTACAAATTAAGCACCCAAACGATGCACTGTAAATTTTCAGATACAGAACCCTCAGGATAGAAGAGGATGCAGACAGTGGCTCTCTGTGGATGCTGAGAAGTATACAGCTGAGGAGTATTAAAAATTTTAATAAAGTGATGCCATCAACCAAATTAGTTTGCTTCTCATGCCATCTTGTCTATGAAGTTCTGCTTTAGCCCAAATGGAGACTTTGTGTGAATCAGAACAAGGCATCTGCTCTGTAAGGGGACCAAGGGTCACAGCTTGTATGGCAGGGCACAGCCTGGATTACAGACTTGCCTCAATCTGGGCACCTGCAACCTGCATAGCATCTATCTGCAGCAGCCTGGAGGAAGCTCCTGATTCCTTTATTTTTATTGTTGTAAAATATACACAACATAAAATTCACCAGTAGTGACATTTGGTACACTCACAGTTTTGGGTGACCATCACCACTGTCTAGTTTCAGAACATTTTCCTCACCCAAAAAGGAAATCCTGTACACATTTAGCAATCATTACACATTCTGGATATTCCATATAAGTGGAATCATACAATATTGTGTCTGAGTTCTTTCCCTTTGCATCATGTTTTCAAGATTCACTCACTTCATAGCACGTGTCCTTTTTATGGCTGCATAATATTCTATTGTGTGGTTATACTGCAATTTGTTTTTCTGTTTATCATTGATGGACAGCTGATTTTTTTCTACCTTTTGGCTCTTGTGAATAGTGCTGCTGTGAACATCTTTGTAGAAGTTTTTGTTTGGACAACTGTTTTTGATTCTTTAGGTATATATATAGGAGCAGAATTATCATATGTGGTAATTCTGTTTAACTTTTTGAGAAACTGTCACTGTTTTCCATAGGGAATGCAATATTTTACATTTCCACCAGCAGTGTGTGAGGGCTCCAACTTTTCTACATCCTCCCCTCCTGACTCTTCTTGCATCGATATTATTTCATTAATGAATAAAAAAAATTACCCATCATAATGGCATCTTTAGGAAAATATCAACACATTCATTTCTTGGGTACCTATAATGTGCTAGGGAAATGCTACATGCATGGAATTTAAAGATTAATTAGGGACAGTGTGTTCTTCAGTTTTCTTTTAGTTGCAAAGGACAAAAACCCAACACAAATCAGTTTAGGTAAAAAAAAAAAAAAAAAAGTGACTGACATCACCAGGAAATGAAGGGGAGGAATCTTGCTCTGGCCCGGCACCATCCTTTTCTCTCTCTATCACTCAGCTCTGCTGTCTTCTGTTTTGGTTTTGTTTTTAGGTGGCTTTCTCCCAGGGTGTGACAAAGACAAGCACAGAGAGCTTAGTAATTATATGAGAAATGTAGTCCCTTTCTCCTTAGCTCCAACGAAGTTCTAGCTCACTCCAACATAGTTCCAGCTAGTTTAAACGTAAGTTTCAGGACTGAATGTGCAGGCCACCAATTCCAAAGCCAGTCACATTGGCCAAGGGGGTGGGACGTGAGGATGGGCCAGGCCTGGGTAGTAGGAAGTGGCATCAAGTCTACACAAACCATGTGGTATGAGATTAGGGGAGGACTGGTCCCCCAAAGAGAAAGAGAAATACTATTATCAGAAGTAGAGAGGGTATATTTGGTCAGACAAAAACATCAGCAACCATCCACCCTTCTCGAGAAAGTCACAGTCTAGTGGGGGGACCAATGCAAACAAATCCTGTAATTAGAACATGCCCTGGGAAAAGAGAAAAGAGTCCTTTAGACCTGTGCAAGAGAAAGGGATGGGACTCTGGAAAAGCTCTGCTGAGGAGGAGATTCTGAAGCCAAGACTAAAGCAGGAATGGGCCGTTTGCTGCAACATAGATGAGCCTATAGATTATCACACTGAGAAAGTCAGACCGAGAAAGACAAGATATTTTATGATACCACTTACAGGTAGAATGTCAAGTATGATACAAATGAACTTATCTGTGAAACAGAGACAGACTCACAGATGTAGAGAACAGACTTGTGGTTGCTGGGGTCAGGCAAGGGGAAGGATGAATTGGGAGTTTTAGGATTAACAGATGCAGACTATTATATACAGAATGGTTAACCAACAAGGTCCTCCTGTATAGCACAGGGAACTATATTCAACACCCAATGATAAACAATAATGGAAAAGAATGTGGAAAAGAATATATATCTATGTATTTATGTAAGTGTGTACATAAAGTTCAACATTCAGAAAACGAAGATCATGGCATCGGGTCCCACCACTTCATGGGAAATAGATGGGGAAACAGTGGAAACAGTGTCAGACTTTATTTTTGGGGGCTCTAAAATCACTACAGATGGTGACTGCAGCCATGAAACTAAAAGACGCTTACTCCTTGGAAGGAAAGTTATGACCAACCTAGATAGCATATTCAAAAGCAGAGACATCACTTTGCCAACAAAAGTCTGTCTAGTCAAGGCTATGGTTTTTCCTGTGGTCATGTATGGATGTGAGAGTTGGACTGTGAAGAAGGCTGAGTGCCCAAGAATTGATGCTTTTGAACTGTGGTGTTGGAGAAGACTCTTGAGAGTCCCTTGGACTGCAAGGAGATCCAACCAGTCCATTCTGAAGGAGATCAGCCCTGGGATTTCTTTGGAAGGAATGATGCTAAAGCTGAAACTCCAGTACTTTGGCCACCTCATGTGAAGAGTTGACTCATTGGAAAATATTCTGATGCTGGGAGGGATTGTGGGCAGGAGGAGAAGGGGACGACAGAGGATGAGATGGCTGGATAGCATCACTGTCTCGATGGATGTGAGTCTGGGTGAACTCCGGGAGATGGTGATGGACAGGGAGGCCTGGCGTGCTGTGATTCATGGGGTCACAAAGAGTCGGACACGACTGAGCGACTGAACTGAACTGATACATGCACATTTCTGAACCACTTTGCTGTACACCAGAAACTAACACACCATTGTAAATCATCTATACCTCAATTTTTAAAAAAAATTTAATAAACACATAAAAGAAGTAATAAATAAAAGGGAATCCTCCAGGTACACACAGAAGCATTGGTTTGTGCTAAAGCACAGAGGCCTGAAATCACTGATGAATACAAACAACAACAAGGAACATATACTTGTCACGATGATTTTTAAAGTCACACTCAAAAGACTTAAACTATGTGGCCTGGCCTTGAGAAGGCTCATGCTGGTGAACGAGAGAGGCCCTGTCAGCCCTTCCTCTACCTTTTAGCTTCAGCAGCCTCTAGAGGGGTCTAACCACCCAGAGGGGCTTCCTGGGATGTGGAACCTTCAGTGCTAAAACTGTGACAGTACAAAGCAATCTGGGATGACTCGGTCATCCTAGAGTTAAGTTTCCAAGTCATAAGCACCTGCTTGGAGTATGTTTGGAGTTGGGATCAGTGTTCTGGGAGCGTATGTTGTTATGGAAGAATAAGCCCTGTGTTGAAACAAAACTTGCACACAGTTCTTCAGAGCATCGCTATTCACAAGCGCCAAAAGGTGGAAACAAGTCACCTATCCACCGTCTAATGAGCAGATCAACGAAACATGGTCTTTCCATACAATGGAATTTTGGTGGTGGTGGTGGTGGTGATTTAGTTGCTAAGTTGTGTCCAACTCTTTTTCAACCCCATTGACAGGCTCCTCTGTCCATGGGATTTCCCAGGCAAGAATACTGGAGTGAATTGTCATTCCCTTCTCCAGGGGATCTTTCCAACACAGGGACTGAACCCAAGTCTCCTACATCACTGGCAAATTCTTTACCAATGAGCCACCAGGTAAACCCACAATGGAATCTTACTTAGTTATAAAAAGGAGTGAAGCACTGATGCATGCTACAACATGCTGCTACTGCGGCTAAGTCACTTCAGTCGTGTCCGACTCTGTGCGACCCCATAGACGGCAGCCCACCAGGCTCCTCCGTCCCTGCGATTCTCCAGGCAAGAATACTGGAGTGGGTTGCCATTTCCTTCTCCAGCTACAACATGGATGGACTTGAAAATGCTGCACTGAGGTAAAGAAGTCAGACACAAAAGGTCACATCTGTATGATTCTGCTATGGAATACCCAGAATAGGCAAATCTGAGAGACAGAAAGCAGATTGGTGGTTGCTGGGGGCTGGGGGAGGGGAGAATGGAGGGTGAGTGCTTAACAGCTATTGGATTTCTATTTGGGGTGATGAGAGAGTTCTAGAACTAGATAGAGGTGATGGTTGTTCAACACCATGAATGAACTTAATGCCACTGAATTGTATACTTTAAAAAGGATTAAAATGGTAAATTTAATGTGAAGTGTATTTTACTGCAATAAAAAGAAGAATCCCCAAAAGATGTATAAAGCAAAGGCAGTCCACAAAGCCAAATGTGGACTGTAGGTGAGTTTCATTTGGCTTCAGGGAGTTTTAAATTTTAGCAAACAGTTCTAGCAGGGGGATATTTCACATAAAAATAATTCTGATGAGCAATTTATTCAGAAGAATTTGAAACCTTGGCCCTACTTAGGCTGCATCCGCACCTGGAAAGGATGGGAGGAGGGGTGGAGCAAAGGGGGTGTTCCAGTTCCCTCCAGTCCCCTTTCCCTCAGCCTTCACCTCCTCTTTGGTACCTGCCTGGCCCCCAGAGGCACTAAGCACAGGCCTTCCAATACTTGCACAAAACAATTAGAAGAGAGGCAGATGATAAAGTCCAGAAATCAGCCACACTACATGGTGACTTCCATTTTCATTCCTTTGTAAATGAGATATCAGTGGATCACTATTTTCCCCAAAATGCTATATGACTTTCAAAAACGTAAGGAAATATCCCCTTAAAGCAGTGATTCAATAAGCTTTATCTGCACATGGGAATCACCCAGGAAACTTTTTTTAAAAGTGTTGAGGCCTGGGTCCTACCTCTGGAAATTCTGATTTCTTTGGTCTGGGGTGCAACCTAAGGATTGGAATTTTTAAAAGCTCCCTAGGTAATTCAAACATGCAACTGGAGTTGAGAGAATTACTGCTTGACAGCTGTCTTCTAGAGAATCACCCTTTTTTGGCCTTGGACCTTACAGATCAAACTGCACACAAGTTGAAAATCTTTCTTTGGTTTTTACTGACATGTCTTTTGCAGTTCTCAATATCTACACTCACAGACACAGGCTACCTTCAGCTGCCCAACAGTCATCTTGACAGATACAAGAAACTCATGAGTAAATCATCTGTTTTTTGGTTTTTTTTAGAGGAGCATTCACTGCTTAATTATCAAAAGGACATCTAAAGCGTCTCATAAAATATAAAAGTTAGCCCCACATTTGTTTAATGGGTGTGAAGGCCTCCAGTCCACAGTGTGCTGTGGTCTGAGGAAGCCATCTGGTAAAGAACACATGCTGTTTCCCTGGGACCGGAGTCTTAATGGTTTGTCATGTGAATGCATGTGCATTGTTCAAAGTGATCACCCCTTTGCAAAGTGCAACTGTGACGCAATTGCTGACATCCTGGCCATGCATTTTCCATGTGCTCCTGCTTGTAAGCTCTCTTCCACCAGAGCAATTCAGCGGTGCAAAAAAGCATCTGCTGACAGGAAAAACAAAACCTGTTCCACAGTCTGTGCATATTCAAGGCATGCTTCCTACCTTGGTACCAGACCTTTGTGGAGGTCAGCTGTGCCTGGGTCAGAGATGAAGCCCACCACTGCCTCTAGCTCACACTGTCTGGGCTGTCTGGTCGGTAAAAGCAGAATGTGCCTCCTCTTCACACCCCACCACAGCTGTCTGCAGCTTGGCTGGTAGGCCAGTGTTGGCTTCGCTTCCAGCACCAATCTGTGACTTTGGTTGGGGGCGGGGGTGGGGGGGAGGGTGGGGAGGGAAGGAAAAATGCACGTGGTGAGTAAACAAAATTGCCCAGGTCGTCCTGGGTGAGCTTCAAGTCATCCAAAATTTGACTGCTTTCTTCTGAAAGGTACAGACCGGGAGTTTACTGAGCCCCATTTTGTACCTTAATTGGAAAAATAGAACTGAAGGTCCTTTACAAGTCTCATCTGTGATTTTTGGACTTTTCTTTGAAGAAATGGGGGAGAAAATTAGAAATGTTTAGCAAGACAGATCACAGGTTTTCCCCCTGTCTTGTGCTTTTTGTGCACAGGATCACGTAAGTCAGTAACAGTTTAGTTTTCTTGGTAAATTGAGAACGCCTCTTTTTTTTTTTTTCATCAAAAGAAGTAAAAATGTTGACTTCTAGTTTTTAAAAGATAGACCTGCCCCTAGTTTCAAGAGAAGGCAAATTGTTCTCAATGCTGAAACATTCACCCAGTCTTTGATTCATTTATTTATTCAGTCCAAATATCAATATATTTCTGATTATAAATAGTCTGATTTCCTGATACGATGGATTCTTCATCATCACAAGTAGAGCTGGGGTCCAGGAAAGGTAATAGACTACTAGAGGGAAAAATGCTGGTTTGGAGCCACATAACCAGGTTCTAATCCCAGCTCTGCCAACCTCCTGGCCTTGTGACCTTATTCAAGGGATCTCAGCTCTCTGGATCTAGGTTTCCTCACCTGTAAAATAGGAGTAGTAACTGTCTGCCTCCTGGGGTGGTAATGAGGAGTCAGTGACTCAACAAGTGTAAAGTGTTTAGAACATAGCCTGAACGTTAGTTGTGACTGCTTCTATCCCTGGAAACACAATAGTAGCACAAAGGCAAAAGCACTTCTGTGGCTTGGCAGGTTTGCACACAGGTAGCCCTGTTACAAATCCATTAAAAAAAGAAAAAAAAAAAAACAAAAACAACACCCCTGTTTGGGTTAAAATTGGAAGATCTAGTTCAGAATTTCTGTAAGTACCCCATGCTAACCAGTTACCTCAAAACAGCAAAATCCCAGGGAGTTCCCTTATGGCCTAGTGGTTGGGATTCCGGGCTTTCACTGCCATAGCCGAAGTTCAACCCCTAGTTGGGGAACTAAGATCCTGCAAGCCATGTGGCACAGCCAAAAAAATTTCAAAATCCCAGATCCCACCTGGGACTTACTTCGGCTCTCTGGGGTTAAAGTCCTGGGAACCTGCATTTTTAACAAGCATCCCATGGGGCCATGATGTACCCTAAAGCTAGAAAAGTATGGAGTTAACAAATAGCAGTACCTCGGAAGCCCAGATACTGCTGTTACAGATCCACTAAAGTAGTGTCTCCAAAACTTCATTTGAGTATTATCTTTATGCATAATTTTTGCCCAATTATTTTACAATCTGACACAGCATATAATTTTCTATGAAGCGACTTGCTATTTTTACAAAAGCAAATTTATAGTAAAAGGGACATTTATTTCATTCGAGTAAATGAAAAATAGATATCTTGCCATAATTAGATGATAACCATAGAAGTAAATATAATTTTAAAAAATAATGTTATTAAATTCTACCTAGACACTGTTACTTACTGAAGCTCTGAATTTGCAGGTGCATCTTTGCTTTTTAAAGAAAACTGGCTAGGGTTAAAGAGGTGTTACAGTCTTTCTAGCACCACGTAGGGACGTTCTCCTTGATTAAACGATTGCAAGGGATCGAGAGGGGAGTAACTTCCTTGCTGGGTGATTCAGTGCCATTTAATATTGTGTTTGAGCAGCCCCTAAAGTCACTTCCTAGTGAGTCATGCCGCACACTCTGTGCAGAAGTGCAATCAAGTCTTCGTCTCAAAGTTTACTGACTCTGGATTTGCACACACACTTACAAAAGAACAAAACAAAAACAAAAAGCCCCAGAATATTCGAGACACTGGGAGTTATGGTTCAGGTAGTCCATACTTGTCTCCACAAAGCTCCAGGACCCACTTCAGATGTCACTCTCAAGGACGTCAGACAGATTTGTGTTGGGATCCACTACCCACCCCCCACTATGCTTTGTGACTTTGGGCACATCTCCAGAATCCATCTCCACAACTGTAAAATGAGATGATGTCTGTTCCAGCCAAGATGATGTAAAATGATGTATGAAAAGCCCCTAACACAGAGAGTGACACATGGTTGATGTTCAGTAAACGGTAGCTTTTTAAAATTACCAAGGCTTCATATTTTAAATCATTTTTGATAGAACTCTTTGTAAAAACACAATTCCACTTCCTAAATCCCATGCAACTACTTGATGACTCAGGGCTATCATTTTGAACATCTCTGTAGTCATTTTATTGTATTGGGACGCATTTTCTAATAGCTTCCCAAATTCACCCTCCTCTTTGGGCGTTTCACATATGCAGTGGGCTAGTAACCAAGCTAAGTGACCACCAATAGAAAACTGATTACACCATAGCTAAATTACATGGGTAGCCAACAACAATGCAAAAAGATACTCCCAAAGCAATCACAAAAATCAAAATTTAAGCACTGAGGTGTTTTTTTGTCCATGTGCATAGCAAATATTAAGTACAATATTATTTAAGTGGGTGAGGAAATGGCAAATAAAAACTTCCATACACTGACGGTGGAAGTATAAATTGGTACAACCTTTTGGAGGGCATATACATTTGACCTAGCAATTCCATTTCTAAGAATCTATACAACAGAGTTTCTTCCATACAGGCACAAGAATGTATGTGAAAAACAAGTATTGATGAGGATGTGGAGAAGTTGGAGCCCTGGTGCATTGCTGCTGCTGCTGCTGCTGCTGCTGCTAGGTCACTTCAGTCGTGTCCGACTCTGTGTGACCCCATAGATGGCAGCCCACCAGGCTCCCCCGTCCCTGGGATTCTCCAGGCAAGAACATTGGAGTGGGGTGCCATTTCCTTCTCCAATGCATGAAGGTGAAAAGAGAAAGTGAAGTTGCTCAGTCATGTCTGACTCCTTAACGACCCCATGGACTGCAGCCTTCCAGGCGCCTCCACCCATGGGATTTTCCAGGCAAGAGTACTGGAGTGGGGTGCCATTGCCTTCTCCCGGTGCATTGCTAGTGAGAATGTAAAATGATACAACCACCATGAAAAACATCATGATAAAATCAAACATAGAATTACCATGTAATCCAGGAATTTCACTTTGGGGCATATACCCAAAATAATTGAAAGTAAAGACTCAAACAGATATTTGCAAATGAATGCTCATAGCAGCATCATACACTGTGACCAAAAGGTAGAAATAACCCAAATGTCCATCAGTGGATGAAAGGATAAACAAAATGTGGTCTATTCACGCAATAGAAAAATTTTCAACCTTAAAAAAAAAAAGAATGCAATTCTGATACATACCACAACATCAATGAAGTTTGGAGACATTATACTCAGTGAAATAGGTCAGACATGAAAAGACAACTATTGTATGATTCCACTTATGCTGATTAACTAGAATAGTCAAATGCATAAAGAGAGGAAGTAAAATAATGGTTACAGGGGTGGCAAGAGGGGGCAACGGGGAGTTACTGTTTAATGGGTACAGAGCTTCATTTGGGGAAGATGAAAAGTTCTAGAGATGGAGGTGGCTGCACAACAGTGCTTATGTACTTATGCCACTTAACTGTGTACTTATGGTTAAAACGGTAAATTTTATGTTAAGCCTGCTGCTGCTGCTGCTGCTGCTGCTAAGTCGCTTAAGTCATGTCAGACTCTGTGTGACCCCATAGACGGCAGCCCATCAGGCTCCCCCGTCCCTGGGATTCTCCAGGCAAGAACACTGGAGTGGGTTGCCATTTCCTTCTCCAATGCATGAAAGTGAAAAGTGAAAGTGAAGTCCCTCAGTCATGTCCGACTCCTAGCAACCCCATGGACTGCAGCCCACCAGGCCCTTCCGTCCATGGGATTTTCCAGGTAAGAGTACTGGAGTGGGTTGCCATTGCCTTCTCCTGCATGTTAAGCCTATTCTACCACAATTTTTAAAAAGAATGCAGTGCTAAGCCAAAAAAGTGTCACTTTTCAACTGATGCCCAGGGGACATTGTTCTTTTTATTTCATGTTCAAGACTATGGGTAATAGGAGGACAGAGGATATTGGAAATTTGGTCTCAAAATAAGCAGAATGCTACTGAGTTTATCTTGTTTACATGCTGTATCTCCTAGTTATCGTCATTCCCATTGAAATACTATTAATAACAGAAACAAACTTTTGTACCAACCTAGAAGGAAATGGCAACCCACTCCAGTGTTCTTGCCTGGAGAATCCCAGGGATGGGGGAGCCTGGTGGGCTGCCGTCTATGGGGTCGCACAGAGTCGGACACGACTGAAGCGACTTAGCAGCAGCAGCAGCAATAACAGAAAACCATTCACATTAAACAATGAATAATTATACAAATAATTGTTGTGATATGATGCCCTTCATAAATTTTGCAAGTCCTAAAGATTTAATGAGATAATACGTATAAAGGAGCTAGCACAGTTCCTTAGTTATTATTGTTCTTATTTTTAGCTCATTTAATTCTCAAATCAGTCCTATGACAGGTATTATTGACATCCCCATTCTATAGGCAAGAAAAACCAAGGCTCAGAGAAGTTAAGTGATTTGTCCAAGGTTACAAATGGCAGAGCTGAGGATAAAAACGTGACTGTCAGACTCCAAAATCTATGTACTTCAGATGTAGAAAACAAACTTATGGTTGCCAGGGGAAAGTGGGGAGGCATAAATTAGGAGATTGGGATTGACATTTATACACTACTATATATAAACTAGATAACTAATAGGGACCTACTATATAGCACAGGGAACTCTACTTAATATTCTGTTTGAGGGGGCATGGATTCTATCCCAGGTTGGGGGGACTAAGATCCCGCAAAACTTGCAGCCAAAACAACAACAACAAAACAAAATAATATAGTTGAAAAACAACTATATTTATTTAATTTAAAGGACCCCTCTGTTCTATTCTTTCCCCATCTCACCTTTCAGGTCCTATTCCTCTTAGGCAACCACCTGCAACCTTCATATTTTTTATCCTAGTACTTATTAATGTCCTTCTAAATAAGAAACATAAACCAAAACTTAATAAACTAAAGATTTATCCATTTTAGACTATTTATTGGCTCATTTATCCCCACACTAACAACATTCCCTACTTATCCTCCTCCTATCCAACATCATTACATAGCACTTCAAGAGTGGAAAATGTTTATATTATGTTTTTATTACAACCACATAAATACTGTTTACTACCAAACCAAGTAGATGCACTATGACTATGCCTCCTTTCTTAGATAGCTCTTTGCTTTTCCTAGAGTTAATAACTACCTTGGTTTTTTTGTGTGTGTCTCTGGTTTTCTAACTATTGTTTCTAAGTAATTCTCCAAGTGCTCTGACATCTCCGCCATAGGCTGATCAACAAAATATTCTCGACGTTCAAAGAAGCTGTTTCATCTTTTTCCTGGAGACCTCTTCCCAGAATCTGTTTTCTTGCTCCAGTCTGGACAAAGTGCTCTCTGGGGCCTGCTACACCGTTGTCATTTCAAATCATCTTATTGTCACTGTGCTCAGAATTCGCTTTACCTTTCGCCAATTTAAAATCTCCTCTTCCCTGGAGTCTTGTCTTTAGCTTTCTCACTTTACTCTTTTTTTTTTTTTTTTTTGGAACACATTTCCAAAAGCTTACTAGAAGAGGGTAAATGGGAGGTAATTTTTTTTTAAATCTCTGCATGCCTGAAAATATCTTTGCCCTAAGACCTTACCCAAGGATAGCTTCCCTCATCCCTGCCTTTCTTAGTTACTAGGGGTGAATTTCCCCAGAAAGGACATGAACTTGGAGGAGATAGCTCTCTGTAGCTGAGGCTGACCCCAAAGAAGCTGACAGGAGAATATGTCTCCAGATCATGCTCCCAGCAGCTGGACAGTATGTCCTTCCTTGAATAGAGTCTGGACCATCTCCAGGCCCATCATTACCGTATGAGTCTGCTATGACTGCTGTAACAAATTAGCACGAACATAGTGGCTAAAACACAACCCACATTTATTATCTTACAATTCAGAAGATTGGAAGTCCAAAAATATCTTGAGCTAGTCAAGATGTCGGCAGGGCTTTGTTCCTTCTGGCTCTAGAGAAGAATATTTCTTTGCCTTTTCTGCCTGCAAAAACTGCCCACAATTCTTGGCTCCTGGCCCCCAGCCAGCCATCACATCCCTCTGCTTCCAATTGTCACATCTTTCTCTGCCTCCTTTGCCTCCTCTTTCACTTATAAGGACTCTGGTGATTACACTAGGCCCACTGGGATAATCTAGGATAATCTCTGCATCGCAGGATCCTTAACTTAATCACATCTGTGAAGTCCCTCTAGCCATGTGAGGTAACATAGTCACAGGTTCTGGGGATGGAAAAGTGAACATCTTTGTGGGCCATTATCCTGACTACCCAAGTCACCACAGAGATGGATATCTCACAGTAGCTGGTGAGATTAGCGCCAAACACAGTGAACTTGATCCCTACATTTGTCTACAATAACACCTCACATGGAAAGAGAGCTTACTCTGTCCCAAGAACTGTGCCAAGTGCCGGACACGAATATCTCAATTATTTCTCTCAACAGTTCTCTGAGGTAGGCACTATTTTTACAGTCCTTATTTTGCAGATGAGGTGTGAGAGGCCCGAAAAGGTTAAGCTACTTGCCTTTGGTCAAACAACTGGTAAGTGGAAGAGTCCTCATTCAAACCCAGGTCTGCCTGACTCCAAAGTCATGGTGCCCTTGACCGTGTCTCTCTAATCCTGCTTTGCTTGTTGCTAATTTAGGTCTTTAGACTGCTAAACACAACTCCTTACTGTATGTGCCAGCTCAGAGTGGCACACAGCAAGGGCTCAATAAATATTTGTTGAATTTAACTCCCAAAAAAGTCATCTCTTACCAGTTTCCTCATAACTTTTAGGGCATTCCCAAATCCCATATCATCTTTCTCAAAGCCAGTACGCTTTTGTTTTTGTTTTTTGGCCAAACTACAGGGTATATAGGATCTTAGTTCCATGACTGAGAATCAAACCTGTGCCCCCTGCAGTGAAAGCACAGAGTCCTAACCATTGAACCATCAGGGAAGTCCCCCAGTATGCCTTTATTGGGCATTTATGTGCTGCCCACGGGAGAAATTCAATCATGAACAGAACACGTGGTTTACGTCCAAGGGAGCCCACCTTCCAGTGAGGGTGTCACGATTGTGACCTCGGAGTAATTTTTTTTCCTGTTTAGACAATGAGCAGATTATTTGAAAAGAGGAACTATCATGGTTATTGTCCCTCTCCTCAACTATCCAGGACAGAAACCAGAAGAACCAGAGGAGGAGGTTGGTAGTTCTTTCAAACTATTTTTCATATTAATACATATTTTTACTATGCACACAGGTACAGGAGCAGTTTAGGTTTTGTTTCTCTTTTTTTTTTTTTTCAATGGGAACATGTTCTATGTATTATTCTTATGCTTGTTTTTCCATTTAGGAAGGCACAATAGATTTATTGTCAAGCTTACTTCCTCTTAACTATTTCATTCCCCTATTGATGTTCATCAAAACTGTTTTCAATTGTCCCCCTCCACCCTTAAACTTGGAGGATAGGAACTTCCTTTTGCAGCTCAGTCCTGGTTACACCAACGTTGAGGACTGATAGGCAATACCTTTTACTAAACCACTTGGCACCTCATCCCCAGAATGGTCTTTCCAAAGCACGAGTTTAATGATCTCTTCTCTCCCAAACTTCCCAAGGCCCTGCAGGATGAATCTACATCCCATCTGCCTGGCCTAACATGAAAATTTTTCAGAATCTGGCCCCTAGACCAGATCAGCCTTGAGTGGTAACAGTCTACACACATATTCCACACCCCCATGGGCTTTCTTCATTCCGCCTTAGTGGTCTTCTTGCAGACTCTTCACTGCACCAGCCTGTCTGGAATCCAGTTAAAGTTTATTCTCTCTTCAGTCTGCTGATACATCATTTCCTCAGGGTCCTCTTCGGCCCCTCCCAGCCTGGGTCTCCCTTTCCTTTCTTTCACCCTGGGCAGGTGCTTCACACTAGTGATTAACTTCTTCAGTATCTGTGTTGTCTGCTCTTCTCTCTCATCTACTGTAGAGTCCGTCTCCTTTACCTGCTATATCCCCGGGACATAGCACAGTTGATAGCCCACTGCAGGTGTCAATAAATGTTTGCTGAATGGGTGATGACGAGTGACTCATGGGGAAATTTTACTGCTTCTAGTTAATACACAAACACGTAAGTACAGTCTCATGTTGAATATTTGCTTCCACTGACAGTGACAAAAGAGAAAGATAGCTTACCAAAATACAGGCATCCTACTTTCTTTTTCGAAAGTACCTTATCTATTTTAAGAGTTGTTCTTTTCTCGTGGTTTTTATTCATTTATTTGTGGCTTTAATCACTGTGATCCAACGTATTTTAACGGAGTCTTTAAAAATACAATTATCTGAGGCAGTTGGGAGTTTATTTTGTTGTTTATTGTTTCTATTGTCCCTTGCTCATGGTGAATTGTTTCCTTGTGTGGTTAGTCATTTCAAATGAATAGATCTTTATGGGAACCCTGGACATCAAGTCTGAAGGTTTGTCCTTCCAGAGCTTGTGTTTAGCTACTTTCTTGGTTTGGGCATTCTCCATAGTATAAATCAGAACTCCAAATCTTTGTGAATAGGGCCTTGTTGTGATAGATTCAGAAGGGACATTTCTTGCCTACCTGGGGCCCACAATAAGACAGATAAACATCCTAGTTATCGCCCTATGCTGGCTGGGCAGATTTTTCTAGACCCTCCACCCCTTTGCATAAAGGTGGAGCTCCTCTTTGAGGGTCCTTGTTCGTGTGGAGGCCACAGTCCTCTCTGTCCTTTGGGACCTTTAAAACTCAAAATCCT
The DNA here is from genome assembly GCF_029407905.1 of Bubalus kerabau. Classification (NCBI taxonomy): domain Eukaryota; kingdom Metazoa; phylum Chordata; class Mammalia; order Artiodactyla; family Bovidae; genus Bubalus; species Bubalus kerabau. The sequence continues at coordinate 61,331,757 of NC_073639.1, read as the reverse complement.
TCCTCCACTATCCTCTGATTCCAGAGGATTATCCCTATGTTCTGCCTTTAAAAGGGTGTTTGTTATATTTTTACCTCAATTTCTATCAAATGTGGGAAAGTTTTTAGATTGTCTAGTCCAGAATATTGCCAAAAATGGAAACCCAGTGGACTAGTTTTCAGATCTTTCCCTAATTCTGCATGCATGAGTCTTATTTTTTTAAGTCACTTTGTTCTCTTATTTTCTGTAGATTTACCACTTCTCTCCTAGTCTCTTATATTTACAAGTTACATTACAGAACAAAATGCCTTATGCTAATAATTTCTCATGTATAAACTATTCTTTTTTCCCTTAGTATTTGGCTCGTATTATTGGCTCTTTTCCAGTCCCTTTTCTATCTTTATTTTGTAATTTCCTAGTGAACAGGCACCAAATATACTTAGTATTTGCTCTATATGTCACCTGCTCATTTAAATGCTCTTCTCTCTTTTTAAAAAACTAATTACTTATTTTTGGCTACAGGGGGTCTTTATTGCTTTGCACAGACTTTCTCTAGTTTCGGCGAGCGGGGGCTCCTCTTCCGTTGTAAGAGCTTCTCATTGTGGTGGCGTCTCTTGTTGTGGAGTTCGGGCTCTAGGCATATAGGCATCAGTAACTGCAGCCCTGGGGCTTGGCGGTTCCAGGGTGCGGGCTCTGGGGCTCATGGGCTTCAGCAGTTGTGGCCCACAGGCCCAGTAGTCTCAGCTCTCGGTTCTAGAGTGTGGTTTCAGTACTTGTGGCACAGGGGCTTAGTTGCTTCTCTGCATGTGGAATCTCCTGGAACAGAGACTGAACCTGTGTCCCCTGCATCGACAGATGGATCTTATCCACTGCACCACCAGGGAAATCCTGCTCTTCTCTTAAAAAATCAATCAATCAATCTAGGACTTTCCTGGTGGTCCAGTGTCTAAGACTCTGTTCTCCCAATGCAGGAGGCCTAGGTTCAATCCGTGGTCTGGGAACTAGATCCCATGTGCCACAACTAAGAGCTGACATACCCAAATAAATAACTAAAAACAAATATTTTTTAAAATACACCTGCTTTCTCCCCAGAAGACAGGTGATAGTTTAAAAAAAAAAATCTACCCCAATCTTGCAGATAAAACAATTTTGAGGTGGACAAAATTGCTAGCAATGTTTCCATACACACTATTGTCAAAAGGCTGGCAAACTTGGCAAAACTATATACTAAGTTTTTAAAATTTCAGTATTGGTAAAACACAGAAGAACTGTGCAAAAAAGATCTTCACGACTCAGATAATCACCATGGTGTGATCACTCACCTAGAGCCAGACATCCTGGAATGTGAAGTCAAGTGGGCTTTAGGAAGCATCACTATGAACAAAGCTAGTGGAGGTGATGGAATTCCAGTGGAGCCATTTTAAATCCTAAAAGATGATGCTGTGAAAGTGCTGCACTCAACATGCCAGCAAATTTGGAAAACTCAGCAGTGGCCACAGGATTGGAAGGTCAGTTTTCATTCCAATCCCAAAGAAAGGCAATGCCAAAGAATGCTCAAACTACCGCACAATTGCAAGCATCTCACACGCTAGCAAAGTAATGCTCAAAATTCTCCAAGCCAGGCTTCAGCAATACGTGAACCATGAACTTCCAGATGTTCAAGATGGTTTTAGAAAAGGCAGAGGAACCAGAGATCAAATTGCCAACATCCGCTGCATCATCGAAAAAGCAAGAGAGTTCCAGAAAAACATCTATTTCTGTTTTATTGACTATGCCAAAGCCTTTGACTGTGTGGATCACAATAAACTGTGGAAAATTCTGAAAGAGATGGGAATACGAGACCACCTGACCTGCCTCTTGAGAAACCTATATGCAGCTCAGGAAGCAACAGTTAGAACTGGACATGGAACAACAGACTGGTTCCAAATAGGAAAAGGAGTACATCATGGCTGTATATTGTCACCCTGCTTATTTAACTTATATGCAGAATGCTGCTGCTTCTGCTGCTAAGTTGCTTCAGTCGTGTCCGACTCTGTGCGACCCCATAGACGGCAGCCCACCAGGCTCCCTCATCCCTGGGATTCTCCAGGCAAGAACACTGGAGTGGGTTGCCATTTCCTTCTCCAATGCATGAAAGTGAAAAGTGAAAGTAAAGTCGCTCAGTCGTGTCCGACTCCTATCGACCCCTGTATATGCAGAATACATCATGAGAAATGCTGGGCTGGATGAAGCACAAGCTGGAATCAAGATTGCCGGGAGAAATAAAAACCACCTCACATATGCAGATGACACCACCCTTAATGGTAGAAAGTGAAGAAGAACTAAAGAGCCTCTTGATGAAAGTGAAAGAGGAGAGTGAAAAAGTTGGCTTAAAACTCAACATTCAGAAAACGAAGATCATGGCATCCAGTCCCATCACTTCATGGGAAATAGATGGGGAAACAGTGCAAACAGTGTCAGACTTTATTTTGGGGGCTCCAAAATCACTGCAGATGGGGATTGCAGCCATGAAATTAAAAGACACTTACTCCTTGGAAGGAAAGTCATGACCAACCTAGACAGCATATTAAAAAGCAGAGGCATTACTTTGGCAACAAAGGTCCATCTAGTCGAGGCTATGGTTTTTCCAGTGGTCATGTATGGATGTGAGAGTTGGACTGTGAAGAAAGCTGAGCACCGAAGAATTGATGTTTTTGAACTGTGGTGTTGGAGAAGACTCTTGAGAGTCTCTTGGACTGCAAGGAGATCCAACCAGTCCATCCTAAAGGAGATCAGTCCTGAGTGTTCATTGGAAGGACTAATGTTGAAGCTGAAACTCCAATACTTTGGCCACCTGATGTGAAAAGCTGACTCATTTGAAAAGACCCTGATGCTGGGAAAGATTGAAGGCAGGAGGAGAAGGGGATGACAGAGGATGAGATGGTTGGATGGCATCACCGACTCAATGGACATGAGTTTGTGTAAGCTCCGGGAGTTGGTGATGGACAGAGAGGCCTGGCATGCTGGGGTCCATGGGGTTGCAAAGAGTTGGACACAACTGAGCAACTGAACTGAACTGAATGCAAGTCATATCTATAATTTGAACAAAAATTCTAACTTGCTTCAAACTTATTTTAGGTCTAGATAAATTACTTTTGGTCTTAGATCTAGGAATATATGCATATAAACATTCTATTGATGCTGTGTACTTTATAAAAAAAATTAATATTTCCAGCCTAGGGATGCTATAGAAAAGGGTCTAGTTTGTAATACTGTTTATTCTCACTCACAGCTTTCTTGGAACATCTCATTTACCTAATCCCAAGTAAGAAGTAGATAAATATTAAAGTGACTAGTCTTGTCATTGCTATAGTCATGGTTACACATTCAGTTCAGTTCGGTTCAGTTCAGTCACTCAGTTGTGTCTGACTCTTTGCAACCCCATGAATCGCATCATGCCAGGCCTCCCTGTCCATCACCAACTCTCGGAGTCCACCCAAATTCATGTCCATCGAGTCGGTGATACCATCCAGCCATCTCATCCTCTGTCATCCCCTTCTCCTCCTGCCCCCAGTCCCTCCCAGCATCAGGGTCTTTTCCAATGAATCAACTCTTTGCATGAGGCGGCCAAAGTATTGGAGTTTCAGCTTCAGCATCAGTCCTTCCAATGAACACCCAGGACTGATCACCTTTAGGATGGACTGGTTGGATCTCCTTGCAGTCCAAGGGACTCTCAAGAGTCTTCTCCAACATCACAGTTCAAAAGCATCAATTCTTCGGTGCTCAGCTTTCTTCACAGTCCAACTCTCACATCCATACATGACCACTGGAAAAACCATAGCCTTGACTATTATAAATCACTCACTATGACAGAAACCAGAGAAGGCAATGGCAACCCACTCCAGTACTCTTGCTTGGAAAATCCCATGGACGGAGGAGCCTGGTAGGCTGCAGTCCATGGGGTCGCAAAGAGTCCGACACGACTGAATGACTTCACTTTCACTTTTCACTTTCATGCACTGGAGAAGGAAATGGCAACCCACTCCAGTTTTCTTGCCTGGAGAATCCCAGGGACAGGGGAGCCTGATGGGCTGCCATCTATGTGGTCGCACAGAGTCGGACATGACTGAAGCAACTTGGCAACAGCAGCAGCATGACAGAAACATCAGCAACTGAAACAGTTTATAAGCACAGTACAAAACTTTTTCAAAAGGACTTTTAAGAAATTCTCTTAGCTATGTCAGCTTTGGTTAGTGAATATTCTACCTAGTTTTTCTTTGTAGCCTCCAAGAAAGTTTTAAGAGTTGGTAAATTCCAGTTTGAAGGAGTTTGGAGAACTGTCACTGTGGTGGTTATCTATTACTGCATGACAGACCATACCTAATGCAATGGCTACAAATAATTCATTTAATTTGTTCCTGAATCTGTAGGTCAGGAACTCCAGCAGGGCTCAGAGGGGCAGTTCATCTGTGTTCCACGTGGTGTTGGCTGGAGTGACTTCATGAGGGTCTGGAGAACCCAGGACAGCCTCATTCACAGGCCTGGCACTTCAGCCAGATTGGCTTGAATGACTGGGGACTATATGGCTGGGCCTCTTTCTTTGTGGGGTTCATGTGTCTGGGGCCTTCAAGTGTCTGGGGCCACTTAGCTGTCAGTTGAGTCCCTGGAGTGTCCTCCCTTGGCCTCTTCCTCTAGGAGGATAGCCTGGCCTTCTCTTTTTGGGGTGGAGGTAGTGGCAGGGGGTGGGGTTGGTGGATCGTGTCTCACGGCATGCAGGATCTTAGTTCCCAGATCAGGGATTGAACCTGCAGTGGAAGCAGGGAGTTGTAATCACAGGATCACCAGGGAAGTCCCTAACTTGGACCTCTTGCCTCATATGATTATGGTGGAAACTTCCAGGCCTCAGTTTGGAAGTCCCAGAATAGCATTTCCACCAACTTTCACCACATTCTATTGGTCAAAGCAAGTCAAAGGCCAGCCTCCAAAGAGTAAGAAAATAAAGACTCCACCTCCTGAGAGGGGAAGAAGCACGCAACCACAGGGATGGGAGGAATTGTTGGTGGCCATTTTTAGGCAGTCTACCACAGTTGCTTTACCCAAATAAATACATAGCACCCATTCTGTTTATAAAGTGCTACAAATCAAAGGGGAGGTGTTTTAACTAGTTTAGAAAAGCTTAATAACTAGTATTAGAATACTTTGTAATACTTAGGCTAAAGATGTCAAAGTATTTTCCTATTAAATAATATAAATACACTTAGGGCTGAGTTTGAATGTCACTGCCATTATTCAGCACTTAGAGCTTCAAGTGAGGAGGTACAATTTCACTTGATTAACATTAAAGTTTAAGCCAAATTCAACTCATCATGAGGATCTGGGGGATTACCTTTATTAATATATTTATTTTTTAAGCAGCAATTTCATATGGCTTGACTTATTACGTTTTCACATCTCAGGATAATTTTAAAAGTCCTTTATATTTTTTATTTTTGGGGCCATGCCATGGCATGTGGGATCTTAGTTCCCCAGCCAGGGATCAAACCTGTTCCTTCTGTAAAGGAAGCTCAAAGTGCTAACCACTAGATCACCAGGGAGTTCCTGTGGGAGATTACCTTCAGTTCATTTACCTCTGTGTGTGTCTTCTCCCTGGCAGTCACTTAGGAGTATGGGAAGATATGAGCAAATTATGTTGTTTTCTTGTTCTGATAATACCATATTGTCGGCTTGGAATAACTTTTTAATCCCACTAATTGTTTTTTAAAGAGATAACACAATTTTGATTTTGCAAATTTTATCACACCAAGTTCTCCACAATTGGGTACACCAAGATCTTACCATTGAAACCCTTCCTGGTGTTAAGCAGATGGATAATTTTGAAATATGTATGTATGGAATTAAGTTTCATGACTATCCAAATACGCCAACTACTTTCACAGCATTTGGAATTATGCAATAGAAAACATTTCCAGTGATGCCCTTTTATGTGTAATTTTGCAAAATTTATTCTCAATTATAATTTCAAATCACCTGAGCAACAGAAGAAAATCAGAAGTTGTATTAAAATCAAGAACTTATTTGAATTTAGCATTAAGAAAACATTTTTAATTAATTAATTGGCACAAATTGAAGATAACCATATTTAACAAATCAGTTCGGGTTGACATTTGCCAAAATATGACATATTGAATATGTTCTCTTTATTCAATACCCCTTAAATTGTGAAAAAAATAAAGCAGAGAGTATAAAATAATTTTCTCCCATAAGATGGAACTTTAATTAGATACCCCTTTGAGAAAGAAATTTGCTTCTGTTGAGTTTTATAAAAATCTGTACCTTAAATGACCTTCAAGTTTCAAGACTTTTTCAAGATACAATTGCCCAGTCCTCATATTAATGAACAAGCCAGATATTTTAATTTCCTGCACATCTGCCAAGTATCTTCAGTTTAGAAAAGATTAATTCTAAGGTGACTCCCCATTTAAAAAACACAATTTCTCTTAAGTAAAAAGAATTTTTAAAAATATATTTTGACCATTTATATCATTGAAACACTTAAAATATTTTCAAGTTTAAAAATTCTCCTCCAAGCTGACTTGAGGCAGTCTTGGCTCTTCAACTTTCAGTACTACTCTCTTGCTGTACTTTTCAGCGTTGCAATTGATTTTAAATACACATTTTTTTTTTTATCACATTGCCATTGAACTTGGGCCAAATGCTTTGAAAGAGTGAGTTTAGGGGGATTGGAGAAACGGGATGAAATGTCTATAAATAGCAGTTCTATGTGTAGCATGCACTGTATAATAAAGTGTTGTGTAATTCTACCATACAACGTAAATGATGATAGTAATTTGCATTTTCTTATTACTATTTGGCCTCGAATTGAATCTGTGGTCTTTTGCCTATATTAAGGTCTATTTCTCACTTCCTTATCTCCCCAGGGTCCCTACTATGATGGGAGTAAGTGGTCAATAGTCCCCTTTTTAGCTCTTACAACAGGTACACACTCAGTTGCTTTCTCTTTTTTTTGCCTCTCGTTTCCAGTCTCACAAACATAAAGACAGTATCGTCCATGACTGGACCAATGCCAAACAGAGTCAGACCAATGTAGCCACACTTCCATCATCTCCTTATTAACACTCCTTTCTCTTTTTAAATCAGGATGACCCCAGAGATTCTAGCCCAAGGCAATTAAGCTGGACTCCAAGTAGGGAGAATCAGGAAAGGTTCCAGAAGAAGAAATATCTTTAAAATTTTACTTGCTTGGAGGGCCTATTATTAGTGTGACAGAATAATATGATTGAGAATTAACTGGACTTATTTTCTACTCTAGACTCATCACAAATGACTAAGGGGGAATTTTTTTTTCTCCAAGCAATTAAGTCTTGAGTCCTGGGGAGCTGGGCTTGCCTTGCTCAAGGGAGCTAGGATGCCTAGGAACTTAGGGAGATGAATTATCGAAATGAAGGGCCCTTAGAGGAGAAGAGGTGGGAGTGCTGTTTGTGAGAAAGGAGTGGCCCAGTTCCCTGAAGATCCACACTAGGGATGCAGAGCAGTGGTGGGGAGCAGGATGCGGGGAGAAAGATACATTCTGTGATCCATGTGTCATCTGAAAGGTGCATGCAAACTGCCTGGAGAACTTGTTAAAATGGAACTCTGATCTGGGTGGTCTGGAGTGGGTCTAGATACTCTGCATCTCTAACAAGCTCCTTGGTAGTGCCCGTACTATGGGTCCTGGGGCCTCACTTGAAAGAGTAGGAGGAGGTGGTGGAGGACTTTGAAGGAGGGACACGAGGAAGTCTAAACTTCATACTCTGTAGCATTGGGAGGCATGACTAAAGTTCTGGGTGGCTGAGTTATTTGTTGAGGGAAAGGATACTATTACCAACAGAACTGTCCATCTTAAAAGGGATCATTCCCATCTGTACAAAGAGCATCTACTCCAACAGACTATGTAAAGAACTGAAAACTAAGAGTCCTTCCTCACATTTTCTGGCCTGTTTCCCCACAACCTCTTAGACATCTTTAATGACCCTAGAGAAGGGAAGGAAACCAACTCCCAACCCCTCAGTAGGCTAAATTTCCAAACTACCTTCCCCTGTGGAAGGAGCAGTAGAGGACCTTGAACCAGATGTATTTAATGCAGAAAAACTGAAATTTTTGAGCACTAGTGTCATGGAGCAAATTCAAATGAGGTACCCTTTCAATCTCAAAATTGAAAAGAATCAAATTCAGGAATCTATAAATAGCCATTTCATTAGTTATTCAATCAACAAATGTTTCAATTCAGTTCAGTTCAGTTCAGTAGCTCAGTCGTGTCCGACTCTTTGCGACCCCATGAATTGCAGCATGCCAGGCCTCCCTGTCCATCACCAACTCCCGGAGTCCATCAAGTTGGTGATGCCATCTAGCCATCTCATCCTCTGTCGTCCCCTTCTCCTCCTGCCCCCAATCCCCCCTAGCATCAGAGTCTTTTCCGATGAGTCAACTCTTCACATGAGGTGGCCAAGGTATTGGAGTTTCAGCTTCAGCATCAGTCCTTCCAATGAACACCCAGGACTGATCTCCTTCAGGATGGACTGGTTGGATCTCCTTGCAGTCCAAGGGACTCTCAAGAGTCTTCTCCAACACCACAGTTCAAAAGCATTCTTCGGCGCTCAGCTTTCTTCACAGTCCAACTCTCACATCCATACATGACCATTGGATAAACCATAGCCTTGACTAGATGGACCTTTGTTGGCAAAGTAACTTCGCTGCTTTTTAATATGCTGTCTAGGTGGCAACCCACTCCAGTGTTCTTGCCTGGAGAATCCCAGGGACAGGGGAGCCTAGTGGGCTGCCGTCTATGGGGTCGCACAGAGTCGGGCACGACTGAAGCGACTTAGCAGCAGCAGCAGCAGGTTGGTCATAACTTTTGCTTCCAAGGAGTAAGCGTGTTTTAATTTCATGGCTGCAGTCACCATCTGCAGTGATTTGGGAGCCCAGAAAAATAAAGTCTGACACTGTTTCCACTGTTTCCCCATCTACTTCCCATGAAGTGATGGGACTGGATGCCATGATCTTTGTTTTCTGAATGTTGAGCTTTAAGCCAACTTTTCCACTCTCCTCTTTCACTTTCATCAAGAGGTTTTTTAGTTCCTCTTCACTTTCTGCCATAAGGGTGGTGTCATCTGCATATGTGAGGTGGTTTATATTTCTCCCGGCAATCTTGATTCCAGCTTGTGCTTCTTCCAGCCCAGCATTTCTCATGATGTACTCTGCATATAAGTTAAATAAGCAGGGTGACAATATACAGCCTTGATATACTCCTTTTCCTATTTGGAACCAGTCTGTTGTTCCATGTCCAGTTCGAACTGTTGCTTCCTGAGCTGCATATAGGTTTCTCAAGAGGCATGTCAGGTGGTCTCGTATTCCCGTCTCTTTCAGAATTTTTCACAGTTTATTGTGATCCACACAGTCAGAGGCTTTGGCATAGTCAATAAAACAGAAAAAGATGTTTTTCTGGAACTCTCTTGCTTTTTCGATGATGCAGCGGATGTTGGCAATTTGATCCCTACCTTTTCTAAAACCAGCTTGAACATCTGGAAGTTCATGGTTCATGTATTGCTGAAGCCTGGCTTGGAGAATTTTGAGCATTACTTTACTAGTGAGTGAGATGAGTGCAATTGTGCGGTAGTTTGAGCATTCTTTGGCATTGCCTTTCTTTGGGATTGGAAGGAAAACTGACCTTTTCCAGTTTATGGGATGCTGAATGAATTTCCCTATGTTCTGATGTGGACTTCTTACAGGAGAAACTGGTTGTAGGGGACAATTACCCCCAAAGATCTGAGGACTTAATTTCATCAGTCAGTGAACTTGCCATAGTCACCAAATAAGATGGCCCTTCCCCCTATATAAACTCTTTGAATTGCCCTTTGAGATTTTTCCCTCCTTCAAGACCTTGCTCTTCATTTAAACATGATAAATTTCACCAGTATAAACATGTTCAAGAGAAAGACCCAGTTTGATTTTCTTCTGCCAGCCTCTTCCAAAGATAGTCCTTGAATCCCATTCTCTCATAAGAACAAGTCTTAAAAATAAACTAAGGCAGTAAGTGCTGTGTGTCCAAAGCCAAGTTTGTTTCAAAGCTGAGAATAATAAAATTCAGGGTTCCCTTTCCCTAATTCAACTTTAAGAGCAAATGTCTTTTGTTGTTAATTTTGCTTGAAACCTCTGATCCCGCCATCTCCAGGACCTGATGTTTTATTAAAGCATTTCAAAGTCTGGTTCTGATTATACAAGAAAAGTTTGTGCCTGTGTTCATCAATGTCACAATTCACATGGAGATACCAGCCTATTTGCCATAATCCTCCAGAAGGTCTAAAATCAAGGTAGAGGATAAGAAGGAATTGATGTTATCTTTCCCTGATCATCTGTTCTTGAGAAATCAAAAGTCACAAGTTCTCCTGCTGCTGCTGCTAAGTCGCTTCAGTCATGTCCAACTCTGTGCGACCCCATAGACGGCAGCCCACCAGAATTCCCTGCCCCTGGGATTCTCCAGGCAAGAATGAACACTGGAGTGGGTTGCCATTTCCTTCTCCAATGCATGAAAGTGAAAAGTGAAAGTGAAGTCGCTCAGTCATGTCCAACTCTTAGCGACCCCATGGACTGCGGCCTACCAGGCTCCTCTGTCCATGGATTTTCCAGGCAAGAGTACTAGAGTGGGGTGTCATTGCCTTCTCTGGCACTTCCCCACTACTCAAGCTATATACCTGGTACTCACTGGCACATGACCCAGGCCTGGCTAATTAGGCATGTCTCCCCAAAGTTTTGTTGCTGCTGTTGTTTTAAAACATTTTAGTCTGTACTAGGGTATAGCCTATTAATATTGTTGTGATAATTTCAGGTGAACAGCAAAGAAACTCAGCCATGGGTCACTGACTTTAGGAAGACTCCAGTACAGAAGAGAATTGGTGAATTCTTTCTGATATTAGAAATGGTGAAAGCAACATCCAGTGAGTAGGGGCAGTAGGGTCCAACGGTAAGCAGCATAGTTTCCCTACTGGCTTGGCTCTGTGGAGTAATTTTGACCATGATTCCAGTTCCATGGCCTGTCTTTGTTCCATTTTCCAAGCAGGGTTCTCCAGGATTCTTACTGACTGTGAGCTATCCAATATTTCATTACTACAATCCTTTTCTGCTTATATCTTTTATCTACAAACTCTTCTCCCTTAGAGGCAGGGCATAGAGTCCACCCAAACTTCTTCCTCTATATATTAACTTCAGGCTGCTTATAAGATATGTAAGTTTGGAACTTACGTCTTCTCTCTTTCTCTTTGAAGTTACAGAATTTTGTCACTGGGCGAAAAGCTAAGGATCATCTAGTGCAACAGTGAGCAAAGTAAGGAGAAAAGTTTCCCAGAGGCGCCTTCCCCACCCACTGCCATTTCCTCTTACATCTCATTGGACGGAACTGGGTCACATGTTATGCTTTAAGCCAATCAGGGAACTAGGGTCACTGTGATTGGCTTAGCCTAAGGAAGTAGTCCAACTTGGGCTGAATATTAGAACAACTGAGCAGTTTTTTAAGATGCCAATGCCTGGTGGCACCCCCTAGGCCAAACTTAATTGCTCCGATTTGACTTCTGGTATTGAAATTAAAAAAAAAAAAATCCTGTCGTGCTTCTAATATCAACCCTCTTTCTAGTTCAGTCCCCCTAACCCCATCCGTTTTTCAAATGCCAATACTGAGACCCAAAGATACTAAGTTGCCTAAAGGACTGTATCTTCAATTAATAGCAAAAACAGATACAAGCAAGACCACACACACATTTACTAAGAAATGACATTTACTAATTGTTTTTCCAAAATATGCATGTGAGTACACATTCCTTTTCTTAGAAAGTGAAGTCCTGAGGAGCTCAAGGACTGAGAAGCAGTAGAGTGTAAGACACTGTTTATAAAATTTGAACACATCAGAATCCTCTGGAGGGCTTGTTACAACAGGGAGCGCTGAGCCCACCCCCAGAGTATCAAATTCAGTGGTTTTGGTTGGGGAGAGGGGGTGGATAATTAGCTTTTCTAACAAGTTCCCAGGGGCTGCTGCTGCTGGTCTGGCGACTCCACTAGCCACTAGCAGAGTGGCTAAGACTTTTGGCTATAGAATCACACCAAGATCCAGTTCTGCCCCTTACACCAAGTCAGAACATGGGCAAGTTACTTAACATACCAATGAAATGGGGTCAATAATAACAGAAGGCTGGCCTTATGACAACAACTAAATATGAACTTAGAATGTAAAGCAATTAGAACAGTGTCTAGCCCACAGCAACTGCCTAATGAACATTAGCTATTATCATTCCTTCCTTCCTTCATCAAACAATTATAAATTGAGTCTTTCCTTTGAGACATGCACTGTTTCAGGCACCAGGAGTACAGTGGTGAGGAAAGCAAAGCCTTGCCTTTCAATGAGCTTACAATGCACTGAGGAGGAGCATGATAGATGACCTTGTAAATATACAGTATAACACAGAGGAATTTTGCATTCCAAGCAAACAATATCAGCTGTACACAGAGCTTTATGAAAACTTGGTCCAACCTTGTTCACATTTTCCAGCTCAAGGAGGCGGTGGCTTTGTTTCTATTGCAAAAACCTCTTAGCAGCATGGCTCTTACCATGGCAGCTGAATAAAGTTCAGGTTATGGCTTTTCCAGTCAGGTTCTCCAGAGAAACAGAACCAGTAGTGTGTATGTTTGTGTGTAAAATTTAAATTTACACTTATGTTTAAACTATGTTCAAATATAATTTGGGAATTCCCTGGCAGTCCAGTGGTTAGGACTCTCAGCTTCCACTGCACAGGGTACGGGCTTGATCCCTGGTTGGAGAACTAAGATCCCACAAGCCAAGTAACGTGCCAAAAAAAAACGTTTAAAAAATATGATTTATATTTATACTTATACTATATATTATATTTATGTAGATTTAAAAACACTCTATTTTAAATCACTAAAATGTACTACACGAATTAAAGGGCCAAAGGAATTGAAAAGAAAGCAAAACATGCACAAAATCCTGACCCTGAGCACCTTCTAACATTTTTGACAAATTCCAAGTCCATCAAGATCAAGATCTTTGATATCGAGTGCTCTCTCTCACTTCTCCCATCCTCAGAAACAAGCAAAACAATAGCTCTAAGATGTATCATGAGAGACCAGGGTAGATGAAAGAAATAACTTGCCTCCTCCCCCCGAATAGATCCAAGGTTGTCACTTACGCCCCAAGGATTTCTCCCAAATAATGCTGCAGGCATAAGGATAAGACAGATATTTGGCAATCAACTATTCTTACTTAACTCTATATTTACTGGGTGAGGAACTCCATCAAAGCTATTAGAATTAATCAGCCAGTTCAATGAAGCTGCAGGATATAAAATCAACATTTTATATACTAACAATGAACTATCAAAAAGAGAAACAGAGAATACAATCCCATTTTCAACTGCATAAAAAAATAATAGGAATGCATTTACAAGGAGATGAAAGATCAATACAGTGAACACAACACATTGAGAAAAGAAACTGAAGAAGACAGATATAAATTGAAAGATATTCTGAACTCACAAATTGGAAGAATTAATATTCTTAGAAAGCGCATACAACCCAATGCCATCTATAGATTCAACACAAGCCCTAGCAAAATTCCAATAATATTTTCCACAAAAGTATAAAAAAAAAAACAGTCCTAAAATTTGTATGGAACCACAAAGGACCCTAAGAGAAGAACCAAGTTGACAGCATCACAATTCCTGATTTCAAACTTTATTACAAAGCTTTAATTATCAAAACACTATAGTACTGGCATAACAAAAAGACATACAGACCAATGGAACAGAATTGGCAGCCCAGAAAAAAACACACACATATATGATCAACTAATACTTGTCACCGTTAACTTTCAGATGTTCAAGCTGGTTTTAGAAAAGGCAGAGGAACCAGAGATCAAATTGCCAACATCCGCTGCATCATCGAAAAAGCAAGAGAGTTCCAGAAAAACATCTATTTCTGTTTTATTGACTATGCCAAAGCCTCTGACTGTGCATCACAATAAACTGTGAAAAATTCTGAAAGAGATGGGAATACGAGACCACCTGACATGCCTCTTGAGAAACCTATATGCAGCTCAGGAAGCAACAGTTCGAACTGGACATGGAACAACAGACTGGTTCCAAATAGGAAAAGGAGTATATCAAGGCTGTATATTGTCACCCTGCTTATTTAACTTATATGCAGAGTACATCATGAGAAATGCTGGGCTGGAAGAAGCACAAGCTGGAATCAAGATTGCCGGGAGAAATATAAACCACCTCACATATGCAGATGACACCACCCTTATGGCAGAAAGTGAAGAGGAACTAAAAAGCCGAAAGAGGAGAGTGGAAAAGTTGGCTTAAAGCTCAACATTCAGAAAACAAAGATCATGGCATCCAGTCCCATCACTTCATGGGAAGTAGATGGGGAAACAGTGGAAACAGTGTCAGACTTTATTTTTCTGGGCTCCCAAATCACTGCAGATGGTGACTGCAGCCATGAAATTAAAAGATGCTTACTCCAAAATCACTGCAGATGGTGACTGCAGCCATGAAATTAAAAGATGCTTACTCCTTGGAAGGAAAGTTATGACCAACCTAGATAGCATATTCAAAAGCAAAGACATTACTTTGCCAACAAAGGTTCGTCTAGTCAAGGCTATGGTTTTTCCTGTGGTCATGTATGGATGTGAGAGTTGGACTGTGAAGAAGGCTGAGCACCGAAGAATTTATGCTTTTGAACTGTGGTGTTGTAGAAGACTCTTGAGAGTCCCTTGGACTGCAAGGAGATCCAACCAGTCCATTCTGAAGGAGATCAGCCCTGGGATTTCTTTGGAAGGAATGATGCTAAAGCTGAAACTCCAGTACTTTGGCCACCTCATGCAAAGAGTTGACTCATTGGAAAAGACTCTGATGCTGGGAGGGATTGGGGGCAGGAGGAGAAGGGGACGACAGAGGATGAGATGGCTGGATGGCATCACTGACTCGATGGACATGAGTCTGGGTGAACTCTGGGAGTTGGTGATGGACAGGGCGTCCTGGGCGTGCTGCGATTCACGGGGTCGCAAAGAGTCGGACACGACTTAGCGACTGAACTGAACAGTAGCTACTTCTAAATCAGAACACTTGTAATCCTGGGTCAGCCTCATCTCCTCTCAGGATTGTTGTCTCTCTCAGCATGGCAAAAAAAAAAACCAAACACACCAACAAACAAAAAAACAGGGACTTCTCTGGTGATCCAGTAGCTAAGAATCCGAGCTCCCAAAGCAGGGGGCCTGGCTTCCATTTCTGGTCAGGGAAGTAAATTCCACATGCCACAATGAAGAGACCGCATGCTCTAACAATGATCCAACAGGCGACAATGAAAATCTCGCGTGATACTGCGTGCCACAACGAAAACCCAGCGCAGTCAAAACAACAGCCAAACTTTATTACAGATATAATACACACTTATTGCTGGGAACTACAGACCAGCAAAATAGAAAACAGAAGTGGTTCATAATCCCCTGCTAACTGCTAAGTCACTTCAGTCGTGTCCGACTCTGTGCGACCCCATAGAGGGCAGCCCACCAGGCTCCCCCATCCCTGGGATTCTCCAGGCAAGAACACTGGAGTGGGGTGCCATTTCCTTCTCCAATGCGAAAAGTGAAAGTGAAGTCGCTCAGTCGTGTCCGACCCCTAGCGACCCCATGGAGTGCAGCCTACCAGGCTCCTCCTTCCATGGGATTTTCCAGGCAACAGTACTGGAGTGGGGTGCCATTGCCTTCTCCGTCATAATCCCCTTACCTCAGAAAAAAAATACTAACATTTTGATACTAATTCTCCTCAGCAGCGTCCCGTCAGAGGGACCCTGTCCTCTTCGCTTACTAACTAGCCCTTTCCAGTTACACATATTAACCTGGCGGGAAGTTACTTATTGTTTATTTTTTCTCTCTGGAGTTGTTTCTGGAGGTCGGTTCTGTAAATTTTGTTGTGTGAGGGGCACAGATTTGAGAGACGGACTGAAGTTGGAGTTGTGCTTGGAGTTGTTTTTCAGTTTGAAGTGCTCACCTCCTAGCTTTGGGGGCAAAAAGTATTTCAAGCCTTGTTTCTTATGGCATCTGCATTCAAGAACTGGTCGTGTCATTTGGGGTTGTTTTACCTCAGAATTTTTTAGCGCTGGCTGCTTTTCGTTCCTTTGAATGGTAACAGCTAGAACTCTGGTGACGACTGGAATTGGCTTTGGCCGTGAGACTTTAATTTGTAATGACGACTGGTGGCTGTAGGGGGTGGCCGTGCCTCTCCGGCGCGCGCTCCCTCTGGGTTCAGGACTCTGGTCCACATTGGAGAGGGCAGCTCCAGCTAGAGAAGGGCGGGGCTGGCGCGAGGCGTCGGCCCGGGCCTGCAGGCAACCAGGCAACATTGGCCTTAGCAACGGGGAGGGGGCGGGACCTAGGGAGGAAGTCCGATTGCCGCTAAATCTCGCGAGAGTTGCGTTTGCGCGCGAACTCTAAGTGCGAGGGTCCCGGGGTCTGGTTGCGGCTGTTGGCGAGGTTCGGGCCTCTGGGAAACGCGACAAGTCCACCGGCCACCATCGTCACCCCGTTATGGAAACCTCAGCGCACAAGCAGCAGCAGCCTGAGGCGGCCAAGATCAGAAACCTGCCCTGGTAGGAGGGGGCCTGGCTGCTGCGGGGAAGGGGATCGGCCGCGCGCGGAGGCGGTGGCCCGAGTGAACAAGTGGCCAGTCCCCAGTCCGACCTCGCCCCGCCTTCCCCGGACTTGAGGCCGGGGTGGAACCACATAAGTTCACCTCCCCTCAACTCCCCAGTCCTGCTCCATTTTGTTTATAACTAGCTAGGTCTCCCTTCACCCGTAACCCTGGGCCCCCTTTCCTGTTGCGGAAGAGGAAAACGGCTTCTCCACCTGGGTGGCAACACAGGGGTTCGATCCCATGTCTTCTGACATTGCCTTGGCCTCTGTGGCAGAATATTCTCTCTTGCCAAAATAGTCTCTTCTCTCGGTGCGATTACTGGTCACATTCTAAGCTAGAATAATGATGATGATGATGATAACAGCACTTCCTAGTTAACTTTCATTTCAGTGACTTTGTTACACGCACCCTATTAGATGTTGGAATTTTGCAAAGACCCTAGGAAGAAGGCACTGTTATTCCAGTTTTACCAAAAGGCTAAATGACTTGCTTAAGGTCTAGAGTTGGAAAATAGGTTTGGATTTGAACCCAGGTGGTCCAGATTCAGAGCTTGCACTGTTAGCTAGCCTGCTTCCACAACTGTATCTCAGTGTTGTTTTAAAGACTGATGGGATTTGGCTTGATTTTGAAAAACTCATGTTTCTTTTCAAAAGTTTTCAAGATAATGAGTTTGGTTTGTTGTTACTATAGTAAAAATACATAACATGCAATTTACAGTTGTAGCGATTTTGAAGTGTACAGTTCTGTGGCGTTAAGTGCATTCAGAATGTTGTGTGATCATCCACTATCTAGTTGCAAAATTTTTCATATACCTCAAATGGAAACAATATAGCTGTTGGCAGTCACTCCCCATTCCCTTCTCCCTCAGCTCCTGCCAACCACTAATCTACTTTCTGTCTCTGTGAATTTGCCTATTCTGGATATTTCATGTAACTTGAATCATACAATATGTAGCCTTTTGTGACTGGCTTCTTAGATCAGCAATTCATGTCCTTTTATTGCCAACAACATTCCACTGTATGGCTATACCACCATTTATTGATCCATTCATCTGTTAATTTATATTTGGAAACAGGTTCAATTTTGGATTAACTTTAGGTGCCCATCCAGGTTGAGATTATAGGCAGATAGCTGGAAAGGTGAAATGAGAGCAGTTTTTCAGCATTATTGACATTTTTAACCAGATATTGGAGGGGGAAGCGTGGCCACGGGGATTAGCCTTTGCATTTCATAATGTTTAATAACTTCCCTCATGACTATCCACTAGATGCCAATAGCACCTTCCACCCAGTTTTGACGGGAAAAGTCTGTAGATATTATCAAGGGTTCACTGGAGGACAAAATTGCCCTGACTGAGAACCACTGGGTTACAGGTTTTTGTAGCTCTCTCTTCTTTTAGGTAGGATACGTATGAAAGGTTTCTTCTGCACATAACAAAATATTCTTGCCTTTATATATGTTGTAATGCATGCTACATTGTATTTTAGGGTTGAAAAATACCGGCCACAGACACTGGATGATCTCATTTCTCATCAGGACATCTTGAGTACTAGTAAGTATCCATGTGTCAGTGGGTGGTATCCTAGTTGAAGGACCTGGATATATTTCTTAGGGATGTTGTCTCTGCTGTAATAACTTTAAAGAATCTGATTAAGCTTTTTGGGATGTGGTTTTGACAGCTGTATTCTTCAGATTTTTCATTCCTGCCTGCGCCCTGGATTTGAACATAGAGTTGAAGTAGATTCAGTCCAACTCTGGCCCACAGTGAATGAGGCGACTCTGAGACTGATAGCATCTCTCTTTTTCCTCCCATCTTCAGTTCAGAAGTTTATCAGTGAGGACCGCCTGCCGCACCTCCTTCTGTATGGTCCTCCAGGGACAGGAAAGACATCCACCATCCTGGCCTGTGCTAAACAGCTGTACAAAGATAAGGAATTTGGCTCCATGGTCTTGGAGGTAAAGGAGAGGATTACCCTTAACTTTCAAAGAACTCTGGTCTCTTATTTTTAGTTCTGCTAGTTTTGTTTTCCAAGTTAGTTGCCCTGCTGGTGGCTGGGAAAGAAGCAGATATACAATATTTCAATTCACTTTTCCTATAATTGACATTTTTGCCTGGAGATTTTTGGTGTAGCTAGAGGGCAGTGGTAGGGCCAGGTGTTTTTGTTTGCTGTTGCCAACTTTTACTCAAACACTCAGGGGTCACTTGGTTGCTAGCTGTCTCGCATGTGCCCTTCTCCATGTTGCTCCACACTGTTCTTGTCCCAGAAGACTGGGCTGTGTTGCCAACAAGCTCTCTTGCCCTCTGGCTCCTATTGGGTTTGGCCCGTAGGGGCCCTGGCAGGAGTTGGGGGAAAAATGATGCCTGGTCCAGCCCTGGGTCACCACAGATGGACAGTGTCCCCACCCACAGGGCACAGCACCCAGCATTCGCCAGGAGCCAGCACCACTCCCCCAACAACCCCTTAAGACTTGGGAGTGGTAATGGGCCCTAGTAGCCCGTAAGGTATTGCATAGCTCTTGTGGTTTCTCCCACACCTCACAAGCACCTTTGAAAATCTCTCTTCATTTAGTTCTCTTCAAATTACTGAATTTGAGTGTGCTGTCTGTATACTGCCGGGACACAACTGATCCACTTAGATTATGAAATTCTAAATATTGTCTGTTAAGAAAAAGAATGGTTTAACTTACTTTTTTTTGTTCTAGATCTTCTTAGAATCTTAATGCTACCAAGATTCTTAATTGTTCTTACTTCAGTTTATTAAAAACTTGTTAACTTCTGGGTTGCTCTGGGTTGTGGTAGCTAAAATTAGTATCATTCTGCTCCTGCCTGGGGTGCTATTTGCTGTGACCAGACCAATTAATTATTCCTCCAAAGCATGTCAGTGATTGTCCTCAAAAGGGAGAAGAAAGATAGTCATTGGCCTTTCAGAATATAGTGGAATGATCTAGTGAGCTGTGAGTTTTAAATATAATTGCAATCTTTTTTTAATGATCATCTCTTTATTTGTCCTTAGACCTAGAGACCTAGCTTGCTGAGCAGGACTGATAAAAAGATACATTAATTCATAGCACACTAATATGTTTTCTGTTTATTCTGGCTTCTTTCATGTTTAGCTGAATGCTTCAGATGACCGAGGAATAGATATCGTTCGGGGACCAATCCTGAGCTTTGCTAGCACAAGGACAATATTTAAGTAAGAATTCTTTGCATGATTTTTCTCCCTAAAGATTTTGATCAATGAGTTGAGTTTTTTAAATCCTCTCCTTTGCCAGTTTATAATAGTGTAAAAAAAAGAGGGGGGGAGGCTTTGTCAAAAGCAGCCATGAGAAAGACATAAAGTACAGGAATGGTGGTAAGAAATACTAAAATGTAAATATTATCTAAATCTATTTGCAAGTACCCTGGGGAAGCATTAGTTTCATTTTATTGGTTAACAGAGAACTGATTACATCATAAGACTGGGTGAGCTAGTCTGAATTTAAACAAAAATGAATTGAGATCAGGGTGGATAACTAGGATGGTGGTGAAAAAAGAGAGGAAAAGACAGGCAGAAGTAAAGGTGGTGGGGAAAAGGCAGTACTTGGATAATAGGATTCTGGGGGGAAGAAAGATGAAGGTGCCAGAGGACAGAACCTGACACAGAAGTTAGACCTCTGTTCCCTTTAAGAGTTGAAGGAGCAGTGGGTATTTGCTCTGTGTGACCACAAATGTCTGCTTTGGTCAGAGTTCTAGGAGAAATGAACTTCGTGAGCCGGGGCCCAGTGGCACAAATGTGAAGGTGTAGGTTTGGGCCTGGAAGTCACAGTGAGATTGAATCAGCTTTTAGAAAGCACCACTTGTCTTCCTAGGAAAGGCTTTAAACTGGTAATCTTGGATGAGGCCGATGCCATGACTCAGGATGCCCAGAACGCCCTGCGGAGAGGTAAGGAGTATGGCCATGTACAGTGGTTGGTGAGGACAGCTCTAGAGGAGAATTAGCATCTTTGGACATGAGATAGGACATGGGTTCTTTTCAGTTTTCATTTATCTTCTGACCCAAAGAAATCTCTGTATGCCTTTCACTGCATATCCCATCTGATGATCTAGACAAAAATCTCCGCACTGGGGTATTACCTCTTTTAGTAATTTAAAGACATAAACCTTTTGGGGACTCTTAGGTAATGACCAGACACTCGTGTTTTATCCTCCTTTTCCCTTGGGTTCAGTTTCAGGGTTGGGAATTTGTACTGATGGATGGGGGCAGGGAGGAAGTTGTTCATTTCTAAACTGCTAGATAGGCCTTTCTGCTATTGGTACCCTTAGATACAAAGGAGCCAGGAAAATAATACTAGAAATTTAGTTGCATCAGTCATGTCAGAAAGCTGACATGCTTTCACTTCTTGCCAGGAGAATGATTTGGCCGGGAAGGGAGAGTATGCTGTAATCTGTCAGTCTTAAGGGGCCTGGTGCAGTTAGTTTCTTTGCAAGGACATTCTTAATCTCTCATTAAGATTCTGCAGTGAACAGCTAAGAGAAAAGAGAATCTTTAAGAATTTTAGGGAGGAGTAGATTGCAGCCCATGTTTAAGGAGGAGGAGAACAGAATATCTTTTGGTCCTAAAGGCGTTGGCAGCCTTTCTGCAGCATCTTGTTCTGTTGAGTCAGTCTGGGCAGATCCCAGCTTGAGAATGTTGGTACAGAATGAAACTGATGTCTTAGGCATCTCTGAATTCAGGTTAATGCTCTCGCGAATGCTCTAAGAGTTTGAGACAAAGTCCAATGGAAAGTCTTCAAAAAGCCATCCTCCTCCCCTGCCCAGTAAAAGTTGGGGCATCATCCATCTGCCAAGTAGAATTTTATGCAAAAGGGAAGGAATACTGGATTTCACATCTTAATGGAGTAGAATGGCAAGAGTGCCAGAATAATGGCCAATCGTGGAAAAAGAAAGCATTTTGTACCGTCCTGTTCATCAGCTTGGGAAAGAATGGCTGGTCTCCAGGGACATCCTCTCTCACTACCATAGCATCTCCACTTGTCTGCATTCTTGTTTTCTGTACCTTTCACATGACCCTAGAAAAGTGCAGGGTTTCTGGGTCCCTTGAAGAATCAGAATGGAAATGAGGTGGTTTTCTTTTCTCTTGCCAGTGATTGAGAAGTTTACTGAAAATACCAGATTTTGCCTCATCTGTAACTATCTGTCAAAGATCATCCCCGCCTTGCAGTCCCGGTGTACAAGATTCCGATTCGGACCACTGACTCCCGAACTCATGGTTCCCCGCCTGGAACACGTCGTAGAAGAAGAGAAGTAAGTATGTTGAAAAGCAGGGAAGGGGGTGGGCCTTGGGAGACTGGGTGTTGGGTAAGGCGACTGGCCGGTATGTTTCAAGGTGATACCATTTGTAGACAATTCAGGAAACCTGGCACAGGTTAAGCCTCCCTGTCTGTCAGCTGCCCTGGCATCTCACAGACATTCTTCATGAAAGTCATTTGGTTCTTCACTGGATTCCATCCTTCTCCCCTGGAAGCTGTCCCACCTTCTTCCTGCTCTTCTTTTGTTGGGAACTGCACATTGCCAAGTCTCTTCTGCTAAGATGCCGCTAGCCTTTCTTGACTAGAAGGGAGGGTCCTGAGCCATCACATTCTGTGTAATCAGATGCCAAGCAAGTACCAGCCCGAGCTGCTGCTGTTGTTAACAGGTGCCTTGGCTCTGCAATTGCAGATCTCATCAGGACCCTATCCTCCCAGAGAACAGATTTCAAAGCTACCTGCGCAACAGAGCAACACTTGATTCCAATAAGAGTCCTTCTAGACTTGAACTGGATTGTGACTAAACATGAGGCCAATGTCCCCAAAAGCCAGTGAATTCTGGAGTCTGTAGATCAGGAGAGTATTGTTAACTGCATCCTTCCCTTTTCTTTCTTTCATTGTTTAAATGCCTCGATCATCCCAGGCCATCTTGTTCCCTCCATAAGCACTTGTGCTCTCAGGACCTCTGAATCCCTTCTGCCTGTTTCCTTTCAGAGTTGATATAAGTGAAGATGGGATGAAAGCGCTCATAACTCTTTCCAGTGGAGACATGCGAAGGGCTTTGAACATCTTACAGGTATGGCACCACTCCAAGCAGATCTCTAGTTGCTTTGGAATAGTTTTCCAAGAAAGACATAAGCAACAGTACAACAGAACTGGTAAAAACTTGATCTTGTTATATATTAAAGATGTACCCCCACCCTTGTGTTTCGATTAGTTGAAAGAATAATTTGTTGCAAACAAGGGAGAGATAGGGAAGGACTCTGCAGCAGTAACATAGCTGACTAGCAGCGGCATCCTCCGGACACGGCCAGATCTTAGCAGTGTGAGAAGTACAGGGTTCGGCCTATCGGGTACCTCCCCATCCCCACATTGCTGCCTCCGCAATTGCCTCCTGATCCGCCTGCAGCAGCCATGGTGATTCTCCCCCTCTGACTGCACAGAGCACCAACATGGCCTTTGGGAAGGTCACAGAGGAGACCGTCTACACCTGCACAGGGCACCCGCTCAAGTCAGACATCGCCAACATTCTGGACTGGATGTTGAATCAAGACTTCACCACGGCCTACAGGAATATCCTTTCTCTTGCCCTACAGTCGGTGCATTAAGTGTCCAGAGTCTGAACATGGAACTCTTTTCAGCTCATGATGGAGCACGATGTCAGTGGGTGGAATGAGTGCTTGTCTTTAATGTCACAGAGTTCTTCCTGAAGGGCCCTGACCTGGGTGTGGTTTGCAGCCACTCCACTCACAGATGGGAGGGAAGCACTTAGACCTTGGGTAGAAGATGCAGTCATTTTTAAGATGTCACTGTTACTCTTGTTTTCCTGTAAAATTAAGAGCTAGGTGTAGTGATGTAAATAAAGCCTTTTGGGGAATGCATTTGGTTCTATTCTCTACTAGACAGATACAACTGTTATCTTTCAGAAAACCCTTATTGGATGGAGATGAAAACAGAAAAATAAGAATTTGGGTCCAACATATGCCACTTCAGATGGAAAGCAACAGCTGTGTTGGGGTGAAAAGCCCTGCTTTCAAAAGTCACTCTCTACAGTGTTTATCCTTGAACTTGGTCCCTTTGCCTTAACTGCTCCTCTGTAGATATCATGGAGTTAAAAACTCTGAAGGGGTTGGCGTTACACGACATCCTGACGGAGATACACCTGTTCGTGCACAGAGGTAACTCATGTTCCTCCCCGGTTCGGAAGCTGTGTATAAGGCAGCATGCTTTGGGGTTGGGGGTGGTTGGAGAGGGAACCTGAAGCTCCACTGTCCACTTTGGAAACAAAGAAACAGGAATGAAGAGGTGTAAACCCAGTCCCTCATTTTTTGTTTTATCTTGCTATTTAAAACCTTGTTCTAAAAATACTCTTGACCTCTAGAATGCTGGGGGGAAAGAAGAAAAGAAATTTCTGAAAGGCTAACTTATTTCCTCCAAGGGTTCATATTTTAAAGCAAAAAGTAGGATATTGTAATTCGTATTTCTAAAAGGGTATTTTCCCCAAAAGGAGAGAGGGAGAAGGAAGATCTAGCTTCACATCAGCCAGTGGTCTCACCTAAACCACCTTAAGTTCCCCACTTGGTTGTATGTTATGTACAGAGAACTGCTTCTCGACCCTGGCCCACATACAGCCCACTCCAGGCCAATCCAGTTAGCCCTTTGAGGGAGGACCAGACACTTGTGTCTTCAAGCTCTGAGTGGTCTGCTGTTCAGCCTTATGGAGAAGCTCCTCCCTGACCCGCAGTCACCTGCGGACCGTCTGGTCCATGAACACTGGTTCTGCCAGTTCCTTTCTAAGCCGCTGGCTGGTGTGTGAAATTCTGCCCAAGAACATGGTTGGCTCAGGCCCAGCTCTGCACTTTGTGGACACTGAGAACGAATCGACCTTTAAAAATCAATCGTTTTTAAAACTGGGATAGCAAGTGAGAACTCAGCTTTGACAGTAACTTAGAGTGACCCAGCAGAGAAGGCAATGGCACCCCACTCCAGTACGCTTGCCTGGAAAATCCCATGGATGGAGGAGCCTGGTAGGCTGCAGTCCATAGGGTCGCTAAGAGTCCAATACGACTGAGCGACTTCACTTTCACTTTTCACTTTCATGCATTGGAGAAGGAAATGGCAGCCCACTCCAGTGTTCTTGCCTGGAGAATCCCAGGACAGGGGAGCTTGGTGAGCTGCCGTCTATGGGGTCACACAGAGTCGGACACGACTGAAGTGACTTAGCAGCAGCAGCAGTAGAGTGACCCAGTGGCTGACAGCATTATGGACGGCTCTTCCACCTTCTTATGATCACTCTGGAACCTGCTCATTTTTTTAGCTGCCCTACAGACTCAAAAAGAATAAAAACTTTGAAAACCTACACACTACTTCTAGAAGCATGGTGTCTCAAGATCTGTAGCTTCAAGAGATTAGTCTTATCTGATGTGGAAACTCATACTTGTCCTCTGTGATGTTTTTAACAGTAAATAATGACAGACCCCACTCATTTGATTTTTCTCCCAGTTGACTTTCCATCTTCAGTTCGAATACATTTATTGACCAAAATGGCAGACATTGAGTGAGTATTTATTTCCCAGTTTTGTTTTCCTGCTTTCCCTTTGTTCTGAGTTTTTTGTTTCTACTTGTTTAGTATCAATGGTTTGGTCTAATCATTCATACTTGGTGGAGTCTAGTTTTGGGTGGGATTACTGAACCAAGCGGGGGGAAGGGCATGAGCTGCTTTTTTAAAGCACAGGGGTTAAACAAGGACAGGTACAGCTCAGTTACATATTTGAGATAAAGGCCTCTCCTTCAGCCTCAGAGGCCGGGTCCACCCTTGTTCTCCATGTGCTCTTGTTATTTGGGAGGCCTGCTTTAGTTCAAACATCTAGGTTGTTTGGGGACAGCCAGCTATCCAGCTGTTATTAAGGCATTTTGGCATACGAAAGCATATTGCAGGGAAAGTAAACATAAACTCAATTTTCCACTTTGGCTGCTTCAGTAAACACAGTTATTAGCCCCCAGTGAAGCTGGCAGCTCTCATTTGAGTAGACAAAAAGCACTAGGTTCAAAACAGACATCCACATCAGCCAACTCCAATTCACCATCACTGGTATTCACACGTACCAATTAGGTCACTTCTTATTGCTACACTGTGAATTGCACGGTTTTACTTGCAGTAGCTGGGCACTTGAAAAGGTTGCAAGATAAATACCAGTGTCTTGCTTTATTGACTAGACCACAGAACCACAGATATGGCAAACCAAACTTCCCAGTGAATTAGGAAAAAGGAAACTTAATTAAAATCCTTCTCAATGCATTTTGTAGGTGAAGAAATAATCCCTAGTCACACGCATTTTGCATATTCACATAGAGCTTGAACAAAGTTAAGTTCAGATCACTGCTACTGGTAACAATTTTTAAAAAAATTTTTACTTTGTAGTCTGAATCAGATTTATGAATGAATATTTGAGGCAGCAAAGAAAATGTCAGGGAACACAAAAGATTGCTGCCTGGGATGAATTTCCATTCCCTCCTTCCAGTCCTGCAGCCGACTTTAGGTCTGATTGCTATTGTTCTTTGGTCAAAAGGCAGCTGCCGTGCTATTCTCTCTCCTTACTTCGGTTTGCTTTCTTTTAGGTACAGACTTTCTGTTGGCACCAGTGAGAAGATTCAGCTGAGTTCCCTCATTGCCGCTTTTCAAGTCACCAGAGACCTGATTGTCACTGAGGCCTAGATGCCGGGGACTACACGCTGCCAACTAACTCTCAGGCCCAGAAGTGACAGGAGAGCAGGGGACACAAATGAACAGCTGCCTGGGCTGGGTGTTTACACAGTCACCCCCAACTGTGTAAAACTGTTCCAGGCATGGATGGGCAGACATTTAAAAAGTACTGTGTTTGTGGCTGTTTGGAGCAGGGCTGTACAAAGCAGTTTTAAAGTCCAGCTCTCTTATTGCACTATGCGTATGTGTCTTACAAGGGAACAAAGCAAAACCCATTTTTAGCCTTAAGGCTTTTACCCTTCAGTTGCTTGGATGATAGGAAATTGGTGTACCCCATTTGGAACGTCAGGCTTTCAAATCTAATACGGCCCAAGTATCTTCCAACACAATGTAAAAAGAACATCACCAAAGCCACGTTTGTAAATCTAATCTGTGCTATACTTTAAATAGGTGTTAATGGGTTTCTGGCCCAAGCCATTATGCTTTTATAAAATGAACTCAATTTTCTTCCTTTAAAACCTGGCCTTTTTATTTTTGCTCTTGAAGTAGAGTAATTGCTTGCCGGTTCCTAACTGTAGTGTGGACAGGAGAGAAAACGTTTGTTTGAAATGATGCCATTGGGGCCAGAGATCATCCAACACTGACTTGTTTAACCCAGGGCACATGAGATGAAGCCTGACTAAGCCTGCCAGTGCTGAAAGGATTGGAACTCTTCGTATTTAAATAGAAGACAGTTTATCTGCAAGCATTTGTGCTGCATCTGTGACAGGGTTCTGCACAGGAAAAATAAAGCAGCTTACTGTTTAAGTGACTCCTCTTTCCTTAGCCGGCTACACAGAGGCTGACTTGTTTGACTTGCATTTATATGAAAAAGCCGCCTCCGACCCTGATCATCACAGAATTAACTTTCTTTGGAGGCTGTTCTTTATAAAGGTGTCTAATTCTTACACTGTCAAAAGGGAGAAGTTGGTTACACCCATCACTGAGGTGGGCCTTGTCTGAAGCTAATGGCCTGGGAGTGGGGGTGGGGGATTGTCTCAAGGTAGCTGCCCAGGGCCTCTCAAGACTACACCGTATATGATATTTCAAGATGAACACGAAATCTAAATGCTGCCCGATCTAGTCCCACTTGTTTTAAAAGGTGATTTTTTTTTTTTCTTGATGGAAAAAATGAAACGGTGAGCCAAAAGCTTTCTACCTTTTTTCCTTCAATGAAAGCCTCTCATCTTGAAAACAAATGTTTTTCTTTTAGCAACAAAGGCAGCAGAGGAGAGGCTCCTCTACCTTTTCAACACGCTTTTTCATAATACACAGGCCTCCACAAAGCACCTAGTAAGAAAGCCAAAGGATAAAATGTTGCATTTCTTTTAAAATAATTTAAAATATATTAAATTTTCCAAAGGCAGATTTTGTTTGAATGAGGTGTCTTGATTAGATAACTATACACGACTGGAGGAGAACAGTACTTTTAAGGAGCTAGTTGTGTTTAGGGGCAGAGTTGAGACTGGCTGATGAGTCCAATGAGTTGAAGCAGTCAAGTTAGGTCTCGTACAGAAGAAAACAGCTGAAATGATGACACCAATTCTTCACACAATTAAGAAGAGACATCTTCACAACTGTTGGAATTGAGTACTATGGTTTTTAGATACCATTGACAAAAACACAGCTGTACCTTAACATCTGTTGAGGAAATACAAATAAATATGCTAACTGGCAAACAACTGACAGTAACTCAGTAGCCACTGGAACAGTCATGCAGTTGAGGAATACGTTCTGTGTAACCTGACACACAAATCTGACACCTCCGGCACATGCACACCATTATTTAAAAAAAAAAGCCAAATCTAGCAGGAGCGCGGCCTCTTGAGTCACCTGGACTTGAGCTGATGATGCCTCCCGCCAGACATCTCTCTGACACCTGTCCTGCGGGCCAGAGGGGAGCGGGGAGAAGGAAAGCCCTGCACACTCACATCAGAGCCGCTCTGACCAGCAGGACAGAACTTCACCAAGGCCTCTTCTGCATCTGGATCAGTGACAGACACTTAGCAGAAGCCACACTCCAGTCAAGGGAGTGGGAACTTTCCTGCTGCCACAGAGGCGTGAGGCCCAGGCACTCCTCTCAGCAAAACAACTCCTTAACTGCACTTGGAATCAAAATGACCAGAGGGCCCACTACTGCTGTGCGTAAGTGGACTGAAGGTAAAGCTCAGGCTCCATCACTCTGTCCCTCTTCTAAGACTGACAGTCTTGTGTCCTGGGGAAGAGACCCCAGCGGGTCCACTGGAATCTGGCTTTGCTACATTCTGTTCACAGCTTCCCAAATAGAAATTGTATTTCAACCCAAGGCCAGATGTTTGGCCCATTATTCCACCTACTCCTTTGTCAGGAAGATTTATCCTGCTACAAAGAAAACAAGTAAGACTATGGAGACTGGGTTAGAAAGTCCTGTACGTGAGGAACTCTTTCATTTTCTTGGGGATTGGCAGTGCTAGCACTTGGTATGTCGTGAGGAAACTTCGAAGGGCTTTCCGGCATAAGTGCTTCAGTGATGACAGGACCCGAGGAGCCGTCCAGAACTGGACGTGGCCATCCCTTGTCCTGAAATGAAAGACAGACCTAGGAGTTATCTTTTCACTGTGACAGTTATTAACGTTTCTACTGACTTGCACTGGCAGGAGACTGCAGAGAGTGAAATGCAACCTGGACCTTGGAAATACATGTGAAGGGTGTGGCACTGAATAATTAAGGCTGCCGAGAGCATCAGGAGAACTCTAGGCACCTCTGAGTCCAAAGTGCTATCTCTGGGAGTGCAGGCCTTTATAAATCATACTATGGCTTCAAATGCAATGGGGCAGAGTGCCACTTACTGAATTACAGATGTTCCCTGTCAGGTGGTCTCTGCCCAAAATGGTTTCCCATATAAATTCTGCATCATCTTAATTTCTGTTTCCTTGCAGACTTGGCCTGCTTGGTAGCATGAATTGTAGATTTTTCATTACATTTAGGTTAAATATTACAAGTGAGTGATAAACTACACTGGCAGAAGTAAATATTAGAATTTTATGTAATCTCAGATTTCCTTAGCGCCATCCTCAAAGGCAAGAAAATTCTAGATGCTTTCTTTCCTTAAAAAGCTGCATGGAATACTCAGCAGCAATTGCTACCCATCTGTTCAGCTAACAGATACATACCCTGTGGCAATAACTCCACCATGTGGAAAAAATGTGCAGCAAAGACCATTGGTCATAGGAGCAAATGCAATCGGAGTCTTCAGTTCCAGGGCCCAGATCCTGAGGAGCCTGGAGGAGAATGGGACGCGTCAGTAGGCCTGAGGTCAGACCCTGAAGGTGATGGTACAAGTCCTTTCAAGCACTTGGCTCTGAGGCTGCGTAAAGAGGTTTCTCTTCATTACCTGTCATCTGCCACCGTGGCGAGGTACAAGCCTTCGGGGGAGAAGCACACAGATCTCAGGGAGCTGATGTGGACGTCGCTATCATCCATGGGGGGGTTGAGCTGGGTGTGGCTGAGGAGAAGGACACAGGACAGTAGGCGGGCCTGGAGTTTCGGCCACCCTCCACCCTTCAGTGTTCATCCCCAGGCAGGAGGCCAAACTGCCTTGGCCACGAAGAGGTTCCAGACATGTCTTAGACCCTATGTGGAAAACCTGGGGATTTGCAGACTGGGTAAAAGACAACTGGAAACAAGTGCATTTCATAGCTCCAGTGTCTCATGGAGAGGGCTGAAGAGTTACCAACACTCCCTGTGCTAATTTCCTTATGCAAAGTAGGTCAGCCCTCACTTGTATGCCCCAGTACAAACTGAAAGTCTTTTTTAGGCTAAGATACATGATAATTATAGGACTACCTATTATTTGCTTCAGAAAACAAGAGACAAAGGGGAAAAGGAGACCAAGTTGGTGAGAACATGAAAACTCACTTTGGAAATAACAGTTTCGATAAGAGGATCATTCTGAACCTGTTACTACAGTTATTAGTAAATGGAAAGAAAGAGTCACTGTGAGGTTTCATAATGCTGAATCCAAGCAATACAGTGAGCCTCTGATCACAGGAGACTTGAAGGCACTGGGGGCTCATTTGAGAACTTCACTGACAAACACAGCTGCACACCAGTGCCTTAGAATAAGCAGGACCACACTGGGTCCTGCACCAAGATAGGTTTCTCATCGGTCACCCCACCAGGAAGCTGAAGCAGGGGAGTGGTCCTTACTGGAGTGATCGCAGCCGCTCGCCGGTGTAGGGGTCCCACATGATCACATTGGTATCATAAGAAGCCGTGACAAGCAAGGCAGAGTCAGGGGAGAAGTCACAAGACACCACACTGCTCTGGTGGCCCTCTAGCTTCCGGATTAACGTGTAGGAACGCATGCTCCACAGAAAGACCTGTGGGAAGAGCAGGTGCCTGGTCAGGGTGGAGACAGCACTCAGGACATGACCAGCGAGGGGAAGGTACAGCCCTGCCTCTCCTGGCTTGACAGCCAGGGGAAGCCAAGCTCTCTACCTGCTCTTCTACGTTTCTTCCAGAGCGTGTCATTTGGGCTTAAATAAAGTGACGGGTCTGAATTCTTGAGGCGCCTAAGCAAGGGACATGCTCAAGACACTTACTTTAAGGGAGATAAATTGACTGACCTTAGGAAGATGGCCACCAACATGGCTCAGGGGAGGCATCTGGGTTCTGCTTCTGAGCTCTCTTAGCAAGTAGGGCAATGCATGCTGAAGACCTAAGCCAGTGGCTATCTTGCCCTTTCACTTAAAACTAAAAACAGGGGTCAGAGGTGAATTTCAGGGCACCCAACAGAGCCATCTGACACCCCCCCCCCATTTTGTTTACAGGACCACAGAAATCTGCCCCAGAGCTGTAGGTCTGATCTAGCTCATTAACTTAAAACTTCTGAGAATCATTAAAAGAGTAATTTTTTTCTTTCCTTTAAGAAAACTCTCATTTTCACCTAGTTCCAAACCTCAAATCAATGATTAACCTCCTGGGCTGTACCAAATAGTGGACTCTTAACTTTCCCAAGTCAGTCATAGCAACCAACAGCCCAATGCAGATACAAAACTCAAACGGTTTCCAACTGTTCCTGGGTTTCCAGTACTTTTCTTATAATAGATAGGATTTCAGGACAAAGTTCAAGAAGGTTCTATATGTTTTATGATTTGAAATGGAAATCCTAATCAGATGGATTCAGATTAGATGGTTCGAAGGAAATATGGATCCAAGTGTGGGTTGCAACTTTTAAAATCTTAGACTCTGAGGGGAAAAGACATTTAAAAAGCACCACTTTCCCATCTTGTGAAGGCAAACGGCCCTCCAGTGATGCAGTGGGTCCGTGTCACAATGCAAATCAGAAGGCAGGCGTGCATGAGGGGCCTCAGCAGGCAGCGCGGCTCCCGCTGGGGTGGATCTGCAGGCGAGTTTCAAGGACACTGGCCCGCTTACCCTCTCACACACAGGCCTCCATGTCTCATGGAACTGAAGCAACACAGCATAGGGCACCCCTAGTTTGAGACTCACCGACTTCTCTCCGGCCGCGGAACATAGCATGCTGCAGTCTGGTGAGATGGAGCAGCAGTAGACCCATTGCAGGTGGCCGGATAACACCTGAATCTGTTTACCTGGCAGAGAAGTGGGAGCACACAGTTAGCCAACTCCCAGAACCACAAAGCAGGAAGCCCCAAAACCAGTGGTGTTGGCCCCCCTGCCTGCTGTATCCAGCGGTTCTCCAGCAGCTGAGCCCGCACTCCCCCCTTTTTATTTGGAAGACAGTCGCTTTATAATATTGTGTTGCTTTCTGCCATACATCAACATGAATCTGCCATAGGTATATATACGTCCCCTCCCTCTTGAACCTCCTTCCCACCCCATCCCACCCACTCTGGATTGTCACAGAGCATAGGTTTGAGCTCCCTGAGTCATACAGAAAATTTCCACTGACTATCTCTTCTACATATGGTAGTGTATCTGTTTCCATGTTACTCTGTCCATTCATCCCACCCTCTCCTCCCCCACTGTGTTCACAAGTCTGTTCTCTGTCTACATCTCCACTGCTGCCCTGCAAATAGGTTTTATCAGTACCATCTTTCTAGATTTGGGCTCCTTTTTTAATGCAGAGATACATGACAAGACTCGTCATTTAAATGCCTGAAACCTATTAACGTGACATTACAATGCCCACGGGAAATCATTACCAACTGCTTCACCAAAATCCACAAGGTCAATGGGATAAGGGCTGGGCACAGATTAGATTGGACACATTCCTTTTATAGCAGACTATTCTTTTCAGGTCCTCCAACCACCTGGATTACTCTGAAGCATCCTCCCAAATTTGAGACCTTCAATTCTGTCATTCATGCTCTGTAATGGCTTCCCCCGGTTACAGGATCCCACTCTCCACACCTCGCCAGAATGAATGGATGAGTAGTGGTGCAGGGTCATTAGGGCCACGTGCTCTGAGGCAGGCAAACTTGGGCTTGAACCCTGGCTCCACTGTCTACTCAGTGCATTATGCTGGGACACTCATTTCATCTCTCCAGGTCTCCATTTTGGGAAAAAAAATCAAATGCCCATCAACAGAGCAATGGATGGATAAAGGGTAGTATTCCATCTGTTAAGTCACATGAAATTAAGGAACTAGATTTTCTATGGAGTGTTTAATTAAAAAAAAAAAAAGCAAGATGCAAAAAAATGTAAAAAATGAGATTCCATTTTTGTGAGACAATGACCCCCAAATCCATAAATGGAAACGTGAGTGTCTGAATAGATTATGTAAGTACAGAGAAAAACATGGAAGGAAACGTGGAAGGCTCTTAGCATGGGGGACAGCACTACAGGGGGGATCATGGAGGAATGCAGTTGAGGGGAGGGTGAGACCGCTTAGGGGGAGAAACCCCAACAAAGCGGGGGAAATGTCTATGGTCATATATATGCATTTATGAGTTTATGTGTATGTGTGAGTATATATTGGAAATAAAATTTTTTAAAGTCAGTCATGGTTTCTTTAGCTGTAAGAAGTGCACCTGCCCCCGGGTAGGTGTGAGTGAATATATCAAGGCAGGGTAGCAAGGCAGGGCCGGGTAGAGACACAACTCTAGCCCTTCTCTCCTTGAAAAGCCCTAGTAATTGGCCTAGGCCATTCTGCCCACTCTCGGTCTCCTTCCCCTCCTTGCCTTAGGTGGTGGCAAGCTGCCTGTGGACACACATTATAAATGGTGCTGCCTCCGAGCAGTACTCCCAGTCTGCAGGCCCACCTCGGACCACGCGACTACAAGCTCCACAGCAACAGGCAGAAAAGGCTCCAGGGCTCTCTGGGTGATGAGATGCCTCGGGTAAGGCCACCACAAGCTGTCTGACAAGCTGGCAGGCTTGTTTCTGAGAGGAAAGGGACAGGTAAGCTGAGCCGCAACAGTCACGACTCAGACTTCGCACGGTCAGGGGGACAAGTGCGCTCTTCACGGGCCACGTCGCCACTTCCTCTTTCTGCCACCTCCCTCCACACCCACGTCCCTGCCCACATGAGGGAGAAATATCCCGGAAATAAATTCCTCTTCCCTGTGTCACCATTCCAGCTAAGGATCAACACCAGAGATGAATGGAATTCTTCATCAGGCCACTCCTGGATACTGTTCTGCTTAAAGGAGAAATGAACACCCTGCTCCACCCCACCCCTAGCCTGAGAGAATTCTTCTAACCTAGATTCTTTCTAACTGTATCTCCAACAGGAAGTACCCAACATGGATGATTTCTTCTCAATCACCGGTTCTCAACCCAGGGAGTCTGTGGCCCTCCATGTGGAAACCAGGCAATGTCTGGAGACATTTTTGGTTGTTACCACTGGAAAAGGTGCTACTGGCATCTCATGGGTACGAGAAGTATACTGCTCCACAATCGAGAACCCAAAGGTTGGCCCATAACAAAGAATTATCTAGCCCAAAGTGCAAGAGTGCCAGAGCTGAGAAAACCTATTCTATACCATGTATTTTCATCAGTGGTGAAAACTGGTTCTTGATGGTCAGAAAAATCTTACCTTTTTTATGTACAAAGCATAGATAAGCATTCAGTGCCTGAACAGATACACAGTGTATCTCTGTATCTCTGGTATGAAAATCTCCCAGGTAGTTGGTGGCAGGGGGGGGATGGGGGGGGCGGAGGGGGTGGTGGTGACTAGGAAAAGTATGTTTAAAAAGTCTCCTTAGGAGGCACTAATAGAAAAAAGGTTAAGAAACACTGTTCTGGATAAAATGACACTGGTCAAGCAGAGAGGGGGGCAAATAGAGAGTATATGGGGGCTTCCAAGTCATCCCTTCACTTCCATACCATGTTTATTCAGATCCCAGATGCGAAGAGTCTTATCCCGAGATGCAGAAACCAAAATCAAACTGCCACTGGGTGTG
The DNA here is from genome assembly GCF_029407905.1 of Bubalus kerabau. Taxonomy (NCBI): domain Eukaryota; kingdom Metazoa; phylum Chordata; class Mammalia; order Artiodactyla; family Bovidae; genus Bubalus; species Bubalus kerabau. The sequence continues at coordinate 61,296,928 of NC_073639.1, read as the reverse complement.
AAGCTCAGATCTCTCACGACATCCTGGTGGCCGGAAAGATTCAAAAGCAGGAGCCCTAGCGTGAGAGAGTGGGGCACTAAGTCAGGGGGAGAGGAAGCCCTGGTCCTCGGGTCACGGCCACACCCCTCAGTCAACAGGCCGTCCCTGATCAGAATGTGCAAGCGAGCCCTGGGGTCCTTGATCCCAGCCAGAAATGACCTACCTGTCTGTACCTCCCAAATCTTGATCTGCCCATCGTTGAGCCCAGTAGCAAGGATCAGGCAAGAGACATCTGGCACCTGCGGATGGTGGCGAGCCCAGAGTTTCTTGCTGGGTGGAGAAGGCCATGGGCTGAAGGCCAAGCCCCAGACAATCTGCCCACAGTCCAGTGTCTTCTCCTTTGGGCTGCCTCGCCCTTTTGTCTCATTTTTGCTGCTTCGGCTTTTGGCTTCAAACCCTTTAGGGATGCTAGGGAAAGCAGAAGAGTTCTTAATGAATCTGAAACTGCCAAGTCAACCAACCTTTCACTCTGGGGCATCTAAGCCTTTGAAGTCCTAGAAACAACTTTGGTGAATTCTAGCATGACTTTCAGAGAAGGCAATGGCAACCCACTCCAGTACTCATCTGGAAAATCCCACTGGCGGAGGAGCCTGGTAGGCTGCAGTCCATGGGGTCGCTAAGAGTCAGACGTGACTGAGTGACTTCACTTTCACTTTTCACTTTCATGCATTGGAGAAGGAAATGGCAACCCACTCCAGTGTTCTTGCCTGGAGAATCCCAGGGACCGGGGAGCCTGGTGAGCTGCCGTCTATGGGGTCGCACAGAGTCAGACACAACTGAAGCGACTTAGCAGCAGCAGCAACATGACTTTTCTTCTTGTTTCTTTTTAGAATGCTGTAACAGGGACTTCACTGGCCGTGGCTCATTCCACTTCTGACAGCCCTGCAGTGGCGTGACCTGCCTTGTGGGAGAACTAGATCACAGATGCTCCAGGGAGTCATTCTCTTCTTTGGAAAGTTTTCCTGGGTTTTGGTGCATGGAAGGAGAGAGACATTCAGTGTTCCTCATGAGAAAGAAAGCATGCTGTAGGTCTGGAACTAGGACAGAACTTAGAGCCTGATTACGCATTTGCTACTCTTCTGCCTCGTAACACTCCTTTATCTCTAGCTTAGAAAGCACCCTAGGAGCAGAAAAATAAACCCCTTTCTGGACAACAGTTTGCGTGAAAGTGAAGTCGCTCAGTCATGTCCAACTCTTTTGCGGAGTCACATGAACTATAGCCTACTAGGCTCCTCCATCCACGGGATTTTCCAGGCAAGAGTACTGGAGTGGGTTGCCATTTCCTTCTCCAGGGGATTTCTTCCCAATCCAGGGATTGAACCCGGATCTCCCGCATTATAGGCAGACGCTTTACCGTCTGAGCCACCAGGGAAGCCCAACAGTTTGCTTAGTACACATGATTTCCACCTTCCCTCACTTTGCTCTGATCCATGAGTGAGGCTCTTTCATTTCTTTTCTGATGACTCTTCCAGCCCAGGAACCAGCCAGCAGGGCATCAAGGAAAGAACTCAGAGCTGTTCACAAGTACGCTGACCTCAAAGATCTTGTAGCCCAAGCCTTGCCTTTTACTTTTTACTTATGCTGAAACACAGGCTTAGACAAGCTAAATAAGACTCTGTCCCTAAGAAACAGGGCCCTGCCCACACTCTGCCTCACATAACTCTCAAAGGAACAAGCAATTAAATTGCCCTGCAGTTCAGCCCGCAAACACAGTTTCTGGTCTGTGGTATACTTTATCAGTGCAAGTACTCAGTCCTGCTTTTCTACCCGACTCTGACCACACTCTTGGGTTTATCAAACTGAAGGAATGGTGACGATAAAGCTGGAACTCATTTCCATGAAAAATGCTATAGTCGACGTACATGCAGCTGAACCTCTTTCTGTATTACATTTGTTCCCCAAAAGTTAGGTAAATCATGCTTTTGTCAATCATGTGGTTGAAATATATTAAAGAATTTTAACCAAGTTCACCTACAAAACTGGCAGCAAGAGACTGAGGCCAGTGTAGGTTCTTTCAGCTCTGGAAACCCTATTATTCCATAGCAGAGGCTGGCAGGGAGTGCCCAGGTAGGCAGTCTGTTTTGCACATGAAGTCTGCTTGTTTGCCTGCATCTCATCGAAGGTCGCTTAGACCCTCTAGCAGCAGAGCTGACTTGTCCTGATGGAGACATATGCCCCCAAAGCCAAAATATTTACTATCTGGGCCTTTGAAGAAAAAGTTTGCTGACTCCTGGTCTAAATGGCCAAATGTGCTCTGAAAATCTGTCATTCTGACACAACACCTGAATATGACAGTGAACTTCTTTTCAATGAAGGCCGCCCAGTGCACACGTGGCCCCAGACAGGCCGACACATGCGCTTCAAAGACCTGCCCAGCTCTGACTTGGGAGCCCGAGTTGGCCATGGAGCTCTGCAGGACAGCTTGGAACCTCCAAAGTTACCTTTTATTTCTTTTATAAAATCCTAACTTCTGTATTTGAATTAAGAGATGCATCTGTAGCTACTTTACTCCAAAGGAATTAAGGCACATTTATATATTAATTCATTTTAACATCATAGAGTCTCTAGAACAAGATATTAAAATCTCCATGCTTGGGATAGAGATAACTTTCCCAGGGCCACAAAATCGCAGGCAGAATCAGAGCCAAGTCTTGGGTGTCCTAGCCTAGTGTCCAGAAAATGCCTTGGACTTCAGAGTCTGCAATGAATTCAAAGGGTGAGCTACATGGAAGGTAAGGGGTAGCTGGGGACCCGGGTAGAGTCATTAGAACTTAAATTCATCAAAATTAAAGTGTCTGAAAATGTTATTTCTAAAAGTAGTACATTATTTTGTTAATATCAATTATTTGCTCAATCTTGAAAGCACTGTATGATTTCTTAAGTGTGTAACAATCCTAACAAGAATATAAAGGACTCAGATTTTCTCTTTTAAAGAACTTTTAAAATAACAATTATTTCAAACTATAAAAATAATAGTGGAAAATGGGGAAATTTTGGAGATGAGAAAATTATAAAAATTGCCCAGATCCTAATAACAAAGATCTGTCTAGTCAAAGCAATGGTTTTTCTAGTAGTCACGTATGGATGTGAAAGTTGGACTATAAAGAAAGCTGAGCACTGAGAATTGATGCTTGAACTGTAGTGTTGGAGAAGACCTCATGGACTGCAGCCTACCAGACTCCTCCGTCCATGGGATTTTCCAGGCAAGGATACTGGAGTGGGTTGCCATTTCCTTCTCCAGGGGAACTTCCCGACCCAGGGACTGAACCCGGGTCTCCTGCATTGTAGGCAGGCGCTTTACCGTCTGAGCCACAAGGGAAGCCCAATAACAAAGATCTGTCTAGTCAAAGCTATGGTTTTTCTAGTAGTCGTGTATGGATGTGAGAGTTGGACTATAAAGAAAGGTGAGCACTGAGAATTGATGCTTGAACTGTGGTGTTGGAGAAGACTCTTGAGAGTCCCTTGGATTGCAAGGGGATCCAACCAGTCCATCCTAAAGGAAATCGGCCCTGAATATTCACTGGAAAGACTGATGCTGAAGCTAAAACTTCAACATTTTGGCCACCTGATGCGAAGAACTGACTCATTGGAAAAGACCCTGATGCTGGGAAGGATTGAAGGTGGGAGAAGAAGGGGACGACAGAGGATGAGATGGTTGGATGGCATCACTGACTCGATGGACATGAGTTTGAACAAACTCCGGAAGAAGGTGAAGGACAGGGAAGCCTGGCGTGCTACAGTCCATGGGGTCTCAAAGAGTCGGACACGACTGAGCGACTGAACTGAACACCACTCTAACCACAGTAAACACTGTACCGTGAATTTTTATTTATGTATATACATGTTTTTCAAAAACAAATTTGGGATCATACTGCATAGAGTTTCATAGCTTGCTTTTCTGAGTAAGCCTTGTACTGTAAATATTTCCTCAAGTTATTACTCTTTAAAATATATGGTTTTTCCCTAAAATAAGTAACATGCCATTTAACATGCTAAACAATATTCCCTCCATTATATTAAACAAAAGATACACAAAGAGGGCTAATGCTCAAATTTCTATTTTCCCTAATTAATATGGGAAAGTTATATTTATATCTAGTAATATACATATCTCCAGTACTCCTGCCTGGAAAATCCCATGGACAGAGGAGCCTGGTAGGCTGCAGTCCATGGGGTCACTAAGAGTCGGACCTGACTGAGCGACTTCACTTTCACTTTTCACTTTCCTGCATTGGAGAAGGAAATGGCAACCCACTCCAGTGTTCTTGCCTGGAGAATCCCAGGGACGGGGGAGCCTGGTGGGCTGCCGTCTATGGGGTCACACAGAGTCGGACACGACTGAAGCAACTTAGCAAAAAAAAAAAAAAAATATATATATATATATATATGTATATTTGAATACAGAAGTGATTTTCAAGGAAATAACAGATTTTCCACTTTATGCTTTTTAAAAAAATTATTTTTCAGACTAAATATACATCATACCCAAGTCTGGATACGAAGCTGAATCCCTTGCATTTAGACTGGGGGATTAATAAATAATGAATGATCTTGACATTTTCATTAAACAAGTATAGAAGGAACTGAAAAATGTGATTAAAAAAAAACAAAAACAAAAAACAGGGCTTCCCTGGTGGCTCAGTGGTAAAAAATCCCCCTGCCAATGAGGAGACACGGGTATGATTCCTGATCCAGTAAGACCCCACATGCTGTGGAGCAGCTATTGAGCCTGGCTCTAGAGCCCAGGCACTGCGACTACTGAGCCCACCGCGCGGCAACTATTGAAGCCACAGCAACCAGGGCGCGTGCTCTGCAACAGGAGCCACAGTAACGCGGAGCCCTCGAACCACAGCTGTAGAGTAGGCCCCGCTCGCCACAACTAGTGAAAAGTCTGCACAGCAATGAAGACCAAACACAACTGTAAATAAATAAACATTAAAAAAAAAAAGCCTACACTGCAATCTTTGATGGCTGCAAAAATATCAGATGGCAATACCATAATTTCCTTAACCATTCTTGTTTCCAGGTTTTAAGCTATTTCTGACTTTTAACTATCATATGGTTAATTTCATGTTGAAAAGCAGTGTATGTAATACATGACCTCCCATTTACAGCAACATGGGTGAACCTAGAGGCTGTCATACTGAGTGAAGTAAGTTAGAGAAAAACAAATAACACATTATAGCACTTATATGTAGAATCTAAAAAAAAAAGGTACAGATGTACTTATTTTACAAAACAGAAACAGAGCTGCAGATGTAGAAAATAATGTTATGGTTAAGGGGAAAAAAGGGGAGGGATAAACTGGGAGACTGGGATTGACACATACTCATTACTATATATAAAATAGATAACGAATAAGGACCAACTATACAGCACAGAGAACTCTATATTCAATATTCCATAATAACCTATATGGGAAAAAAATTTAAAAAAGAGTGGATAAATGTGTACGTATAACTGATTCACTTTGCTGTACAGCAGAAAATAATACAACATTTTAGATCAACTATATGCCAATAAAAATTTTTTTAAAAACAAATAAATAGATGACCTCATTTCTGAGATTTTTTTGATTGCAGGAAGAACAGTTTTAAGATCGTTGAAATGGCCTTCCTTCCAGAAAATGCACAAACGTATACCCCTCAATCCCTGCAGCGTGCAAAGTACTCATCTCAGCAAATTTGCATCAGCATTACCTATTATCAAGGCAACAAGCTTCAGACTGGACTTATGAAAAACTTTAATATGTGACTTATAAAATGCTTAAAGCAAAACAAATGAGACCTTCAAGGGCAGGGGCCATGTTTAATATATTTCAGAATTCTCAGCCCTTGGTTTCTGGTCAGGCAAGGGAGATTTGCAAAAAATGCTGGCTGAGTAAATAAATACAGACATAGAGTTGCCCTGGGACAAATGAAAAAAATGTAGATGCTAGGCCATCTGACTGGGAGCTCACAGCCTTCAAACACTGAGACTTGTCCAGCGCAGAGAAAGAAAAGCTAGTTAATATCAGAAACAACTTGGTTGATAACAAAAAAGGCAACTAGCCAATTTTAAAATGGACCAAGGATCTGAATAGACATTTCTCCCAAAAAGATAGGCAAAGGGCCAGTAAGCACATGGCGGGGAGAGGGGAGGCACAAGATCAGCAGTCAATAGGGAAATGCAAATCAAAGCCACAATGAGATGCCACCTCACACCCACTCCGATGGCTATGCTGCAAGTGTTGGTGAGGATGTGGAAAGTCTGGGAATCTCCAACACTGCTGCTGGGATTATAAAATGGTACAACCACTCTGGAAAACAGCCTGACACGCCCTCAAATGGTTAAACGTATATGAAAACATACATCCACACAGGATACGAAAACATATCCACACAAGAACCAGTACGGAAGTGTTCGCAGCAGCATTATTTCTAACAGCCAGAAAGTGAAAACAACCTAAGTGCTCATCAGCTGATAAACTTATAAAACAAAATGTGATGTCTCCGTAAAATGGAATATCATTTGGCAATAAAGGGAAATTAAGTCACGGAGCATGCTAAAACACAGATAACCATGAAAATAGTCCCCTAAGTGAAAGAAGCCAGTCAGAAGATGACATAATATACGATTCAATTCGTATGAAATGTCTAGAACAGGCAAATCTTTAAAGACAGAAAGTAGATTAGAAGCTGGTCAGGGATGGAGAGGAGAAAGGTATTAAAGAATGATGGGTTTCTTTTGGGGGTGACAAAAACGTTCTAAGATTGGTCATGATGATGGATGCACAGCTCTGTAAATATACTGAAGTCACTAACTGTACACTTTAAATGGGAAAATTGTACAGTATGTAAACTATACCTCAATAAAGCTGTTAAAAAAAACACACTTGGGGCTATCAACAGAATGAGGTTTCACAGGTACAGGATGAAGGACCCTGGAAACCCCGATGATCAATTTCTGAATTGTTCGGCCAGCTTCCCTCTTCTGCTCTTGGGCAGGATGTCATTTGGGAAAGTTCCCCAGGACATCCGCATTCCTTTGGGTGTGAAAGAACTTACAACTGCTCCTCCAGAGGCCAGGGGATCAGCTTCACAATGCAGTGTCCTTGAGACCAGGCGAACCAGGAACCATCCGGGGAGAAGGCAACGCTCCACGTTTCACAGCTCGACTTCCAATCAAACTGGTGGGGGCGCCCGGGCTTGAGTTCGGCCAGCAGCAGCGGCTCCTCTGGGGCAGGAGACAGCATACTTCAAGAAGGCACCCTTGCCTCACAGGAAAGGGCAGAGCCCAGTCCCCCAGCACCTTGCTGACTCAGACACAGGAAAGCAGAGGTCGTCCCCTGGCAAAAAGTGACAGTCTGGATTCCGGGAGGGAGTTGTCATTTAAATGACCCAGGGCAATAACAGTAGCCACAGGCCAAATTCCAGTGGGGTTACTCAGTTCTGGCACTGCTGGTTAACCATGACTCAAAGTAACCTTTGTCAGGGTGAACCCAGTGAAGGGGGGCCTCGTTTTCCCATGAAAGCCCAAAGAGGAAGAAAGGAGGCATGTCAGGCAAGGATTGAGCTAGAAGGTACTAATCAGGAGGCCTTCAGATGTACTTAAGTTCTCTCCTGAAAGGAGTATTTGAAACACAGGCTTCCCCTCCCTTGCCAGCATCCCTCCCATCACCAAGGCTAACACTGGCCCTGCTCACCACCTCTTGATCTGCCCTCCTCTTCCATCTCTCTGTTCTGGCTTAAATCTTCATCCCATCTTGCCCATATTTTTTACAAGATTCATTTTTTTTCCTGCCCCTAGGGACCCTGCTAAAACTGAAACACATATTACATCACAACATTTCTTTCAAATACATTCCAAGGCACCCACTTGCCTACCACTAAAGGCAACCTTCCTCCCCACCCCACTGGCCCCAGCCTCCCTTTTCCGGTCCATACCGCGTGCCAGCCACACACGTCTCCTTGTCATGCCCCAAGTAGCTCATTCGAGTTCACACCTGGACTCATATTCTGCTTATGAGAATCCCACTGAGATTAGCAACTGAGAAGCGTACCCAGATCTCACACTATCAAAGCGGAAATAAGTCCTACCCTGTTTATTTCACTGCTCTCCTGCAGTTATCAATTCCCTCTGCCCCAACCCCATCTCCAGCTTGGAATTTATACAGCCTCCTTCAAACACCAAGCCGATTCAATCCTTGTTTTTCGGGGTGAAGGGTGGGGGCTGGACTGGTGCTTCTTCATTGACTTGAAGGGCAGTCCCTAATTCAACTCTATCCTCTTACAGAAGATTCTCAATGGCTGACAAAGTCTGTAAGTTCAAGGCCTTCAGAACTGATCCTTTGATTGCAATACATATGAATACAAAAACTGGCTTCCATCCTGAATGAGGTCACTGTCTGATGAGTATGTTCCACTTTAGCAGTTTTGAGACTGACCCTTTTATAGCTGTTACCAGATAGATGCTAATTTAACAGCTCCTGTTTTGTGTATTTTAGGATGTATCTCTCTATATGTCTTCTCGTAGTTTGACCTTGTTAAAATCAGGATGCGTCAAGTGATGACTTCTCATAGTTTAATAGGCAGTATTTTTTCAGTGATACATATGGCAATACAATCCATGATCTCTTAGATTCAATGAATCAGATAGTAAACATGCAAATATGTATATAATATTATGTGTGCATATATGTAATATTTCCTCATATATGCATTATAGGAAAATACAGGGGTACATCTTATTTACATGGATATATTTTGCTGAAAATTCTCTTTAAATAGAATTTTAATAAATTATATCAAGACTTTGTGGCTTTGCTATTTAAAGAAAATTTTTAAAGTTTCCTTTGTAAAGAGAATATTCATTCCCTGAGGTTCTATGTGGAAATCTAGGTCTGTCTAAATTGGCATTTGTACAGGCCTAGGTAATTCCTCCTAGAAATTTATATTTTTGTATATGTGACCCTTTCACTTATACAATTACTTGTGTAATCGAGCATTCTCCTCTGGATGTGAATATTTGCATGGTAGGACATTATTTTATATTTCAAATCGAAAACAAGACTCAATGTTAAGCAGCAATCCTGTGGTGTTTCTTTATTCTCATTATTTCTAGGTATCTTAAGGTAACAAGGCCCTACCCTGTCAACGCCTCCTTCATGTAATCCAGTTCTCAGCTGGGGGCACTTCTGTCCCTTGGGGACATGTGGCAATATCTGGAAATATTTTGGTTGTCCCAACTGGGGGTGGTGGTGGTGCTGCTGCTGCTAAGTTGCTTCAGTTGTGTCTGACCCTGTGCAACCCCATAGACGGCAGCCTAACAGGCTCCCCCGTCCCTGGGATTCTCCAGGCAAGAACACTGGAGTGGTTGCCATTTCCTTCTCCAACGCATGAAAGTGAAAAGTGAAAGTGAAGTCGCTCAGTCAAGAAAATTTTCTTGTCCGACTCTTAGCGACCCCATGGACTGCAGCCTACCAGGCTCCTCCGTCCATGGGATTTTCCAGGCAAGAGTACTGACCGGAGTAGGTTGCCACTGCCTTCTCCGGGAGGTGGGGCTCCTAGTATCAAATGGGTGGAGGCCAGGGACGTTGCTAAACATCTTACAGCACGCAGGACGACTGCCCCCAACTCCCACAAGAAAAAAATTATTTTGCTTAAAACGTCAATGGAATGGTGTTGAGGCTGAGAAACCAGAGTAGTCAAATATTAAACGACATTGACCTGTAGGTACATTTTTATCACCTGACTTTATTCCATCTTGGTAAGAGCACACTTGGTTCGCTTCCTCCAGGATATGCATGTCATCCATCCTTTCAACGCCACGCAGGCTCCACACAATATGAAAAGGGGTCATCCCCGACTTCTCTCTTTTCTTGACCTCCCAATCCAGACCCATGAACAAGTTCTATCGAGCCTGCTCCCAAAAGACTTGGCAAACCTAACTTCCCTCCACCTCATGGCTGTTTATTCTCAACTATGTAACACCATCTCATCAGCATCAGCTCATCTATCCAACATTATCTCAAAGTAGCTTCCGACTTCTCTCCTAGCCCCCTCTCTGGCCCCCACCACCCATTCTCCTCACCTCTCAGTGATCAGTTTCAATCCACCTCATAATCAAAACCTCACCCGGCCCTACAAGTCCTGCACATAGGCCTTTTCTCACCCCTTGGTGGTGCTCAATTAGTTCCAACCTCAGGGCCATTGCACCAGCTATTCTCTTCACCTTAGAATATGTGAAGAGAGAGAGCCCTAAGAAAGGTTCCTTAGAGAGCCCTTCTCTGATCCTAAGTCAAGGTTCTTCAAAACTTCTCAGTTTATTTTCTTTACAGCACAAACACCATTGTGATCATTATCTGTCACCTTCCAACTAGGACATCAATGCCACAGAGCCGGGACCTTGTATGTTTATCTCCAGTGCCCAGCAGAGTTCCTGGCAGAGAGCAGGCCATCAGTAAATATTTGTGGAATAAATATATATGGTATCTCTCTATAATATACATTAAATGAAGTCCCTTAGACTGTTATGATGCCTTTGCCAAAAATTTAACATGAAATGCTTCTTAAACATAAGCCATATCCAGATTTCACACTCTATTTCTGTCATTTGGGGATTTAATCTCTTGCTATCTTAGGCTCGGGAATTCAAAGACTAAAATAAGGAGGGGAAAAAAAAAAATGAAGGAACTATGAAGATTCTGAAAGGGAGTCTGGGCCCAAACTAAACTTGGCAGCTGGAAGAGAAAGCCGTAATTAGTGCAGAACTTAAAAAAAAAAAACAACAACAACAAAACAAAAAACCCAGAGGCAAGAGGATCCAGCTTCATCTGGGATTGTACCTGCCCTGGACCTTCTTGGTGAAAAGGCCTATGGATCCGAGTTTTCTAACTAAACATTGGGATGTGTTTGGATAATCAGGCGGAGTAGAAAGATACGTACCATGGGCCTCTTCTGTGGGAGGAGATTTGCCTGTACACAGAGACAGAAGCTATGAAGGACTCTAGCTGGCAGGAAGCTTTACGATTTTTCCTGCCTTAGGATCTTTACATTAGCTGTTCCATCATCCTAGAAAACTCTGCCTGGCTGGCCCCAGATCCTTGGTCAGATTAAGCCTCCGTGCTGGTGTCAACGTCTGAGAGACCTTCCTGGCCTCACTACCCAAAGTGGCCCAGTGACTTGTGTTCACTGCGCTGAATTTTCCTTTTAACCATCACTCACCCATCTTCTCTTGATTGCTTGTTTTTAGGTGACTGTAGTTTCTCTCTTCCCATCCTCACTTCAAACTGTTCACTGCTATCAGGCTGCACTGTCCCATGCAGTAGCCACTAGCCACATGTGGTTACTAACCTTCTGAAATGTGGCAAGTCCCAATTAAGATGGGTTGTTAGCTACACAATACATGCTTTATTTGAAGACTCAGTACACAAACAAAAATCTAAAAATGTTCAATAATTTACCAAGATTATATGTTGAGATGACATTTTAGATATGCTGGATTGACAAACATTTAAGGTTAAATCCACCTGTTTCAATTTTTTTAACACCGCTACTAAAATATTTCAAATTGCGTATGTGGCCTGAGGTTATAGTTCTCTCAGTCAGCGCCGGCCTAGAGAATGCCCGACATACAGTAGATACTCAATAAATATTTTAACGTATAAATGCATTCTAACCACTGCTCTGAAGATATCTACTGTTGCCCATTGTAATCCCATCACAATGGCCTTTATTCAGTTTCAAAAGAACATAAAACTGACCTTTTTTTTAAAACAGTAGCTTGGCAGCTCTCAGTAGCTCAGCCCACACCCCAAAACACAGTCGTCAATCATTAGGAAAAATCCAGAACTGGAAACAGATTCCTGCTAAAAAGGGAGACTAGCTCCAGATCACTGTCAGATATAAACTAAAAGGAGTCAATGGAAATGACAGCGGAAGCTAGAAAAAGATTCACATAAGATTTCAGGCAAACACTAGAGGCCATTTAACAAGAGTTCTATGGGTAACACACTCATTGAAAAGAAAGCCCTTATCTAGATGGGAAAGTAGAGAGAGCTACCTCTACACCTGGTATTGAATGCCTGACTCCAGCAAACAAAGAAATGTCATTTCCCAAATTAAAAGTTACACCACCCTGGGGGAATCCCCTGATTTAAACCCACCCACCCACCCACCCACCAGAAATCCCTATTCCATCCAAGGAGTCAGGGAAACATAAAAACACCCACAATCATAATCTTCCAGACCAGAATGAAGCTTGCACTTCACTGCAAGAATACAAAGAGGTTCTGGAACAAATTCTGAGTCCAGGCCTTGACCCCTTCAGAGAAATTTCCCCTAGGGAAACTGCCTTTAAGCAAGGGAATATATTCAAGAGTTGGGACTCCCAGAATAAACCACAAGCCCACCCCAAGTTTCTATATTAGTGGGGTTTAGAGGCAAAGTGGTTGGAAAGATTCTGAAGCACGCGCCTTGAGGTTTGGCCTTAGCACAAGCACACCATTCCCACTGAGGCTTATGTTCATTTGGGCTGACCCTCCAAGTGCTTCCAATATTCTCTGACTTCCACACCGTTTTCTGATACAGCTGTTAACAAGGAAAAAGGCAAGTACCTCACTCATCGGTGTATCCTAACTTGTCCCCCCATCTATGTCACCAGGCTCGCAATATGGGTTTTCAAATGGAATTCCAGACCAGATTTTCATGCGCAGGCAAGTTTGAAAAGCTCCCAACCGCCCGCTAAGGCAGATATTATTATTAGCCCATTTTGCAGATACACAAGAGACTTGTGTTAAATGGGTCGTCCACGATCACACAGCTTCTATGGGGCAGAGCGGACTCCCACCCAGACCTCGAGTGCGTCACCTGACACCTGGGCACCCACCCCCTCTCGGGAATCAAAACACCCACACCTCCGAGGGCCTGGCGTCCCAACCGGGCGGTGGCGTCTGGCCCCAGGCGCCCCCCCAACTGTCCCGGGGGTGGGGATCCCCGCTGCACAGAGGCCCGTAGTCCCCGGGTCCGGCCGGGAAACGGGAGAGGTTGGAGACGGTGTTGGGGCCGTTGACAGCGAAAGTGAAACAAAGCTCGGCGCCGGGCGTGCACCTCGCCGCCGGCCGACGCGGTCGTCCCAGGCCCGGTGGCCCATGCCACCCCACCCCCGCGGACCGTTCCCGGGCAAGCCTGCACCCCCCACCCCCAGGGGAACGGGCCCTGCCCCGCCGGCGGGGAACGCGCGCTGCGGCCCGACTCACCTCCGGCCTCCATGGAGGACGCGCGCGGCCTCGCGGCAGGCGGCGGGCGCCTCAGCCCCCCGGGCCGCCGGCCCTCATGCCGCCCCCACGCAGCCCGCCCCCGCCCCGGCCCCGCCGCCGCCGCCGCCGCCGCCGCGCCCGCCGCCACCCGGAGAGGCCATCAGCTGCTTCCCGTCACATGGCGGCGGGCGCGGGCGGGGACGCGCGGGGGGCGGGGCCGGGGCACGCAGGGGAGAAGCCGGGAGCCCGGCTGCGGGCCACACGGGGTGGGCAGGTGGACCCTGGGGGCCCGGGGGAGGCGAGGGCTGAGGGGGAGTCGGGGATGTGGGGGCAGGTGGCCTCGGGCAGGATCGAGCGCGGATGGAGGGGCAGCAGGGCTGATAAGGAGATGGGGAGGGTGGTGGGCAGAAGAACCTGGGGTTTGGAGGAGCCTGGACCAGGGGAAAGTGGGGGCGGGGCGGCGTAAAACCCAGGGGTGGGGGTGGGGCTCGGAGGAAAACGGGGGTCGGTGCGGACAGGAAGTAATCCCGGGCGAGGGTGGTACTGAGGGAAAAACCGGCGTGGGAGGCGGGCAGGTGAGGCCCGCAGGATAAAAAGGGGGCTGTGGGGGGTATTCGGGGAGCTTGGCTGAAGGGAAACCGGGGCCGGCGAGGCCACGGTGGTGGGAGAACCCAGGGGCAGAGGGAACGCCTGTGGTAAAGCTGGGAGGAGCGGGGCTCTGGTGGAAGAGGAGGGGGGGCTGGGGTAGAAATCCGGGTTGGGGGAGAGATGGGTCAAACGGAGTGGGGAGGACTATAAGGGCCAGATAAGGACCGGAGATGGAGTGAGGAGGTGTGGGTTAAAAAAGGGATGCGGTGGAGCTGAGGGAAAAACGAAGGCTGGGGTAAGGAAAGGCATCTGCGAGCTGAGGAGATGAGGGGAGATGGGGCAGGGTGAAAATCGGAGTGAGGGGTGGGGCGGGAATCAGTTTGGAAGATGAACCTGAAGACCCAAGGAATCAGTATTGGGAAAACAAAAAGCGAAGCCTGAGGAAAGAATTGGGGTGGGAGGGTGAGGGTCTGGGAACTCCGGAGAGAGGGAAGAAATGAGAGGAATAAAACTGGGGACCTGAGGCGGCAGGGAGCTCAGAGGTTAAATGGGAGCCGCGGTAGAGGAATAAAGGGGCTGAGTGCAGGGTCAGAGGAAGGGGTCATTTTATGAAAAATGGGAACCAGAAAAAGAAAGCCCATTGGAAAATGGAGGATGAAAACGGAAATGCTGTGGTTATAAGGGGTAGAGGACAACGGGCAAACAGCCAGAGAAAAAGAGGAGTTGGGCTGGAAAAACAGAAGCTGGTAATAAACACACACACAACATGGAGTGAAAGTTGCTCAGTCGTGTCCAGACTTTTGAGACCCCATGGACACAGTCCATGGAATTCTCCAGGCCAGAATACTGGAGTGGGTAGCCTTTCCCGTCTCCAGGGGATCTTCCCAACCCAGGGAGAGAACCCTGGTCTCCTGCATTGCAGGCGGATTCTTTACCAGCTGAGCCACAAGGGAAGCCCCAGCACATGGAGAGACTGGATTTAAAACAACCTGGGAAACATGGGTTTGGTTAGAAGGTAAGGGACTTGAAAATGGGACAGCTTTGATTAGAGTTTAGGAAGCTTGGAGTGAAGTAGAGAAACACAGGAGACAATGACCCAAGAAAAAAGCCTCTAACAGGGATAGGGAGTGGAGCCGGGCCTCCTCAAGTGGGAGTTGAGGTGAGACTTTGTTACTGTTTCTGTTCAGTCATTCAGCCTTGTCTGACTCTTTGCCACCCCAGGGACTGCAGCATGCCAGGCTTCCCTGTCCTTCACTGTCTCTCACACTTTGCTCAAACTCATGTCCATTGAGTTGGTGATGCCATCCAACCATCTCATTCTCTGTTGCCCCCTTTTCCTCCCCTCAGTCTTTCCCAGGATCAGGGTCTTTTCCAGTGAGTTGGCTCTTTGCATCAGGTGGCCAAAGGACTGGAGCTTCAGCTTCAAAATCAGTTCTTCCAATGAATATTTAGAACTGATTTCTTTAGGATTGACTGGTTTGATCTCCTTGCTGTCCAAGGGACTCTCGAGAGTCTTGTCCAGCAGCACAGTTTGAAAGCACCAGTTCTTCAGCATTCAGCCTTCCTTATGGTCCAACTCTCACATCCATACATCAGTTCAGTTCAGTTCAGTTCAGTTGCTCAGTCATGTCCGACTCTTTGTGACCCCATGAATCGCAGCAGGCCAGGCTTCCCTGTCCCATCACCAACTCCTGGAGTTCACTCAGACTCATGTCCATCGAGTCAGTGATGCCATCCAGCCATCTCATCCTCTGTTGTCCCCTTCTCCTCCTGCTCCCAGTCCCTCCCAGCATCAGAGTCTTTTCCAATGAGTCAACTCTTCGCATGAGGTGGCCAAAGTACTGGAGTTTCAGCTTTAGCATCATTCCTTCCAAAGAAATCCCAGGGCTGATCTCCTTCAGAATGGACTGGTTGGATCTCCTTGCAGTCCAAGGGACTCTCAAGAATCTTCTCCAACACCATACATGACTACTGGAAAAACCACAGCCTTGACTAGACAAACCTTTGTTGGCAAAGTGATGTCTCCGCTTTTTAATACACTGTCTAGGTTTGTCATAGCTTTCCTTCCAAGGAGCAAGTGTCTTAATTTCATGGCTGCAGTCACCATCTATAGTGATTTTGGAGCCCAAGAAAATAAAATCTCTCACAGTTTCCATTTTTCTCCCCATCTATTTGCCGTAAGGCGATGGGATGATGCGATGAACTTAGCTTTTTGAATGCTGAGTTTTAAGCCAGCTTTTTCATTCTCCTGTTTCATCTTCATCAAGAGGCTCTTCAGTTCCTCATCACTTTCTGCCATTAGTGTGGTGTCATCTGCATATCTGAGGTTATTGATGTGTCTCCCAGCAATCTTGATTCCAGCTTGAGTTTCATCCAGCCTGGCATTTCGCATGATGTACTCTGCCTATAAGTTAAAATTAGCAGAGTGACAATATACAGCCTTGATATACTCCTTTCCCAATTTTGAGCCAGTCCATTGGTCCATCTTCAGTTCTAACTGTTGCTTCTTGACCTGCATACAGGTTTCTCAGGAGGCAGGTAAGGTGGTCTGGTATTTCCATCTCTTTCAGAATTTTCCACAGTCTGTTATCATTCAGTCAAAGGCTTTAGCATAGTCAATGAAGCAGAAGTATGGGGACTACTATTAGCTGAGCCCAGTGAGAAACTCCAAAACCACCAGCCACTGCAGTGACCCAACAGCTTGCAGAAACTGTCTTTTCAGACAGTCCATCAATCTACTGCTCTATGATGATTCCTACCCTAACCCTTTAACGTTAGAAAACAGGCAATCTGACCAAAAAGAGATATGTATTTGAGGATATGCAAATACAATGGAGAGATGAGAGAGTAGGTAGCATCTACAAGTCATAGAAAAGAATAAAATGGCAGCAAGAACAATATTGTTAACAGTGTTGGGAAAGCTAGTTAAAAAAAAAATTGTGGATGGCAATCCCATTTCCCCAAATTTTTTAGTTTACTAATCAGGTCTAAATGAAGATCACTAAAGCATTTATTTAAAAATAACTTTATTCTATTATCTTAAAAAAACAAATCCATGTTCTAACATCAGGATGAATTTCTCCCAACCCCCCACCTCCATACCAAATATTAAAATGTAAGTAGTGCAGAGAGAGCTGTTTCTTTTTGCATCAGTTCCTGGCCAGGACCATGGTGAGAAATACCAGTTGGCACATGTTGCATCATAATAAATTTTACCCAATAAAGATGATTTTCCAGGTTTCAGTGCCTAGGTTAGGGAGATTTTCCATCATGGGCTTTCCTGCTGCAGTAATAGTAATAGGTATGTGCTTGTGAGAATGGGAACTGATATCAAAGCCACAGGATTATGGGACCCCCCCCCCTCCCCAAGGTCCACCAGGTTTTGTGGAAAAGCAATGTCAGTTGCAATGGCCCAGAAGTATTTATCTTCTAGGTTCTGATAAGTATATCTCCTGGTCTCCAGTTCACAATTCATTCAGGTAAGTTTTTTTTTTTTTTTTTTTAAAGCACAATGTAATGAGTTGGACTTTGCCACAGAAAGTCTATAAACCACTGTCGATGACGTGCTAGTGGAGTTGGGGATGGGTCATCTTAAAGAACAACAAAAAAAGCCCTAATTCTTTAAAAATCCTTAAAGCTTGAAGACATTGCCCCCCCCCACCCCGCCCCCCAGTACTTCAGCTCTTAACTGACCCAACAATATTATCTGTGCACACAGGGCTCAGATATACGTGACAGCAGTCACAGCTCAGCTGGACAAGGGTTTATCATGTTTGGCACCAAGACCTTGAAGCTCCCATTTGCAAGGGGAAAATCCTTTCTTGAAGATTTCCTATCATCAGGTGTGCATGCAAGAGAAGAGGAAGTCACGGGGAGCATTTCTGTCATATTGCAAATCATTGTGTGCCTTCCAGGTAGGGAATTCTTTTTCCCCCTGCCTACAGTTTCTCTGCTTTTTCCTTTTTAAAATATGGTTGCCTCTGCACAGTGGACTGTCAGATCCAGAAATGGATTCATCAAAGACTAGCTCAGTGTTCAATGACTTTAAACACAGCCTGTCTTAAGTATCCCATTCTGAAATGACACTTAGACTGGTGAGAGTGGTTAAGTACATGAGGTTCCATGCAGCAAAAGATCCAGCCCATCAAGAGAACAAGGCCACAGGTATTCCTGAGGGGTGGACACTGCAACCAGCCTCTGACTTCCCCAGTGTTCTGAGCTGAGGACAGGGCTCTCACTTCTGGTGACTTCCTCAGTTTTGTTCCTTCATCCAAGAAACTGACCTGCCCCAACCACACCGGCAGGGTAACCCTGCAGAAAACCAGCTTCTCATCTTAGAAGTCCCAGGCCCTGTTATTGGAGAGGGAAGTTCTCCTTTAAGTCTTGCCTGTTAGAGCAGAATATGCAGTATTAAAGAGTGCAAATTCAAGTCAGATTTTCAAGTTTAACACACATATTCTACACCCTTAGAAGGTCCCTGACATTTAGGAGATTAGGATGAAATCAGAAAGAAAAGAAAAGAAAACTCTATACAGGGATCTACTGGAAACAATAGCAGCTTCAACTCATCATGTGTTATTTTCATTCAGAACTTAGCATTATTGAGCAGCGTATCCTCATAACATCCTTAGGAAGGAAATACATTTTCCTAATCCCATTTCTGAGATCAAGAAACCGAGGCCACAGGTCTACTATGTTACAAAACATTCCTCCTGCCTTTTTCAAAGCCACAGGAGAAAGGAAGGGTGGGAAAGTCAAAATTAATAGTGCATCACCTAAGAGGCTTTTCTATAAATATGAAGCTCTGACACATGTGAGGTTCTGGTGAAAGGCACTTCCTCTTATTGGCCCCTATCTCTTTTGAAAAGAATTTCATCTCCAGGAGAGCAAAAATCCGCAGGAGAGCTCTGATGATGCCCTGGTCTGGAACCATTCTACAGAGAATGAAAGGCCCAGGCAGCAGTTTGTAACTGAACCACGGACATCTTTTTCCCTTCCACTAGAGAAGGCAAAGGAGAAGGAGCATCTGCTAGACACTTTCACATCCTGAAGGACCTCAGTCCCCACCATAACCCTGTAAAGTAAGTGTGATTTCACCCATTTCACAGATGAGGAAATTGAGGCTCAGGGGAAAAGGTAAAGCCCAAGCCCATGAAACAGGCAAGGAGCCAGGTCCAGATTGAAGCCTGGGTGTTTCCAACTCAAAACCCAAAGCAAACTGCCTCCCTCTGATTAACGCAGTAACTGGCACCTCTTCACCTTTTCAGAGAGCTGATGTTCACCTGGTTCCTCAGCTCACCTAGGCAGTGAGAAAGGAAGTATCCTTATCAGCCCACACTGTTCCCTTGTGTACCGGCACGGGCTAGTTACAGACCTTTAATAGTGACAAAGGACAGTGAGGCCTACTGCCTCCCCCTACTCCTGCTCCCCCATCTCAGCATCAGTCAACCTGGAGAAAGCCCAAATGTAGCTTTCCCCCCACACACTACCCATTCCCAAAGCTTTTCACCATTGTTGAGAAAAGTTACAGTAAATCAAACCAATTTAGGAAAAAAAGAGGGGGGGACGGTAGGAAAGATGTATGTGTGTTTTCCTGTTTTGCTGAGAACCTCCAAACCCATTGTAGCCCTCAGGCAGGGGTGCAAGTCAAGTAAAGCAGAATATGAAACTCATCTTGAACATAGCTTTCCAAGCTTTTAAGACAGGATATCAAAGGACAGTTGTATTCTTCACACTGGCCTGTCTTCTTCTTGAATGATGTCACTCTGCTGCTCACTGCTGTCATCTGTACGGGAGGGAAAAGTAGACCCAACTCTTGAGTGGTGCTCTCAGTAAAGATGACTCCGTTTCCCCCTTCAGTTTTCTTTTTTAGGAAGGTAGGGGCTGCTCAGGACTGCTTGTAGGGTCTTAGTTCCCTGACCAGGGATTGAACCTGTGCCCCTTTCAATGGAAGTCTTAACCACTGGACCACCAGGGAAGTCCTTCCCATCAGTTTTCAGTTGCCTTGATTTCCAGTCCTTTACTGGTGAGTTTCATGAATGAGCAGTTGGAGCAGGGTGGGTTTCCCTGCCTTTTACCCATTCTTTCTACTCAGAATCCACTGACATGCTTGACACTGTCCACATTTCTTGGCTCCTGACATTCCCCTCACCTGGACCACCCTCTGCTTTCTGCTTGCTCAAACTCAACTGTCCTGAAAGACATGCCTCATAGCCCACATCTTTCACAAAATGTCTCCCAACCAATGCATCCCTCTGGGCTCTCATCTTTCTCCTGAGGTCCTATAATTTGTAAAAGTATCCTTCATCAGGCAAGTAATCATTCCTTTGTGCCACAACTCTACTACCCTTGCAAAGGGTTGGTTAAATCTTCCTTCTATTTTCATTTTCCCTTCATATTTTAGTCTGTTCATCCTAACTGCTTTCGTAAAGCCCATCACCATTGGTCTTGATTTTCTGGTGCCTGACAGTACCAATCTGTGTCTTTCCCAGAGCTGGCCCTCAGTAAGTATTTGTCAGTTTAATTATTGTGTTGGTAGTTAATGGGAGATTCTTAGATTCTAGATTAAACTTTAACTGTCTTTCCCAGCCCTTAAAAAGCAGACCCTTGGAGACTTCTTCCTGGGAAGCCCACCACGACCTTGTAGAGTGCTTTAAAGGACAAAGAGCTTACCCTGAAGAGCCTGCAGTCCATTGCCCATCTGGTCCACATTCCCATTCACCAGCGCGGTCACTCTGTGAATGTGGCCATACTTGGTTATTTCTATTGGCGACTCCTCCCTCTCACTGGCTTCCTCCTCTTCCTCTTCTGCAGCATCTTCCTCCTCCTCCATCTCTTCTTCTTCTGAATCCACCAAAACCATGACATCACCCATGTCTTGCCTCCTAATTTTCCAAAAGGGAAGAAATGATCAAGAAGATACCCTGTTTTCTCCAACTTCAGCCCTCACTGAATAGGGAACACTCGGTTCTCTGCAGCCCCTTTGGTAACATGGACAATTCTTCATGGACTCAACGTGGTTGAATTGTGAGATGGAGATGATGACCTTTCAAAGAGGTGCTGCCACAGACTGTCTAGATAATCACACTGTGCTGAGTGAATTTTATCATCCCCCCTCCCCTCTCCGCGCTGTTCGTCCGGCAGGTGACCTCAGGGTCCCAAGCTCCCACCATTTCAGTTCCCCTTGCAGCACGCACAGAGATGCTCTGTTCCTTTCCTGAAATGCCCTTATTTCTCCTCTACTTACTGAAATTTCTCCTCCTTTTCATTATTCAAAGCCCTAGTAAAGTCCTCTCCCTCCCCCTGCAGCCTTGAGCTGTGACTGAGTTTGGCGTCCACAGCCAGCGGTTTGGCACTGAATTGTCCTCTAGATGATTGCTAGTTCTGCCTCCCCAGCCAGACTGTACATTTCACGGGCCAGTCACAATCCTGTGAGCATGACATTCTCATTTAATCCTCACATCCTGCCTCTGAGAAACAGTTGAGGAAACAAAGGCTCAGAGAGGGTCAGGGCTTTTCCAGGAGCCTCAGGCTTGAAGGGCAGAGCAGCCATGTGAACCCAGGTCCACTTATTCCAAAGCCTTTTCCCATTATGCCAAGCTGCTCCCTCTTGTGAGAAATAAGCCTGGGGAAGGACCGACTCATGCCAAAATGACCCTCAAAAATGGGGCAGTACAGGTAACACTCTCCCATGAAAGACGGTGCCAGAACAATGAAATCTCTTTATTTGTCCCAGAACAGTAATACCCCAAATTATAAGCTGATAAGAGAAGCGAAGAGTTCCTCGCTCCTGCGCAGGGTCTCCTGGGAAGTCAAGTTCCACTTAGTTGTTTCTCCCCTACTAAGGTTCCCTCCTTTTGGGAGGGGCTTCTGGGCATACGCAGACTAGTTTTCCAAAGCACGCTGTAAGATTATGACTTATTCTTCCTTTTAGCTCTTTCCAGAAAATTAGATAAATACATGAATGACTGAGCTCAACACATTCATGCTGTCTTTATGCCTCAACGACAAACCAGCAACGTGCCTCGCCCTGAGGTCTGGCATTGAAAAAGGAGCACAGACTTTGCAGTCAATCAGACCTGGGTCTGACTGCAGGTATGGTCATCACTTCCTAGATGAGCCTGCAGAAACTGCTTCGTTTCAATGAGCCTCCCTCACCGTATCTGGAAAATGGCGATGCCAGCAGCACCCTGAGGAGTGTATGATGGGGTCTCTAATAATGCCTGAGGAAGCCCCAGCCCCGGGTCTGGCCCCTGGTGGGTCCCCAGTGGTAGTGATTACTACTGCTCTTATGAAATGTTATAAACAAAACATCAGTGAAAACAGATTATGGGAATTGGTTTCTGATTTGAGTCTAGGGGACACTCACCTGAAAGTGCTTCCTACTGAAAGGAGAAAGGAAAAAACATTAATATCCAATAAGATCTGCTTAGGCCTCACAGAAGTTTCTAAGTCAGCTAACAGTTACACAACGATGGGCAACGAGAAAACTGACCCAAAACGAGAGATGACAGGGTGCTCAGGAAGGGTACTTGGGTGCTTCATTATTGCAAATCTGGACCCAGTTTGGAAGCCTACAGAATGGAGCTTCAGGTGGGAGCATAACAGGGACCATCTTCCCCCACCCACACCCTCTCAGGAAGCCTGCAAGAGAAACAAAGGGGCCCAGGAAGTCCTTACCATTCCGGGAAGCTCTTACCTTTCCAGCAGAACAAAGGGCTGTAATACAACAGGAGCCCGGTGATAATGGCCAGTCCCAGCAGAAGCAGGCTCACAATGGTGGCCACGATTCCCCCGATGTTTAGAGGTTCTGCAAAGACACACCACACCCTTCACTTATCCACGTGATACACATAGCTAGGAGCACAACACCTTACCTCCCCTGCCTGGATCCTGCTCTTATCTTGGTTTCGTGACCTTGGGTGAGGCATATGACCTCTCTGTGGACTGTGTTAGTCACTTAGTTGTGTCGGACTCTTTGCAACCCCATGGATTGTAGCCCACCAGGCTTCTCTGTCCATGGAATTCTCCAGGCAAGAATCCTGGAGTGGATTGCCATTGCCTTCTCCAGAGGAACTTCCCAACCCAGGGACCGAACCTTGGTCTCCTGCTTCACAGGCAGATTCTTTACCGTTTGAGCTACAGGGAAGCCTCATGACCTCTCTGTGCTGCTGCTGCTAAGTTGCTTCAGTCATGTCTGACTCTGTGCCACCCCATAGACGGCAGCCCACCAGGCTCCCCCGTCCCTGGGATTCTCCAGGCAAGAACACTGGAGTGGGTTGCCATTTCCTTCTCCAATGCGTGAAAGTGAAAAGTGAAAGTGAAGTCGTTCAGTTGTGTCCGACTCTTAGCAACCACATGGACTGCAGCCTACCAGGCTCCTCCGCCTAGGGGATTTTCCAGACAAGAGGACTAGAGTGGGGTGCCATTGACTTCTCTGTAAAGCAAGACAAATATCTCATTTTCCTACTTCATACAGTTTGTGGGAATCAAATGAAGCATGTGATGCAAAAGAACATTGGAAAGTTAAAATCTCTGTCTTCATACATCAAGACTGTTGTTAAGGCTACAGTAATTAGGAATGTGAATTACTAGTGCTGCAATGACATGATCAACAGGATAGAACAGGAAGGGACTTCTCTGGTGGTTTAGTGGTTAAGACATTGGGCTTCTACTCTACAGGGCATGGGTTCAATAAGAACAGGTCTATGAACAAAAGGAAACTTGATATAGGACAGACTAGTGAATAAAAAAGGAACTCTTTAGGAAGTCATATTAGACCAAATGGTTATCCAAACTGGGGGTGGAGGAAACCTGATGTCTACTTCCTCCATTCACCAAAGTCAACTGTAGATGGACTACAGAGTTAACTGTGAAAGGCAAGTAATAAAACATTAAGAAGACAATATAAAAGAATGCCTTCATGACCATAGGATAGATAAGGATTTCTTAAGACACAGAAATGCTAGTGATACAAGAAAAAATTCATAAAATCAACCACATTAAAGAACCTCTGCAAATCAAAGGATACCATAAATAAAGCAAGAAGGACTAACTGAAAGATATTTGTAACATGTAAAACAAGGAATTAGTGTGTGGAATTTCTGAAGAACTCCTATATATCTATAAGAAAGAGGAAAACATCAAAAGAGACAATTATGGGGAGTTCCTTGGTAGCCCAGTGGTTAGGATTCCAGACCTGAGTTCAGTCCCTGGTTTGGCGAAGATCTAGAAAGCCACATGATGTGACCAAAAGAAAAACATTTTTTTTAATTTTTAAACAAACTATTTTTTAAAAAGCACAATTATATATTTCACAGAAGAAAACTAAATAGCAAATAAAAATATGAAATAATGCTCAGCCTTCTTAGTAATCAAAGAAATTCAAATTAGAACCATAGTGAGATTTCATTTTGCACTTACTTGATGGACAAAAATCACAGAATCTATGGTTGAAAATCTGGGACAACTGCCACTGCAAATGGAAATTAATATAACCACTTTGGAAAATAATTTGATATTACCTCATAAAGATAAAAATGCACATAACCTATAACCCTTCATTTCTACTTCCTGGTACAGATATGCTGGAGACATATTTGCCTGGGGACCTGGGTATATGTGCACAGGGGGCTGGGTAAAAGATTTTCACAGCAAGACTGTTCATCACAACAACAAAAAATCAGAACAACACAAATGTCCATCAGCAGGAAAATCAACAGTTTAGTTGTGGACTAGTGCTACAGTGGAAAATTAAGAAGCCAGGAAGAGGCATGAAATATAATCACACATGTCAGCATGAATAAATCCTGGAAAACAAAATGTGGAGTAAAAACAGCAAGTCACAAAAAGACTACATTTGTATAATAACAAATTTTTTTCAAAACTCAAAAACTAAACAATATATTATCAAGAAATGTGGGGAAAAAATGTGTACATATGCAGCAAAATTTTTCTTAAATAAAACATGAAACTCAGGAGTTACCTTTTTCAGGAGGCCCAGGATGAGATTGAAAACAGGCCTACAGGTAGGGTTGCCAGATAGAATACAGTATGCCCACTTAAATTTGGATTTCAGATAAACAATGAATAATTTTTTTAGAATAAGTATGTCCCAGGATTTCCCTGGTGGGACAGTGGCTAAGCCTCCATGCTCCTGATGCAGGGGGCCTGGGTTCAATCCCTGGTCAGGAAACTATCTCACATGCTACAACTAAGACCCAGTGCAGCCAAATAAAAAATACAACTTTTAAAAATTAAAAAGTTATGTCCGATGCAATATTTGTGACATAACACTAAAAAAAAAATTCTTTGTTTTTCTAAAGTGCAAATTTAAGTGAGCAGCATGTTTTTTTAGCTTTGCTGCTATTGTTTTCTAAATCTGCCACACTACCTACAGGTAACTTCAGCAGTGCTGGTTACTGTTCTATATCTTAAGTGGGATGGTAGTTTCTTAGGTGTTCATTTTGCTGTTATGTTTCACAGCTTACAATATATAAAAATATCATTATATCTTTTATTTTAGACATGTATTTGAATATATATTTATATGTTTTATATATATATATATTTTTTTTTTCTTTAGGATGTAACAGATATTAAATAACTTTTGTATCTTCCCTGGTGGCTCAGGTGGTAAAGAATCTACCTGCAGTGCAGAAGACCCGGGTTTGATCCCTGGGTTGGGAAGAAATAAATTTTTTATCTTGATACAATAGAGATTTAGGACTGGACTGCAATTTTCCCATCCCTCTTGTCAAGCCACAGGTAAGCAGATATGCCTCCTCCCTGATGGCAGTGACACAAGTAGAGGGAAGCAACAAGCTGTCCCCATGCTGGTCCTCTGAAGCTCTACTCCTCCAGGGTCACTTCCATCACTCACCTTTCACGCTCAGCCAGATGTCCACCTCCCTCACCCCCACAGCATTCTCAGCCCGGCAGACGTAGTAGCCCTCGTCCAGGTCCTGGGAGCAGTTGCGAATAGTGAGGGTGGAGCTCTGGCCACTCTGGGTGATGAGGTGGTGGCCGCTGGGCTGGATGACCACCTTGGGCTGGGTGAGGTTCCTCAGCCACATGATCTTGGCAGGGGGGTAGGCTCCAGACACCTGGCAGGTAAGCGTCACATTGCCCCCCACAAAGCAAGTCTTCATGGGCTCAGAGAGAACGGAGGGGCTCCCTGGCCATCAGGAGAAAGTAAAGAAAGAGAAACATTTAAGGAGATTCAAGCGGTGACCTGAGAATTTCAAGAATGTTACTTGTTTTGGAACAAAGAAACTCCAGGAATATCTGTACCACACCTGGTCTCGTATAATAATAAAAGATAATATTTGTTGAGCATTTACCATGGGCTAGGCACCCTATGTATTAACCCAACTAGTTCTCAACAATAATCTTGTTATTCCCATTTTGCAGATGGGGAAACTGAGGAACAGAGAAAGTCAAGTAACTTAAAGTCATACAACTAAGGAAGTGAGCAGCTAAAATTTAGGGGGACCAACTGTCCTGGGTTGCCCAAGACTGAGGGGATTCCCAGCACCTGGGGGCTTTCAAGGCTTGTGAAATCCTAGGCAAACCAGGATGAACTGGTCTGTGTGAGAATGGAACCCAAGAAGTCAGGCTTTTGTGATCCACTTCTCCTTACTTCCTATGTACTAGGCTTCTGTGTGTAATAACCACACTGATCAGATAAAATACGGGCACACACCCTGACAAGGGTGTTCCAGGGGACAGGAGGGCACCTGAATTAGTTTCCTGTTGTTGCTGTAACAAATTGCACAAACTTAACAGCTTAAAACAATACAAATTAATCCTCTTATAGTTTTATAGTTCTGGAGGCCAGGCGTCTGAACTAATCTCACAGAACTAAAGTCAAGGTGTTGGCAGAGCTGGTTCCTTCCGGAGGCTCAAGGAGAGAATCCATTTCCTTTTTTCTCAGCTTCTAGAAAGAAGCCACCTGCATTGTTCGGCTCATGGCCCCTTCCTTGAATTACTCCTTCTGCTCACATCTGTCATAACAAATCACTACCACACTGACCCTCCTGCCTCCCTCTTATGAGGAACCTCGGGATCACACTGGGCCCAACCAGAGAATCCTGGACAATCTCCCCATCTCAATATCCTTGATCACAGATGCAAAGTCCCTTTACCATGTAAGCAAACAAATTCACAGGCTCTGGGGATTAGGATGTGGATATCCTTGGGAGGCTATTCTTCTGTCTACCATAGGTCTGTCCTAGAAAACCCAAGACTGCATCCCTGTGGCCTTGGGGTCTGATTTAAGGGGGGAGATGGGGAGCCATGAGATCTACTATGAGGATCAGTCTGTAGCCTTCACACAGGAAGCCTTTCCCCCTAATGCACATCCTCTTGGGAAGGGTAGTGAATTCATCTTGGGAGGACTTATTAAATCCATATTTTCAGCAGCTGAGGAATACAGAGAAGCATGTTGGGTTCCTGCCCAGGACAGTGAAACTACACACTTCCCCTTGGCAGTTGTTCCAAGAGAGAAATCTAGGGTTTCACTGCTGGTGTCCAGGGAAGAAGAAAGGGGGAAGGGGGAGGGGGCTGGGGGTGGAACAACCTCTCTCTAGGTCGGGTCAGCAGAGGAGAATTGCCCAAACCTGGTTTTGCTCAGAAAAATCACCTGTGAACACCCCTTCTTGAATCAACTATCAGATTCCCCCCATGTTGTTGCTAAATTGCTCCTTCCCTGCTTGTGGTTAACCAGAATTTCCTTTGGGGTCACAAAGCCAGCAGCAGTGACAAGCCTCATCAGTAGGTTTGTATTTCAGGGTCCCAAGCCAAAGTTTGAGAAATGGTCCCTTCTTCCTTTACTAAAGGCAAAACAAACAGTCCCCCAGTGCACCTCCCCTGCAACCCAAAGGTATGTACTTTCACCAAACACAGCATTCACCCCTCAAAAAGCTATGTCACCAGCCAGCTCGGGTAGCACTTAGAAATTCAGTTTCGCTTAAGACGATGCTGCATGCAAGGGTGGGGCAAGGGTGGGGTTGGTGCTGCGGAGCCTCACAGATCTGCAGGAGATGGACAGCATGCTAGAGCCCTCACACCTGGGGCTCCATAACACTGCAGCTTGACATGAGTTGAGTTGGTTTCTTCAGTTTTAGGGGGCCTACATGCCATATAATATGGTAAAGGACAGGGAAGCCTAGCGTGCTACAGTCAATGGGGTCTCAAAGAGTCTGACATGACTGAGTGACTGAACTGAACAGAACACGCCATATAAAGAGGGATTTGGGGAGTTGTCTGGTAGTTTAGTGCTTAGGAGTCAGCGCTTTCACTGCTGTGGCCCAGGTTCAATCCCTGGTTGGAGAATTAATATACTGCAACCATGCAGCACAGCCACAAAAAAAAAAAAAAAAAGAAAGGAAGAGAAAAATAGAGATCTGGGCAGCAGGAATCCCTGAAAGCATTGCTTTTCATCAGCTTGGGGGCTATGCTGCCCTGCATCCCTGGGTGGATGTTAGTATTGCCCTTCAGTGATGCACTAGTCCTTCTATGTGGAATAATCCAAAGCCCCTCAACCCCGAAGGCATTGCTACGCAAGGTGTGGTCCTCAGACCAGCAGGATCAGCACTTCCTGGAAGCCAGTTAGAAATTCAGTCTTGGATCCACCCAGACCCAGAGAGTCAGAATCTGCATTTTTGACCAGCCCCTCAGGTGACCAGCATGCACATCCAGGGTCGAGTGCCCATGAGTGAGGCGGGGAGAACTGCATGGCATCAGGGTTGAGAAGGGTCCTGGCTATTTCCCGTGCTCCTGGAATTGGGAAAACTTCCGGTCAGCTCCCTTTTCCAGACACATTTCTTAGCCCTGAGCACATATTTAGATTCAGATTACAGGTCAAGTCTCAGGGGCCACAGGAATAATGACTTAGGCAAGATCTGAAAATAAAATAAGAGGGTAAAGGCAAAATAACAAAACTCACCAGCTGCCTCTGCCAATTTCAACCTCTCTCAGCATCAGTCCATCATTTATTCACTTCCTGGGACTTACGGTCCACAACACACTTTGGGCATTTCCCGTTATGTACCACCCTGAGTGTGTCTACTGCTTTCTAGCTGCATGAGTCTGGGCAAGTATTTCACCTTCCGTAAAATGGAGCGTCCTCCCAAAATTTGTGTTCATCTAGAAGCCCAGTATGTGGTCTTACTCAGAAATGGAGTCTTTGCAGAGGTAACTAGTTAAGGATCTCAAGATGAAATCATCCTGGACTGAGGGTGACCCAAAATCCAAGGACTGGTATCTTGTAAGAAGAGGAGAGGGACTTCCCTGGCACTCCAGTTGTTAAAGACTCCATGCTTTCACTGCAGGGGGTGCAGGTTAGATCCCTGGTAAGGCAACTAAGATCACATGTGCCACGTACCAAAAAAGAAAAATGAAGAGGGGAAGGCATAGGGAGACACACCCACAGAAAGGAAGGCCACATGAAGACAGACGCAGGCACCAGAGTGATGGAGCCTCAGGAACACACAGAGCCATCAGGAAGTGGAAGAGGCCATGAAGGATTCTGCCACAAAGGCTTTGATGGGAGCATGGCCCTGCCAACACCTTAATTTCAAACTTCTAGCTTCCAAAACTGAGAGAGGATAAACAGCTGTTGTTTTAAGCCACCACCAAGTTTGTGGTACTGCAACTCTGGGAAACTGATTCTGGGGGATAATACTGCAAGGGCTCAGCTCACCAGCTGATTGAGGACTGAACAAGATGCTGTATGCAAAATACTCGGCACCTGCACAGAGTCTGCACTCAATAAAACATTACTGTCTCTATTGCAGTTGGCCCTAGAACAACATAGGGGTTGGGGGGGGCCAGTCTGTGTGGAATCTAAAATCCATGTCCTGCTATCTCTGCCTCAAACACAAAGAAGATGACTCACCCAAGGACAGGAAGCTAAAACAGTTTTGGATAGCATCAGGACTCAAACCCTAGTTCTTTTGATTCCACATCTTATACTTTCTAATCAGACACAAACTTTCCCCACACTGAGTTGCTGCTGCTAAGTCACTTCAGTCGTGTTCGACCTTGTGCGACCCATAGACGGCAGCCCACCAGGCTCTCCCATTCCTGGGATTCTCCAGGCAAGAACACTGGAGTGCTTGCCATTTCCTTCTCCAATGCAGGAAAGTGAAAAGTGAAAGTGAAGTTGCTCAGTCCTGTCTGACTCTTCACGACCCCATGGACTGCAGCCTACCAGGCTCCTCTGTCCATGGGATTTTCTAGGCAAGAGTACTGGAGTGGGGTGCCATTGCCTTCTCCACACACTGAGTTAAAGATCTATAAAATGAAAATATAGGTACTATATTTATTGGGGAAAAAAATCCACATGTAAGTGGAACCTCGCAGTTCAAACACGCCTGTGCTGTTCAAGGATCAGCTGTATTGTGATATTGCCATTTTCTGGTTTAAGTTTGCCAGACTTCTCTCTCCAAGTTTAAGTCTTTTAAAGGGAAGGACTCTGTATTCTTCCACAGCACCTGGCACCATACATGCATCGTGTCTGCCTTCAGTCTTGTCTGACTCTTTGCAACACTATGTAGCCTGTCAGGCTCCTTTGTCCATAGGATTCTCCTCACAATAATACTGGAGTGGGTTGCCATGCCCTCTTCCAGGGGATCTTCCTGACCCAAGGATCGAACCCGCATCTCTTATGTCTCCTGCACTGGCAGGCTGGTTCTTTATCACTAGCCACCTGGGAAGCCCACTTGGCACCATGCTGAGTACCTAAATTCCACATGAAGAAAAGATTTGCCAGATCAAGTCTGGAAAGAGGTCACCTGGATAAAAGCAAGGGCCCTGGCATCAGACCAGCCTGGCTTAATGCTGCTCCATCACTTAAGAGGCGGCTGATCCTTGGTAAATTAGTTTACACATGTTATCATCTACAAGTTACAAATCATCCTAATTTGCACTCATCTCACACTCTAGTAAAGTAATGCTCAAAATTCTCCAAGCCAGGCTTCAGCAATACATGAACCGTGAACTTCCAGATGTTTAAGCTGGTTTTAGAAAAGGCAGAGGAACCAGAGATCAAATTGCCAACATCCGCTGCATCATCGAAAAAGCAAGCAAGTTCCAGAAAAACATCTATTTCTGTTTTATTGACTATGCCAAAGCCTTTGACTGTGTGGATCACAATAAACTGTGGAAAATTCTGAAAGAGATGGGAATACCAGACCACCTGACCTGCCTCTTGAGAAACCTGTATGCAGGTCAGGAAGCAACAGTTAGAACTGGACATGGAACAATAGACTGGTTCCAAATAGGAAAAGGAGTATGTTAAGGCTGTATATTGTCACCCTGCTTATTTATTTAACTTCTACGCAGAGTACATCATGAGAAACACTGGGCTGGAAGAAGCACAAGCTGGAATCAAGATTGCTGGGAGAAATATCAATAACCTCAGATATGCAGATGACACCACCCTTACGGCAGAAAGTGAAGAGGAACTAAAAAGCCTCTTGATGAAAGTGAAAGGGGAGAGTGAAAAAGTTGGCTTAAAGCTCAACATTCAGAAAACAAAGATCATGGCATCTGGTCCCATCACTTCATGGCAAATAGATGGGGAAACAGTAGAAACAGTGTCAGACTTTAGTTTTTGGGGCTCCAAAATCACTGCAGATGGTGATTGCAGCCATGAAATTAAAAGACGCTTACTCCTTGGAAGGAAAGTTATGACCAACCTAGATAGCATATTCAAAAGCAGAGACATTACTTTGCCAACAAAGGTCTGTCTAGTCAAGGCTATGGTTTTTCCTGTGGTCATGTATGGATGTGAGAGTTGGACTGTGAAGAAAGCTGAGTGCTGAAGAATTGATGCTTTTGAACTGTGGTGTTGGAGAAGACTCTTGAGAGTCCCTTGGACTGCAAGGAGATCCATCCAGTCCATTCTGAAGGAGATCAGCCCTGGGATTTCTTTGGAAGGATGATGCTCAAGCTGAAACTCCAGTACTTTGGCCACCTCATGCGAAGAGTTGACTCATTGGAAAAGACTCTGATGCTGGGAGGGATTGTGGGCAGGAGGAGAAGGGGACGACAGAGGATGAGATGGCTGGATGGCATCACTGACTCGATGGACGTGAGTCTGAGTGAACTCCAGGTGTTGGTGATGGACAGGGAGGCCTGGCGTGTTGCGATTCATGGGGTCGCAAAGAGTCGGACACGACTGAGCGACTGAACTGAACTGAACTGATGAGGATTACAGATAATAAGTTAACAAGTAAGAGACAAAGACCTTTTGAGCACAGAAACCTAAAACAGGACTGACAGAGGAGACCCTTTCAAAATCAGAAATTGCTCATCACTAGCAGAAATGTCACAAATATGGTTTAGGAACAAGATATGCCAGAATAATATCTATAATGTGCATGACAGGTCTATGAAATTAAGTGACTCTTGTGACATAATAAGAAATGATGAAGAAGCCATAAAAAAGAATGGACAAGATATGAACAGATAACTCACAAATAATATATAGGAAGCCAATAAGTGTATAAAAATTATCAACCCCACCAGTGATCAAAGAAACCCAGATTAAAACAATCAGCCATGTCCCAACTAGCAAACAGGAAAAGTTTTTAAAAATTAATAAGACTCAATGTTGGTGGAGATACTGGGAAATAAATATCTTCGCATGGTCTTTCTAGAGAGACTGACTGCCAGTAGGTACAGGGTTTCTTCTGGGGTGAGGGAAATGTTCTGGATTAGAATGGTGATGGTAGTACAACACTGTGAATATACTAAAAAAAAAAAAAAAAAAGCCCACTTAATTATACACTTTGCTACTGCTAAGTCGCTTCAGTCGTGTCCGACTCTGTGCGACCCCATAGATGGCAGCCCACCAGGCTCCCCCGTCCCTGGGATTCTCTAGGCAAGAACACTGGAGTGGGTATTATACACTTTAAAATAGTGAATTTTAGGGAATTCCCCAGTGGTCCAGTAGTTAGGACTCCATCCTTTCACTGCTGATTCCGGTTCATCCTGATTGGGGAACTAAGATCTCACAAGCTGCATGGTGCAGACCTCCCCCCACCCAAAAAAACGAGTGAAATTTACATTATGTGAATTATATCTCATTTCTTAAAAATTGCCCCAAAACAGTTCAGTCAGATTTGGTCCATGGAGCACAGTTTGCCAACCCCTGTCCTTGGGCAGAAAGTGAGTCCTGGTCCCTTATGTTGCCCAAGGCCAGGTGCAGTGCCTGACACAGAGGGGACACCTGGGGACAGTGTGCTCAGTTAGTGGGAAGGGTCACCATTCAAATGCCACTTGCCTAGGAGAACTTGCTGGTACACCAGGGCTCACTTCTCAGCATGTCCACTGTCCACACTGCACCTCTGAGGAGTATTTTCACAACCTGTGAGGACAACCTCACCAGGGCCAACACAACCCAACATACTTTGGCCCTGGCTTACTCATTATATTGGTCTCCTGAGGCCGCTGTAACAAAGGACCACAAACTGTGTGGCTTAAAAAACAGAAATTTTTTCTTACAGTTCAGACAGCCTGAAGTCCTAAATCAAGGTGTCAGCACCTTGCCCTGTATGAATTTCTGGCCCACGGAAATCATGAGATAATGATTGTTGTTTGAAGCCATTATGTTTAGGGGTAATTTGTTCCATGAACAAATTGAACCTTTGTCATTTGTTGACAGATAAATGAACCTTGTCTGTTTTGTTCACGGCTCCATCTCCAGGACTTAGAAACTTGTGCCTGGCATGTAGTATGTGCTCAGTTAGTATTTGTCAAGAGAAAACCAGCTTGGACTAGAACCAAGAAGTTTCATTATGCATCTTTAAAGTTTGAAAGGAAGGAAGCATAAAGCAAAAGGAAGGGCGTAGGGAAGGAATGGAGTGGGAGCTTGGAGTCAGCAGATACAATCCAGTATATATAGAATGGATAAACAACAAGGTCCTACTCTGGCACAGGGAACTATATTCAGTATCCTGCGATGGGGACTTCCCTGGTGGTCCAGTGGCTAAGACTCCACACTCCCAATGCAGGGGACCTAGCGTCGATCTCTGGTCAAGAACTAGATCCCACGTGCCCACATTGAAGATTAACGATCCTGTGTGCCACAGCTAAGACCTGGCACAGTCAAATAAATAAATATTCTGTGATAAACTACATTGGAAAAGAATATTAAAAAGAATATGTATATGTGTATATGTATATATGTGTGTGTGTGTATAACTGAATCACTCTGCTACCCAGCAAAAATAACACAATATTGTAAGTCAACTATACTTCCATTTTTAAAAATAATTTTAATCAATAAATTAATTTAAATTAATGATTGATTTTGTTAATAAATAATATTTGATTTTTTTAAAAAAGAAAATGGGAGGAAGATATGAAAGGAATTCAGTTCACTCCAACACCCTGGGATCTCTTTTCCAGACCCTCTTTCAAAGGGTTGTCCCAGAAGACAGGAAGGTGAGAGGACCCCAACCCCAGGACAAGGCAAGGCAGACTCACTGATCTGTACCACACAGCTGGCTCCCAACTCCGGCCCCACTATGTGGCTCCCGACACACTTGAACTTCTTGCCATCCGACAGCTGGGACTGGCTCAGCATCTCCACCCCCAGCTTTGATGTTCCCACGACCACACCTCCTGGCTCTTCTGTCCACAAGAAGTCTGGGTCTGGGTATCCCCCAGCCCAGCGACAGTTGAGCTGCAGTGAGAACAATCCTGGCGACACCTCTGCCCAGCACTGGGGGGCTGACGGAGGGGGAGCTGCAAAATACCAGAGAACATGGCCTTAATCACAGGCTAAAATGAGCCACTGGGCTGACTCTAAGGATTACAGGACCAGGGTATCGGAGAAACAGCAACTCCAGTTAGTGCACCTTGAAATAAATCCTAGCACAAATCAGTGCCTGGCAAAAGTCGGGTTTCCCCTGCTGGGTGTTAAGTCTCTGAAGAGATTTGCATTTCTCACTAGCCACATGTGGCTATTTGATTTAAATTAATTACAAATTTAGTTCCTCCGTCACACTACCCACATTTCCTAGTAATCACAGGTAGGAGGTGGCCACTGAAGTAGACCACACACAAGAGAATATCTCCATCATCACAGAAAGTTCTACTGGACACTGCTGATCCCTGGAGGGCATAACAGGGAGAGAGAGACTTATTCATCCCCAATCCTCAACACACACTTTTTTTTTTGCTATGTGCAAATACAGTTTTTAAAAAAAATATATAAAAATTTAACAAATTACAAACTTGTAACCCATGTATTCATAATTATACATAAAAATAGTTATGTATTATGTATATAGCATATATTTATATATTTTATATAATATATAAATATTTTATATAAAAGCATTTTCTATAATATGTAGATATTTTAAATACTTTATATATTTTATATAATATACATAAATAGAAATTTGGATCTCATATGGGTAGATATGTGGCATCTACAAGAAAAATTATTGGAAATACATCAAAACGATGGTGAGAGTACAAGTGATTATTTTCTTCTTTCTACTCATCTGTGTTTCCCACAACAAGGAAATGACTTTATATAACTTTATACACAATAAATGTCATTTATGATAGAGAGCATTGAGACCTAACAAAGGCTCTGAATAATGTATAAAGTAAGTGTGTCATTACCCTGCCTACTAATTTGTTGTTCTCATGCTCCCTTTCATTAGCATGGATTATGAGTGCACCCTGTGTTTCTACAGTGGTTTTCCTCCACTGAATGTGTGCATGAGTGTATTTGGTTGTTTCCTCACCTGCAAAATAAAGCTTCATGAACTACGTGTTCTTAACAGCGCTAGAGGGCCTGAGTTAATGGACAACATGAGTAAGGACAGATGAATGGATAAACAAATTGTAGTAGATCCATAAAATAGATACTCTTCAGCCATAGATGAAAACAAGTACTGACACAAGCTACAACAGGGATGAACTGTGAAAACATGATGCTAAGTGAAAGAAGTCAGTCCCAGGGATTTCCCTGGTGGCCCAGTGTTTAAGACTCCGTGCTCCCAGTGCAGGGGGTGAAGGTTCCATCCCTGTTTGGGGAATTAATGATCCCACATCCCATGCATTGCTGCTGCTGCTGCTGCTGAGTCGCTTCAGTCGTGTCCGACTCTGTGCGACCCCACAGACGGCAGCCCACCAGGCTCCCCCATCCCTGGGATTCTCCAGGCAAGAACACTGGAGTGGGTTGCCATTTCCTTCTCCAATGCATGAAAGTGAAAAGTGAAAGGGAAGTCACTCAGTTGTGTTGGACTCTTAGCGACCCCATGGACTACAGCCCACCAGGCTCCTCCATCTATGGGATTTTCCAGGCAAGAGTACTGGAGTGGGGTGCCACTGCCTTCTCACTGCAGCACCCCCCACAAAAAATAACCTCCATTAAAAAAAAAAAAAACAAGAAGCCAGTCCCCAAAGGTCACATACTGTATGATTCCATTTATATGAAATGTCTCGAATAGGCAAGTTCATAGATATAGAATATAGGTTGGTGGTTGCCAAGGTCTGGGGAAAGAGGGTATGGGAATGACTGCTTAATGGGTACAGGGTTTCCAAACTGGGGTGATGAAAATGTTTTGGAAATAAACATGATGGTTGCACAACACTCTGAATAGACTCAATGCCACTGAATTGTACATCTTAAAATGGTTATACATTATATAGTTTCACCTCAAAAAAAAAAAACAACTTTAAACCTGGCATAAATTCCCTTCTGTGGCTCACAGGGACTCTCCTGTACCCCTAGTTAGCAGCGAGCTTTCAGAAAAGGTAACATTCTCTCTGACATGCAGTTTGGGTGTGTCCATGTGTGTCGAGGGAACCAGAGAAGCAGGTTAGGACCTGTGTATCAGGGAAGTCTTTGCGCACAAAGGGAGGCACAGACACACAGGTCACCAAGGGTCAAGGTGGAGGAGAGGAGGAGGGGCGCATTTCTTACGCACAGTAGACCAGGAGCTCGGTGGTCACCTTTCGATGTCTCCCGCTGAGCACGTTTTTGGCCAAACAGGTGTAGTTCCCTTGCAAGTTCTGTGACATTAGTAACAGCGTGAAGCAGCTGGCTGTCAGGTTGTTCCCAAAGAGTTCGGTGGTGGAACCTGGGGCCTGGAACCACCACTCAACCACAGGCGGAGGCTGGGATCTGCTGCTGCAGCTGAAGTCCACCTGGGAGCCCTTGGCTGCATAGAGGGTGCCGTTGGGGAGCCTGCCAGTGCTGGAGATGTTGACCTCAACCTGAGAGGGGCCGTCTGCAGACAACAGGGCAGTGGGGAAGGCAGAAGAGTTAACTGGAGCCCCTCATCAGAATTAAGGGACATAGAAATGATCAAGCAGCAGCCAGTGAAGATGACAACACTACTTATTATGTGACAAATGCTGCGCTGAGTGCCCTTAGGCATGCTCTTATTTGTTGCTATTGTTAAGTCGATAAGTCATGTCTAGCTCTTTGCAACTCCATGGACTGTAGCCCGCCAGGCTCCTCTGGCCATGGGATTTCCCAGGCAAGAATACTGAAGCGGGTTGCCATTGCCTTCTCCAGGGGATCTTTCTGAAGCAGGGATTGAACGTCTGTCTCCCTTATTGCAGGTGGATTATTTATCTGTGAGCCACCTGGGAAGCCCATGATATCACTTATGTGGCAAATGTTGTGCCAAGTGCCCTTAGGCATGCTCTCATTTACTCCTGAGCAATGACATGAGCTTTACTGAGGGGATCAATCCTTAGACAATAGGGAAAATGCAAATTGATCCTTTTCAAAAACACTGATGAGCAAAAAAGGTATCTGTGCATTAAAGAGTTAACATAGCAGGACTTCCCTGGCAGTCCAGTGGTTAGGACTCTGTGCCCTTACTGCCTGGTCAGGGAACCACAAAACAAAAAGAGAGTTAAGGTAACAGACCTGGGTATGCTTTCCTTAGAAAAGCCGGTCTATAAGGTTGGCCTTGGCTGGTGACTAAGACCTTGGATTTCAGGGGGGTTCCCACCATTCCCAGAACTGGTAAGAGTGGGGTTCACTGGGGCTCACTGGGTTTATGCTAAGCACCTGCTTTCCTTCTGAGAGTCTGGAGTTTCGGTATGTGCTGGGCAGAGGATGCCTACATGACCAGCCTCAGTAAAAACCTAGGGCACTGTGTCTCTGATGAGTATCCCTGGCAGACAATATTTCAAACGTGTGGTCACAATTGTTGCTGGAGGAATTAAGCATGACCCATGTGACTGCACTGGGAAAGGACTCTTGCAAGTGTGCTCCTGGCTGTCCTGTGAATTCTCCTAGGGAATCAGTGAGCCAGGGGGTGGTCTTGGGGACCCCCCACACAATGTCACACTGAAAGAGAAGGAACACTGGTTCCAGCCCCAATCTTGAACTCCACTTACTAGCTGTGTGACTTTTGGCAAAGTATTTAACCTCTCTTAAGCCTCTGTTTCCTCATCTATAAAATGGGGGGATGCTAGAACCCATTTTATGGGGTTGTCATGACAACTAAATGAATTACCATTATACAGTATTCAAAACAGTGCCAGAAATGTCCTCCCACCATTTTTACCCAATGCGCCTAAGATGCCACATCCTCTTTGATGAAGAGATCCATCACCTATTTATGCTAAAGTCCTGTAGAGTGTTAGCACTGCCAGAGACTTCCTCTTAAGAAGAATTCAGAAACGGCAATGCTTGGCCAAATGAATACATCTATGACTGTAGAATTCTGAACAAAAATATGCCAGCAAGGACTTCCCTGTTTGGTCCAGTGATTAAGAATCTGCCTTCCAATGCAGGGGACATGTGTTCAATCCCTGGTCCAGGAAGATTCCACATGTTGCGAAGCAAGGAAGCCCATGTGCCACAACTACTGAGCCCTCAAGCTGCAACTACTGAAGCCTGCATGCCTAGAGCCTGTGCTCCACGACAAGAGAAGCCACCACAATGAGGCCCAAGCACAGTGAAGAGTAATCCCCGCTCACCGCAACTGGAGAAAGCCTGTGCACAGCAATGAGGACTCAGCACAGCCAAAAAAATAAATAAACAATTTTTTTTAATGCCGGGGGATACATTATTAGAGGGAGGAGACAGCCTTCCCAGGGCCCCTTAAAGTACAGAAACTACTTCACCTATTTTGGGGCCACTGTGTAACTATAGGAATTGTGAGTTTCTGAGCAAACTATTCTTGACAATATGCATTTCTAGTTGGAGCTGGCTTCTAATAGTTACAATGATTTGCTGGAATCATGTCACTTCCCACGGAGGGTCTGGGGAAAAGTTATATTGTGGTTTGGGAGGTGCTCAAATCTCCCATTGAATGCTGGCAACTAGCTGGGTAGGTAGGTGGACCGGCAGGTCCTAGGGAGTGCCCACAGCTGGTGCGCACCCGATCAAGCACAGGGTATCTCTGTGGTATTAGTAGCCACGTCTGGACCAGCAGAGATATTGTGGTAGGCTGGGCAGCCTGGGTCTACCAAACTGTGGCCTGGAGGGTCACAGAGGCCTGTCATGAACAGTGCAAACCCCCAGAAACTGACTGGGAATGGCTTTTGACCAGCACAATCCTCAGAAAAAAAATGGTGTTGGATACAAGGAATGGATGAGAATGAAGCAGATAGAAGGGTTAAAAAAAATTAAATGAGGGAAACTGAAGGGTTTTCTGAATTGAATGTTCAAAAGTTGCAGTTCATCTATAAACCCTTGGGTTGAGTCTGCTTTTTTTAAAAATTTTTTTTAATAGTTCTAGAACATAGGACTCCTCATTCCCAACCTAGGGCTTAGGAGTCAGTTTATCCTCAGTTTTATTTGCTTATTTATTTTTTGGCCACACCACTTGGTTTGTAGGATCTTAGTTCCTTGACCAGAGATCAAACCTGTGCCCTCTGCATTGGAAGCATGGAGACTTAATCACTGGACCTTATGGGAAGCCCCGAGTCTGCTTTCTTAATTAAAGCTGATGCCACCCATATAAGATGAACTTAATAAATGTGTGTGTTCTAACTGCTCCACCAAAAACAAACAAACAAACAAAAAAAGCTGATGCCATCTTCTTAAACCCTTGGGGTTCTCCCCCTATTCTGACTACGAAGAAGGCGGCCCCTATTTCCATCCCTCCTACCTTTCTCTCCACCCTGCTGCTATTCCTAAACAGAAACCACCAGCCACTTCTGCTTGTAGGATGATGGCGGCAATCACTCAAAGAGACAGATGGGGAGGAAACAAAAATAAAACAGCAAACAAATAAACAAAATACAGAGTGCTTACAAAGGTTTAGCATCTTATGGAGGCC
The DNA here is from genome assembly GCF_029407905.1 of Bubalus kerabau. Taxonomy (NCBI): domain Eukaryota; kingdom Metazoa; phylum Chordata; class Mammalia; order Artiodactyla; family Bovidae; genus Bubalus; species Bubalus kerabau. The sequence continues at coordinate 61,256,782 of NC_073639.1, read as the reverse complement.
ATGGTCATGTCAAGTTCTGACTTGCGGATGAACACCTTAGCTTATTGTTATGGGTGTGGACTCTGGACCCAGACACACCCAGGTGTAAATCTTACTGCCACTTCTAGACGGACAACCTCGAGCAAGTGTCCTTCCCTTCTCTCAGCCTTCTGTGCTTCCTATGAAATGAAAAGAAAAGGAGGAGCTTCTACCACCAGGTTACCAAAGGCTCCAATGAGGTGAAAGAAGAAGAATTCTTACCCTGGTATTTTGACATGTGGTTGACATTCTATGGGCTTCTCCTGTGGCTCAGCTGGTAAAGAATCTGTCTGCAATGCAGGAGACCTGGGTTTGATCCCTGGGTTGGGAAGATCCCCTGGAGAAGGGAAAGGCTACTCATTCCAGCATTCTGGCATGGAGAATTCCATGGACTGTATAGTCCATGGGGTCGCAAAGAGTTGGACACAACTGAGCGACTTTCACTTCATTAATATTCTATACATGTTATCTAACATTGTTATCAATAGTACACCTGTAGACTGATTCTAGAACAGGCATCAGCAAATCCACTGTCTCTTTTTGTACAGCCCACAAACTAAGACAGTATTTACAGATGAACTTTCAAAATTGATTTGAGAGAAAACACTAACTTTGAACCTCAACTAAGAGAAATGTTATCTCCCCGACAAAGAATTCCATTGTTCTAATTAATAGGCCTGTACTACCAAAGAGTACTCAATTCTCTGGTGGTCCACTGGTTAGAACTATGCTTTCACTGCTGAGGGTGTGGCTTCAATCCCTGATTGGGGAACTAAGATCCTACAAACCGTGTGGAGCAGCCAAATTGAAAAAAGAGAGAGATGAAATATAGAGGCAAATGCAACAACCCCATTGACTGCCTATCTCCCGACTGGCCACTGTTCCTGTTCAAAAGGCCAAAACCCGGAGGCTGTTATAAGCATACGTCTCTGCTTCAGATGAGCTTGGCAAGACGTGAGTTAATCAAACTTGGGCAAGGGCCATTCCATCTTCTGATGAGACCAGCAATCATTCTTCGGCACACCCAACACCCCCTTTCCCCAGGACCTTATGTTGTAACGGGGCACAGTGCCACTACCACCATCACAGAGCGTGTACAAATCAGATGGGCCCAATTAGTCAGAGAACATGGGGCTTTCTCGAGGCTCCCTTTCCTCCAAGTCTGGCATGGCAGTCACATCCCTGGCTAGACAGAAGCACTCCTATCCTCCAAACCCCAATTGAATCATCCAAAGGGGCTCCTGGAGGTGGATACAAACCAGCTTCCTCATTGCTCATGTGCCCACCAGCTCCAATGCTCCCTCAACACTTGCCTGGCCTGAGAAAAACAGACACAGCGAGAGACTGGCATAGTGTACCACTCAACTCCCCAGTGGCTACAAAATGATCGCTTGAAAGAAGCACAAAGTCTACTGAAATGTGTTAAGGTCCATGCTACTCACTGTAAAGGCAGAAAGTGAAGAGGAACTAAAGAGCTCTTGATGAGGGTGAAAGAGGAAAGTGAAAAAGTTTGCTTGAAACTCAGAGTTTAAAAAACTAAGTGGCATCCGGTCCCATCACTTCATGTAAAATAGAAGGGGAAAAAGTGGAAGCAGTGACAGATTCTATTTTCTTGAGCTCCAAAATCACTGCGGATGGTGACTGAAGCCATGAAATTAAAAGACGCCTGCTCCCTGGAAAAAAAACCATGACGAACCTAGTTGTTTGTTCTCGTTTAGTCACTAAGTCATGTCCAACTGCTTTTCGACCCCATGGACTGTAGTCCAACAGACTCCTCTGTCCATGGGATTTCCCAAGCAAGAATACTGAAGTGGGTTGCCATTTTCTTCACAAGGGGATCTTCCCAACCCAGGGATCAAACCCGCATCTCCTGCATTGGCAGGTAGACTCTTTACCCCCTGGGAAACCACCTGGGAAGCCCAGGACAAATCTAGACAGTGTATTAAAAAGCAGAGACATCATTTTGCCAACAAAGGTACCTATAATCAAACCTGTGGTTGTTCCAGTAGCCATGTATGGATGTAAGGGTTGGACCATAAAGAAGGCTGAGTGCTGAAGAATTGATACTTTTGAATTGTGGTGCTGGAGAAAAAAACTTTTGAGAGTCCCTTGGGCTGCAAGGAGATCAAACCAGTCATTCCTAAAGGAAATCAATCCTGAATACTCATTGGAAGGACTGATGTTGAAGCTGAAAATCCAATACTTCGACCACCTGATGTGAAGAGCTGACTCACTGGAAAGGACTGGGATGCTGAGAAAAATTGAAGGCAAAAGGAGAACGTGGCAGAGGATGAGATGGTTTGATAGCATCACCGACTTGATGGACAGGAATTTGAGCAAACTCTGGTTGATAGTGGAAGACAGAAGAGCCTGGCATGCTACAGTCCATAGGATCGCAAAGAGTCGGATACAACTTAGTGACCGAACAACAATAGCTAGCCCCCCAGACTTTCTGCAGGTAAACACACAGCAGTTCTAACATCATGCCCACCCAGTGTGGAGGCAAAAGGGGATGGGTAAGGCAATGGAAAAAACAGCCATGGAAATCCTGAACTGCTCTGGACTAAGGGATTTCTGTACCCTCAGAAGCAGCAGCCCCAGTCCTGATGGCTAGATTCTTCAACCGCATCATTAAATTAATAAGGAACAGTGCAGAGCCCTTGCTCCTGAAACAAATAACAAAAGCACATCACAGTACCCATTCCAGGCAGGTTGAATCACCCCTAGCCTATAGAAAACCTTCCTCCTTGGAAGATAGAGGCATCAAATGCCCACTGATGGATAAACAGAGATCCAGGTGGTAAGGAGGATGAAAGCTACCAGCCCTCATACAGCCAGCTTCGTGTTTCTGCAGCATTTCTGTCCATTCACACATTCAAGGTCATCTTCAGTTCTTTGTATGTTTTGGATATGGATCCCTTATCATTTGCAACTGTCTTCTCCGATCTAGTAGTTGGCCTTTCTGTTTTGTTGATAGTTTCTTTCATTGTGCAAAAGCTTTTCAGTCTAATGTAGTCTCATTTGTTGATTTTTGCTTTTGTTCCCCTTGCCTGAGAAGACATATCCAAAAAAAAATTACTGGGGAAAAAAAAGAAGACAGCATTCCAAGCATTGGGACAGTCACAATTGTGTGTCTGACAAGACCAGAGTTGTAACAGAATGGACAGTGATAGAACAGTGATAGAAGAGTGATAGAAGGATCTTGGATTTGATTGATGATGTTGCAAGGCCACTGAATGAGCTTCCTGAACCTGAACAGGACAAGAGCAGCACCACAGAATCTGTTAAATAACAATAAATGAAGTGGACCGACATGGCCTTACAGTACCTCCATGATAGTATCCCTCCCATAAGAAACTGATGCCTGCCTCCTTGTCCATCATCAGATTCTTTTTAAAATACACAGATATAAAACATTGTTTTTCAGTCTCCTAACTTGAATCTTTTAGTGATAGAGCAGCACTCAAAAATGTACAACTAATTTTGCAGTAGAAAAATGGTATATATACCATGTACATACCATGTATGTACATATATATACACATAATACAATGAAATACTATCCAGCCATAAAAAAGAATGAAATCTTGCATTTGTGACACTATAAAACTAGAGAATACTATATCAAGTGAAATAAGTCAGATTGAGAAAGACAAATACTGTATGATTTAGATATGTGGAATCTAAAAAATAAAACAAATGAACAAATATAAAAATCAGAAACAGAGCCACAGATACAGAGAACAAATAGGTGGTTGTCAGAGGGGAGGGAGGTGAGGAGAGGAAAGATATAAGTGAAGGAGATTAAGAGGTACAAACTTTCAGTTACAAAATAAATGAGTCATGGATATGAAATATACAATGTGGGGAATACAGTCAATAATTATATAATACCTTACAAATAGCTGTGAAAAGAATACAAGTGAAAAGCAAAGGAGAAAAGGAAAGATATAAACATCTGAATGCAGAGTTCCAAAGAATAGCAAGAAGAGATAAGAAAGACTTCTTCAGTGATCAATGCAAAGAAATAGAGGAAAACAACAGAATGGGAAAGACTAGGGATCTCTTCAAGAAAATCAGAGATACTAAAGGAACATTTCATGCAAAGATGGGCTCGATAAAGGACAGAAATGTTATGGACCTAACAGAAGCAGAAGATATTAAGAAGAGATGGCAAGAATACACAGAAGAACTGTACAAAAAAGATCTTCACGACCCAGATAATCATGATGGTGTGATCACTGACCTAGAGCCAGACAACCTGGAATGTGAAGTCAAGTGGGCCTTAGAAAGCATCACTACGAACAAAGCTAGTGGAGGCGATGGAATTCCAGTTGAGCTATTGCAAATCCTGAAAGATGATGCTGTGAAAGTGCTGCACTCAATATGCCAGCAAATTTGGAAAACTCAGCAGTGGCCACAGGACTGGAAAAGGTCAGTTTTCATTCCAATCCCAAAGAAAGGCAATGCCAAAGAATGCTCAAACTACTGCACAATTGCACTCATTTCACACGCTAGTAAAGTAATCCTCAAAATTCTCCAAGCCAGGCTTCAGCAATACGTGAACCGTGAACTTCCTGATGTTCAAGCCGGTTTTAGAAAAGGCAGAGGAACCAGAGATCAAATTGCCAACATCCACTGGATCATGGAAAAAGCAAGAGAGTTCCAGAAAAACATCTATTTCTGCTTTATTGACTATGCCAAAGCCTTTGACTGTGTGGATCACAATAAACTGTGGAAAATTCTGAAAGAGATGGGAATACCAGAACACCTGATCTGCCTCTTGAGAAATTTGTATGCAGGTCAGGAAGCAACAGTTAGAACTGGACACAGAACAACAGACTGGTTCCAAATAGGAAAAGGAGTTCATCAAGGCTGTATATTGTCCCTCTGCTTATTTAACTTCTATGCAGAGTACATCATGAGAAATGCTGGACTGGAAGAAACACAAGCTAGAATCAAGACTGCCGGGAGAAATATCAATCACCTCAGATATGCAGATGACACCACCCTTATGGCAGAAAGTGAAGAGGAACTCAAAAGCCTCTTGATGAAAGTGAAAGAGGAGAGTGAAAAGGTTGGCTTAAAGCTCAACATTCAGAAAACGAAGGTCATGGCATCCGGTCCCACCACTTCATGGGAAATAGATGGGGAAACAGTGGGAACAGTGTCAGACTTTATTTTTCTGGGCTCCAAAATCAGTACAGATGGTGATTGCAGCCATGAAATTAAAAGACGCTTACTCCTTAGAAGGAAAGTTATGACCAACCTAGATAGCATATTCAAAAGCAAAGACATTACTGTGCCAACAAAGGTTCGTCTAGTCAAGGCTATGGTTTTTCCTGTGGTCATGTATGGATGTGAGAGTTGGACTGTGAAGAAGGCTGAGCGCCGAGGAATTGATGCTTTTGAACTGTGGTGTTGGAGAAGACTCTTGAGAGTCCCTTGGACTGCAAGGAGATCCAACCAGTCCATTCTGAAGGAGATCAGCCCTGGGATTTCTTTGGAAGGAATGATGCTAAAGCTGAAACTCCAATACTTTGGCCACCTCATGCGAAGAGTTGACTCATTGGAAAAGACTCTGATGCTGGGAGGGATTGGGGGCAGGAGGAGAAGGGGACGACAGAGGATGAGATGGCTGGATGGCATCACTGACTCGATGGACGTGAGTCTGAGTGAACTCTGGGAGCTGGTGATGGACAGGGAAGCCTGGCGTGCTGAGATTCATGGGGTCGCAAAGAGTCGGACACGACTGAGCGACTGATCTGATCTGATCTGATCTGTCTGGTGCCAGATCATAACTCGAGTTGTTGCAGTAATCATTTTGAAAAGTACGGAAATATCAAACTACTGTGTTGTGTAACAAGAACTAACATAGTGTTGTAGGGCAATTATATTGGGTTGGCCAAAAAGTCTGTTCGGATTTATTTGTAAGTTTGGCCAACCCAATAGTTCAAAAACAAACAAACTCATAGAAAAAGAGATCAGATCTCTGGTTGCCACAGGTAGGCTGATGGGAAGAAGGGAAACTGGACGAAGGTACAAACTTCCAGTTATAAGATAAATTAGTATTAAGGCTGCAATGTGCAAAACGATAAATATAATTAACACTGCTGTGTGTTATATATGAAAGGTAAGAGAGTAAATCTTAAGAGTTCTCATCATAGGGAAGATTTTTTTTCTATTTAATTTTGTATCTATATGAGATGACAGATGTTGACTACACTTATTGTGCTCATCATTTCAATGTGTATATGTAAATGTGTATACGTATGTGTATATGTGTATGTATGTACCTACATGTGTACACATACACATATGTCCATGATGTGTATAAGTAAAATCATTGTGCTGTAAAGCACAATGTCAATTATACCTCAATAAAGCTGGAGGAAAAAAAATTTTTTTAATAACAAAACAAAACCAAAGTCACTTACAGATAACAATTTGTCACATCTCAGAATTCTCCCTGTAGTTTCCAAGGCCATCTTAGAATGTTTCCAAACTCTTCTCCTTAAGAGACTAAGTTATCAACCACATGAATAGTAAGATGGGAAAAGCAAAATTCGGGCCCACAGAGTCCCTCACACACAGCAAATCTTGTTGGAAAAGCTCAGGTGTACTGATTGTTGGGAATTTAAGATGCATTTTTTCCCCACAGGAATCCTGTCACCTGCTTAACCAGCTGAGAGAGAGAACACGAACCAAGTGCATATACACTGTGTGCCAGCTCTGTACTGAAGGCTGCACATGTTTATCTCATGAATGTGTGCAGGGACTCTCTGCCTAGCTTGTACTATTACTCCTGAATTCACAAATGATAACTAAGGGTGGAGGAGTTCAAGTGACGTCCCCAAGGTCACAAAGACAACAGCCAGCAGGGCCTGCATTTGAACCTGGGCAACTAGGCTTCAGAGAGTATGCTCTCAGCCAGTCAGCAACACCACCACAGAGGTAATGGTGGGGTCAAGCCCAGTCCATTTTCTGAAACTCCCATGCAGAAATGAGGGCTGAGTTCCAATCTGAGATGCCAAGGGCTCACCTTCAGCCACTGTCTGAGGAGCAGGAAGGGGCTCCCTGGTGCCTGGAGGGGTATGGTGTAGCTTGCGGTCTCTCCAAAATGGGAACACAGCCTGACGTTCCAGAGGGTTCCTTTTGGTGTATGTGAAACCAGAGGATATCTGTGCTGTGGACTGAACACTTGTTTCTCCCCAAATTCATATGCTGAAGCCTGTGTCCAGTGTGATGGCATTTGGAGGTAGGGCCTTTGGGAGGGGGTTAGGTCCTGAGAGCAGAGCTCTCATGAAGGGGATGGGTGCCCTCATAAGGAGAGGCCCCCAGAGCTTGCTTCCTCCCACTTTGTTCTCTACCAAGGAGAGAAGATACTCATTTACCAATCAGAGAGCAGGCCCTCACTAGACAGTGCATCTGCCAGCACCTTGATCTTGGACTTTCCAACCTCCAGAACTGTGAGGAAGAAACGTTTATTCTTTAAACTACTCAGTCTATGATATTGTTATAGCAGCCCAAACTGACCAAGATAGCCTATGTCCTGTTTTCATGAACAAGCCCTACACCAGTCAGGGACACCATATGTTTCCAAATGAAGTTTCCATAACACAAATCACACCACAGTAACTCAGAGAGCTCAAAGCACCATTTGAGTTTAGTGACTTTTTAAAAAAATATAAGTTCACTTTCATCACAAGAAGACCTTGTATTTATCTCCCTCAGGGCAATAATGAAACTAATCCATCCTCCAATAAACTTAGCCAATGATTAATAAGTTAGTGTCAGATAAAATCATCATAAACCAGATAGAGTGATGATAAAATAAAAACCCAAAGTTGTAATGCCACCTTACTCCTCTGAGGTCAAAAGCAAAGACATTTAGGGACTTCTTTGGTGGTCCAGTGGTTTAGACACCACACTTACACTGCAGGGGGTGTGTGTTTAAGCCCTGGTCAAGGAACTAATAAGATCTTGCATGCCTCATGGTGCTGCTGCTGCTGCTGCTAAGTTGCTTCAGTTGTGTCCGACTCTGTGCGACCCCATAGACGGAAGCCCACCAGGCTCCCCCATCCCTGGGATTCTCCAGGCAAGAACACTGGAGTTGCCATTTCCTTCTCCAATGCATGAAAGTGAAAAGTGAAAGTAAAGTCGCTCAGTCGTGTCCGACTCTCAGCGACCCCATGGACTGCAGCCCACCAGGCTCCTCCGTCCATGGGAGTTTCCAGGCAAGAGTACTGGAGTGGGGTGCCACGGTGCAGCCAAAAATTAAAAAAAAAAAAAAAAAGACATTTATTGACAGACCGATATGAAGGAATTATTATTATTTTTAGATCCTGCAGCATGCAGGATCTTAGTTCCCCAACCAGGGATCGAACTTGTGCCCTGTGCAGTGGGAGCATAGTATTAACCACTGGACCGCCAGGGTAGTCCCAAAGGAATTATTACTGTTTGGCAGCTGGAGTGAGGGAGGTCTGTTGGCATCCACCAGGAACCAATAAGAACTGGGCCAAATTGGGTGACATTTTCTGATACACCCACATTCATTCTGGGTCATTCAACAATTTATCCAGACCAAAAACATTGTGCTTGCAAATTCCATAAGCCTTGAGAGTTGGTGGGAACCTTAGAAACCATCCAAAAATCTAGACATGTCCTTGAAGCCTCTCTTTCCTTCATCCTCCATTTTTAACCCAGCAGCAAATCTTGGCAGTCTCCCTCCAAAATATTCTCTGAACTGTACATTTTCATCCTGACTCTGACCACTAACATCTTGTACCTCTGACTGGCTTCCTTGTTTTTCATGTTACCAGTTTTCTTTGTGAGGAGACACATCCATTCTCTATGTGTAATTTAAATGATACAAGACATTACTAGCTTACAGTCACAGGGGTGCCTCCTACACCTAGAATAAGAGTCCCAGTTATCTTTACCAGTTGTGTTAGTATCCTTGGGCTGCCTTAACAAAGTATCTCAAACTAGACAGATTAAAGGAACAGAAATTGGGACTTCATTGGTGGTCCAGTGGCTATTCTCCATGCTCCCTACGCAGGGCACTGGGTTTGACCCCTTGTTAGGGAACTAGACCCCACATACCACAACCAAAGAGTTTGTATGCTGCAACTAAGACTCAGTGCAGCCGAATACATAAATAAACATTTTTTTTAAAAAAGAATAGAATTGACTCTCCCACCATTCTGAAGTATGAAATCAGATGTCAGGAGGGCCATATTCCTCTCAAGGCTCTAGGAGAGAACCCTTCCTTGCCTCTTTCCTCGTGGCTGCTGCTTGTGGCCATCTGTCTTTGGCGTTCCTTTGCTTGCAGCTGCACTACTCCAGTCTCTGCCTGCCGCTGTGTGAGTTCTCCCTGTGTCTCTGTCTTTGCATGCATTTTCCTCCTATAAGGATAACAGTCAATTTTAATTAGGGCCCACTCTAATGACCTTATCTTCTGGGCTTCTAAGGTGGCACAGTGGTAAAGAATCTGCCTGCCAATGCAAGAGATGCAGGTGTAATCCCTGAGTTGGGAAGATCCCCTGGAGGAGGGCATGGCAACCCACTCTAGTATTCTTGCCTGGAAAATCCCATGGACAGAGGAGCTTGGCGAACTATAGTCCACGGGGTCACAAAAGAGTTGGACACCACTAAGTGACTGAGCACACAATGACCTCATCTTAGGTTGACTGTAATTGCAAAGAGCCTATTTCCAAATGAAGTCATATTCACAAGTACTGAGATTAGGAAATCAACATATCTCTCTGGGGGATACAATTCAACCCACAACACCAGTCCTACCCAGCCCCACGTGGTCTGGCCCTGCCTCTCATATCTCACACGTCCTGCCTTCTCACACCCTGGGTTCCCACCACACCAGCTGCCTTCTCACCTACACATGCACCATGTTCAACTCGCCTTGCACCAGTTCAATTTCTGCCTGGATCCCCCCTCTCTCTTTTGCGTGACTGGCTCCAACACATCATTCACTGTCAATGTCACTCCTTCCAAAAGCTCCTCTCTGACCCACCCATGTAAAATGTTTCAGAGAATCACATCACGCCACCTCAGTTCTCTGCACAACACCTGCCACTCTTATACTGCCTGATGCATTTTTTTATCTGCTGACTGCCTGTCTTCCCCCATTAGGATGTCAGTTCCGTGTCGGTAGGGACAGTCTCTGTCCGATCCATTCCTGTGGCCCAGTGCCTAGAACAGTGTCTGGCATCAGGCTCTCAATAAATATATATTGATTAAAGGAATGAGTAAATTCTTTAATTTACAGATGAGAAAATCAGGGAGCAATAAAATGATCACATGAGTATTTCCACTCAACCAGAATGTGGATATCCCTCTAAGACAGTGATCAACGAACTTTTCTGTAGGGGCCAGAGAGTAAATATTTTAGGTTCTGTGGGACATACGATCAGTTTCACAGTCACTCAGCTCTGAGATTATAGCACTAAAGACAATCAGAGATAATATGTGACTGGATAAGCATTGCTATGTTCAAATAAGACCTTATTTGAACCGGAAGTTGAATTTCATATAATTTTCACATGTCACAAGTATCATTCTTCTTTTGATTTTTTCAACCATTAAAAATGTAAAAAAATATTTGCTGCTTGCAGGTCATACAAAAATATACAACAGTCTAAAAATGGCCCACAGGTTATAATTTGCCAACTATTGGTCTAAATACATGCATATATATTGACAGACATGATAGACTGATTTAGGAAAGACAGTAATAATAGTAGTTCATACCAAGCCTGTATTTAGCACTAGGGCATAAGAGCATATATCTGGTAAGGCATGCAACGCATTGTCCCCAGTTAACAAATGAGGAAAACTGAACCTCAGAGATATTAAGTTACTTACTCAAGATGACCTATCCTTAGGGTTGGAACTCAGGCAGTCTGACTTGCTTATGTTATACTTTGACTTTGTTGCATAATAAAGTGGGATTAATAGCAAGGATGATATTAATAAGCTAAAAGTAATAGCTAACTATTAATAAATAATATGCCAGGAGCAATTTACATAGATATCAATTCAGTTCAGTTCAGTGGCTCAGTCGTGACTGACTCTTTGCGACCCTGTGGACTTCCGCACGCCAGGCCTCCCGGTTCATCACCAACTCCCGGAGTTTACTCAAACTCATGTCCATTGTGTCAGTGATGCCATCCAACCATCTCATCCTCTGTCGTCCCCTTCTCCTCCCTCCTTCCAGCATCAGGGTCTTTTCAAATGAGTCAGTTCTTCGCATCAGGTGGCCAAAGTATCGGAGTCTAAATGTAGATATACTGGTATTTACTCCTCCCAGCAATTCTATGAGGCAAGAATTCCTATTATCCCCATTATACAGATGAGGAAATGACAGATGTGAGAGCTTGCACGTGGGAGTGCCCAGAATGAAACCCAGGCTACTGACTCCAAAGGCCTCCTCAGGTCCAAGGCTCTGAGCACCTCCCCACTAGTTGCAATCCCCACCCACCACTTACTGGCCACCTGCAGCCACACTTGGAACCTCCGGGTCTCGGTCTTGTTCAGGATCTCAGAGCAGGTGTAGTTCCCCTCATCCTGCAGGTTCAGCGCCTCGATGTGCAGGGAGCTGGCATTCACCAGAGAGAAGCGTGACTGGGCTGGTGGGAGGCTGGAATTGGAGGACAAGAGGAAGACTGACTCCGAGTCATTGCGGCACCAGGTCACGAGGCCCCTCTGTCCCGAGATGTTGCCACAGTGCAGGGTGATGTTCTCGTGAATTTCTCCAATGATGACAGCCTCCAATCCTGTGCAAGGAAAGGTCAGGCTGTTACTATCTTTCTTGATCCTAGATAATCTCCTTTTCTTGCCATTTCCCTGCATTAAGATTTAAAAACAAAACAAAACAGGCATGTATGTTTGAGATGCAATAATACACCGAGCCCCACCCTGTTGGGATTATTGGCCGGTAATTGACAGTAATGAACTTGTGGTGGATCACAACTGCAAACAGTCCTAATAAGCCCCTCCTCCACTGTCTATGCCCTTCACAATGTCACTCCATAGTGCCCTCCCACTCTTGACTCTGGTAGCACCATGTGACTTACTCTGATCATTGGGGTGTTAACAAATGTGTTGCAAGCAGAGGCTTAAAAAGCACTGGTGTGATTGGGCTTGCTCACTCTCACCTTCTGCTACCACCTTGAGAAGGATGTGCCTGGGCTAGGTAGCAGGGGAGGGTGAAAAATACATGGTGTGGACTCCAGCTGCCTCAATCCTCTCAGCTATGGCCACTCACCTGATGCCCAGACACATGAGTGAGCCCAGGCAAGAACAGCAGGGCCAACTGTCCAATACTCCCAGGCCCTTCAGAAATAAGCACTCATTGCCATTCTGTGATGCTTTGTTACACAGATTATTGTGGCAATAAATAACTGATACAGAACCCGAGTGGCTTTACTTGCCTAGAAATCCAGAATGGTGGAAGAAGAGGGCTCTGGCTTTGTTTCCTCTTTGCTGCTGCTCTCTGTCTTTCTCCATCTCAGGTACAATGCAACACCACTCAGCAGCTCCATGCAGGAATGGGCTCAGAGTGGGGACTTTGGGGCATGCTCTGAGCTAGGCACTGGGGAGCCAATGACAGGCAAAATAGAAACCTGCAGGATCTCACAGTCTAGAGGAGAAAACAGGCAATAGGGACTCCCCTGGCAGTCCAGCGGTTAAAACTCCACACTTCCACTGCAGGGGAATGGGTTCGATCCCTGGTCAGGTAACTAGGATTCCATATGCCATGCAGCATGGCAAAAAAAAAAAAAAAAAGACAATAAACTGGCAATTAGGATGCAGTGTGATAAATAGCATGATAGGAGCTTGGAGAAGGGGCTCTTAAGTCTAGCTGTGGTTTGTGACAGGGAAGGCTTCCTCTAGGAAGCCACACTGAGATCTGATGGTCAGGAAAGAACTAGCTAGGTAGAGATGAAGCTGGTGTTCCCAGGCAGAATGAAAAGTGCATATCAGCAGCAGCACTGTCAGAAATTCAGATTATCAGGTCCCACCCAGAACATCTAAATCAGAACCCAGGGGTGGGGTGGGAGGTAGCACTCTGCATTTTCACAAGCCCTCCAGGTGCCCCTGATGTGCGTTCAAGACTGACAAATGCTCAGGCAACTCATTTGGCATTAAGACTGCCACCAGGTAACAAGAAGCGAATGCAGCCCATTTTGCTGAGAAATGTCCTAATATTTCAGCCCCCTCCACAATCAGCACCCATATACAAAGAGGTCACAGGCGCAGGAATGACGGGCAGAACCAGTCTTACTCATGCCGTCACATTCAACAGATGAGAAAGCTGTGATGCAAAGAAGGGAAGTGGGCTGGCCTGAAGTCCTACAATGAGAAGGTAGCAGTGTGCGACCAGAGTCTAGATTTCTTGCTCCATTCAGTGCTTTTTCCACCACACTGGAAGTTTTCAAAGTATGTGAATATTCTGGGGTTTGGTTAAAGATGGTATTTCATTACAAAATAAACTGCCCTCAACAGCGGTATTGGGACAATTGGCTGTCCACACACAGAAGAATGAAGATGGACCCCTTACCTCACATCACATATAAAAATTAACTCAAGATCAGGCGTTCCCTGGCAGTCCAGTGGTTAGGACATAGCACTTTTACTGCTGTGGCCTGGGTTCAATCCCTGGTTGGGGAACTAAGATTCTGCAAGCCAGGCAGAGAGGTTAAAAAAAAAAAAGGAACTCAAAATAGACCATAGATCTATATGGTTTATAAAATACTTAGAAAACTATAAATTACTTAGAAAAAAAAAACAAAAGAATGTATCTTTGTGACTTTGGGTTAAGCCTGCGGGCACCCGAGAGCCCGTGCTTCACAACAAGAGAAGACACTACAATAAGAAGCCTGTGCACTGCAACCAGAGAAAGCCCACACCAGCACAGCCAATAAACAAACAAATAAATATTTTTAAAAAAGCACCCTGAAACAAGATGAATGGGAAACCATCCCAATAAACACATTTTGGATACAAAAAAATAAAGTGAAAAGAAGACCCACAAGCTGAGAGAAAATATTTGCAAATCACATTTGAGAAGAGATTTGTATGTGGAATATATATATACGAAAACTCTCAAAACTCAACAATAAGAAGACAATGTAAAAATGAACAAAAGATTTAAATTGACATTTCTCCAAAAGATAGATAAAAGGCCAATAAGCACATGAAAAGCTCAACATTAGTCACTAGGGAAAATGCAAGTCAGAACTACAATAAGATACCTAACACTTCACACTTGCTGCTACTGCTAAGTCACTTCAGTCATGTCCTGTCAGGAAGCATTTAACAGGAGGCTTCCTGTGTGCTGTTTTGGATCTGTCAGGAATTCCCTGTTCCTTATTAATTCCTGAATATTCAGGAATTAAGAGGAGAGGCAAGACTCTCCTGGGACTGAGGAATCCAGGCATTTCCTTCGTTAGTTTTTCTATATGGTGATAAGTACCCTCTTCCTTTTTATGAACCATATGGTAAAAGTGGTTATTTACAACTCTCTCTTTCATATGGATGACCTCATGTTTTCTTGATAACTTGTAAGTTTTGATTTTATCTCTGCTGAAAACAGCTATCTTGTAAGACAGTATAAATACCTACACAATGTTGAATAAAACACCTTTGCTCCATCAGAGCTCTGGTCCCCATGTCTTTCTTTCTCTTTCTTTCTCTCTCTCTCTCTCAGGCTATTTCTTTGGCACGCAGAGGCCCTCTGAGTTCACTTTCCTGCCCAGGCTTCTAAGACCCTCTCGAGAAGGTGCTCTGCGCCTTCACCCCATCGAGAGGGCGCCTGAGGCCTCTGTGAACAGAGCAAGCCCCGTGGAAGGGGCTTTATTGGCTTTCTCTGTAAACCAAGGAATATCAGCCTCTTTCTCTCCTTTACTTTCTTATCCTCCACTCCAGACCACCATGTTCCGGTCCATTAAAGGACCTCAACAGTGTCCGACTCTGTGCGACCCCACAGACAGCAGCCCACCAGGCTCCCCCGTCCCTGGGATTCTCCAGGCAAGAACACTGGAGTGGTTTGCCATTTCCTTCTCCAATGCTTGAAAGTGAAAAGTGAAAGTGAAGTCACTCAGTCGTGTCTGACGCTTAGCGACCCCATGGACTGCAGCCCACCAGGCTCCTTCACACTTGCTAGGATGGCTAAAATGAAAGACAATAACAAGCGTCGCAAAGATGTAGAGAAACTGGAACCCTTATACATTGTTAGCGGATTTTTAAATGGTGCTGCTACATTGGAAAACAGTTTGATATTTCCTCGCAAGGTAAAGCTACCATATGACTCTACCCTGGCAAGTCTACCTCTAGGTGTATGACCAAGAGAAATGAAAACTTGTCCACACAAAAACTTGTACATGCACGCTCACATGATTCATAATAGCCAAAAGGTGGTAACAGCCTGAATGCCCATCAACTGATGAATGAATGAAATGTGGTATATCCATATAATGGGAATATTATTTGGCCATAAAAAAGGCCAAAAGCTATAGCATGGATGAATCTTGAAAACACTGTGTTAAGTGAAAGAAGGCAGTCATAAAAGACAACATATTTTGCAATTCCAATTATATGAGATGTCTAAATAGGCAAACCTACAGAGATGTCCAAATAAGTAAATCTACGGAGATAGAAAGTGGACTAGCTGTTGTCTAGGGCTGGAGAAGTGGCTTGTCTGGGGGCAGAGGCATGTAGTGGGGAGTGACTTTTAAAAATTTTTATTTATTTTTGGCTGGGTCTTCATTGCTGCGTTTGGGCCTTCTCTAGTTGTGGTGAGCAGAGGCTACTCTCTAGTTGCAGTGCTGGATCTTCTCATTGTGGTGGCTTCTCTTGTTGCAGAGCATGGGCTCTAGGGGCACGAGCTTCAGTAGTTGTGGTTCCTGGGCTCTACTGCACAGGCTCAATAGTTGTGGTACACAGGCTTAGCTGCTCCGTGGTATGTAGGAGCTCCTCGGATCATGGGTCAAACCTGTGTCTCCTGCACTGGCAGGCAGATTCTTTACCATTAAGCCACCAGGGAAGCCCAGGAGAGACTTAATACTTAAGTAGAGGGTATCTTTTTGTGATGAAAATGTTCTGGAACTAATGGTGATGGTTGCACTATCTTGTGAATATACTAAACACCAATAAATTGTGCAGTTAAAAGGTAAAGTATATAGTATGTAAGTAAATTATATCTCAATTAGGTTGTTGTAAAAAAATTGTTACCTGCCTTTGGAATTCATTCTCTTTTATACAACAAAGAGCAACCGTTATCTGTATTGGGCTTTTATCTGGTTGGAAGGGGCTACCTCTGAAAAATCACAAGACAGCTGAAGCTACAGCATGTTCCCACACTCTCCCATTGTGGCTACACCATTCCCCGAAGCCAGGGTAAAATGAAAAAAAATAAATAAATTCTAATCACTTGTTGGAAGGCAGAAAATGTGACCTAATGCTGGAGATTCCAAAACAGCAAGAAACACGTCTAAACAATCACTTTAAAAAACGAGTGAGAATTATTTTTAAATAGTTAGGCCCGGGAACCCAAGTTGTCAGTGGCAATCCCCACTGAGGAGAAAAAAACTGCAGAATTACAGATGCAACAATGTGTTCGTGAGACCTGAAGACCTGCCCTTCCCGGGCTCCTTGGCAAAGGAATAAAAAAAGCCTTGGAAAAGCCCCGGTGAAACTTTAGTCTTGGAACTTGAGCTAACACTGTCTTTTCCTCTAAGGACTAGAATGACATAACCACAAACTACACCATTTTAAGGCATTTCACTTCTCCTGGCTTTCCTCACTCCATTCTTTTTAAACACTGACGCTGAAGGTGACCTTAGAGAGCCCTCAGTCCTGAGGGCTGAGTTCAGGACAGGCTGAGTCAGGGCTCGGTAGGGAAGAACACAGTCATCAACTAGTGATGTCTGATAGGGAGAAGGAATGGGTGGTCCTTGAGGGTGCACTGGTTCCATGCTTAATCATCCTAAACCTCATGTTATAGCTGAGAAAACTTAAGTCCAGAAAGCTTAAGTGATTTACTTACTGCTAAGACACTACAGTCGTGTCTGACTCTGTGCAACCCCATAGACGGAAGCCCACCAGGCTCCCCCGTCCCTGGGATTCTCCAGGCAAGAACACTAGAGTGGGTTGCCATTTCCTTCTCCAATGCGTGAAAGTGAAAAGTGAAAGGGAAGTCGCTCAGTCGTGTCCGACTCTCAGCGACCCCATGGACTGCAGCCTACCAGGCTCTTCTGGCCATGGGATTTTCCAGGCAAGAGTACTGAAGTGGGGTGCCATTGCCTTCTCCAAAGTGATTTACTTAAGCTCCCACAAAAGCCACTGGGAGGACTGGGACTGTCATTCAGGTCTTTGATGCGCCAGGTCACAGGAATTTACTCGGTCTCCCAACCAGAAGAGTGAGACATTCTATGTTACTAGAAGTGGTCCATAAGGTGTCCAGAGGGCCCCTGAAAGTCCCCCAACCTTAAATTCAGAATATGGACTGGAGGGGTGGGATGGTAGGGGTGGTAGGGAGGCTCAAGAGGAAGGGATATATGTATATATATATAGCTGATTCACAGTGTTGTACTGTAGAAACTAACAGTTATATCCAATTAAAAAAAGAAGAATATGGACCAGAGGAAGAAACAATATCAACAACCCTTTTCCAAAGCTGCCATCATATTAACATTTACAGAGTTGGAACTATATCGAACAGTTATTTTTTTCCCCCTATTCTTTTCTCAAGAATGACCCCAGGTTTACAACCTGAGGTGACAGCGGGGCCTTGAACACTGTCTGGAGTTAAGTGACAGGAGAAAGATGGTTTTCTCCCCCAAAACAACTCCCAGCTTGAAAAACCAAGAACAAAAATACATCAAGCAAGGAAAGCCCTCTGGCACTGTACACAAAGGTGAACTTGACCTGGGCGTCAAAATAACTGGGCATGGCCATGGAGGAAACATCCTCGTGTGGAGAGCTACAGCCAGTGCATTCCACAATGATGATTTCCACCCAGGGTTCTGGGTTGAAAGGTCCCCAGGCCCCTGATATTCACAGTACAGTAAACACTGCAGACAGCTGGGAAGTAGGGAATACACAATCACCTTTAACTTCGAGGGTCAGCCGACTGGAGACGGTATATCCACTTCTCCTCCCCAAAGCACAGTGACCACCCCTCCATATGCCTGGAGGTGCCAGCCCAGTCATGTCTATGACTTCAGTGGGCCAGGGGGAAGCATTAGTATTAATACTACAGCCAGGAGCGGGGAACAAATTTGAAGTCACCTATCCTAGATGAAAACGGGTGACCACAACTCAGTTCCACTTGGGAAAGCAGGCCCTGAGTGGCAAGATCCTCAGATTTTCCCACCTAAACTAGAAATCTAGCTTATGAGGAATTTTATTGTTTTTAAATAATTGCTAAAAAGAAAGCAAAATAAAAACTTGTGAGAACCTCACAATTAGGAACTTTTGGCACTTGCTGCTGGGAAGCTCACAGCGGGCAATTCCTCTAGGTACCTACAAGAGATCAGCAGACCACACTGGACTGGGTGGCTCCTGAAAATAGGACTCTGTAAGTATTCTGGCAAACTCCATTTCCCTTCCCTCACCTCAGGTCCTCTCACTGCTTGTCACACTGCCCTGAATGCAAAAGACATGCATTTGCTGGTGAATTAAGTTCAAAAATATTTTTTCAACCTTTTAAAAATTCTGTATGTTTTTGTAAGGGCTTCCCTGGTGGCTCTGTAGTAAAGAACCTGCAAGCCAATTCAGCAGGCATGGGTTTGATCCCTGGGTCAGGGAGATCCCCTGGAGAAGGAAATGGCAACCCATTCCAGTATTCTTGCCTGGGAAACCCCATGGACAGAAGAGCATGGCAAGTTACAGTCTATGGGGTCACAAAAGAGTCAGACAGGATTTAGCGACAAGACAACAGCAACAACAAAATGTTTTTGTAAGCAACCGTCTGTTCTTTATTGCTCCAAGGCAGATCACAGATGGAGCAAGTTAAGACTCTTCGCCAATCATATCAAGAGTAAGAGGCAATGTCAAGTGTAGGGGAAGATTCCTATAAGTTTGAAATTATTTCAAAGTAAAAGTTTTTTCGTTTAAATAATGGAGAAAAGCACAATTTTGCCATAGTCACACCGGTCGGCTTGCGGGAGTGTGTAGGGAAATCACAGGTTACAGGTGCAAGGCGAGTTCAACCTTGGGCAGAGGGAGGAGAGGAGAGGAAACTGAAGGAGCCTCGAGTCTGAGAACCAGCGCAGCACGTAAAACCAAACCACGAATTTACATACGCCGTTTTAAAAAAACAGAACAAAAATAAACATTTCACACCTCTTCAACGTTTCCATCTTCAGTTTCCCCAATTTTCACCTCCGCAGGCCCTTTGCAGCCTCGCCTGCTGCCCACTCTAAGGAGGGTAGGGATGTCTTGCCCTTTATCAAGGGCTCGGTAAAATTCCTTCCTGCAAAAAGCTGAGCTGCGAGCAGGAAAGTCAAGACCCTCCCAGGGCGACTTCGAGGCCTCGGCCACGACTGGATCCAGGGAGTCGGAGGGAATTCGGTTCCCGGCTCTCCCCTCCCCACCGTTGCCTCGCATCAACTTTTTGCCTCCAGATCGTCTCCCCTTACCTGCGGCGACCCAGCGGGCCAGCAGCGCTCCGAAGCAGACGAGAACCCAGGACTCGGACGCCCGGACGCCTGCGGCCATCTCGCCCCAGATGCGGACAGGGGCCCTTCGGGAAACTCAAGCTCCGGCTTGGCTGGATGTGCACTCCCCAGGGGTACCCAGTACTCCTCCCAAGTCCTCGGAACTGCAGAGTAGCTCCACTTTCCGCAGCCCCCAGGAAGGATGCTTGGGGTGAGCCCGATGTCAGGGGCTAGAAGCTGCGCCGGGCTCCAAGCGCCACTGTCTCTCCCGAGAGCCCAGCCCGTGGTGGGAGGGCGCACCCCGCCCCCTGCGCCCGCCACCCACTCCCGCTGACGGAAAACAACAGGAGCTGAGTTCCCTCCCGCCTCCCATCCAGGCGGGAGCCCAACTTCCTCTACCTTGGCCGAGGAGGAGGGCTTTATGCAAAGGGCGCGCGCCCGGGCGCGCCGAGTCGGGTCGGGGCAGGCCGGGGGCGGAGCGCCGAGGCTGGTCCCTCCCCGAGCCCACTCGCCCGGGACAGCGGCCCTGAGTCGCGGGGAAAGTGGGCGGTGCAGAGCCCTGCAGCTGCCGCAGGACGGCATCCCCACTCGACCCGCCGGCTGCTCCCTCCCGGGCGCCCAGGCTGCGGCACTCGAAGGACCGTCTCGACTCGGAGGGGCTGGTGCCAAGCTGCAGAATTCACGGTCCCCTCGGTTTAGCTGTTCTAGGGATTCCCAGTTGTTTCCCTGTGCCCCGGGGCGGACTCCTGGGCCGCCATCGCTGCCTTTCTCTACCCTTTGCAGAAGGACGGCAGGTCTGGAGCAGGAGAAAGATGATCCTTTAGAACTTCCAGCCAAGAGCTGCCATCAGACTCTGGTCCTCCGGCTAACCGGCAGAGACCACACAGTAAGCGCGAGGGCAGCGGAACTGGGTGCTGGGGAGCTTTTTTGTTTTTTCTAGTTCTCCCACCCCCCCCCATCCAGTCTGGTTCCCAGAGAACTGCATTCCCAAACTAAAATCCCCCTCTTCCTGCCACATCCCTAACCCATCCTCTGTCCTAGGGAAAATGCGGTTATGACATCCTGAGGAAGAGATGATCCTTGAAACAGCCCTAACAGAAACTTACTCTTAAAAAACAAACAAACAAACAAACAAAAAACCTGCAGCTAACATAGTGAAATATTAACTGTGAATTAACTAGGAGGTGAATATATGAGAGTTCCCATTCTTTCAACTTTTCTATCTTTGAAAATTTCCCCATCATCTCATTGTAAATTTTTGTTGGGGAAAAAAAAAAAAGAAAACAATGCTATTAAGAAAATCATTCATTCTGTTGCCGGAAGACCCCTTATTGAAGTACTTCTTCCATCAGGAAATCCTCTTGAAACCAATAAAAATGTGTTTTGCCCACGAACTGAGACATAAAGTTGCACAGTCCCTTTTTTTCCTCCCTCTTTTGTTCAATGATTTTATGTCTTCCGCCAGCTCCTGAAAGTTTTCCTCGTTCCTTGCCTCCTTTTGTTTTTCATCTTTTACTTGGTGATGGAAAGTTAAGTCTACCCTGGACGCACAGGTTCTGTATTCCTAGCACCTGGTACCTCAGGTACCACCCAATGTATATTTGTTAAATAAACAAATGAGAGTTCATTGGTTTTGATATTACATCTCCTCAAACTTTTCTGACAGACATCTCACATCCTCACCTGAAGTTAACAAGATACAAATAAAATCAATAGGGGGCAAGTTTTTCAGCTGAGGGTCTGGAATTTTCTGTGACCCTACTGGTGCCTCACAGGGAACTTGCTCAGAGCATGCCCTCCTGGTATATTGGCTGAATCAAACACACTGCTCTTACACCCAGTTCTCCACTCCTAGAAGGATCAACCTCCTACACAATGTTTTACAACAGTGATTATAGCACCTCATATTTGCATAGCTGGGGCTTTTTTCTAAAGCAGTTTTACAAACTTAATCTCACTGGTCCCTCCCTCCAACCCTTGGACTTAAAAATCATTCAATCCCATTTTCACTGAGAAAGTACAGCTAGGAGGTTGAGCTCCAGTTGGCGGTAAAGCCAGGACTGGAACCCGTGTCTGTCTGACTCCAATTCCTGCCAAAGCAAGTTCCAGTCTTGTCGCTTATACAGAGTCTTGTTGACTTGAAAGAAAAGCGCACAGCCGCGGATCCAACCATAGAGACAGTCTCTCAAATAGCACCGAGAAACTGCTTGAAGAGGTAAGGGATGAGCCAGGTTATATATGAACTTTCTTGCTGGGAAAATCAAGTAGTCAAGCTTCTAAAGATTACTGCCAATGATGAACAGACATATCAAATTAACGATTTTAATGTTTTTCTGTGTATGAAAAGATGCAAGAATTTGGGGTCATTTGAAAATTTTCCCTAGATATGCATCTTAAAAATTTTTTTTGGCTGCTTTGGGTCTTAGTTGTGTCATGCGGAATCTTTCCTTGGGGTACACAGACTCTCCCTCTGGTTGTGGCACAAGGACTCAAGCACCTAGGCTCAGTAATTGTGGCACGAGGGCTTAGTTGTTTCACAGCATGTGGGATCTTAGTGCCCTGATCAGGGATCGAACCCACATCCCCTGCATTGCAAGGCGGATTCTTAACCACTGGACCACCAGGGAAGTCCCTAGATAGGCATCTTAACTATTCAAGGGGCTGTATATCCAAAGCACAGAACGTTTCCTGCTTTTTTTTTCCCATCCTGAATTTCCTGGAGGGTGCACTGTCATGGGCCACTGTAGTGGCTAATGGCTTGATCCTTGTAGAACTGGAATGGCAGGCAATAATTGTTTCTTTACACTCTGGATGTTTTGGGTGTCACCAGGCCAACAGACATGGGCATTCCCCTAAGCAATGCTCAAAGGAAGCCTCCAAACCACTCAGAGCTGGGACAGAGCTGGTGCAGGTAACACCCACTCTCTCTGGTTTGAGCAAGGCTGTGACTGACTCTGAGAGAGGACCTGTTAGGAAACACCCTGCCCTAACATCTGGTTGTGTTCCAGGCCACTCTGGACAGTAGAAAATGCCCTACCTAGAACAGTGATGTTGGGGGTGAGTTGGGGGTTCACTATGGGGTCTCTAGCAAGATAGGAGTCTTTCAAAGCCCTAGTTTCACTATCTGTACCTTATGGTCAATGTTTATTGTATTTGCATATGTGCTCAGTTGTGTCTGACTCTTTGTGACCCTATGAACTGTAGTCCCCCAGGCTCCTCTGTCCATGGGATTCTCTAGGTGGGTTGCCATTTCCTCCTCTGGGGATATTCCTGACCCAGGGATCAAACCTGCATCTCCTGCGATGCAGGCAGATTCTTTGCCACTGAACCACCAGGGAAGCCCCATGGTCAATGTTTACATCATGAGAATGTCATGAAAATAAAGTGAGGGATTCAGTCTTTAAAGCATCGCTTTAGGGTTTCTATTTGAGATGCACCCTGTCAGAACCTGTCAGGACTTTTAAATCGCACAATTAGATATTAAACATGAGGCTCAAACACCTCTTAGCTCAGGCTGCTATGCATGGCTACTTTTGTTTTCTTTCATTTTCACCTCTTAAGAATTGAAAAAACTCTCTATGCTAGGTGCTTTGTGTCTGTTCATTGAATCTTTAGCACAACCCTAAGAGGTTGGCATTAAAATTTCCAATTGACAGATGGCTCAGAGAAACCAATTTACATCTCAAGTTAAAGGGGGAATCTGGATTTGAACACATATCTGAGGCAGTGTCATCCTGATCAGTCTTAGTGGGAGGACTGTGCTGGGGCTCCTGCCTGACTCCAGAGCCAACAGTCTTTGAAGCATCCTGGGTCTTTGAAGCCATCCAGCCACCTATTATTTCTGCCCCACTACTCCTCTTGCCAAGTCCCCTCCCTAGAGGTAATGCTGAAAGGTTTCTTAGCAACAACTTGCTTTTCTGTTTAACCTCTTGGGGGCTCAGAAAGGATGGGCCAGTCAGGAACAGCTTGAGTAGCAGCCTGGCCCTGGGGTCTGGCTCTGAACCCCTTGCTTCAAGAAGTACTAAAAGGCAGATGACAATATCCTACCAGTCCCCTGAGAAAGGGTTAACCAGGGACTGACAAGAGATGGAAGACTCACTCATCCTAAGGGATGAAAGGAGCCCAGTCATGTGCTGGTGAATATGGAATCACTCCTGGCAGTGAGAAGACAGTATAATGTCTGTCAGTTTCCATAGTGTAAATATTTCCACAACAGCCAATTACAAGTTATCCTTGTGAAGTTACTGAGCCATAAGCACAGTCAGCTCTCCCAAGCCTGTACCACTGGAACTTTGTCCCTGTGAGATGACTCCAAGGTGGGAACCTTGCCAGGATTACCCAGGAGAGCTCCTGTGAGCCAGCTGTATCAGATGACTCAGGTGAATACATTCTCCCATCAAACTCCTGTTGTCAGGGGTTCCCTGGTGGTCCAGTGGTTAGGACAGCCACCCTCATTGCTGAGGGCATGGGTTCAACCCCTGGCCGGGGAACTAAGATCCTGCAGGTGTGTGACCAAGGGAAAACAAACAAAGAAGTCCCATTCTCTGCTCTCACACTCATCTATTTTTTTTAATTAATTAATTTATTTGGCCGCACCTGGTCTTAGTCACAGCACTCAGAATCTGTGATCTTCGGTGTGGCATGCGAACTCTTAGTTATGGCATGTGCGCTCTAGTTCCTTGACCAGGAATTAAACCCAAACCCCCTGCATTGGAAGTATGGAATCTTAGCCACTGGACCACCAGGAAATTCCTTTACCCTCACCTATTGAGTGCATCTGTTGGCCAACATAACTGTTATCTTCTTAATTCCAAATCCAGACATATGGATTGACAATCACAAATGTATTGAATCCACGGGGTCAGAAAAAACTAGCAAACTCAAGGTACCCTGAGAAAGCTTGATGAAGCATTTCCCCGAAGTTGTCTGTTTTTTAAATAGCTTTTGCTGTGTTCCTGATTATCAACATAGGCATGTTATGCTCATTCTAGACTAATGGGGGAAAAAAAGAGAAAATAAAATGTAACCATAGTCATCTAGAAGTAATTACCATCATCACTAGAAACTTCTCGTCTTTTCTGCTGAGTTCCAATATATGATTTTTTAAATGCAAAGCTGTGATGACATTTTACAGGGAGTTTTCATTCCTGCTTTTTTCCCTTAATTCTATATTAAAAGTAGACTTTGTGTGTTTTTGATAACTATTTTTTTTTAAACTGGAAAATTAATAAAATGCTAGTGGCTTAAAAAAAAAAAAAGTCCAGATGAACCTTGCAGACACTATGCTAAGTGAAATAAGGCAGTCACAAAAGGATAAATACGGTATGATACCAGTTATTTCAGAGGTACCCAGTGAAGTCAAATTCCTAGACACAGAAAGTAAAGGGGGAGAGGGGGTAAAGAGGACAATGAGGAGATGTTTAATTTGTCTCTCATTTCCATTTTACAAGATGAATTCTGAAGACAGTTGGTGGTGATGGTGGCACATCCATGTGAATGTACTTCATGCCACTGAGCCATACACTTTAAAAGGTTGAGACAGTAAATTTTATTTTAGTTTTTCATTTTGGCCACACCGTGCAGCTTGCAGGATCGCAGTTCCCCAACCAGGGATTGAACCTGGGCCACGGCAGTGAAAGCCCAGAATACTAACCATTAGACCACCAGGGAATTCTCAAAACAGTAAATTTTATGTTATGTATACTTTAAAAAATATATTATTTATTTATTATTTGGCTGTGCTGGGTCTCAGTTGCAGCATGCAAACTCAATTGTGGCATGCGGGATCTAGTTCCCTGATCAGGAATGGAACCCATGCCCCTGCATTGGGAGCGCTGACTCTTAGCCATGGACCATGAGGGAAGTCCCATGTTATGTGTATTTTACCACAAATTTTTTTAATGCAGAAAAAAATGGGAAAGTGACAAAACAATGAAGGGAGAAATGATACATAGACAGGACAGAGAACAGGGATACTTCAATAGATGTGACGAAAAAATAACATCAGGACTTCCCTGGTGGTCCAGTGGTTAAGAATCTGCCTGCCAACGCAGGGGACACAGGTTCAGTCTCCAGTGTAGGAAGATCCCATGTGCAGTGGGGCAACTAAGCCTGAGCACCACAACTACTGAGCCCATGCTCCGAAACAAGAGACACCACTGCAGTAAGAAGCCTGAGCACTGCAATGAAGACCCAGAACAGCCTAAAATAAGGTTTTAATTTTTAAGTTAAAATAAAAATAAGATTTTTAATTGAAAATAATCAAACAAAATCCAAGCACTTTTATAATGTAGTTATATCTTGAAAGTAAGTCATCTGCCCACCTCCCCCAGGCTTCTATCCTCTTCCCCAAAGACAACCAGACCCAGCAACTTCCAGAGACTAGTCTTTGCTGGTTACCTAATATGCACCCATTGAAATATTATATATCCAGTAACACTTGTTTTCAAAGTTTATGATATGAAGTAATGATAGTGAAGTGAAAGTCCCTCAGTCATGTCCAACTCTTTGCAACCCCTTGGGCTGTGTAGCCTGCAAGGTTCCTCTGTCCATGGGATTCTCCAGAAAGAATGCTGGAGTGGGTAGCCATTTCCTCTTTCAGGGAATCTAACCTGGGTCTCCTGCACTGCAGGCAGATTCTTTACCAGCTGAGCCACCATGGAAGCCCAGGTAATAATGATAGAAGATCCATCTATTATGATTACCCAGATGTGTGACTTTCAATAAAATTTTTTTTCAACATAATTATTGAGGTATGTTTCATATGTCATACTTTAAATCTGCCATTTAAAATCTATAACTTTTTAGTATAGTCACAGAGTTATCCAACTATCACCACAATCAATTTCAGACTTTTTTCACCCCCAAAAGAAACCCCCTACCCTTTAGCTATGACTCTCAATTCCTTCCACTTGCAACAGGCAAACCCTGGCAACCACTAACCTACCTTCTTTCTCTACAGATTTGCCTATTCTGGACATTTCATATAAATGGAATCAAAGAATATGTTGCAATAGGCTGCTTTCACTTAGCATGTTTTCAATTAGCAAAACATGTTGTAGTGGGTATCAGTACTTCTTTTCTTTTTATGGTGGAATTATATTCCAGTGTATGGAGATAACCACATAGTGTTAACCCATTCATCATGTGATGGCCATTCAACAGACATTGAAGCTACTAAGGGACTCAGAGAACTTGGGGCACCTCTTTTCTAATTTCCTCTCTGCCTCAACCATAATTCCACTCACATCTTCTGGAAAGAGATTGTTCTCACTTTCTGTGAGGCTGAGGAGATGCTGGCATTTTACAAAAGCCTGCCTCTCTTCACTTAGACTGGGCTCTCTGTATGCCAAGGCACTTGCCTGGAATGTGGTCAAGTAGCATTTTATGCCATTATTTTTTCTTTTTCCAAAGTGAAACTCCTTTGGCTGTGTAGCCAGGAATTCCCAACCTCTTAGGGTCCCAGCATCTGATCTTTTTTTGCTTTGGTTCTTTCTCCTGTGTGCTGCATAAGTTCTATCACATTTCTCAAATACAAAGTGTATGATGCCTGATTCCACTCTAAGATTTTTGCATTCCCTCTCTGGGAGAATTCCCTGTCTCTGCTCAACATGGCATGTGGGATCGTAATTCCCCCAACAGGCACAGAACCCATGCCCCTGCATTGGAAGGCAGAATTTAACCACTAGACCGCTGGGGAAGTCCCTATTGTAAGAGTTTTGAGAAAATTTCCTCATAATATATACTAATTGCTCTTGCCAGGCACACTTTCCATGGATTTTCTCCTAACCTTTGAGCAAACTTCAGAAGGAGGCACTAATCTTATCTACATATTATAAATGAGGAAGCTGAGGCTCAGAAAAATAAAATAACTTTCCAAACAAAGTCATAGCCTCAAGCCCATGCTTATCGAATGAATCACTTCTGCTCTGGGCCTCACATTCAATGACAGTAGTAAAAACTTGGATTGAAGAAAGGGGGGACTAAGAAATGTTGGATGAAAACTATATACCCTCTTTCCAGGAAAATGGACATATTCACAACATTTTAAAAAGCAATTTCAAGGAGTTAGGGGAAAAAACCATCCTGCAGGTCTAAACTGGAACTGTCAACTGGGTTAGCTGGGCACAGGAAGTGAAAAATCTCACTCACAAGTTTGAATCACCAGGTGGCGCTCTCAGCCCTGAATGGATTTCGGGTTCGACAGCCAAGGTCTTCCAAGAGATAGGAGTTGGCCCAAGTTGCCTGGAACTCAAAGAATTTCAGAGATTGTTGATTCAAACAATAACCTTCACCATCCAGGGGAGGAAACGAGGCCCAGAGTTGTTAGGCAGCTTTCTCAAGGTCAAAGCTCATGGACAAAGCCAAAACTCACCCACTTATCCAAATTCTGTTATTTCTGAAATGTAACACATAGTTCCCTTACTCTGAACAGAGCACAGTGGACACAATGCAATCTTTTCTCATAACGATTCCAGGAATGAGCTTTTTTGCATGTGAACATTGGCTACCATGCTAACTGTGGGAACTAGAAGAGCTTATCCCACACACAGAATGGCCCCAGACTGCTGTTTCATTGTTAATTCCTCCTGCGGATTAGGCACTGGGTTTGGGTCTTCCTATCTGTCAGATTTGCTTACATTTCATTGTGTCTTTAGCAAAGTTATTTCCCACTCTTAGAGCCTCTGTTTCCGGGGGTTATTGAGTGGATTTGATGAGGCATGTGCCAGTAAAGTACCCTGTAGACAATAGATGTTCAGTAATTGATAACTACTGATACAATTGTTCTTGCTCCAGTCAATTTACTGCTTTATATATTCTCTACCTTAGAACCCAGACAACCAAACTTATTAGACCTGGGTAAAATATCTGGGACTTGCCAAGTAGTCCAGGGCTAAGGAATCTGCCTGCTAATGCAGGAGACACAATCCCTGGGTTGAGAAGATCCCCTGGAGTGGGAAATGGCAACCCATTCCAGTATTCTTGCCTGGAAAGTTCCATGGACAGAGGAACCTGGCGGGCTACAGTCCATGGGGTCAGAAAGAGTGGGACACGACTAAGCATATACAAACACACACACAAAACATCAGTAAGAATACAGAGACACTAAGTGAGAAAATTACCTGCTCCATTATGGACTCTATGACCTTTGTTTTGTAACTTGGCAGTTCGGATTCTTGGCTGGGTTCTGGAGAGGCAGGGGTTCCAGGTGGAATCTTCTTCAAAGGATATAGAGCATTTGTGGACATAGAAGGGAGATGGAAGGTTAAACTTCTTGACAAGCAAGTTACTTTTAACTTCCCTAGACCTCTTCTTTCTTTTCAACATGTATTTCTGACCATTCTGTGGACAGAAAGAAGAAAACGTAAAGACTTGTGAGTTTCAGTTTTATTCAGGGATCTTACTGAGGAATACAGTCTGAGAAAGTATCTCTCTGTAACTCTGAGAAACTGCTCCAAAGGTGTAGGAGAGGCCAATATATGTATGATTTTGGAGAGGGAATACGTGCAGTCAAGCATATATCTCAGTAAAAGGATGATTGCTAGTCGTAAGGAACAGGTATCTTAGTTCATGATTTTAGTGCTTTACTACGTATGGGAAGATGTAAGAATCTGGGTTCATTAAAATTAATCCTGAAAAATACACCCTAACTAAGGGGCCTGTTTTCCAAAGCATAGAGAGCCCCATCCTGTTTTTCATCCTGAATTCCTATCAGGATGCACTGTTGGTCAATCACTGGAGTGGATAATGACTTAATCCTTGTAGAAATGGATGGTGAGCAACATTCTTTGTTGTACAATTCCAATGTCAAATAGCAATGAAATTGTATTTTTACAAATAGGAGATCTCCAAAAGGCAAAGCTCTAAGAAATGTGAAATTTCACTTTTCAGTAGATATGTTTATTGCCAAAGTTCTTTTAGAGATATACACCCTTAAGCTATTCACACTGAATAACTGAAGACCCCATGAAGGGAAGATGAAGACCCCATCTCTTCCCTCTGTTCCCACACTCCTCACTGGAGTTCTGATCTTTTAAATATATATATATATATATATATATATATACACACACACGAGCAAGTATACACACACACACAATATCAGTAAGAATACAGAGACACCAAGTAAGAAAAATACTTGCTCCATTATGGACTCTATGCCCTTGTATTGTAACTTAGCAGTTCTATTCTTGACTGGGTTCTGGAGAGTCAGGGGTTCCAGGTGTGTACCTTCACAGGATATAGAGCATTTGTGGAAATAGAAGGAAGCGTGTGCCAGACACTGTGCTGGATACTACAGTAACAAAGCAGAACAAAACACAGAGTGGGCTTTCCCCTGGTGGAGCCCACACTCATTCCCATAGCTCCAGCCATGTCTGACAATGAACGCTGTGGTGTACCCTTTACACCTCCTTATCCTTCACTCATGTTTTTGCTCTTTACTACTTGTTACTTGTTCTCCACCTAGCTAATTTCCAGCAATTCTTTGGGCTCAAGTGGTCACCTCTTCCAGGAAGTCTTCCTTAATGTACACAACAGAGACAGATATACTTCTGCCTTCACGCAGCACTCTGTGGAAATTCATATCAGCTACTCTGAATTGTGAGAATCACTTTTCATGCCTGTCTTCCTGCTCCAGTCTGGAATCTCCTTAAAGGCATGGACAATGTTTCATTTATGTCTCTGTCTTCAGAGTCTAGCACAGGGCTTGGTAGATGGTCAGTAAATGGTATGCCAAATTGCTTCAGTTGTGTCTGACTCTTTGCGACTCCATGGACTCTAGCCCACCAGCCTCTTCTGTCCGTGGGATTCTACAGGCAAGAATACTGGAGTGGGTTGCTATTTCCTTCAGGGGATCTTCCGCACACAGGGATTGAACCCACATCTCTTAAGTCTCCTGCATTGGCAGGTGGAACAAATAGAGTGTTGGTCCCAACAGAAGCAAATGGTAAAACTGAATATAGCACTCAGGAGAGGATTTATTTTGGCAACTAATGCTCACAAAGATCTGGAATCTTGATGATGTTTCTTGTTTTCCCAAAACTATCTTCTTGACAATCAGTTCAGTTTGCCCCTTTCCAGGGGACACCTGGCCTCCCCAGGAGTTGCTTATCTTCCCTGCTTCAGGCTCAGCTTGTCTTTTGATCATCTTTAATGGGTCATCTTCATTTCAGTTTATACAAAGTCACAGGTAAGTTTCACTGCTCTTGTCCTCAACATTTACCTCCTTAGTGACTTCATTTTTTTTTTTAATTTTTAAAGTTTTAATACAGTTCAAACCAGCACACGTGGTTTGTTTCAGCTTCTTCATTGTCAAATCTGGAGGAAGGGACTGCTTCAGTTTGTCTGCCTTCTCTTTATGATAATTAAGGTGTAAACATATCTGCTGCATCAAATTTTAAACTTCACATTATCCTTATTTTTCTTGATCTTGACAGGCTTGAGGTCCTTTTGCCTGGTTGTAAACAGAAAGTCCTTGATTTCCTCAATTTTGCAGACATGGCAATGAGGCACAAAGAGTGGGGCCACCATCTTCGATCTAGGCCCGGGGTCACCAGATGTCACCTGGTCTGGATTACCAAGACTCCAATGGATTAGCCCCCATTCCCCATGTACAGCCTGAGAAACACTCCCTGGCATTTCATTTTTCTTATGCTCTCTATTCCCTGGTCTGCATTCCAATCTTTTCTAACTGGATGCAGGATAAGACCCTGTGTTCTGGTATCAAACACACTTGGATTTATATCTCTATCCCACTGCTTCTAAGCTTCCCTAAGAGATCTCTCTGAGCCTCAGTTTCCTCTGCTATAAATGGGAATAATTACAGCCCTTACCTTAGGATATGTGGAAAGGATTATATAAGAGAAAATCATTATAAGATGCTTAGCATGGAACCTGGCAAAGAAGAAAGCTGAATAAATATCATTATGTCATTTGGGACATGCACAATATGTATAATATTATTTTATTTTATAATTTATTATACTGATAATATTATAATTATATAAAAGATAATTGTTGAGTCCTGCCCCAAAGCCACAGAAATGGAGCCCAGAACCAAGGACACCTCCAAAGCTAATTGAGTTCCTTTGTAACTGTTGTCAAAAGCCCCTGATCATTAGCAACAAGCTTCCTGATGCCAAATTAGGCAAAGATGCCCACTCCAGTAAACACCTTATATAGCCTATAGCAGCCTAACCAGCCACCTAACAGCAGCCTTCCAGGAGGAATTTTGTCTCGAGGCTATAAAAAGTGGCTACTAACCCACACAAAGTTGGCTTTCCCTGCTTTGTCAGGAGGTCGGCCCCCTGCGCTCAGAGTGCTCACATTATCTCTGCTCTTTGTTTTTAAAAAACTCACTCCCTTCTGAAATGTGCTCTGTCTGGAAATTCTTTTCCAACCTGTGCTCAGATTGCCTCAGCAATAATATTCATAAAATAGGATAGTAAATATCACATTATAAGTATGTACGTTTATAATACATTACAATTTATAATACTTTCAATTACAATTATAAAAATTATAGTTTTCTCTACATTTTATATATTAAATAATCAACATGACCATACTAATAATCTGGATTACTTTAGTCTCCTATCTTTTAAAATGCTTTTTGCTTGTCAACTAAGAAGAGCTATGTTGTCTTAAAGGGAAATTTTATAAATCTTTAATTTAAAATAATTTAGTCCACTTGTGGGAAATAAAAGTTCCTATAACAAATCTTAAATTTTAGATTTCTCGCTGAAGAAAACCACAGTTAAATGTTATTTATGCTTCCAGTTCCGAGAAGGCAATGCTTCCACTCTAGTACTCTTGCCTGGAAAATCCCATGGATGGAGGAGCCTGGTAGGCTGCAGTCCATGGGGTTGCTAAGAGTTAGGCACGACTGAGCGACTTCACTTTCACTTTTCACTTTCATGCATTGGAGAAGGAAATGGCAACCCACTCCAGTGTGCTTGCCTGGAGAATCCCAGGGATGGGGGAGCCTGATGGGCTGCCGTCTATGGGGTTGCACAGAGTTGGACACGATTGAAGCGACTTAGCAGCAGCAGCAGCATGCTTCCAGTTGTGTGTTTCTGTACACACACATTATATACAACATGTAAACAAATAGATTTTTTTTAAAGCATAGATGAGATCACACACTATATATTTTTAAGCAACTTGCTTTTTTTGGTTTTTACCCTTTTAAATGAAGTGTACAATTCAGTGGGTATTCATAAATTCTCAAGGTTGTACAACATCACCACTAATTCCAGCTCATCCTCATCGCCTCAGAAAGAAACCTCATATCCACTGGTAGTCACTTCCCATTTCCTCCCCTGACAACCCCAGCTCCTGGCAACTATTAATCTAATTTTTGTCTCTATGGATTTGTCTACTGTGAATATTTCATATAAGTGGAATCATATAATCTATGGCCTTTTGTGTCTGGCTTCCTGTCACTATATACCTTTTAAAGATTGCCCAATATTCTGTAGTTATGATGATTCCATACTGTGGCTTCACTGTAATTCAGTTAATCCTCCACTCAATGGTCATTTAAATTGCTTCCTCTTTTTCATTATCACAAACTACAAAGCAATGAACACCCCTGGCTTCACAGCAATGTTCGAGCTTTATGAACCTCATGAGATTTCCTGCAGGAAAAAGTCTTATAGGAGAGGTATTATTATTGGATAAAAAAGCATGAATAGTTGAAATTTTGATTGATCTTCCCAAACTGCCCATCAAAAAAGTTATACTACTCTCTACTCCTGCCAACAGTATGTTAGCTGACCATTGCCCCCCCGACCCTTACTAATGATATATATATTTTTTTCTTTACTTTTTTTGGTTATGCCACACAACATGTGGGATTTTCTCTAACCAGGGATCAAACCCGTGTCCCCTGCATTGGAAGTGCACAGTCCAAATGCTGTATATTTTAGACTTAAAAGAGAAGTTACTTCAAAGCCCACTTGCAATCACACCAGATTTTGTGGTAGAAGTAGTGATATTTTGGGGTACATTGAGTTTAATGGAATATAATATTAAAATTAATTTTACCAGCTTTTTTAAAAAAACACATTTTTAAAAAGTGACTACTTGAAAAATTTTAAATTACATATGTGGCTCAACTTTTATTTCATTGGATGCTGCTGCTCTAGAGTTAACCATGATCTCTATCCTTCTTTCGAATGTCCTGTTATTGCTTTTTATAATCAATGCACGTTGATATTTATCCATATATTTACCAGTTTCTTTGTTCTCCAAGACTTCTTTTTTGTTTCTTTGTTTAATTTTTTAAAACTTATTTTATTTTTTGGCCGCACCACATGGTGTGAGGGATCTTAATTCCCTAGCCAGGAACTGAACCTGCGCTCCTGAATTGGGAGTGCAGAGTCTTAACCACTGGGCCACCAGGGAAGTCCCGTTTGTTCAACTTTTATTGAAGTACAGTTTGTTCAGAATGCTGTGTTAGTTTCAGGTGTACAGCAAAGTGAATCAGTTATACGTATGCATATATCCTCTCTTTTTCAGATTCTTTTCCCATATAGGTCATTACAAAGTACTGAGTGGAGTTCCTTCTGCTATACAGTAGGTCCTTATTATTTATCTATTTTATATATATAGTAGTGTATATGTCAATCCCAATCTCCCAGTTTATCCTCCCTGTTACCCCCATCTCCATTAGTTCTTGCATCTCTTTCCTTCAGGCACATATATCTTCCCCAAAGAACCATTTTAGGGGTAGTTTTTTCAGCAAAAATATGAGTGTGGGAACCACTCTATCTTAGTCTAAAAGATTATTGGAAGATAGTATGTGTGTGTATGTGTGTATATATATATATACACACATATATTTCTGTGTAAGGGGGGTTATCTAGACTTTTTGTGGGTGGAGGAGGGGTGGAGTTAGAGAGATGATGACAGCAATTGAGATGTAAAATCATAGTCAAGGGTTCTCACAGGAAACTGAGAAGAACAATATACCATATCTTCTGTAGGAGCCCAAAGTCAGTGTGTAAGGCCAAAGCAATGGCACCTCACTCCAGTACTCTTGCCTGGAAAATCCCATGGATGGAGGAGCCTGGAGGGCTGCAGTCCATGGGGTCGCTGAGGGTCGGACACGACTGAGCGACTTCACTTTCAGTTTTCACTTTCATGCACTGGAGAAGGAAATGACAACCCACTCCAGTGTTCTTGCCTGGAGAATCTCAGGGACGGGGGAGCCTGTTGGGCTGCCATCTATGGGGTCGCACAGAGTCGGACACGACTGAAGTGACTTAGCATAGCATAGCATAGCAAGGCCAAACGTGTAGCTCCCTAAACTACTTACATTATAGTCAATTTGAATTTTAAAAGTAAATTTCTTTTTTTTTTTCAATAGGGGGCTTCCCTGGTGGTCCAGTGGTTAAGAATTTGCCTTGCAATACAAGGGATACTGGTTTGATCCCTGGTCCAGGAGGATCCCACATGCCATGGAGCAACTAAGCTCATGTGCCACAATTATTGAGCCCACACACTGTAACTACTGAAGCCCGCACACCTCGAGCCTGTGCTCCTCAACTAGAGAAGCCACCGCAATAAGCCCGCACACTGCTGCTAGAGAGTAGCTTCCATTCATCACAACTAGAGAAAGCCCGTGTGCAGCAATGAAGACTCACCACAGCCAAAAAACAAAATAATTTTTTTTTAAAGTAAATCTCATTTTAAGTAAACTTAAACTCTCTTTCCTAAGTGGAACTCACAAAAGTTATATATGTAGATAATACATTTATTATTTAATATACATATATATTTCTGTATTTGTGACATTTGCCCTTCTAGAACTTTGACTAAGGGAAATAGCTGGGCACCCTTTGGTTATCTAATCTCTGTTCACTTGCCTTGAACTTCTGGACAAATGTTAATTAACAGCAAAACCTTCCTAATTTGAACAAGTTGGGGAAGTCAAAGCAAATGGTAGGTTAATGTGTTTTAATAAATGTACAGTTGACCCTCGAACAACATACTGGTTAGGGGTACCAGTTCCTTCATGGTCAAGGCTAATGCTGACCACAAGCCTTACTCATACCATAAACAGTCAATGTATATTTTGTATGTGATATTTTTATTTTTAAAATTCTGTATGTTATTTATTTACATACATTTTATGCACTCATGTCTTACCTTTTTCTTAATTTTTTCTATATTTCTAGGTTATATGGTCCATGTGCCAGTTTTTTCAAATAGTCACAAATATCCAAAACATTTTTCAATATATATACTGAAAAAAATCCATGTATAAGTGGACCTTCATGTTGTTCAAGGGTCAGCTGGAGTTGCTTAATTTCTGGAGTATGCAGAAACCTCTAGTAAGCTCATAAAATTTTAATAAGTAATGATGGAGTGTAAAAAAGTGGCCAGTATCATAAGTAATTAGTATTAGTATTAGCTGTGAACTCATGCAAAAAGCTTACTAACACAGTGCTTGGAAGTTGCTCTTTTGAGCTGGTTAATAAGATCTCTGCAAAGGTGTAGACTTTTACTCCCTTGCTACCTGTAGAATATATGTCTTGCTTTTGCTTTTCTGCCTCTGTTTCTCTTCTTTCTGGTATTGGCACAATTATTTTCCTTTGGAAAGCTGCCCCGCCCCAATTCTAAGCAAACACTGTTGGAATGGAGCTATGGAGGGGATGAGGACCCAGGCTGGTCAGAGTGATAATGAGTGGGTTAAGGTGGGGCCCACAGTTGGTCTGGATTAGTGAAAGGCAGTCCCTGTATTCCGCAGGCAACCCCTCCTCCTGCTGGAGTTGCTAACCTGAACAAATTCACCTGAAGTAGCTGGTGGCTGTCACTGGTCAGCTATTGCTGCATAAGAAATCACCACAGACTTTGCAGTTTAAAATAATATTAATATATTATATATCATCTCACAATTTCTGTGCACCAGGAGCTCTGCCTCAGGGTCTTTCAAAAGTCTGCAATCAACGTGTCAGACTTCAAAGCCTGGTGGTCCAGTGGTTAAGACTCTATGTTCCAATATAGGAAGCATGAGTTCAATCCCTGGTGAAGATTTGGCATAAGCTGGGGTCTCCTTGGAGAAGGAAATGGCAACCCACTCCAGTGTTCTTGCCTGGAGAATCCCATGGATGGAGAAGCCTGGTAGGCTGCAGTCCGTGGGGTCGCACAGAGTCGGACATGACTGAAGCGACTTGGCAGCGGCGGCGGGGTCTCCTTGTCAGGATCCCAGTCTAGCTGGGACAGAGTGCTAAAGTGTCAGGTGTGCAAGTAGCCAATTAAAGCTACAAGCTGAAAATGAAAAATTTAAGCCTTTGATCATTTGCTTAGATGGTTTAGAGAAGAGACTGAAACTGGAGGAAGTACCTACTCTCCCCGTTGAATTTTCCCCTATATACATCTCACTGTTGAAGAGATTTTATAGCCCCTGGGACTTTCAGGGTGGGGATGGAGAGAGAGGAGGGATAGGAGTAGAAAAATACTGGGTATGAGGTCAGAGTGAGCAAGTGACTGCAAGGTCATGCCCCACCCTCCCCCATAAGGAGGCCTTGGCAGAGGTGCCTGGAGAGGACCTCTGCCTAGGACCTCAGATAAAGGGACCCAGGAAGCAAGGAGCACAATATACATGAGAGTTTGACAGGTAAGAGGGGCTGAGTCCTTGAATGCAACTCCCTTAGAGACAGCAATCTGCTGCCCATGCACCAGGTCTGGTGTGGGAAGGGCAGCTTTCCTCCCAGAGGCCTGCCAGGTAAAGCCTTTGAATTGCCTATGGCCTGAGAAATTATACGTAGGTTTTTCACTGGAAGCCAGACAGTTCATTCATCTGGAGCCTTGACTGGGGAACAATCTGCTTCCAACCTCACCTGGTGGTTGTTGGCAGGATTCAGTGCCTGGTGGGACATTGGCCTGAGGGTTTCAAGTCTTCAATGGCTGTTGGCCAAGGGCCACCCTCAGTTCCTTATCACATGAGTCTTTCTACTTGGCAGGCGATTTTATGAAATTTAACCAGAGGAGATGGCAATAGAGTCTGCGCCAGTAAGAGCTAAGTCCCAGTCTTATATAAGCTAATCACAGAAGTGACATCCCATTAACATGACAGTGACAGTGTTAGTCACTCGGTCATGTCTGACTCTTCACGACCCCATGGACTGTAGCCCGTCAGGCTCCTCTGTCCATGGAATTTTCCAGGCAAGAATACTGGAGTGGGTTGCCATTTCCTCCAGTCTATTGATTAGAAGCAGAGAAGGCAATGGCACCCCACTCCAGTACTCCTGCCTGGAAAGTCCCATGGACAGAGGAGCCTGGTGGGCTGCAGTCCATGGGGTCTCGAAGAGTCAGACACGACTGAGTGACTTCACTTTCACTTTTCACTTTCATGCATTGGAGAAGGAAATGGCAACCCACTCCAGTGTTCTTGCCTGGAGAATCCCAGGGACAGGGGAGCCTGGTGGGCTGCCATCTCTGGGGTCACACAAAGTCGGACATGACTGAAGTGACTTAGCAGCAGCATTGATTAGAAGCAGGTTACTCAAGGGGAAGGGACTACACAAGGCTGTGAATACCAGGAGGTAGGGGGATCACTGGGGCTGTCTTAGAAGCAGCTGACCACAACGACTGTCTGGTAACATTAAGGGAGAGTCTACTTTGGATTGACACCAGCCCAGAGGCCAACAAAGTTGAGAAATAGAAGGGATACTTAGGGCACCATTTAAGCCTGTGGATCCAGATACTTCTGAAGTCAACTATCCATTGGCATCCCCAGTACCAGAACTAATACCTTTTCTTCTTTAAGGATTCCATTTGCACTGCATTTTAGTCACTTGCAACTGAAAGAGTACTGATTAACGGTTTCTTGGGACAGAGAAGTGCTGAGGTCACCTGAAGAATAAGGTGTTTCTTTTGGTGGTAGGAATGTAAATTGAGAAAATTACTGTGGAGAACAGTGTGGTGAAGGTTCCTCAAAAAAATAAAAATAGAGTTACCACATGATCCAGCAATCCACTCCTGGGCATGTATCTGGACAAAACCATAATTTAAAAAGATGCCTGCACCTCAGTGTTCATAGTAGCACTATTCACAGTAGGCGATACATAGAAACAACCTAAATGTCCTTGGACTGATGAATGGGTAAAGATGTGGTACATACATACAGTGGAATACCACTCGGCCATAAAGAAGAATGAAATAATGCCATTTGCAGCAACATGGATAGATTTAGAGAATATTAAGTAAGAAAAAGACAAATACCATATCTATCACCTACATGTGGAATCTAAAATATGACACAAACTTATCTATGAAACAGAAAAAGACTCACACAGAGAACAGAATTGTGGTTGCCAAGGGGATGGGGGTGGGAGGGATGGATGGGGAGTTTGGGATTAGTAGATACAAACTGTTATATAGAGAATGGATAAACAACAAGGTCCTAGTGTATAGCACAGGGAACTATATTCAATATCTTGTGATAAGCCATAATGGAAAAGAATATGAAAAGAATGTATATATGTATATATAATATATAAATATATATGTAGCTGAATCACTTTGCTATATAGAAGAAATTAACACAACATTGTAAATCAACTATACTTAGTTAGATAAAATAAATTTTAAAAAACAAAATGTTTGCTGAAAGGGTGCTG
This sequence comes from Bubalus kerabau, assembly GCF_029407905.1. Lineage (NCBI taxonomy): Eukaryota > Metazoa > Chordata > Mammalia > Artiodactyla > Bovidae > Bubalus > Bubalus kerabau. The sequence continues at coordinate 61,217,451 of NC_073639.1, read as the reverse complement.
GTGGTCTGGAACCCACCTGGAGCCTTTTTGTGGAGTGGGTCAGCTCTGGAGAAGGGAAGCTATCTCTTCGGTACTCATTTTTCTCTGTGAATCTGCTGTTTTCCCACTATCTATGGGCCATTTCTCCTCCATACTATTTACCCTTTTACCCACACTCCCTGTTGCCTCCGATTTCTAGCCTGCACAAGACTCCTTTAATGGCCCCTTTGCACCATCTGTACATCTTCTCCTTTCTGCAGTAGCTCCTACCAGTTACTTATACCTGCCTGTTCCTTCTCATATACTAGTGCAGATTCAAGAGGTCGAATCTGATTGGTGTGGGTCACCTTTTTTGAGCCAGGCTAGTTCACAGGTGGTTTGACAGGCCTGTGCACTGCCTATTAGGTGGGGCAGGAATGGACTCATGAGGACTTCCCAGGGGCTGTGGGCAGGCTGGGCATTCTATGGCTTCTCTTGTTTAAGGCATAAGGCAAGGGACTTCCCTGGTGGTCTAGTGGAATCTACCTGCCAAAAGCAGGGGACATGTGTTCAATCCCTGGGCAGGGAAGATCCCAAATACTGCAGAGCAACTAAGCCCATGTGCCACAACTACTGAGCCCATCCTCTGGAACTACTGAAGCCTGCATGCCTAGAGCTTGTGTTCCGCAACCAAAGAAGCCACTGCAATGAGAAGCCCACATAATGCAACAAAGAGTAGTCCCCTCTGGCTGCAACTGGAGAAAGCCCGGTGCACAGCAACAAAGATCCAGTAAAGCCAAAAATAAATAAATAAATCTTAAAATAATAATAATAAAAATACAGATTCCTGGATATAGAGATTTGGATTTTTTAAAAAGACATAAGGCAAGCCATTTTTCATGAAGATAGTAAAGATTCCAGTTTGAATAATCACTGTCTTGATAGTTTAAGGTCTGAATGAATGAGGCTTCACTTAGTTTTAGCATGACTTGAGAGACCTTGTTTCTATTTCTAGCTACTTTTTGATGAGCAGATCATCTACAGTGATCAAGGACTCATTCTGTTGCAAATGAAAAACATTCAACTTAAATAGGCACACGTCCAAAATGGAATTTGCTGGCTCCTGTATCTGAAAAGTCCAAAGGTAGATCTTGTTTCATGCTTGGCTCCATCTAGGGGTCAAACAGTGTCAATGTCATCATGTCATGATGACTATCTCCGAGATACTTTCCTCTGTATTGGCTCCTTTCCCAGGCAGCCTCTTTGGTCCTGGTGGGAAGATAACCACCAACATCTCTAGGCTGACATATTCTATCTTCAGCAGCACTGCTGGAAGAGAGATTCACTCTTCCCAGTGTCCTGGAACTGAGTCTCACTGGTTTGGCTTGACACACCTGTGCATCCCTGAACCAATGGCTAGACAAGAGGGATCCGATGCTTTGGTTGGCTAGAGTTGGGTCACGTGATTATCCCTGCAGCCCCACCTACACCACAGGAACTGAGACAGAAGGATGATTCCAAAGGAAGAGTGGGGAGATATTAATTGAAAGAGAAATGGGTGTTGGCAAAGGCAACACCAGTGTCTATATTCCTTAATCTATTGTTGTTTCCCAGTCTCTGAAAGCACATGCCAATTGCAGAGTAACCATGTAAGCAATCTCTGAGCCTGAAAACATCTGCAGGTGACTTCTAGAATTTGCTTATTTTTTTAATTGAAGTAAGATTCATGTAAAACAGCAAAATGGCTGAGGAGGCCTTACAAATAGCTGTGAAAAGAATACAAGTGAAAAGCAAAGGAGAAAAGGAAAGATATTCCCATTTGAGTGCGGAGTTCCAAAGAATAGCAAGGAGAGATAAGAAAGCCTTCCTCAGTGATCAGTGCAAATAAAGAGAGAAAAACAATAGAATGGGAAATACTAGAGATCTCTTCAACAAAATCAGAGATAGCAAGGGAACATTTCATGCAAAGATGAGCACAATAAAGGACAGAAATGGTATGGACCTAACAGAAGCAGAAGATATTAAGAAAAGGTGGTGAGAATACTACAAAAAAGATCTTCATGACCCAGATAATCATGATGGTGTGATCACTCACCTAGAGCCAGACATCCTGGAATGTGAAGTCAAGTGGGCCTTAGGAAGCATCACTACGAACAAAATAGTAGAGGTGATGGAATTCCAGTGGAGCTATTTCAAATCCTAAAAGATAATGCTGTGAAAGTGCTGCGCTCAATATGGCAGCAAATATGGAAAACTCAGCAGTGGCCACAGGACTGGAAAAGGTCAGTTGTCATTCCAATCCCAAAGAAAGGCAATGCCAAAGAATGTTCAAACTACTGCACAATTGCACTCATCTCACACGCTAGTAAAGTAATGCTCAAAATTCTCCAAGCCAGGCTTCAGCAATACGTGAACCGTGAACTTCCAGATGTTCAAGCTGGTTTTAGAAAAGGCAGAGGAACCAGAGATCAAATTGCCAACATCTGCTGGATCATCAGAAAAGCAAGAGAGTTCCAGAAAATCATCTATTTCTGTTTTATTGACTATGCCAAAGCCTTTGACTGTGTATGCTATGCTATGCTAAGTCGCTTTAGTCGTGTCTATGGACTCTGTGCGACCCCATAGAAGGCAGCCCATCAGGCTCCGCCATCCCTGGGATTCTCCAGGCAAGAATACAGAAGTGGGTTGCCATTTCCTTCTCCAATGCATGAAAGTGAAAAGTGAAAGTGAAGTCACTTAGTCGTGTCTGACTTTTAGTGACCCCATGGACTGCAGCCTACCGGGCTCCTCCATCTATGGGATTTTCCAGGCAAGAGTACTGGAGTGGGGTGCCATTGCCTTCTCCATTTGACTGTGTGGATCACAACAAACTGTGGAAGATTCTGAAAGAAATGGGAATACCAGACCACCTGACCTGCCTCTTGAGAAACCTGTATGCAGGTCAGGAAGCAACAGTTAGAACTGGACATGGAACAACAGACTAGTTCCAAATAGGAAAAGGAGTACTTCAAGGCTGTATATTGTCATCCTGCTTATTTAACTTATATGCAGAGTACATCATGAGAAATGCTGGGCTGGAGGAAGCACAAGTTGGGATCAAGATTGCCGGGAGAAATATCAATAACCTCAGATAGGCAGATGACACCACCCTTATGGCAGAAAGCGAAGAAGAACTAAAGAGCCTCTTGATGAAAGTGAAAGAGGAGAGTGGAAAAGTTGGCTTAAAACTCAACATTCAGAAAACTAAGATCATGGCATCCGATACCATCAATTAATGGCAAATAGATGGAGAAACAGTGGAAGCAGTGACAGACTTTATTTTTTTGGACTCCAAAATCACTGTAGATGGTGATTGCAGCCATGAAATTAAGACTCTTACTCCTTGGAAAAAAAGTTATGACCAACCTAGACAGCATATTTAAAAGCAGAGACATTACTTTGCCAACAAAGGTCCATCTAGTCAAAGCTATGGTTTTTCCAGTAGTCATGTATGGATGTGAGAGTTGGACTGTGAAGAAAGCTGAGCACCAAAGAATTGATGCTTTTGAACTGTGGTGTTGGAGAAGACTCTCGAGAGTCCCTTGGACTGCAAGGAGATCCAACCTCAAGTTGGATCCTAAAGGAAATCAGTCCTGAATATTCATTAGAAGGACTGATGCTGAAGCTGAAATTCCAATACTTTGGCCACCTGATGTGAAGAGCTGACTCATTTGAAAAGACCCTGATGCTGGGAAAGATTGAAGGCAGGAGGAGAATGGAACGACAGAGGATGAGATGGTTGGATGGCATCACTGACTCAATGGACATGAGTTTGAATAAACTCCAGGAGTTGGTGATGGACAGAGAGGTGTGGTGTGCTGCAGTCCATGGGGTCACAAAGAGTCAGACACGACTGAGCAACTGAACTGAACTGAACTGAAGATTCATGTAACAAAAATTAACCATTCTTAAAGTGTGGAGTGGCTTTCCTGGTGGTCCAGCGGTTAAGACCCTGAGCTTGTGCTGCGTGGGGCTCAGGTTTGATTCCTGGTTGGGGAACTAAGATCCCACCCACATGCCGCTTGATGTGGCCAAAAAATAAATAAAAATTAAAAAGTGAATCGTGCAGTGGCATTTAATACATTCACAGTGCTGTACAACCACCACCTCTATCAGGTTTCAGAACATTTTTATCACCTCAAAATAAAACTGTAGTAGTTTCCCATTTCCTACTCCTAGGCATGGTGACCATCAATCTGCTTTCTGTGTCTGTGGACTTACCTATTCTGGATATTTCACATAAATAGAGCCATAAAATATTTGATTTTTGTGTCTGGCTTCTTTCACTTATACCAGGGTTTTCAAGGTTCATTTACATGGTAGCATATATCAGCACTTCATTCCTTTTCGGGGGGTGGTGCTGCTGCTGCTGCTGCTGCTAAGTTGCTTCAATCGTGTCCAATTCTGTGCAACCCCATAGATGGCAGCCCACCAGGCTCCCCCATCCCTGGGGTTCTTCAGGCAAGAACACTGGAGTGGGTTGCCATTTCCTTCTCCAATGCATGAAAGTGAAAGTGAAGTCACTCAGTCGTGTCTGACTCCTAGTGACCCCATGGACTGCAGCCTACAATATTCTATTGTGTTATTATATTAGACCATTGTGCAACCAACCTCTGGGACGTTTTCACCTTGCAAAACTGCAACACTATTCTCATTAAACAACTCCCTATCCCCTCCTTCCTACCTGGTTCTTGGCTACACTATTCTATTTTCCGTGTCTATGAATTGACAACTTTAGATATCTCATGTAAGTGGAATCATACAGTATTTGTCCTTTTGTTTCTGGCTTATTTCACTTAGCATAATGTCCTCAAGTTTCATTCATGTTGTAGCTTACGTCAGCATTTCCTTTATAAAGCTGAAGAGTATTTCATTGTATGTATACACCACATTTTGTCTATTCATTCATCTGTCGATGGACGCTGGCTGCTTCTGCTTCTTGGCTATTGTGAATGAGGCTGTTGTAGACACGATTTACAAAGATCTCTCTGAGACTCTGCTTCCAGTTCCTTTGGATCTACACTCAGAAGTGGGGTTGTTGAATCATATGGTAATTCCATTTTTAATTTTCTGAAGAAACTAGAATTTCCTTGTTTTTAAAATTAATTTTCTGCCTCTTTCCTAAACTATTTTATGCAGAAGGTGCCAATGGGAATGAGTGTGTTTTAAAATGTTTTGAAATTCTTGGAGAGGAAAAGCAAAAATCTCAAAAAAAAACCAAAAACTAACAAGTGGAATGATGGAAACCAGTTGAAGGTCAATTTCTAGAACAATGTCTCAGTCCATCTCCTTGGCCAAGAGCCAGAGCCTGGACCCCTGGAGTCACAGTTCCAAGGTCACTGAAATGGCCTTGATGACAGTTTATGAACTCAAGTTTTGGCCACAGGTGGGAGATTTATCTTTGTTCAGGCCTCCCTTATGAAACACTTTCTCTAGCAGAAGCACAAGAGTAAAACTGGAATGAAGCCATTCCGCTGAATAACCACATCAGTGAATTTCCTGCCCTTACTCAACAAACAAAAACAGCCTGTGGTTTTACAGGCTCATTCATTCTAGTCTACCCACAGCAGCCCTACAAAAGCTCCTTGCCGAGACTCACAATTTACAACCCAGAAAGGCAAATGTACAGAGTAGATGTGTGTCCATAAGTACTAACATTGTTTTTCTTTTTAAAAATTGCTTTCTCCACCTCCTTTAAGACCTCTACCGTGACCTGAGTAAGCAATAAATGTCAGGAGCTAAAAAACACCCCCAGGGCTGAGCTTTTACCTGGATTTTTAAAGCACTTCTTGGTTTCTAGACAAAAACAAGGCTTTCCCGAGGCATCTGCAGGTGTGCCTGGCTCCACCGCTCTGGCTGGCAGAAGTCCTCTCCCCACAGACAAGACAGGTTCTCCTTTCAGTTGGATTTCAGCCTTTGGCGAGTCCCTGAGGCTTTCTGAACATCAGTTTCCTAAACTATGGGAGGGTAAATGAGAACCAGTCTCAATATCTGACAACAAATGCATGATCAAATTATTCATGACATCATAATTGACAGTTGTTTTAAAAAACAATTTTTTCAAATGTATTTAGTAACAGAAAATGTTCAACATTGAATATTAAATAAGAGATAATATAGAAGTTTGTGTTCTTATGTGGATCAGATATATTCTATATATATTGTTAAAATCATGAATATAAAACTTCGCAGAGATAGAAAGGAACATTGAAAAACAAATGAGAAGGTAAAACAAAAACAAGCAGATAAAAACCATGAGAGAAGGACGTCCCTGGTGGCCCAGTGGTTAAGAATTTGCCTTGTCTGAGTCCCTTCGCTGTTCACCTGAAACTATCACAACACTGTTAACTGGCTATGCTGTGCTGTGCTGTGCTTAGTCACTCAGTCCTGTCTGCTCTTTGCAACCCCGTGGGATGTAACCCGCCAGGATGCTCTGCCCATGGGGATTCTCCAGGCAAGAATTCTGGAGTGGGTTGCCATGTCCTCCTCCAGGGGATCTTCCTGACCCAGAAATTGAACCGGGGTCTCCTGCATTGCAGGTGGATTCTTTACCAGCTGAGCTAACATAGAAGCCCATTAACCATCTATACCCCAATATAAAATAAAAAGTTCAAAAAAAAATCTGCCTTGTAATGCAGGAGACGTGGGTTCAACCCCTGGTCGGGGAACTGGGATCCCCCATGCCACAGGGCAACTAAGCCTGAGCACCACAACTACTGAGCAGGCCCATCCTGTGTGCCGCAACTCAGACTCAACACAGCCAAATTAAAAAAAAAAAAAAGACAAACACACAACAGAATAAATCTGTTGATCACAAGGTTTCCTTTTGGCTTAAAAATCAGTCACAGAGACTTCACACAGTATGGAATATGGTATCCCAAACTGAAAATGCAAATGTTTGGCTCACTTCTATGATTTTTATCCTTAGGAGAAAACAAACAACCAAGTAAGTGTACATGTAAAGAATATGTACATGTAAAAGAACACATATTGTGAGACGTTTCTAGAGCCTACTAGTGAGATCATCTTAAGTATTCCCAAATGGGAAATGTTGTGTTTTAAACAAGCGATTGATAGACACAATAGAATCCTGTGCAGCCATTAAGAATGTTGCTGTAGTAGTTTATTCATGGACATGACAGGAGGAAGTGAAGAACAGCAAATTACACAGTAGCATGTATGTATAATTTGACCCAGTTCATATTGAATCCAAATTATCATATATGCATATTCACATTTATATACAACGAAGTCTGGAAGGAAAATCACAAGATGCTCATTGCTTTTGGTTGGTTGGATTATTAATCAATTAATTAATTTTATGTTTGTATTTATGAATTTTATATAATGTAAAAATAGTAATAGCCTCCCATTAGGAGGTGCTCAGAGAAGGCAATGGCACCCCACTCCAGTACGCCTGCCTGGAAAATCCCATGGATGGAGGAGCCTGGTGGGCCGCAGTCCATGAGGTCGCTAAGAGTCGGACAAGACTCAGCGACTTCACTTTCACTTTTCACTTTCATGCATTGGAGAAGGAAATGGCAACCCACTCCAGTGCTCTTGCCTGGAGAATCCCAGGGACAGGGGAGCCTCGTGGGCTGTGGTCTGTGGGGTTGCACAGAGTTGGACACGACTGAAGTGACTTAGCAGCAGCAGCAGGAGGTGCTAGGTTGTGTATGAAGCACACCACCTGTGTTTCATTTAATTCTCACTATGATCATTTCAGGGGTGTTGACAAACCCATTTTAGAGACAGGAAAACTGAGGCTTAGTGAGGAAAGGTCATATTCTGTATAACTTTCTTATTGTTGCTACAACAAATTACCGGAAACTTAGTGGCTTACGGCAACGTGAATTTATTATCTTACGTTTCTGGACATCAAAAGTCTGAAATGGGTCTCACTGGGCTAAAATCAAGGTGTCAGCAGGGCTACATTCATTCTGGAGCCTCTAGAGAGGAATCTGGTTTCTTGCCTTTTTCAGCTTCTATAGGCTCCCTGCACTCCTTGGCTTCTGGCCCCTTCCTCCACCTGCAAAACCAGCAATGGCTGGTCAAGTTTTTCTCACATGGAATCCCTCTCCTTCTAACAAGCCCGCCTTCTTCCCCATTTAAGGACCTTTGTGATTACATTGTGCCCACCCAGATAATTGAGGGTAAACTGATTTTAAGGTCAGTTGATTAACAACCTTATTTCCATCTGGTATCATAATCCCCCCTAGTCATATAAATGGAATATTTTCACAGACTCTGGGAATTAGGATGTGGCCATCTTTGAGAAGCCATTCTTCTGCCTGTTCCCCTTGCCCAAGGTTTCATAGGTACTAGGTGACGAATTAGAACTGTGAATGCATTCTGATTTCCATTCCTGTGCCCTTAGATTATGTTATTTGGCTGATTAACTGTGTATCAGTGGTTGTGGTTTAGCCACTAAGTCGTGTCTGACTCCAGCAATCCCATGGACTGTAGCCCACCAGGCTCCTCTTTCCAAGGGATTTTCCAGGCAAGAATACTGGTGTGGGTTGCCATTTCCTTCTCCAGGTGATCTTCCCAACCTAGGGATCGAACCTGAGTCTTCTGCATTGTAGGCAGATTCTTTACCACTGAGCCTTCAGAGAAGCCCACTTGTATATTAAAGATGGCTAAAATTTTTTTATATGTTAAAAAAAAAATGAGGACTTTCCTTTCGCTGTCCTTTTGCTACGTCATCCATCTGCCCCTACCTAATAGCAAAACCAGTCTGCTCACTGGTCCAAGCCCAGAATCCTCAAACACACCTCAAGCTTGCTCCCACTGTAGGTGGTCCTCATACTGTCTCTTAAACTTGGGAGTGTCACTCTTGGTCATCTGAGAAGCTGATGACAAAATGGGATTCAATGTGCAAGGAATTTATTAGGAGATATGACTGAGAAAAAATGGGGAGAGAACCTGAGCCAGGGAAGGTAGTAACCTAGCCTGAGGTGCAGTTCCAAGGAAACAGGCAAGCTGGTCCTGACCACAGAGAAGCCCTGAGCCTCCCAGCTGTGGCAGCTTGATCCTGCCAAGTTTGGTCATGGGCTGTGGGCAGTCTGCCAAAGCATAGTCTTGGCCTCAAAGCAGAGACCAGCAGTGGGGGCCCTGGCCAACTTCTCTCCCTGCAGTCAGAGGTGTGAGAGTTGCATTCTCATGGCAGCCGGGCAGGGTCGTAATGGTGATTTACTGTATAAACCTTCACCAGTGGAAAGTTTTCTGGAGTCAAAGACCATGCTTGCCTCATCTACTGCCAGCACTTCCAGCTAAAGCATGCTTAAGGACTTTATGTCCATCTGACACTGGGGGCCAGGTGGGCTTTCAACCTGCTTTGTCACTTCTACTTCTCCAAGTCTTAGTTTATTTATCTATGAAATGGGTGAAGAGCAGTGCCTCGCACATGGGATTGGTGTGAGGCTGAAATGAAACTCTGAGCATCAAGGTCTTCGGGCAAGGCCTCGCATGGGGAAGTGATAACCATCAGGTGACAGAAGTTGTTCTCACTGGAGCACACTGCCTTGCACGCAGTGCTTAGTGATAATAATTGTTGTTACTGGGGTATACCTACAGTGGATGCTTGGTGAATGTTAGTCATTCTTGGAATGAACTGACCTATAGGGAGCATGCACTTGGTAATGGCAGCAGTCCTTATGGGAACAGGCTGATCTGCACACAGTGGATGGTAGTAAATATAGTTTGGTTGGTTCCAACTTCCCTGATAGCTCAGTTGGTAAAGAATCTCCTGCAATGCAGGAGACCCCGGTTTGATTCCTGGGTATAGAATATCCTCTGGAGAAGGGATAGGCTACCCACTGCAGAATTGTTGGGCTTCCCTTGTAGCTCAGCTGGTAAAGAATCTGCCCACAATGCAAGAGACCTGGTTCAATTCCTGGGTTGGGAAGATCCCCTGGAAAAGGGAAAGGCTACCCACTCCAGTATTCTGGCCTGGAGAATTGACGGAATGTATAGTGCATGGGATAACAAAGAGTTGGACACAACTGAGTGACTTTCACTTTCAACCATTGTTTTAATGGAAGTGGTTCTAGTTCTCTCTCTCACACACACATTCATTTCAGTGATATTTGTAAAATGAAAAAACAACAAAAAAGCACAAATGTCCAACATAAAGAAGTGAATAAATTGTGGTGCATCTAAACCATTAAAGAAATGAAGTTTAAAAAAATTTTTTTTCAGTATGTGGATCATTTTTAAAGTCTTTACTGAATTTGTCACAATAATGTTTCTGCTTTATGTTTTGGTTATTTGGCTGCTAGGCATGTGGGATCTTATTTCCCCAATCATCAGGGACTGAACCCACACCCCTTGCATTTGGGGAGAAGCCTTAACCAATGGACTGCCAGGGAAGTCTCATGAAGATCTATTTTTAATACAAATATTCTACAATGGTAAAGTAAATGTAATTGTTTTGGTGAACAAACAGAACAAAATTATTTCTATTCATAATTTTAAAATTGGAAAGATATGTCCCAAATTGTTACCGATGTTTATGTCTAAATAGTGGAATAGAAGTGATTCTTAATTATTTCTTTGGATTTTTTTAATCTTAATTTTCTACAAAGCACTTGTATTATTTCCTAGTAGTAACTAAAAAACAACAAACAACTTGGGGGGCGGGTAGTGATCAATGTCAAAAATTGTCCTATGGTCTCTTCAGTCGTGTCCCACACTTAGCAACCCACGGATGGTAGCCCGCCAGGTTCCTCTATCTATGGGATTCTCCAGGCAAGAATACTGGAGTGAGTCCCCACGCCCTCCTCAAGGGATTGAATCCAGGTTTCCTGAATTACAAATGGATTCTATAATGTCTGAGTCACCAGGGAAGCCTTAAGGTCATATTAGGTAAGGACTAGTAAATAGTGCCCATCATATTTAGCAAAAATAAAGCATCTGGTGGCCACAACGAAAGCAGTTTTGAGGCAGAGTCACTTGTCAACAAAGGAGGAATAATAACTATGGTTTGTTGACTAAAACAAAAATGCACAGCATAGCTCTGAGGAACTGCTTGGAAGAGGAAGGGGGAGAAGCCAGTACATATGTAATTTTGGCTAAGGGGTATGTGCGATCAAGCTTAAGTCTTAGTATAAGGTTGCTTCTAGGAGCAAATAGTTCATGATTTTAGCGCTTTTTAAAAAAAGTATGGAAAGATGCAAGAATCTGGATTAATTAAAAAAAATTATCTTAGAATATATCTAATTATCTAATAGTTTTGCCCTTTCTTCCCCAAAGCACAAAGTGCCTCGTTCTGTCCCGAATACCTTTCAGGGTACCCTATATTGTAGACCGGGGAATGCAGTGGCTGGCTTCATTCTTTTAAAACCGGATGGTAGCAACTATACTCCAATAAAAATTAATAAAAAAAAAAAAAACAACACACACTAGATGGTGAGCAACATTCCTCGTTTCACAAGTTAAAAAAAAAAAAATTTCCAAATCTTGGCAAGACCAAGTGCAGATAGGAGAATCAAACGCTATGTGCAAATATTCTTGCCAGTTGAGAAAAGCGCAGACAGAAAGAAAGTGAAGTCGCTCAGTCGTGTCCGACTCTTTGCGACCCCATGGACTGTAGCCTACCAGGCTCCTCAGTCCATGGAATTTTCCAGGCAAGAGTACTGGAGTGGGTTGCCATTTCCTTCTCCAGGGTATCTTCCCGACCCAGGGATCAAACCCGGGTCTCCCGCATTGGAGGCAGATGCAAGAGGGGATAAGAGAATCAAACGGCATGTGCAAATATTCCTCCCGGTTGAGAACAACGCTGACAAGCTCCCCCCAAAACCCTCTCCGGGCCGTTACAGAAGCCAGTGAGCATGCGCGAAAGTACAACGAGGCGGGGCAATATGGGTTGCTTTAAGAAGTGCGAGAGAAAGGCGAGGCCTTACCATTTCTGCATTTATAAGGTTGAACAAAGAAAAAGGCAAAAAGCTTAAAAAAAAAATCGAAAGTAGCTCAATTGCAATTCTTGAAACAACAGTCTTGCAAGCTCAGTCATAACTCTTGGGAACTCCTCCGGCAGCGAGTAGCTAGATCTCCCTCTGCAAAAAGAAAGGCCAAGCCTGGTGCATTGACCCGGGAGCGCCGGACGGCCCGCGCTACATGGCTCGGCCAATCAGAGAGCAGAGTGGGGCCCCTCCCCGCCGGTGACTGGAGGAGCAGGGATGAGGCGGGGCGGTGGCTCAGGCGCATGCCCTCCTCGGCCGTGTGACTTGAGGTTTCTTGGTACAGTGTGCAGACTGCTGTGAGACCACAAGCCGCTTTCTCTGCTGTCTGACCCGCTCGGCTCCGCGATGCCGGTGGACCTCAGCAAGTGGTCCGGGCCTCTGAGCCTGCAGGAAGTGGATGAGCGGCCGCAGCACCCGCTGCAGGTCAAATACGGCGGGGCGGAGGTCGACGAACTGGGCAAAGTGCTGACACCCACCCAGGTACCGAGGGCGGAAGGGGTGCAGCTCCTGGAGGCTGGGAGACTCTCAGGTCCGTGGGTCGGCGACCCAGTGGAAGTGGGGAGGACGTTCCGGCCTCTAGTGCGCCGGATCTACTTAGGGAAGGGAGTCGCGGTGCCCAAGCCGCAGGCCTGCTGACCTCTCCCTCCCCGTAACCAGCGCCCGGAACCTGGCACGTGGCGGGCGGGGCTTGCCCTGTGGAAGAAATTGATACACTCTCCTGGGACTTCGAGGAGCAGGCAGGGGAGGAGGCCTTCCCCCGGAGGAAGTGGGCAGTGGCTGCTCACGCCCCAAGAGCGTCCCCTCCCGGCCCGGAATATTAGGCCGCAGTATGGGGAGTAAAAGCCCCACCCGAGGGCATTTGACGCATTATGTAACCAGTGAGCAGCAGGGCCCTGTGATTCCTCCTTTGTTTTTAACGGTCTGGAGCTGGAAGCCACCCAAAGGTAGGTGCGTTCTGCAGCTGGAAGGCTCGAGGGTAACGGCCGTGTTTTACCGTTTGTCCTTTGCACCCCCCCACCATCCCCACTTGGCTAAGGCCTAACCAGGTTCTGGCTGCTGCCAAGTAGAGGAACTAGGTGCCCGGACACCGTGGCCAGTAGTTGGTCCTGAAGCTTCGGGGCAGCAGTGCGAATAAACAGTGCTCAGATGGTTTATTAATTTAGATGTTTACAGAATTTATTGTTTTGGGTGTGTAAAGTGCCCGTCTGGCAGCCTCTTTTTGCCAAACTCACTGTCCACGTCTGTCCATCTTGGTTTTCTCTGCCCTTTTAAATATACACTTAATTCAGATTTCACTTTAGCAGGCCCCAGATAATGTGGTCTCCAGTCTAGAGATTGTGTCATTCCAAATAATGTAAGGTTGTAGTCAGCAACCCTTGAAATCCTGACCCACCTCTTTCTGTTAATAACATGCTAGGATACTAGCCCCATAGTGTTGTTGGGACTAAAATAAATAACGTATATTAAACATCAGTTCTGGGTTCTTTGTTGAGTCAGTACAGTTGAGCTTTTATTAATAATTTCTGTGCTTGACCTTTGAGGAATCCAAGGTCAAAGAAAGAGTGCTGGTTTCTTCAGCATTTCTGACTTTTAAGCTCCAAATCTGTTCCTTCCTACAGGTTAAAAACCGGCCCACCAGCATTACATGGGATGGCCTTGATCCAGGTAAATTGTACACCTTGGTCTTGACAGATCCGGATGCTCCCAGCAGGAAGGACCCCAAATACAGGCAAGTTGGAGAAAGATGGGGAATAGTGGGTCATCCAGTGTGACCCAGTGCTTCTTGCACTGTGTAAGTCCCTTACTGGACATGCTGTGTGGGAAGAAATAGACTCGATTTGGGGTGTTCACTTCCATGCTTAAACCTGAGTGTGCTTTTTGCTCCCTAGAGCAAGATTCTAGAATAGCCGAGAGCTGGATCTGCCCAGGCCTGTTTTTGTACAGCCCCATGAGCTGAGAATGATTTTAACATTTTTAAAAGAGCAATAATACTTTGTGACATGTGGACATTACATGAAATTCAGACTTTGGTGTCCCTAATTAAAGTTCTGTTGGCTGACTTCGCCTGTGAGTATGTACCGACTTCCTGTGATGCTCATGGTCCTCTCTTCCTCCATGCAGGGAATGGCACCATTTCCTTGTGGTCAACATGAAGGGCAACAACATCAGCAGTGGCACGGTTCTCTCCGATTATGTGGGCTCTGGGCCTCCCAAGGGCACAGGTCAGTAAAGGTTGCATTTGAAAGGAGATGGGAGGGGAGCCTGGGTGCATATTAGGATTGATATAAAGTGCTACAAAATCCTAGTCTAGCTTTTAGAGTTTTATATTTATGAGAGTCCTTACCCTAGTGAAGATTTTAGGCAACTCAGTTCCCCTCTAAAGCAGCTGCCTGTCAGGGACACTCAGACCCATTGTAGTGTCCTGTGGCCAGAACCATGGGCACTGGTTAGATGGACCTTCTTTTAGAGAAGAGTGTACTGGACCTTGCCAAGTTGGATCAGTGCTGCCTAGGCTAATGGTGGGAGATGCGCTGTTATCATGTTGTGCCTGACAGGTGTTTCCATTTCCTGGAACAAGGAACTGGAATGAGGCAGAACACTTGATCTTGTACACACTGTTCACCCATAAGTTAACTCTGAAGAGGTACAAGAAGGTCCCTGACAAGGGACCTGGTGTTTTATCTATAGGCCCAGAAGCTCAAAGTCCTCTCATGCATTCATAAGAGGGACCTCTGTCCCAAGCATCTCTTTAAGTTCTCTAGAGCCAGTTATAAAATCAGGCAATTTAATTATGGAAAGTATACCTATGAGAATAAAGCAGTTCTCTCAAGTAGCAGCTGTGTTCTCATTAACAAAAAAAGCTTCAGTGACTCACTTCTTTTTCCTTTTCACATTTGTTTAGTAAGGTATAATTTACATATAATAAAACATACAGATCAGAAGGGTTTAATCAATAAATGTTGACCGGTGCATAAATTCATGTTAGCACCATGGGAAATAAGATGTAGGATGTTTCTGTCACCCCAGAAGGTTCTTAAGGGACTTTTTAAGTTAAATTTCCCCAGAGCTAATGATTTTCTGGCTCTTCTCTCTATGGATTACTCTTGCTGTTCTTGTATTCTTATAAATGGTGTCATGCAGTATGCATTTGTGACTGGTCTTCTGGACTTAAGGTAGTGTCTGTGAGACTCATCCAAGTGAGATTAGTAGCTCCTTCCTTTTCATTGCCAAGTGGTATTCCCTTGTGCAAATATACCACAGTTTGTGTAGCCATTCCCTGGACATTTGGCTTGCATTTTAGTGTTTGGATATTATGAATAAATTTGCTATTTCCATTCTTGTCCTTTTATGGGCATGTTTCCATTTTCCTTGGGTAAATACTTAGTAGAATTGTTGAGTCATAGAAGTCCAAAATGGTTGAAAAACTTCTATACTCTAATCAGCAGTATTTCAGCAGTATACTGAAAGAAAGTTTCAGTAGCTCCATATAAGATCCATGCCATATGTATTGATAGAACCATTCCAAGATTCATCCATGTGGTAGCATGGGACAGGATTTCCTGCCCTTTTTTTTAAGGCTGAATAATATTCCACCATACATATATACTATATTTTGTTTATCTTTTCATTTGTCAGTGGTCATTTGGAGTGCTTTCACCTCCAGGCTGTTGTGAATAAAGTTGCAGTGAACTTAGCCCCCTCTCATAAATGGGGGGTGGTCTGGGTCCCTCCGAGTTGGTGCATTCTCAGAAAATGGGTGACATCTCCCTCTCAGATGCTTAGCTATGTGTATGTCTTCCCTCCTGCCTCTCCCTCCAGGCCTGCACCGCTACGTCTGGCTGGTTTACGAGCAGGAAGGACCACTGAAGTGTGATGAGCCCATTCTCAGCAACCGATCTGGAGACCACCGTGGCAAATTCAAGGTGGCCTCTTTCCGCAAAAAGTATGAGCTTGGGGCCCCAGTGGCTGGAACGTGTTACCAGGCCGAATGGGATGATTATGTGCCCAAGCTCTACGAGCAGCTGTCTGGGAAGTAGAGGAGATGGACACCGTCCCAGAGTTCCCAGTGTTTCAGTTTAGTGATGCATGTAGATTTTCCCCCATCTCTCTGCCTAAGCCCTGAGTGGTCAGATTTAGATTTAGGGTGACTTTTCTTTCCTTCTGCCTGTATTGTATAATGTTAGGGGGGTTATGTTTTGATCAAATTTGAACTCCGTTTTGGTGGGGGATTCTTTGGTACTGTGATGCAGTTTATCCAAATGTTAATAGACGAACAACAACCCAGACTTTAAAGAAGAAAAAAAATTCTGGTAAAAAGACCAGGTCTGCAGTATTAGAACAGAACTTCAAAGAGTCTTTAAGGGAGGTTGAAAACAAAAAAGAGATTGACTGTCTTCGCCTTTGTGAGCCTGAGCACAGAACTGTGTGTGAAGGTACATACTGGCATGTGTTTTCACGGCTCTGTCTCACCAAGACAACCAGGGGCCGGCATGTCCGCTAACCCCCAACGTCTCAGGCTGGTTACTGCGTGTCAGTGTCCCACTGTGGCTCCTTTAAAGAGCAATACTGGAAAAAGCTCCGTAGAAGAAATTGCTTTGCTGTTAAAGCCTGGCCATCTAGATGAGCAGCAGGGCTGGGTAAGAGGTTATCAGAATCTGAAAGTCTGTGCTTGTTAAATTGATTACACTTTGGTTTAAAAAAGAAAACCAGTCTGGAGTTGGTGAATATTGTGTTAATTTTGCTGTTTGCTTATAGTTGAATAAAAATAAAAACACTGTGTAGATGAACCCGGCCTTCAGATACTTTGCCTTTTTCAGTGTGGGGTTTCATAAATAATGAGACATCAAGAGAGAATCTCTAGGGAATTCCCTGGCAGTCCAGTGGTTAAGACTCCATGCTTCCACTGCAGGGAGCCTGGGTTTGATCCCTGATAGGGGGAAGATCTGCAAGCCATGTGGTGCAGACCAAAAAGAAAAAAAACCCTGACCATCTGTTAAGTGAGTAGCCCCTTTCCCTGATCAGCAGTGACGACTGGGACTTGATTTAGGAACTATACAAGGGGTTCATACTTATATACGTGTCATTACACAACAGCAGGAGCAACTATTAAAACTGGAGGTCTTAAAGTCACAAAACTTTAGGCCAAATCTTGCCTGTAAAGCACCTTTGTATTTTGTAAGTGGTCCTTTCCAACCTGAGAGTGAAGCTGGTTGAAAACGTTCCCTTTTGGTGTAGTTCAGTATAGAAACCACAACAACGACTAAGAAGTTAGTCCATGCTTCTCATTGTTCCGACCGTGATCCATATAGATCTATACCAAAAGAGCGGGGGAAGGGGAGACGGACGTCTCTTTCACTGACCTGGTCTGTAATGGAGAAGCATCCTGGCCAGACCTGGCAGGTGTCAGCAGGGCTGGGCCTTCCCCCACCTTTGGCTGCAGTACCTCCTCTGAAAAAACTGTTGGGAAATGTTGCCTCGTGTAATCTCTGGGGATGAGTAAGGGAGAACATAATTTTTTTTAACTTCAGGGTTTTAAAATTCAACTTTTAAACAATATTTTGTAAAACAAAAGCTATAAAGGGAATGACTACCCTATTGCCCTTAAAAATAAATGTAAGGGACTTCCCTGGTGGTCCAGTGGCCAAGACTGGGCTTCCAATGCAGGGGGCTTGGGTTCAATCCATGGTTGAGAAACTAGGTCCCTCACGCCACAACTGAAAGATCCCACATGCTACAACTAAGACCCGACCAAATACATACATACATAAATATATTTTTTTTTAGTGTGAGAAGCAAGACATGCACTTGGTAAGACAAGGCAAATGGTAAAGAAAATGCCTAGCCTCCTCCATGGCAGTTAGCAGTTACTTGTTTTCTTTCAGCAAGCAAATGTAAATACTCATATCAGCATATATCTGCATGTATATTGTTTAGTCTTCTATACACTGGTATACATTGTTCTGTACTGTTCGCCCTAGCTAATGTACCTTCATGTCATATGTCTTAAGGTTACAGGTCACCACAATTCATATCATTATTTTGAACAAATTATCTACTTTATAGATGTTCCATAATTAACCAGTCTAGTGCCTTCTGTGGTTAGATTATTTCTGGTTATTTGCTGTTTTAAAAAGTGCTTCAGCAAACGTTTCTATGTGTATAAAATGCTTTTGTGAGTAATTCAGTGGGAGTAAATCCTTAGCATTTTCAGTTCTGATACTGATAAACCACCCTCCAAAAATATCACTGATTATATTCATGTCAGTGGTACATGAAAGCACCTGTTTTTCCGTTTGCTTACCAGTTTTCTCGTTTGTTTACCAGTTTTCTCAAACTACATGTTTGAACAGTTTGATATTTATGTATATTTAAAATCATTTATTCTTTTTCTCTAAACTTCTGTTTTCTTTGAGAGTTTTAAAAAATCTGCTAACCCACAGTATTTTTTTGATTCTAGATACAGAGTCTAAAGAGTAATGAGGAATTATAGTAATCTATTAGTTTCCTTGTTAAAACAGGTATGGACCCAAAAATGATTCAGCAACAGGTAAGCAGCCCAACCAAAATTATGAAGTGTATGCACAAGAAGTTCACACACAAAGAATACATATGAAAGCACATATTAATAACCTTAGAAGCAAGGGGATACCCTGTTTCACCTATTAAATTGGAAGAAGTGAATTTGCTCTCAGAATCCCCTACTTTCAGCTAGAAGTAGGGGATTCTGGTTTTGAATGCAGCTCTGGCTTCAGAGCCAGCTCATCACCACTTCACCCACTTGCACACAAATTCCTTTCGAGGTTTAGCATCCTCATGTGAGAAAATGGGCGGGAGGGGATCATTAATCTGCCTTATTTACCTCAAAGGGTTTTGGAGAACCAAAAAATGATCTGTTTAGATTAAATGGATTAATACAGATGAATAAACTTGACCTGACTGACATACAAGGATCATGTCTACAAATGGCTCACTTTCCTAAAGGCTACACAAGTGTGTCTATAGGTTTTAGAACAGAAAGACACAGGAGTCTGTTCTGTAACATGGTGCAGCTTTAGCAGCCCTGCAGAGCCCAGTATTTCTAATAAATCTGAACCCTTGGGAGCTGCTCATCATACTGACCCAATTATAGAAAACATGGCAGTTACTCTGGAGGCCCTCAATCCCTGGTGAACACAGACTCTAAGACCATATCTAGTCCAAGCTCACAAAAATTTTGTTTTCTTCTAGAAATTTTATAGTTTGATTCTTTACTTGAATCTGTCATCCATTTTGAATTAATTTTTGTGGATAGTGAAATAAGGATTGGTGTTCAGTGTTTCCCATGTGGATGTCCAGTTGATCCAATACTATCTGCTGAAAAGATTTTCCTTTCTTCATTAAGTTGTACCTTTATAAAAATATATGTAAATTGACCATATGTATTAATCTATTTCTGAATTGTCTGCATGGTCCCATTGTTCTGTGTTTATCTTTTTGCCCATATTAAAGTGTCTTGATTACTGTAGCTTTATAGCAATTCTTGAAATCAATAGAGTAAGTCATCCAATTTTCATCTTTTAAAAATTTGCTCTGGTTATACACATACATTTTAGGATCTGTTTGTCAATACCTATAAGAAACTTTGCTGGAATTTTTATTGGGATTGCATTGAAACTACAGATGGATTTAGGGAGAATATGTATCTTAATACTATTGAGTCTTCCTACCCATGTGCAGAGGATGAGATGGTTGGATAGCATCACTGACTCAATGCTCTTGAGTTTGAGCAAGCTCTGGGAGATTGTAAAGGATAGGGAAGCCTGGCATTCTGCAGTCCAGGGGGTTGCAGAGTCAGACACGAATTAGTGACTGAACAACAATAATTATTGATATGGTGGGATTTAGGTTTTATTGATATGATAAAACAACAGAAAAATGTTTTATGTTTCATTTCTATGGCAAATATATTACTAAATTAAAATCAGAGGTATATGTAATTCTTACATGTGCATGTTTTCAGCTACCCAGGAATACTTTTTTCAGTAGATATTTAATCAACTAATTACAGTTGGTGGTAAGTTCAATAAATACATTTTTACTCAGTTAATTAGACATCAGTGGTAAGTATTCTCTGATATTCCCTATGACTGTAATTTTTCCTTTAAACTCCTGGTCACACCTGTCCTTGTCCACTATTGATTTAAATTACTCCATGCTTATTTACTTTTCAGTGGAGATTTAAACCATGAGCAGACCCCATCCACCTTACTTATTGCTACATCTCCAGGCACACAGTAGACGCTCAATAAATATTTCTTGAATGAATGAGCTGAACATATGCTGATCCTGGCACTTCTGAGCCCCCCTTACTCTTTCCTTTATCTATAGCACTTATTTCTATTTAAGATCATTTAAAATTGTAATTCTTATGTGTCATCATTTTCCTCCTACTTCTAATGTAAGCTCCATTTGGGTGAGGATCTTTAAGGTTAAGATACATTGACAGAGCTTAAGCATCTGGCATTGCACCTGACGTACAAGGTACTCAGTAAATATTCAGTGAACAGTTGCAAACCAAAGGGAAGCAGCCCTTAAAATATTATGACAAACCTGTAATAATTAACTCAGGGGAGTTTAGTATATGCTGGAATAATACCAGACACTGGCTCTCTGCTCCTGTCCCCAGTACTTTCATACCTCTTCTAGCTACTATTCTGGTCCCTGTCTATTCTTAACTGCCTAAGGTACTAGGATTTGGAAGACAGTCTGTACCAGGTGTTAGGATCACAAACCCACATTCCTTCTGATAACTCCACCTTGGGACATATCATTGATAAAACTGTGGAGAGGGAATTTTTATAAAGCTCAGCACCTATAATCTCACAGACATAAGGCCTTTACATAAGTTAGCTAGCTAGTTTTCACTACAGACAGAAATGGATGAAATAAACTACAGGAAGTTTAATGTCCCTTTGCATGGCAGTGTGATTATACTTAGGACTGTGGGTTCAGAAATCAGGTCTCAATTCAGACTCTGTTGCCTCCATTTACCCTGGTCTGAGCTTACTTTCTCATCTACAAAATGTTTATAGAGTTCTATCACATGGTAAGCATAATGCAGTACAGCCTTTTCCAGTATTACTTTCTGATGTACCTAATATGGGAATTTTAAAGACCTAAGCTGCTTAGGAAACTGGATGTTAATTATTAAAGGATGGACTTCCCTGGTGGCCCGCTGGTTAAGAATCTGCCTGACAATGCAACGAATATGGGTTCGATCCCAGGTGAGCAACTAAGCAACTGAGTCACAACTACTGAGTCCGCGCACGTTAGAGCCCATGCTCCACAACAAGAAAAGCCACCCCAGCAAGAAGCCTGCGTAGGGCAATCAAGAGTAGCCCTTGCTTGCTGCAACCAGAGAAAGCCCACGTGCAGCAACAATGACCCAGCACAGCCAAAAATAAATAAATTGATTAACTCTTCATGCTAGAGATCAGTTCTCAATGACCAGGGCTCAGAACCCTAAGAATATGAAATCTTACTGAGACTGTCTTGACCCCAAAAAACCATACCCTAGAAGTTATATATTAATATTTTACTCCCTCATTGTCATGTGCATAAAATTATTCTAATAAAAGCTGACTTTGAGGGGACGGGGTATCTACTATTACAGTGGGATCATTTCAAAATTTGGTTATAATGTCTTCTTCATAGCCTGCTTTAAGGTGCCTCACTTCTCTGAGAGACAGGGATCAAGACCATCTCCAAGAAAAAGAAATGCAAAAAAGCATAATGGCTGTCTGAGGAGGCCTTACAAATAGCTGTGAAAAGAGGAGAAGTGAAAAGCAAAGGAGAAAAGAAAAGAAATTCCCATTTGAATGCAGACTTCCAAAGAATAGCAAGGAGAGATAAGAAAACCTTCCTCAGTGATCAGTGCAAATAAAGAGAGAAAAACAATAGAATGGGAAAGACTAGAGATCTCTTCAAGAAAATCAGAGATACCAAGGGAACATTTCATGCAAAGATGAGCACAATAAAGGACAGTAATGGTATGGACCTAATAGAAGCAGAAGGTATTAAGAAGCGGTGGTGAGAATACACAGAAAAACTGTACAAAAAAGATCTTCACGACCCAGATAATCATGATGGTGTGATCACTCACCTACAGCCAGACATCCTGGAATGTGAAGTCAAGTGGGCCTTAGAAAGCATCACTATGAACAAAGCTAGTGGAGGTGATGGAATTCCAGTTGAGCTATTTCAAATCCTAAAAGATAATGCTGTGAAAGTGCTGCACTCAATATGCCAGCAAATTTGGAAAACTCAGCAGTGGCCACAGGACTGGAAAAGGTCAGTTGTCATTCCAATCCCAAAGAAAGGCAATGCCAAAGAATGCTCAAACTACCGCACAACTGCACTCATCTCACACGCTAGTAATGCTCAAAATTCTCCAAGCCAGGCTTCAGCAAGACGTGAACCGTGAACTTCCAGATGTTCAAGCTGGTTTTAGAAAAGGCAGAGGAACCAGAGATCAAATTGCCAACATCTGCTGGATCATCAAAAAAGCAAGAGAGTTCCAGAAAATAATCTATTTCTGCTTTATTGACTATGCCAAAGCCTTTGACTGTGTGGATCACAACAAACTGTGGAAGATTCTGAAAGAGATGGGAATACCAGACCACCTGACCTGCCTCTTGAGAAACCTGTATGCAGGTCAGGGAGCAACAGTTAGAACTGGACATGGAACAACAGACTGGTTCCAAATAGGAAAAGGAGTACGTCAAGGCTGTATATTGTCACCCAGCTTATTTAACTTCTATGCAGAGTACATTATAAGAAACACTGGGCTGGAGGAAGCACAAGTTGGAATCAAGACTGCCAGGAGAAATACCAACAACCTCAGATATGCAGATGACACCACCCTTATGGCAGAAAGCAAAGAAGAACTAAAGAGCCTCTTGATGAAAGTGAAAGAGGAGAGTGAAAAAGTTGGCTTAAAACTCAACATTCAGAAAACTAAGATCATGGCATCTGGTCCCATCAGTTCATGACAAATAGATGGGGAAACAGTGGCTGACTTTATTTTTTTGGGCTCCAAAATCACTGCAGATGGTGACTGCAGCTGTGAAATTAAGACACTCCTTGGAAGAAAAGTTATGACCAACCTAGACAGCATATTAAAAAGCAGAGACAATACTTTGTCAACAAAGGTCCATCTAGTCAAGGCTATGGTTTTTCCAGTAGTCATGTATGGATGTGAGAGTTGGACCATAAAGAGAGCTGAGCGCCGAAGAATTGATGCTTTTGAACTGTGTTGTTGGAGAAGACTCTTGAGAGTCCCTTGGACTGCAAGGAGATCCAACCAGTTCATCCTAAAAGAAATGAGTCCTAAATATTCACTGGAAGGACTGATGCTGAAGCTGAAACTCCAATACTTTGGCCACCTGATGCGAAGAACTGACTCATTTGAAAAGACCCTGATGCTAGGAAAGACTGAAATTGGGAGGAGAAGGGGATGACAGAGAATGAGATGCTTGGATGGCATCACTGACTCAACGGACATGAGTTTGAGCAAGCTCCAGGAGTTGGTGATGGACAGGGAAGCCTGGCGTGCTGCAGTCCATGGGGTCGCATGACTGGGCTACTGAACTGAACTGAACTGAACTTCCTCTCAGCAATACATGCTCCTACGACTGGCACAGTGTGTGTGTGTGTGTGTGTGTGTGTGACATGTGCCACCTTCTATTCTTAAGGGTAAAAAGGTGAATTGACAACTTCAGACAGTGTGACACCATCTTCAGCTCTGTAGAAGAACTTGAAGACACAGCTTTACCTGAAAATCTTGAATGGCTCTTCCTGAGGGGCCATGGAGAATGGTTTCTGGAGGTCGGCTCTCCTTCTGCGTTAGGAACTGACGAACCTAGAAAGGAAACTTCCTGCTACAAGAACACAGCAAGGCAATGTGATGAACACTTTTATTTACAAATATAATTAAAAGCTCTGACAGTTATCATGCTCTTCCTTGGAACCTGAAAAATGTTTTTTTTTTTTTTTTTTAAAGTGCATGCAAAAGAAGTAAAGCCTTTTTTTTTTCCATCATTTTTTATTGTAAGAAAATACACAGTTTGAAAGTGTGAATAATGCAATATTTATGACCAAGATATGGGATTTAGGGAGGGGCAGGGAAATAAAGAAAAAAGATCAAGATGATCTGATTGAGAGACAGTGTTGAACTCCAAATACTGAATTGGAAAAGGAGGGAGGTGGGGAGGACTAGAGGAGGAAGTAAAAAAATTTGATCAGAGAAACAGTTAAAATACAATATGAAAATAAGTAATACCTCTCCTTAAATTCCTTCTATACACAAAATACACGATTTGCCAAAGCCCAATTTGTGCTACTGGGATTCTGTGAGCTCCTTAAGTGTATTCACATCCTCTGCAACAGCAGAAAATGATTATGATACAATCAGAATATGCTGAAGACAAGTTAAACTCTTGCCAGCAGGTTCTTAAAAATCACAAGATCTCTTCACCCCACCCACCCACCCCATTCCCCAAAAAAGTAATAATATGTCACCACTGATATGTACATCACAATTAGTTTCTGTAAAATGTATCAAATTTTCAATCTTTAATAAAACTTTGTTTTTTTTTTTAATTCCTGATGAATAAATACCAAAAAATAAAATAAAATAAAATAATGCAGCAGCTAGTTAAGGTGTAAGGCTGCGGATATTGTGTCTCTCTCCCCCTTGGCATTTATTATTATTATTATTATTTTTTGCTTTACTTTCACAGATTGGTGGTAATGAGTGATTGCTTAAAGCAATATACATCCACTTTTTTTGTTGTTGTTGGTTTATTGGTTTTGTTAAAACTGTCTCCAAAGTTTTCACTGAAACATTTTGAATCACATCAATACTGTGACGTGTACTATGAATAGAAGAGATGGCCAAGTTCTGGCCAGCACTGAAAGTTGACACGGGGGGAGGAAGGGGGCCCCTGATGGAGTAAGAATAAACAGGCACTAGTCCGACACGATGTCAGTAAGAGTAAGAGAGAGAGAGAGTGAGAGCAACGCCCGTTAAAATGGGGAATGTGGTTTTGTAGGGTCTGAATTTTTTTCTGTTTTCTTTTTTTTTTGTAAATGGCAAAAAAATTTAATCTCATCTATAGTCCTCCTTAGGAAAATCTAATGTAACCAAATTCCCAAATCCCATTCTGAGGCTCTCCATGTCAAAAGTTTCAATCTCTCGCTCTTGCCTTTCCAATAGGTACTTTATTCTCTCGCTGCGTTCCTTCTGAAGGGCAGCCAGCTCTTCTTCAATCTGAAATAAGCACAATGAGCAGTTCTTAATGGAAAGGAGCTCCTAACAGGCATACATATACACACAGATGCACACAGATGACACACAAACACACGGGAACCAAGCGTTAAACTAGCCTGGGGCAGGCTGGGAGAGTCTTGTAATAGATGCTGTGTGTCTCATCTGTCATATTTAAAAGTTGCTCACAAGAATAAAAATGTCTGGGGCCACCTAGGGCTGGCACTGCCCTGCTAGCAAGTCAAGCAGCTGGACTGATCTAGGTCAGTGTCCCGTCTCAGCAGGAGATGGTTCAGGAGAAGCTAAAAGACACTCAAGCACAATTAGATTATGTAGCTTTCCCAGAGAGAGTCAAAAGCCCCCTGGGTCATTAGCAATTTAGTTCTAGATCAGGAGCTGGGAAAATAGTCTTTCTCATTGACTTCTGGGAACTACCAGAAGAAACCCCAAATAACTGGTTAAGCAAATACACACTTAATGGCTTTGAGATGCTTTATGGCATCTTTTCTACTTCATATTCCTTGTAACATCTAAAAGCAATAAATATTTAAAAATCTGATAACATTAAGTATAGCAATATCAGTCTCTCTTCATTTTGACTTTTTTTTAACAGCTCTGCTGGTGATTTCTTTTGGTTTAGAAACAGCTGAGAACAAAAACCAGATCTGCATTTGGCTTCCTTGGGCCATTCAGCGGCCATACTATCAACTTAGAATACCTTTTATATGTCAAATCAGCTACCTAGTTATCTGTGTCAGCCCTCAGACTGTGAAGGTGGAGGGTAGAATTCAGGCTGTGGGATCAGATTTACGCATGTAATCTAAGCCTTTTGAGCCTCAGCGTCCTGCCTGTGGAATGGGGACTGTGCCTACCTCTCAGGCACTAGGAGGGTCAAAGAAGGTACAAAGGGAACAGCACCTTGTTGACCCCCCATTACACAAACAAGGGTCACGCCCAACCTCTGTCCAGTGGTACAGGACCCCTTGGCAACACGCTCATACCTTCTGTTCAAGATGTGCTCTGCGCAGAGACACCCTCTGCTCTAGCTTCTGGAGCTCACGTTCATGTTGTGCCTCTGTTTGCATCTTGATTTTGCTCTGGTAGGCATTGAGCAGCTCCATTTCCTGCTGGAGCTGTAGCCTCAAGGCCTGGCATTCTGCTTCTTGAGCCTCATCTAGCCGTAACTGCGGGCACAGAAGACACATACTGTGATTGGCTCCTAGCTTACAGTGCATGGTGACTAAGGGAGGATGCTTCCTTGTCTGGACTGAATTGGGCCCCTCAGGAAAACAGACGTCCTGGCTACATTCAGAGTTACAAATCAAAGATAGCACATTCTGCCTGATGGGCTACAAATTCTAAAAACACTTCCATTTTTAAAAAAAACATTCTTAAGAAAGCAAAAACACTCTTTTCTTAAGGAAATCTGGCTTTCTCCAAACTACACTAGCCAGGAAAGTGCCACACTCCAGAGATTAAGCCTGTGGGCTTTCCTTGAGGCAGACTCCTGAGCATTCTAGCCTCACTATTCACTGAGGTGTGTCACCTTACTAAGTTACTTAACCTCTCCAAGTCTCTCTCTCTCTTTTTTTTTCCATCTCAAGCAAGTAACAATAATATTTCTTGCTTTCTAAGATTTGTATGAGGATTAAATGAAAAAATTCATATAAAATTCTAGGCATAGTTCTTGATGTCTACACCAAAGGATCAGTAAACAGCAGCTGCTATCATTATTTTGACTAACCATTTCCATATTTAGATATCTTTAAGCCCCAAACCATCATACATTTAGATATCCTTAGCTCTAAGAAGAAGAAGAAGAAGAAGAGTCCAATCTCCGTAACATTTGAGGAGTATACCACAGTACCATTATGTTCCTAGCAAGTAAAGTTGGTCCCTATAATATTGGCTATACTTTATCCTGCTGGCCAGCCATCAAAAACTCAAGTGGTTCAAAATCTCTTCCCCACAGAAGGTAGCCTAGATAATCTTAAGGGGCATATTCCAGTTTGAAGTAGTGAAATCTAGGTAAAGTTTTCCTTGCTCCCTGCAGCACCCGTACTTTGTATTATTTATTCACCAGGATACTGATCCTGTGTGGGGAATGGGCCAAGGCAACCAGCAGAAACACCAACCTTTCAATAAGTACAGTCGAAAATTTAGGGCCATTAGCAGGACTGTGTTTAGGGATGATGGCCCTTCTGCCCCACCTGGTTTAGTTTGGTCTAGATTTAGCAGGCCCTCAGTTCAGCTGGGAACTATAAGATTAGAACCCTTGAATTAGACAGTTCTGTCTACCCTGAGTATATTGGCATGTTTCCATACAGACCGCTTAGCCAAGATATTTACTTTCTACCTTAAACTGCCTTCCTTATTCTGTATAAGTTATGACAAGTAACCACATTTCTTAATCTCTTGACTGAGTTATGGCTTTTTGAAATGTTATTAGAATAGTTTTATAAAGCTATTTTTATAGTGTCTTCTTTTGTACTTTTGGAGAAATATACTCTATCAAAGGAACACAAAATAAATAATGGAGTCATATTTCCAAAGTACTTTCTAATAATTAATCCTAACCAGTTTTCACTCAAACCCACTAGAGAGGATACCATTCTTCTCATTTTCCCAATCACAAGTGAAGGGAGAAGAGATACTAGACACAAAGAATGGTCACTCTGTAGCAGCAACAGCTCAGATAAAGCCCAAACGGCTCCCAGTGAAGTTGTTCTTGATTCCCTCTTGATATGGGAGGCTTCTTACCAATAAAGGGAATGAAGTCTATTATTTTCTACCTGGTTTGGTTAACTGTCATGAGTACTGGCCAGAGGCTCATTCTCTGGACAATTCAGACCACTGAATTACCTCTGTCTTCTTTTATTTCTGGCAATCCATTATTAATGTCAGTAACTATGTTACTCTTAACCAGCTCTGACTCTAAAAAAGTGTCAGTCTAGAAATCAGAGGATATTCCAGTATTTGATATTCATCAACCCAAAGTTGCACATACCAAATCCATTAAGAAGTTTTATAAAAGTATAGGTAAATATCAGGTTTTTCCCTCTACTGGGTTAAATTCAAGAAAGGGATGTGACAGAAGCAGCATAATGTAGTAGTGGCCAGGCATACAGGTTTACAGGGTCCCCCCCCAAACGTGTTCATATCGCAGTTCCATCACTAATTAGCTACTTACCAGTAAATGACCCTCTAAGTCAAGAGTGGGTACACTATGGCCCAAAGGGCAAATTTGGCTTGCTGCCTATTTCTGTAAATGAAGTTTTCCTGGAACAGACACACTCATTCATGGCTGGACTATCTATGGTTGCTTTTGTATGACAATGGCAGAGTTGAGTAGCTGTGACAGAGACTTTGTGGTCCACAAAAGCCTAAAACATTTACCATCTGCCCCTTTACAGAAAAAGTTTATTAATCCTTACCCTAAGCAAGTAACAACTTCAATAAACCTCAGTTTCTTCACAGGTAAATCAGGGTTTAAAAAAAGTAACTACTTCAAAGGTTAGAGGGGATTCACAAAAATTAGATAACACAAAATACTTACAACAGTGCCTGGCACATGGTAAGTGGGTAGTAAAGGAAGCTGTAATTATCATCTGTACTTTTATCTCCTCCCTTCCACAGAAGGAAGGGTTATTTCTCTTCTTTTAATTCAAGGGCAATCATGAACCTATATTCCTGATCCTGTTCTCTCTCATCTTATGTAACAAACATCCATTGAGCACTTGTTGGATGCTAGGCATTGTAGCAGATGCTGAGAATTACAAATAGGAACAAAACCCAATCTTTATTGGAATCCCACCAATCTTTATGTCCCCACTGCTAATTCTCTCCTTCTTACCTTTAACCCCTGTATGCACTCCTTGTCCTGATTCTACATCTCATCTCTGACCATCCTGAAGGGGCGCTTATCTTACCTGCCCTCCCAGCAACATTTGATACCGTGGGCTGCTGCTTCTTTCCTGGAATCTATCCTGTCTTCTGAGACACTGAACTCTCTTGGTTTTTCCTTCCTTCCTCTCCTTTTCCAGTTATTCTCTACCCCTCACTGGGTCATTAAATGTGGGTGCTCCTTAGGGCTTTGTTAGTCTTCTTCTTCTAACCTCCCTTCCTAAGGAGTCTCATCTATTTCAAAGGTTTCAATTACCATCTTTCTACAAATGCTTCCCATAACCACACCTCTATTTCAGACTTTGTTTCTGAGATCCAGGCTAGCTTATCCACTCTATATGAGATATCTTCATCTGGATGGTTCCCAGGTCTTCAAGCTCAACATGACTTATATATATACATACATACATACACACACATATATGCACACACATACACATACATACATATATGTGTGTGTGTTGCACTATGCAGCATGCAGGATCTTAGTTTCCTGACCAGGGATCAAACCCTCGCCCTCTGCAGTGGAAGTGCAGAATCTTAACCACTGGACTGCCAGGGAAGTCCCTCAACATGACTTAAGTTCAGTTCAGTTCATTATGTTGGTGCAAAAGTAACTGTGGTTTTGCACTGCATTTAATATTGAAATATGTTCTTAAATAAATGTGGTTATGTTATACATTTTAAATCACATTTCTTGATTTATGGTTTTTGCTAATGAATTATTACTTACTGTTTATTTTACACGTACTTTGGACTATGGAAATGATGTTAGACAAAAAGCAAATTCAAGTGATTTTCTTATTTGAGTGTAAAATGGGTCATAAAACAGTGGAGACAACTCACAACATCAACAACGTACTTGGCCCAGGAACTGCTAATGAACATATAGTGCAGTGGTCACTCAAGTGACCACTGCAAAGGAAACAAGAGCCTTGAAGATGAGAAGCAGAGGCCAGCCATCAGAAGTTGATAATGACCAACTAAGAGGATCATCAAAGCTGATCTTACAACCACATGAGAAGTTGCCCAAAACTCAGTGTCGACTGTTCTATGGTCGTTCAGCATTTAAAGCAAATTGGAAAGGTGGAAAAACTTGGTAAGTGGGTGCCTCATGGGCTGACCAAAAATAAAAAAAAAATAATTGTTTTGAAGTGACATCTTCTCTTATTCTGTGCAAGTGATGACAATTTCCTGATTGAATTGAGATGTGCAATGAAAAGTGGATTTTATATGACAACCAGTGATGACCAGGTCAGTGGATGGACTGAGAAGCCAAAGCACTTCTCAAAGCCAAACTTATACCAAAAAAGGTGAAAGTGAGTGTTTGGTGGTCTGCTGTCACTTGATCCACTACAGCTTTCTGAATCCCAGTGAAACCATTACATCTGAGAAGTATGCTCAGCAAATTGATGAGATGCACCAAAAACTGCAACTCCTGAAGCCAGCATCAGTCAACAGAAAGGGTCCAGTTCTTCTCCACAACAATGCTCAAGTGCATGTTGCACAACCAATGCTTCAAAAGTTCAATGAACTGGGCTACGAAGTTTTGCTTCATCTGCCATATTCACCTGACCTCTCGCCAACCAACTTCCACTTCTTCAAGCATCTAGACAACTTTTTGTAGGGAAAATGCTTCCACAACCAGGATGAGGCAGAAAATGCTTTCCAAAAGTTTGTTGAATTCTGAAGCACAGATTTTTATGCTACAAGAATAAATAAACTTATTTCTTATTGGTAAAAATGTGTTGATTATAATGGTTCCTACTTTGATTAATAAAGATGTGTTTGACCCTGGTTATAATGATTTAAAATTTAGGGTCTGAAACATAATTACTTTTGCACCAACCTAATAATACTAACTAATCATTGTTTCCTTCCCACTTTCCCAATTTCCAATTCATTTTTTGACCATATAGATAAATGGTATCATCATCTACCATTTTATTCAAACCAGAGACTGGGTGTCATTCTTAATATCTCACTCTCCACATTCAATCTGTTACTAAATGCTTCTAGTTCCACCTCCTGCCTCACTCTCAAACTGAGTCACTTTCTGCTTCATCCTGTTCCCTCTCTAGTCCGGCCACCATTCCTTCACACCCAGTTAAAGGCAGCAACCTTATACATGCTCTCCTTATACCTGCACTTGCTATCTCCCAAGCCATTCTCCACATTTCACCTGAGTTATCATTTAAAAATGTAAATCTGACACCAGTCTCCTCCTTAATGCTCTTTAATCGCTTCCCAATGCTTTTAGGATAAGATCAAAATTCTTAAGAAAGCTTACTAGCTTATACATGATCTTGTCCTAGTTCTCTATATTCCAAACACAATGGACTTTGAGTTTTTTAAAAGTGACACCGTCTTTCCCATCTTTACAAATGTATAATAGTTTCTTTTGCCTAGAATGTGCTCCCTTCCCCTCGGCTTAAATAATCATTTTGTCTGAGAGCCCTTTCCTGACCCTCTAGACTAGCTCTGCTCTGTGGGCACACTGCACTTGTTCTGCTGTTACATGTAGACTTTTCCAACATCTTTTTTCTTCACTTTTTCATAAATTCCATGAGGACATTATCAACCTCTGTTTTTTTCACCACATTATTTCTGGATGTCAGGGGCAGAGCAGAGGCATTCAATAAATACTTATTAGATGAAAGGATGCATGAATTACACTGGTTTCTATCCTCAACTAAGGACATATTTAAGCCTTTCCAATTAATAGGAGTCCCCCTTTAACTGTTTCTTCCTTTAGCTAGAGCTCTATTTCGCCTTTCCTTCACTGAAAAGAATCTGGGAAGAGCAGTCTCACAGTTTTTATCTCATTCTATAATCCCTTTTTTCCATTTCCAGCACTCCACTGTCTGTGACAAGCAATGGAAAAAGCCACTGCTGGGTCCACCTGGTCTCTCTGAAACATTTGAATTCCTCAACTAGAAACCTTTGTTCTGGCTTCTGTGACACTCTCTTTGGTTCCCCTTCCACAATGCTGGTTATTCATCTTCTTTGGTCTAACTTCTACTTTGCCCTCAGATGTTGGTGCCCTCTGCTCTGTTCTGAGTCCTCTTTCTCTTTAAACACAATCTTCTATCCCTTGGAGGTCTCAGGTATTCCCAACAGCTACAACTGCCCCCATATAATAATGACTAACTTTTTTTTTTTTTTAAGCTGTGTCTCATGACATCAGCGATTTTAGTTCCCCAATCAGGAATTGAACCTGTGCCCCTGCATTAGAAGCACAGTCTTATCCACTGGATGGCCAGGAAAATCTTTTAAAATTAAAAATTTTGGGGGGCCATGCTACATGGCATGTGGCATCTTAGTTCCTCGCCTAGGTATCAAACTCAACCAGGGATCAAAACTGAGCCCCCTGCATTTGAAATGCGGAATCTTAACCGCTGGACCACCAGGGAAGTCAACAATGATTAACTTTCCTTTGATGTTAATCCGGACACCCTTTTGAACTGAAGATTCCCATCTCTGTACCTTTCTACCTAGATAGCCACACAGCTCAGTTAACAGGTCAAGTAATCTTCAAGGCACCCAAACTCATTTCTCCTTCTGATTTTCTATCTTGGTAAAATGATGACCCGTTCTGCTGTTATCAAACCTACCTCTCAAATTGGTCCCTAAGTTCTCTCTATTCTACCTCCTAAATATTTCTCAAATCCTCCTCTCCCTCCTCAGTACCTCCATTATCATGTTCTTAGTTCAGGGCTTCATTTTTTCCTCATGGACTATTACAACAGCTTTCTAACAGGTCTCGTTACCTGCATTTGCCACATTTACGGCCAGTATCTTTCTACAGCCCACATCGGATCCTGTCACTTTCCTTCTTTAGATAGGTTTCAGCAGCTCTCTCTCTCTCTTTTGGCCACACTGCACGCATGTAGGATCTTGGTCCCCTAACCATGCCCCCTGCAGTGGAAGTGCAGTCTTAACCACTGGACCACTGGGCAAGTCCTTTTAGCAGCTCTCCATTGTTGACAGAACAACGTCCACACCCCTGGCTTTTGAGGCTCTCACCAGCTGCCTGTCATCCTCCTACCACCAACTACTCATCGTTTCTCAAATGCACCATCCTCTTTCAGGCCCTGGAATCTTTACATATACTGTATTGTCTGCCAGGAGTAATTTTTACATTTCTGCTCATTTGACCAACTATTACTCTTTTAAGATTCATCTCCTTGTGAAAGCTTCACTGAATTACTGGGCAAATTCCCATCCCTGGCTCACTAAGTTATGACTTCTCCATTTTGGGCTCCCACAATCCTCCTCCTTGAACTTTTGGGCTCATATCAAAGTTTTTTCACTCCCCAAATGCACACTTTCTATCTCTGAGCCTCTGTCTTTGTAGGCCCTTTTCCACGTAACCTGTTTGCATCAGTAAATTCCTTCATGCTTTTTGGCTCCTGATGAGAAGCTGTTCCTTGACCAGATTAGTTGTTCCTACTTACCCTCCTGTAGATCCTGGCAACTCCCAGTTCAAAGCACTTTTATGTTTTATTTTCATTGCTTAATTATCTGACCTTCTTACTTGACTGACAGATGTGTGAGGACAGGGACCACTATCATCTCTCTAGTTTATCACTCTTATCTCTGAGCCCAGCACAGTGCTGAGCATAGGTGCTTAATAAGATTTTACCAAGTGAATGTGTCTGTGTGTCTCATTCATTTGTGCCTGACATTAGCTGTGAAATCTTTGGTGAATGAAATTATGATATTACAATGCGGTATCTATCGCACTGTGCCCTCAAAGAACCTATATGCCACAGGTCTCATTTAGTGCATTATTCCTTGAATTCCATCTCTTAAAACACACTCCAGCAAGAATCCGCACTGGCTTGGCTTTATTCAGCGTCGTCATTTCCTTTAGTTCTTTGGGCGGAAAAATACCAATATCTTAAATGTGCACAAGAATCATCCTGGGACCAAAAGGCTGGATCTTGAATTTTCTTGATTCCTAAAGCTCTTGAAGCTGTGGCACTGAACCTAACCACTTACCGCTTGAGAGGCCATCATTTCATTTATACTCTGTTCATACTGCTCTGCCAAAATGGCAAGTTTTCTTGTCTGCTCATCTTTCAGTGTCTTTAAGATTGTTTTGTGCTCATTCTTTGGAGTAACTTCCAACTGGTGATTCTTGAGTGCTTTATACTGTTTGGTCTGTACTTTGCAAGTGTCCTGAAACTGTTTTTTAATTTGCATTTCCATGGCCTGTATAGAAAAAGTGACAAAAGGAAAATAAAGACACATCAGTAAACACAGAAAGTCTTCCATTCTCATCATACAGTATAGGTTCTGGGACCAACTGTCTTTTGGTGCAGTGACCGATACTACTAGTCAATGATAATGAAAATAATACATAAGTCACAGACAGGAGTTAACTCTACCAATACTTATGGTTTTATTGTCTGAATAGAAGTTGTTTTGAATTTACAAATAGATTTAAAAAAACAAATTTTTACAAAATCACAACTTGAAGAAGATTGTGGAATATTGTGAAGCTTAATTTGTTAAAAGCTTGTTCATTATTTCAGTGGTTTCCTAATTAAAAATTTCAGTGTCTTCTATTGTTTGTTGCCTCACCTCTTTTTAATTGTTTCCCCCCATTTCCAAGTAAGAAAGGGGACAGCAACATATAAGTCATCTCTCACTGCTCTGTGTCTCCTTGACAAATCAATAAAGGACAACACTGGATTACACTTCACACCACAACCCATTCCCACTACTTGCATATAGCAATATCAAATATGCATTTTGGCAAAGATAAGCTGGGGTTTTTAATTGTAAGTCCAAAACGCATTCCATCACATTGCTTGATAGTCACATGTACACTTCATGAACATGTGGAGGGATTTGGAAGACAAGGATCACTAATTAGACAAGTTGGCATCTAGCTAGAGAGCAGCATGGCCAGTGTGGTTGAGGTTGACCTTGTATCTTTGAAAATACTGACAATGACTTCCTTGACATATAGCAATGGCTTAGTCCACATAGCTTGTTAATGAGCAGTCGGCTAAAATTCTCTGGAGGTAGTGAGGGCTAAAGGAGCTCTCTATTTCTAATGTAGGTAAAATAAATGCTTGGTATGCCACTGCTGATTCCCATGCCCGGGACAGATGTCACTAATAAATTATACTCTTTGTTACTAAGTGTGGATATGGCCTTAGAGTCTTTCTCAATAGAGTAGCACTCAAGGTAACTAACACCAATAATATGACTGGCATGACTGATAAAATTTATCTGCTACATTTTGTCAGGTAACTTTCTCATTTCCTGGGATAAGAACCATGGACTGCTTTTATTTTATGTGTTATAATTTTAAAGAGAGAATGTCATGAAGGGGGTCAAAGAGGTTGTATATAATGGATACAAAGAAAAAATGGAGGTATCACATGGCCCAGAAACATCCCTTTAGGAGTTTGTTATACCCAGACTCTTGTGCTTCTGATTCAGTAGCCGAGGGGCCCTGAAAAGTGCAATTTTATGGAGTTGCCCAGGTGACTCTGACAGTCATCCATGTGTAGGAACCACTGATATAGCCTAGCTGTGTTTTGGAACACAAACCAGGGAATTTCTTCTCACCTTTAAGTTTTTTGGCTGTTGCCGAAGTTCCATGACATGCTTTCTGTGCAGTTCCCTTTCTCGCCTCTTATTGTACTCCAGCTGGTTTTCCAGTTCAGTCTGGTGCTGTAGCCGGATCAGATCCATGCGGAGTTTCTGTAACGTGTGCAGCTGCCTGTACTCGAGCTCTCGGGTGGACTCGTCGTGCCGGATCAGCATGGCATGCTCCATCTCCTTCTGTGTCCTCTTTTTATTTAGTTCCTGCATTTAGCAACAAAAAGTACATGGAGAGAGATGAATGGAGATGAACTGGAGGAAAGTCACCACTCAGTAAGGGATGGCAAGGAGTAGCACTATTAACTGTCTCTTAATTGCCCATTAGTGTTTGGGAGCATGACTTAATAAGACTAGATGAACAATCTCTGGAGACTGAGATTCTGTATGTGGTTCCACCATTTACAACTTGGGCATCTTCAGAGCCACCACAACTACTCTACCTGTAAAATGGGATTACTCTTACCTCACAGAGCTGCGGAGAGCCTTAATTAGGTGATGTGTTATGCATGGGTCTAAATAAATGTTTATTTAGTTAGGCTGGCTGGCTGCCTGCCCATTAAAATCACGTGAGGAAGCTTTTAAACCAAAAGATGCCTGAGTCTCATAACCTGAGATTCTGAAAACCGAGTGGAGTGTGACCCTGACATCAATAGTTTTAAGAGTTCTCTGCTACTGTTTAGTTGCTAAGCTGTGTCCAACACTTTGTGACCCCACGGGACTATAGCCTGCCAGGCTCCTCTGTCCATAAAATTTCACAGGCAAGAATACTGGAGTGGGTTGCTATTTCCTTCTTCAGGGGATCTTCCTTACCCAGGGACTGAACCCATGTCGGCTTGGCAGGTGGATTCTTTACCACTGAGTCAACAGGGAAGCCCCTAAGAGTTCTCTGCTGCTGCTGCTGCTGCTAAGTCGCTTCAGTCATTTCCGACTCTGTGCGACCCCATAGATGGCAGCCCACCAGGCTCCCCCATCCCTGAGATTCTCCAGGCAAGAATACTGGAGTGGGTTGCCATTTCCTCCTCCAATGCATGAAAGTGAAAAGTGACAGGTAGATTTAATATGCAGTCAGAGTTGAGAATCACTCTATTAAACTGATCATGTCTGCAATGTTCCTAGTTTTGGGGGAAATACTCTGCTTTTGCATGTATCAAAAGTAGGCCAATTATTATCTATTTTTCAAAATCTCAGAGGTCAGCGCTCACTGGGAAAAAGGAGATGAGATCTCTCCCCATTCATCTTTTCCATTACAGTCTGTTTGGTCATTTCTAGAGCTAATCATTCTGCTCCTCCCAGTTTTACTCATGTCTTTCTCTTTTGTTGAAGGGAGAAAGAAAGAAAACTAGAATTTAAAAAAAAAAAGGGGGAGGAGGAAGTTGGGTGAAACTTTTTTATTCACCAATTCAAGAATATTTCCTGAATGGCAGTGTATCAAAGCTGTGAACCATGTTCTCTGGGTACATAAAAATATTTACTAAGCCATGACTTGGTGGCCAACTTGCTAACACCCTGACAGGGAAATGTAATAGACACTTATGAAAGTATATGCTCAGCTCACAGCACACTGAATCAGTCTATTTTCTCTCCTGGGAATTTGGATTCAGGGACAGTTAATCTCTGTGTGTGTGGTTAGAACTGAGGGGCATATTAAGAACTACATATGTGGAAGCCACCTGCTGCTATAAGGGCTAAGGATTAGATAAAGCTGAGCTTCAGAGCAAGAAGAATGATAAAGAGAGAAGAAAGAAGGGCAGGAAATATACTGCTACCCAAGTTCCTAACTGGTTCTAAGCTCTCCTTATAGGTCCAGCTATGTTATTGCTACTGGGCTTTATGAAACATTCCTATCTTTCTGTAGAAAATACCTTGGTTTTGGTTTTAGCAAGCTCAAATAAATTTTAGTAAGATGCAGACAAAAGAAGCTTGATTAATACAGGGACATAAATTTTATGTTTATTATTTTTTTTTTTCAAAAGTGCAAGGTTGGAAGTGGTAAGAGATACAAAAGAGATGAAAATTATTTGCTAGAAGATTTCCAAAAAGAATGTTATCACTACTAGTTAAGAAGAGCAAGGAAAGGAGAAAGCCCTTGAGCTGAACTTTGTATCAGAACAATACGGTGCCTCTCTTTTCCAATGGCATCCACTATGGAGAAAATGCAAGATCATTTTCATAGAGATATCATTAATATCTGTGCCCTGGCATGGTTGAGAAATATCTTGTATGTTTGGGCCTTCCATCCACTTGAAGAGAAGTCCTTTAAACAGCACAGTATCTGTTACTGGAGCAAAGTTGCTAGTCATTCATTTACTTATTCAACAGATATTTGTTGAGCATTTCCTATATGTTGGGCACTGTTTTAGGCACGAAGAAGGGTCCAGTGAACAAGTACATCCCCTCATGGGCTTATTTTCTAGTGGGGAAATACCTGGAGTATAAATGCCATTTACATTTGTTACAAACAATAAAAGATCATCTCCAGAGTATCTCCCCACATCCTCTCCCACGTTTTTCTTTTCCTTTATTTTCCTTCCTTACCTGGACCATCAAATGTCTTTTAAAAATCACTAACTGGCCCCTGCTGCTGCTGCTAAGTCATGTCCTTCGTGTCCGACTCTGTGCGACCCCACAGACGGCAGCCCACCAGGCTCCCGTCCCTGGGGTTCTCCAGGCAAGAACACTGGAGTGGGTTGCCATTTCCCTCTCCAGTGCATAAGAGTGAAAAGTGAAAGTGAATTCGCTCAGTCGTGTCCGACTCTTCGCGACCCCCTGGACTGTAGCCTACCAGGCTCCTCCGTCCATGGGATTTTCTAGGCAACTGGCCCCTAGGTGGCACCAAAGGATGGTGAGGGCCTCTCAGAGACTAAAGCCAAGGAAAGTTTTTTGGATGGCTCAAGATTCTGTTCCTAGAACATTATCATCTTCAGTCTTTGAGTACCAGGAGCCCCAGTATTGGGCATTTATACATTTCACACATTTTCCTAAATGGAGAAGTTCAAACTGAGTCTGAGCTGTCCAGAGCTCAGAAATTCACAGGGGGAAAAAAGATACAAAGCAAACAGCACTTTCAGAAGAAAACAATTGCTTCTCTGTTTAACGGAATGCTTAAGGATGTTGTCCTTGGAATACCTGCATCAGAATCACCTGTACTTGATAACATGCCACCCAGGTAATTCTGATATATACTAAAGTTTGAGTATCAGTGGAAAAATAATTCAGGGTGTGAGTCAGTTTTAGCTTTTCCGTTGACTCATTATGTATGGCATTTGGTAAGACTTCAAATCTACATTTTGGTTTCCTCAAGTGTAAAGTAAGGATAATAGTACCCATCGTGAACTACCTACCAGTCTTGTGAAGTTGAAAGAAAAGACCATAAGAAGATGCTTCAGAATATATATAAACATGCCATTACTATTTTTCTACATTCAGAAGTGAATATCTGGCATACAATAACAAATCTAGATACTATAAACTATTTAAAAGGTGAGAGAAAAATAATACTGAAATGTTTTTTCTATTACAATTGTAATAGAAATTACCTTTAATTAATTACCTTTAATTCATATGTCTGAGTTGCAGAGATGTTAAGCTGCCTATAACATTTTACACTATGGGAAAAAAACCATTATTCAGCTTATTATGAGCCCATTGCTGTACCTACATAATAATGTGTAGTGTGCTCTCAATTATTAAAAGTGATTTTATATATCTTCCTCAATCCTAGCTGCAATCCTTATGCAGTGGTAAGACTGTTAGGATTTAACCATTTTTATATGATAGTAAGGCATTTGGGAATGGAAGGGCTAACATAAGGTTACATAATTTCTATAAAGTAGAATTGAAGCTAAAACTCAGGTTTTTAGCTTTTCAACATTTTCCACTAAAAATGTCCCAAAGAATGGCTTATGTTTTTCTGTTTTATGCTGTTTCAGTCTGGAATACAATATTCTGAAGAGTCCCTCTGCTCTAGCTAGACATGATGCAATGGTTGCTTAGTCTGTACAAATGATATAATATATATAGTAGGGCCATATTCTAGCTTATATAAATTCAGTAAAATTAGTTGAGCAAAAATACAAAAACAAATTTCCTGGTAAAGGTGATTCTGTGCACTCCATGTATATATGCCTTGGAGGGAGTATAAGATAAGAAGGCAGCTCCCTTTACCACAGCCCACATCACATACATTGAGCATCACACCAGGCTGGATGTGAGCTTAGGGGTGAAACATACATACAACATATGGCCATGACAGTACACCATGGCCACAAAACACATTTCTGTACACATTATTTGAACCTACTTCCTCTGAGATGTGGATCTAGGGTGTATCCCCCAAACAAACCTTCCCCAATCATGATTCAAGCATTCTATTTAAGTTTCAATGGACGTACTATTGACTTCTTGAAAAGCATCTGATCTGACTCAAAAATTTTTGTGTTCATGCCCACTGACACTGAGTAAGAATGAGAATTCAAAATATAGGTGGGGATGTTATTAGCCTATGACATTTAATATTTTCTTAGCTTCAGTTCTTAGCTGCATAACTGGTTAGGAAACAATGAGCACTGATGTGTAGTGACGATAAAAGAGGCTCAACTCAGCCTAAGGTGATCTTTTTAAATGTTTTCATTGACAAAAAGGAATGCTGGGGACTCCCCTGGAGGTCCAGTGGTTAAGACTCCACACTTTCACTGCAGGGCGCATGGGTTTGATCTCTAATTGGGGAACTAAGATCTTGCATGCTGTGTGGCAAGGCTAAAAAAAATTTAAAGTCTACCAGAAAAAAAAAAAGTGGGGGGTGGGGAGGATTACTAATTCTCAGTTTTGGCAAAGGTAGAGGAAAACAAGTAGTTTTTCTTGGTGGGAGTTATAAATCCTTAGAGGGCACCTAAAAATTCTCCTCCTGAGAATATTATATCCTACAAAATACTTACTTACACGTAAAAAGTGATATTGCACAACTCCAACAAAATACCCAGAGAAGTGCTTCATTAAATAAATTATTCTATAGCCATACCAAAAAATACTATTGATGATTAAAAAGAATGAAGCAGAGTTATACGTTTTAGATAGTAAATGAAAAATAATACAAACGGAAAGAGAGTTATGAAACAGTAAACTGGATATTTTTGTAGGTTCAGTATCCATTTTCCCTTCTTTTTGTTAACAGGCTCCTCTTTTTGCTTCAGAAACTACTCCACCCTATGTGGAAATCAGAGAGACTACTGAGTAAGTGAATAAGCACATTACCCAATCAAGGGCTATCTCTCCTAGGAATTTGAGTCTTAAGCAAAAATGATACAAAGATGAAACATGGTTGGAAGAGGTACATCCAAATGGCAGTGTCTTGAGGAATGTCAATTAGCTCTTGCCCTCTAGGTCACGAAGTTGCTTTCCCAGCTTGATTCTTCATCTTTTCCAGCTTGGTCTTCAGCTCTGTCATCTACCCCATATCCTTCCAATTAATTCCTTTCCATGCTAAGTCAGTCAGTTTGTTTCTATTGCTTGCAAATCAAATAAACCCACTGGTACTAACATAATCTTATTTTTGTAAGATTAAAGTTATGTATAATATATAAGTTGTATATATATATATATACACACATGCATATCTGAAAAAACTCTGGTAATATATCTGCCAAATTAATGGTGAGTGTCTCAGGGTAGAAAATGGGTGGGATGGGCTTATCAAGCACTTTCACAACTCAGTGTTTTTCTGCATTTGTCATTTTTCAATGTTCTTTTATAAATAGAAGACAAAAAACTGAACATTTTCACTAAGGTGGCTCCAGGATAAGACTAAACAAAGGAAAACCTAGACTTTTCAGAAATAAACCCTTGTAGAGTTATTCTTCACACAGTTGGTTAGAACCTGATACTAATGAATACAGTTTCTATCATTTGGAGGAATAATTGTCTTCTATAGTTTTTATTGGCACTAACTGCCCCTTAATCTCAGACTTCTTCCAAGTACGTGACACTAGAACAAAAATAATAACTGCCAGATGGAAAGAATCCCAAATACCTTGTTTCTAACTGGCTATTGGACTTTTTGATTTGAATTTTTTAGCCTTCTAACAAACTCAACACATGTAATATTGAATTAACCAGTTTCTTACCAATATCTCTAAGCTTCTCTGTTTCTGCCCAAATCTACATTTCCCCAGCTCTTAAATCCTAGAAATAACTTCGACTCTACCCTCATCTCTTTCTCATATCCTTTGTATGCCAAGTCCAGCTTATTTTATACTTCAAAATGTTTCAAACCCATCTCTCTTTTGCCAGCTAACACCCTATCTGTGTCTATAACCTATTCCTACTACCGGATCTCTTTGCTTCCAGTTTCTTGCCTCTAAATTCAATGTTTCTCAACCTTCCCCTTCCCTCCCCTCCCCATTATTTCCATCAGGGGCCTTTATAGCCTCCACCCTTCCCTGATCATCCTCACCATTGAAATGCTAATAACAAACATGTACTGCATATCTTTTTATGTACTGTAGCCCTTCAGAGGGCCACAAGTCACTATAATATCCCCTCCTCCACAAGAACTCCCTTTTTACTCCCCAGGGGGTTATACTGCTCCCACTGACCATGCATGCTCTAATCAATCTGTGCATCACCACCAAACTGGGCTAATCTCTGTAAAGTAGAATGTTAGCCATATCACTCACTGCCTGGCTCAAAAATGTTCAGTTTCTCCCTCTTCCAATAAGATGAGATAACATATATAAACAGCCTGAGCCTGGCCCATGATTATGTGTTCAATAAATTTTAGTTTGCTCTTTTTCTTCCCATTTGCATACTGCTCTCCAAAAAGCTTACACCAATTCACATTCTCATTAAATGTGCCGAAGGGCTTGTTTCCCTCCTGCAGCCTAACACTGGGTTTTTAATCTGACTTTGATAATTTTACCAATGTGCTAGCTCACTTGAAGGCTTCTCATATTACTCCAGGTCACAGTGATTTCCTACTGAACTTTGTCTCTGCAACCAATTCATTCTGTATTCCTCGTCTCAGTGAATAACATCATATTCGTCCAATTTCCCAAATTAGAAACTCTGCATTCATTTTTTGACTCTTCTTATTTCTGAAATTCTCACAGCATTTGGTTTGAATTACTGTTATTTCTGCTTTAGAAATGTCACTCAGATCTAATCTATATCCCCACTGCTTCTTCCAGGTAGAACTAGAGAAAAGGCATTCTTACTGACCTCACTGTATTTTGCCTTGTACCACTCTAGGCTATCTTCAACGCTGAGGCATTCATTCTTCAAAACAAAGAAAAACTCTCATTGTCATTTCTCTGCTTAAAATTCTCTCATTTTGACTTACTTCACTCAATATTGTAGAGCAATTATCCTTCAATTAAAAAAAAAAACACCACACCTCTCATACCCATGCAACTGACTTCAGGCTGAAATCTAAAAGCCTTGCCTTAAGAATCAAGGCCCTCCATTCTGCTTCCAACTGTTCCTGCTCTAATACTCCACTCCACACACACAGAACACACAACTCCTCTTCAATCACAGACTCTTCCAAGCCCTTTCATGACTATATGCCTGTCAGAATTTATTTATGTCTACTATGGTAGACAACATATTACACTGTGATTAGTGTGTTACATGTCTGTTTCTCGTGTCTTCAGAGAAAGCTGAAGGTAGGGAGGATAGCATTTCAATAGCCCTGGCATCTCCAGCACAGTAAGTAAGAAGGCACTCTGTAAGTGTTGGATGACTGAATGAATTACCTTAACTGTAGAGCACCATTCTGTTCTTTTAAGTGCTTCACAGAGAGTCACAAAAACTCAAGTCTTTGACAAACAGGCTAAAAGCAAAAATTCTCTATTCTACTTCTTTTGATTCTCCACTGCATGAATTTGGCTTATAATAGGTGTTCAAGAAAATTCTATTTGGAAAAAGTTGATTCCTTGTTCTGTAAATGGGCTTTCTCTGATCAATGTAAACTCACTCCCTTTCACTTTTGTCTATCTGCTTTGTGTCAGGCATCACACTGAAGTCTGTATAGGTTAAGGATATAGGTATGGTCAAAACAGACACAGTCATGGTCCTCACAAAGCTTACTGTCTTCATAAGTTAATGACGATAGTTATGGACAAAATACATACCTCCCGAATATTCTGCTGCTCCACTTCATGCCGCTTGATCATTATTTTCCGCTTGAAGAAACGACAGTTTTTGTCATAGTACAGTCTCTGCTGAGTGAGAAGGTGGGCTTCCTCTTCAGCCTGTGTGTGCTGCAAGTTCTCTTTATGCTTAGATATCCGCTCCTGCTTTTCCTTCTTGGGTGTGCTATGGTCCTCATTCATCTCCTTCACAAAACCAAAAACCAAAAAAAAAGAAAGCCAAGCTCATCAGGCAAAAGGAACTATAATAGCTTATTGCAATGTAGATTACATTATTTTTGAAAGCAATTGAGAATGTAAGGTCAGAAAGGCTTGGTGTTGCAAAAAACA
Source organism: Bubalus kerabau (assembly GCF_029407905.1). Classification (NCBI taxonomy): domain Eukaryota; kingdom Metazoa; phylum Chordata; class Mammalia; order Artiodactyla; family Bovidae; genus Bubalus; species Bubalus kerabau. The sequence goes on along the minus strand of NC_073639.1, from coordinate 61,173,184 downwards.
CTCCCCTGCCATATGTCCCTCTCCCTTTTTTTTTTAAATCTGCTGAGACGGAGACATGTTAGCTTTCATGTCTCTGTCTTCTCACGCTCAGAAATCATGGGTTCACTCATTTAACCAATATATGCTTGCTGAGTTCTTATCATGCAACAGGTGCTGTGCAAGGCAAAGGAGACAACAGTGAGCAAACAAACATAGTATCTGCCATCATGGGGCTTTACAGTCTAGAATCAAAAATAAATCAAAGAACCACAGAAATTAAGTGAAGATTACTGTGATAATAACTACTGTGTAGTTGAAGTACTTGGTTTGAAGAGTGTTTAATAAAATATATTTGACCTTGGTAACAACTAAGCTGAAATTTCAAAAATCTGTAGGAGTTAACCAGCGAGAAAGGACAGGGAAGAATACTCTGGGCAGAGGAAACAGCATGTGCAAAACTGCTAGGGAAGGTTAATTGAAACATGGTACAGTTAAGGAACTGAGAGAAGGTCAGGGCAGGTGATACAGTGTGACATGAGATGAAGCTGGACTGGTAGGCAGGACCACTGGAAGTCTTACAGGCCAAGTTAAGGATACTGAGCCTTAGCACAGGAGAAATGGATTTTATATATACGTGGCGGTGTCATAATGAGATGCATTTCAAAAAAGATGACTCTGACTGCCATGTGGAAAACAGAATGAAGGAGGCAAGAGAATGTCCATGGAGACAGCTAGGAAGCTATCACAAAGTCCAGATGAGATATAATTATAGCTTGGACAAAAGAGGTGGTGACAAGATGGAGAGAAGTACATAGATGTCACAGACGGGAGGTAATGCTGCAAATGTCACTAGTTTGAATTTTAGGAAAAAGCATTCTTCATTTGGTATTAGACCACCTGATCTGCCTCTTGAGAAATTTGTATGCAGGTCAGGAAGCAACAATTAGAACTGGACATGGAACAACAGACTGGTTCCAAATGGGAAAAGGAGTTCGTCAAGGCTGTATATTGTCACCTTATTTATTTAACTTATATGCAGAGTACATCATGAGAAACACTGGGCTGGAAGAAACACAAGCTGGAATCAAGATTGCTGGGAGAAATATCAATAACCTCAGATATGCAGATGACACCACCCTTATGGCAGAAAGTGAAGAGGAACTAAAAAGCCTCTTGATGAAGGTGAAAGTGGAGAGTGAAAAAGTTGGCTTAAAGCTCAACATTCAGAAAACGAAGATCATGGCATCCGGTCCCATCACTTCATGGGAAATAGATGGGGAAACAGTGGAAACAGTGTCAGACTTTATTTTTCTGGGCTCCAAAATCACTACAGATGGTGACTGCAGCCATGAAATTATAAGATGCTTACTCCTTGGAAGGAAAGTTAAGACCAACCTAGATAGTATACTCAAAAGCCAGAGACATTACTTTGCCAACAAAGGTCCGTCTAGTCAAGGCTATGGTTTTTCCAGTGGTCATGTATGGATGTGACAGTTGGACTGTGAAGAAGGCTGAGCACCGAAGAATTGATGCTTTTGAACTGTGGTGCTGGAGAAGACTCTTGAGAGTCCCTTGGACTGCAAGGAGATCCAACCAGTCCATTCTGAAGGAGATCAGCCCTGGGATTTCTTTGGAAGGAATGATGCTAAAGCTGAAACTCCAGTCCTTTGGCCACCTCATGCGAACAGTTGACTCACTGGAAAAGACTCTGATGCTGGGAGGGATTGGGGGCAAGAGGAGAAGGGGACGACAGAGGATGAAATGGCTGGATGGCATCACTGACTCGATGGACGTGAGTCTGAGTGAACTCCGGGAGTTGGTGATGGACAGGGAGGCCTGGCGTGCTGCGATTCATGGGGTCACAAAGAGTCGGACACGACTGAGTGACTGATCTGATCTGATATTTCCCAAAGAACAAAATACATAATTCTTTTAGATCATATGGGTGAAGGGAAGAAAGCAGTAAATCAGAGCAGTTAAGAAGATGTTAGTCTATGGGGAAAGTAAGAAGATCACTTTTAGAGAAAGTATTGGGCATCCTTTGTTCATACTGTTCATAAAGGTCCACCTACAAGCTGGACCTTTAATATCTGGTTCAGTTGAAATCTTTTATTTATACCTATTTTACTTATGTTTTGTAATGTGGATGTCACACACTGTTTAGATTGTTTTTGCACTTAGCTAAGAAGTATTTGTAAATCAACTTTCAATTTTCCTGTTCCAGTGAAATCTCAAGTGAAATATTAGAATCAACAAGAACAAGAGCTATTTCCATTATGGAGTAAGCTGGGATCTAGATGCTGTGACTTCACTACTAGGTTTGGCATTAACCACTATATTGGACATCCAAACTGAAATATGATCATAAAAATTCATTTCAAAATCAAGAATAAATTATTTCTGGATCATCCATCATTCTGGATTACCCAGATCCCAGTTATCTATCAATAGTAGGGATAATGGAGATTGTTCTGTCATCTCAAGGATTATACCTTTTATTTTATTTTTTTTAGGATGATACCTTTTATATCAATATTTAAGCATACATGACATTTTCTTTTTCTAAAGATTTTTTTTTTTTTTTGATGTGGACCATTTTTAGAGTCTTTATTGAATCTGTTACAATATTGCTTCTTTTTTTTTTTTTTAAATGTTTTGGTTTTTTGACACAGAGGTATGTGGGATCTTAGCTTCCCTACCAGGGATAGAACCCCCTACACTAAAAGGCAAAGTCTTAGCCACTGGACCACCAGGGAAGTCAACAGTCTGAACTAAGCTTTACTTCATAAGGAGTAATACTAGCTTTGCATAGAGCAAGTATTATAGAGGCTGTCTTAAATTGAGTGTACGTTTGTTTTTCTTCATGAGAATGTGAAAGACTTGTATGCTTAGGCCCGTGGTCTTTAGCACTCATAAATCTGAGTATGGCAAACCCAAAATAGCTCTATGCCTGAGGACTGAGTGGGGACTCTCGAACGCTGTTCTGTGGGAGCATCTTCTAAAGATGGAGTTCATACAAAGCTCCAAATACCTTAGTGGTACAAATGCTCAAAATGGTGGCTGCAGCCATAAATACGGCTTCCAGAGCATGAGAAAACACATGGAGCTGTAAGTAAAAATCTATCTGCAGTTGAGAAAATTCCAAAATTTGTTACTGAAAAATCATTTATCTCTGTGATCTAGTAACATCTATTAGGATATAATAATCCAGATCAAGAAATAAGTAAGAGAAAACGGAGAGCATGTAAACCTTCTTGGTCGGGCTATTTCTCTCCATAGCCTGGTTTTCCAGACCTTATAGTGTCAGACAGAGATGATTCTCATTCTGGCAGTGCAGGTTAGATAGAAATTTCTGTCAGTTCCAACAACTACCAGTGACCCATCTGGGCAGAGCAAACCCCAAGGCACTTGCTTTTAGTTACTGATTTAAAAATAACTGTTTAAAAAAAAAAGAAAACTGAAAAGGAACCTAGCTAACTCTCATACTGTTAACTTGGAATATGTGCCCAAGTGACTGATTTCATGTACTAAATCAAGTCCCATCTGACTTCTGTTAAGCCTTAATACACTAGTAGTCCACAAGTGAGAAACCCTAAGTCTTATGAGAAGGAATGTCTATGGAACTGCAGGCAATTCAGCTCTAAGTCCTGGTAAAAGAAGAAGTGAAGTCACTCGAGCTTCCAGTTCAAACTGCAGTTCCTCAGAGGAACTAAGTCCACTAGAGGTCTTCAACCTAACACTAAAGAATCAATCACTCACTGATCAAATATTTCACATGTACCAGGCACAGGGAAGTAATGACACAAAGAAAAAAGACATATGGTGTTTGTTCTTACTGCTTACTGGCTAGTAGGGTAAAATAGCTCAAATAATCATTTATCTATATATAGATACATATAAAATAGAAAATTAGTGTTATAATACCAGAGGTACCTATCTTGGTCAAGGCAGTCAAGGGAAGGTTTTCCTGGGGAAGTGAAATTTAAGTTATGGTACTAATAACAATCCTTAGTCTTACAAGGAGGTTGGAAAGGGATTGGGAGTAGGGATGGGGATGCAGAGAGCACCTTGGTGGAAGAACGAGTGTGAGCAAAGACTGTGGAGATGGGCAGAGCTAGATACATTTGAGGACCCAAAGGTGACAACTGTGGCAGGAGTAGTGCTGAGTTGGGATGGGTAAGAGGTGAAGGGAAAGTTGGTGTGAGGTAAGAAGGGAGGCTGGTAGCTGACCACATAGGGACTTCTAGTATTTTGATCAATGAGCAAATACAAATGAAAGAGCAATGAGAAGTCAATAAATATTATACTCATGAAGTGATATGATGGTTTGAAAACTTATGGTTTGAAAAGACCACCGGCTGACATGTGAAGAATAAACCAGAAATAGGCAAGAATGGTTTAGAGGGTTCCTGAAGTGTTCCTGGACAAGCACCATGAGCATCATGTGGGAATTTGTTAGGAATGAACATCTCAAACTTCACCCCAGATTCACTGAATCAGAACATCTAGTAGTGGGTTAGCAATCCATTTTAATAATCACTTCAGGTGATGATATTAGAAAGTTTGAGCATTAATGGGTTACGATATTGTTCACAATGTAAGATGAATTGATTTTAAGTTCTAGCCATTCTAATGGCAACTTGATGACTGCAAAATAATGGTATGCTTACCTCTTTTATTTTTTCCTTACAAATCTTATACTGCTTCTTCTGACTTTCTAAGAAAGTTGTCAAGTCTTTCTTTTGCTGGGCCAAGATCTGTTGCTGGAACTTCTTCTCATCTGCTGCAGCTACCTTTGCCTGATAAAATAACAAATATAATATAGGATGAATTGTTCTTAACACAGAATTCAGCTGTCTATTCTCCAATGCATTCAAAGAGTCCAAAAGTACCGAACAGCATAATTTTTTTGAACACATAATTCATAAAACACAGAAAAGGAAATACCTGTTTTGATTCTCTTGTATCTTAAACAAACAAAAAAATTTTTAAAACTTATACCATCAAAAAATATATTCCCAATTATGGGAGAAACATGAAGGTAAACTGTAAATGTGTTTTATTGGACACATACATAAAATAAATGGGATGAAAGGTGGACCAAGGATTATAATAAAAACTCTTCATTATATTGTTGGTGGCCGAAGGGCTAAATTATAAAATAGATAAATAACCACGACTGGCCAGTTTCTTTTTTTCCCCCCAAGAATTTAACTCTCTAATTGGTTACTTCAACCATCAGATATCTGAATGAGGTCATCTTTAGTATAACAGGCAAAAATTAATGACTTTTTGTTTTCTGAAGGATCTGCTATAATCCACAATAGTTGGGTATCAGGACATTTTGAGGACTCCTAGATGGATAGAAAATAGACTAGTCTTTGGCCATATAAGCCTGAATGCATCCAATCTCATCTGATCTCAGAAGCTAAACAGGGTCGGGCCTGGTTAGTACTTGGAAGGGAAAAAAATAGACCAAATAAAAGATAACCCAACTAATACTGGCTCCTGAAAGTGACCAAATCTAAGCTTAAGGGAACCATAGGTGAAGCACACGTGTAAGATGATATACTTAGAGAATAGAGGGGGGAAGTATGCTTCTTGGTTCTTTCTATGAATCTTTTCACTTTTATCTTCTATTATTAACAGTTTTTCCATTATGAACAATTTTTTTCCACATATTTACCAAATCTAATTCCCAAGAAAGACTGACTGGTTTATTTAATCAATATCACCCTTGTTTGGGCAGAGGTTTTCATGACACACTGCCTCTAGATTGGTGGCTGTTTGGGGGAATGATCCTACAATTCTGATGTTTCCTCCCATGTAGAGAGAGAGAGAGAGCTAGTGAGCCTGATTTCTGAAGCACCCCTACACCCTGTCCCCAGTCACTCCATCCCCAGGGAGCACAAATTCACTGCTGCTTTCCCACACTATGTAACTATATAAGTCTTATCAGGGTGGGAAAGGCAACTGGTTTAGTACTGCCAGTGCCTGGGTGGGTGAGTCTGTTTAATTTTGTTTGGGATTGTTAGGCCCATTTCCCTTCAGATATAAATCACTTCTCTAACATTTATTGGTAATAAAGCGATATTTTGACTATCTGCATTACCCTCTTGTCTTAAAAAAATTTTTTTTTTAATTTATTAGGCTGTGCAAGGTCTTAGTTGTGGCATGCGGGACTTTTAGTTACAGCACGTGGGATCTAGTTCCCTGACCAGGGATTGAACCTGGGTCCGTTGTATTGGGAGCATGGAGTCTTAGTCACTGGACCACCAAGGTAGTCCCCCATCTTGTCTGTTTTTAAAATTAGTTTAGAACCTGGATGGGGAAGAAAGATGTTCCTAGAAGACCCAACAGTAGCCAGATCAACTATTTGCTGCCATTGGTAAGGTGCCCATTCGTAGGCCAGTCACCACTAAAAGGGACTATTTGTAGAGCAGTTTTCTTTTGAAGAGGCCTGTATGAGGCAGGCACACAATAACAGACCTGAAAGGTGCAAGTTTCCATAGGATAGAAGCATCTTGTTTCTCTTCATTTGTATCATACCTCCATCAGGGAACTGATGCTCAGAATACAATTGAATAGACAAGGATGCAATATATACTTTCATTTACTATTTGAACTTATAATGACAAATTTAAGTAGCCTCATAAAACCTGGACCCCTCCTTCCCCAAAGCAACCCTGTTCCTCCATCACTAAAAAGCACAACACACCTGCTTCCTGCTCACAGGATGTGGCTGACTGGGACAGGCTTGGCTTGGCTGTGGTATGAGGGCATGAGTGTGTATACTGACCTCCTTTTCTATGATAGCCACTTGCTTCTTGGCCAGCTTCTCCAGCTCGATGGACGAGTTGTTGGCATGCGTCTCCACCTCTTTCTGTAGCTTGAGGCGGTGCTCGTCCATCTCAGCCTTCAACTTGTTCTCCAGGGCGATCAGCTGCTTCTGGTGCTGGCGCCGCATCCGCTTATAACCTGACATCTGTTCCCGCAACTCGTTCTCCTGCTCATGCTCATGGATCTGTCGTGTAACCTGATTTGGGTTGGGGAACAGAACTCAGGTTACCAGATTCATGGAAGAGGAACGTTCAGGCAAAGCAGAAGAACTCTCTGGTAGAATTTTATTTATCATCATCAGCATCAGTTCAGTTACTATTTCCTGAACACTCATATATTCCAGGCACTGTGTTGGGTCATCTCTAATCCTACAAACAATCTCATTCACTTGTTCATGCTATTCACTCATGAAGTATTCTTACCATCACCATTTTATAGATGAAGAAATTGAGACTTAAGGAAATTAATGTATCCATTCAGCCAAAAATATTCTCATATTTTTGATATATCACAATATATATCCACATGGCCATATAGCTAATAAAGATTAGAGTTGGGATGCAGACCCATTTCTATCTGATTTCAGAAACAGCACATGCTATTTCCACTACACCAGGATCTTTCAACCTCAGCACTACTGACAATGAGCCAGATAATTCTTGGTTTTGAGAGGCTATCTTGTGTGTTATAGGATGTTTAGCAACATCCCTGGCTGACCCAACAGATGCCAGTAGCACGTCCCAAGTCAAGATGATATTAAAAATGTCTGTAGACATTCCCAAATGTCCCCTGGTGGGCATCTCTCTCTGGTTGGGAGGCACTGCACTACAGCATACTGCTTATTTGTTTCTTTTTAAAGATCACATCTCTAACAGTCATAGGAATCTTGAATATCCTTTTAACATAGTTTGAATGAGATTTATTTCTGATTCTTAGTATGAACTGAGTGAGAGTGAGAACAAGCTCTTTCCTTTTAAATCATCTATCTCCTTCCTCCCCTTCCCCACAAAAGAGATATTAACAATTACAAACACTCACTTGCTCTCTGAGGAGAAAAGATTCCTGTAATTTTGGGATGGTTACTTTTCTTATTAATTTTTCCTTAACCCATTCTCAAGTGACTATCCAACAAACTGAAGATTCCAAGTGTAAATTTCAGCATCTCTTGTTTCTATTAAACCTTTTCTGATTTTCCAGTCCTTTCTTCAATTTACAACCCCTCATTATTGTCTTGTTAAGAGTCTCTGGTCACTTCCTTCTAATCTTCCCTAGTTTAGTACAAAGTCTTAATTACATAATTATAACTTTAATTTTGTTTTACACTATACAATTCAGTCATTCCAATCTACTACTATAAGACACTTCTCCCCAGCCTAACCCTCAGGCAAGTTTTACTGGAAATTTTCATGCTGCTCTTAATTCTCTCTACTGTTTTCATTTAATGGGTCAAAGTACATTTTGTACAAAGGACAGTCTGTTTCTTTGCTCTTTTTAGAAGGTGTCCCTGCATTCTTGACTGAGTCCTTACTATCAAGAGAGTGCTGTTCTGTAACTGGATAGCATTATCAAAGTACACCATTAAACAGAAGGCGAACTCTGAAATCTTTCCAGTTGAATCTGACACTAGGTTTCTCATATTCATGTTTCTTTTCTAAAGGACAACACTCTTTAAGAATAAAGAATAAGAGTGGAAGATGTTTCAAGACCAAAAAACAAACAAAAAACAGGATAGCATCACCAAAGAGGCACCTGACACTTTAAAAGAAAATAATCTGTTTTGCCATCATTATTTTTTTAACATGTATTTTTTCATGATAAAAGGAAGAATTAGTTTGAAATATATGTATATGTTTCACTTTCTTGTGTCTTTCTGAAGTTCAATTATAGAGGAAAAAAATTCCAATCAACTGAAAGGATACCATTTAGTTCTTTTCACGTTCACTTCTTTTTCAAACAAATATGGCAGTAAAGTATCTGTTTTGGGGTAATGAGTTTGAGACATGTTTCACACATAAATTTATTTTTTTCTTATTTGATCATCCCTTTCTTAATCAGAGTCTTAAAGTTGAGGCATGGCACACTCTACATACAGCCATCATGACACATTTAAAACTTGCCAGCACATTGTTTGACTGGCTTGTGGTCAATAAAATAGTCTCAGGATAGCCACTTCCCTAAACCAGGTAGCCTCAAGATAAAATGGAAATGAGTTGTATCAAGAACATTTTCTATCCTAATTGGTGGGTGAGTCCCCGTGAAGAGGGTGGTCCTATCACATACCAGATCATATAAGCATGTGGCAGAGACAAATTACAAGCTCACCATATTATCACTGTACATCACTGAATGTTAGGGGAGATATTTTGCTTGTAAATGCGAATGCATCCCGTAATTTGGATAATCACTTTCTTAAACTCCTAATATCACCTTTCATTTGTTACAACCATAATTTCTAAATTTCAAAGTAATTGTCTTTTCAGGTACATTTAGAGTTACTGAGTTTTAGAGTTCCATGCTCAAGTTAGATAGATGAATTTAAATAAAAGTATAATGATATTTCATTTATCAAGTCTAACATGAAATACATTAAATTATTATAGTTATGTATTCAGTATGTTTTAAGTTTATAGTTTGTGTTTTATGAATACACTATCTGGTCAACAATGAAAAATCGCTCATAATTTTAATCATGCTTTACAGTTTACACAATGTGCTTTCACATGTAATTTATTTCTTTAATTTTAATAAAGCCTGGGATTTGAACTAAGGTCCTAGGCTCTTGAATTGATTAAGGAAATTCATAACACCAAGGCAGAGAAGAAAGGAAACTTTCTGTTATGAAGTAATGGAAGGAACCAAACACCCCAAAGAGTGAGAGCTGGAGAGAATGGTAAGTCTAAACTACAAACTGAATAACTCTGAAGATTTGAAAAAGTTATCAAAATGTAATTGACTGGTTTTTACAACGATAGCCTCAAAAATGTGATCAGCGAAAAATGGGTAGTATCATCTTACTATACTAAATAGGTTTCTGGGAGATAAATCTCATTCCATCCCTCCCTAAATAACTGATCTTGGGCAAATTACATAATTTCTTGAAGTCTAACAATATCTTCATTTGTAAAGGGGAACTACTGCGATGATGAAATAACACTTGTGCCTAGCAAGGTGTCTGACACATAGGAGATGTTGAATTTATGTTGGTTTCCTTCTTCTGCCAAACTAACAGAATTTTTTTTTTTAATTAATTTTTTTTCCCCTCAGCATTTCTGGTGATGGAGACATAGTATAGAAGTGGATCCAAATTTGCTGTGTGACACAGAGAGCTCAACCCAGTCTCTTTGACAACCAGAGGGGTGGGATAGGGTGGGGGGTGGCAGGAAGGTTCAGGAGGGAGGGGAAATATGTATATTTGTGGATGATGCATGTTGATGCATGGCAGAAACCAGCACAATAATGTAAAGCAATTATCTTCCAATAAAAAATTTAAAAAAAGAAGTGGATCCAAGAGAAAGGACAAATTTAACAATAAAACTGTACCTGTATCCAGGTTGTGGATTATAAGTATATATAATTTCTGACTCTGAATTAGCTATTTCATATATCTGGAATAATATATAAAAATAAAAAACCATAAATGAAGACTGAACTTTTTTCAGGAAGTTTCTGTAGCCATTGCATTCTACCCTACTTATTCCAGCAAAATTTGGCCCTAAAACAAACCACTTCATTCTAAGTGTACTTTATGCCTATCCCAAGTACAGAACATTGCACTAGGAGGTTAATAAACAACTTACTAAAGATAAAAGAGGAGTACGGTGGCTGATAATGTTACCCTCTTAAGAGGTCAAAGCCAACTTACAAGACTAATTATGTGGAAGAATAAAAATAACATAAAACTGGCTACCTCAGCCCTTAGAACAAATGAACTTTATAGCAAGTTCTTATAAAGAATAGAACGAGTCACATACTGGCATCAGAAATTTGTCATTCCACTCTTTATAACACCTAGGGAAAAAAAATGTTTCAAATTCATACGAAAGTAATGACTGATCACAGGCAATTCTGCCTTATACAGAAAAACTGACATAAGGAGCTTTGAAATGCACACTTATAAATCCAAATTCTCCTGTGATAAGAGGACTGGAGGATACTTCATTCATTCATTCATTCAACACTTTTATTGAGAGACTATGGTCATGTGAGTTGGGTGGTAGCACAAGTGAAAAATACTATCAGCAATGATCTTAGTGAGATTAAAAAACCAAGAAAAAGGAAAAGAGGAGATGTGCAATATTTTGATAAGCAGCCTCTGGTATATTTATGTTGAGGTTCTAGTATTTTTATGCTTGTCTATCAAACTCTTTCAGGTACACAATTTCACAGTCAGCTCAATGATTAGGTTGCATTTTTAAAAATCAATTGAAGATTTCATTTTTATATGAGCTTTTCTATTGAATCTGGTAAAACCAAAGTAAAAGAATCTATATTTGAATGGATAGAACAATAATCATCTTTCTCTCACATGCTTTCCTGGAGACTAGAAATTAAGAGTTTCATGCCCCTCTCCCTAATGTGCATTCTAACATAAATCCACACATGTAGCAAGACCACTGCATTCTAGTTAGAATTCCTTTACAAGGCCATACAGAGGCTGAACTATCTTATAGAATGGCCTTGGTGCTCTCTATAGTAACATCTACTTGGGAACTGCCAGGGACCCAGGACACTATGAAATTTTAAGAAATGACATCAGATGTAACAACAGCTGAAAACACATTTATGGGTCACTAATTTAATTAAAATATTATGGCCTCCATTCACCAATAATAAAAACTCAAGGAAAGCACATCTCAAGAGTCCAAGAAGTCAGATGAGTAATTCTGAAGAACTATATAAATAATTCTTTTCTTCAGACAACAAATCAGCCCAGTATGAACTTTCTTACAGAAAAAGAAAAAGAAAGGATAAAATAAAAGAGATTCTATGAAATGCCATTCCTTCTAATTTTTTGAAATAAGGTCAATAACTTCTGCTCTTAAATTACATACATATATATATCTGTAAAGTTTCCTTAGAGTTTACTCTGGCATCAAGGTCCTTTGTTACAAACATAATTGTGCAACAGTCCATGATAATGTGTAAAAAAAAAAAAAAAAATCTCAGTTTTAAGGTGCCAAAATAATAAAAATATCTAGTAGTAAAAGCCTGTAGATCCCTGGCTTAATATATTTGTCAGCAGCCCCATTCAAAAGCACAATGTAGAAAGAAATGCTAAGGGGAAAAATAGCAGAGCTAGGCCTCTTACAAGTTTATGTAGAAGAGGTAGGCTGATACAAGAAACTTGAGGAATTGTAATTATTTTTATCAGTTTGCAAGCCTGTTTAAAACAGACATCACTCATTTATCTAGTAACTGAAAAACTAATTTCTAAATTCTTTTTCTTTTTGCTGTTCACTTTTAGATCACTCTGTGGCTTGCTAACACTTCTGCTAAAATGTTATAAAGAAAGAGTAGGACCAAAATAAATAAATCAGTATAGTATTTCTACTAACTATGAGACGTGAAGTTTCAACAGTGACTTGATTATTTAAACCCCAGTCTTTCATTTTCCGTGATCTTGTTCTTACTTTTATGTCATTTTAAGGAACTTTAGACTTTCTCATTTGAGTAGGGATCCACAAAAAATAATAAGGTGTGAGATAAGTTTTTATGTATACCTGTGGCGGATTCATTTTGATATTTGGCAAAACTAATATAATTTTGTAAAGTTTACAAATAAAATAAAATTAAAAAGAAAAAAAAGAAAATAAATAAAAATTAGATACTTCCTTTTGATGTTCCAGTATCCCGATTTATATATTCCTATTGGAATTAGCCTTTAAAATAACATAATGGATAGCGGAACTGTAGTAATCGATAATACACATTAAAATATCTATACCAACAGTTAGATTGTCCAAAATGGGACATGGAACAACTCAACACCACACTACTTTTCCCTTCATTATTTTTTTTCTCCCTAAAAACCATTCAATACAAATACTGATGAACTCTAATAAACTTATATCAATCCCACTCTGACTCCCAAATGATCACATTTGCAGAAAATTTTACACATAAACCAACTTATTCTGTGATTACAGAAACAGCCTATCAGCCACTCTGTTTTTAACTTAATGCAGGTGCAGGGGCCTTCTAGCAAATCAAAAGTCCATCAGATAGACTGATCCCAGCTGTTCTCTGAATGGGCACTAGGAAGTCTGCAGGATTCAGAAGGGCTCCTAAGGACTCTGCCTGTGGCCCTGAGATGGCCTAGTAGGGAAGCAGCTTTCATCATCCACAGAGAGGGAGACTGATGGCTGATGTACACACAGAGTAGCCCTGGGTGAGTCCACAAATGCAAGCGTGAGATCATTCTGGCATGGCAGTAGTGATCTTCCTGGGCGGCAGGAGAGGTCATGAATATATGATGTGGGAATGAGGGTGTGGCAAGTTGACAGAAGAAGAGAACCTGTCCCAGAGAGGGAAAACCCACTTGGTACAATGTCTGCTTCAAATATTCAAAACCTGCTTATGGAGCCCTGAATCTCAAGGGCTGTTCATTTCTCTCATTTCAACATGCATGAGTCTGGATAAAGGTACAAGTCTCAGAAGAGTCAGTGGTAAGTAGTCATATTCCAAACACACCATATTTCTTCTTTTATCAGGTATCATGGTATGAAGGTATTTATTCTTTAATAATTTCATGATACTATTTAGACTCAAAGCATGTTTTATAGTTGGCTTAAACAATCATTAGCAAATACAGAGTGGACATTTTAAGATCTCCATTACACAGTATGGCACGCATTTAAAATGAAAAATTGTTCATTGAAGAGAATGCAAGAAACTTCTATACAAAGGAACTTAAAGGCAGGCTTATTTATAAGCAGCCTAAATTAAATTGCTTGCTTTTAGACAGCAGCAGGCATAGCAATATGTAGGTGCTTTAACTTCCATTTTCCTTATATTTTGGGTTTTTCAAAATTACAATCCATTATCAATCCCAAAGATAAATGAAGCCTTTTAAAACACTTGAGAATTAAAAGTGGAAATCAGATTTTAAAAATAGGACAAGAAAAAAAATAATCATTTCTGGGTCGGCCTCGGATGATGTCATCATAGGTTCTAAATGTAATAGCTGGGCAGTGTACACTAACTCTTCCTGCCCATGTGACCTCTAACATCAATTCAGGCAAAACAACTAATATTTCAATAATTTTTTTGGCTGAGGAGTGAGATTTGGAAGCAAAAGATTAAAGAGAGTTTAGAGTGCCAAGGATGAAATGATGTGAATGTGTGTGTGTGTGTGTGTGTGTGTGTGTGTGTGTGTGTGTGTGACTGGGAGTGCGCACGCGCACGCGTGGGGGGCCGAGGGGAGGAGGCATGAAAACTAACTCTTCCAGCACACACCCCTTTTGCTACTACAAGGGCATCCAGCAATCACATTTGCAATAGTAAAAATGCTGAAGGATCCTACAGTATCTTTGCGCCCACAACCATCCCCACCCTCTCTTACAAAGCCCTTCTTGTTCTACGGGTGCCAGGAAATTCTTCAGGGGTTAAACGGGGAAGTGCAGCCACTACCATTGTTGCAATAAATAAATGAATGAACCAGAACCAACCGGCAATCAATCCCTGGGAACCAAGTATCTTATTTCCTACAATTATATACGTTAGCCAGCAACCATATATATATATTTTTTTTAATTGTGTTTTATCTTTTGATGTGTGTGTACACATTACAGACACACATGCATCTATACAAAAAGGAGCATAGTGCCCTGCATACACACACATCCAATACCTTTAAAATTTTTTTTAGCATTATTATTTCAATGAAAAGACAAACAGCTTTTACAAAATTAGATACATTAGCAACTTCATCTCAAAGGCCTTTTATTTTGCACACACAGCATATATAAATACACACACACACACACAAAGGGTTTTTTTTTCCATGCCGTAGACAATGCTAAAATATCTGAGATCAGGTTGCTATGCCAACAGATTTTTTCTAAAATGAAAAAAATTATTAGGAGGGAGAAAACATTCTTGACTCCTTTCCTCCCATCCATGAAGCCGAGAGAGGCTCAGGGAGGGCGAGAGGCTGCCAGATGGGGAGGAGGGGAAGGAAGGGAAGGTGGGTAGAGGGGTGTTTGCTTACCAAAGATGCTGATTTGATCGTGGCAAAGCGCTCTCTGTTCCGGTAGTGGAGGGCCTGGCTCTGAACTGACTGGGTAGGCCGCGGCTCAGGCCTGGGATCGCCGTGGCCCGCCTCATCCCTTATGAATACATGATCCTGCAGAAATGGATAAAAACAAGGAGAAAGTCCAGCTGTGCTCTTTCCTCGCCGGCTGCCTCTCTCTCACCCCTCTTTCTGCACAAGCACTGCTGTTTGAAATGCATAGTTTAGCTCTCTGCTAGTCCCCGCAGCTCCCACGGTACAAAATGAATAAGCAACACATTGCAGCCTTCAGTTAGGAATGTCAGCTGATCGCTAGTGGGATGCCTTCTGAATCCCTGGCAGGCTTTTTCTTTACCTCCAGAATTACATATATGCAAAAGAAAAAAAGAATAGAAAAAACAAGGCAATGTACAGACTCCTTAGAACAGTTTGCTTAAAACGCTGTAACCAAATAATTCCTTTAAAAATGTCATGTCCATGTCTAGCAAGGAGGATGCTGGTGGCTTTTAACATAAAAGCGAGCCTCCGCCTCATTCCCTTGAAAGATCTGCTTTCTCAATTTAATTTTATTTGAAATCTGTTCGGTAGGATCATCGTTCTGCCTAGAACCAGTGTAGGCTTGTGCTGAACTGCCTCTCTATCTTGTGCTGGGAAGATTCGGCAGTCACTGAGGGATCCTGCTTTCCAGTCATGATCGTACACAGTTCTAGCACCTTCTCTCTACAGCTTCTGAAAGGATTTTTTTTTTTTAGATTTAAAGAGACAGGCATACAATTTTAACCAAATGATACTTTCACAAATTCTTCCTCAACTCTGTGTCGGTATGGTCACAAGAGTGAGTATAGCTGGAATTTAATGCCCTTGACTGATTTAATCAAGTCTGTGCTTCTTGACGGGCAAGGATGATTAATCTTATTGTAATGCCTAGTGAAAAATAACATTCCCTGGAAGGATAATAATGGATGTTTCTTAAATGCCATTGAAATGACTTTTAAAGGGGAAAATGCTTTCAAAGGGCAATGCTTTGCTCTATAAAAGATGAAGTGGTCAGTCAGTAAGTAGCACTAACCTTTCAGAAAAAAAAATACTATAATAAGTAATAACTCAGAAACATGTACAACCATGGGGGATTTTCAAATAGTACATGTTCAGGACGGGGAAGGAAAAATTAATTCTCTTATTGCCCTGGGGTTTTAGGAGAAACCATTGTGAGAAGTCAGTTTTGCATTCTGTCTCTGGCTATTTGGAATCTCTTATAATTGCTCTTTCTTTCTTCAGGAAATAAAATTATAAAGAGGTTTAAAAAACAAAACATTATATAGTGTAAAATGTTGACAAGTCAAAACATATAAACTCCTTGAGGAAAATTAAATTTTACACCCAGGTTTCTAAGTAAAAGAGAAGAGCCATGATTAAATTTATCATTGGGCTAATTTTCTTTTCCCTTTTATAAAGTTAGAATGCTTCAGAATGTTGCGAGGGTATCTACCGTTACATCTATATTTAGATTTTTTTTTTCAGAATTACTATATTGTGGACTATTTTGCTTTCAAATAATGAAAGTACCTTTAATGCCACTGAAGACATATATATCAAATTTGAGGGGTGCTCTATCTCTGTGCTGTCCAATAAGATAGGCTTTAGTCACATGAATATTTTAATTAAATAAAACGTAAAATTCAGTTTCTCACATGGATATTTTAATTAAATAAAATGTAAAATTCAGTTTCTAAGTCACACCAGCTATGTTTCAAGCTAGCCACTAACTATGGCTACCATATTGAACACTGCAGACATAAATAATTTCTATCATTGCAGAAAATTCTATTAGATGGTGCTATAGATTAAGAATGCATCTCAACCCATATTTTTGAAATTTGTAAAAAAAAATACTTGTTAGGTCAACTTAAAATTTTCTTATTTCCTTGGAAATCTAAACTCTTATTTCACTGGGCAAAGACAGAGTAGGTGCAGGATATATGCACCTAGATTTATGGTTCTAAAGATGAAGGCCCTGAGATCTACTGCCATTCAGATTATTTATTAATAAATATTTATTCTGAATATTAACTCCAAAATCAACCTTACTTAATATTATAATCCCAGAAAAGCAATAAGCTTCTAAATGCCAACAATCAGAAGAGAGAGGCTCAGCAGAGGCCTGTGGTTTTACAGGTCAGAGTTTTGGTATTAGTTAGCTAAGTACACTTACTGAGAGGGAGCTCTTCAATGCTGTGGCAGCAGCTAAATTTCAAATTTTAATAACTTGGTTTACAAAGTTAACAAGTGACATTAGAATCCACGCTATTCACATAACAGAATAAAACAGAACACGTTCATGTGCAAATAAGTATAACTCTAATACTACTTTTCTATAATTTTCTAATAATTTTATCTCAGATAAAAATTAACACTTGTAGGTTAGGACTCTGCTTATCAAATTAAAAGTCACATCATATTAGCTAAGTTTTTAAACTCAAGGATACTGAAATACACTGGAAAAATTAAAATCTGAAATCATAGTGATTTTAGTTGACATGAAGCAAATTAAATGACCAACTATGGCATATTTTAAAAATAATGCTATTTTAGAACTTAGTCTGAGAGAATAGGTCCAAAATTTTAATCTACTTTAAGTATAATAAATAATATTAAAAGCATAATCTCTTGTGTTCTTCCTCATTTTTTTTTAAATTTTATAAAAGAATTCTTAATTCCTGTAGTAGCTTTGTTACAGAGATCACAAACATTAAAAGTCTCCAAATATATGAGAGACCACAGGATGAGGCAGTATTTTCATCTAACAGTGGATATCCACTTCAAGAACATAGGGATAAATTTTAAAATATTCAACACCACTGCTTAAAGTTCAAAATTCTACAGACAACTTAAATAATAATGCAATTTTAAAATTAGGGCAATGTGACTTGAAAAGCAAGTAAGAACTTATTAAACTATCAGCTTTATTGGGTATGTATTCTGTTGGTTATATCACCCCTTCAAGCAATAGCCCCTTTGAGAATGACTGTACCTGCCTCCCAGAGTTTCCGACCTGAACACATTTTAAGATCAATACGGGAGAGGGTCAATTTGCTATTTTATGCAGTTAAGCACCACTGTATATGATTTACAAATGAAGATGAGAGGACCAACATCTTCTCTGATGCTGAAGAATGATTTTTAGAAGTTTAAGAACAAATATCATGTTTTACTTTACCAAGACAATATATATGACTTGCTTATAGTTTATCCTTAAAATCTTATCCAGAAGTGAGCAAAATAGCTCTCTGAAATATACGGTTTTGGGACCAGTTTTAAGTAAATTTATAGTGTCCTTTCATTATAAAAAGAAATAAAATTTCTTCAGATTTAAAAACTTTACTCTTATTTCCTGGAAAAAGGGCTTTACTTTTATGTAGAAGTTTTCCCCTAAATGTCTGACTATTTATGCTTCTGAAGTGATATGGTGTGATCACTCACTCAGAGTTTCTAGATTAACTTGAAATTAACCTTGGAAACCACTCCACTGGACTCTGTTATGCTTTCAGTGTACCTTTATCACACTCCTCATCATACTTATACTCATCTGTGCATGAGACTGTGAGCTTTCTGAAGGCAGAGTAAATGTGGTTCAAAAAACCTCAGTCTTTGCAGCACCTATCATGGTGCTTGATACTTTGTGGGCATTCAAAAAATGTTTGCTGAATAAATAAGCTCAAGAATATAGGTCTGAGAAGATTCTGAGAAAGTGACTTTTTTTTATTATTTAATAGAATCCTAATTCATATTTCATAAAAACCTGTCACTTTGTACTTTAAGGCAGTTGCAAAACAGTGACACACACACAAGCACATCTTTACATGGGGGGATTGGAGGGGATCTAAGAATGGCTCTTTTTTCTGGTGATGAGAAGTCTTTTTATAGATTCCCATACCTTTCACACTGTGGAGAAGGGATCAGCAAACTCACCATCTTTTTTGTTTTGTTCACTTCAAAATGATTAAATGATTGCCTAAGCAGGTGCAACTATCAAAAGCTGGGGCTAGAGGAAGGGGAGAAGATGGAAAAGGGTGTCTTCACCTGGAAAGATAGCTGTTAGGGAGAAAAAAGGACACTGAGGCAGAACACTGAAAAAAGGTACCATGGAGGGGTGGTTTGTATGACTGCTCTGTTCAAGAAACATTATCTTCATATATTAATTTACTTTTACTTGGCCAAATGCAAGTTGAAGAGTCAAAGAAACTGCCCCGCTCTTCAGCAAAAATAATAGGAAAGGCCACTGAAGCAAGTGAAAATTAAACTAGAACATCCTATCCCCTCAAGGACGTTTCTTTCTTTCCTCTCACGAAAATGGGGAAAGCTGTTCTTTTTTTAAAGAAGGGGAAAAGAAAACCCTCCCTAATATTGATTAATAGAAAGGGTCAAGGAAAGCTTTAGGAGTTAGAAGAGAACAAGTTTTTAAAAAACTGATCTCTAAACAGGGGCCATGATGACTAGAGTTCATTAGGCATACTGGAAACAACAAATTGATTACTGAACAAAGAATTTTAATACATAAGTCTCATGATCTATATTAACGGAAGGCAGCAGCAAGCAAAAATAATTGATTGTAGACTTTAACACAATAAAAATATACCTTTCAATTGACAAATTAAAAACAATAGACTTTTGTTGCTTAGAACAAAATTAAAATCTGCTTGCTACTGTTGTACACCCAATCGTTAAGGTGTAGGGTGGAGGCTCAGAGGCAGCCTAGGCTACAGCAAAAAACCCAATCTGGATTAAGAGTTTACCCTGGACTCACTTGTGAATAATCAAGAACTGAGGTGTAGAATTGTGTCCCATAAAAGTTCATCTTCATGTTAGTTCACAAAACATTTATTGGGTGCTTACTATGTGATAGGGATTTCCCAGGTGGTGCTAGTGGTAAAGAACCTGCTTGCCAATGGAGGTAGACTAAGAGGCACAGGTTTGATCCCTATGTCAGGATGATCCCCTGGAGGAGGGCACAACAACCCACTGCAGTATTCTTGCCTAGAGAATCTCATAGACAGAGGAGCCTGGCAGGCTGCAATCCAAAGGGTTGCACAAAGTCATACACAACTGAGCAACTTAGCATGCATGCATGCACAATGTGCTAAGACACCCAGCTAGGTGGTATTTGAAGAGAGGCGTCCTGGAGAAGCAAACAGTCTAGAGATGTAGTGATATTCATATTATTGGAAAAAGCAGTGTGGCAACACTAGAACGGAGAAAAGAAGTGCGTGCCTAAAGTTTATTTTGTCAGAATATACCTTTAGACTTATCAAACCATTCTTGTTCAAAAGGAAGATTGGATTAGGATTTCTTCAGGGCCAGGGAAAGACCAGAGTAGAGGCAAAGATTGTAGAGAGGGAAGTAACTTGAAATTCTGGTGTTAAAGGAAAATTTTCAGTGTGCCACTTTGTATTTTTTGGGCTTTATCTATGATAGGTCTGTCCTCCTAAAATCAGGGCATCTTTATTCTGGATGCAGAACAGTTAGTTGCAAATCACACTCTTAATAGTTATACATGGCCCTTAAAAGTAAGTTTACTTCCTATACAAAATGGGCATTCTGTTCATATATATGATTTGACTAATTTAGCATATGTCTGCAATCTTAATTGTAACAGTCAAGAGTGGGGGACAAAACAATTCCCTATCCTTATTCTTACATTTTAATATTTATTAAGCCAGTTCTTATTGTCAAGAATATTGTTATTGGAGACAATCTATTTGTTTAAGTCTTTCAAACCATAAAAATAATACCTAATATTATTCAAGCCTTTTAAACCATTATGTTCAAAATAGCACAGTGTTTAGTATCTGGTAAGCAATTTATTCACTGTGTATTTTTTTGTTTGTTAATTCACTCATTCCTTAGATATTTACTGAGTGCCTATGCTGTGCCAGGCACTGTTCTAAGGTGTTGAGATACAGCACAGAATAAGGTAAGCATAATTTTGGCTATGATGACATTTATACCCAAATCATGAAATAATGAATTAGTACATAGTATAATTTTAGATAGTGACAAGTATAAAAAAGACAACAAAATAGGATAATGAGATAATGGTAGAACATTGTTTATAAAATGATAATTCAGTGATACATAGGCTCTTCTATATCAAGGTATCTCTTTACCAAACAACTTGAAAGTCACATTAGACATTTACTCTTTTAAAATTTACAGGAATAGAAGCACAACATTTTAGAGCTAGAAACAATGTTGGAAATCATAAGGAACAACTCCTTATTTTACAGATGGAAAAACTGAGGTTTGGAGAGGTTTGTGACTTGTCCAAAGTAAAATAAAACTAACAGTGGCAGACAGAACTTAAAACTAATTTTCTCATTCCTCGAGTCCACACCTAACTTTCTGTTGAGAGTTTAAGATCCTACTTTCTTCACAGTGTCTTATTGATTTTGAAAAATGTATTATTTATTACTGAAAACATATGTTATGTAGGAAATAAATAAGTTACTTTTTTTAAAGCAAAAAAAAAATCCTACTTTCTTTATGTTCCCAAGTGAAAAACTTTGAATTCAAGTAAAAAAACAAATATGAAACTTATGAAAAATTTATTTCTATTATGTTTAAAGACATGAAGCCCAAGTATAAGGCTAAATGGGTTTCATGAAGAGATACCATTATTTAATATTAAGTTTTTATATACAATGGGCTTACCTGATGGCTCAGGTGACAAAAAATCTGCCTTCAATGCAGGAGACCTGGCTTCTACCCCTGGGTTGGGAAGATGCCCTGGAGAAGGGAATGGCAAACCACTCCAGTATTCTTGCCTGGAGAATTCTATGAACAGAGGAGTCTGGGGGGCTACAGTTCACGGGGTTGGAAAGAGTCAGACACGACTGAACGACTAAGCACATATATATAACATGCTCTATTCTTCTAGCCTGCTTCTATGTTTTCCTTTTTTAAATTGTGGTAAAATAAAGTTACCATCTTGATTATTTTTAAGTGTATGGTTCAGTGCTGGACTGGAAGAAACACAAGCTGGAATCAAGATTGCCAGGAGAAATATCAATAACCTCAGGTATGCAGATGACACCACCCTTATGGCAGAAAGTGAAGAGGAACTAAAAAGCCTCTTGATGAAGGTGAAAGTGGAGAGTGAAAAAGTTGGCTTAAAGCTCAACATTCAGAAAACGAAGATCATGGCATCCGGTCCCATTACTTCATGGGAAATAGATGGGGAAACAGTGGAAACAGTGTCAGACTTTATTTTTGGGGGCTCCAAAATCACTGCAGATGGTGACTGCAGCCATGAAATTAAAAGACGCTTGCTCCTTGGAAGGAAAGTTATGACCAACCTAGATAGCATATTGAAAAGCAGAGACATTACTTTGCCAACAAAGGTCTGTCTCGTCAAGGCTATGGTTTTTCCTGTGGTCATGTATGGATGTGAGAGTTGGATGAGCGCCGAAGAATTGATGCTTTTGAACTGTGGTGTTGGAGAAGACTCTTGAGAGTCCCTTGGACTGCAAGGAGATCCAACCAGTCCATTCTGAAGATCAGCCCTGGGATTTCTTTGGAAGGAATGATGCTAAAGCTGAAACTCCAGTACTTTGGCCACCTCATGTGAAGAGTTGACTCATTGGAAAAGACTCTGATGCTGGGAGGGATTGGGGGCAAGAGGAGAAGGGGATGACAGAGGATGAGATGGCTGGATGGCATCACTGACTCGACAGACGTGAGTCTCAGTGAACTCCGGGAGTTTGTGATGGACAGGGAGGCCTGGCGTGCTGTGATTCATGGGGTCGCAAAGAGTCGGACACGACTGAGCAACTGATCTGATCTGATCAGTGCTGATACACTTATAATGTGGTGTCACTATCAGCATCATATCACCCCTATAACTCTTTTCTCCTTGTAAAACTGAAGCTCTGTGCCCCATTAAATAGCAATTCCCTGGCATCCGGTCCCATCACTTCATAGGAAATAGATGGGGAAACAGTGCAAACAGTGTCAGACTTTATTTTTTTGGGCTCAAAAATCACTGCAGATGGTGACTGCAGCCATGAAATTACAAGACGCTTACTCCTTGGAAGGAAAGTTATGACCAACCTAGATAGCATATTCAAAAGCAGAGACATTACTTTGCCAACAAAGGTCCGTCTAGTCAAGGTTATGGTTTTTCCTGTGGTCATGTATGGATGTGAGAGTTGGACTGTGAAGAAGGCTGAGTGCTGAAGAATTGATGCTTTTGAACTGTGGTGCTGGAGAAGACTCTTGAGAGTCCCTTGGACTGCAAGGAGATCCAACCAGTCCATTCTGAAGGAGATCAGCCCTGGGATTTCTTTGGAGGGAATGATGCTGAAGCTGAAACTCCAGTCCTTTGGCCACCTCATGTGAAGAGCTGACTCAGTGGAAAAGATTCTGATGCTGGGAGGGATTGGGGACAGGAGGAGAAGGGGATGACAGAGGATGAGATGGCTGGATGGCATCACTGACTCGATGGACGTGAGTCTGGGTGAACTCTGGGAGTTGGTGATGGACAGGGAGGCCTGGCGTGCTGCGATTCATGGGGTTGCAAAGAGTCGGACACGACTGAGCAACTGAACTGAACTGATTAATCCTCTCCCCAAATCCCTAGTAACTATCATTGTGCTTTCCATGATTTTGATTATGCTAAGAGCCTCATATATGTGGAATCATACAGCATTTGTCTTTTCGTGACAGGTACATTTGTTCCATTTAGCATAATGTCTTCATGGTTCAACCACATTGTATTAATGGAATCTGGCAGAATTTCCTTCCTTTTGAAGGTGAATAATACTCCATTGTACGTATATAACACATTTTGTTTATTCATTCATCATTTACATGGCTTCCACCTCTCTGCTGTTTTTGTGAATAAGGCTGCAATGAACATGGGTATACAAAAATCTCTTTGAAACCCTGCTTTCAATGCTTTTGGATATATACTGAGAAGTGGAATTGCTAGGTTATATGGTAATTCTAGTTTTAATTTTTCAAGGAACCACCATTTTCCACAGTGGTTGTACCCTTTTCAATCCCTACCAATAATGAACAGGGTTCTAATTTTTCCATATCCTCAGCAACACTTGTTACATTCTGTTTTTTTAAACAGTGGTCACTCTAATGTGTGTGATGGCTACACACATGGGTGGTATCTTACTGTAGTTTTGATTAGAATTTCCCTAATGATTGATAATGTTGGAGATCTTTTCATATGCTTATTGATCATTTTCATATCTTCTTTGGAGAAACGGTGATTCAAGTCCTTACTCACTTTTGATTCCAGTTGTTTTCTTTTTTTTCCCTCTTTCATTGTTGCTGTTGCGTTTTAGGAGTTCTCCATATATTCTGGATATTAATCCTTTATAAGATAGATGATTTGCAGGTATTTTCTCCCATTTCGTGGATTTCCCTTTCACTCAGCTGTTTGTTTCTACTATCTTACTTCCTTGCTTATACTTTAAAGTTAACTAATTCATAGTTTTATTTTCAGATGTTTTTCAATATTTTTCATCACATTACCTCTATATTTAATAATTAAATAGAAATACATTTTGGAAAAATTTTCCTGACATATTTTCTGTATATCAAACACAACTACCTTCTATTTTGGATTATAAATTAAAATCTTATCTTCTTAAAATTACACCAAGGAGAAAAAGGCACTGAAAGGCTCATATTATTACAAGAAAGCTCTATACCAGCCTGCAAAAATTAAAATTAAAACCTCCAATGAGTTCAAGACCAGGGTCTTCTTTCTTGTTGATTATGCCAGTAATCTAATTTTGCTGATTATTCCAGTAATCTAATCTAATTATCTCTCTTCTAATTTTGGGTGCTCATTTGAGATGTCCTAGAGTAAAAAGATCCAACAGAATTCCTTTTTTTTTTTTTTTTTTTTTTTGCTCTCTATCCCCACAAAGCCCTAGAGCTAAAAGAACGGAAAAAGTCAATATCTCTCAGCATCCAGGATAACTCCTTCTAAAAACAGAGCCCAGCAAAACCTTTTCCACCCTTCAAATACATGACCATTTGCCCATGTTTAAACACGGCTGACTGACAATGCTGAACTCTTAGCAGATTTCTTCATCTGTATGGTATCACTGGTTTCCTCAAATGCTTTTATGGCTTTCTAATAATCTGGGTCCTTGCTGTCACTCTGGTCCCAATTCACTCTCCACACAGTCCTCCAAGCTCTAATTTCTCAGATTTTCCCTTTTCCTTGAACGTACAGAATTCCTTATCTCAGGGCCTTTGCACATATTGCTTCCTGAGTCACCCCCATCTTTCACCCCAAATTAGCTAACCTCTATTTGTCTCTGAAGTTTGAGCTTAAATGTCACTTCACTGGGGAGATTTCCCTCTATTCCCCAATAGAATAAGTCCTCCTTTTACCCAGAACACGTTTTATAATTCCACAATAAATTTACTTGTATGATTATCTGCTTAATCTCCCCCACAGATAATAAGCTCTATGAAGGCATCATGTCTGTTTTGTCTGTATCCAAAGGGCCTGCTACAGCTCCTTGCAGATAATAGGGGTCCCCACCAATGTTTGTTGAATAAATGAGTAAGTTAATCAGTTCAGAAAGTAAATGTGATCCCTCCACTATTCATTGCTAGGCACCAATATATTTTCACATGCGCTTCATCCTACCTGTTTAATTTTCTTTTTCTCCCAATAAAAATATACAACCAGCAGACATCTAAGTTAAAAAATTCTTAAACCTGCTCTCCTACTTGGAGTTAGAATGTAATCACTCATATTTATTAAAATGAGTACATATACCAGAGAAGGCAATGGCAACCCACTCCAGTACTCTTGCCTGGAAAATCCCATGGATGGAGGAGCCTGGTAGGCTGCAGTCTATGGGGTCGCTAAGAGTCGGACATGACTGAGCGACTTTACTTTCACTTTTCACTTTCATGCATTGGAGAAGGAAATGGCAACCCACTCCAGTGTTCTTGCCTGGAGAATACCAGGGACGGCGGAGCCTGGTGGGCTGCCGTCTACGGGGTACCACAGAGTCAGACACTACTGAAGCGACTTAGCACCAGCAGCAGCAGCAGCAGTACATACACAACTCACATATACCTAACATGGAAAAAGTTATAAAGGATTCTTTTCTATAGTCCCATATTATGAACTGCTTACCTAAGGTACTTAAAACACTTTTGGGAATTCCTCCAAAAAATCATTGATAATTCTGTGCAATACTCATCTTATTGCTTTGAAAGAAGCTTAAAAATAATTTTTCATTTTAAAATAAAGCACGTCAAATTATAAATCATGATAGGCTTTGTATGAAATGAATGATCTTCCATTGGAAAAGTAAAGTCAAAACAAAAAACAGAATCATTAACTCAAAAGTCAGACTATTTAAGCTGACACAGAGCTGGTCTTAGAAGAATTAGAAATGACAAATCCAAGAAACAACAAAAAAGAGTGGAAACTTTTTCTAAAAAGAAGAGTATTTTAAGACTACTCAGGAAGAAACATACATCTGAAATACTTCTATAAGGTCACAACCAACAGGTTTTACTTTGTTTAGAAAGGAACTTAACTGGTTTCTTTGACGTGGAGATTTATAGATTTGTTTTTGTTTATTTGATGGTGGTGGACATCAGAGTATCAAGAGAGGAAGATGAAGAAACAGGCACAAATACAGCTTGCCTAGTCCTTCATTATCTTTTTTACCAAAAAGAACTATCATGTGCTCAGCTGAGTTCCATAATTTCAGCTGTAAAGAGGGAACTAAAATATCTGAATGCTAAGTGACCTGAGTTGGCTTCATAATGATGGGCAAAGCCTAGCATTGTGAAGGGGATCATGAAACTTACTTTCTTGTGCACAACAGAGGAAGTGGAATTTACTGGGCTTTCATCATCATGCATCATGACAAGTTCAGAGCTGCTATCGTCCATGACCTCTTGCATGCTGTTCACGCTGCTGCCCTGGCTGCCTGTACTCACAGACATGCTTGGGATGGAATGGTTGCTGCCCAGGCTGTCCAATTCCCTGCTCAGGCTGGTTCCATGTTCGCTGTCCTATAAAAATGGGGCACTTGGGTTAAAAAAAAATGACTGGAGATAAAGAACCAATCCATTGACTAAACTATTAAGTACATTCAATTTTGCAGTGCCAAGTTGCTTTTCTGCCAAATCTGCAAGATGAAACTTTTACTGTAGTGGCTCCACTACTCCACCACCATTTTCAGACATCTCCAATTCACTCTGATGCTGTCCCCAAGGGCTATTCTGGACATGGGTCATAAGGCTCCAAGTGCTGCTACCCGAGGGCTTTCCCCCATCATATGCAACTATCACACTGTATCGCTACTTGGTAAGCAGAACTAGCCAGGTCAGTCTTCTAAGAGACTTTCAGGAACTCAAGGTGCTAGGGAAAGACTGCAGGCTACTGAACAGGGGATCTCTAGGAAAGCTACAAACACAGCAGTGGGCACTTGAAGCTCAAAGAGGATAAAAAGAGTTTTCAGAGATTTGACAAGCAATATGCTCTTTTTGCAAGTCATTATTGAGAAACTTCATATCTGAGCAGGGATATTAATTCTACTGTCCTGGACAGGTAATTAAATTCTGCCTCCCTCAAGCAATTCTATCAAGCTTACCTCTGTAATCTTATTAAATATATCTGTTAAATAATACTGGTATTCATCACTACTAGTCCAAAGACTACTATTTGAGAAATGCTAAAATAATTGGAATATATAATTTATCCATCACAGTGGGTATCTTTTGATACAAGATTAAGTAATATAATTAAAGCAACTTAGCTCCAAATAAACCCTGTTTTCAAAGAAGCATACTCTGTACCTACATAACTTTAATGAATTGCTACTTAGCCATGGCAATATAAGGAATCACTGACAAAGGTAATTTGAGTAATTTAAGATGATAGATAATACATTATATTTTAAACAGATTTATTTCCCCAATTAAAGGCGCCCATTTGTATATATGCAATCAAGAGATTTTTATATTCCAGTTCAGCTTTCTGAATTTTATTTTTATAATTATTGATAAAACAATTTTATTTTCTTCTATATTAAAAAGTTAAACTAAAATTCATTCTTCATTCTTTCCCCCTTTTTAATCTATTTTTAGAAGAGTCCTTTCTTTTGTTCAAGGCTAATCCCTGCACTAATGCTCTTACTCCTATGCACTTTCTGAGATCCTAATTCCTTAACTGTGTCTCTTTCCTCTATCTTCAATGCCTCTGTCCTGGCTCCTTTCCTTCTGCATAGTATGAAGAGACTTGCCTTATATGTAGGTACCTTTCTACATACTGCCCTTTGTCATTTTTCCTTCTTGACCCAGTTTATGAATCTTAAAATGACCAACTTTCACTATCTTTACTTTCTCACTTCCCACTTATTCTATAACCCACAGTAAACGACTATTCATCCTAATTATTCCTGTAAAACTGCTTTTACTAAGGTCATCAAGAAGGTCCGACTTGAAAAACCCAGTTAACACTGTTTTTGGTCCTTGTTTAACCTGACTTCTCTGTGGCATCTGATGGTATTTGTAGCTCCCTCCTTGAAGCTGTGTATACTTGTTACATCTGTGATGCCTTTATCTCCCCAGTTTCCCTTTTCTTAGGTGGCATGGACTCTCTTCTCATTCTACATTCAATTCCTGATTCATCATCATTTTAGTGTCCTTGACCCCCAACCAACTACCCTTTACCCAGACCTCTTTCCTATGTTCTGGATTTGTATTTTCCAATCAAATGCTAGACATCTCTATTTAGGCCTCTTCGACTAATCCTTCTTAAACTATTTGAATAACTTAAACTAAAGTCATCTTTCTGAAAAAACTCCATCTGTACACTATGTCAATAGCACATGATGCCAAGACCTTACTCAGCAGGCATCAAACTGAAATCATCCTAAACCAACTCTTCCTTCTTGGTTCTTCTCTATTCTTGGTACTGACACACTCTAGTCACTGAAGCACAAATGCTCAGAGTCACCATAAGCTCCCCTTCATCTGTCACTGTCAGTGAGAAGCACAGTATTATCAAGTTCATCTCTCTAGTGTTTCTCAGTGTTCCTTCTCCCCAATTCCCATGGATATTGCCCTTACTGCCTCTTGCATGGACTATTACCCAGAAAGTTATCCATTCAAATCCATCTTACATTCTGATGCCAGGATAATCTTCCTAAAGCACAGCGTGAAAGTGCCCTGTAACTTCCTGTCAAAAGTGACCCACCTCTTCACTAATCCTACCAGCAGATGACTTATTCTGTCCCCACTATGGACCCCTACCGTGTGCTCTACCTCTGTAACACTGTTCATATTTTATCTTATTATTTTTTTCAATGTCTCTTTTGCAACTGTGCATGTCTCTTAAGGCAGAGAACATCAATTGTAATACATTGTTATTTCCCAAAGTGGTTTTCATAGCATCCTAGTCCAGAACTTTTTCACATAATAGGTGCCCAATGAGTGTTCGCTAAAAGAAACTCAACCTACTTCTTCATCTTCCTGTGACTCATTCAAGGGTCCATTTCGTGTCTCTTGGAAAAGGATTTTTTTCATTTTCCGGTATTGTAGGTTATCTAGCTCACGAACAGCATCTTTTGTCCTCTGTATAAGGTCAATAAGGACACGAAGTGGACGGTCTCGTCGAACGAAGTCATGCTGATTAAGGGAAGAGAAAAAAACAGAAACTGATAATGAGGAGACATATTTTTAGGTGCAAGATTAAGATGTAAAGATAAATCAACGTAAAACAGTTCTGTGGATTTTGCAGAAATAACAAGATACAATTTTCATCTCATGTAGCCTCTTACCTTGTATAAATCTCATAAAGTGATAATCATGTTTTTTCTCTTCTTCCTCAAGCCACGTTTTGTGGACTTGTCCTAGAATTTACTTGAGAATTCTTGAGGTTTACTTTGCCATGCAAGTAATAACAATGACTAGAACTTTAAATAGCAGCTGAGAGCTTGTGACTTTCAAACCTGAAACTATGTAATAAGCAAAAGCAAGGCAGAGTATAGAATATTCTTGTTATAATCTGCCTCAATCCTCTTTCTCACCCTACATTACCATTTTAAAGACAGACTTCTGAATATTTTGTTTTCTATTTCTGTGGTCATATACAGTGTATGCTTGAAAATGTGGCAGCTATTCCATTTATCTCAGAGGCCAGAATTTTGGCAACTTCATCTTCCCTTTACAGGGCTATACAATGAGAAATAAGGCAAAAGGGTCTCCAAGGGGTTAAAATATTCACCCCAAGTCCACAAGCTTTTCTTGATGTAAACAAGCTTCACTTTCAATATTATCAATGATCTTTAACACATATTCTGGTTTCCTGGTTTCTCAGCCACAGCAGTTTAGAAAGAGGGAACAAAAGTAGAATAGAGGACTGAGAACTGTTAGAGAGTTACTTGTTGCCAAAAAAAGAGTCTGTTGAAAAGGTATCTGACCACCTGACAGTAAAGAGAAGGAAATTCCATGATTAACACACCAAGCAACCAACCAACCAAATAAAAACGAACTAGGGTTTGTGGACTATTTTGTAAACGGGCAACTGTCCTTCATACACTTTTTTTATACTCCCAAGATTTCATGAAATGCTATTATCTCTGAGTAATCAAGAAGTGGCATTATATTCATTATACTTTCTTGAGGAAGGCAGAGAAGCATATCACATATTTTGATAAGATCACCACACAAAATGATCAAAAGGAGGAGGAGGAAGTTTTGTTTTTTAAAGGAAAAGTTTCAGTTACGTGGAAAATTCGCTTATGTGAAATTATAATTTGAATATATTGGGAAAATGAGGTATTAATGTGGTAGGCCTCAGATGATGGAATGGATTTAATTTCTTTATAAGTTAAACAGATATGAAAGAGGAGCAGGACCACTGTGAGAAAAAAAAAATCTGTATGTCTTGCAGTTCTTCACTCTGACTTTGCTGTCCAGGAATTGTGGCTTTTGCTCCTATTTTAATAAAATATCTCTTTCTCTGCAAAGAATCCCTTCTGAAAATGAAACACCATTCCTGGAAGGAAGAGTAGCTTGCATATTTGAAGAGGAGAATGTAAGGGAGAAAGCAAAATTATTTGGCTACTTCAGTGCTTGCAATTAGACAAGAATAAATCAGTCTTTAGTAAACTTCAAGATATAACCTAGGATACTGAATTTTAGAGAAGTAGCTCTTAGTAATTCTTTTATTTCCAAGGTGAGGAATTTTAGGCCCAGAGAGGTTAAGTGATTTACCCAGCTAAACAATGGAAGAGCTAGAATGGACACCCAGGTTTCTTTATTTGGGAGTTTGTTTTCTGGTGGTCTACCACAGAGTTGATCATGGTATTAACTGTGACAGACACCTATTTATCCTTCATTCCAATCTCTTTTCCTTGCCTTTCTTTCTTGAAAGTAGTAAAAAGTATAAGACCTGGACTCTACCTTTCTTTGCAGGTATAATTAGCAATGTGACCAAGTTCTGGCCAAATTCTGAGATATAGGCAGAAACCCCAGAGGAAGGCTTTGTTTTCCAGGATAAAAAGCAAGGCACAGGAAGAGAAGGCATTTTACTCTTTGTCCTGCCCCCTTTCTCCTGCCTGGAATAAAGTCTGAGTCCCGGAAACACAGGAGCCATTTTGTGACCAAGAAGACAAAAGTCAAGTGCAAAGAATGGTAAAGTGGAAGACAGGAGGAGCTATTGAGCTGCTTACAGGTCTGGACTGCTTCTAACACCTCCTTTCCTAAATCCTGGACTTCTTATTGTGGGAGGTAATTAAACCTTAAAATATTTCAAAACCGATACACCCAATGTCTTAAAAACATCTCATGGCCTCCATTGTAAAGTCTGGCCTTAACAGTCGGTTCCTGCTTGAATTTCTAGGCTCCACTCTAGTCACTTCTATTCCCTGTTCCACCCAATGTAGCGTACTTGTAGATCATTCTTGTCTCTGCCATGGGTTTCGCACCTACATGTCTTTTTCCCTGTTGTTCTCTCTGCTTGAAATCCCATCTCTTCACTGTTCTCCAAACCCATACAGTTGAAAGGTTCTCAGATCATTTTCAAAGAATGCTTTCATTGTTCTTGGAAATATGTTTACTTTAAACATTTAAATAATACAGAGAAATCAATAAAAGATAGTAAAAGAAAATCAAAATTCTGCCATCCAGAAATAAATGAAATATTATTTTAAACACTTTCCTTCCCTCTCTCTCTCTCACTCTCTCAGAATGATGGATATCCAGAAATAATTTTATATGAGAAACTTATTACACATGGTAATTTAAAAAATAATCTATTAAAATAAGGTATATTTGAATTTCATAGAATTAGAGGAGTCTAAAGTAAGATGACTGCTTAATGTTAGTTAAAATTTCTTCACCAAGAGTTACCAGTTCCTAAAAGGCCCTCTAATGTTAAGGGGGAAAAAAAAGATCATGTAAAGCTTTAAGAGATTAGAGTTACTTAAAAAAGACTTTCAGTTTAAGAACTGTTATTGACTATCTACCCTGAAAAACAGGAAAATCAGTACATTTACATTTCTTTCCTACCCCTACTTCTTTCTAGGCACATTATTATTTTCACATTGTTAATACATATACTATCAATGAGTATAACATTTACATTCTGCTTTTTAATCACAGCAATGATTTTACTGTAGTTCTCTCTCTGTAGTTTTAATTCTTTGTGAAGGTGACATTTTAACACCAGGAAGAAAATGTTTGGAAAAGATGGATTATTTTAAAAATATTTGGGAATAATGAGAATGCCAACTGGAGGAAAAAAAAAAAGTTGAATTCCTTATAACAAATTTCTGCACCTCCCCCCAAAATCCCAGAAAAAAGAATGTCAAAAGTGAAATAAGAAAATAATATCTATAAGATTTACTACAAATTAACAAGGGAAACGCCCTCAGACAAATGAGAAAGATCAACAGAGAGTTCACAGAAGAGGAAATAGAAATGGCTTGTCAACGTAAGAAAGACAATCTAATTCATAATGAGAAATACAACCTAAAATGACAGTAAGAAAAGTTTTCCACTGAACTGATTAGAAGGTCAAAAAGTTTTGGTATTCATACTTTGCTAACAGGACCATAAATTGGGGCATCCTCTTTGGAGGAAAATTGGCAACACTTTTTTAAATTTAAAATTCACATTCCATTTGATTAGCAATTTCACTTCTAGGAATTTATTCTTTGGATATCTGTATATACAGATACAAAATGACACATGTGTAAGGATATTTACTGTAGAACAGTTTGTAATAACAAAAGACTGTCAACACCATAAATGAGTTGGTTATAAAAACAACCATCCATCTGACTATATAATGGAGTCCTTAGAGACGATGAGATAGTTCTGCATGTAGTAACATGGAACAATACACAAAACACACTAAAACTTAAAATATTCAGGGTAGAACAGTTTGCTACCATTGGTTCAAAAATTTAAAAGGATATTTACTTCCATATGCATAGAATATTTCTAGAAGGACATGTACAAAATTGGCGACAGTGGTTGCTAACTCTAGAGAAGGGCCTTGAATGGGAAGGTTTTCTCACTTTTTATTCTCTCTTCTACTGTATTTTTATCTTTTGAAATTTGTATTGGCTATTCAAAATGAGGAATGTAGTCTCTTTACCATGCTAAACAAACACACAAACTAGTAGTGAATGAATAAATAAATGAATATTGGAGAGCAAACTTAAATTCAATGATCACCACCAGTTCTTTCACAAGTTTCTCCAGTCCCTAATTTACTTTTTCTTCCTTCTTCCCTCCCTCCCTCTCTCACTTTTTGTTTCATTGATAGACTGGCTGGATTTCCTTATCAAGCAATTGAGAAAAAGCTTTTAAGAAAGGAAAACTGCTTAAAATTTGTGAGGCTGGAAAATGTCCAGCTGCATTTATAACTGAGGAGAGCACCTTAGCTGGGTCACAAATCCTTGGTTTACATTTTCTTTTTCTTAGAACTTTGTAAATATTGTTATACAGTTTTCTGGCTTTGAGTGTTCCTGAAGAGGCAGATCTGAAGTCAACTGGTTTTTCTAGCCCCAAATAAATTTTTTTCAACCTATTATGAATTTTTCTTTATCCTTTGAGTTTAGAAACTAGATACAGGTAGGATTTGTTGATCACTGAAGATCAGTTTCACCTCCCTAGAAATGCCTTGTATTAAAGAACAGATCCTGTCACTCTTTATCCCAGTCTTTGCTTTATTTTTCTGACATTATATCAAATTATTTGTCTGTTTTTTTCACTCCTGTATTAGAATATAAGTTCCAGGAGGGCAGGGACTATCTTTTTCTTTGTACCACTGTATGATTTTCAGTGTTTAGAACAGTGCTTGGCACCAGGTAGATAATCAGTAAACATCATTGACTAAATGTTAGGCTTACTTGATTTGGTCCACCAAATCAAATAAGGGTAAATCAGGGGATTTCCCTGGTGGTCCAGCAGCTAAGACTCTGTGCTCCCAAGGCAGGGGGCATGGGTTTAATTTCTTGTCAGGGAACTAGATTCTGCGTATCACAACTAAGATCTGGCATGGACAAGTATATATGTGTGTCTGTATATATGCGCACACGTGTGTGTGTATACACTTAAGTAAATCAAATAAAATAAAGATCCTAACATTTATTTTCAAAAAGTATATCTTCAAGTATATCTTTAAATATCTTCTACTCCATGTGTTTTGCTTTGTCTTTTAGGAATAATAGGTTGAAATATATATCTCCTCTGCCTTCCACATGCCATCTTTTTCTATAATCATCTTTAGAAATTTTTCTTCTTCATTTAATTTTATTTCCCTCGGGCTATCCATCACTGGAAATACCCTACATGGGTGTGTTTATCATATTAGTTTGTTGTTTATGATATGATTTGATATGATATGATCTATCTTTAAATTTTTCTCTTTCAGTTTCTTTTTCTACCTCTGCCCATTTGTTTTTTATATCCTTTTGTTGTCTGTTGCCCTATCATCTTTGAAGGCTTGTAGTATCTTCTTCGAGGCATGTTTTTTGCTTTATAATTTTTAAAGCAAACTTATAATTTTTTTTCCTCTTTCTTTCTTTCTCCAAACTGCTGTTTGTGTCCTGTATTTATAAATCTTTGCCTACTTCAAAGTAATAAAGACACTGTCTTGTGTTTCTGGTATTCTATTGTCTATAGTTCATGTTTAGAACATGTGATGGTTCTACACCAAAAGAGAATAAGGTAAAGTCCATTGCCTTGTTGCTTCTGTCACCATATTCCTGTGACCTGTTACTCACAAGAAGAAAAAACTTAATTTTGGGTAGAAAAGCTAGTCAGCTTCAGACCTACCTCTTCAGGATACTCAAAGCCAGAAAATAACAGAATAAGATTTCTGAGAAAAAGAAAATATAAACCAAGAATCTGTGACACTTAGCCAAGGTGCAATTATAAAGGCAGCTGACATGTTTAAGCTTCACAAATTTAGGCAATACAATTCTGAGGTTTTCTTAAAACAAAGAAAGAAACAAAAAAAGACTGGAAAACACACATGCAGAAAAAGATTAAAGAAACCTGGACTATTCTGTGGCCAATAAAAGACATTTATATTGTAAAAACAACTCCCACATACCTCACTGATATTAATGGAACACTGCCTATGTACACAGAGCCTATAATACAAAGTTACATGAAAACAGATGCTCAAAAATGCTATATTTAAATCAAATGAATGCAGTTAACACACAATAATTTTGTCACCAACATGTATGATGTAACACTATGTAAATATCTGCCTTATATATTTATTACATATCTTCACTGCCTGATGATTTGGCAACAACCTAACTGAAATCCTAGAGTTGGTATTTGAACCATTGGCAGACTCTGTCCTGAAAACTTTGAATTAAAGTTCAGGCAGATATTAGTCACTGGAACATCAAAGTGATGACCAGAGCAAGGAGAAATGTTCTTTGTCATAAGGCAAAAAAGGTGGGTGGGGTGGGGGGCAGAAAAAGGGAAAAGTTGGAGGGAAAAGTATTCATGAGGAATATATAGTGTATCAGTTCAGTTCAGTTCAGTTGCTCAGTCGTGTCCAACTCTTTGTGACCTCATGGATTGCAGCACGCCAGGCCTCTCTGTCCATCATCAACTCCTGGAGTTTACTCAAACTCATGTCCATTGAGTCAGTGATGCCATCCAAGCATCTCATCCTCTGTCGTCCCCTTCTCCTCCCACCTTCAATCTTTCCCAGAATCAGGGTCTTTTCCAATGAGTCAGCTCTTCGCATCAGGTGGCCAAAGTACTGGAGTTTCAGCTTCAACATCAGTCCTTCCAATGAATATTCAGGGCGGATTTCCTTTAGGATCCAACTTTAGGTTGGATCTCATTGCTGTGCAAGTGACTCTCAAGAGTCTTTACCAACATCACCATTCAAAAACATCAATTCTTTGGTGCTCAGCTTTCCTTACAGTCCAACTGTCACATCCATACATGACTACTGGAAAAACCACAGCTTTGACTAGATGGACCATTGTTGGCAAAGTAATGTCTCTGCTTTTTAATATGTTGTCTAGGTTAGTCATAGCTTTTCTTCCAAGGAGCAAGTGTCTTTTAATTTCATGGATGCAATCACCATCTGCAGTGATTTTGGAGCGCCCCCAAATAAAATCTGTCACTGTTTTCACTGTTTCCCCATCTATTTGCCATGATGTGATGGGACCAGAGGCCATGATCTTAGTTTTCTGAATGTTGATCTTTAAGCCAACTTTTTCACTCTCCTCTTTCACCTTCACCAAGAGGCTCTTTAGTTCTTCTTCACTTTCTGCTATAAGTGTGGTGTCATCTGCATATCTGAGGTTATTGATATTTCTCCCGGCCTTCTTGATTCCAGCTTGTGCTTCATCCAGTTCAGCATTTCTCATGACATACTCTGCATATAAGTTAAATAAGCAGGGTGACAATATACAGCCTTGACGTACTCCTTTCCCTATTTGGAACCAGTCTGTCGTTCCATGTCCAGTTCTAACTGTTGCTTCTTGACCTGCATACAGGTTTCTCAGGAGGCAGGTCAGGGGGTCTGGTATTCTCATCTCTTGAAGAATTTTCCACAGTTTGTTGTGATCCACACAATCAAAGGTTTTGGCATAGTCAATAAAGCAGATGTTTTTCTGGAACTGTCTTGCTTTTTTGATGATCCAATGGATGTTGCCAATTTGTTCTCTGTTTCCTCTGCCTTTTCTAAATCCAGCTTGAACATATTGTGATAATCTTGCTACTTCTATGCCTGCTACTGTCTCTGGACTTTAAATGACAAGGTGTAGGTTCTAATCCACTTTGTCATGATGAGCTGCCACAGGAATGATTTATTATATTTCATTACAGTTCAGTTCAGTTCAGTTGCTCAGTCGTGTCTGACTCTTTGCGACCCCATGAATTGCAGCACATCAGGCCTCCCTGTCCCTCACCAACTCCCGGAGTTCACTCAAACTCACGTTCATCGAGTTGGTGATGCCATCCAGCCATCTCATCCTGTTGTCCCCTTCTCCTCCTGCCCCCAATCCCTCCCAGCATCTGAGTCTTTTCCAATGAGTCAACTCTTCGCATGAGGTGGCCAAAGTACTGGAGTTTCAGCTTTAGCATCAGTCCTTCCAAAGAACACCCAGGACTGATCTCCTTTAGAATGGACTGGTTGGATCTCCTTACAGTGCAAGGGACTCTCAACAGTCTTCTCCAACACCACAGTTCAAAAGCATCAATTTTTTGGTGCTCAGCTTTCTTCACAGTCCAACTCTCACATCCATACATGACTACTGGAAAAACCATAGCCTTGACTAAACGGACCTTTGCTGGCAAAGTAGTCTCTGCTTTTCAATATGCTATCTAGGTTGGTCATAACTTTTCTTCTAAGGAGTAAGCATCTTTTAATTTCATGGCTGCAGTCACCATCTGCAGTGATTTTTGAGCCCAAAAAAATAAAGTCTGACACTGTTTCCACTGTTTCCCCACATGACTTTAAATTCCCCCCCTCAAATATAAATTTGAAAAATTACCCGTAACAGTTCCGCTGATGTTGGCCTTTCCTGAGGCATTTTCTGCAAGCAGTAATCAACAAATCTCCTGAAGGAATCTGTCCTGTGTGTGCAAATACATTGAAAGAAAATAAAATCAGAGTCTGTAGAACATACTGATCACTTTAAATAATTTTTATCCAAGGGAAAACTTTTTGATTTGGGAGATTTTTATTAAAATACTTTGGAATATCAGGAGAACTGGCCCATTTTCAAGTTTGAGGTATCTAAAATTAATTCTTTAGGATAATGAATGTGGACAGTTTCAAGTCAGTCAACACATAAAGGTATCATATGATATAAACAAAGTCAAATTGTAATATATCTCAGAAAATGAAAAATATTATATTTATATAAAACAATTTTGTATACATTTTTCTCTCCAAAGATAACAGCTCTCCTAAGCCTAAAGCCTATATTCTTCATGACAAATTGGTAACTCTTTCATCACCCACAACCTATAACCAGGTAGTAAAACTTGAAGCATAAGGGACAGAGAACCTAGGAGTATGCTCTCTGGATGAAAATGCCTTCTCTCTAGAAAATTTCATTCTGTCTATTCTTCTTGGACATTGCCCTTTTACAGTAGCTCTGTGATTCTAACAGTTATTAAAATGTTATAATTTTCAGAGAGGGTACTTTATCCTTGCTGACAAATGATAAGACTGAGATGATCAATATAAGACCAATCATGACTTAGAGATTAGACTTGTTAGGAAGGTAGCAGGACATATATGTACCTGTTAGAATTTCAGTTACTACACATATTAATAACACAGTACAAGCCATAGTAAGGACAGAAATACTATGTGTGTGTAAAAAGTTCAGGCTTATAAAGCATCAGTGTCCATTATCATAGCATAAACGAAGGAATGAAATGCTTTCTAGGTCAGATATTTAAAACGTAATTTAGTGAAAGTGCCAAAAACATATGGTGATTTTCTTACAGATTTAAAACGACAGCTCAGCCTTACCATTCATTAGACTGTAACGTGGGGGAGTCATTCTGGGCAATGTGATATAAGGCACTCATTGCATTCATGTTGAAAAGTGGGGGCTTCCGTTCCGCTGAAAGAAGAGAAACACAATAAAGCAGTTCTTAAAAGACATTAGGCAGATGGAGAAATAAGGAACTGTGAGCAAAGCTTGGCCACTAGCTTGCTATTATCATCATGCTGTATAATCCACTTATTGTAATCTCTAAGGTTGCTCAGGATAGCCATTCAAAAGAAGCTGCTGGTCATCTTAAAAGTACACTGGAAAAGCTCCAAACAGAATCCATTTCAAGAAAGTAAAAAAATTTTTCCTATGTATCTTCGAAAAGTTGAACTTTGTTTTCCTACAATGGGTACGAACATCTTTGTGTATTGTTTTATTTCAAATAAAAATGCATATTCATTGAAAAAAAATCAGAAAGCAGAGCAGTTGAATTAAAAAAAAAAGATTATGGAACATCTTAATCATTACCAACAGAGTATGGAAGATAGAGTAATTCAATCCAATAAACACCATTTGAGGGCTCATCCAGACCAACGAAGTGGTACAAGTAGGGGTGGAGGGGAAAAAGGAGGATAAACGTAAGCAAGGTTTGGTCCATCCACTTTCTAAGGAGAAACTCAATGAGTCAGTTACTTCTTTGTAAAATACATACTCCACCTCAGCCCATTGTGAACTCCTCTTTGGAATTTCTATTACTCTTTTAGTAGAGTGCTCACTTGGCATGCACTCTCCTATTGCATTTACATAAACATACAAATCTTTCCTCTCAACACAAATAATAAACTCTTAAAAGCAAGATCTTATAACCTTAATACTCTTGTTCTTTTATTTATTCTCTAGCATATGTAATAAGATGCTATTCACATATTAGGTGTTCCACTTGTTGACCAAAGGAAAGAAACAAGGTTCTAGTTCTTAGTACAGTTAATTTTACGCTATTTACTAGTTATGTCACAGAAGGTAAATCACTATCTTGTTCCGCCGTGCTTATCCTAATGGATTCTTGATATAGTTCCACTCTGTAATTCATAATCTGATCTCAGGTTTCATCAGAGCATCTTGGTTTTTAAGTAAAGATTTAACCACTTTAAAAAAAGTGAATCCAGCTTATTCTATGCAATTCTAAGAAACAGAACAAGAAGTAAGGGCAGGGAACAAGAAGTTACAGGTAAGACATTTTTACTCATAGAAGGAAGAACTTCTGAAAAACCAGAGTGGTAAAACAAAACCAAAAAACCCCACGAAACCCAGAATGAATAATGTTGAGATAGTGAACTTTAAGCTATTGGCAGAGTTCCAGTAGAAGCCAACTATACTTATCAGTGACCCTCTGGAGGGGCCTCTTATATTCTTAACTTTCTCAATAGGATACTTTACACTTACCAGATATCAGTATTATAGGGACATGGACGGTTAACAAGTGGAAATTTGAAAGTTGCAGTGTGGACAAAAGGATTTTATACCTGTTTCAAGCATGGAAGGCAAAAAAAAGTCTCAGGTTTATTTTATTTATCAGGAGGTAGATCTGAGAAAGTTTTTAGAGCTTGGCCTTCTGAAAACTTCAAGTATTTGAAGCCATGTTGAAGCAGGAACTCATCATGTAACCATCAATGGATTCCCACTGTTCTTAGGACAAAGTCTAGATTCTTAAACAAAGTCTCCTGGCCTTTACTAACATGACCCTGGCTACTTCCAGCACGTCATTCTGAGAAGCAATTTTCCCCTGTTCTCATGCATCTGTTGCTTCACTGAAAGAACCAAGGTCAGAGCCTTTCACACATGTTGCTTTCTCTGTCTGGTCTCCCTTTTCACTTTTGTTCCTTAGACTTTACCTGGTTAATTCTTCCAAATCCTTCAGGTTTCACCTTAAATAAAGTTGCATTTCTGCATTAGTTTAATACATATTTATTCAAGGCTTTTTATATGCTCGCAATCTCTTCCTTAGGGAACCTCTGAAGACTAGTTGTTCCACTAGATTTTGTCACTGCAAATTACATTTTAACTTTTTACTACCTATCACAACCATAACTGATTATGTAATTCTTTCCTTAATGTATATCTTCCTTGCTAAATTTCATTAGGGACAATGTCTATTATGTTCATCTCTGCATTCTCACTGCTGAGTATAACATCTGGTATATATTTTTCGTGGCCCCAAAACACCTCTAAAATAAATAAATAAAGGTTAATCAAATTAAGACAAAGAAGAAACTTTGTCAACAAAGAATCTTTGTGCAGCAAGAAGTCACAAAGATGACTGAGAAGTAACTAACTCTTGGAGCTTACATCAGATACTATATGGTGGCTTCATTCACTATTAGAATAGTAGGAACCCTCTCATCGGCCAAAGAAACACAATTCAAACTGCTCAGAACATGAAATTGCACAGGAGAAACAGTAAGGAAGGGGAAATAAAGAAAGAACAAAGAAATTTAGAAAGAGGAGGATGAAGGAACAACAAAATCCAATTCAATTATGATAAGGCTCCAAGATCTGTCTGTTCAAATAGACCTCAGTGTCTCTTCAATAATCCTGTGCATTTTATAAAGACAGTACTGGTATTTCAATTTTTAAAAAGATTTTAAAAAGGAAGAAGCTCTGTAAGACTAAATATATCCCTATTCCCTCAACATACATTACAACATTCATTTATTAACCCAAACAGTGAGTGGCAATAAGAAAGTGAATGGAAGAAGAAAATTCCAGGCAGAGAAACTATGTAACAACATTTATGTCCTCCTGCCCCCATTCCTTGGAGAATTCATTTCTGAAAAGTCAATTCCCTGTCAATGCTGATGAACCATTTGCCAGCTTCTACCATGATCTGTGCTGGTGAACTAAGTGTCTGTAGATTAAACAGAAAAGCATCAGATGAACCTATTCTTGAAATAATCTCAAAAAATAAAGTATCTGGTGACTGGACAATTTTAATGTCCAAGAATTTTCCAAGGATGCATGAATTTAACTAGTTTTTTTTTCAGTGGAAGATCAAGTTAGCAAAGATAATTTGTAAAACAGGTTTAACTACTCAGGAATCTTGGAGCTTGATCCAGGAAAGAGGGATGGTACCAGTAAAAGTATCATCTTCTTGCTTTCTGATAATACCTTAGTGATTCAATGTACAGATTAGGGGGCTTCTTAAGAATATGCAATTCTACAGAAGAGATATTATAAAAAAAGGGGACAACACATTATTCAGTGACTACAACTTGTACTGTAATTTCAATATTAAAAGCACAATTTAGAGTATACTGTCTGTATGTGAAATTTCATTAAACCTAAAATACACAGAAAACTTAGAAAAATTATTGCTTAGGATTATATACGCAGCAGTTTAATCATCTTTCATGTAAAAAAAAATAAACTTCTTTTATGTGTCCATTAACAAGACTAATGGAGAAGGAAACGGCAACCCACTTCAGTATTCTTGCCTAGAGAATCTCATGGACACAGGAGCCTGGTGGTTTACAGTCCATGGGGTCGCAAAGAGTCAGGCATGACTGAGAGACTAAACAACAACAATAAGACTAATGCCAAGGAAATAGAGATGTTACGGTAAAGTTGTCAAAAAGGTACTTGTATGATTTATTACATTACCAATATAATATGTTTTGAATAACTACTGAGAACTTTAATATCCTTGGTAGCAATTTTATTTTATGAATATTAACTGAGCATGTACTATCATCCTTCTCTGAATCTGTCATTGACAATAAGCTGCATTGCAATTCAAGATGCACCACTATTTTATGTATAACTTAGAATAAAATCTGCCAATTATAATCATGAAATGCTGTTGCCTATAAAATACCTTCCTGTTTAAAGAGATGTTAAAATGTAATTAAAAATTTGATGAAATATGACATATTATTACTAGGATTGTGCTGACGATGCCTAACATTTACTGAACACATACTATACACAAGATTTAATAATAAGCACATTAAGTCCATATTTTCATTTAATCCCGACAATCTGCATAAGGTAGGGGATCTTATTAGGCAAATTTCATAGAGAGTTAAAATATCTTGAACAAAGTCATACAACTAAGAAATGGCAGAGCTGGCATTAGAACTCAGGTTTACCTGACAACAGAGCCTGGGTGCTCTTAGGCATAATGTGATACTATCATCTATCAATTTGAAGGAATAGCTGTTGTGGAGGATAAGACAATTTGAGAGAAAGTTACTCTGTTCTTTGATTCAGTAAGTTCAGTTCAGTCACTCAGTCATGTCCGACTCTTTGTGACCCCATGAACCGCAGCACGCCAGGCCTCTCTGTCCATCACCAACTCCCAGAGTCCACCCAAACCCATGTCCATTGAGTCAGTGATGCCATCCAACCACCTCATCCTCTGTCGTCCCCTTCTCCTCCTGCCCTCCATCTTTTCCAGAATCAGGGTCTTTTCCAATGAGTCAGCTCTTCGCATCAGGTGGCCAAAGTATTGGAGTTTCAGCTTCAACATCAGTCCTTCCATTGAACACCCAGGACTGATCTCCTTTAGGATGGACTGGTTGGATCTCCTTGCAGTCCAAGGGACTCTCAAGAGTCTTCTCCAACACCACAGTTCAAAAGCATCAATTCTTTGGCACTCAGCTTTCTTTATCGTCCAACTCTCACATCCATACATGATACTGGAAAAACCATAGCCTTGACTAGACGGACCTTTGTTGGCTGTAAATCACTTTATAAAAGGCAATAAAAGTCAGGTTGATATAGAGAGCATGTTGTTATATATATTTCAATTTAAAAAGGTAAAATCAGAAATTAAGCACATACAAGGGACTCTCAAGAGAGGAAATACCAAGGTATCTCCTGGAACCTGTACCTATTTTGCCAATATCCACTGCTGTTTGAAACTCCAGTCGTTATTACATCTACAGCGTATTAAAAAGCTGAGACATTACTTTGCCTACAAAGGCCTGAATAGTCAAAGCTATGGTTTTTCCACTT
The DNA here is from genome assembly GCF_029407905.1 of Bubalus kerabau. Lineage (NCBI taxonomy): Eukaryota > Metazoa > Chordata > Mammalia > Artiodactyla > Bovidae > Bubalus > Bubalus kerabau. Next base: position 61,129,114 of record NC_073639.1, on the reverse strand, counting down.
GTCATATACAGATGTGAGAGCTGGATGATAAAAAAGGCTGAGCGCCGAAAAACTGATATCTTCGAACTGTGGTGCTGGAGAAGACTCTCGAGAGTCCCTTGGATTGCAAGGAGATTCAACCCGTCAATTCTAAAGGAAATCAACCCTGAATATTCACTGGAAGGACTGATGCTGAAGCTCCAATACTTTGGCCACCTGACATGAAAAGCCAACTCATTGGAAAAGACCCTGATGCTGGGAAAGACTGAAGAAGGCAGGAGGAGAAGGGGATGACAGAGGATGAGATGGTTGGATGGCATCACCAACTCAATGGACAAGATTTGAGCAAACTCTGGGAGATGGTGACGAACAGGGAAGTCTGGCATGGTGCAGTCCACGGGGTCGCAAAGAGTCAGACATGATTGACTGACTGAACAACAACATATCTACATAGTATAAAAACTGATGTGATGATGATCTTGAATCATCATAAAAGGGTATGTGCCAAATCCATGTTATAGTTTAAATACATTTAGGTAAGAAAAAACTTGTTAAAACAATGGGTGGGCACTAATTAGCTGTAATGTTCAACTCAGGGGACATCCTTGTAAAGTGCTGTAAGTGAGGAGGTGCTACTATAGTTTCAGTGTTACAAGTAAAATTTTGATTCATTTTAGAATATAAATGACAAAATAGGAATAATCCTTTCTTCTAAAAAATAAGTAGATATAACTTCCTCTTCTATTCTCCAAAATTTACTATTCTGAAATGATATCTCTTACATCTATTAGTATATATGTATGCCCATAAACAACATATAAAGTTGCTTATAAAACTTTCATAATTGGTATCATACTGTATCTATACTCTTGTGACGTTTTTTGTTCATTCAGTGTTGTGATCTGAGATTTATCCATGATGACACATGTAGATCTAGTTCATCCTTAACTGTGATATAGTAATCCATAATTAATTTAGCCATTCTTAGGATAAGAATTTAGGTTGTTTCCACCTATTCTTGCTTCTACAAACAAGGTTGAAGCCTTCCACATTTTCTAGTGTACACGTATAAAATTTCTAAAGTGCATACTTATAAGTGTTGAGTCACTGACACTCATCATCCTTACCAGATGTTGCCAACTTGCTCTCCAACATGGTTATACCAATTTACACTCCTATCAATAGTGTTTGGGAGTTCCTGTTTCTTTAGCAGCTTCCCCTCTGACTTTAAAAAATTACACCAATCTGATAAATATGAAATGGTTTTACTTTGCATTTCACTGAATATTAATGAGATGGAGTATCTTCTGATGTTTGTTGTCCATTTATGCTTTCTTTTCAGTGCTAACTCCTTGATCATACTCATTGCCCATTTTTCTGCTGGCAGTTTGTTGTTTTCTTTTTAATAAAGAAATTTGGTAAAGAAATTTTGAGAGTTCTTCAGAAATTCAGGGCAAATACTCTGTTAGTTATGTTTCAACTACTTTCCATTAGTCTATACATAAAGTAATGCTCAAAATTCTCCAAGCCAGGCTTCAGCAATACGTGAATCGTGAACTTCCAGATGTTCAAGATGGTTTTACAAAAGGCAGAGGGAAAAAAAAAAAAAAAAGACAGAGGAACCAGAGATCAAATTGCCAACATCCGCTGGATCATCAAAAAAGCAAGAGAGTTCCAGAAAAACATCTATTTCTGCTTTATTGACTATGCCAAAGCCTTTGACTGTGTGGATCACAATAAACTGTGGAAAATTCTGAAAGAGATGGGAATACCAGACCCCCTGACCTGCCTCTTGAGAAACCTGTATGCAGGTCAGGAAGCAACAGTTAGAACTAGACATGGAACAACAGACTGGTTCCAAATAGGAAAAGAAGGACATCAAGGCTGTATAATGTCATCCTGCTTACTTAACTTATATGCAGAGTACATCATGAGAAATGCTGGGCTGGATGAAGCACAAGCTGGAATCAAGATTGCCGGGAGAAATATCAATAACCTCAGATATGCAGATGACACCACCCTTATGGCAGGAAGTGAAGAAGAACTAAAGAGCCTCTTGATGAAAGTGAAAGAGGAGAGTGAAAAAGTTGGCTTAAAGCTCAACATTCAGAAAACTAAGATCATGGCATCTGGTCCCATCACTTCATGGCAAATGGATGGGGAGACAGTGGAAACAGTGGCTGATTTTATTTTTTGGGGCTCCAAAATCACTGCAGATGGTGACTGCAGCCATGAAATTAAAAGATGCTTACTCCTTGGAAGGAAAGTTATGACCAACCTAGACAGCATATTAAAAAGCAGAGACATTACTTTGTCAAAAAGGTCTGTCTAGTCAAGGCTATGGTTTTTCCAGTATCATGTACGGATGTGAGAGTTAGACTATAAAGAAAGCTGAGCGCAGAAGAACTGATGCTTTTGAACTGTGGTGTTGGAGAAGACTCTTGAGAGTCCCTTGCACTGCAAAGAGATCCAACCAGTCCATCCTAAAGGAGATCAGTCCTGGGTGTTCAATGGAAGGACTGATGTTGAAGCTGAAACTTCAATAGTTTGGTCACCTGATATGAAGAACTGACTCATCTGAAAAGACCCTGATGCTGGGAAAGATTGAAGGCGGAGGAGAAGGGGACAAGAGGATGAGATGGTTAGATGGCATCACCGACTCAATGGACATGCGTTTGGGTAAACTCTGGGAGTTGGTGATGGACAGGGAGGCCTGATGGGCTGTGGTTCACGGGGTCGCAAAGAGTTGGACACAACTGAGCAACTGAACAGAACTGAACTGAATTTTTAATTTTTTTGTGTTTTATATAGCTTTATATTTTAGAGCATTAGGTTGGCCAAAAAGTTAGTTTGGGTTTTTCCATAAGATCTTATTGCTGGAGGTATTCCCTAATATGAAGTTTTATCTGGAACTGCTCTCTATGTAGGTGAGTTTTTAAGAGTCTGATCTTTGATAAGCCTGCTATTACTTTCCCAGAGTTCCCTTATATAAGCTGAAATGTAAATTAAGTAATGGATATTACTATGAAGGAAGAACATATGTCATCATTTGTGGTATGGAGAATGGATATTTTTCAAATATTAATACCAACTATTGTATATTTTTACACTGGTTAGCTGCCATATCTGCTCTAACTCTTTTACTTAAAACAATAACATGAAAATATAGCAGAGAGAAAAAGCAATCTTATGAGGTTATTATAACAAAGCATAGAAAAAATATAATAAATTCACACCACCTAGCACATATGTACCAGAAACTCATTAAATATTTAATAATAGCTGGATAAGTGAATTTGTAATTGTAATGAGTGATTCTCAAAAGTACAATGAAAACAGCTCTTTGCTCACCCATTTCAATGCAGGTGATCCCAAGTGACCAAATATCAACTTTCCCATCATACTGTCCTTCATCCATAGCTAAGATCACCTCTGGAGCCATCCTGCCAAATATAATTCACAAAACTCAAGTTGCAAATTAAAAATAAAATTCACTTACTAGATTCATATAAATAGCTGTTCTTGAGCATATTCTAAAGTTTTATCTGATAAAGTTATCATTTCTTTACACAAATAATTTGAAAAAACACTACTGAAAATACAAAAATATACCCAGTGATTTACATGAAACAATACATCATTTTCAACAGGGCTTTTACTATCCTTTGATCTTGGCTAAGCTACTTAACCTTTCTTTGTATCAGTTTCCTCATCTGTAATATGCAGACAATTTTATTAGCTACCTCAGAGATATTTGTAAAGGATTAATATGTATGAAACACTTAAACTACTTTAAACAATATGAAAAATATTTCATGCAAATAAAGCAATATATAATCAGATATTTCCAAGATGTTATAAGTTAAAAAACAAATAAACTGGATATAGTAATGGATATTATTTTGTTTGTCCATAATGGATTTTCATTAGGAGGGTAAGGGTTATATAGATTAAGATGATCTATTCTCTATTAGTGTGTGTAGGTAGTTGCATAGTATATGTTATTTGATGATGGTGGGAAAAATTTCAAATAGTAACTGATTTTTTTTAGTAGGCAAGTTAAGTTTCCAGGGGTGTAAGTCATTCCCCAAGGTACAGTGAAATTCCAATGTGTCTATGAAATAAAGGAAAGGTGTCTTGAATAGAGTGAGATGAAACTTTAAGTCAGAATGACAAGTGAGATAAAGTATCAGAGAATTCAACAGAAATAAGAACATGGATTTCTTTCATTGAAAGGTAAAATTTATGCTCATTGGCTAGAAAAGGCTAAAGAAATTAACTTGCTCTTGCCTAGGGACTCTGCCTGAAGAGAAAAGTTCAAAAGAAACTTCAAATGAAATATAAAACCTGAGCTTGGTCAGTGAGTTGATAATCCTACTCAGTTTACACACAGTGACATCAATCTTATTTGAACAATTTAAAGTCACTGAAAATTTTATACTCAGTCTAAGTATTTCTTTTTTGCTAGTGAAGTTTCTATCCTTCCTAATGAAATCTCATTTGAGGCACATGGTGAGACAGTGTTAAAAAAAAAAAAAAAAGAACCAAACAAAACCAGTGCTATGAGCCCATCTTGGTTACACACACATATTGTAAAACTATGTTGTGTTTTCTAATTCCACATACCAGTAAGGTGTGCCCACGAAGGAGTTGGCAGGAGAAGCCATTGAGGCAGATCCAAAATCTGCTAGTTTCACCTGACCTGGCTCTGTTAGAAGAATGTTTCCTGCTTTAATATCCCTAAAGGAAAAAATAAGAGGGTTAGAAAATTACTTTTCAATTTTGATTATGGGATAGGTCAGAGCATGCAATTAATAAGACAAAAAATTTATTAAAAAAAAAAAAAAAAAACTTGCTCAGATAGCCAGAAGGGGATTTAGTAATTACTGCAAGTTATAAAGGGGACCAAATTCCTTGGTGTACTTACTGGTAGGTCATAGTAATTATTAAAAGATACAGCTTCCTTCAGAGGCGAGGAATGAAATGAGAAAAGAGGCAGACATGGCAGACAAGGTAACCTACTCAGTACCTACACTTACAAAAGCATATGAGTTGCTAAATTCAGTCATCAACAGTATTCTTCATGCTGGGAAAACTGGTGCCATTTGTAACTTTTTTTCTTTTCTAAATTTCATGACATTTTTTGAGTCTAAACAAACCTTTATTGACTCTGAATTGACTACCTACCAATAAACCTCAACTACACACATACCTTTTCTTTCTTGCCTGTGACCCTTTCTCTCTGCCTTTAATTGTAACTGCAACTCTAAGGCATTTGAGGGTACATGTTATAGAGAAGGTGTTATTTTAAAAATAACACTGTACAGTAAAAAGAAGACCCTGAAAGATCAAAACAAACAAGGATTAGGGGTTAGGAAATTGCATTTCTATTGTATTATTACATCTCAACTAATTACTATTAAAGCTATTAGAAGTTTTATGCAACAAAAAGTTAAAAAAACATGATTTTAAAAAATTCAATCTCAAGTGGTTACTACTAAAGCTATTAGAAATTCTATGTGGCAAAAATTTTTAAAAATATGATTTAAAAAATTCAATCTTTAGTATGAAAATTTGGAATGAGAAGATGTGGATGTACTCTTTTATTATTTTTAAAAAAGGCATGAGGTGTAATGAGTACTAGGAACTAAGAATTATACATTGATGGGCAATGGAAAGATAAAGCAGAGGGAATGAGGAAAACTTATGTCAAGTTGAAAATAAAAGGTTCAAATGCTCCCAAAATAACTTTTCCAAAAATCTTCCCTTGAAAATTCAGTTTCTTTCCTCATGATGACATTAGGCATTGGCAGAGAGAACTAAAAAAAAAAGAAGCATTATTTAATTCTCATACAACAGAAAAATATCTTTTCTCTAACACTGACTTACTTGCCTTTTAAATCAAAACAATAAGAATCTGAATTTATTTTTAACTAAAGAGCATTCTTTAAAAGTTTTTTTGTCTTTTCAATTCCCTTTACATATTAAAAGATAAAGTGTAATATGGAACAAAACATTAATGTGTAAATTAAGGTAACAAAGGCACAAAAAACTGAACTGTGACTTTTATAAACAGAAACAAGCAAAACTGTCAGAAACAAGTTGACATTCAGTAATGGCACCTTATATACATTCATTTTAAAGTTGTCAAATCTTCAGAAATTATAGTCAAATTAATTTTGTCAATATTTATTAGCCATGGCTAGGGTCATTCTTCATCCTTACAAATAAGCCAAACTCATGGCAGGAATTTCAGTCTGTCTGTCTTGAGGGAGTTCTGTTTTGAAGTATGTACCAGTAACTGACAATGGCTACTCTAGGGGCATGAGAAAAGAAGCAAAAGGAGAACCTATGACTTAATAGTTTCATTTCTTCCTGGTAAATGTAAATTTTTTTCTTATGACTTTAAGCCATCTCAGATCCTTTATGCCTACCTCATATACCACTACTTGGCCACTATTCATTAAAGTAACAGTACTAGAAGTTCTTTACTGAGATAAGGAAAAACTGGTAATGACATCTTTGTTTAGAAATTAGTGCTGGGAAGTAGGTTGGAAAGAAGAGAGTGGGGCTGTGACCAAAAAAAAATGTAACTTAAGAGGGAAGCCTTGTGTTAGGCATTAGAAAATCCGAGTTTCAATCTTTATTACATAAATGCTAGGAAACTATGGGCTAATTATTTAAATTGCTCTAAGTCTCAGTTTCATCATCTGCTAAAGTGAAGATGATAATAACTTCCTATATATCTATATGGACTAAAGAAATGCAAAAAATTTTAAATTGATAGAATAGCATATATTCACATGAGACTGACTTGTTATTTGCAACAGGAAAAGAAGAACTCAGCTAGGAAATAAACATATGCAAGGAAAGCTAATTTTCTTTTCTTTTTTTTATTGACACAGTATCAAAATGTTGCTGGGCTTTTCAAATTTCGCTGCAGCATTAAGCCTGAAGAATAGTTACCTAGAGAACAGGGATGATATAAGACTTTATGGATATATGGGAGAGACGAAGAGTTAGGAACTAAATTCTGGCAACTTTACTCTTTACATTCAGAAGAGCAGCAATCTGTTTGCTTCCCATAAATCCTCAGGCACCCTAAAAATTTGAGCATGCACTAATTTTCAAGGTTCCTTGAACAGACAGTCCTGTAACTGAAATGAAAATGTAACTGGTCTCTAATCTTACCTATGAATCAATGCATGAGAATGCAGGTAGGCTAGCCCCTGCAAGGCACCGTGAGTAATGGCAGCGATCTCCATTTCCTGAAGTGGTTTCTTATGAACTGAGGAAGGAAAAAAAAAAAGCCCAGTGGATGATCAATTTCATTCCTATTTTTATTATCTTATATAGCAATACCAGATTGAATTATGTACTTTCTTAAATGACAATTTGGAAACACATTCACCTAAATACACAGAATATATATTTCCTATAGAATAGCAATAAATAATCAGATAACAGAAAACTCAAGCATAAAAACAAACTCCTTCAAAATAAAATAAAACAAAGCCTGATAGTCACTGTGCCGCTGTGCTGTGCTATGCTCAGTTGTGTCTGATTCTTTGCGACCTTATGGACTGTAGCCCTCCAAGCTCCTCTATCCATGGGATTCTCCAGGCAAGAATACTGGAGTGGGTTGCCATTTCTGTCTCCAGATATTCACTGTAAGTAACTGTTAATTTGCTTGTCAGTTGCAAGTCAAAACCACACTGATTCCAATGTGTGGAATTTGACCAGGTCCAAATTTACCAGTCCCGCTGACACTTTAAATGCCTAGAGTGTTTTCAGTTCAGTTCGGTTGCTCAGTCCTGTCCAACTTTCTGCAACTCCATGGACTGCAGCATGCCAGGCTTCCCTGTCCATCACCAACTCCTGGAGCTTGCTCAAACTCACGTCCATCCAGTCGGTGATGCCATCCAACCATCTCATCCTCTGTCGTCCCCTTCTCCTCCCGCCTTCCGTCTTTTCTAGCATCAGGGTCTTTTCTTCGCATCAGGTGGCCAAAGGATTGGCGTTCCAGCTTCAGCATCAGTCTTTCCATTGAATATTCAGGACTGATTTCCTTTAGGATGGACTGGTTGGATCTCCTTGCAGTCCAAGTAACTCTCAAGAGTCTTCTCCAACACCACAGTTCAAAAGCATTGATTCTTTGGCATTCAGCCTTCCTTATGATCCAACTCTCACATCCATACATGACTACTAGAGTGTTTTAGATTGCATTATTTTCCTCTGTCACAAGCCACGTATAAGTACTCCTTCTAACTACAAATTTTCATTATTGGTGAAAGCAGCTAATAAGCAATTTCTATTCAGAGATCAAGGATAATACAAGAAAGTCTTTTTTAAAAATGTAAAAATTTAACATAGTCTCTGGTTATAACAGTGTCCTGCAAAGGAGAACTAGGTCAGTCAAAAGATGTGATAGGGTTAAATATCAATATAATTTGATACCATCTGCCTATATTTCATATATACACATGAATTTGATGTTTCTGACTACACATACTACATGACATTACCCAAATATTTTAGTAGTATCTGCCGTGGATGGCCATGAACTAAAATACTGAGAGGGCTGCTAATCATTAATCATTACTCAGATATTATCAGTGACAGTGCAGAGATGGAGTCTGCATGGCTTATCCACGTAACCCTTAAGTCTAAGTGGCATTAGCCATTTAGTTTGCCCAAGGTGTGCTTTAGTATAGGAGCAGATAACATTCTGGTCAAGGTAAAAAGGAAAGAAGGGGAAAGTGCTTTTATCCTTACCTTCTAACAAATCAGAGGCTGAGCCTAAGCAATATTCCATCACCAACTGTAACAGATTGAAATAATAACCAGAAAAATTATTCTTATTAACCTAAGAATAAGAAATTGCTAATACCAATCAACTAACCAAGAACTAAGAATACTAAGAGAATAAATACTCTGATATACCTGAACCTGGATTAAATCTTGGTCATCTGGCACTAGTAATTGATTTTTATAACTTTTATCATCTGCTTTTGCTATTTTCTATTTGAAATTGGAATTAGTCTAAGACAATATGGGGATTGTACTCAAGGATTTAAGGTGGTTAGGTTACAGTATAACTTTAAATTTTGTAACATTAAAAAAAAGTGGTAACCAAATAGTGACCCAGTAAAATCTACACTAGGAATTACTAAGTAGAATAAGTCAAAAGCTATAAATTCTCTACTTTCACATTTTAAAAAATTCTAAACAAGAAAACACTAGAACCGCAATCTAAAAATGTAGCCTTCTATGCATCATTACATTGGCTTGAATCCCCAAGAGAGATGGGATGTTCAATGTATGTCTTAAAATATTTCTAGAATATTATTAAAATTAAAATAATATATTTTTTGGGGATTTGCAACCTTGGAAGACTTTTGAAAAGCAAAAATGAGAAAACTCTTTACTCTCATCTTAGATTATTTTATGCATCCCAGACTACTGCTGATTTGTAACCAAGGTCAGAAGTGGAGTGTTCGGTGACCAATCTACACACACACACACAAGCATGCACACTCTTACAAATTATTATTTCTTAAAAACATAATATGTTTATTATGAAGTACAAATTTCCTATAATCACATAGACACAACTACTAATAACACAGTAATTCCTTTCATTTAAAAAAGTATATGTGAAAACACTTGTGTATTATTTACCCTGCATTACTGGAATATTTTAGAAGAATATGAGATACAATATTATATATTATATTATAATTATATGTCATAATATAATAAATAATTGTACATAATATAACAATATAATATATATCTCATATTCTTAATTATTCTAGTAGCAAGGTACACAATACATATTATATATCATAAATATATTATACATAATATATATATAAATTTATATTATTAAATTTATTATATATTTATAGGTGTAATTAAATATATAGTGTATGAAAAAGATTCTATTTCTAGAATACTCTAAAATGTATGAGAAATTTAGAACCTTAAAGTTTAGAAACTTTATTATAGCTTTCTGCTTTATATTAAAAGTAAGGAGATTCAGAAATATTAATTTTATCTCTTATTGTGAAATGAAACAGTACACATAAGTGAATATTATAATGAACATTAGCCTTTTATGGGCTTCCCTGGTGGCTCAGCTGGGAAAGAATCTGCCTGCAATGCAGGAGACCTGGGTTCAATCCCTGGGTTGGGAAGATTCCTTGGTGAAGGGAATGGCTGCCCACTCCAGTATTCTGGCCTGGAGAATTCCATGGACAGTCCATGGGGTCACAAAGAGTTGGACATGACTGAGTGATTTTCTCTTTCAGCCTTTTATGTGTACTATTTTTCTTTTTTATTCTGCATTATTAAGGTATAATTGACAAACACTATTGTCTTCTTAGTTTTGATGGAAACATTTCTCATCTGTATTACTTACTTTTCTAAGTTATTTTTAATTAAAAATTTTTTTTTAAATTTTTTATTTTTTTGGTGGAGTTGTACAGCTTGTGAGATCTTCATTCCCCAACCAGGGATGGAACCTAGGCCCTCCGCAGTGAAAGCATGGAATTCTAACCACTGCGTCACCAGGGAATTCCCTCTACTTTCTTAAATTGTGTAAACTAATATGCACATATAACTTCCATAAACTGAGTATAAGGAAAATGAACATAGAATTTTAAAAATGAATGGAGTAAATGTTTATAGTTATGCTTCTATTTTTTAAATTACATGTTAACTCTGTATTTCTGTCCCAAATATTCTTTTTCCAATTACTACACAGCACAAGGGCACCTGAGCATGGCTAGATGTTTGACCCTGACATTTAACAGCTCTGGTTGTTCTGCTTTTAAATTATTAGGTCTGTTCTCTAAATTCCCTAACTTCTTCCATAAGGTCAAATTAGTTGTGCCTATTTGTATGCATGTCTCTGGCAGCTTAGTTCTATGAGTTCCTTCTAATTAGCCTAACAAATTCTTACAGACAGAGACTAAGTAACCAAACTTATTAGCACTCTATGTAATCAAAGAGTAAATAGGCTTCAAATAAAGAGCTCAGAGAATTTTCTGAAGTTCTGAAACATATGAGATTTAGCACTTGATTTTATAACAGTTACTCTGCCTGCTCAAAATCCCTTTCTTGACTCCTTTAAGATAGCTGAGATTGCCAGAGAACGGATTTCCACATAATGAGATACTCCTCTTAATTTCTTCTACTCAGGACAGATGCAGTGGCTCTACATATCTTAAGAACTGCTTGAGCAGAAAGGTTTTATGTTTAACCTTTGCTAGTCTATCTGAGAACAAAAATTCCATTCCCTAGCTGGAGATCATGTATAGGAAAGCACTTGTACAGTGGTGAGTATTCAGTAAATGATATTGATATTGAATACTTTAAACTGGAATGTGCAATCCCATAAAATACAAAGTATAGCATTTTCTGGTTCTATACAATGTCTAATGTGTCAGATTAAAATCAGAAGCAAAATCATGTACAAATAAAAACATACCAAGAAGACAGAATGGAACAAAAGATGGTTTCATTTAATCGTAACCTAGCAAAAAAAATCCAGCAAAAAACCTTACACAGTGATAGTAATATCAAGCACAATTCCGAATTTGTGGGGAACTGGAGTAGGGGATGAGAAATGACAAAGATAAAAACTGTAGGATGAGAATAAAAGGCCTTTCTTCTTACTTTTGCAAATAAATCATTATAAAATGATGTTATTAACTTTCCACTATCTTTTCATTGAATGTTTAACAATATATTTCCTATAGACTCATAGATGTCATATTTAAACTTTAGAATGTATACCATATGACACACACTGGAGTAACAAATGTTAAATACTGAAAATGAAAATCAAATGGGACAGAAATGGGCTGATAATTTTATAAACCAAAGACATAATAGAAAAAAAAGGAAAACACAAAAAAATTTTATAGGAAAAGATTAAAAGATAATAGAGGTCCTTTGACTTACCCAAGCAGTGTGCTCTTTCAAGTAACAACCTTTGTATTCAATGGTATTAGGATGTCTCAATTGTTGTAAAAATTTGACTTCCTTAAGAATATCTTGCCATTTCTATTGAAATCAAAAAGAAGTATCATGATTTTTTAACAGAAGACAGTGTTTTATTTTCAAGTATACATATGTAACATTCTTTTCATTATTTTAAGTGGATAAAGAAAATGCTTAATACATGAAGAAGCTATTTAAACTTGTGCTACTTCTTGTTTTGGTACATGTAAATTAAATCAATCACCAAATACATTATAACAAATCCATTATACTAATCCTGCGGCTTCACAAGTGGTGCTAGTGGTAAAGGACCTGCCTGCCAATGTAGGAGATGTAAGAGACGTGGTTTGATCCCTGGGTCGGGAAGATCCCCTGTAGAAGGAAATGGCAACCCGCTTCAGCATTCTTGCCTGGAGAATCCCATGTACAGAGGAGCCTGGAGGACTATAGTCCATGGGGTCGCAAAGAGACATGACTGAAGTGACTGAGCATACTAAATTCATATTTTATTTCACAAAAGAGTTGACTGAGGTAGAATATTAGTAAATGTTTATTAAATTATACATAAGGGGAAAAAATGCTCAGGAAACTTTGTTTCTACTGTCACTTTCATACTAACTTGCATATGTCAGTTTAGTGACACAATGTCTTTAACATACCTCATGTGCCTGTTTCCCACTATAGGACATTTTCTTAATTGCCACCACCTCATTGGTGTGAGCATTTGTGGCCTGTGTTAAGAGAATAGAGAAAAAAAGTTAAAAAGAATGAACGGTGTTTCAGCCAGTTTAATTTAAATATTTTACTTGACTTTTATAACATTTCACATTCATTCTCACAGCTTAAAGATGTTGCAACTTTTGACAGCCTAGACAGACCTTTCCAGCCCAGTTTAAGGCACAACTTCTCTTTATCCCCTTCCGAATACATGCAAAGGCTATAATGTAAAAATGGATTGTTGTTATTCAGTTGCTAAGTCATGTTTCATTCTTTGTGACCCCATAAACTGCAGCATGACAGGTTTCGCTGTCCTTCACTGTCTTCTGGAGTTTGCTCAAACTTATGTGGTGAGTTTGACTCAGTGATTGAATCAGTGATGCCATCCAACCATCTCATCCTCTGTCGTCCCCTTCTCCTCATACCCTCAATCTTTCCTAGCATCAGGGTCTTTTCCAAAGAGTCGGCTCTTTGTATCAGGTGGCCAAAGTACTGGAGCATCAGCAACAGTCCTCCTTCCAATGAATACTCAGGGTTGATTTTGGTTTAACAAAACATATCCAGTCAAAAAAAGTCATATTTCTAAAATATCCTTACAGGCTTCACCATGTAGAATGTCTACCACTGGAGAAACAGTTAATTAAATATGGTAGAGTCATGTAATGAAATAAACATTAAAAGAATGATGTGATCAGGACTACCCCGGCAGTGGTTAAGACTCCACGCTCTCACTGCAGGGATCATGGGTTCGACCCTGGTTGGGGACCTAAGATGCTGCAGGAAGGGCTGTACAGCCAAAAAAAGAAATGTTAAAAAAAAAAAATGAGGTAATCAATATGTATATGTGATAACAGTAAAAACTAAGATGATCACTGGGCTCTGCATCAGTGTTATACCCTTGATGTTCAATATGATCTTATTTTTGCAAAACTGTAATAATGAGTATATGTGTAGAATAAATTATGAAAGAATTTATACTGAGATACTTATCAGTGATAATCTCGGGATTATATAATATATTATTATTTATTATAATAATTATTAATAATTATATTATTATTGTTCTTATTATTATCTAATAGAACTTTCTGTGATGATGGAAATGTTCTATATCTACATCTACATAGTAGATGTATATAGTATATAGTAGGATGTCAAATGTGGCTCTTGTGACTGAGAAAGTGGATTTTTAATTTTAATTAACTTAAAATTTAAATAGTGGTTAAAGTATTAAACAGTGAAGCAAAGGGTAACATTAAACTTAAGAGGGGCTTTGACTTTCAAAGATACTTATACTTTATAATAAGAAGGTATTATATAAATATATATACATATTTAACTGTACATGTGTATATTCATTTATAAACGTTGCCTTGTCTCATAATTATCTGTATGTATCTTCTCCATGGGGCTTTCCTGGTGGCTCAGTCACAAAGAATCTGCCTGTCAATGCAGGAGACGCAGGTTTGATCCCTGGGTCGGGAAGATCCCCTAAAGAAGGAAATGGAAACCCACTCCAGTATTCTTGCCTGGGAAATCTCATGGACAGTGAGAAATCCATGGAAATCCATGAAATCCATGGAAATCTCATGGAGCCTGGCAGGCTACAGACCACAGAGTTGCAAAATGAGTCAGACATGACTGAGTGACTAAAAACAACAATCTTCTCCAAAATGAAAACATAACAGTTCATTGAAAGCACGCATGACGACCAGAAATACCTCAGGTAATAATCTTTCCCTCCAAATTCACTTAAGAAATTAAAAACTAAGCAATTTTCTAAAAATTTTCAGAAAAATATAAACACAAGACATTAAAGATTATCTAATCTTAGCCTTCTTTATTAACAGGGTTCCACATCAATGTCATATCCTTGATGTTAAGTAAGCTGTTTTAGTTCTGTGATATTATTATTGTGGACTAATAAAGCTATAGCAGTGTTTCTGAAGTAAAAGATTGGAATTCACTCTCTGGTAAAACAAGGTCACCCATTTTAGAGAAAAATCCCTAATCAGTTTCTTATATACAATTAGAAAAGCTCCTCAGATACAGCAATGGTTTCTTTCTAATTAAAAAAAAATAATTTCAACAATAAATAATAATGGTATAAAAAGAATTTGACCCCAGAGTCTTATTCCAAAATGCAGGGAAAATGGAAACTTACTAAATATTTTTTGTACAAGCACTCAGGTAAAAGTATCCTATTATAAAAACAAGGTCTCCACTAGTTACAGTTTTAAATTGGCAGGACTGTGTAAAGGCATTTTTTAGTATTTTATTCATTTAGAAGGTACAGATTGGCTTTTGTTAAAAGTAAAAACCTCTCACATTTTACTGGTTTTTAAAATGCAATATTAAGACTATGCTTGTGTAACAACAAAGAAAAGTTGGTGTAAATCCAGTAATACAAAGCAGTTAGAGGGACTGTATCTGTGAAGCAGGTATTTGGGGTATGAATCTATGTACTATGCAGCTTAAGGAGCCTGGGAAAGGCTTAGAAAATGCTAAAACAATGCTGAATTTTAACTTATAGTAAGGGTTTTTAACAAACAAATCCTTATACTTTATAGAAAGAAAAAAAAAGGTCCACACAAATGGAATCCAATAGTATTATCTAATTGCAATATTATTAAGGTTATTTATTATCAACACTTATTTGGAACAAGAGAAACGAAAAAAGAATCACCTTATAATAAAAATGTATTTCTTCACATTTACAGAGTTATCATCACTTAGAACTTGATATGTATACTTGTTTACAGAACCTATTGGCTAGGCAAAGACTTGCAATTTGAAAAACATTTCCATTTATCTATAGATGGGAAATTTTTAATGCATTTTACACTAGTTAAAATTCAGAACTGAAACTTAAAAAAAAAGAAATCAATGTTTTAGTATAGAGAAAGGAAACTATCAATGGGATTTCAGCTTTCCAATGCATCATATTGCTTTATGAATGATTCAGTTCAGTCTCTCAGTTGTGTCTGACTCTCCGCGACCCCATGAACCCCAGCACGCCAGGCCTCTCTGTCCATCACTAACTCCCGGAGTCCACCCAAACCCATGTCCATTGTGTCAGTCATGCCATCCAACCATCTCATCCTCTGTTGGCCTCTTCTCTTCCTGCCCTGGCCTCTTCTCTTCCTGCCCTCAATCTTTCCCAGTGTTAGGGTCTTTTCAAATGAGTCAGCCCTTCGCATCAGGTAGCCAAAATATTGGAGTTTCAGCTTCAACATCAGTCCTTCCAATGAATACCCAGGACTGATCTCCTTTAGGATGGACTGGTTGGATCTCCTTGCAGTGCAAGGGACTCTCAAGAGTCTTCTCCAACACCACAGTTCAAAAGCATCAATTCTTCGGCACTCAGCTTTCTTTATAGTCCAACTCTCACATCCATACACGACCACTAGAAAAACCATAGCCTTGACTAGACGGACCTTTTTGACAAAGTAATGTCTCTGCTTTTTAATATGCTGTCTAGATTGGTCATCACTTTCCTTCCAAGGAGTAAGTGTCTTTTAATGTCATGGCTGCAATCACCATCTGCAGTGATTTTGGAGCCCAAAAAAATAAAGTCTGACACTGTTTCCCCATCTATTTGCCATGAAGTGAGGGGACCAGATGCCATGATCTTAGTTTTCTGAATGTTGAGCTTTAAGCCAACTTTTTCACTTTCCTCTTTCACTTTCATCAAGAGGCTTTTTAGTTTCTCTTCACTTTCTGCCATAAGGGTGGTGTCATCTGCATATCTGGGGTTATTGATGTTTCTCCCGGCAATCTTGATTCCAGCTTGTTCTTCATCCAGCCCAGCGTTTCTCATACTGTAATCTGCATATAAGTTAAATAAGCAGGGTGACAATATACAGCCTTGACATAGTCCTTTTCCTATTTGGAACCAGTCTGTTGTTCCATGTCCAGTTCTAACTGTTGCTTCCTGACCTGCATACAGGTTTCTCAAGAGGCAGGTCAGGTGGTCTGGTATTCCCATCTCTTTCAGGATTTTCCAGTTTATTGTGATCCACACAGTCAAAGGCTTTGGCATAGTCAATAAAGCAGAAACAGATATTTTTCTGGAACTCTCTTGCTTTTTCGATGATCCAGCGGATGTTGGCAATTTGATCTCTGGCTCCTCTGCCTTTTCTAAAACCAGCTTGAACATCTGGAAGTTCACGGTTCACGTATTGCTGAAGCCTGGCTTGGAGAATTTTGAGCATTACTTTATTAGCGTGTGAGATGAGTGCAGTTGTGCGGTAGTTTGGGCATTCTTTGGCATTGCCTTTCTTTGGGATTGGAATGAAAACTGACCTTTTCCAGTCCTGGGGCCACTGCTGAGTTTTCCAAATTTGCTGACACACTGAGTGTAGCACTTTCACAGCATCATCTTTCAGGATTTGAAATAGCTCAACTGGAACTCCATCACTTCCACTAGCTTTGTTCATAGTGATGCTTCCTAAGGCCCACCTGACTTCACATTCCAGGATGTCCGGTTCTAGGAGAGTGTGAGTGATCACACCTTCACGATTATCTGGGTCATGAAGATCTTTTTTGTACAGTTCTTCTGTGTATTCTTGCCACCTCTTCTTAATACATTCTGCTTCTGTTAGGTCCATACCTGTCCTTTGTTGAGCCCATCTTTGCATGAAATATGAATGATTACAACTTCCAAACATTTCAAGTTTAATTCTTGAAACTTATATTCATTATTACTTCCAGCTGTCTCAATGGTCTCAGTAATGTTAAACAAGATCACTGATTCAAAATATATTTATTGTGAACTTACTACATATGTGCTTCTAATATTTTCATAACCATTTCCAGCTACATTTAGACTATTGTCAACTCTTTGCTAGTTTATGGAGAAATATAAGAATTAAAACATAAGCGTTTTCTTTTGCCCTAGTTATTAAGCCTCAACTAAAACTAAAAGGCATTTATACCCAGAAAAACAAAACTAAATGATCTGCTTTAGGTAGATTATGGATGATATACTGAATTCAACAAGGCAACACTAGAACCCTAGAAACTTTATAACTGTCTTTAAGTGAATACAAAAATGAACACGTTCTGCCCTTATTTTCCTTTAATACAGAGTTTTTCATTATTTCATTTTTACTGCTACTAAATTCTAAATTACTTATGTAAATCCAAATACACAGAGATATTTCATCAATAGTTTCAATTTTCTCTGAAAATAATATATATTCTTAACTGATTGATTCTATAAGAGCAGTGCCAGCATACAATTCACTTTTAACATATTCCCTGGCATCATTCTGTGTAAAAGTTATAAACTACAAAAAACCTAACAGAATTATAGTGCTGAGGTATAAAAATTTTGAAAATGTTGGTTGCTAGACTCTGGTCTTTACAACTTGCTAATATAACTCTGCCACAAGAAAAGTACTAATAAGCAGTGGCAAATTCTGAATTCTTCATAATTCAAGTATTTATTAGGTGTTTAAAATTTGGCAGCTATTGGGCTAAATGTTAGATATAGAATTGTGAGTAAGTATGCCAAGTACCTCCCTCTCTTCTAGTAGCATAGACAGCAACAAAAATAAAATCATAATTAGTATAGATCCTATGATGGATGATTAAAAGAAAACGTTTATGTATTAACTAGAGCAATGAGAATAAGAGGGAATATAGAGCAAACCAGTGAATCCTAAAGGAAATCAACTCTGAATATTCATTGGAGGACTGACGCTGAAGCTGAAGCTCCAACACTTTGGCCACCTGATGGAAAGACCCAACTAACTGGAAAAGACCTTGATGCTGGGAAAGACAGAAGGCAAGAAGAGAAGGGGGTGGCAGAGGATGAGACAGTTAGATAGCATCACTGACTCAATGAACATGAATTTGAGCAAACTCCTGGAGATAGTGGAGGAGAGAGGAGTCTGTCATGCCGCAGCCCATGGGGTCACAAAAGAGTTGGACACGACTTAGTGACTGAAGAACAACAATAGCTCAGGTATAGAGGGATCACCTCATAAAGGACCTTAGAGGCTGAATGCAGTAAGGAATTTGAACTTAACCTAAGGACAGAGGAGGAGATCCCCTGAAGACTTTATAGAGAAAAGGTGATGTGATCATATTAACATGTTTCTGCTCCCCAACAAACTTCAAGCTCTCTGTGGTGTGGCCAAAAGACTGGAAAGAGACCAGAATGGATGTACAGATACCAGTTTTGAGGTTACAACAGTTGTAAGAGATGATAGTCTTCTCGGTTATAATGGTATGAGTGACAAGAGGAAGAATCTATTAATAGGGAGGAGCAACATGGACTGGCACAGGAGAAAATCCATTTTATGCCTATGAGACCACTGTAGATAGAAGGTTAAAGCTTTTTAAAGTTTTATAGTAAAGTATCAGTTAATTTCCCTTTAATCTGTTTTTTTTTTTTAATGTGCCTTATGGGTTTATATGGGGCTGCACTATATACTTTTGTATACAGGCAATATATAGTTAATGATTACATTTCAGTATCAAAGCCATCCAGGTATCTTTGTGATTTCTCTAGTCTATCATTATCAACAACACATTTTTCAATACATCTTGTTACTCAGAACATCTAGCAATTTAAAACTCAAGAATTGCTTATTTCTGGATTTTTCCATTTAGTATTTTTGGACTGAGGGTGACCACTGATAACTGAAACTGTGGATAAGAGGAACTAGTGTACTCTAGCTAATCAGACAGGACTTAGTCCAAAAAGTACTGGGTTTTCTATAGCAAAGTAGGTCTCATTTAACTCCTAACACAAACAGCCTGTTAGTAAGTTTCAAATCATTCTTGGTTTACTGTATTTATTCTAAAAGAGAACTTTGAGAAGGGTCTGGCTGCTTTTTAAATCTGAAGAGTCAAACAAGAGATTGGAACCACTCTCTTTCTTTAACCAAGGGAGATTCTGAGATAATGAATTAGTCATAAAGTAATAGAAGGACAGTAAGAAAGATGACTGGCTGAAGAAAGTATCTCTAAGCAAAACAAACAGGTCACAACCAAATGTATACAGAATGCTTCCATGTTAAAAAGTTCAAAATGAGGCAAAACCAAATTACATTATTAGGGGGTGGAGAAGTAAGTGGGTTATATATAAAGACAAGGAAGTCATCGTAACAAAATTCAGCATAGTGTATTCTTCTAACCAAAAAGGGGCTTTTGGGTGTTGGCAATATTTTATTTCTCAGCATGGCTGGTGGTTACAAAGGGATTTACCTTTTAATTATTCTTTAAATTATATATTAAAATATATGTGTGTATGTATTATGTACACTCTGTATATATGATATAATTGTAATTTTAAGAATCCTTTTTAAAAATGGTGTCTCAGTGAATGAGAAAGATAGGACTTTGATTGGCCTGTAAATACTACTCTAACCTCAAAGATTAACATGAGTGTATTAAGTAGAAAATTAGCACTCTTTTCAGCCCTGGAAGGTAGTACTTAATGATAAAATGTACTTGAGTGGGAGCCAAGTATTAGATGAGGGAAGAGGAGTGGTGGTAGTGCTGAGTATAGACATGAAGGAATGAGAGAGCACTCAGAGAAAACTCGGGCTTAAGATTTGGCTAGAAACAAAAGGATGAGCTCAAGATGCAATTAATATAATCGCGTTTGGAAGGACAACTAAAGATAAGCCCTATCTAGATGGAAGGACATAATGGACCACTTAAAAAAAAGTCAAATACTATTTAAGAAAAAAAAATGTGATAACAGGTTTAGAAGAGAAATAGGTAATAAGTCATACTTAAATATTACTTGCTTTAATGAACTAGTACTCTTAAGGAAGTATGTGTTAATTTGATGATGCAAACTTCTACAGTTATTGAAATAAAGCAGTACATTTTTTATGAAATGAACTTTAGGTGAATGAGGTATGTTAACACTTAGCTGATCATTTCTCACTCTTCTCATCAGAAGCTAAAGTCTTGGAATTCAAATTGACTCTATGGAGCTAGGCCAAGTACCCCTTAACCTAAGATACTGGGTTAACATGATTGCTACTAAAAATCTGTCAGTCCATCTAAGTGGTCGCCCATTTGGCCATCCACCCATCTATCCATCATTTACTGATGTCATTTACATCCTACTACTCAGACATTATACTAGTTACTGGGGATATAGCAATGAACAAGTAGATATAACTCTTGTCCTTATGAAGCTTATTATTTAGTGAGACATAGAGGAATCAAAAAAATTCACACATAATTATACAATTGTAACTGTGACAAATGCAACAAAGTGGGCTAAGCACAGGGGGCTATGAAACCATATACAAAGTCTTAATTCAGTGATGCAGGGTTGAACAGAAATGGCTTTCTTGTGGATTTAACACCTGAGCTGATATCTGTAGGAAAAACGAGAGTTAGACAGGAATGTAGAATGTAGAATGTAACGAAAGTTAGACAGGAATGTAGAATGTAGAATGTAGACAGGAATGTAGAATGTAGAATTCTTGGTAGGAGGAATAGCATATATAAATGCCCTGAGGCAGAAAAGAACATGGCATGTAAGGAAAATGTACAGGGTTCAAATTCAAGCTTATAATGTTTTGGCCTCACTTTGAGAGCAGAGTCATTTGATATAGATACCACTGACTTGAATAAGGCCTAGAATTCTAGGACTGGCTTTTCATTAAAGACTATTTGCCTGGACTGTAGACATCATTTAATTTGTAGAATAAACATTAAAAACATGTGCATTTTACAAGTAATAGTTGGAATGTATAGAAATCAAACTTTCATAATTTGATCCAAACAATTTTTAATCACTTACAAAATAAACTGCTCCAAAACTTCCATGTCCGATTTCATGTAAACCAATAAAAAGTTCTTCAGGATCATCTTTATAGAACAGATCAGCAATCTCTGGGTCTCGTGGCACGCCTTTCCGCATGATGACCAATATGTGCAAGCACTTTGCTTTTGAAATCCCAATCAGCTTTCTCTCTCATTGACAAATATTTGAGGGGGGAGGGTGTAAAATTTCAGTACCTGTAGGAAAATAAGGTTTGACGTTAGATTATACATTTTGTTTGGTGGCAATTACATATTAAATTCATATTAATTAAATTCATAAATTAATTCATATTAAAAAGCATCTTGGTCTTATAAATTATAATAAAAAGACAGGTAATCCAAAAGAAAAATGGGCAATGGATCTGAGTAGATATTTATCCAAAGACATACAAGTGGCCATTAAGACATAAAAAGATGCTCTACACCATTAGTCATAAGACAAATAAAAATTAAAAACACATGAGACACCATTTTCATACCCACTAGGATGGCTATTATCAAAAAGTCAAATAATAAGTACTGGTAAGGATATGGGAAAATTCAGACCTTCCAAAACTGCTGGTGGAAATATAAGATGGTACAGTCATCTTGGGAAAAAGATTGGGAGCTCATCAAAAACTTAACATAAGAGTTATCACTTGATCCAGAAATTCTCACTCCTTGGTATATACCAAGGGAAATAAAAACACATGTCCATACAAAAACTTGCATGGATATTGATAGCAGCATTATTCAGCAACAAACCAAAAGTATACTTGGTGAAACAAAATAAGGTGTATCAATACCATGGAATATTATTCAGGGATAAAAAGAGATGCAGTACTGATACAGACCACAACACAGAGGAAACATTACACTAAGTGAAGGAAGCTAGTCACAAAACACTATGTATTGTATGATTCCATTTATATAATACATCCATCACAAGTAAATTTATAGAGACAGGAAGTAGACTTTTGGTTGCCTAGGGCTAGGAGGTGAAAGAGTTGGGTTGATAGCTAAAGGGTACAGGCTTTCTTTTTAGTATAATGAAATGTTCTGAAATTCATTGTGGTGACGGTTGTAAAATTGTTCATATACTAAAAACTACTGAAATGTACTCTTTAAATGGGTGAATTGTACGGTATCAGAGTTATATCTGAAATGCAAATCAAAACTACAATGAGATATCACCTCACACTAGTCTAAAGGGCTATCATCAAAAAGTTCACAAACAATAAATGCTGGAGAGGGTGGAAATGTCAATTGGTACAGCCACTATGGAGAACTATGCAGGCTCCTTTAAAAACTAAAAATACAACTACCAGATGACCCTGCAATCCCAGAGGGGATATAACCAGAGAAAAACATGGCCCAAAAGGATACATGCACCTCAGCATTCACTGGAGCACTGTTTACAACGGCCAAGATAGGGAAGTAACTTAAATGTGCATAGCGAGAGGAATGGAAGAAGATGTGGTACATGTATAGAATGGAATATTACTCAGCCATTAAAAAGAAACAGATAATGCCATTTGAGACAACATGGACAGACCTAAAGATTGTCATATTGAGTGAAGTAAGACAGACAGATAAAGTGAAAGATCATATGATACCGCTTATAAGTGGAATGTAAAAAGAAATGATATAAATGAACTTACTTACAAAACAGAAACAGACTCACAGACATAGAAAAGGAACTTGTGGTTACCAGAGGGGAAGGGTGCAGGGAAGGGATCGTTCAGGAGTTGGGAACTGACATGTACACACTGCTATACCTAAAAATGGATAATAAACAAGGACCTACTATATACCACAGGGAATTCGATTCAGTATCATGTAACAACCTAAACTGGAAAAGAATTTGAAAAAGGATAGATACATGTATATGTATAACTGATTCACTTTGCTGTACACCTGAAACTATCATAAAATTGTTAATCAACTATACTCCAATAAAAATATAAAGCTAAAAAAAAACAAAAATAAATAAAATAAAACAGAGAGACTTCTGTTCTAGATAACTGAAACAAATGGGAAGTGAAGATAAGAAAATCAAAATATCAATGACAGATTTTGAGGAGAAAAGAAAGAACAGATAAATTATCAATTATGTAAGGGGAAAAAAACTCAAAAGAAAAAATTTCCAAAAGGGGGCTAAATAAATATAAACATTATTATTCTGAATTGATCCTCCCATTAATGGGTTAATCAAACAGTCTGTAAGACTGCAAGGCGAAGTATATATCCTTCCTGACAATTAGCTACATAGATACTTTCTCTAGTTAATGACAACTGCAATAGGCAACTGGAAAATGTCACTTAGCCAGCATGCCAGCTGGATCTTCCTTGACGTCTATGATGAAAGCTTTTCCTATGGAGAGACTACATATTTATCCCATATACATGACTGACAGTAGAGGTAAGACATGCAATGTACTTTGGAGTTTGTAGACTGCTATCTAATTTGGGGTAGCGGGTGGTTGGTACTATGTAGATTCAGAGAGAAAAGTCTGGTGAGAAAAACATGTGTTAAAATATATTACAATTCAGCTGCTACCTTTTTATGCAACAATGATTCTGCTTTTGAAGTATATTCATTTAGGTGTGATCTGTTGTACTTAGAGCATCAGCAGTGGTATTTAAGTTTCTATACTGGGAAGGTTACTTGGACAAATGCAAAAAAACAATGAGCATTGATTTCGAAGTGGGTAATAAGCAGTCATTTAAAAAACAAATTAGCTTAATTTTAGTTTACAATATAATCTAAATTTTGGATAAAACTGTTCTTGTCGTTGTTGTTCAGTCACTAAGTAGTGTCTGACTCGTTGCAACTTCCATGGACTGCAGCCTGCCATGCTTCCCTGTCCTTCCCTATCTCCTGGAGTTTGCTCAAATTCATATCCATTGAGTTGGAGATGCTATCTAACCATTTCATCCTCTGCCACCTCCTTCTCCTTTTGCCTTCATACAGTCCATGGGGTCACAAAGAGTCAGAGAGGACTGATTGACTAACATTTTCAACTTTTTTCCCAGTATCAGTGTCTTTTCCAGTATCAAAGCCTTCATGCAGTAATGAAGACTCACAACAGACAAAAAAATAATAACAATAACTAACTAAATAAATCAATTTTTAAAAAAGCCTAAAAAATAAAAGCACAATCCATAAAGGAAAAAAAGGTTAAATTAGACTAAAAACATTCTTTTTGAAAGACCGGTTAATAGAATGAAGCCACAGTCTACAAGAAGGTCTTTGAGAAACATATATCTCATGATGGATATGCATTCAGAAAATATAAACAATCCTCAAAACATGAAAAACCCAATTTTAGAAATGAGAAAAAGAGGGTGAGAGACTTCCAATTCAAGATGGTAGAGTACAAGGATGTGCACTCATCTCCTCCCTTGAGAATACCAAAATTGCAACTAACTGTTGAACAACCATTGACAGGAGGATGCTGAAACCCACCAAAAAATGATACCCCACATCCAAAGACAAAGAAGAAGCTGCAGCGAGACAGTAAGAGGGGTGCAATCACAATAAAATCAAATCCCATACCTGCTGGGTAGGTGACCCACAAACTGGAGAACAATAATACCAAAGAAGTTATCCCACTGTTGTGAAGGTTCTGAACCCCACTTTAGGCTTCCCAGCATGAGGATTCAACAAAGGGGCTGGGAATCCCCAGGGAATCTTGCCAGCAGGATTTGATTATAGGACTTCCATAGCACTGGGGAAAACAGAGACTCCCATCTTGGAGGGCACAAACAAAATTTTGGACACATTAAGACCCAGAGGAAAGGAGCAGTGACCCCGCAGGTGATGGAACCATAACTACATGCTAGTGTTGGATGGTCTCCTGTGGAGGCATGGATCAACAGGGGCTTACCACAGGGACAGGGGCACTGGTGGCATTAAGCTGGGAAGGTCCCCCTTGGTGTAAACCCTCTTGGAGTTAGCCATTAATCCTACCACAGAGTCCGGAGACCCCAGGGCTGGGTCGTCTCAGACCAAACAATTAACAGGAGGGAGTACAACTTCACCATCAGCAGATAATTGGATTAAAGCATTACTGAGCAAAGCCCTGCCAACTAGAGCAAGACCCAGTTTTCCCTATCACCAGTTCTTGCCATTAGGAAGCTTATACAAGCCTCTTAGCCTCATCCATCAGAGCGCAGACAGAAGAAGCAAGAAGAAGCACAGTCCCACAGTGGCTAAAACGAAAACCATATTACAGAAAGTTAATCATGATGAAAAAAGCAGAAAGTTACATCCCAGATGAAGGAACAAGATAAAACCCCAGAAAAACAACTAAATGAAGTGGAGATAGGCAAGCTTCCAGAAAAAGAATTCAGAATAATGATAATGAAGATGATCCAGGATCTTGGGAAAACAGTGGAGTAGATGCAAGAAATGTCTACCAAAGACCTATAAGAACCAAAGAACAAACAAACAGATGAATAACACACTAGAAGGAATCAACAGCAGAATAACCGAGGCAGAAGAACGGATAAGTGACCTGGAGGACAGAATGGTGGAAATCACTGCCGCAGAACAGAATACAGAAAAACGTACAAAAAGAAATGAAGACAGCCTAAGAGACCTCTGGGACAACATTAAACACACCAACATTTGCATTATAGGGGTCCAAGAATAGGAGAGACAGAGAAAGGACCTAAGAAAATATTTGAAGAGATAAATGTGGGAAAAAGACTAGAACACACACTTCACCAAGAAAGATAAATGGATGGCAGCTAAGGGGAAAAAAAAGATGCTTAATATCATTATTGATTAGGCAGGTACAAATTAAGACCACAATAAGATACTACTACACATCTATTAGAAAGATTGACATAAAAAGACAGACTATACCAGCTGATGGTAAGATTTGAGGTAACTATATCTCTCAGATGCTGCTGGTGGGATGTAAAAGTGGTAGAAATACTTTGGAAAACTATTTGGCAGTTTCTTAAAAACTGAACATACATCTACCATATGACCTAACCATTCCACTCCTAGGTATTTACCCAACAAAAATGAAAGCAAATGTCCTTAAGAAGCACAGCACACAAAAGTTAATAACAGTTTTATTTTTAATAGTTAAAACTGGAAACAACCCAAATATCCATCAACAGATAAATAAATAAAAAATTTGTGGGACTTTCAGACAATGGAATGTACCTCAGAAAGAAAATGAACTATTGATATATGCTACAACATGGATAATTCTCAAAATAATTATGCTGAGTGAAAGAAGTCAGAACAAAAATAGAGAATATATTTTATGATTTCACTTACATAAAATTCTGGAAAATGCAAACTAACCTAGAGTGACAGCACATCAGTAGTTGCCTGGGGACAGGGCTAGGGTAAGAAGAGAAAGGATGTGAGAAGCTTTTGGGAGTGATGAATATGTTTACTATCTTCATTATGATGATGGATACACATACACACACACACATGTTAAAACATTGTGACTTAATATGTTCAGATTATGGTATGTCAATAATTATTGCTTTAAAAAGTTGAAATAAATAAAATTGAACAGCAAGTAGAGATTGTTCTTGCAAAATAAGTCCCAGTTAATTTATTCTTAACATCAGATAAGTAAACATATAAATACATACACATACCAACCCACACACTCAAAGGACATAAATAGGAAATTAAATAAGAAAAAAAGCAGTGTCTATTAATGATATGAAACACATATAATTTCAATAGTAATCAAAGAAGTATAAAGTAAAATAACAAAAAACCTAATTTTACCCACCAAATTGATAAAGTAATAAATAAAAGATACATTTTATGGTGAGAGCATAAGGAAACAGTCATCTTTATACATTCCTGGAAGAATAAAATGGGAATTCTCTGACCAAGTGTTATTCTTCTACAAGGGAGTTTCTACTTGTTTTGCTTTGATTTATTTTAGTAAATAAGCCAGGGTATAAGGTAGAGTGGGCTTCCTATCTGGCTCAGTGGTAAAGAATCCGCCTGCCAATGCAGGTGACATGGGTTCGATCCCTGGGTCAGGAAGATACATTGCAGAAGGAAATGGTAACCCACTCCAGTATTCTTGCCTGGGAAATCCCAAGGACAGAGGAGCCAGGGGTCCCAAAGACAGAGATCGCAAAAGACTCAGACACGACTTACTGACTAAACAAGAACAACAATAAATAAGGTACAGTACAAGAGACATGCAACAGTGGAGATGAGAAACAAGGCTTCTTTCACCTACAAATTTGAATTTCTTTGTAGGCTTGTGTTTTAGCTGAGGTAGGAGTTGGGATTTCAGGTTATTTTTTATTTTCTTCTTTTTGCTTATTTGTACTTTCTAAATGTTTTGCAAAGCCTGTTACTTTAACATGAAAAAAATTTGTTATTTCAAAGTCGAATTATGAAGCAAAAGCAATATATACACAACAAAAAAAGCAATATATATTTCTGCAAATAACAATAATAGGAATAAAATAACTTTAGCCAGGTAATTATCCATATTTTATGCCATCATCGAAAATAATGAAAATGGGTTGGGAAGATCCCCTGGAGAAGGGAACAGCTTCTGGCTGTTCTGGACAGTATTCTGGCCTGGAGAATTCCATGGACTGTATAGTACATGGGATCACAAAGAGTCGGACATGACTAAGCAACTTTCACTTTCATAAGGAAATAATTTGAAACTAAAAAATTTTTATAAAAGAATATTTTATCCCAATTTTATTAATTCCTTTTTTTTGTATAAATATAATAAAAGTTCACTGCAGAAAATCCAGAAAATATCATTTGCTCCCATTTGGTAGGAGAAAGCTAAGTCATAAATCTATAAACAATACCTTTTCATATATGGCACAAAATATACTGTATTGTTCAGAGTCATTAAAGCAGCAATCTTTTTTTTTTCTCTTTTATAACTTCAGTCTTTTGTATTTATGGTGCACCTATGGAAAAAGAAGAATAAAATATGTAATTATAGGGGTAAAATTCAAGAAGCAGTAACTGATAACATGACAGTTTTAAGTATTTACAAATGTAGTATTACAAAGTTAAAGTTTTATCTTAATCAGTTTGTGGATGACAAATGTAAAAGGTAAAATTTTCGCAACAAAGACCCAGGCTACTCTGGCATAAACAACACCAGGGGGACAAATGAGTCCTTAGATTTCAGAATCTACAGTAAAGCTTCCACTGGTCTGTCTGAGTCTTAAGGAAACTCAATAGAGGCTACCAGTAGACAAGACTAATCTGACAGCATATGGTGATGCTACTGATTCTCTGTCACAAAGGTTTATATTTTGAATTGCTTTTCTGATAGGCATGATGATTTAAATGGACTCATCTATCTTCCCTTTCCTAGTCTCTCTATAACTCATCTCTCAGATTTGGGGGGTAGTGATAATTCTTTATTATCTATTAAAGAAGTACATGCCCAATGTAGAGTGGGAAATATGCACCATCATGAAAAAAAAATCCATAATCCTACCTAGGATAAAACTTCATTAACAATTTGGGATTGTTTTCTTCATGAACATATTTATTTCTTCATGCATATATTTTTTTGTTATACCTCTGAGATCACATTATACACATGATTCCACCAGTCAACCTCTTTTATCTAACTCTAGATCATTAGCATTTTGCCATGTTATCAAACATGGCAAACTATTCACAAAGATCATTTAAAGGCTGTTCAATGTTTATCTTATGGAAGAGCCACAATTCATTCACAACTGTTTATCCAAAATTTGAAATCAAGGCTGTATTCAATCCTTTGTTCAAATACTAAAAGTTACTGTGTTTTGAAGACCTTTGTCTTATTGTCCATTTACATTTTGGGTTTTTTTTGGAATGTATTTCTAGAAGTAGAACTATTGGGTCATAGAATATAATAATTTAAAATTTACGTATATTGAAATAATTTGGGGATGCCTGACTAGCTTTGGATATGAAATCCCTACAGGGGGAAAAATACTATAAAAAAAAGGCACTGACCCCCATTTGCACATTTCTCCTGTAGAGGATATCCTAATCTCCTCTTACATCTATACTTATAAACTAATTTTTCATTATTTTGTTATTTCCTCTAATTCTATAGCTGTGGAATGCTTTAGATCAACTGGTAGCTAAAACTTGCCTGAATTCAGCATCACATTTTACCTAAGCATCACCCAGTCAAAAACTACAATGTCTGCATGTATGTCCTGCTAATCTAGTCTGACTATAGCTTTAAGGAACTAAAACATTCCTTGTTATATGAACACTAGTTGCGAAATTTCTGAGAAAGTAGTTTTAAAATAAGGCATTTACTAATATCTTCATGTCCTGACTAGTTTCAAATGCAGGAGGTATTCACTCCTAGAAAATATTTTTCTAATGCTATGGACACTCACGCTGAGTATTTTTATTCTCTCTAAATACTTATTCATTTTTACATAATTTTCCTTAAAATGGGTACTCTCTCCATCTGCAGTTACACAGATCTATAAATGTTTTAAAATCAACTCTTTAAGACTTCTAGGAATTAAACTTTCTTGGTTTTATCATTCCCCCTCCCCCACTAGAATACTGCACATAGCATTAGGGCTGAAAACCATACTCCTAAAGTCCAGTACTTTGGCCACCTCATGCGAAGAGTTGACTCATTGGAAAAGACTCTGATGCTGGGAGGGATTGGGGGCAGGAGGAGAAGGGGAAGACAGAGGATGAGATGGCTGGATGGCATCACTGATTTGATGGATGTGAGTCTAAGTGAACTCTGGGTGTTGGTGATGGACAGGGAGGCCTGGCATGCTGCAATTCATGGGGTCACAGTCGGACATGACTGAGCGACTGAACTGAACTGAAAGTTTATTCATTACACCTAAGATGTTCTGGTTTCCCCCCCCCATTTAACCACCTTCCTTCTTTATTTATAAATGTCCCTTGGGTTCCCTGAAACTGTCCTCTCCTGTTTTTCCACATTATTCCTCTCTGATCTGTAAATCAATGTTATTCCTCCACGTATTTGC
Source organism: Bubalus kerabau (assembly GCF_029407905.1). Taxonomy (NCBI): domain Eukaryota; kingdom Metazoa; phylum Chordata; class Mammalia; order Artiodactyla; family Bovidae; genus Bubalus; species Bubalus kerabau. The sequence continues at coordinate 61,098,622 of NC_073639.1, read as the reverse complement.
CCAAAGGCCTCTGTGTGATGTAGGCTGCTATCCTAATTTCTGTCCACTTAATGGTTTCAAGTAACACTTTGTCAATAGAAACTTCTGGCCACCGTTTTAAACCCCAGACCCATTCTTTCAACTATCCATTTGGCTTCTTCCCTAAATGTGCATGCACGCTCAGTCACTTCAGTCATGTCCTACTCTTTGTAACCCTATTGACTGTAGTCTGCCAGGATTCTCTGTCCATTGGATTTCCCAGGCAAGAGTACTGGAGTGGCTTGCCATTTCCTTCTCCAGGGGATCTTCCCAACTGAGGGATTGAACCTGTGTCTCCTGTCTTGCAGGCAGATTCTTTATTGCTGAGCCACTAGGGAAGCCCCTTTACTAAATGGCTTACATCAACTTTCTGACTCTTTCCTTCTCATTTTCCTTAACATTCAATTAAATCACAAGTGTGCATCAATATTTCTTTTTATCTGTTCTTCACTTTCCCTTTCTGTTAGCATTTGTTATCTCTCTCCTTTGTTTCTGCTCTTTCAGCTTCTAGTCTATCTTTTCTGGAATTCATCTTTAAAACACTATTATTACAATCATCTTCCTGAAGCACAGTTAAGATAGTAGCACAGCTCTGTTTAAAATACTTCCATGTTTCCATACTGCCTATAGTACAAACATTAACTTTACCTAACTAACATTCAGAGCTGGCCTCAAACCTCATGAAAAAATGAATTACTACAGTTGCCTCATCATACCTTTGTCTTTGCTTATGCTAATCCCTCTACCTAGAATATCCACATCCCAACTATTCTCACAGTCTAGCTAAATGTCACGCTAAATGTCACCTCTCTTCTAAGGCCGGCTGTTTTCTCTTTTTGCTTTCAGTTTTAAAAACTTAAATATTGGTATAAGTAGTATAACTGGATGACAAGTGCTTTCTTCAGAGGAGGATACATGTGTAAATCTATGTTTTGATTAATCACTATATTCCCCCATTTTTTTGAGATAGAATTCGCATACCATATGATTCATCTATTTAAAGTGAACAACGGTTCTTAGCATATTCACCAATGTGTGAGAGCATCACCATGGACAGTTTTAGAACATTTTCATCACCACAAAAAAAGTTTTATTTGCTTCAACTATTAATCTCTCCCATCCAACCTCTCCATTCCTTAGCAACCACTAATCTGTCTCTATAGATTTCCCTGTTTTGAACATTTCATCTGAATAGAATCATATAATATGTGGTTTTTTTGTGACTGGATTCTTTCCCTAGCATAATGCTTTTAAGATTCACCCATGTTGTAGCATGACTCAATATTTCTTTTTATTGATGAGAATTCCATTGTATAGATATACCACACTGTTTACCCATTTATAAGTTGATAGATATTTGGGTTGTTTCCACTTTGGGGCTATTATGAATACTGCTGTTATAATCACTTGTGTACACATATTTGGTTTCTCTTAATTATATTCCTAGGATTGGAACTGCCGGGCCCTGTGGCATCTTTATACAACAGATAGTCTATAAAAATCTGCTGACTCTCCTTCCCTTTTCCACTCCAATCTTAACACTGGGAATGATCTTTAAATTCATCCTTCCCTCAAAAGCTGAACTAGAACATTTTTCCTTCCAAGAGGATAACATTGTAAGAATTAACTGAAGATGAAGTGATATGCATGAAATTATTTTTCCTCCTCTTCCTTGACCTCCTGCAACCTCAGGTATTACATTTATAGTGAGAACTCAGAACTGTGCCAAGAATGTAGAATTTCAGGTCTCAAGCTCTTGGGCCAACTGAACAATCCAGCTAGCTTAGAGGAAAAGATTGCATCAGAGATGTAGAACTGAAATACTTATCCTCATGCTTTATTCTGAGGAATGGAAATCCTCCAACAGTGATAATCAAGTAAATTATTTTTCACAGACATTCTAACTTAATATACACTTGATAGAGAGCAGAAATATAAATATTTTTCATGTTTTCCCTTTTCCCAGAAACTTTCCAGAAAGATGATTCAGAGAAGATCTTAGTTGCTTTTCAATGTTGTAGTCACACTTCTGCAACAATAAACCTGGAGCCAACTAGACTGAAAATCCACAATATTTCAGCATTAAGAAAGAAGTAAGAAAGCTTCATATTGGATGCTACATATATGAGGAAATCTAAAATATGACACAAATGAACTTATCTACAAAACAGAAACAGAGTCGCAGACACAGAGAACAGACCTGTGGTTGCCAAGCAGGATGGTGGGTAGGGGAGGAATTGCTTGGGAGTTTGGGATTAGCAGATGCAATGGAAAAACAACTAAGTCCTACTATATAGCACTGGGAACTATATTCAATATCCTGTGATAAACCATAATGGAAAAGGACAGGCAAAGAATATATATATATATATATATATATATATATATATATATGTATAAATGAATTACTTAGCTGTACAGCACAAGTTAACACAACATTGTAAAGTAACTATACTTCAATTAAAAATAAACAAAAAGAATGTTTCATATTGGAAAGAATTTTAAAGATCAAACATTTTACAATTTTTTTAACTCAATCTCAGCAAAGTTCAGTGTCAAGTCATACTTATGCATAATGAGGTGAATGAACCTAGAGCCTGTTATACAGAGTGAAGTAAGTCAGAAAAAGAAATATAAATATTGTATACTGACATATATATGGAATCTAAAGAGATGGCACTGATGAATATATTTTCAGGGTAGCAATGGAGAAACAGAAGTAGAGAACAGATCTATGGACATGGGGGAGGAGAGTAGGGAAAAGGGGAGATGATGGGAGAGAGTAACACAGAAATTTACAATACCATATGTAAAACAGATAGCCAGTGGGAATTTGCTGTATGACTCAGGGAACTCAAACAGGGGCTTTGTAACAGGCTGAAGGGAGGGGTGAGGAGGGAGATGGGAGGGAGGGGACATGGCTGTACCTATGGCTTTTTCTTGTTGATGTATGACTGAAAACCACAAAATTCTGTAAAGTTATCTATCCTTCAGTGAAAAAATTTTAAAGCACACTTATGCAGTACTGTTATCCCAAATTAAAATTCCTTCTAACTTCTCACTCCAGAAAACTTTTTTTCTGAATCAAGCTGCCTAAATCAGACTTCAAAACACCAAAAAGTTTTCTATTTTGGAGGGTGATAAGAAAAGTTTAATTTAATATAAGATTGAACTTCTCTGTCACTATTTCTCCAAATATACTTGAATAAATAGTGGTGGATTCAGTTATTATGGATACAAATTTGAAGATCTCTTTAAGAAAAAATTTTTTTACAAACTTTCCATACAAGAATAAGGTATAGGACCTTAGGAGCTGGTATAAACAAGGAGCTCTGAAATTAAGTTTCACAGTAAATCTGCCTGTGTAAATTTCTATTACTGTATTCATTATTTTGTTCCCAGAAAATACACAGAGGCTGGTAAAATCTTCATTTTACAGCAATGAAGAAAAAAGTAGAAATTGATGATTGGACTTTTTCAAAGTCAGGACTACTCTGATATTTTTAATCCTCTGATCTTATAACACAACCTCCCATATAGACTTAAAACTGTCTTTAAAGAAAATAACAGAAAACTGGTTTTGAATAGTTTTTACCACTGTCTGTCACTAATACTTAACTGTTATGCTGAGGTAACAAACCATTTTTATGGTACTTTCAGTATGAAAATGAAGTGTTTTCTTTATGCCAAATGATCACACAGCCAATTGTGACAGAATTTGAGAACTGGAAGGGGATTTTAGTGATCATCTAACTTCTACTTAAGCAAATAATGCAGAAGTATCTGGGACTTACCATCATAGCTTGTAGACTACTTCTAACTGACATTAAATTATATGAAAACAATCATAGTCATCATTTAAGACTATGTGTGCTTAAAAAGTAAAAATATCAATTATTTTGGTTTCTTAAAAAATATTACTTTCTCCCCCTTTTACAAAAAGAAAAAGAAAAACAAAAACAGGTTTAGGTTGAGAGACAAATGAGAAAGGAATCATTCCTTTAGATTTCTTAAATTTAATACCAAAAGGTTTTGTTCTGCCTGATAGTTTTATATGTGGTGAGCAACTTTAAATTATGCATTCATTTTGGGGAAAACAGTACATTCTTAAAATTAAGACCACTATAAAAATGGTGTCTGCTAAGTTACTTCAGTCATGTCCGACTCTGTGCGACCCCATAGATGGCAGCCCACCAGGCTCCCCCGTCCCTGGGATTCTCCAGGCAAGAACACTGGAGTGGGTTGACATTTACATAAATTCTGAACTATTTGAATGGATTTAACCAATCTTTTGAAGTCTTCATTTTACACAACTTAAACATGTGTGGTATAAAAATTGTAATGATTATAATATACATAATTTATTCTCTAATACAGGGTTTTTCAAATATGATTAATATTCAGCTTCCTTACAGAAAAATACTCAGATCTCTAATGTTTTCTCAAATTATTTTTAGTGATTTCTTTATTCATATGTTCATTCGTCCCAAAAATGTTTATGAAGTGCTTAATATCTGCCCAGAACTGACAAAGCTTTAGGCTCTTTCCTACTCTTATAAAACTTACATTCTAGTGGAGAGAGACACATAAATATTGCTATGTCAGGTACTAAGAAATATCATGAAGGAAAATAAGATAAAGTAGAATCAGTTAATATTTTAATATTTTGGTAACTTAGGAAAGTGAAAGGAGTATCTTTTGTCATCCATGACAAGTCCCTTCAAACCATGCCCGTGTGTTTGTGTGTATGTGTGTGTTAGGTGTGTGTGTATTAGCTGCTCAGTTGTGTCTGACTCTTTGTGATCCCATGGACTGTAGCCCTCACCAGGCTCCTCTGTCCATGGAATTCTCCAGACAAGAATACCAGAATGGGTTGTCATTCTCTTCTCCAGGGGAATCTTCCTGACCCAGTGATCTGAGTTTATGTTAATATGGTGACTTAGAAAACCCTTTAGTATAGGGGCTGATAGCCAGGAGAACCAAACCTGATAGAATTGGAATTTTCAGCCCTAATCCCTGACCTCAAGGGAAAAGGGAAGGACTGGAGTGACCAAAGATTGATTGTACTTCCCTTGGAGTTTGGCTGGTAAAGAATCCACCTGCAATGCATGAGGCCCTGGTTCAATCTGTGGGTCGGGAAGATCCCCTGGAGAAGGGATAGGCTACCCACTACAATATTCTTGGGCTTCCCTGGTGCCTCAGTCAGTAAAGAATCCACCTGCAATATGGGAGACCTGCATTCAAAGCCTGGGTTGGGAAGATCCCCTGGAGGAAGGCATGGCAACCCACTCCAGTATTCTTGCCTGGAGAATCCCCACGGACAGAGAAGGTTGGTGGGAGACAGTCCATGGGGTTACAAAGAATTGGACTAAGTACTGTAATAAACCGGTAAATGTAACTAAATGTTTCTCTGAGTTCTATGAGCCACTCTAGCAAAACCTGCTCCACAAAATCAAGGAAGGCTTTTAGGAACCTCCAATCTACAACTGGTTGGTCAAAAGCACAAGTAACAACTTAGACTTGCAACAAGCATTGAAGTTGGTAGTAGGGGAAGCCTTGTGAGACTGCTTCCTAATCCTGGGAGATCTGATGCTACTCTCAGGTAGATAGTGTCAGAATTAAGTTAATACCTTTGTGGTGTTACAAAACACACATCAGAATAGCCTATCTCACAGAACAAACCAGGATGTTCAAAAAACAGAGAAGGCCCTAGAAGAAAAAAGGCATAATCAAGATCATGACACAGTAACCATCTGCTGATGCCATTGCCACTGGTTTCTATTCTCTTAGATTCTTCTTTTTTAAAATTTTTATTGGAATATAGTTGATTTACAATGTTGTATTAGTTTCAAGTGTACTGTTCTCCTAGACTCTTAATACCACAACTGCTATAATTGTCTCTGTAATGCCCTAAGCTCTCAAGATTCAAAGTCCTGGGTGGGAGTATCTGACTGATCAAAGACACAGGTCCATGTCCAGCTGCCAGGCAATCAAGAAATGAATATCTGCTTGTGTTTCTTCCATATCCATAGCAGAAGGAGGACCACTGCCTCCCTCCTGAATCTAAGATGGGATTATGTTCAAGTGATGGCAACCCATAGGATATGATGGAATAACCGTTGAGCTATTTCAAATCCTAAAAGATGATGCTGTGAAAGTGCTGCACACAATACGCCAACAAATTTGGAAAACTCAGCAGTGGCCACAGGACTGGAAAAGGTCAGTTTTCATCCCAATCCCAAAGAAAGGCAATGCCAAAGAATGCTCAAACTACCATACAATTGCACTCATCTCACACGCTAGCAAAGTAATGTTCAAAATTCCCAAGCCAGGGTTCAACAGTATGTGAACTGTGAACTTCCAAATGTTCAAGCTGGATTTAGAAAAGGCAGAGGAACCAGAGATCAAATTGCCAACATCCGTTGGATCACAGAAAAAACAAGAGAATTACAGAAAAATATCAACTTCTGTTTTATTGACTACACCAAAGCCTTTGACTGTGTAGGTCACAACAACCTGGAAAATTCTTCAAGAGATAGGAATACCGGACCACTTTACCTGCCTCCTGAGAAATCTGAATGCAGGTCAAGAAGCAATAGTTAGAACCGGACATGGAACAACGGACTGATTCCACATTGGGAAAAGAGTACATCAAGACTGTATATTGTCACCCTGCTTATTTAACTTATATGCAAAATACATCATGCAAAATGCCAGGCTGGATGAAGCACAAGCTGGGATCAAGACTGCCAGGAGAAATATCAATAACCTCAGATACGCAGATGACATCACCCTTATGGCAGAAAGCAAAGAGGAACTAAAGAGCCTCTTGATGAAAGTGAAAAAGCTGCCTTAAAACTCAACATTCAGAAAATGAAGATCATGGCGTCCAGTCCCATCGCTTCATGGCACATAGATGGGGAAACCATGGAAACAGTGACAGAATTTATTTTCTTGGGCTCCAAAATCACTGCAGATGGTGACTGCAGCTATGAAATTAAAAGATGCTTGCTCCTTGGAAGAAAAGCTATGACCAATCTAGACAGCATATTAAAAAGCAGAGATATTACTTTGCCAACAAAGGTCCATCTAGTCAAAGCTATGGTTTTTCCAGTAGTCATGTAGGGATGTGAGAGTTGGACTATAAAGAAAGCTGAGTTCCGAAGAACTGATGCTTTTGAACTGTGGTGTTGGAGAAGACTCTTGAGAGTCCCTTGGACTGCAAGGAGATCAAACCAATCAATCCTAAAGGAAATCAGGCCTGAATATTCATTGGAAGGACTGATGCTGAAGCTGAAACTCCAATACTTTGGCCACCTGATGCAAAGAACTGACTCATTGGAAAAGACCCTGATGCTGGGAAAGACTGATGGCAGGAGGAGAACAGGATGACAGAGGATGAGATGGTTGGATGGCATCATTGACTCGATGGACATAAGTTTGCGCAAGCTCCGAGAGTTGGTGATGGATGGGAAAGCCTGATGTGCTGTAGTCCATGGGGTTGCAAAGAGTCAAGACACGACTGATTGACTGAACTGAACTGAACTCATTCATAGCCCAGGGGATAAGAAACAAACTTGGATTTAGAGCATTTCAGTTTTTAACTCTGTCTCGTTACTCAATTCCTTCTAATCTAAGTCCTATTTGTTTAAGCTTTTTCTACATCTACAAAATCTTAGTTTTCTTATAAGTTTAATAAATGGTATAATGACCCCAAAGCAGTGTTCAACTATTCATTCATTCATTTATTCATTCAGCATTTACTGGATACCTGCTATGCTTAAAGACATCATGCTATGTGTTAAAAATACATAACCCTGAAACGTGTTCACCAGAAAATAATTATCTAGAATAAGTGCATGTTCCAAGTACTACAGAAGTTCAAAAGAGGGAGAGAGAACTTCTAACTCTAAGGAGTAGAGGTTGGGGATGGGCAGGTGATTGATGGCTTCATGGTAGAAATAGCATTTGGAATGCTATGCTATGAACTGGAAATAACTGGAGCTTGCAGCATGTACCGGCAAGTAACTAAAGGGGTTGTTTTGCAGGTTCAGGATAGGATCCTTTGGAAACAAAGCTGGAAGAGTCTAAAGGATCTAGATTGTCCAGGTCAAGACTGAATACCATGCAAAGAATTTTAAGCTTTTTAACTGTAAATAATGAAATCATTTGATATTAAAATTAGTCTTCAAGAATAACACTCTAGTTGTTTGGGAGTAATATACAGGTTAGAATTGAAGTAGTATATTTAAAAACATTATGCACACATCATAGAAAAAAATTGGAAGAATATAGACCAAAATATTAACAGTGATTATCTTTGGGTATTGGGAATACAGGCATTTTGTTTTCTTTTTACCTTTCTGTATTTCCTATATTTTCTCTATTGTAATAAAAAAAGTAAGCTAAAAATATTATTAAAAGAATGGACTGGAATAGGAAACTAGAGCAGGAAGGTCAAGTTAGGGCTACCAAGCAAGAAAGAATGATAATCTTCTTCTATAACATTGGGAATAAAATTGAAACCAGAAGGCTGGTACCATGTCTCTGGATTCAAGAATAACACAGCAATAACATGGCCGTAGAACAAGCAATTGATGGGCTACACAGCATGAAAAGGATACAGAAGTCAAAGTTAGCTCTGAGGTTTTAAGATCAAGTGAAAGAGAAGATAACTGTTCTATAAACAAAAATAGGGAATTCAGCAGAAGGCACAAGTTTAATAGTAGAAAGATGGTAAGTGTATCCCAGCCAAAATGATGTTTAAGTGCCAGATGGGCATCCAGGTAGAAATATACAGCAGGAGAAATAAATACAGGCTGAAGTTCAGGGGAAACAATGGAGTCAGAGATTCAGATGTGGAATTATTTGTGTAAGGTAGATAAGAAACTCAAGAGGGAATGATGGTAACTTTGGCAAAAATTGCAGACAGAAAGGCTGAGAATAAAATTTGGGAGAAATATTTAAAGTTGACTCCTTAGTGATGTTATATAAGTACTAAATACAGTATTTCTATAATTATTCATTCATTCCATTTTATATATAATCAAAAGGTAAAAATGACTTCTCTGAGTTTAACAAATTAAGATGAATAGTCAAAAGAATAGTATCAGAAATAAAATTTAGGGAATTAACTGGCAGTTCAGTGGTTAGGACTCTGCATCTTCATTGCTGACGGCCCTGGTTCAATCCCTGGTCAAGGAACTAAGATCCCATAAGCCATGTGGCATGACCAAAAAAAAGAATAAGAGAGAGAAATTAAATTCAAATTTTAGAATAAATTGGCTTTTGCTTCATGCCAATTATATATATATGTGTGTGTGTGTGTGTGTGTGTGTGTGTATATATATATATATATATATAAATAAAGTTCCCTGTTTTTCTGTCCTTGGAAATTTATTTTGAAAAAAGAAAATATGTGCAGTACAGCAATAAAATGAACCAAATCACTAGTAATTGCTAAGTTAACCTGTATATTTTTTACATTCTCTTTATAATCAGAATTTTAGATTTGGAATGGATCTAGCATGGTTCAAGTAGTTTCTAAATAGTTTAGCAGCAATGGATTGGTGTCATTATGGTCTCAATTGAATTAATGATCAGAAACTTGCCATGTGGATTGCAAGCATCCTGATTCAGTGGAAAGAATTCTGAGTGAAAGACAGAAGTCTTTGGTCCTAATCCCATATTGGTCCCCAAATGGCTTTTTAGCATTAATTAAATTACTTAATTTCTCAAAGCCTCAGTTCCCTAGTCTTGGGGCTAACTCAGATAATCTCTAAGTTTCATTCAACTCTAAAAGTCTATGATTATGTATGATATCACTTTATGTGGATTCTAAAATATGAAACAAATGAACCTAAGAAACAGAAACAGATTCATGGACATAGAGAACAGATCTGTGGTTGTCAAGGGGGAGGGAGTTAGGGGAGGGATGGAGTGAGAGGTTGGGACTAGCAGATGTAAGGTATTACATGTGTAATAGATAAACAAGGTCCTAAGGAGTACATCAAGGCTATATATTGTTACCCTGCTTATTTAACTTATATGCAAAATACATCATGCAAAATACTCGGCTGGATGAAGCACAAGCTGGAATCAAGACTGATGGGAGAAATATCAATAATCTCAGATATGCAGAGGACACCATACTTAATGGCAGAAATTGAAAAGGAACTAAAGAGCTTCTTGATGAAAGTCAAAAAGATGGCTTAAAACTCAACATTCAAAAAACAAAGAGCATGGCACCCAGTCCCATCACTTCATGGAAAATAGATGGGGAAACCATGGAAACAGTGACAGACTTTATTTTCTTGGGCTCCAAAATTACTGCAGATGGTGACTGCAGCCATGAAATTAAAAGATCCTTGCTCCTTGGAAGAAAAGCTATGACCAGTCTAGAGAGCATATTAAAAAGCAGAGATGTGATTTACTTTGCCAACAAGGTCCACCTAGTCAAAGCTATGGTTTTCCCAGTAGTCATGTATGGATGTGAGAGTTGGACTTATAAAGAAAGGTGAGTGCCGAAGAACTGATGCTTTTAAACTGTGGTGTTGGAGAAGACTCTTGAGTCCCTTGGACTGCAAGGAGATCAAACCAGTCAATCCTAAAGGAAATAATTCCTGAATATTCACTAGAAGGACTGATGCTGAAACTGAAGCTCCAATACTTTGGCCACCAATGTGAAGAATTGACTCATTGGAATAGACCTTGATGCTGGGAAAGACTGAAGGCAGGAGAAGGGATGAGGATGAGATGGTTGGATGGCATCACTGACTCGGTGGACATGAGTTTGAGTAAGCTGTGGGAGTTGGTGATGGATGGGGAAGGCTCGTGTGCTGCAGTCCATGGGGTTGCAAAGAGTCAGACACAACTGTGTGACTGAACTGACTGACTATATAGCATAAACAGCTAGACTCAGTATCTATGATAAACCATAATGGAAAAGAATATTTTTAAAAAATGTATGTATATGTATAACTGAATCACTTTTCTGTACAGTAGAAATTAGCAAAGCATTGTAAATCAACAAAACTTAAAAAAATGTGTATGATTATGGCATGTTGATTGGTTTTAAAATCTTACTCAAATACACACACACACAGAAAATGTCCTGAGTTCAATATAACTGAAATTCTCAGCAATCTTCACTTAAATTGTTCCAAATTCAAATAAAAGAAAAGCTAAAGATAAAAACACTTTTAGCCTCTGTGAATTTTACCTGCCATTGATGAAGGTACTGCAAGAGTCCTGTATTGATAACTTTTGACTCTCTGCTACAGGATTACAATGCCAGGCACTGGAGATAAAAGAACATGCAGCAATAAGTGCTTTGAAAATAAACCTTCTTAGAGCTAATGAAGGATTATCTGGCATGCAATTTTTCTAAAATGCCACAGCTATTAGCACGTTCTTTTCTCATTTGTTTGTTGAGACAATTTCTCTCCTGTCTCCACTTTGTTGCCTGGAAAGCTTTAGGGACCTTAAAAACCCAGACTTAGGGATCCTAAAACATCAAAATTAAATTGTGTATACTTAAATCTGGGGCTTTCCCAGTGGCTCAGTGGTAAAGGATTTGCCTGGAATGCAGGAGCCTCAGAAGACACAGGTTCAGTCCCTGGGTTGGGAAGATCCTCTGCATGAGGGTATGGCAACCCACTCCACTAATCTTGCCTGGAGAATTCCCATGGACAGAGGAGCCTGGTGAGCTATAGTCCACAGGGTCACAAAGAGCTGGACATGACTTAAGTGACTTAGAATGTATACTTAAATTTATATTTACTTTTACGGAAAAAGGCCTACTTAGCCTCTGCTATGCATTGACTTATATACCCCTCAAAATTCATATTTTGAAACTCAGCAGTGGCCACAGGACTGGAAAAGGTCAGTTTTCATTCCAATCCCAAAGAAGGGTAATGCCAAAGAATGTTCAAACTACCACACAATTGCACTCATCTCACACACTAGCAAAGTAATGCTCAAAATTCTCCAAGCCAGGCTTCAGTAGTACTTGAACCATGAACTTCCAGATGTTTAAGCTGGATTTATAAAAGGCAGAGGAACCAGAGATCAAATTGCCAACATGCGTTGGATCATAGAAAAAGCAAAAGAATTCCAGGAAAATATCTACTTCTGCTTTACTGACTACACCAAAGCCTTTGACTGTGTGGATCACAACAAACTGTGGAAAATTCTTCAAGAGATGGGAATACCAGACCACTTTACCTGCTCCTGAGAAATCTTTATGCAGCTCAAGGAACAACAGTTAGAACTGGACATGGAACAAGAGACTGGTTCCAAATTGGGAAAAAAGTACATCAAGGCTGTATGGAGAAGGCAATGGCATCCCACTCCAGTACTCTTGCCTGGAAAATCCCATGGACAGAGGATCCTGGTAGGCTGCAGTCCATGGGATCACTAAGAATCGGATACGACTGAAGGGACTTAGCAGCAGCAGCAGCAGCAGCAGCAAGGCTGTATATTGTCACCCTGCTTATTTATCTTATATGACGAGTACATCATGTGAAATGGCAGGCTGGATGAAGCACAAGCTGGGATCAAGATTGCCAGGAGAAATATCAATAACCTTAGATATGCAGATGATAGCACCCTTATGGCAGGAAGTGAAGAGGAATTAAAGAGCCTCTTGATGAAAGTTCAAAGAGGAGAGTGAAAAAACTGGCTTAAAACTCAACATTCAAAAAACTAAGATCATGGCATCCAGTCCCATCATTTCATGGCTCATAGATGGGGAAACAGTGGAAACAGTGACAGACTTTATTTGGGGGGGGGGGGGGCTCCAAAATCACTGTGGATGTTGATTGCAGCCATGAAATTAAAAGATGCTTACTCCTTAGAAGAAAAGTTATGACTAATCTAGACAGCATATTAAAAAGCAGAGACATTACTTTGCCAACAAGGTCTGTCTAGTCAAAGCTATGGTTTTTCCAGTAGTCATGTATGGATGTGAGAGTTGGACCATAAAGAGAGCTGAGTGCCAAAGAATTGATGCCTTTGAACTGTGGTATTGAAGAAGACTCCTGAGACTCCCTTGGACTGCAAGAAGATCAAACCAGTCAATCTTAGAGGAAATCAGTCCTGAATATTCATTGGAAGGGCTGATGCTGAAGCTGAAACTCTAATACTTTGGTCACCTGATGTGAAAAACTGATTCATTGGAAAAGATCCTGATGCTGGGAAAGACTGAAGGCAGAAGAAGGGATGAGGATGAGATGATTGGATGGTATCACTGACTCCATGGTCATGAGTTTGACCAAACTCCAGGAGTTGGTGATGGACAGGGAAGCCTGGTATGCTGCAGTCCATGGGGTCATAAAGACTTGGACATGACTGAGTAACTGAACTGAACTGAATGTTCTCTGTGACTATATTTGAAGATAGAGCCTTTGGGGAGTAATTTAGATTAAATGAAATCATAAGGATAGGGAATATCTGTTAGGATTGGTGACCTTAGGAGAAGAGGAAGAGAAGAAAGATCTCTTTGCACAACACATACCTCACACACGTAAGGAGGAAAGGCTGTATGGATACAACTCCAGAAGGTGAACAGGAAGAGAGACGTCACCAGAAAACTTAATGCTGGCACATTGTTCCTGGACTTCCCACACCCTATAACTGTGAGAAAATAAATTTTTATTATTTAAAGCACCTAGTCTGTGGTCCTTTGTTATAGCAGCCTAGGCAGACTAAGACCGCCTACTTAATCAATTTTTGGACTAAGAGTTCAAACAGTTTACTAAACGAATAGTCAAAATGTACTTTTTTTTCAGATAGCTAGAGAAACTAGCTGGATTTTGAGTGGATAATCCTTTTCCATTCAAAAATATATCTTCGTAATTCAAAGCATTTGGTAGGGAAATATTATTTTTTGAACTACAAGAAAAAATTTACAATTACTCCATTAGTTTCTACCAAATAACTTAAAAAACATAAATAAATATGGTAATTAGAGCACACATACTTGATTATGTGTAAAATCTTGACCTAAAATCTGTTTTCTAAAACTCTTTGCATTTATTTGATCTTTCAACAGTGCTACTCTGAATGAAAAACCTCAAATGTATAAATTCCACAAGATATAAGTGATTACAAGTACTTTCCTGTTCAAGTATTTAAAGCAATTTCTTCATACTTGAGTGATTTACTTGAAATTCAGAAAGTGAATGAACCCTATCAGTTCTCTATATACCACTTGATTAACAAAAAAGAAAAAAAAAAAAAAAACACCTCTGTAAAGCTGTTTATGAATGGAATCCATTCCCAACACTACTGCCAACATTATCAGCTTGAAAGTAAAATCTCACCACACCACTCTCCAGCTTAAAACCCTTTAATCCCACCATGTATAGGATATAAAATCCAAGCTCCTTGTAAATAGATGGCAAATAAAATCCCTTTGTGATCTGCTCCTTGTCTGCTCCTGAACTCTGTCCTTAGTAACTTCAGGGCCTCACCCTGGACACCCAGCTACCTCAGACTACTTCCCTGGGATGTCAAGAAGGATTTGTTGGCAAACTCTTATTTTCTGAGATATCTAGAATTTCTTCAACAATCTGCTTATACAGTACCTCATCAGAGAAACTTTTCTGGTTCTCCTCCAGGCTGAGGTGGGTTTTTTCCTTTATGTTTCCACAGAAGGGCACTGTGAACATTTACATACATGGTATAAACACAGATTTAGGTTGTCTTAGGTAAATGTTTCTCCATTTGGACCCTACACTGCTAGGAACAAGGGATCATATTTCTATCACCATTGCCGAGCAAACTGGTTGATACACTGCATTTGACCAAAATATGTTGTTGAATTATCCTAATTCAGATACCAAATACACTAAGTCATTTATGATTTTAAGGAATATTATGGCAAATTTTTTTTTGTTAAACGATAACCATCACTCCTCCAAGTGTTTTTGAATTACTATTTCTTCAGGTTGCTTTACTTCAAAATGATCTTGACCTTCATTTTGAAAATTTATAATTTTATTGAACTATCGGGTACCCAAATGTCAATAATTTAAGAGTTGTCAGCACTCTCAACTTACTTGTTCAAGAGCCTATTTTTAATGGGTGTCTTAAAGAAACTGGCATCTGGTAATAAATCATTTAAACATTGAGAAACATCCCTGGGAGTTGAAATTAGCATTTATTATTTTTTTAGGTGAAATAAAATCTATATTACATATTAAACAAAAATTTAATACCATTATACTGTATTTTTTTCCACATGGACAGTCATAATACATGGCATCTTTGCATTAAGTAATTTAGAATCCATTCCTTAGGCCTGCCTTCCGTCAACAAGGCAAAAATTTCACTTATGTTGGTTTACAGGATTTCAATCTTTTATTTAGTCTTTTTCTTTTAGAATATTCACCCATTATTGCTTTTGACAAACGAACTGAGCTTAGAACAAATATAAAAGAGAAAATCAACAAGCATTTATTTTAGATTATTATAGGCACTAAGGAAAGAAAGAAGTAAAAGCTGCTTTCATTAGTAGGGCCTAGTTAAATGTAATCAACACTGTCATGACCATACTGACATTTATTCAAAGTTCACTATGTACCAGGCATTATATATTACCTCATTTAAACTTTAACACAATACTATGAAAGACTTACCATTATAGTTATCAGTTTACAGATAAAAATCTGAGACCCAGCTTCACAGAGCTAGTATAATGTAGAGCTGGGATTTAAATCTCGACTGTTCAATCTCAAGCTCATTCTCTCAACCACTATGGTATAGTTTTCAGTTAAATCGCTATATAAAAGATTTCAGAAATTAATGACTTGATAAATTATAAAGGATTCCATCTAGCCGACAATATTCCTGAATACTAGCCACTTAATCTTTTTTACTTTCTTTACCAAACCAGGAGATCAAGCCCCTCTGTCTAATATTTTCTTTTCACTTCATGCTTTAAAAAAAAAAAAAGCCATCATTGAGAATTTCTGTTCAGCAAATAGTAGCGTGCCAATTCAAGACAAGGGAAGCCTAAGTATTCCAAAATCTTCTGTACAGGAGGTAATCCTGTCTTGGGACTTTCAGAGATGCCTTAATAAACAAGAAAGTATTTAAAACTTTAACTCTTGCCTAATTTCTAATGTTGAAAGAATAACTCAGCATTCTTAGTCACTTTTAATTTTGCTTTGCCACTGGCAGAAGGGCAAGCATCCATATATGCTGACAGGATACATGTTGGAGCAGTTTAATCCCGTTGAAAGTTGCCTTACACTGTTTCAGCAATTCTCTCTCACAGGAACTGCTGTTTTCAAAAATATATGAACCTACATCTATTATAGATAATATATAAGCAAACAAATAGCAGTACTAAAATGCCTTTAAAAAGTAAACAGTCTTTTAACAACTGACCTGGGATAGCTTCAAATTTTTAAATTAATTTTGAGTGGTAGAAAAAGTATAAAAGCAACTGAATTTAATATCCAAAGGAAAAGTTTTATCCTTTATGTATTTAAAATGTAGAAGGAGAGACAAACCACACAAGCAAATGATACTTATAGTAAATTCAATCTCCTCCTAAATAAATCTTGCTTCTAATCTCATGGACCAGAGAAGAGGGGAACTAGTGAACCGCTAAAGAAATTTAGCTCTACTTAGGTGTAAAGAAAGAAAGAAAGAATGAAAGACAGGATGAAAGAAAGAAAGAAGGAAGAAAGAAAGTGAAGACACTCAGTTCTGTCTGACTTTTTGTGACCCCATGGACTGTAGCCTACCAGTACTCCATCCATGTGATTTTTCCAGGCAAGAGTACTGGAGTGGGTTGCCATTTCCTTCTCCAGGGGATCTTCCCGACCCAGGGTTTCAACCCAGGTCTCCGGAATTGCAGACAGATGCTTTTCCATCTCATGATCCACCAAGGAAGCCCTGACTGAAACAAGGCTTCTCAATAAATTATTCCTTAAATTTATTTCAACGATATAGAAAGAAAACGCTTTCTAGGATATAAAAGAATTGCCAATAATGTGAATAAATCTGTTCAGTCCTTCAATTTTTAGTCCAGTTTATCAATTTTTAAGAAAATCTTAGCCCAATTTTGACAAATATAAAAATTCCATGCCATTTTAGGACACCCCTGGTGATCCTGTGGCTAAGACTCTCAATTCAGTTCAGTTCAGTTCACTCAGTCGTATCTATTTGCAACCCCATGGATTGCAGCACACCAGTCTTCCCTGTCCATCACCAACTCCCACAGCTTGCTCAAACTCATATCCATCAAGTCGGTGATGCCATCCAACCATCTCATCCTCTGTCATCCCCCTTTCCTCCTGCCTTCAATCTTTCCCAGCATCAGGGTCTTTTCCAGTGAGTCAGTTCTTCGTATCAGATGGCCAAAATGTTGGAGCTTCAGCCTCAGCATCAGTCCTTCCAATGAATATTCAGGACTGAATTCCTTTAGAATTGATTGGTTTGATCGGCTCGCAGTCCAAGGGATTCTCAAGAGTCTTCTCCAACACCACAGTTCAAAAGCATCAATTCTTCGGTGCTCAACTTTCTTTATAGTCCACCTTTCACATCCATACATGACTACAGGAAAAACAATAGCTTTGACTAGATGGACCTTTGTCAGCAAAGTAATATCTCTGCTTTTTAATATGCTGTCTAGGTTGGTCATAACTTTTCTTCCAAGGAGCAAGTATCTTTTAATTCCATAGCTGCAGTCACCACCTACAGTGATTTTGGAGCCCAAGAAAATAAAGTCTGTCACTGTTTCCATGGTTTCCCCAACTATGTGCCATGAAGCGATGGGACTGGATGCCATATCTTCGTTTTTTGAATGCTGAGTTTTAAGCCAGCTTTTTCACTTTCCTCTTTGACTTTCATCAAAAGGCTCTTTAGTTCCTCTTCACTTTCTGCCATAAGGGTGATGTCATCTGCGTATCTGAGGTTATTGATATTTCTCCTGGCAATCTTGATTCCAGCTTGTGCTTCATCCAGCCCAGGATTTTGCATGACATACTCTGCATATAAGTTAAATAAACAGGGTGACAATATACAGTTTTGATGTACTCCTTTACCAATTTGGAACCAGTCCGTTGTTCCATGTCTGGTTCTAACTGTTGCTTCTTGAGCTGCATACAGATTTCTCAGGAGGCAGGTAAGGTGGTCTGGTAGTCCCATCTCTTGGAGAATTTTCCAGTTTGTTGTGATCCACAGAGTCAAAGGCTTTGGTGTAGTCAGTAAAGCAGTAGATGTTTTTCTGGAACTCTCTTGCTTTTTACTATGATCCAATGGATGTTGGCAATTTGATCTTTGATTCCTCTGCCTTTTCTAAATCCAGCTTAAACATCTGGAAGTTCATGGTTCACGTACTGTTGAAGCCTGAGTTGGAGAATTTTGAGCTAGCGTGTGAGATAAGTCTAATTGTGCGATAGTTTGAACATTCTTTGGCATTGCCTTTCTTTGGGATTGGAATGAAAACTGACTTTTTCCAGTCCTGTGGCCACTGCTGAGTTTTCCAAATTTGCTAGCATATTGAGTGCAGCACTTTACCAGCATCATCTTTTAGGACTTGAAATAGCTCAGTTGGAATTCCATCACTTCCACCAGCTTTGTTTGTAGTGATGCTTCCTAAGGCCCACTTGACTTCAGACTCCAGGATATCTGGCTCTCGGTGAGTGATCGCACCATCATGATTATCTGGGTCATTATGATCTTTTTTGTATAGCCCTCCTGTGTATTTTTGCCATCTCTTCTTAATACCTTCTGCTTCTGTTAGGTCCATACCGTTTCTGTCCTTTACTGTGCCCATCTTTGGCTTCCCTGATAGCTCAGTTGGTAAAAATTCGCCTGCAATGCAGGAGACCTTGGTTCAATTTCTGGGTGAGGAAGATCCACTGGAGAAGGGATAGGCTACCCACTCCAGTATTCTTGGGCTTCTCTGGTGGCTCAGCTGATAAAGAATCAGCCTGCAATGTGGGAGACCTGGGTTTGATCCCTGCGTTGGGAAGATCCCTTGGAGAAACAAAAGGCTACCGGCTTCAGTATTCTGGCCTGGAGAATTCCATGGACAGGCCATGGAGTCACAAAGAGTCAGACATGACTGAGCGACTTTCACTTTGCGCAATATAGGAGGGATAAGATTCTATGCCACAGTTACCAGTTCACATCCCTCATCTAAAGATCTCGCATGCCTCAACTAATATCGAGGATCCTGAGTGGTGCAATCAAATATATAAATATTTATAAAATGTCATGTCCTCTTTTTAAATGATTTAAAATTTCAAAAGACCTCACCTGCACCCATTTTGAGTAATACACTGCACTTCCAGAGTTAAGAATCATTGTTCTAGTATTAAAAATGGGAGGAATGGATATAATATGATTAGAGTAGGCAACAGCTAATACATAATCTTCAGGTTCTAATTGATTCAGATCTCCTAGAATGCCCTGGTATGATATACTAGCAAAAGACCAGATTTTATACGTGTGTGTGTGAGTGAGAATGTTTGTGTCTTAGATGCTTCAAGGGAGTGAGGAAGAGAAAATGATAAAAAGAAAACATGGCAAAAACTTAAAACCTGGTGAAACTAGGTAAAAGATACATGGACCTTTTCTGAATTATAACTTCCTTGCATTTGAAAAAGAAAAAAAAAAGGAATAGAATGAAGAGACTGGTAATCATCTATCTTTAATTAAACAGCAGTTTAATGTTTACTTTGACGATACAGCATCTTAGGCCAGCCATTTAACCTCTGTACCTCAGTTTATTTTTCTGTAGAATGGGTGACATTTATACTGTCTTCATGGTTAAAATATGTTACATTTCATTACTATATATACATTCTAAAACCTTGGAAAATGCCCAAGTATTTACACCTCAAAGTTTAAAAAGAATGAATATTTCAAACCACATTTAGCTTACTGCATCTAGCTATTGAGTACCTACAGTAAATTTAATATAGATAGGGAAAACTGAGTTATTATATATGAATATGGATTTTTAAACAACTATGATATGGGAAGCAAACCAAACTAATGAAATATAGCCACTGATCTATTTAGCTAGCACCTCACTGTTTTAGAAAACAGACAACTATGTATTTAAGAGGCTGTCCTTGGGTAGGAAAGGCACTATTTCCTATGCCAGTTTCTATTATTTCCAATGTCTTCCACTACAAAGCTTCACATGTTTCCTTATGTCTCCAGTCCCGAGTTTGCTACCTACTCCTGGAAAGATTTCTTCTTTCTTGTGATTAAGAATTTTTTAAATGATGTATATTGGCCACAGTCACAGCAGAAGTGAACAAGGTAAAAAGTTGCCCTAAAGAACTAGAATGGAAGGTAAAAGGCTTAAAGAGTAAGTTTTAAAAACCTCAGATACCAGTCATTGGTTAAAGAAAGAGAGGTCATATTATGACAACTGTTAGTCAAATGTCTTAAGGTTAAATTTTATGTGATCTGCCTTTCCTTAATTGCCTGACTGTATTCCACATCATTCTCTGCTCCTTTTTGCCACACCTCAGCCACACTGGCTTCTTTTCATACCTCACAGCTTGACTGGGCTGGTTCCTTCTGGACTTGAAGATCTCTGCTCAAATGTCACCACTTCAGAGAGCCCCTCCCGGAACACCCTTATCTAAAGTACTTTTTCTTCTTCTCATTGACTATCACTATGCTTTCCTTTACATCACAGCACTTAAACTTATCTGAAATTATTTTATATGTATGTTTGTTTATATTTTTATTGTTTCTCCTCTGTTATTCCCTGTTATATAACAGGCATTTGACATGTATTTGTTGAAAGAATAAAGGAGATACCCAAATTATGTTCTTTTACTGGGATCAATCACATGGTAAAAAGTTATCTGCAAAATTCTACTAAGAATTCAAAAATAACTACTGTCTACTCAGATAAAGCACACTGTTTAAAGTGTAACAAAAATATAATATTCAGGAATGTGAACAGCACAGTTGGTAATGCCAGGTTATATATAAGGTGCTTTTCATTTTAATCCAAACTACTGTACTTCTTGGGCTTCCCTGGTGGCTCAGATGATAAAGAATCTGCCTGCAATGAGGGAGACCAGAGTTCAATCCCTGGGTCAGGAAGATGCCCTGGAGAAGGGAATGGCTACCCACTCCAGGATTCTTGTGTGCTTAATTACTCAGTTGTGTCTGACTCCTTGTGACCCCATGGACTGTAGCCCGCCAGGCTCCTCTCGGGAGATTCTCCATGGGAATTTTCCAGGCAAGAATACTGGAGAGGGTTGCCATGCCCTCCTCCAGGGTATCTTCTTAATCTGGGGATCGAATCCAGGTCTCCTGCATTGCAGGTGGATTGTTTAGAGCCCGAGGCACCAGGGAAGCCCAGTACTCTTGCCTGGAGAATTCCATGGACAGAGGATCCTGTCAGGTTATAAACAATCAAACATGACTGAGCGATTCACACACACACACACAGTCGAACACGACTGAGCGACTAACACACCCACATACACACCGTTTCTCACAAATAGGGAGTCAATCCATATTTCAACACTTCCTTACAAAGTCTCTCAAATTCCAAGGTGCTCTCACAAATTCTTCTGAACCATAAATTACTTATTGGGGAAGACATATGCTTTGAAATGACCCAATTAATGCTACATTAACTGGATGCTTACAGAGGTCCCTGAAAATAAAAGGAAGTTTAGCAATTAACTATTCTTAAGGCTGTCACTGTCCAGTAATTCTGGACCAGTAATTCTCAAACTCTGCTGTGCATCTATTACCTGGTATCCTGTTAAAAAGCAGATTCTGAATGACAGTAGGTCTGGGGCCAGGGACTCTATTTCTAACAAACTCCCAGGCAGTACTGCTGGTTTATGGACTAAACTTTGAATTGCAAGGCACAAAATGAAATTGTAAACAAGGCTCTATTTTTATAATTAAAAACTGTCTTTTGATGTTCATTAGAAAGGAAAAAATGTGCTAGGCAGCCGAAAGCTGCAAAGGGAATGGGAGCTTTTCATAAAGCTTTTACTAATAATTCAACCTTGTCCCCTGATAAATTCAAGTTCACATTTATAAACCAGATTTTTTTTTCAAGGCAATGCCTTTACCCAGAATTAACTACTTAAACTTAATTAAATACAAAAAGGAAAAATCCATTTATTCTATTTAACTATTGTTTTCTACCTCCCAATAAGCCAAATAATTTCATTTAAATCAGCATACATGGAAGCATTACAGTTAGAAAGAGAACACTAATTTTGGTAGTAATATCTGGACAACTTTACTAGTCAAAAATATTTTTCCTCCTTTTAAATTCTTGGCATCTCTCAGGAAATCATTAGCCAATATGTAAGTTTTCAAGTGATATCTTTGATTTTTTAAAAACATCAAGTAGCTAAAGACTATATAAGATTAAACTGAAATGATAACTATATCAAAAAAGTTAAACCAAAAATTAGAATCCTTCAAATATATAAACATGAAAATGAAACTGAGTAGGACCCTCTGGGACCTTTCCAGGTACAAAAGCCCTTCCATGTCACCTGTTTCTTGTTCACAGAAAAAAAAAGTCTTTAGTCTTGGAGACCTTCCCAGAGTTCCAGATAACAGACACAAGCAGTTAATGATAAGAACAGCAGAGTCACAGGACTTCTAGTTCCTCCTGAAGGGACACAGATAACAGTCTCCTGCATACCTTTGAATTGCTCTAGTGGAGGACAGTGACTACTGTCTGACCACAGGCATATAGGCCCCAGACCAGTTTGAACCAGAAGGTTAATGACTCAGATTCCTGAAACATGACCCTGTTATTTCACCACCAACAAAACAGAAGAATGTCCAGGAGTTGCTCAGGCACCCTGCAACCCTAACCTCTAAGGCTGCCTTAAAAAACCCTTCCCAGAAATCCAGCAGGGAGTTAGGTCTTTTTGAGTGTGAGCTGCTCATCCTTCTTGCTTGACATCCTGCAATAAACACTGTACTTTTCTTCACCAAAACCAGTTGTGAAAAGATTGATTTTGCTGCACGATGGGCAAGTGGACCCAAGTTAAGCAGCAATGATCTTCACAAATCTTGGAAGAATATTCACTTGTTTCAGCACTGTTTTTCCTTCTTTCATAGGTAAACTTCTTTTAATTTAACACACTTAACACTTAACAGACTCATATAACCCTTTATAGCTATCTTCAGATCAGTAC
Organism: Bubalus kerabau; assembly: GCF_029407905.1. NCBI lineage: Eukaryota > Metazoa > Chordata > Mammalia > Artiodactyla > Bovidae > Bubalus > Bubalus kerabau. The sequence continues at coordinate 61,075,430 of NC_073639.1, read as the reverse complement.
ACAGCACCCATTTTTTAGAAAAAGATAATAGTTCATAATGACAAATCAAAAAAGACACAAATGTGTTCTGAGATGCTTTTAATGGGTCTATGGTACTTAAGGTTTCCCACAATTTTGTGAACCATTATTAACAGAATTCTATTTGTGTTCAGTTTAAATTACTAAAGATTGTTTCTTGTTTTTTTTAAATTAAGTGTTTTATTCTTTGTGGCTGACAACTAGGGGTAAAGAACAGTTACAATATAAATGCATTCCTGCAAGTCTCTGTTGAGGGAGTCAGGCTGATTTGGCATCAGGGCCAGTGGGTATTTTTTGCTTTCCTCTCCATCCATCCTCTTAACCGTGTCCTGTAATTAAAGCCTAACATGTACAAATCGAGCAGGATTACTGGGCAAGAGCCATTTCAGGAGGGTATGAATTGCTTCTGTGCTAGTTCTAGAATATCAGCTGGGAAACATCATCAAAAGGAAATCAAGGCAATTCCTTTGCTGATAAGGAAACTGTAAAGAATCTCTTTAGGACTAGAAACAGCCAGTTCAGTAATGCAAATGCCCTTGTGTTTATCTCAACAACAACAATCTCCCCATTTACTATTTAGCAAAGATTGAAAGAGCAAAACCAAAAACTCAAAACATGGAAGGTGTAAAAGAAGTCTCTTTACTGCTCAGTACTTTGGCAAGCATAATACCACATTTGCATCTGTCTGAGTGGTAACTTCCAAAAGTCTGAGAAAATAAATGTGAGCTGAATATCAAGCAACAAGAGAGATAATTCTGAGCAACTGTGTGTTGTGTGTGGAGGGAAGGGGTTGAGTACCAAAGAGGTGAACATTAAGCAGAGTGAAGAAAGCTCATAAAACTAAAACTCAGTAGCTTTAGCTCCTGAATAAAGATGAACTCAGAGCAAGTTTTCTAAATCATCTCGCCATGTTAAATACACACACACCGAAAAAGCTTCAGTACACTTAAGGATATTTTGTAAAGTGCTCTTTTCTTCCTGAATTCTGCTATTCTTTCTGTTCCTCAATAATTATGTGTGTCCATGGTCTAATTATTTCCTCATTCTCTGCTCATCTCTCCTTTCTTAAGACCCTCCTTTCTTTTTTTTTTTTCAAATCTCCCTCATACAGCCAGAAATGAGCAAATCCAGTTCTCCTTCAGTATTCATGTTTTAGTTAGATTCATATTTTTTGTGCCTTCTCTATTAGTACTCATTCACAACTGTCCTGGTTTCCTTGGTGCTTGATAAATGTTAGTATGATGCCACAAGTAGCTGGGAAATGTCACTTAAGAAGGCTTGATTACAGTGGCAAAGAAGTGAAAACATCAAAGCAAAATAGCTAATGGAAACTTAAAATAAAAAAATCCTCACACTTAGCTGAGTGCCTAACAGGTACACAGAGGGAACTCAATAATAAGTTTGCTTCAGTGTTTGTGTGGAAATTTTAAAGACCTTTCTTACCATAAGCAACCTTGTACTCTGAAGCTAGACTCCTCCCCAAAGCTAGAAGAATTCATGAATGGTGATTGAGCAAGGAGTTTTTTTTTTTTTTTCTTTCATTTAAATTTGCAGGTATTAAAATCTGAAGTTGTGGTCAGGATAAGTGAGAGTTCAAAGCATGATAAGAATGAGTGCATTAAAAATAAAAAAGGCTGGAGATGATCCTATTATGATATATATTTTTTTCTTCTCAGATCATCCCTCTTCAACTTCCACAGAATCACATGACTTATGAACAAAATAAAATTAAAAATGTCACCACATTAACAAATTGAAAAATAAAAACCATATGATTATCTCAATAGATGCAGAGAAAGCCTTTGACAAAATTCAACATCCATTTATGATAAAAACTCTCCAGAAAGCAGGAATAGAAGGAACATACCTCAACATAATAAAAGCTATATATGACAAACCCACAGCAAACATTATCCTCAATGGTGAAAAACTGAAAGCATTTCCTCTAAAGTCAGGAACAAGACAAGGGTGCCCACTTTCACCATTACTATTCAACATAGTTTTGGAAGTTTTGGCTACGGCAATCAGAGCAGAAAAATAAATAAAAGGAATCCAAATTAGAAAAGAAGAAGTAAAGCTCTCACTGTTTGCAGATGACATGATCCTCTACATAGAAAACCCTAAAGACTCCACCAGAAAATTACTAGAACTAATCAATGACTATAGTAAAGTTGCAGGATATCAAATCAACACACAGAAATCCCTTGCATTCCTATACACTAATAATGAGAAAACAGAAAGAGAAATTAAGGAAACAATTCCATTCACCATTGCAACGAAAAGAATAAAATATTTAAGAATATATCTACCTAAAGAAACTAAAGACCTATATATAGAAAACTATAAAACACTGGTGAAAGAAATCAAAGAGGACACTAACAGATGGAGAAATATACCATGTTCATGGATTGGAAGAATCAATATAGTGAAAATGAGTATACTACCCAAAGCAATCTATAGATTCAATGCAATCCCTATCAAGCTACCAACAGTATTCTTCACAGAGCTAGAACAAATAATTTCACAATTTGTATGGAAATACAAAAAACCTAAAATAGCCAAAGCGATCTTGAGAAAGAAGAATGGAACTGGAGGAATCAACCTACCTGACTTCAGGCTCTACTACAAAGCCACAGTTATCAAGACAGTATGGTACTGGCACAAAGACAGAAATATAGATCAATGGAACAAAATAGAAAGCCCAGAGATAAATCCATGCACCTATGGACACCTTATCTTTGACAAAGGAGGCAAGAATATACAATGGATTAAAGAGAATCTCTTTAACAAGTGGTGCTGGGAAATCTGGTCAACCACTTGTAAAAGAATGAAACTAGAACACTTTCTAACACCATACACAAAAATAAACTCAAAATGGATTAAAGATCTCAACGTAAGACCAGAAACTATAAAACTCCTAGAGGAGAACATAGGCAAAACACTCTCTGACATACATCACAGCAGGATCCTCTATGACCCACCTCCCAGAATATTGGAAACAAAAGCAAAAATAAACAAATGGGACCTAATTAACCTTAAAAGCTTCTGCACATCAAAGGAAACTATTAGCAAGGTGAAAAGACAGCCTTCAGAATGGGAGAAGATAATAGCAAATGAAGCAACTGACAAACAACTAATCTCGAGAATATACAAGCAACTCCTACAGCTCAACTCCAGAAAAATAAATGACCCAATCAAAAAATGAGCCAAAGAACTAAATAGACATTTCTCCAAAGAAGACATACAGATGGCTCACAAACACATGAAAAGATGCTCAACATCACTCATTATCAGAGAAATGCAAATCAAAACCACTATGAGGTACCATTTCACACCAGTCAGAATGGCTGCGATCCAAAAGTCTACAAGTAATAAATGCTGGAGAGGGTGTGGAGAAAAGGGAACCCTCTTCCACTGTTGGTGGGAATGCAAACTAGTACAGCCACTATGGAGAACACTGTGGAGATTCCTTAAAAAACTGGAAATAGACCTGTCTTATGATCCAGCAATCCCACTGCTGGGCATACACACTGAGGAAACCAGAAGGGAAAGAGACACGTGTACCCCAATGTTCATCACAGCACTGTTTATAATAGCCAGGACATGGAAGCAACCTAGATGTCCATCAGCAGATGAATGGATAAGAAAGCTGTGGTACATATACACAATGGAGTATTACTCAGCCATTAAAAAGAATACATTTGAATCAGTTCTAATGAGGTGGATGAAACTGGAGCCTATTATACAGAGTGAAGTAAGCCAGAAAGAAAAACACCAATACAGTATACTAACGCATATATATGGAATTTAGAAAGATGGTAACAATAACCCTGTGTATGAGACAGCAAAAGAGACACTGATGTATAGAACAGTCTTATGGACTCTGTGGGAGAGGGAGAGGGTGGGAAGATTTGGGAGAATGGCATTGAAACATGTAAAATATCATGTATGAAACGAGTTGCCAGTCCAGGTTCGATGCACGATACTGGATGCTTGAGGCTGGTGCACTGGGACGACCCAGAGGGATGGAATGGGGAGGGAGGAGCGAGGAGGGTTCAGGATGGGGAGCACGTGTATACCTGTGGCGGATTCATTTTGATATTTGGCAAAACTAATACAATTATGTAAAGTTTAAAAATAAAATAAAATTAAAAAAAGAAAAAGAAAAAAAATGTCTCTTTTAGAATTTTGGTATGCTTTCAGATATTTTGCTCATAGATGTTTTTTGTCATCCTCTGTCTCCATTCACTCATCTTTCAGTTCAGTTCAGTCGCTGAGTCGAGTCCGACTCTTTGCGACCCCATGAATCGCAGCATGCCAGGCCTCCCTGTCCATCACCAACTCCCAGAGTTCACTCAGACTCACGCCCATCGAGTCAGTGATGCCATCCAGCCATCTCACCCTCTGTCGTCCCCTTCTCCTCCTGCACCCAATCCCTCCCAGCATCAGAGTCTTTTCCAATGAGTCAACTCTTTGCATGAGGTGGCCAAAGTACTGGAGTTTCAGCTTTAGCATAAGTCCTTCCAAAGAACACCCAGGACTGATCTCCTTCAGAATGGACTGGTTGGATCTCCTTGCAGTCCAAGGGACTCTCAAGAGTCTTCTCCAGCACCACAGTTCAAAAGCATCAATTCTTTGGTGCTCAGCTTTCTTCACAGTCCAACTTTCACAACCATACATGACCACTGCAAAAACCATAGCCTTGACTAGACAGACCTTTGTTGGCAAAGTAATGTCTCTGCTTTTGAATATGCTATCTATGTTGGTCATAACTTTCCTTCCAAGGAGTAAGCGTCTTTTAATTTCATGGCTGCAGTCACCATCTGCAGTGATTTTGGAGCCCCCCCAAAACAAAGTCTGACACTGTTTCCACTGTTTCCCCATCTATTTCCCATGAAGTGATGGGACCAGATGCCATGATCTTCGTTTTCTGAATGTTGAGCTTTAAACCAACTTTTTCACTCTCCTCTTTCACTTTCATCAAGAGGCTTTTCAGTTCCTCTTCACTGTCTGCCATAAGGGTGATGTCATCTGCATATTTGAGGTTATTGATATTTCTCCCAGCAATCTTGATTCCAGCTTGTGCTTCTTCCAGCCTAGCGTTTCTCATGATGTTCTCTGCATATAAGTTAAATAAACAGGGTGACAATATACAGCCTTGACGTACTCCTTTTCCTATTTGAACCAGTCTGTTGTTCCGTGTCCAGTTCTAACTGTTGCTTCCTGACCTGCATATAGATTTCTCAAGAGGCAGGTCAGGTGGTCTGGTATTCCCATCTCTTTCAGAATTTTCCACAGTTTACTGTGATCCACACAGTTAAAGGCTTTGGCATAGTCAATAAAGGAGAAATAGATGTTTTTCTGGAACTCTCTTGCTTTTTCAAATGATCCAGTGGATGTTGGCAATTTGATCTCTGGTTCCTCTGCCTTTTCTAAAACCAGCTTGAACATCTAGAAGTTCATGGTTCAGGTATTGCTGAAGCCTGGCTTGGAGAATTTTAAGCATTACTTTACTAGCGTGTGAGATGAGTGCAATTGTGCGGTAGTTTGAGCATTCTTTGGCATTGCCTTTCTTTGGGCAATTTCACTCATCTTTAAGTGGGGAAAATGAAACATAGCATGACTTTCTGGACACACAGATCAAGGAAGGAAATTAAAGTAACCTGTGCCATCCTCAATAAATGGATCATATCTACATTCTGCTGGAGGGGTCAGGAGGAAGAACAAAAAGGTTAGTAAGAGGAAAAAATAGGTCAAGCCCTAGGTTTCAGAATAAATGATGGTGCAGGTTTTGGCTATCTCATCTCTACTGCTTATTACTGAGGGCAGTTTAGATGCTAGCTAAGAATATTAGCTCAGATACGAGATTACCTGTGTCCTAAGCGAGCTTCTGCCTGATTTACAGTATGGTGAAGTAACTCAACTTCTCTAAGCCTCAATTTCTCATGAGTAAGTATGGACACTAAAAATACCTGTAACTTATAGGTTCTTATAAGGATTATATGAGATTTTTCAAGGAGAAGGCTAACTGTCACACATCAAGACTCACTTAATAAATTCATCAGCAATATTGCTAGTGGAACTTCCCTGATAGCTCAGTTGGTAAAGAATCCGCCTGCAACACAGGAGACTCTGGTTCGTTCCTGGGTGGGAAAGATCTGCTTAAGAAGGGATAGGCTACCCACTCCAGTATTCTTGGGCTTCCCTGGTGGCTCAGCTGGTAAAGAATCTGCCTGCAATGTGGGAGACCTGGGTTCAATCCCTAGGCTGGGAAGATCCCCTGGTGAAGGGAAAGGCTACCCACTCCAGCATTCTGGCCTGGAGAATTCCATGGACTGCACAGTCCATAAATGGCAGTTCTTATTTTGTATGTAAACTGATACTCCTATAAATGCAGGCTCAGTCATGTCCTATTCTTTGTGATCCCACAGACTGTAGCCCGCCAGGCTCCTCTGTCCATGGAATTTCCCAGGCAAGAATACTGGAGTGGGTTGCCATTTCCTCCTCCAGGGGACCTTCTCTACCTAGGGATAGAATCTGCATCTCCTGGTCTCCTGCATTGTGGGCAGATTCTTTACTGTTGAGTACCTGGGGAAGCCTCTCCTATAAATAGTATGTTCTTAAACGAACGGGGTGTCTTTCTAAATCCCCAAAGTATCTTTTATACTAAATATTCTGTATGTTGTAGTCCATGTTTAAAGACAATAATCACAATATTTACTTTCAGAAAGCTGGCTTGCTAAGATGTCAGTGCTTTGTACTGGATAAATCCAAAATGCAGAAATAATGCTAAGGCAGACTCTGCCTGTTGGTTACCTGTCTAACAACCACTTCTCATTATTATGCTGACAGAACAATTTTCTGCCCTGTGGTGATACAGGATAAGCCAAAATAGGTATAAGCTAGTTGTGGTAATATTTTAATTGTCATCACCAGTGATTGATCTAGGGGTAAGCATGTGCTCCAGTTTGGCCCAACAGAACCTGAGAGGATGTCTGCTAGAGGCTTCTGAATAAGTAACCTGTGTGTGTGTGAGTACCTAGTGAAATAAGCACCTAGTGAATAAGTGAAATGACCTAGTCAGTAAGTATCTAGTGAATAAATACCTAGAAAAAAACGAAATTTTCCCCATCTGCACGAAGAATTAGTAAGTTAGCAGTATTTGTTATTTATCCAGTGTGTACAATTCTAGATAGATACAGTTCAAATAAGTATAAAATCTCCAACAGCTCTCATTCATTTTTCACAGTATGTTTCTAAAATGATGGGGGACAATAAGTAAGTAACTATAGGGAAGTAACAAAAACACATATCAGATAGACTTTTCTACCTGTGTTAGACTTGTGTAAGGATTAGGCATGTATGTGTATATCCCTTGGGAAAAATACTATATCAGCTGATGTAAGGTAAGACAAGGAAATGGAAAAGAAATTAAAGATGTTTTCAAGTCTAAGTGATTAGGACGATTAAAGTGTCACAACTAAATCACTAAAAAGGAGTACATTCTGAGGTAATTCTGATGAGGTCTGCTTTAAACAGGTTGAATTCAACACGATGAAAGCAAGGTAACTCAGAGCAAGCAGCTGGAGGAACAGGATACAATGTCAATGTCTTTTAAACTGAAGTACAGTTAATTTACAATGTTTCAGGTATACAGCAAAGTGTTTTATACACACACACATGCACATATATAATTTTTCAGATTCTTTTCCATTACAGGTTGTTAAAGACACTGGCTGTAATTCCCTGTACTATACACTAGGTCCTTACTGTTTGTCTATTTTATATACAGTAATGTGTATTTGTTAATCTGAAACTCTTAATTTATCTCTCTTCATAATGTCTACTCTTAAAGTGTTGATTTTGATGTCACTAGCATAGAACTGCCAATTGAAATCAAGAATGAACTCTACATGGGAGAGAAGAGTGTGAAGAATGGGCAGAGAACTAATATCTAAGTCCCAGAAAAGCTCAGTTAGTTTAATTGGTGGCTCCACCATGTATTGGGCTTCCCCTGTGGCTCAGCTGGTAAAGAATATGCCTGCAATGCAGGAGACCTGGGTTCAATCCCTGGGTTGGGAAGATCCCCTGGAGAAGGAAAAGGCTACCCACTCCGGTATTCTGACCTAGAGAATTCCATGGACTGTCTAGTCCATGGGGTCGCAAAGGCTTCCCTGATAACTCAGTTGGTAAAGAATCCACCTGCAATGCAGTAGACCCTGGTTTGATTCCTGGGTTGGGAACATCCTCTGGAGAAGGGATAGGTTATCCACTCCAGTATTCTTGGGCTTCCCTTGTGGTTCTACTGGTAAGGAATCCACCTGCAATGTGGGAGACCTGGGTTCTATCTCTGGGTTGGGAAGATCCCCTGGAGAAGGGAAAGGCTACCCACTCCAGTATTCTGTCTAGTCCATGGGGTTGCAGAGTCAGACACGACTGAGCAACTTTTACTTTCACCACCATATATTAGCTAAATATGTGGGCCTGCTAATTCACTGAAGAGTTCTAAGTATCATTTTCCTCATCTGTAAAAGAAAAATAACTACTCTATCAAGTGGTTGTGAGAAATAAATGACGTAATTAATACAAAGCCTTCAGCACAATGACTAATATATACGTTCTTAAGCAATAGGTTATCGGTCAGAAAGAGGAAGACCATAAAAGGAGACGGATAAGAAGTGATAGGTTCATGCTTTCATTCATACAAACCACAGTGTACCAAGTATCTACAATATTTAAGGCACTGAGCTGGAACAAGAACCCAGAGATGGTAAAGTCATTTGCAGTTCAAATTCAATCAACATTTGTTGAGTACTGTCATGTCAGACATTATGATATGCTTTCACTGATCTCACTTAAGGGATATAACACAAGGTGGGAGACTTTTCCAAAGAGATCAGGTGGATAAGTTAGACAGGAACTTAGAAAAGATGATTAATGTGGGTAAAATGGAAATTACTGGTGATCTTTGAGAAAATCTTTTCGGTTCACAAGAACAGGGTTGGGATGAGTGGACAAAAAGGGAAGGAAATGTGGGCTGGGGAGTGTGGGGGGGCGGGGGTGGGGTTAGGTGGTTTACAGGCACACTAGAGCAAAACAAGAAAGTAGTACTGGTTTATGTAGGTGAATTAGAGATTGTGCTTGCCTCAAAGAAAGTGAGAAGGGGTCAGTGGAAAGGAAGAGACAAGAACAATTAATACTTCAGTTGGTAAAGCGTCCAACTGCAATGCAGGAGACCTCGGTTCAATTCCTGGACTGGGAAGATCTGCTGAAGAAGGGATAGGCTACCCACTCCAGTATTCTTGGGCTTCCCTGGTGGCTCAGCTGGTAAAGAATCTGCCTGCAATGCAAGAGACCTGGGTTTGATCCCTGGGTTGGGAAGATCCCCTAGTGAAGGGAAAGGCTACCCACTCCAGTATTCTGGAGAATTCCATGGACAATGTAGTCCATGGGATCTCAAAGAGTTGGACACAACTGAGCAACTTTCACTCACTCACTCACTGATTTTTTAAACTGTGAAAAAGAAATACTCAGATATACTTGGAAAAGAAAATATTTTTTGTACAAATTAGTCACTCAATGAATGAACAACTCAACTAATCAACACTTCGGTAGGCTCAGTTTGATAAAGAGACATGGAAGATGCAGATTTTTCTTAACTATGATAACTTCACAAGATTTTAAGAGGATAGACAAAACATTTTTTCTACAAGTGAAAATCTCATTCTCCTGAACACTACTCAGTAGGGATGTTCTTTATGCTTGCATACAGTGTGCGCCAAGATTTCAGGGCAAGGTGAAGGGAACCGTGCTCTACTATCAGTGAAAATATCTTGAATACCACGCTCTCTATCCCATTTTATCACAAGAACCAATCAGCACTATCAAAACACCAAATTTACTTTTTTTTTTTTTTTTGCAGACTTCTTTTGGGGGGCTTCACTGGGTCTTTGTTGCTGTGCATGAGCTATCTCTAGTTGCGACAAGTGGGGGCTACCTCTTGTTGCAGTGCTGTACAGCATGGGTTTGAGGACATGTGGGCTTCAGTAGTGGTGGTGCATGGGCTTAACTGCATCAAACCCATGTCCCCTGCATTGGTAAGTGGATTCTTAACCATTCCTAACCAGGGAAGTCCTGAAATGTACTTCTAAACATCTACCCAAACAAAAGGATAGAACCAGGACCAGGAAAGGGGTAAACAAAGTGCCTGACACCAGTCTCATCCCTCCATTGACTTCCTCTCACCAATTTCTTCACTAGAGAGAAGAGCTTGGTCCTGTTTTAACTTTGGCTCCAACAGACTAACATGATTTTAATAAAAGATATATTATAAACCCTACCTACCCTTCTTAAAATTATAACCTCCCCCAGTGTCCATCTTGCTGCTTTTATCAGCTTCAAATACACTATATGCTCAATTTGTATGTGTTCTCTCTCCCCCTTCTAGAATGTAAACCTCTTAGGGCAGGTTTTTTAGTCTGTTTTGTTCACGATTGCATCTCCAGATGTAATGCTGGACAGACAGTACTCATGAAAAATAGAGTTGATGAAAAACTGAGTAAAATCAATCCCATAATAACAAAAACAATGCTGTGAAAAGTTTCTTTTGCATGGACTTTTGCACCATTTTTCCTGTGTTAATGTTATTTGCAAATCTCACAATATTTCATATGAATTGGTTTCTTTCAATTAGATTGTGACTTTCTGGAATATAGCTCCACATATTATTTTTAATTATTTCCTTATTGCTCTCATGTACTAAATGCCAGCTAATAAATAAAGTCTAGTTACCTCTTCTTTACATTCCTGGTCTTGCCTTCTCCTTTTGCTGCCTCATGCCAACACCACTTTGCTGAAGAAGGTTTGGCACTGTTTCAGTGAAGTCATTCTCCACACTACTTTGTTATGAAGTGATTGAATAGACCACGGTTTTAAGTTGTTGAAATGGCAAGCAGTGTTTTTCAAACGGAATTCTTTTATGAGTTACAATGCAATAAAATAGTTCAGTGATTCAACTTGCTGTATTACGTTTCATTCACTTAGAGAGAAATTCCACTACAGACAACTGAAGAGAAATCACTTTTATTTTTATTCTCCAGATACTTCACATTTGGTGAGATTTCTCAGACTGAGTACCTGAATCCTCAAAGGTCTCAGAATAGACATGGACTGTTTAGACTAGGTTAACTACAAAATATATTAACCACAAAGAGCCCTTCACAACTTGGTCTTCAGTTATTGACTGCCTCTTCCTAGACTTCTTTGTATGATATTTGAGTATTTCTTCATAATCCAGTTTAGAAAAACTATAATTTATGTTTACAAATAAGGAATTCCCTAAATATTTCTTAACAAGTTTGTAAGACTGCAACATTCTCTAAAAAATGAATGTAAATGGAAATTAAGACAATGTTAAAACAAGCCTCTGATAAATATCACCTCTATTGATTGAAGGCTTTTGATTTTTTCAAAGTCATGTGAATACAACTTGTATTTCAGGTGTATTTAGTGATCACTACTGTTCATTTTAGAAAAATTATTTATGCCTAGAATAATCAAGCCACAATGGTTAAGTTCCATCTTTAAATAGTATATGTACTAAATATACTTTAGAATACTCATGAATTTTTGCCTAGCTAAAACATTTATGACATTTTGATTCCACTTATTTGACTTAGTATGAACAGAATGCTAGATTTCCTCCCAGAATATTGGAAATAAAAGCAAAAATAAACAAATGGGACCTAATTAAAATTAAAAGCTTCTGCACAACAAAAGAAACTATAAGCAAGGTGAAAAGACAGCCTTCAGAATGGGAGAAAATAATAGAGAATGAAGCAACTGACAAACAACTAATCTCAAAAATATACAAGCAACTCCTGCAGCTCAATTCCAGAAAAATAAACGACCCAATCAAAAAATGGGCCAAAGAACTAAATAGACATTTCTCCAAAGAAGACATACAGATGGCTAGCAAACATATGAAAAGATGCTCAACATCACTCATTATCAGAGAAACGCAAATCAAAACCACAATGAGGTACCATTTGACACCAGTCAGAATGGCTGCAATCCAAAAGTCTACAAGCAATAAATGCTGGAGAGGGTGTGGAGAAAAGGGAAACCCTCTTCCACTGTTGGTGGGAATGCAAACTAGTACAGCCACTATGGAGAACAGTGTGGAGATTCCTTAAAAAACTGGAAATAGAACTGCCATATGACCCAGCAATCCCACTGCTGGGCATACACATGGAGGAAACCAGAATTGAAAGAGACATGTGTACCCCAATGTTCATTGCAGCACTGTTTATAATAGCCAGGACATGGAAGTAACCTAGATGTCCATCAGCAGATGAATGGATAAGAAAGCTGTGGTACATATACACAATGGAGTATTACTCAGCCATTAAAAAGAATACATTTGAATCAGTTCTAATGAGGTGGATGAAACTGGAGCCTATTATACAGAGTGAAGTAAGCCAGAAAGAAAAACACCAATATAGTATACTAATGCATATATATGGAATTTAGAAAGATGGTAACGACAACCCTGTATGTGAGATAGCAAAAGAGACACAGATGTATAAAACAGTCTTTTGGACTCTGTGGCGGGGGGGGGTGGGGGGGCGGGTGGTGGGGATGATTTGGTAGAATGGCATTAAAACATGTATAATATCATATAAGAAACGAATCGCCAATCCAGGTTCGATGCAGGATACAGGAAGCTTGGAGCTGGTGCACTGAGATGACCCAGAGGGATGAGATGGGAGGGGGGTTCAGGATGGGAACACGTGTACACCTGTGGCAGATGCATGTTGATGTATGGCAAAACCAATATAATATTGTGAAGTAAAAAATAATAGTAATAATAATAATAAAATTAAAAAAAAACAATAGGTATGTAACAACGATGGTTTATGTATAGCACAGGGAACTGTAGTCAATATCTTGTAATAATCTACAATGGAAAATAATCTGAAAAATAATATATATATATGTATAACTGAATCACTTTGCTGAGCACCTGAAAAATTGTAAGTCAACTCTACTTTAATAAAATAACTATATCAAGGGGAAAAAAAAAGGAATTTTTTTTACATACTATACTTTGGACTTCAGTCATTTGTAAAGTACATATATTTAACATTACACTTTTGCTGTCAGAGTTTGTTCTAGATCAGCACTTTCAGTTAGGATGTTTCATGATGATGGAAACAGTCTATATTTGCAGTGTCCAATACATCAGCCTGTACCACATGTGGCTACTGAGCACTTGAAATGTGGCTAGTGTGACTGGGGAACTGAATTTGTAATTCTGTTAAATTTCAATTAAACTGTAATTTAAATAGCTACATGGCGAGCAGCAATCAGTTGGACAGTACAATTTTAGACAGTTCAAAAAACACTGGTAATTATTATTGAAAATAAATAATAATGATTCTCATAACTATACTATAAAGCTTGTATCACTGCCTCAGGAAATGCTGACGCATCTTGACTAATTGTGCAAGAAGTACTGAGGTTTCAGTACTGTTTGATCACTTTATAAATCAACCTTCTACTATCTTCTCCCTCCCCGTCATCACTTGTGGCCTCTACTCTCTCTTTGAAATCAATTGTGAAACAAAAAGCTAAGATCTAAAAATCTAACCAGTAGCCTAACTCTGACCCCAGGCTGGAGGTATAGCCACCAATGCCATCTGTATAACGTACCTTCTGCTCAGACTAGTCACATTCAATTAACTCTTGACCAGGCTGTCTTTGTTTTAAGCAGGAATGAAAGAGAACCACAATAGGAAACAGGAACTGTTGCATTTAGTTATCACACAGCAGTGAGAGTGTACATGTATATGTGTGTTTTAACAGGGTCTAGGAGAGCAATTATACCTACCCCTTCCTTCTTCTTCCTGTTAGATATGTTTTCAAGCACTTGACAGAAGAGTTCCACAGCTAGCTAAAAGTAATTCCTCCCTGAATTGTTAGTGAAGTTCAGGGAGTCTTTCCTTAAAAGACTATTACTTGTTCTCAATAGTTGCTTGAAAGAGACTGCTAGAATTAAGCTTGGTTTTTTTTCTCGTTTTAAGAAGGTTCGATGCACGATACTGGATGCTTGGGGCTGGTGCACTGGGACGACCCAGAGGGATGGTATGGGGAGGGAGGAGGGAGGAGGGTTCAGGATGGGGAACACATATATACCTGTGGCGGATTCATTTTGATATTTGGCAAAACTAATACAATTATGTAAAATTTAAAAATAAAATAAAATTTAAAAAAATGAAAAAAAAATATATTTGGAACATTAAAAAAAAAAAAAAACAATATTAATGCTTACACTGGGATAAAATGGTTTCTTTCACATACCTGTGTGTCAGTCGCTCAGTCATGTCTGTTTCTTTATGACCCTGTGAACTGTAGCCCTCCAGGCTCCTCTGCCCACAAAATTCTCCAGGCAAGAATACTGGAGTAGGTTGCCATTCCCTTCTCCAGGGGATCTTCCCTACCCAGGGATCAAACCCGGGTCTCCTGCATTTCAGGCAGACTCCTAACCATCTGAGCCACCAGGGAAGCACCTTCACTTACCTAAATGCATTCAATTATTGTAACATCCTGGTAAGATAGGAAGATGTTATGATTATTCTGACTTTTTTATGAGTGGCATCTGATTCCCAGTTTCTCACATTTTTCTGGTATACCAACCCTTCTACATGGCAAAAGTGCTACCCAACAATGGCTCTGGGAAAAAGTGGACACTGTAGAAAAAACCTATGACCCACTTCTTTGTGATATTTGGGTTTAATTAACTGAGCTCTCAAATTTAGTCCTTGAAACTTTTTCATTCCTTTCTTGGTACTACATAGTTTTAAAATGGTTTAAAAGGGAAATATGAAAAGTATCCATAGTTTTGCTTGGGAAGATTTCTATTATTTGTCTACTTAATATATCATCTCTGATAAAATTGGTTAAATGCTTATAATCATCCTTCTATTATATTGTTACTAGTCATATAAATAGGTTTACCACATTTGCTTGGTGATGTTGCTAGCTCTTTTCTGCTTATGTGAGAGTATGGAGAAAGGATTTAAAGAATGGGACAAAAAGAAGTCAAGAATATGTAAGTCATATAGTGAAGATGACATTAATATGTTCTGAGTTTTAGAGTTTCAGGACTGTTGGAAAACTAATCACATTCATAAGACATTTTGCAACTATATTATTTCCTCAATAAATCTATAAATAATAGCTACTGGCTGTACCTACAGAATTAGTGTATATATTCATAGATTGTCTATAGTTCCTCCTTGTTCTTATTAATGTTTTGTGAATATTCATGCAATTTTGTTTTGTTTTTGTACCATGAAGCTTCTAGGATCTTAGTTCCCTACTGCTAAGTCACTTCAGTCGTGTCCGACTTTGTGTGATCCCATGGACAGCAGCCCACCAGGCTCCTCCATCCCTGGGATTCTCCAGGCAAGAACACTGGAGTGGTGTGCCATTTCCTTCTCCAATGCATGAAAATGAAAAGTGAAAGTGAAGTTGCCCAGTTGTATCCGACTCTTAGCAACCCCATGGACTGCAGCCTACCAGGCTCCTCCATCCATGGGATTTTCCAGGCAAGAGTACTGGAGTGGGGTGCCATTGCCTTCTCCTAACCAGGGCTCAAATCTGGGCCCTTGGCAGTGTAACTCAGAGTCCTAACCACTGGACAGCTAGGGAATTCCCCATTTTTTTTCTTTTTTAAATACAATTAACGAATTATGTCAAGAAAAGGTCTGTATTGGTCTTTCCTTCAAAATTAACACAATAAAATTGCAAATCTGTTCTTTCAGTAAAAGTAGGGACTAAAAGGACTCAGAAATAGGTTTGTTCTAATGACATTTGTCTCAGTTAAAATAAAGGCTAAAATAATTCATCAATAAGCTTGTCAAAAGGATCTCCACCAGTAAGCAGGAAAAAGTCTTACTAGCGCTATAATAAAACATGGTCCTGGGCCATCCCTCATAGGAATCTCATAAGACTAAGGAGAGCTCATCTCATTTAGAAATGAATACTAATAAAAAATGCTGTCATAGATCAGATGGAAGCTGAATTAAAAAAAAAAAAAAAAGAGGTATTCAATGAAGTAATTGCTATATAAAACCAGGGCTCATGGCAGGGATATAAGAGTCAACCCAAATAGGGAATGAAAAATGAGGTGGCAGAAGTCAAGAGAGATGTGAGAATAAAATAAAACCACTACTGAAATGTAGCCTGCACTGGGAAGCAAGACGAAAATGTGCACTGCTGCAGGAGCGTGGTAAGGGACATGCAGCACAGAACTGAGAAAATTAACCAGACGGCCCTGAACAAAGCTTTAAAAATCAGAGAAAATTAGAGCTTTTAGCGATGAATATACTCATAATCAGTAACTGGGAAGAGGATGAAAATATAATAAAATTTTAAAATTAAGATAATTTTTGAAAAAAGCTTTCTAAGAATAAGACTTAAAGCTACATACAGATTGAAAGGGTCCACAGTATGCCAGGGAAAAGGAACACAGAATAATTAAACACTGAAACACGTCCTACTTAAGTTACTAAATCCCAAAGATTAAAGAAAAAAAATTCTTCAGGCATTCAGACAAGAAAGGCTCAAGAATAAGACTGGGAAAATATTTACAACCTAAAGACTACAATAAATCCAATATTTATCCACTTTAATTACTGGTTTAAAAATTAACATTCATCATCACAATAGTTTTTCACGTATGCATTACTTATTTTATAAAAGAGACCATAGATAAAAATTATAGAAAATTAAAATAGATTAACTGAATAAAACTGTAAAACCTAAGTGATTCCTTAGTATTAAGGATTAAATTTTTAAAGAAAATCTACTACGTTATGGTTTGACATTTATTAAGACTAGTTACAACTTCATAGAAGAAAAACAGTTAAATATAAGCAATTGTGATTTTTAAAATAAGCAACAATGCCATAATTTTGAAATATATTAGTTACCCATGTTTCTATAACTTATAACCAGTTAAATTTTTTTTCTTTTTCTAAAAATTTTTGTTGGAGCATAGTTGATTTACAGTATTGTGTTACTTTCTGCTGTTAACCAGTCATGTCTTAAACAGCTGCCATAAAGTAAGGTAATTTTCTTGGGGTAGGGACATAGTTGTGAGAGAATAGCTTCTTACAATTATTTATTTATAATATTATAGGTTTAAGACTAACATCTAATTCAATGGACATAACAAGCTACAAATGTTTTATAATTCAGTTATTTGCAAAATCCAAAAGATAGCTTGTTAGCTTCATTTTACAAATGAAGAAATGAAAGCAAAGCTAAAGGAAACTAATTGGCCTAAGTTGCATATTGAATCAACGGAAACAGACAAGTATCACTTCTACTATGAATTTTTTGTCTCTAACAGCTTTAGTCACAACTTTGCACTCATATTATTTTGGCTACTGAATAACACTGATCTAAAACAGAGCCTGAAAAAAAAAAAAAAAGTAAAACAGAGCCTGTAGTATCATGATCTAGCACAACAAAATCACGAGGTGAATGCTGAAAGACTGGGGGGGAAATACATTTTGGGAAACACAACAGATGAGAATTCCATCAGTCAAAAAAGCACTTATCTGATAAGACTATTCTGCTGAGTCTTATATAAAAAACTGGAGTTTTTTTGTTTTGACAAAAAAAAAAATTCCTATTATTGAAGAGGGGGAAAATGCAGAAAAGATGCTGAACAGCTAACTAATAAAGAGTTAAAAGAAAACAAAATGAAATCTAAAAATTACAGTTTAAAACCCACCTAGAGGAAATGGTGGATCCTAGTAGAAAGGTCAGGCCTCACATTACAGAGGAAGGTGTTTTCAGCTGTATTACAAAGAAAGACCATCTATCTCATAACTTCACCTAACCGGGACATCTAAGATTATTGTCAATAGTAACACCGTTACAAGGTTGTATTAGATACTTTAATGGTCATTTTTCACACAAGAGAAATTATTAAATTGTCCAGTAATCTAGAGATTACTGGATGTCCAGTAAACTAGAGATCTCTTTAAGAAAATTAGAGATACCAAGGGACAATTTCATGTGAAGATGGGCACAATAAAGGAAGAAACGATATGGACCTAACAGAAGCAGAAGATATTAAGAAGAGGTGGCAAGAATACACAAAAGAGCAAAAATAAACAAATGGGACCTAATTAACCTTAAAAGCTTCTGCACATCAAAGGAAACTATTAGCAAGGTGAAAAGACAGCCTTCAGAATGGGAGAAGATAATAGAGAATGAAGCAACTGACAAACAACTAATCTCGAGAATATACAAGCAACTCCTACAGCTCAACTCCAGAAAAATAAATGACCCAATCAAAAAATGGGCCAAAGAACTAAATAGACATTTCTCCAAAGAAGACATACAGATGGCTCACAAACACATGAAAAGATGCTCAACATCACTCATTATCAGAGAAATGCAAATCAAAACCACTATGAGGTACCATTTCACACCAGTCAGAATGGCTGCGATCCAAAAGTCTACAAGTAATAAATGCTGGAGAGGGTGTGGAGAAAAGGGAACCCTCTTCCACTGTTGGTGGGAATGCAAACTAGTACAGCCACTATGGAGAACAGTGTGGAGATTCCTTAAAAAACTGGAAATAGACCTGTCTTATGATCCAGCAATCCCACTGCTGGGCATACACACTGAGGAAACCAGAAGGGAAAGAGACACGTGTACCCCAATGTTCATCGCAGCACTGTTTATAATAGCCAGGACATGGAAGCAACCTAGATGTCCATCAGCAGATGAATGGATAAGAAAGCTGTGGTACATATACACAATGGAGTATTACTCAGCCATTAAAAAGAATACATTTGAATCAGTTCTAATGAGGTGGATGAAACTGGGGCCTATTATACAGAGTGAAGTAAGCCAGAAAGAAAAACACCAATATAGTATACTAATGCATATATATGGAATTTAGAAAGATGGTGACAATAACCCTGTGTACGAGACAGCAAAAGAGACACTGATGTATAGAACAGTCTTATGGATTCTGTGAGAGAGGGAGAGGGTGGGAAGATTTGGGAGAATGGCATTGAAACATGTAAAATATCATGTATGAAACGAGTTGCCAGTCCAGGTTCGATGCACGATACTGGATGCTTGGGGCTGGTGCACTGGGACGACCCAGAGGGATGGAATGGGGAGGGAGGAGGGAGGAGGGCTCAGGATGGGGAACACATGTATACCTGTGGCGGATTCATTTTGATATTTGGCAAAACTAATACAGTTATGTAAAGTTTAAAAAAAAAAAAAAAAAAAAGAATACACAAAAGAACTATACAAAAAAGATCTTCATGACCCAGATAACCATGATGGTATGATCACTCACCTAGAGCAGGACATCCTGGAGTGTGAAGTCAAGTGGGCTTTAGGAAGCATCACTATGAACAAAGCTAGTGGAGGTGATGGAATTCCAGCTGAGCTATTTCAAATCTTAAAAGACGATGTGGTTAAAGTGCTGCACTCAATATGCCAGCAAATTTTAAAAACTCAGCAATGGCCACAGGACTGGAAAAGGTCAGTTTTCCAATCCCAAAGAATGTTCAAACTACCGCACAATTGCACTCATCTCACATGCTAGCAAAGTAATGCTCAAAATTCTTCCCCTGGAGAAGGAACTGGCAATCTACTCCAGTATTCTTTCCTGGAGAATTCCATGGACAGAGGAGTCTGGTGGGCTACAGTCCATGGGGTCACAAAGAGTTGGACATGACTGAGTGACTAACTTTCACACGCTAGCAAAGTAATGGTCAAAATTCTCCAAGTGAGGGTCCAAGAGCTTCCAGATGTTCAAGCTGGATATAGAAAAGGTAGAGGAACCAGAGATCAAATTGCTAACATACAATTTGATTCCTGAGAAATCTGTATGCAGGTCAGGAAGCAATAGTTAGAACCCAACATGGAACAACGGACTGGTTCCAAATTGGGAAAGAAGTACATCAAGGCTGTATACTGTCACCCTCTTTTTTAACTTACATGCAGAGTACATCATGCTAAAGGCTGGGCTGGATGAAGCACAAACTGGAATCAAGATTGCTGGGAGAAATATCAATAACCTCAGATGACTGGAGAAGGCAATGGCACCCCACTCCAGTACTCTTGCCTGGAAACTCCCATGGATGGAGGAGCCTGGTAGGCTGCAGTTCATGGGGTCGCGAAGAGTCGGACATGACTAAGCAACTTCACTTTCACTTGTCACTTTCATGCATTGGAGAAAGAAATGGTAACCCACTCCAGTGTTCTTGCCTGGAGAATCCCAGGGACAGGGGAGCCTGGTGGGCTGTTGTCTATGGGGTTGCACAGAGTCGGACACGACTGAAGCGACTTAGCAGCACCAGCGGCATGGAGATGACACCACCCTTAATGGCAGAAAGTGAACAGGAACTAAAGAGCCTCTTGATGAAAGTCAAAAAGTGAAAAAGCTGGCTTAAAACTCAACATTCAAAAAATGGAGATCATGGCATCTGGTCCCATCACTTCATGGCAAATAGATGGGGAAACCATGGAAACAGTGACCAGCTTTATTTTCTTGGGCTCCAAAATCACTGCAGATGGTGACTGTAGCCATGAAATTAAAAGATGCTTGCTCCTTGGAAGAAAAGCTATGACCAACCTAAATAGCATATTAAAAAGCAGAGACATTATTTTGCCGACAAAGTTCTGTCTAGTCAAAGCTTTGGTTTTTCCTGTACTCATGTATGGAAGTGAGAGTTTAACCATAAAGAAAGCTGAGCACCAAAGAACTGATGCTTTTGAACTGTGGTGTTGGAGAAGACTCTTGAGAGTCCCTTGGACTGCAAGAAGATCCAACCAGTCAATCCTAAAGGAAATCAACTCTGAATATTCATTGGAAGGACTGACGCTAAAGCTGAAGCTTCAGTACTTTGGCCACCTGATGTGAAGAACTGACTCAATGGAAAAGATCCTGATGCTGGGAAAGACTGAAGGCAAGAGGAGAAGGGGACGACAGAGGATGAGATGGTTGGATGGCATCACCGACTGGATGGACGTGAATTTGGTAAGCTGCGGGAGTTGGTGATGGACAGGGAAGCCTGGTATGCTACAGTACATGGGGTTGCAGAGTTGGACATGTCTGAGCTGGTGATGGACAGGGAAGCCTGGTGTTCTGAAGTACATGGGGTTGCAGAGTTGGACATATCTGAGCGACTGAACTGAACTGTCCAATAATCTGAGGCCAAAAATTTAAAGAAATGAAAACTCAACATTTTACTTTAAAGGAAAACAAAGACAATCTCTTCTGAAGAACTGGAGTAAATAATAATGGCTTGTCTAATTTGGTGACTCAGAGTAGTTATTTACCATTATTGCTCTTGAAGTTCTGTTGGCTTTTCTGCTTAGTATTTGCTAAAATTTTCTCCACACCATGACTTTAATCTTGTCTTCCTTTCTCTAGAAGTAGTAAAATGAATGGTGCTGCTGGTGGAGAAAACAAAGTGTAAGAAGGAAGTCCTAGGCCCTTCCAAGACCACAAAATGCAAATCTTTTCGCAGTGACATTTTAATTTTCCATCACAGAACACACCATCCATATATCTTGAGTTATAACTATATTTGTCTAGGATTTCCTGAAATTAACGTTAAATCTGTTTGCAAAAGTGTTGGGTTCCAAATGTTTGCTTCCAAGTTTCGTATCTGTTTTTACCCACAAATCAATGTTTCATAAGAAATGTAAGTTAGTTCACAGAGTTTATTAACTATAATGCAAATCTAATACTTTATTTTGCATTTTAAAATATCTTTAAAAAATACAGTTGAGATACAACTAATTATGCAAATCAGAAAATACTGAATTGAGTAATACTTTCAAAGCTCTATCTTGAATTAAGATAGAGTACATACAAATGACATAGCAAGTGGAGACTTGAGACTATTGTGAACTGAACTTTTTGATTACTTAAAGACTTCAGGGACTGCTGACAGTAGCCTTGTATTAAATAACATTTCATTAAAAAGTGTATGGCTCTTCTGTCACTCAACACACGATACATCATTAGCACTAAAACCACAGAAAATCAAGGTTAGAAAAGACTTCAGAGATTACATTCATTTTGACCTTACTTTAGAGGTGGAGAAAACAGATTCAGATGGAATAACTTAATATAAGTTATGCAACCAATTAGTTCTAGAACTGAAACCTCATCCTAATTTTCATCTAGTATCTTTTCCATTACTGGGGCTTCCCAGGTGCTGCAGTGGTAAAGAATATGCCTGCCAATGCTGGTTCAATCCCGGGGTCAGGAAGATCCCCTGGAGTAGGAAATGGCAACCGGCTCCAGTATTCTTGCCTGGGAAATCTCATGGACAGATGGACCTGGTGAGCTATGCTCCATGGGGTCACAAGGAGTTGGACATGACTGAGGGCACACGCGCGTGCGCGCACACGCACACACACACACACACACACACACACATCTTTTCCATTATAAAAATGCTTACTAGGCTGCAGTCCATGGGGTTGTTAAGAGTCAGACACGACTGAGAGACTTCACTTTCACTTGTCACTTTCATGCATTGGAGAAGGAAATGGCAACCCACTCCAGTGTTCTTGGCTGGAGAATCCCAGGGATGGGGGAGCCTGGTGGGCTGTCGTCTATGGGGTAGCACAGAGTCGGACACAACTGAGGCGACTTAGCAGCAGCAGCAGCAGTCATAATCAATGCCATGTTTTTGCTCAGAAATAAAGTAAAAAGAAAAAAATTGCTATAAGCATTTTATCAGCATAATTAGCATTATCTAGTGAAGCTGGGGATGAGTATACCAATTGACTGAAATATGGGCACACAAATTCATTAAGGCATTGTTTGTAATGGTAAAAAATGAGAACAACTTAGACATCTATCAACAGGGGAAAAATAATTATGGTATAATCATCTGATGTGTCAATAAATGCCATACTATAGATTTTTTTTATTATTTTATTTTTTGGCAGTGCCACATGTCATGCAGGATCTTAGTTCCCTAACCAGAGATCAGAACCCATACCCCTTGCACTGGAAGCACAGTCTTAGCTACTGGACCGCCAGGGAAGTCACTGCCATACTGCATTTTAAATCAGTGAACTTGATTTAACTATTTCCTATATAACTCTTTCTTTGGGATTGGAATGAAAACTGACCTTTTCCAGTCCTGTGGCCACTGCTGAGTTTTCCAAATTTGCTGGCATACTGAGTGCAGCACTTTCACAGCATCATCTTTCAGGATTTGGAATAGCTCAACTGGAATTCCATCACCTCCACTAGCTTTGTTCATAGTGATGCTTTCTAAGGCCCACTTGACTTCACATGCTAGGATGTCTGGCTCTAGGTCAGTGATCATACCATCATGATTATTTGGGTCGTGAAGATCTTTTTTGTACAGTTCTTCTGTGTATTCTTGCCATCTCTTCTTAATATCTTCTGCTTCTGTTAGGTCCATACCATTTCTGTCCTTTATCGAGCTCATCTTTGCATGACATGTTCCTTTGGTATCTCTGATTTTCTTGAAGAGATCCCTAGTCTTTCCCATTCTGTTGTTTTCCTCTATTTCTTTGCACTGATCGCTGAAGGCTTTCTTATCTCTTCTTGCTATTCTTTGGAACTCTGCATTCAGACGCTTATATCTTTCCTTTTCTCCTTTGCTTTTTGCTTCTCTTCTTTTCACAGCTAATTTGTAAGGCCTCCCCAGACAGCCATTTTGCTTTTTTGCATTTCTTTTCTATGGGAATGGTCTTGATCCCTGTCTCCTGTACAATAGCAATGTACAAAGGCAATGCCAAAGAATGCTCAAACTACCGCACAATTGCACTCATCTCACACGCTAGTAAAGTAATGCTCAAAATTCTCCAAGCCAGGCTTCAGCAATATGTGAATCGTGAACTTCCTGATGTTCAAGCTGGTTTTAGAAAAGGCAGAGGATCCAGAGATCAAATTGCCAACATCTGCTGGATCATGGAAAAAGCAAGAGAGTTCCAGAAAAGCATCGATTTCTGCTTTATTGACTATGCCAAAGCCTTTGACTGTGTGGATCACAATAAACTGTGGAAAATTCTGAAAGAGATGGGAATACCAGAACACCTGATCTGCCTCGAGAGATTTGTATGCAGGTCAGGAAGCAACAGTTAGAACTGGACATGGAACAACAGACTTGTTCCAAATAGGAAAAGGAGTCCGTCAAGGCTGTATATTGTCACCCTGTTTATTTAACTTTTATGCAGAGTACATCATGAGAAATGCTAGACTGGAAGAAACACAAGCTGGAATCAAGATTGCTGGGAGAAATATCAATAACCTCAAATATGCAGATGACACCACCCTTATGGCAGAAAGTGAAGAGGAACTAAAAAGCCTCTTGATGAAAGTGAAAGAGGAGAGTGAAAAAGTTGGCTTAAAGCTCAACATTCAGAAAACAAAGATCATGGCATCCGGTCCCATCACTTCATGGGAAATAGATGGGGAAACAGTGGAAACAGTGTCAGACTTTATTTTTCTGGGCTCCAAAATCACTACAGATGGTGACTGCAGCCATGAAATTAAAAGACACTTACTCCTTGGAAGGAAAGTTATGACCAACCTAGATAGCATATTCAAAAGCAGAGACATTACTTTGCCAACAAAGGTCTGTCTAGTCAAGGCTATGGTTTTTGCAGTGGTCATGTATGGATGTGAGAGTTGGACTGTGAAGAAGGTTGAGCACCGAAGAATTGATGCTTTTGAACTGTGGTGTTGGAGAAGACTCTTGAGAGTCCCTTGGAATGCAAGGAGATCCAACCAGTCCATCCTGAAGGAGATCAGCCCTGGGATTTCTTTGGAAGGAATGATGCTAAAGCTGAAGCTCCAGTACTTTGGCCACCTCATGCGAAGAGTTGAGTCACTGGAAAAGACTCTGATGCTGGGAGGGATTCGGGGCAGGAGGAGAAGGGGACGACAGAGGGTGAGATGGCTGGATGGCATCACCGACTCGATGGACGTGAGTCTGAGTGAACTCCGGGAGTTGGTGATGGACAGGGAGGCCTGGCGTGCTGCAATTCATGGGGTCGCAAAGAGTCGGACACGACTGAGTGACTAATCTGATCTGATCTATATAACTCTCAAAAACATAATGAAAGAAAAACCAAATTGAAGAAATACACATAGGATATATTTAAATTGATGAAAATTTCAACACAAAGCCTACATGTTACTTGTAGAAAAGCACGTATAATAAGAATACAAATAGGAAGGGGAGGGAAACACACCAACTTCAGAAGATTAGACAGATCTTGGAAAGGAACAGAACTGGGAAGGGGTACAAAGAAGACTTCAATTCCAGAACACTGTATTTTTAAAAAAAAAAAAATTAATTCTGAGAGAGAAGTTCATAGATGTTAATTACAGTCCACAAGTTTGAAATACTTTAACATAGAAAAAAAAAGTCCTTCTCTCCCCCAAAGAGGAAGATATAAAAATCGAGTAGATTGAACAGTTATTTGAGATAATTATGACAGTCCTAGGAAAGAGTGAATTATGTATATGTACATGAGAGAGAAAAGTTTTGGGGAGTAAAATTAAATAAGTATAAATGACAAAAATTGATGGAAAAATATTAAATAAAGGAGACTGTGAATTTTGGATTGGATAATTCTACAAGTTCACCATAAGCTGGTAGGTAATGCTAATAGGACAGTTTGATTGCTGCTGGGATATTTTTCAGGATGGTAAGAAAAGGAGGTTATTATGAGGTACAAAGGCAAATAAGGGCACTGGCAAAGATCACAAAGGGATGCAATGGGACATCGCATATATGTGACCTAAGGCGGTTTCTAGTTATTTGATTTCTTAGATCTCCCCTCGATTTATGCCTAATGCTAGTGTCTAAAATATAGAAAGAACTCTTGCTATTCAATAAACATAAAAAACTCAATAAACATAAAAACAACACAATTTAAAAATGAACAAAGGTTTTGAACACATATTTGTCCAAAGACAGACAAATGGCCAAAAATCACTTGAAAAAATGCTCAAGACTATTAGTCATTGCTGCTGCTAAGATGCTTCAGTCGTGTCCGACTCTGTGCTACCCCATAGACAACAGCCCACCAGGCTCCCCCATCCCTGGGATTCTCCAGGCAAGAACACTGGAGTGGGTTGCCATTTCCTTCTCCAATGCATCAAAGTGACAAGTGAAAGTGAAGTTGCTCAGTCGTGTCCGACTCTTCGCAACCCCATGGACTGCAGCCTACCAGGCTCCTCCGTCCATGGGAGGTTCCAGGCAAGAGTACTGGAGTGGGATGCCATTGCTTTCTCTGATTAGTCATTAGGTAAATGTAAATCAAAACCAGAATGAGATACCACTTCACACCCAAGGATGGCTATAATTTATTTTATTTATTTTGGCCACACCTCGTGGCATATGGGATTTTAGTCCCCTGACAAGGGATGGAACCCATGCTGCCTGCATTGGGAATGTGGAGTCTCAACCACTGGACCACCAGAGAAGTCCTTATAATTTTTTATAATGGCAAATAAGTGTTGTCAAAGATGTGAAGACACTTGAACCCTCTTACACTGGTGGTAGAAATACAAAATAGTGCAGCTGCTGTGGAAAACACTTTGTTCATTCCTTAAAAAAAGTTAAACATGGTATTACGAGCAATGTATTGCTAACGATGATCCAGCAATTCTACTCCTAGGTAAAACTGAAAACAGGGACTCAGATACTTGTGCATCAATGTTCACATCAATATTATTCATAGTAGAAAGGCTGAAATAGCCTGTGTCCATCAAGAGATGAAAGGATGAACAAAATGTGGTTTAAACTTACAAAGGAACATTATACAGTCATAAAAAAGCAATGACGTTTTGGGACATGATATACCATGGATGGGCCTTGAAAATATGCTAATTGAAATAAGACAGACACAAAAGGACAGATATTATATGATTTCACTTGCATAAAATATCTTAGAAAAATTCATAGAGGCAGAAGTAGATGAGAGGTTGACCAGGGGCAGGGCAAAGAGTGGGGAATGGACAGTTAATGCTTAATGGATATAGTTTCTGTTTGTGATGACAAAAAAGTTCAAGAAAGGTGGTGACATACCCAAAATTATTTGCTTGGGATACATTTCTACAAGTGGAATTGATATGTCAAAAGATATTTGTTTGAAACAGACACATGTATCCATTGTTCATTGCAGCACTATTTACAATAGCTAGAACATGGAAACAACCTAGATGCCCATCAACAGATCAATGGATAAAGAAGATGTGGTGCATACACATAATGGAATATTATTCAGCCATAAAGGAATGCATTTGAGTCAGTTCTAATGAGATAGATGAACCGTGCTGCGGTTCATGGGGTCGCAAAGAGTCAGACATGACTGAGTGACTGAACTGAACTGAAATAGTCAGGGAAACTGTGGGGGGAGGGGGGAGTGAGTAACAAAGAAGGAGTTCTTCCATCAGGTACTGAAACAAATTGTAAAATGACAGCATATCAAATATTGAGATCTAGCACTGGAAAAGGACAAAAAGATCAATGAAGCAGAATGGTGGTCTCAAAAACAACCAAATACATATGATATAGGTGGCACTTCCAATCAGTGTGGGAAGATGAATTATTTATTCACTAAAATGATATAAAGATAAGTACCTATTCATTCAAAGTAAAAAATATAATAAACTTCTACTTCATTCTTTACACCACAATAATTTAGACATTTATGCAGAAAAAAGTAACACTGAACCATTACCAATGTGAACAAATATTTTTAAAATCTCAGAGTTAAAGTATGATACAAAATATAGAAAATTAAAGACATTAATTTTGCTAAATAAAAACATAAACCTCCAGAATGATGTTGAAGGGAAATCTCTGAACAGTAACTGAGTAAGTGTGCAGTAGTATTATGGAGACAACCAGTCCAGATCAGAAGGACACAGAGATCCTACAGGGAAGTCTTCAAGAAGATGAAACTGATAGATTAACATATCTGAGTATACTAAATGGATATATAAGAGGATATTTATAATTCTGGCATAGAATGTGGTGATTAGTTAACACATATTAATAAAAGAAAAATGAAGCAATTGTTTAGGGAAAATGAACTGTTATACAGAGAAAGCAAATTTAATCATCGTACACTAAAAATCACAGCTGTAAATAATATACAGAATCAGAACAATGGAAGTATTGTCTATTGAGCCAACCAAAAATTATAACTATATCTGGAAGATGGAGGTCAAATGTGTATATATGTAGGTATGTGTAAAAGCTAAATTTTCATCTTTTATCTAAGACTTGAGTACTGAGATGGCAGTCTAAATATGTTCTTTAGAAAGAGAGGGAAAAAAAATAGAGAAAACCCCTACTAAACTTTAAAGAGGTTACTTCCGGCAAACAGGATTTGGGAGTGGGAGTAGAAATGTGAGGCAGAAGACAACTGTTTATCATTACCAACTTTGAAGAAAAATCTTACTTTTTAAACTGCATAAACATACAATTTTGATAAACGTGATTACATAAAAAATTAATGCTTCTTTGGCATGAAATACTACAAAAGAAAAACAACAAATGGGGAAAATATCTGTCTCATATACTACAAAGACTGTCATTATCCTAAATATATAAAGAGCACTTTCAATTCAAAAAGAGAAAGTAAAAAAAGGTAAGGTATCAGAATGGGCAAAAGAAGGTGAATAGCCAATTTATAGAACTATAAATGGCTAATGAACATATGAAGAGATTTTTAACCACAGCAGCAAAGAAATGTAAATTAAACTATATTGATTTCTTTATTATTGTTGTTTCTCAGTCATTAAGTCATGTCTGATTTTTTGCAGCCTCACAGACTGCAATACACCAGGCTTCCCTGTCCTTCACTATCTCCCGGAGTTTGCTAAAACTCAAGTCCATTGAGTCGGTGATGCCATCCAACCATCTCATCCTCTGACACCCTCTTCTCCTTTTGCCTTCAATCTTTCCCAGCATCAGGGTCTTTCCCCAGAGCAGCAAAAAATAACTTATTCTTAGATTTTACCAGCACATTCAGCGGTTTATTCTACTTACAATCTCTGCTCTACCAATTGCTGCCAAAACATTCAAGTGTTGGAACAAGTAATATTGGGCCCTGTGGGTGGATGGGTGGGTGTGCAAGTTGTATAATAATAGAATTTTCATTGGCAGACAATCTGGCACTGTCTATCAAATTTGAAAATAGAGATACCTTGTCATCTGGCAATTCTACTTCGGGCCATTTGTTCTACTAAAATGCACAATGGGATAGGAGTGTTTGACACAGCAAGGCAAGGCAAAAGCTTTAACTTTCATCAATAACATTGTTTAGATAAATTATGGTACAAAAGGTTAGAGATTAAAAAGAGAGCTAAGTATATATGTACTGATCTTATATAAATACACAGAGTGAAAAAAGGCATGCTGAAGAACAACACATATAATGAAATCTCATTTTAAGAAATGTATGTATATAATTTTATGTGGGTTTATGCATACCCAAAGGAAAAATTCCAGAAAAATATACATCAAGTAGTTAACAGTAAATAAACTTCAGTGATGGTGTTACTAGAGAGGAACTCCACTTTCAACTCTTATATGTTGTTTACATTTTTTACAGAAAAGAAAGTACTCTGAATTAAAAACTATGACAGGGAATTGCTTGGCAGTCCAGTGGTTAGGACTCTGTGCTTTCACTGACGAGGGTCTGGGGTTAATCCTTGGTTGGGGAAGTAGGAACCCATAAGCCTCATGGCATGGCATCTTTAAGGTACCTAGCATTTTGGCAGGTATTTGGGATTAATTCATTGTAATTTTAACATCAACATTTCTATATCATTCATTTCTATTTCATTTTTATGATCATGGGTTTAATTCTTCTGATGCTTTTATGAAAAAAGATAACTTACTCTTAGATTTCACCAGCACATTTATTCGGCAGTTTATTATCATTTACAATCTTCACTCTACCAATTGCTGCTAAAACATTCATTAAAAAAAATAAATAAAAGTAATATGTTGAACAACATCAGCTCAAAAAAGGGTGCAAAGAAAAGAAAAGGTTTCTCTCTCCCCTTAGTATCTCTATTCTCACTCTTCAAAGGTAATTCCTAAGAAACTACTGTGTATTCTTCAAAATTTTTCTATCAATATGTATAATGACTGACCCCTTTTTCTTACATTAATGAAGTCATACTATAATACTAATCTGTAACCTCCTGACTTACATCTTCACCTATCAGCCTAAAGAGATACCTACAAGATTATTGCAAAGTATTCCTTAGTGGTATTTCTTATTTAAAAGATATATTTAGACTAATTTGGGACTACATGATCAAAAACAAATAAGCAAAGCAAAATGCCTAATTCAATTCCTGTATATGATTTTAATAACAAAAATGACTAGTGATTCCATCTTATCACTTACCTATCTATGAAATGCTTATTTTGTGGTGCTGGAGGATTTATATATATATTATGTCAATTAATTCTCCCAAAATCCTAAGAGATAGATACTTTCATTCCCATTGTCCAGAGGAAAAAGTTGAAATTCTGAAAAGGTTAAGAACCAGGACTAGTGAAAGTTCATTTTGCTAACTTTCTAATTATAGCATGAAAGCCAAGTCTAAACAAGTTTGAACCACTTTTTTATATAATGTAAAATATATCACTCTGAAAGAAACATACTTATTTATATTAAGAAATAATAATAGTAAAGGAAAATTCCCAAAACATACATATAAATGGTATGTCTAAGCTATTTTTATCTTGGGCCAAAAATAATGAAGCCAACCAGTGCTAGACAAAGAGTTAAGTTCATTCAATATTAAGTCCTTAGAGACTGGTTCTCAAACTCAAGTTTCCTTTTTGGCAGAAGACGAACTTTTATAAAAATCTTAAAATATAATGTTCACAATAAGCCTCAGGATTATTGGCATTTAGAGTTTCCATTTTAAGTCTTCCTGAATAAAGATTTACTTAGAGGCCACAAACACTATCCTTTTCAATTTTTATTGGTAGATAAAATTTGAAAGGTCGATTTGCTCTTTATGGATTAATTTTAGACTCACTAGGCCTGAAAGTGGAGAAGGCAATGGCACCCCACTCCAGTACTCTTGCCTGGAAAATCCCATGGATGGAGGAGCCTGGTGGGCTACACAGTCCATGGGGTCGCTAAGAGTCGGACACAACTGAGCGACTTCACTTTCATTTTTCACTCTCATGCATTGGAGAAGGAAATGGCAACCCACTCCAGTGTTCCTGTCTGGAGAATCCCAGGGACGGGGGAGCCTGGTGGGCTGCCGTCTATGGGGTCGCACAGAGTCGGACACGACTGAAGTGACTTAGCAGCAGCGGCCTGAAAGAGTAACGATATTGTATAAAACCGATCCCAAAGTTGTGGTTTTCCTAATCCCAATAGGACCTTTTTGCTTATTTCCAGAAATCATACTATAATATTTAGACAGTAAGTTCTACTTTTGATATTGGCCATATATGCATTCTACCACACAGAGTTCACATAAAAAACTAAGATTGCCACTGGGAGGTTCCCCTTCTTTCATGAATTTATACAACAAATTTTAACTGAGTTCCTAAAATGACCAGTTTGTGCTGGGTACTAGACAGAAATGTGACAGCCCCACACCCTACTTCCAGGAAGCTTGTAGTCTACAGAGAAACAATTAATTTAATGATCTACCCATCACTTTCATGGGAATGGAGAACCAGACTCTACTTCTCATTCAAGCTCAAAGCTCTACACTGGGAACAGCAAACTCTAACTTACTATTAAAAAAACAAACAACCCAGCTATTTCAAAAATTCACATTAGTGGGTAACATGTTATACTAATGATTTCCTCTGGGTAGATGAGCTACAACTTTTTTTTTCTTCAAAGGAAACTGGAGATCTCTTACTAAAGAATCCATTTTTCCAGTCCCAAATTTAAAATATAACCAAACTATTGAAACTTTCCACTTGTATGAAGACATGTAGTGTTAACAAGGTAACATATATCTTGGTATATGGGATCCATAATGGCTTTTAATTCTAAAGAAATATGAAATTAAGTAACATTATTTTTCCTATAAATTGTATTCATATATTCAGCAAATACTTAATATCTATTGTGTGCCAGGCTTCATGCCAGATAAGGACATAACTGTGAATATATTAAGATTTCTGTCATGGACGGAGGAGCCTGGTAGGCTGCAGTCCATGGGGTCACTACGAGTCAAACACAACTGAGCGACTTCACTTTCATTTTTCACTTTCATGAATTGGAGAAGGAAATGGCAACCCACTCCAGTGTTCTTGCTTGGAGAATCCCAGGGACGGGGGAGCCTGGTGGGCTGCCATCTATGGGGTCGCACAGAGTCGGACAAGACTGTAGCAACTTAGCAACAGTAGCAGCAGCCTCAAGGAGTTTATATTTAGTAAGAAAGCAGGCCCAAACAGGACAGTGTAGCACATATAAAGGTTATCTAATCTACTCTCTTGAGGAAAGAGAGTAAGGCAGTTCCAGAGAAATCAAAAAGTATTCAAGGCAGGGGGCACTAATACACTGGCCTGGAGACAAGAGAGCATGACAGAGTTCAGAACTAACACACACAATCAACAGACTGGATAACAGAGTTTGTCATGCTTCCTGAAGGAAATAGTGTGCAACTCCTTTCTACTAGGAATAGTGATTTAGTTCCTGAAATTAGGATCATTTTCTCCAGAATTAACATAGGAACACACTAGGATTCTGCGTCCTGAAAGACTTGAATTCCAAAGCAATTCAAATTGATTCTCAACCTTTAAAAACTCAGCAATCAAAATTATCATTTATTTCAGAATATATTTAGGGACAATAAAATAGGGAAAAAGGAGATAATGTACTAAGATAAATGTTAAATATTTGCCAGAATCATCAACAGCAAGGCTTATTTAAGTTATATGCAGAGTACATCATGTGACATGCTGGGCTAGATGAAGCACAGGCTAGAATCAAGATTGCCAGGAGAAATACCAATACTTCATGTATGCAGATGATACTACCCTAATGGCAGAAAGCGAAGAGGAATTAAAGAGCCTCTTGATGAAGGTGAAAGAAGAGAGTGAAAAGCTGGCTTAAAACTCAACATTGAAAAAACGAAGATCACAGCATCTGGTCTCATCACTTCATGGTAAATAGATGGGGAAACCATGGAAACAGTGAGAAACTTATATTCTTGGGCTCCAAAATCACTGCTGATGGTGACTGTAGCCTTGAAATTAAAAGACACTTGCTCTTTGGAAGAAAAGCTATGACCAACCTAGACAGCATATTAAAAAGCAGAGACATTACTTTGCCAACAAAAGTCTACACAGTCAAAGCTATGATTGTTCCAGTAGTCATGTATGGGAGTTGGACCATAAAGAAAGCTGAACGCCAAAGAACTGATGTTTTTGAACTGTGGTGTTGGAGAAGACTCTTGAGAGTCCCTTGCACTGCAAGGAGATCCAACCAGTCCATCCTAAAGGAGATCAGTCCTGAGTATTCATTGGAAGGACTGATGTTGAAGCTGAAACTCCAATACTTTGGCCACCTGATGCGAAGAATTGACTTATTAGAAAAGACCCTGATGCTGGGAAAGACTAAAGGCAGGAGGAGAAGGGGATGAAAGAGGATGAGATAGTTGGATGGCTTTACCAACTCAATGGACATGAGTCTGGGTAAACTCTGGGAGTTGGTGATGGGCAGGGAAACCTGGCATGCTGCAGTCCAGGGGGTCGCAAAGAGTCGGACATGACTGAGTGACTGAACTGAACTGAATATAAATCTATTTGCTGGTGGTATAAAAAAAAATTCCCCACTTCTGAATGAATTTTTAAACTATGCCAAAGCAGCTTTGTGTATTTTTAGGTAGTATTCAAATTCTTGACTGAAACTCTATTATCATAACTCAGGCCCTAGGCACTCTCCTGGCAATCTTGATTCCAACTTGTGCTTCTTCCAGCCCAGCATTTCTCATGATGTATTCTGCATATAAGTTAAATAAGCCAGGTGACAATATACAGCCTTGATGTACTCCTTTTCCTATTTGGAACCAGTCTATTGTTCTATGTCCAGTTCTAACTGTTGCTTCCTGACCTACATATAGGTTTCTCAAGAGGCAGGTCAGGTGGTCTGGTATTCCCATCTCTTTCAGAATTTTCCAGTTTATTGTGATTCACACAGTCAAAGGCTTTGGCATAGTCAATAAAGCAGAAATAGATGTTTTTCTGGAACTCTCTTGATTTTTCGATGATCCAGCGGATGTTGGCAATTTGATCTCTGGTTCCTCTGCCTTTTCTAAAACCAGTTTGAACATCTGGAAGTTCACGGTTCATGTATTGCTGAAGCCTGGCTTTGGCATTGCCTTTCTTTGGGATTGGAATGGAAACTGACCTTTTCTAGTCCTGTGGCCACTGCTGAGTTTTCCAAATTTGCTGGCATATTGAATGCAGCACTTTCACAGCATCATCTTTCAGGATTTGAAATAGCTCAACTGGAATTCCATCACCTCCACTAGCTTTGTTCACAGTGATGTTTTCTAAGGCCCACTTGACAAAGCCTCTTGATGAAAGTGAAAGAGGAGAGTGAAAAAGTTGGCTTAAAGCTCAACATTCAGAAAACGAAGATCATGGCATCTGGTCCCATCACTTCATGGCAAATAGATGGGGAAACAGTGGAAACAGTGTCAGACTTTATTTTTTTGGGCTCCAAAATCACTGCAGATGGTGACTGCAGCCATGAAATTAAAAGACGCTTACTCCTTGGAAGAAAAGTTATGACCAAGCTAGATAGCATATTCAAAAGCAGAGACTACTTTGCCAACAAAGGTCCATCTAGTCAAGGCTATGGTTTTTCCAGTGGTCATGTATGGATGTGAAAGTTGGACTGTGAAGAAAGCTGAATGCCAAAGAATTGATGCTTTTGAACTGTGGTGTTGGAGAAGACTCTTGAGAGCCCTCTGGACTGCAAGGAGATCCAAGCAGTCCATTCTAAAGGAGATAAGTCCTGGGTGTTCTTTGGAAGAAATGATGCTACAGCTGAAGCTCCAGTACTTTGGCCACCTCATGTGAAGAGCTGATTCATTGGAAAAGACTCTGATGCTGGGAGGGATTTGGGGCAGGAGGAGAAGGGGATGACAGAGGATGAGATGGCTGGATGGCATCACCGACTCGATGGACGGGAGTTTGAGTGAACTCTGGGGAGTTGGTGATGGACAGGGAGGCCTGGCATGCTGCAATTCATGGGGTTGCAAAGAGTGGGACACGAATGAGCGACTGAACTGACCTGAACTGAACTGAGGGACTCTACAGATAGTTAAGATATAATGTCTGTGTATATCTGGTTCCAGCTGATAGTAGAACAAAGAGGAAACTCTTGCAAAGAGGAAGTATACTGCACAGCAACCCCTTTGGATTACAAAAGAAGACAGTTGGCCATTAAATTTTAAATGTGTTGGCAGATAAGAAAAAGATAAGGAAAAGAAACCAAGAAAGAAAAGAGGCCAAACAGAGAAAAGGAGAGGACAAAAGAAGGAAAAGAAAAAAAAGAAGGGGAAAAGAGAGGAAGAAAGCCAGAAATGTGTAAAAAGGTACAGAAGGCAATCTTGGTGAACAATGATCCTTTGGTTTGACAATTCTCATTTATGTTTAGGAGGTTCCTAAGTCTGAAACTACCATAGACCTTGTGAAAATGTTGGTTGCTTCCTTTGGTGTGAAGAATGAGACTGTTGGGTTTCTCAGATCTATGCCTAACTAACTGCCACCTACTAAAAACAATCAACAGACCAAGAAGCAATACCAAACTCTAGATACGGCAGCCTGGTCTGTGGTCTCATTTTATGTTGTGGGGAGTTATACAGACACACACACACACACACATATATATGTATATATGATTGGTATTTTTTAAGAGGAGTAATTACTAGAGAAGAGAAATGTAATATGGAACTCAGTTGCATTTCTTTTAGAAGGAAGTCTATACTGTTTTACCTTTGATTATTGAATTGATGTAGACAGGGAGTTGATGTAAGAGGCAGACAGCAGGGGGTCCCAGAAAATAATTCTACCACGCTAAAATCGGAACCCCAAAGCTAGGTTCTGTCCCATCTATCCTGTGACTTTGGGCCAGATGTTTACCTAAAATGAGGATAATAATATGTGACCTTATGATAGTCTCAAGGATAAAATAAAATAATGTACATAAAGATGCCTTAAAAATTGCTATAAAATATAATCTATGATTAGTAAGTAAAAACATTTTGAAACCTATAAAGGTAAAGTATGATTATCACATTATAAATTAATAAATTTATTTTTAACACCTATGATACCTATGAATAGGAGAGAAAATAAGGAAGAATCTCTACTGTTTATACTAATTGTTTATTTTTTTTTAAACTAAAGATCATCTTTATTTATGGGTTTTCTTGTTATCACCGGCCTGCCTCCAACCTCAATACTATCCAGTCTTCATTTTCTATTATATGACTTTATTTTCTCATACTTGTGGTTATAAACAAAGCTATCTTTTCTAAGATACTCATGTCCATTTAAAAAAAATCGTTAATATACCTGTCTTTTAGAATTCTTTCTTTTTAAAATTAATCATCTTTATCGAGTATCATTACAGAAAAATTTCTCTATCTGTAGGTCAACTGACATCTCAGTAGCACCTTATACTTTATACTTCTCTTTTAGTATAAGGCTACAATTAGATAAGAATAAATAAAGTGTCTTCATTAAACAATTCTTTTTCTGTATCCATTCCTTACAATACACAGAGAAAAAAACTATGCTGTTGTCCTGTCATTAAGTCAATTAGTCATTCCCCACTGCCCAATGATATAATTTTCCATAAAGAGAACTGCATGCATAGTCTATTACACAATGGTGTGGGTAGGTGGTAGAATAAGATCATGTAATCAGTTTCTTTATTTAAATTAAAGTTTTGAAATCATTTAAATGTGATCTAAAGTCTCTTTTGTCCTATTTGATGTGACTAGAAAACCCAAAATTAAAAAAAGAAAAAAAGGAATGCTGTTTTTATAAAACAGAAACACATACTAAGTAACCATATTATAACTTATAGATTTACATCACTTAACCATCACAAATTCAAGCACGGCTCCTTCTCTATACTACATATTTAAAATTATATTCAGGGGGTCCATGTCTGTGATGGGACTGGGGAACACCTCAAATTTCCTTGACATCCACAATGCTGGTCAGCCTGCTCCAGTTCAGCTTAAAGAGAAAGAACTGAGAGGCTAAGCAGAACCTCAAGTTTGTTATAACAAAAACTGGGAAATCGTGGTTATCTCAGGATAAAAAAAATGAGTTTGGTAAATTTACCATTTTCTACACTGATTGTAAAAAAAAAAACAACCCATGCTTTAAATTTTCCTTTGTATGAGTTTATTTTAATAAAGTTCTTCTGGTTAAAAGATTTTCATAATGATGACTCGGAATCATGTAAAATCCGAAGCAACAAATACATTATCAGAAATTCGGTTATGTTCAATATTGCTTTAGTGTTAGCTGTATAATATTTCTCTTTAAAAATCCACATAAGTTTCTTGTTGGGGATGAGATGGCTCAATTCTCCCTGTTCCTCCCCTCCAAGTACAACTATACAAACTGTCAATAATTCAGTAGATAACCATAATGGACTCAGAAAGGTAAAAAGAAGGAGGGAGTGACCTCAGAATTTGAAGAACATCTTGACAGAGTCTCCCTTTTATCTCAGTCTGTGCATGACAGAGGTCTGCATCCCTTCAGCCACAGCAAAACCCAAGCAGGCCAACCCATTCTTGTTACACAGCAGGTGGCAGCAGGTGTGCTGCTCCACTCACCCCAGTGACCCAAGGAGGCCTGTGTCTCCCCGCTTTCATCCCGCAGAGAACTACCCAAAACTGGTGGCCCCTAGCCATCTCCCAGCCCTTCACTTAAAAGCAGAAGAGGAACCAAGCCCGGAGTCTCCTGCCTTCTACCCAGTAGCAGAGGCCACCCAGAACCCTTAGCTCCTGGCCCTCCATCAGCAGCAGAAAGTGGCTTCAGAAGGGTGTTCTCCAGGAGCACCATCAGAGACAGAGTGGAAATATTAACTAGAGGAAATGCTCTCCATTTTGGAATTCAGCATCTCACACCCCCTACCTAATAATGATGGTAAGTTAGGTCCAGGGGAGTGCCATCCATGCCCACAGGTGGCATCAGCAGGGAGCTCAAGTGGGGCCAGAAGAATGAAGTAGACCAAAGTCGCATTGAAAAGCCAACTCAAAACTAAATTGTCATTGAAGCTACCACCCACAAAATAATGTATAACCTACATGCTGAACCTAAACAGGGCAAAGGCCTGGAAAAATAGATTTAAAGAGGACCAGTGGTTGAAAACATAATATCCATTATTTTAGTACACAATAAAAAAGTCAAAAACTTTTTGTTGTTTTGTCATATCAAAAATCACAACTTGAATGAGAAAAAGCAATCAACTGATGTCAATACTAAGATGAATCAGAAACTGGAACTAAGAAAGCTATTAAAGTGGCCATCATAAAAGACTAACAGAGTAAATGAAAATCCATAAACAAACAATATGATGGTTGTAAGAAACTCAATTCAAATATAATGTCATAAGTAGGATAAAAATATAAAAGCATGGAAAAAGATATATTTTGCTAATTTGCATAAAAAAGAGGGAGTAGCTATGTTACTATCAGATAAAGTAGACTGAGAATATAAAATTACTATGGAGTTGGTGATGGACAGGGAGGCCTGGTGTGCTGCCATTCAAGGGGTCGCAAAGAGTCGGACACGACTGAGCGACTGATCTGATCTGATCTGATGGACAAAGAGGGACATTTCAGAATGACAAATGGATCAATCTACCAAGAAGACATAGCAATCCTAAATGTGCACATACCAAACAGCAGCTTTAAAAAAAAAAAAACTACCCAAAAAAACCCCCCAAAACTCTGAAAGAGCTAAAAGGAGAAACAGGCCTACAGTTACAGTTGGGGGCTTTAACAGACAACTCTTAGTAATTGATAGAATTATTAAATAATAGAAAATAAGCAAAGATATAAAAGAGTTGAAGAACACCATCAACTACCAAAAAAACACAAAAAAATCAGAGAGCTAAAAGGAGAAACTGCCCTACAGTTACAGTTGGGGGCTTTAACAGACAACTCTTAGTAATTGGTAGAATTATTAAATAATAGAAAATAAGCAAAGATATAAAAGAGTTGAAGAACACCATCAACCAATATGATCTAATTGACATTTATAAAATACTTGACCCAATAACAGCAGAATACACATTCTTTTCAAGTGCCTATGGAACATCACCATATCCTGGGTCAAAAAACAAACTTCAACAAATCTAAATAAACTAAAAATCATGCAGGCTATGTTTTCTGACCACAATGAAATCAAACTAGAAATCAATAACAGAACAAGGAAATCCTTAGGTTAAAAATTAAACATTTCTGAACACTGCATGAGTTAAAAAACTAGTTTCAAGGAAATAAAAAATACACTGATCTGAATGAAAATGAAAACATGGAACATCAAAATGTGGGATGCAATTAAAGCAGTGCTTAGAGGGGAATTTGTAGTACTAAATGCTTATATTAGGAAAAAGGAAAGGTCTCAAATCAATAATCCAAGTTTCTAAAGAACTTAAGAATCTGGAAAAAGATTAGCAACATAAACCCAAAGTAAGCAGAAGGGAGGATATAGTAAAATAAGAGCAGAAATCTATGAAATTGAAAGGGGGGGGTGGATAAGCAAAATCAATGGAATGTAAAGCTATTTAAAGCTAATTCTTTGAAAAAGGATCAGTAAAATTAAAAAAAAAAAGTAATACATAAAAATTCTCAACAAAATATTAGCAAATTGAGTCTAACAATGTATAAAAAGAATTATACACCATAACCAAGAAAGATTTATTTAAGTATGCAAGGGTGGTTCCATATTTGAATGTAATCTACCTTATCAACAGGCTAAAGAAGAAAAGTCATATAATCATATCAATTGATGCAAGAAAAAACTGACATAATCCAACACTAATTTATGATGAAAATTCTTAGCAAGTTAGGAACAGTGAACTACTTCAACTTGATAAAGGGCACTGACCAAAAAACAAACAAACGAAAGCAAATATCATACTTAATGGTGAAAGATGATGGTTTTTCTATAAGGTCAGGAACAAGACAAGGATTTCCTCTCTTCTCGCTTCTATTAAGCACTGTACTGAAGATTTCTAGCCAGGACAATCAGGCAAGAAAAACACATAAAGATTGAGAAATAAAATGGTCCCTACTTGCAGAGATATAATCGTCTACATAGAAAATCACAAACAATCTATTAAAAACTAGAACTAATAAGTGAGTTGAGCAAGGTCACAAAGATATGAGAGAAGCCCATAAAAATCAGTATCATTTCTACATACTAACAATAAACATGCATGCAGATACTAACATTAAAAACAGTGTCATTTATAATCATTCCACAGAATATTAAATACTTAGGTATAAATTAAAAGAACATATACATAATCTGCATGCTGATAATTACAAACTGCTGATGAAAGAAATCACAGATTTAAGTAAATAAAGAGATATACCATGTTCAATAATCAGAAAACTCAATTTCAAAAAGTTGCCAATTTTCTCCATGCTGATTAATAGTTTTAATACAGAATTTCAGCAAGGGTTTTTGCGGATATAGTAAAACTCATAAATTTATATGGAAATGCAAAAGAGCTAGAATAGCTAAACAATCTTGAAAAAGAATAAATATCAGCAATCACCCAATATTGTAATATTGCTTAGAATATAGCTACAATAACCAAGATAGTTTGGTACTGGTGGAGAGAGAGACACAAACATCAACTGAGCAGAATGGAACACCTAGAAAACGGACTCACAAATAGACCCAACTGATTTTTGACCAAGTGCCAAAGTAGTTCAATGGAGGAAGGACACCCTTTCAACAAATGGTGCTGGAGAAACTGAAGATCCATAGGCTAAAAATAAACCTTGACCTAAACCTCATACCTTATACAAAAATTAACTCAAATAGATTATGAATTTAAATGTAAACATAAAACCATAAAATGTTTATGAAAAAAGCACTAGGGAAATTATAATAGGATCTAGTCAAAAGCAAAGAGTTCTTAGACTTGACACCAAAAGCATGATCCATAAAAGGAAGAATTGATAAACTGTAGTAAATCAAAACTTAAAGCCTCTGCTCTTCAAAACTCTTAAAAGTATGAAAAGACAAGATATAGACTGAGAAGAAATATTTGCAAACCACATACCTGACTAGTAGGTAAAAAATATCAAGAACTCTCAAAACTCAACAGTAAAAAAAAAAACAAAAATAAGCCCCCCACCAAAAAAAAACCTCATTAGAAAATAGGCAAAGACAAATAGTAATTTCACTGAAGAAGATATACAAATAGCAAATAAGTACATGCAAAGATGTTCAACCTCATTAGCCATTAGGAAATGCAAATGAAAACCACAATGAGCTATTACTATAAACCTATCAACATGGCTAAAATAAAAAATAGTGATATAACCAAAGGCTGGTATGAATATGGAGAAACTGGATCTCTGCTCTACTGTTCTGCTATATATAAAATGGCACAGCTCTCTGGGAAACAGTGTGGCACTTTCTTATAACACTAAACATGCAATTACCACATGACCCAGCAATTATATTTCTGGGCATTTATCCCAGAGTAATGGAAATTTATGTTCACATAAAAACCTATACACAAATGTTCATAGCAGCCATTATTTATAATAGCCGAAAACTGGAAAGCAACTCAGATGTCCTTCAATGGATAAATGATTGAAGAAGTTGTAGTATATCCATACCATGGGATACTACTTAGCAATAAAAAGGAATGAACTATTGATACATGAAATATCTTGGAAAAATCCCCAGATTATGAGTTTAAAGGAAAAAAAGGCTAACCCCCAAAAGGTATACACTGTATGATCCTATTTTACAACTTTCTTGAAATGACAAAATTATAGAAATGTAGAGTAGATTAGTGGTTGCCATGGGTTAAGGATAGAGACTGGGTAGAAGGGGATGTGAGCAGGTGTGGTGATGAAATTATTTTTCATCTCAACTGTGGTGATAGATATGCAGCCCACACATGTGAGTAATTGCATAGGTCTAAATATACATAAACACACACTCTCTCACAGAGAGGAGGGGCAAGAAAACTGGGAGACATCTGAATAATATCAATATCTTAGTTGTGCTATTGTACTATGGTCTTTTTAAGATGCTATCATTAGGGAAAACTAAGTTAAAGGGTATATAAAGTATCTGCATTATTTCTTAGAACCGCGTGTGAATCTATAAAATCTCAAAATAAAGCTTAATTTAAAAGTTCCATGTAGTTCATGTATAGTTATATATTCATTGCTGACTTTCTAAAACATTTATTGAGTTGCTTATATATGTGAGGCATTAGCTTAAGTGCCAATGGCCTGGAAGTAGGGAAAAAGAAGGGTGGGCAATCTATAGAGGTATTGAGACCCCACCTTCACTGATGTCACAATTGTAATTATATAAAAATATTTTCGTTGTAATTTTTTTTAAAACATGTGTCTCCACTAGCAGAGGGCAGAGACTGTTTTAATTACCACTCTATCTCCAGTGTCAAAACAGTCAAAACAGAATATAATAACTATTTACCTGATGAAAGAATGATTAAATGAATGAAACAATAGAAAAGGTGGTAAACTCCATCAAATGGTTAGAATACAGTATAAACAATAGTGATACGCTGAAAAGTGCTTATGAAAGCAGAGGAGGGAATAACTAGCATTGTCTGGGGGCTCTGGGGGAAAACTTCAAAGATGTGATCTTTTAGCACAGTTTTATAAGAGATGGGGAAGAGGAGAAAAGCCATTCCAAGCAGAGGGAATGGGGCATTCAAAAGCTCAGTGGTATAAGAAAAGCACAGGATTTCCTGGGGCCAGCAGAGTTTGTTGTATACGTGACTTTACAGTTCTCTACTGAGGAAGGCAGTGGGTGAAGCTAGAATTGTGGATTCGACACTAAGGCAAATAGTGCTTTCATATGAGTGATGTGGTGATACTACTTTTTGAAGCCTGTAAATGATGATCAGATTTATCTTTAAGAAAGTTAACTCTGATGGCAGTGAGGGAGATGTACAGGAGGGAGAAGGAGAGAGAAAGGTGAGAAACCAAGACAAATGCTTGAAATGAATGAAAATTCTCAATTCTTCATTACCAATTTCCAAGAAAACTCAATTCCCCAAAGTCCTGCATTCATGGAAGTGTTTGTAATTGCTGACCGGAATGGGTTATAACATTGTTATCTTTAAATCTATGTAATGAATCATATCACAAGGCTGTGAAGTAAAGACATTCATTGAATTGGTCTTTTCTGCAGATTCTTCCAATAGAAGCATGCTGTTTTAGTTTCTATTTTGAAATTTCCTTACCAATTTTAAAAAATTTGAAATAATAAATTATTTTTATATTTAACAAAATTTTGCATGTTATTAGTATTTTGAACTCAAAAATGACTATTTTAACAGCAAGTTACAGCTTCAGTAAATAAAATATTGATCTTTGGAGAGACTTAATTATAAATCTGAATTAAAGAGAATAACTGTAAGTACTTTCCACACGTTTCTGTGTGTATATACATGTAGTACTTGTTTATGATAAAACGTCAATACAACTGAATGGCATCTTTCTAATGTGATAACAACATGGCTGAACCACCCCACCCTCCTTCTCACCCTGCAAAAAAGAAAACTCTCTGCCAGGATGGAAAGGGAAGAGCAAAGGGGTTAAATACAATTCCTTCAGGTAGAATGAGATGACTTTATACCCTTTGCTTTCTTTTTCCACTGTGTGACAATTTTAACAGTTCTTTTCTAACAGCAAAGAGAGGAATATGGATTATGGGAAGAAAAGAGAATGGTGAGGTGTGCAATTTATTGTAGGTAATACTTTTCTTTCATTTTACAAGGAATAAAGACT
This sequence comes from Bubalus kerabau, assembly GCF_029407905.1. Lineage (NCBI taxonomy): Eukaryota > Metazoa > Chordata > Mammalia > Artiodactyla > Bovidae > Bubalus > Bubalus kerabau. Next base: position 61,031,287 of record NC_073639.1, on the reverse strand, counting down.
TTTTAAATGGTTTTATATATAAAGCCTCACAGATGAGTATTAAAAGTTATTTTTTATTTTTTTATTATAGAAAAAGTCTCATATAATGATAAGTTGACAGAATGGTATAATGAACCACCTGGGGCCCAGCTTTAAATTATCAACTCACTGTCCACTCCGCATTATTTTGAAACATAACCTAGATATACCATTTCATCCCTAAACATTTCAAACTGATTCTCTAAAAGAACTACTTTTAAAAACATAGTAACTATACCATCAGTATAACTAAAATTTAACAATCAACTTCAATGTCATCAAAAATAAGGCCAAATTTTTGAAGTTCCCAGATTGCCTCATAATTTTTTTTTCTGCTCTACTGTCTTCTATACGAGACAAAGTTTAGGTCCATGTATTGTGGTTAACTGATGTGTCAAAATTTTATTTTAATGTCAATAATTCAATATTCTTTAGAAATTGAACTTAGCAATTTTAATGAATTTAAATAATAAATCTCATAAAATGAGTGAATAACCAGATTAAGTCAACCTAGAAGGATAATGTTGATATGCATGCTACAAAAACTTAAAAAAAAGTAGTGGGGAGGGGTTTGATTTCATTTTTGCCTGTTTTAAAAACACTTCCTTTTTCGGTCAGTTTTAAGTACAAAACTGCCTATAACAATGATCTTAGTAAGATTTTTAATAAGGGAATTCACTAAATTATGCTAAGAAAACTCTTTTGTAATCTTTCACTTGCATGTTTTAACATTTTCCCTGTTTTACTTTGGCCAAATACTTCCTTCTTCATTTGAAATTAACTTGAAATCATAGGATTTCAGAGTTTGGAGGGATTGTGGCTTCCTCATCTCAGACAGTAGGCAGCTTCAATATTATTATAATATTGTGTTTCCAGTGAGAAAGCTAGCGTGAGAAATAATCTGCTGACAACTACAATTTGACAGACAGTGCTATGTAAACATAATCAGTAAAAGTTTTATTAGCACAACATGAAATGACTTTGGATTTTACCCTTTTATAAAGCTAGGTAAAGTTATTATTTCTTTATGGAGAATATTAATATTTATCCATGTTGAAAAGATCTTGTTATACGAGTAAGAAACACATTTAGCCCAAGATTTAAAATAATAAAGGTTAGTATCTTATATTTCACAGAAGCTTACAGAAACCAACATAGTAAATGCTACAGACCCTTTAATCAGATGATATTACAACAAAAGTTATAAACTTGTATACTATCAATAAATTTAAAATGTAACATAAAATACTTGATGTTTATGTGATACTGTAATTAGAAATTACTAGGTCATCTGAAGTTTGCATATCAAATTTTAATGGTAATTCCTAGGTTTAAAAAAAGTATACTATGGTCTCTTCCAATATCCATTAATAAATTCTAGAGAGCAGTTCACTATGGAGTAAATTAAAAAGCAAAAGTTTGTTATGCAAATTCAGGAGTCTCTGTGCACTCCATATATGTGACACTTTAAATTAAGCCCAGCGCTTAGAATGCCCAGTAAAGTAATTAACAGCACTTGGTGAGTGCTTGATATGTGTAGGGAGCTGCACTAGGTGCATTAGCAAACTATAAAATACCAAGTGCCAGAATGATACCAAATTAAACCACTAATACATTTGGTTTTAAAAGAAGTGCTTAGAGAAAGTAATTTGGAGATGGAAAAATTTGAGATTTAATGTTTTCTTTTAAACTCAGAGAATCTTGTAAAAATTTCCAGGATTTAAACTGTTTCAAGCTCTACAACATAAAAAGAAAAGCCCTGCATGGACTTTGAAAATTTAGAATGTTGACAATGAACTGACTTCTAATCCTGTTTATTTTTACTGTTTATACTGATGTCACTCATTTTCTCCCAGAGTCCCTCATATACTAGTTGCACTTTATCCTCTGTACATTCCAAAATTTTCTTTCTGACTTACCAAAATACAAAAATTCAAGTTCTTGATTCTTTTAAAACAAAGTAAATGAAGGTATAAAAGCAAATATAATTCACTAGATTGCGGTAAGGCAATTATAGAGTCGAACTGTTCAGTTATTATATAAAGGTACAGGTGTAAATCTCTGTTAATGTACAGAACAGATGGAATACCACATTCTAACCTAACCATCCATCTTACCTGCCTCACAAGGGAGAAGCAGTGTTCACATCAACAATACCTATTCACATTTTGACAATGATGGAAATATCTAAGAAATGTGCTATCAGCACTATCACTTTTCAATATGTTCAATAACATGAAAGATATGTGGCAATTAGAACTTTCCGATCCCACAGTCCTGTTTGTTTTGTTTTTGTCACTTGTGTACATCTCTCCCTCTCTTTCTTTCCCTCTCTCTTCTCTTTTCCTATTCTCCTAACGCATATTGGAAATGATGGAGAAAGCTTAGTCAAAAAAAAATTTATTAATAAGGCTCCTTCTTAACTGTAAAATAAGTCATGATCAGTTAATAACATCTTAATAATATTATGAATAGTTTTATGGCCTTTATAATGATAACAATAATTTACTGTCCCATACTTAACACTAGTTCTCTTTCTGTCATGCCTTTTTTAGTCTGGAGCCCAATGCTGTATTTATACTTCAGTTTTTAATTCAATGAATCATATGTCCTCTACTTAACTTTCTCCTGCTGTTAATACCCATGCACCCCTTCACCTTGTCAGGGATGGTTAGAATTCAATTTGTTCTTCTAAGAAGAACAAATCCAGTTTTCAGTTCAGTTCAGTCGCTCAGTCGTGTCTGACTCTTTGCAACCCCATGAATCGCAGCACGACAGGCCTCCCTGTCCATCACCAACTCCTGGAGCTCACCCAAACTTATGTCCATCAAGTCGGTGATGCCATCCGGACATCTCATCCTCTGTCGTCCCCTTTTCCTCCTGCCCCCAGTCCCTCTCAGCATCAGGGTCTTTCCAATGAGTCAACCCTTCGCATGAGGTGGCCAAAGTATTGGAGTTTCAGCTTTAGCATCAGTCCTTCCAATGAACACCTAGGACTGATCTCCTTTAAGATGGACTGGTTGGATCTCCTTGCAGTCCAAGGGACTCTCAAGAGTCTTCTCCAACACCATAGTTCAAAAACATCAATTCTTCGGCACTCAGCTTTCTTCACAGTCCAACTCTCACATCCATACATGACCACTGGAAAAACCATAGCCTTGACTAGACGGACCTTTGTTGGCAAAGTAATGTCTCTGCTTTTGAATATGCTATCTAGGTTGGTCATAATTTTCCTTCCAAGGAGTAAGTGTCTTTTAATTTCATGGCTGCAGTCACCATCTGCAGTGATTTTGGAGCCCAGAAAAATACAGTTTGACACTGTTTCCCCATCTATTTCCCATGAAGTGATGGGACCAGATGCTATGATCTTTGTTTTCTGAATGTTGAGCTTTAAGCCAACTTTTTCACTCTCCTCTTTCACTTTCATCAAGAGGCTCTTTAGTTCCTCTTCACTTTCTGCCATAAGCATGGTGTCATCTGCATATCTGAGGTTATTGATGTTTCTCCTGGCAATCTTGATTCCAGCTTGTGCTTCCTCCAGCCCAGTGTTCCTCATGATGTACTCTGCATATAAGTTAAATAAGCAGGGTGACAATATACAGCCTTAACGTACTCCTTTTCCTATTTGGAACCAGTCTATTGTTCCATGTCCAGTTCTAACTGTTCCTTCCTGACCTGCATACAGATTTCTCAAGAGGCAGGTCAGGTGGTCTGGTATTCCCATCTCTTTCAGAATTTTCCACAGTTTATTGTGATCCACAAAGTCAAAGGCTTTGTCATAGTCAATAAAGCAGAAATAGATGTTTTTCTGAACTCTTGCTTTTTTGCTGATCCAGTGGATGTTAGCAATTTGATCTCTGGTTCTTCTGCCTTTTCTAAAACCAGCTTGAACATCACTTAAATTTTGTAAGTTTAGTCTACTCAAACACCTAGTCATTAAATACAATGTTAAAAACCAAGGACTTCCCTAGTGGTCCAGTGGCTAAGACTCCACACTCCCAATGCAAGGGGCCTGGGTTCAATCCCTGGTCAGAAAACTAGATCCTACATGCTGCAACTAAGACCAAAAGCAGCCAAATAAATTAATTATTAATTAAAAAAAAAAGCAACCAGGCTTACTGAATCATATCTACTTTTTGGAAGGAGCTTCTAAATTGTATTCAGATTTACTATCGTGATATAAATTTGAAGTAAAATTTTAAGATAAGAATGAAGACATCTGTTTTTTAAAAGGGTCAGACCATGAAAAAAGTTTAAAATAATACAAAGAGAAAAGATTAAATTGAGGAGGCTGAAATATAGCCTTTACAATAATGGACAAGATATAATCATTAATCAAAGGACTACAGTAATTGGTTCTTTTAAATATATCCAGATTCTCTCCCCTCTTAATGATACTCCTGAAGGACCCATAACCAAGAGGTTTAAATGTAAAACTTGAACAAAACATCCCAAATAGGAGGGAATATGACAGGAAGGAAGGCTGGTGACAGTCTAAGGGAAGAAGGGGAGCTAGAGTTCCTCTGGAACACATGAAGGCCAAGGAAAGAGCCATGTGTTTAGGGAGATAAGTATGTGTCCCTTGAAGCCCTTGATGACTGGTAGAACTGTCAGAACACTACTAGCTCATGTTTCTGGATAGAGAAAATGGGAAACATTCTTAAACTACAGTAGGCTTGGTTGAGACATATAGTATGGTAATGCTATTCACTCTTCCTATCTGAAAAAAAAAGTAAATCATATTTTGAAAAGTAATTTCTTATCTATCTGCTGTAGAATTTCCTATCATTGGAAAAAAACCTAGAGTTGTACTGGAGATAGAATAACTGAGGAACCATCCAGAACAATTTGAAGAATAAAAACTAAAGAGAAATAACCCACTGTGAATAGCCATCTAATAAGGATGGTTTGAAAATGAAGTAGAAGAACTATATTTAGACACAGAAAGATGAGTATTTGTTAATATGGTATAGAGATACACTGTTAAAGCCTTTGTTTTTTTAAAGCAGCCTTAAAATAATACATACAGTATAATCCTCCAAACTACTATTTTTAAATAACTGAAAAAAGTCTGAGAGGTTAAATGTAAAAAATATTTGGGTATAGAAGATAACTTGCTGCTGCTGCTGCTAAGTCGCTTCAGTTGTGTCCAACTCTGTGTGACCCCATAGAAGGCAGCCCGCCAGGCTCCGCCATCCCTGGGATTCTCCAGGCAAGAACACTGGAGTGGGTTGCCATTTCCTTCTCCAATGCATGAAAGTGAAAGGTGAAAGTGAAGTCGCTCAGTCGTGTCCGACTCTTAGAGACCCCATGGACTGCAGCCTACCAGGCTCCTCCATCCATGGGATTTTCCAAGCAAGAGTACTGGAGTGGGGTGCCACTGCCTTCTCCAGAAGATAACTTATTTTCTTCTAATTACTCATCTGTGTTTTCTATTTATTAAAATAAAAAGCATATATAACTTAGTTGTTAAAACTTATATAAGAAAAGTTATACTGGGTCAAAGATTTCCCATCATTTTGTGTGGAAAAGGAGAAAAAGCTGAGAATAAAGGAGATCCTAGTTTCCATATCCACACATTTACCAACAAGTCTTCTTGCTGGGAACTCTGAAATTCAGGAGTAATAAGGAACTGATTTTATAACATTACAGGGAATTTATACTGTCAGAGTGATATAAATTCATCATTATTATTTAACTAAATTCACTAAATTTAGTTATGTAATAATCATTACTTTACTAAATCATTATTAAATATTCAAGGAAATATTTATATTTAACTAAATATTAATAAATAATTATGCAGATTAAAATGTTTCCATAGTACCTGCTACACTACAGAATGGAAGTAACAAATTTCTAGTCTATGGAACATAACAATAATACTGGCTTTAGGTATCTTTCAGAGAAAATAAAACATTTATATAAAAAGAATTCAAACCAAGGATTATGCTAACCTTTAAACAAAATACCTTATTTGGGTTCCAACTATTACTAGAGCTTAAAATATACAGTTTGAATAATTATCAGAAAAATGGACTCCACAGGCCTAACTGGTACTCTATATATTCTATTACATCATGTAACTATGCTTCAGAAACAAAAATCTATTTAAGATCACAGGCAAAGGCATACTCAATACACAGGCAAAGGAATGCTCAAAAAACATTTATATAGGATAGAAATTCAGAATCCAATCTTTCTATATAATAATTCAAGGTATTTTCTAATTTTAACTACAACTAATAAGCAAATCCTGAAAGATGATGCTGTGAAAGTGCTGCACTCAATATGCCAGCAAATTTGGAAAACTCAGCAGTGGCCACAGGACTGGAAAAGGTCAGTTTTCATTCCAATCCCAAAGAAAGGAAATGCCAAAGAATGCTCAAACTACCGCACAATTGCACTCATCTCACACGCTAGTAAAGTAATGCTCAAAATTCTCCAAGCCAGGCTTCAGCAATACATGAACCGTGAACTTCCAGATGTTCAAGATGGTTTTAGAAAAGGCAGAGGAACCAGAGATCAAATTGCCAACATCCGCTGGATCATCGAAAAAGCAAGAGAGTTCCAGAAAAACATCTATTTCTGCTTTATTGACTATGCCAAAGCCTTTGACTGTGTGGATCACAATAAACTGTGGAAAATTCTGAAAGAGATGGGAATACCAGACCACCTGACCTGCCTCTTGAGAAATCTATATGCAGGTCAGGAAGCAACAGTTAGAACTGGACACGGAACAACAGACTGGTTCAAATAGGAAAAGGAGTACGTCAAGGCTGTATATTGTCACCCTGTTTATTTAACTTATATGCAGAGTACATCATGAGAAACGCTAGGCTGGAAGAAGCACAAGCTGGAATCAAGATTGCTGGGAGAAATATCAATAACCTCAGATATGCAGATGACACCACCCTTATGGCAGACAGTGAAGAGGAACTAAAAAGCCTCTTGATGAAAGTGAAAGAGGAGAGTGAAAAAGTTGGCTTAAAGCTCAACATTCAGAAAACGAAGATCATGGCATCTGGTCCCATCACTTCATGGCAAATAGATGGGGAAACAGTGGAAACAGTGTCAGACTTTATTTTTCTGGGCTCCAAAATCACTGCAGATGGTGACTGCAGCCATGAAATTAAAAGACACTTACTCCTTGGAAGAAAAGTTATGACCAACCTAGACAGCATATTCAAAAGCAGAGACATTACTTTGCCAACAAAGGTCCGTCTAGTCAAGGCTATGGTTTTTCCAGTGGTCATGTATGGATGTGAGAGTTGGACTGTGAAGAAAGCTGAGTGCCGAAGAATTGATGCTTTTGAACTATGGTGTTGGAGAAGACTCTTGAGAGTCCTTTGGACTGCAAGGAGATCCAAGCAGTCCATTCTAAAGGAGATAAGTCCTGGGTGTTCTTTGGAAGAAATGATGCTAAAGCTGAAACTCCAGTACTTTGGCCACCTCATGTGAAGAGTTGATTCATTGGAAAAGACTGTGGTGCTGGGAGGGATTGGGGCAGGAGGAAAAGGGGACGACAGAGGATGAGATGGCTGGATGGCATCACCGACTCAATGGACATGAGTTTGTGTGAACTCCGGGAGTTGGTGATGGACAGCGAGGCCTGGCGTGCTGCGATTCATGGGGTCGTAAAGAGTTGGACATGACTGAGCGACTGAACTGAACTGAATAAGCATTAATACTAAAAATTCTACACTGAGGCCATTCAATGTACACTTGCTTCCTCAGTTTTTCTCCATTTCAGTTTAAAATTTCTCTTCACCCTTCAGCCTTCCTTTCTCAGTTTAAACTATCTCTTCCCATCACTGCCCAAGAAATGGCCTCATAATTTTGTAGCCTACTACCTTCTCATTTCATTAATTCACTTTTCTCCATTTTCTTAAATCTTTCATTGCTTTTCATATACTCTTTTTGGACTACAATATGCTCAAGGTATCATTTATTGAAGGGAGAGGAGGGAACTTGCCCTGACAGGAAGACACCCTGGGGCTAACAAACTCGCCAGCTCCTAACCTCCTCATCTCCAAACCCAACAGGGTCCTTCTCAGGTGGATCCTTCCATGACATTCATGCAGCATCTCCCTACAAGGCTCTCGTTTCTTGGTACATATGGCACTTTGCTCTAGTGGTTTCTTTCCAACATCTCTGCTTAATTGTCCTCCTCTTACCTCTTAACACAGCATCTGTACTGGGCCTCTCTTCTCCTCTCTACACGTTCTCTTATTTATCTGATATGCTTTCAGCTCTCTCCCCCAAGCTGTGGATGCCCTTAATCAATCTCTTTACAGACTGATTTTCTTCTTTCCCTGGAGGCTGTCCTAATTCCAGAACCTCATTCCCAGTCCAAGTTCTCATTCCCAATCTCTTTCTTCTGTTAAAGCATTCTAGGAACTCTTGGTGGGATAGTCCTTCAAAGGCTCTGATTGTATCAGTCTCTAATCAAACACTGTAAATGGCTCTCCAACATCTAGTATTTAAAATTCAAAACTCTTGGTATGTGATTCGAAGGCCTTTGATCTGAGGGACAGAATACTATCCTTAAGTATTCTATACTTTATTCACAATGTCTGAACTGGGCTAAAAAAAAGACGTTGATTATATCCTACCACACCTGCTGAAGAAGTTACTAAGTATTTAAACTCAGCTCAAATTCTATCTCCAAATTACCCCATCTCCCTGGTATAGAAATGATCTCTTCATTCTTCATGTGTAGAAAGTACCTGACAACTTTTTGTAGCACTGAAGTCATTCTGTCTTGATTTGAAAGGACATGGACATTTCTTAATTTCATCAATTGAATATGACCAGCAGTAGGAATCTTATTTACTTATTTGTCCTCTTTAGTGTCTTGAATGTAGTAGGCAGTGCAGATTATATTCATTTAGAATGAGAGACTACTCCAGGATCTGAGCTAAAGTTTGCCTCTGACTTATTTCTGAAGAAAAGACCTGGGAAACAAATAAGCTAAATAAACAATGGTGTGTGAGAGAGAGAGTGTGTGTGTGTGTGTGTGTGTGTGTGTGTTTGTGTCTCTTGTGGGGCTGGTATTTAATAAAGGACTTAAAATTATTTAATTTGAATTATTTTACAAAAATAAGCAACTCTACGCCTAGGCCTATACCCAAGAGAATTGAAAACTAAGTTCACACAAAAATTTGTACATGAATATTCATAGTAGCATTATTCATAAAGCCAAAAAGTGGAAACAACTTAAATGTCCATCAACTGAAGAATAAATAAACAAAAAGTGGAATGCCCACACAATGGAATAGAATTAAGCCATAAAAAGGAATAAGTACTGATATATGCAACATGGATGACCCCTGAAAACATTATGCTGGAGAAGCCAGACCCAAAAGGCCATATACTATATGATTCCATTTATATGAAATGTCTAGAACTGGTAAACCCACAGATACAGAAGGTAAGTTAGTGGTTGCCAGGGGATGGAGGTAATTAAGAGTAACTGCTGACAGGTACAGGGTTTCTTTTTGAGGTGATGAAAATGTTCTGGAATTTAGACAGTGGTGATGGTTGCACAATATTGTGAATATACTAAACCCCTGAATTGTACACTTTAAAATGATGAATTTTATGTGAATTTTAGCTTAACTAAAAAGAAAAGAAAAAATAGTTGTGAGTTTGGTCTCCTGAATAACTTGATTTGTATTTGTGGTATAACTGAAAAGAAGTCTCACCTTTGAGTCAGCAAATCTAGGTTTAACTTATTTCTGCCACTAACCAGCTGTGTGATCTTAAGGACATTACTTAACATCTCTAAGCCTCACAGCCTCATCTTATACAGTGAGAATAATTAATGCCTCACAAAGCTGTGAGACTCATGAAATCATGTCAACTATAAAGCCTTTCATATAAACTGAAAAAACTTTCATATAAATAAAGCCTTTCATATAAACTGAAAAACCTTACTGTCATTTTGTACACTTATACTTAAAATGATTTTTTAAAATCATAAGCTGTATTGAATAGTCCATAACTTCAACTTTTATCACTGGCATATTATCTAACCAGCTTTTATTGTCAAATATGAATGGCATCCTGGACTTGTAGCAGTTATCCTGTGGGCACTAGTAGTACAGCATGTTACAAAGTTATTTAATTCTAATCTTCACGGTGAAAGGTAACATAGAATGATGGTTATGACCAGAGGCACAGAACTGAGTTTCAGTCCAGGTTCTTCCATTGACTTTGAGCAAAGACCTAACGTCTCTAACCATCAGTGTACTATAAAGTATGTGTCTGTGTGAGTGTGCATATGTGTGTGTGTGTGTGTGTGTGTGAGAGAGAGAGACCTACTTAGTAAAGGAGTTAATAGGATTCATTAAGATATTTGATATATAAGGCACATATTGCAGTATCTGGTACCTAGCAAGCAATCAATAATCAGTAGTTGTTATTATTATTTCCATTTTGTGGAGTAAGAGGTTTAAATAACTGGTCTAAGTTAAGAAGTCTGAAGCATAACCAGGAATAAAAAATAGATATTTTGCTCACACTACTTCAGATGATCAGGATAGGGGATGATTCAGTATGTTTCCTATGTGTTAAATAGCATCATATAGAGCACTCTAGTACTGCATTAGCCAAATAGCTTAACTTTTTGCTCATCAGTTAAAAAAAAGACATAATCCTATTCAGCACTAGCACAAGGTCTGACACAAAAAGATACTCAGTAAATATTTACTGAATAAACAAATGAATAAAGAGTGTTATTATTGGCTATATTGAGAACCAAGCATCAACACAAAATCCAAAGCATTGACAAGACACTTCCAAATACCTGTACTTTTACATATATAAAACATTTTGTATTTTGAAAGTTCTCATTTGTATTTTGAAAGTTCTCATTTCAGTGTCCTATCTGTTCTTTGGCATTAATACAAAGGAAGGCACATTTTTTTTTTTTTAAGTAGGAATGTAAACTGCTGCAGCCACTGTGGAAAACAGTGTAGAGATTCCTCAAAAATTTAAAGACAGGGACTTCTCTGTCCCAATTGCTGGGACTCCAGGCTCCCAGTGCAGGGGGCCCGGGTTCAATCCCTGGTCAGGGAACTAAATGCCACATGCCACTGCTAAGAATCCTGTATGCCACAACTAAAGATTCTACATGCCACAACTAAGAGATCAAATGCTGAAACGAAGATCCCACCATGCTGCAACTAAGACCCGGAGGAGCCAAATAAATAAATAAATTTAAAAAAGTTAAAGACAGAATTACCAAATAATCCAGCCATTCTACTTCTGGGTATATATCCAAAGGAAAGTATAAAATACAATTTTATTCATCCATAAAAAGAAATAAATCTTGCCACTTGTAACAACATGGATGGACCTTGAGGACACTATGGTAAGTGAAATAAGTCAGACAGAGAAAAATAAATACTATATGATCTCATTTATGCATGGAATCTAAAAAAAAAAAAAAAAAAAAGGTAATTCAAGCATATAAGGAACAGATTGGTGGTTTCCAGAGGTGGGGGTAATGGGTGAAGGTGGTCAAAAGGTAAAAACTTACAATTAAAAGATACATAAGTTCTGAAGATGTCATGTGCAGCATGGTGATTACAGTTAACAATACTGTACTTTATATTTGAAAGTTGCTAAAAGAGTAGATCTTAAAATCTCTCTCCCAATGGAAAAAAAATTATAACTGAAAAGTGATAGTGTGTGTGTGTGTGTGTGTGAATGCATATAATGAGAACTCTTTAGGATTTATTGTCTTAGAAACTATCATGTACAACATATAGCAATGTTGATTATATTTATCATGTTACATTACATCCCTTGATTGATGTTAACTAAATTTACAATGGTAGTCACTTCACAATATATACATATATCAAATCATTACAGTGTATACTTTAGACTAATACTGTATACTTTAGACTAGACTGTTATATGTCAATTATGTCTCAAAAAAATTGGAAAAATATAAAGGGGAAAACAAAAAGTTTTCATTTGGGGGCTCCTAAATGCTCTCTAGCATTAATACAAAGGAAAGCATTTACTATTTCAAACAACAGGAGACTGAGAATGAAAGAAAGATATTCAACAAGTATTCTTATGTTTCAGATTCTGAATATATAGTTTGTCTTCCCTAACAGAATTCTGATAGTTTCCTAAGAGCAGGAATCATATGCAATTAATTTCAGTTTACCTTTACAGAGCCTAACCTTACACATGCTGCTGCTAAGTCACTTCAGTAGTGTCCAACTCTGTGTGACCCCATAGACGGCAGCCCACCAGGCTCCCCCGTCCCTGGGATGCTCCAGGCAGGAACACTGGAGTGGGTTGCCATTTCCTTCTCCAATGCATGAAAGTGAAAAGTGAAAGGGAAGTCGCTCAGTCGTGTCAGACTCTTAGCGACCCCCTGGACTGCAACCTACCAGGCTCCTCCATCCATGGGATTTTCCAGGCAAGAGTACTGGAGTGGGGTGCCATTGCCTTCTCCAAACCTTACACATAGCAGGCACTTAATTACAATATATTTAAACAGCTGGGTAAGAATATTTCTTGGCTATATAAAATGTATTGATCATATTTAACCTATTCTGCAAAACACTGAAGGTTAATATCAGAACTAAAACTCTCCATGTGTGGCTGGCTATATCATTTTAAGAAAATAAAATTATCAGATACACACACACACACACACACACACACAGTTTCTCATAAAGAAATGCAAATATGTCAAACTATAACCAGTTTATAAAACTGTCTTCATTTGCCCTGCATATTTCTATAAATGAAGTGACTGATCTGCACCAAGCTGGAAAAATATTCGGGTCCCCTCAATATTACTAGGATTGTTGACTTGACTTTAGACCGGTATGATGAAATAGATTTACTACTGTTTTTTTTTTTTTCCTTCAAGTCATAGTTAGGTATCTCAGCATTATGCTAGGAACTGTTAAAGATTTAATTGTAAGATATTGTCCTTGTACTCAAAATACTGACATCATTAGTGAAGATAAGACAACGGACGATGTAAAATGCTATGCACATTTTCGTTCACTGCATTGCTAATTTAAAAATCACCTGGGAAAGACAAATATCATATGGTTTCACTTATATGTGGAACCTAAAAAAGAAAAGAATGATACTAATGAACTTATACACAAAACAGAAATAGACCCACAGACACAGAAAACAAATGTACTGTTACCAAAGGGGAAAGGGGACAGGGAGGGATAGATTAGGAGTTTGGGATTAAAATATACACACTACTACATATAATGTAAATAACCAACAAGGACCTACTATATGGCACAGGGAACTATACTCAATATTTTATAATAATCTATGAGGGAAAAAAATCTAAAGAAACAGATATATATGTTTGTATGATGGAATCAATTTGCTATACACCTGAAACCAATACAACACTGTAAATCACCTATGCTTCAATTTTAAAAAATCACCTGGGAGTTTGCAGCAAAACAGTAAGAACTGAATAGGAAAAGTTTCAAACAGGAAGTAAATTTTACACAGGGTCTTGAAGAAAAGGTAAAATCTGACAAGGCAGAGAGAAGGGAGGAGGGTTTTTTGAGCAAAATAAATAGTAACAGAGGCTCAACACTTGAATCAGCACAACGTTCGAGAGAGACTGACTTCAACGGCAGAAAGAACAGGCCAAGGAACATAGGAAATGAAGATGGATGAATAGTATGGGACAGATTAGACAGGGTGTCAAAAGTCGGGCAGAAGAGGTTAGACTTAGTAACAGGGAACCAATGAAACTTCCCAGTAAGGGGAGAGGTGTGCTAAAAGCAGTAGCATTTAAAGAAGGTTAATCAAGATGAGCTGGAAAAAAGAGGGAAGTGAAGGAAGGCAATTGTAGTAATCCAGGAATGAGGTGATAAGGGTATGAGTGGGATAGGTGCACACAGAGTGTTTCTTAGTGGCAATGTGATGGGCCTGGAGACCGTAAAATTGGGAGGGGTACCAGAAAAACACAGACTAACCGAGGGACTGGCTACAAGGTAAAGGAGTCGGACCACAGATTAAAACCTGGACATCTCAAACACTAGAAATACTTCCGCAAGGCCTAAAGGTTTTTCAAGTACTCTCTCTGTAAGTAGTTCCATTGTTTTGTTTAGTAAATTTACTGAAGGTGCTCCCTAATTTCACAATTGTTTTTGCTAACACAGCCCCATGAAAGTCTGTTTAGGTAAAAATTCATTTGTTTTCAATACATTTTTCAATACAAAGTTAATTAATGTGTCACAGGATATAAGCTCCCAGAGAATAACATGGTGAAAAGAGAAAAACATTCTTCTTTACATTCAAGTGTATATTCTTTACAGTCTGGTTCTAGTCCCCCTCCGCCTAAAACAAAAACCAAAAAAACTAACACATCCCTTGAAAACCCAACCTGGTTTGTTTTTTTTTTTCCTCAGCTGATCTAAAATCTCAAAACATAGTCCTGACTTTAATCTGGTAGTGAGCCAGTCCGAAAAAAACCAACAAACTCTCGTGAGAAAATGAATTAAGAAATCAACATTTTGCCATGTTGCTTTCCTGAATTGTGCTATCAAATTAGGAAGAAATTCTCAGAAGTGAAAAACAAGGAGAAAAACGTTACTAAAGCCAAATTTAGCAGGTTCATATATATATATATATATATATTTTTTTTTTTTTTTTTTACTAAATATTTAAGTCTACAGTCAACTCTTCCCTGCTTCCACTCTCCTTAGAGAGTAGTAAATACAGAAATGGCATAAAGAAGATTTACAGATTTCATTCACATGCTCCACAGTTTTTTCGGATTCTTCTATTACTGCAACACTGACCCTGCTATCTGTACACAGCTGCACGCACTGTTTCATACCTCCTCTCAAGATCATTTTCTGGTAGAGCTGTGAATAAGACTCGAAACATTCCAAACAGCAAAAATAACCCTATCTGCTATCATTCACTGAACTCTTCCTTTACAATGTGTAACCAAACTTGTGCTTTAATACACAACCTTGTTTAATCCTCATAGCAATCTTGCAAGGTAGGTACTAGGATTATGCCCATTTCAGCAGTGAAGGAACTGAGGCTTTGGGAGTTTAGGGAATTATACAAGGTCACAAACCTAGTGATCTAGTAAGTGGCAGATGTGTTCATCTGACATGCTCTTGTGAATCGTTAGAATACACTGCCAATCCTACAGATATGTGAGTGAAACCAAAAGTGAGAGATAAGGAAGGGTGGCGTGCTATTCAGAGTCCAAGGGTTTGAGAGGAGCATCAAAGATACAAATGGAGAGATTTCCGGACCCGTCTCTAACCTTTCCTTACACAATTCCTGGAGGAGAGTGAGACACTGCTATGAAATGGGAGTGAACTGTCTCCTCTTGTAGGAGGACACATATTACACGACTATTTCATGGTATTGACAGGATCTCAACATCTTAATTTGATTCACATTAAAAAAAATGTTACTTAGATAGGCCAGGTCAAGACGAATTAGGCTGATTGGTGACATCAAAATGCTTTAAAAAAATATTTTCTTAATAGAATTCCAGTGACCTGAGAAACCTATGTAACTCCTACCAATGACCCTGAAATAGAAACTAGCTTTTTAAAGCTACGTCTCAGTACAATATATATATTCATAAGAAAACATTTTTAAAAATAACTCTCCTCCTTATGCATCTGGGCAGAGATGTCATATTTCCTCCACAAAGCTTCCTTTTATGTTGCAACACTAAGAATCTCAATTTTAGGCTGAACTAGAACAACTGAGAACTGCAAACTCCTTCACAGGAGATGATTATTTTTAATAGTTTTTATATAAATTGTCTAAAACTTTACGTTTTAACTCTGCAATACTCTTCACTAGAGGGTAAAGCAGTTAAAGTTTCAAGTTCTGTTTCCCCTCACCCCTCTCTTTTTTTTTCTGCTAACACATGGTCTTTCACAAAAGAGTCAGTGTGATCTCTGCCGGCTGACGATAACAGATATGACTGTGGTAAACTCAAGAAGATTAAGCACATGTCAAGTAATTCAGAAGTTTAAAACTTGTCACCTGTGTGTGAAACCAGCAAACAGTTATAACTGGTTAAATAAACATGTACAAATTAGTAGGATGTAATTAGTAACTACCACTTTTCCCTCCAATGAGTGGTGTCTGGGCAGGCAGCCATACGATCTGCAATAATCGGTCACTACTGTGAAGCCCCAGCAACTTCCTCTGCCCCACCCCCATCCAACCTCCGACTGGGATACTTTTGGACTGCTAAAAGAATGCTCAGATAATCACAAAAGTCCTCTTTATCAGTGAACACTGAAATTTACCAAATTTGCTCTTTTAGGTTTTGAACATTCATAAATATTAAGAAAAAATGCAATATGATCATATTTCAAAGATTATTTGAAGGTTTTGATTTCCTTTTTATATATTAGAAAGAATAGTGTCCCCAAATCAGTAATATCCACTGCAATGCTTCTTGACCCTGATGCTGGGAAAGACTATAGGCAAAAAGAGAAGAGGGCAGCAGAGGATGAGATGGTTGGATGGCATCACTGACTCAATGGACATGGATTTGAGCAAACTCGGAGACAGTGAAGAACAGGGAAGCCTGGCATGCCTTCAGTCGGCAGGGTCACAAAGAGTTGGAAACGACTTAGCGACAGAACAACAACAATCCTATGTACCATCATAAGACTTTACAGATAAAGACTTCACATAAAATACCAGGAGTTTAGAAGTCAGGGTTATACACATTTCATTTAAACCATGTTCCAAGAGTCTGGTAAATTTGGGAAAAACTGTTAAGGTAGTTTTCTGGTTTATAAAATATTATGAATGACATACAAAGTATGAGATATTAAAAAAGTATCCACTTGCCTACTTCATGTAATTTCACCTCATGGACTGGAGTAGTCCCATAAATTATTACCTCATGCCTAAGATATTTTATTTTTATACTTTAATAAGTAAACTACCCTTACTACTAAAGAAAAAAAATTACAAAACAAAGTAAATGTGATCAAATCTTCTGACTTTTCTGTCTCTAAATGTGATATTACACTAAAAAAAAAAAAACAAAAAACTGCTCTGTTTTCTCTCCTTTTATCCCTTTCTGTGAAAGAAGAAAAATGGGAAGTGGCTTGTTATTTTTTAAGATCTCCAGGATAAACAAGTGTGCTGTTTTAAGTAGCCTAATTTTGAACTGTTGTCTTATAGTAATAATATCATTCATTACAAAAAACTGCATCCATTTAATAAAAATGGCCTTCAGTATATTTAAAATTTGTGTTTAAAAAACTCTTCTGACAAGATTTTGATGTTTTATTTGCAGCTTAGTATTTACCTTACTTATCCAGGAGAAAGGAAAAAATAAAACACTTTGAAAATAATCCCCACTAATAGTTATTTGTAGAATATCAAACTACAAATTAAAATAAATAGAGCATATGAATCCAGTGAATTTTTAGGTTGATTGCTCTCAGCTGGACTTTTGAGTTAAGGCCATAAATATTCACATGAAACTCAACAGGGTTTATTAGCTATGTTTAGACACAAACTATATTTATAATAAAACATTACATTTAAAACAAAACACCAAGCTTACTCTAAGTAGATCTTCTCAAATGCATGTCCTACATTCCCCATTCGACATACTAAAGACTTTAAAAATTCTTTACTTAGCTACAGCAATCAGTAAGATTGCCCCAGAGATGGCTTTCTTTACAAGGCAGCCTCTTATTCACTTAGGAAAGATAAAACTGAATTCCACTTAAGTTGTAAGAACAAGATCATGCTATCAGCACCTTCATCCCGAGAAAGGAAGTTATTATAGACACAGTTTTATAAATGAGGCTTTAAGAGAGTACTTCCTGGTCAGACAGTTAACGTCAACAGCATTTTATATAGCTTTACATTTCGACATTTTGGAAAGAACTTTCTGAAAACTTTTCCTGATTCTTTTCCTCCTGTCCCCACAACAGAGGAAAACCAGCTCAAGCTAAACGAACCTTAAGGTAAAATCTACGAAATCCTACCAATGTCTACCATTATGGTATCATGTAAATATCAGAACTGGTTGTTATTGTTGATAACATCAGCTTAAGTTTTAGTTATTGTACATTTACGCACCCTCTGTCTAATCCCCTCTGTGTGCTGGAGTGAAGTTTCAGGGTACACAACATTAGAAGGAAAAGAAACGTTAGAAGGAAAAGAAAGGAAAGACAACTTACCAATTCCTTAATAATGAAGATGATGCCAGTCAGCATTCACAGTTCAATTTTCAAATTTAAAGTTAGTTCTCTTTTAAACTTATATATATACACACACACACACACACACACACACACACATATATACAAACAAGCAAAAAAACCCAACTCCACGAAACCTCGTACAATCCGAATAAGGAACTGCAGATAAAAGCAGCGTGACCTGGGCGCTGCTCATGACTATCTGTATTGCAAGCTCAAGTATTTCCTGTTACGACGCCCATTGGTTCCCACAGGTGCAAGTGCCTATGGGTGTTGCCGCTTTACCCTTCCTTTGGTAAGTGAACCGCTAAAGGAGATTTCAGGTTGGCACAATCAATGCTGGGGAACTATTGGGGCAGAACTACCCTGGGCTAATACCAAGAGCCTCCCAAACTAGATTGATTGTGAATTGATGATTACCTAATTCAAAACGGCTGGAGAAAATTTATTTTAGTAAACGTTCATGATTTTTCTAAGACACACTGTTATTAAAGAATATTTGTGACTTTACTCAACAAATATGTATTAATTGCTTTCTCTGTGGAAAGTTCTACTTAGGCACTAGGAATATAGTAGTGAACAAAACAAAATCCCTGTGGTCATTCATATACTGTCTGGTAGACTTTTGACTATTTCACATATATAATGAGAAAACTTCCCTAAAGGCAGAGACAAAAGAAATTTGTATGGAAATTTGGAGAGTCAATTGTAGTGCTTATTATACAAAGCTAAAAAGCACTGTAATTAAGGCCATGCCACCTTAAACCTTAAAGAGCTTTTCCAGAACCTAGTACAGAAAAACAAGATTCTTTATGTTTGCAGTGTTTCAAAAAGGCCAGGTTGGAGGCAATGGCGTATGTTCCAGCAGGGAAAAGGAAAAACTTCTCACCATGAGTCACCAGTGACTAAGTTCTTTTAATTCAGGCTTAAAACACATTTCAAACCCAATTACTTGTACATGCAGAAAACTGATAACCCCAAATTAACATCAGGAGCTTGATTTGACCAATTTTCAGGGTTAATATCAGCAGCTAAGAAAAATAAATGAAGTGCTTTTAATGCGAAAATGCCCCTGTACTGAATTTTGTTATCATTTCGGTCTTATAAGTCTTTACTGCCTAAGGGCCATGTTAGAAGCTTCCATTAGATTTTATTACAAGGAATGTTGTTTTCTTAGATTGTAGCCAGACTGGGACACAATCATCTTGGATGTATGATGTCATGGTAGGAATGGCTTTTATTTGTATTCAGTAAAACAAAAACACAATAAATTCAGGGCTGCTCAAAAAAATGTAAAGCCCAGAGAATAAAATATATGGATAAAATCCACTCTTCCCAG
Organism: Bubalus kerabau; assembly: GCF_029407905.1. Taxonomy (NCBI): domain Eukaryota; kingdom Metazoa; phylum Chordata; class Mammalia; order Artiodactyla; family Bovidae; genus Bubalus; species Bubalus kerabau. The sequence continues at coordinate 61,011,691 of NC_073639.1, read as the reverse complement.
CTATGCTTCACTTCCTTAGGATTTTATTATGTTTCAAATAACAAACCTTCTTTTTTGACAACAAATGGGAGAAATTCCCAGAGCCAAATTCATCCATTTAGTGAGTCAATAAATCTTTATTGAGCAACTACTACATGTTTCCCTGGTGCCTCAGTCACTAAAGAATCCTCCTGCAATGCAGGAGACAGGGGTTTGATCCCTGGGTCGGGAAGATGCACTGGAGAAGGAAACAGCAACTCACTCCAGTATTCGTGTCTGGGAAATCCCATGGACAAAGGAACCTGGCAGGCAGTTCTTGGGGTTATAAGGGTCAGACACAACTTAGTGGCTAAACCACCACCACTACATACTAGGTAGGCACTGTTTCATGAGTTGGGAAAAAGCAATAAGAAAATCTCTGCTTTCATGCAGTCTAAATTCTAGTGGAGGGATATAAGGCAAACAAAAACATAAATAAAATATCTGGTGTGTCAGAATGGTGTCCTCTCTCCAGTATAGAGAAGAATGCAATATGAAAGATAAGGATAAAAATAAGAAAATGTACAAAGTAAGCACTTAAGGAATTTAGAGGAGAGAGTAGCAAGAAGATGATCAGAGAAGGCCTCAGGAAAGACGGCATTAAAATTAAATCTACGGGAATTCCCTGGTAGTCCCAGTGGTTAGGACTCAGCGCTTTGACTGCTGGGGACCTGAGTTTGATCACTGCTTGGGGAAACTAAGATCCCACAAACTGAACTCTCAAATAGGAGGAATAGAAAAGGCATTCCAGGGAAAAGAAACAGCAGAAACAAAGGCATGAACGTGTAATCAGTAAGTGCTTGGCTGTAAGCAGACTGTTCTGGGGCACAGGAGATAGATATAGATATATACAGATATAGATATAGATGGATTATGGGGCTATAGGAACGCTAAAACAGGTTGATAAATCTGTACTGAATTTAGTAGGCCACAGGGTATTAAAAGTTTTTAACACAGAAGTGACAAAATCAGAGCTGTACTTTAGGGGGAATAAGAGAGCAATAGTGTATACAGGGAGAACAAAAAAGAGGAGACTGGAAACTTGTCACAGTAGACCTTCCTGAGCATATATTTTGGGCTTTCATTAGCTTTTTCTTGAACCTTTAAGAAATATAAAGTAAAACATGTATTGAGTTGAAAAACCAGATCTAGGTTACAGTGGTCAAGTTTGCCACTGTCGGTATGGCCTTGGGAAGTCACTCACGTTGTTGAGTCGCCCAGTCATGTCTGACTCTTTGTAACCCCAGGGACTGCAGCACACCAGGCGTCCCTATCCCTCACCATCTCCAGGAGTTTGCCCAAGTTCATGTTCATTGCATCGGTGATGCCGTCCAGCCATATCATCCTCTGACGTCCTCTTCTCCTTCTGCCTTCAATCTTTCCTGGCACCAGGGACTTTTCCAATGAGTCATCTATTCACATCAGATGACCAAAATACTGGAGCTTCAGCTTCAGCATCAGTCCTTCTAGTGAGTATTTAGGGCTGATCTCCCTTAAGATTGACTGGTTTGTTCTCCTTACAGTCCAAGGGACTTTCAGGAGTCTTTTCTAGCACCACAGTTTGAAGGCATCAATTTTTTGGTGTTCTGCCTTCTTTATGGTCCAGCTCTCACAACAATACATGACCGCTGGGAAGACCATAGCCTTGATTATACAGACCTTTGTTGGCAGAGTAATGTCTCTCCTTTTCAGCACACTGTCTAGGTTTGTCATGGCTTTCCTGCCATGAGGCAATGGTCTTTTGATTTCATGGCTTCAGTCACCATCTGCAGTGATTTTAGAGCCCAAGAAGAGGAAATCTGTCACTACTTCCACCTTTTCCCCTTCTATTTGCCATGCAGTAATGGGGCTGGATGCCAAGATCTTAGTATTTTTAATAGTCTTAAGTTGGCTCTTTCACTCTCCTCCTTCACCTTCATCAAGAGGCTCTTTAGTTCCTCTTCACTTACTGCCATTCGGAGAAGGCACTGGCACCCCACTCCAGTACTCTTGCCTGGAAAATCCCATGGATGGAGGAGTCTGGAAGGCTGTAGTCCACGGGGTCGCTGAGGGTCGGACACCACTGAGCGACTTCACTTTACTTTTCACTTTCATGTATTGGAGAAGGAAATGGCACCCCACTCCAGTGTTATAGCCTGGAGAATCCCAGGGATGGGGGAGCCTGGTGGGCTGCTGTCTATGGGGTCACACAGAGTCGGACACGACTGAAGTGACTTAGGAGCAGCAGCAGCACTTACTGCCATTAGGGCAGTAACATCTGCATATCTGAGGTTGTTGACTTGATTCCAGTTTGTCACTCATCTAGCCCGGCAATTCTTGTGATGTGCTCAGCATATAGGTTAAACAAACAGAGTGACAGCAGACAGCCCTGTCGTACTCCTTTCTCAATTTTGAACCAATCAGTTGTCTCATACAAGGTTCTAACTGTTGCTTCTTGACCTGCATACAGGTTTCTCAGGAGACAGGTAAGATGGTCTGGTATTCCCATCTCTTTAAGAGCTTTCTACAGATTGTCATGATCCACATAGTCAAAGGCTTTAGCATAGTCTATGAAACAGAAATAGATGTTTTTCTGAAATTTCCTTGCTTTCTCTGTAATCCAGAAAATGTTGGCAATTTGATCTCTAGTTCCTCTTCCTTTTCTAAACCCAGCTTGGACATGTGGAAGTTCTTTGTTCACATAATGCTGAAGCCTAGCATGCAGGATTTTAAGCATGATCTTACTAGCATGGGAGATGAGTGCAACTGTCCAATGGTCAGCATATTCTTTGGTACCACCCTTCTTGGGGAGTGGGGTGAGAATTGATTTTTTCCAGTCCTGTGGCCACTGCTGGGCCTTCCAGATCTGCTGACATAATGAATGCAAAACCTTGCTGACATCATCCTTTAAGGATTTGAATCAAATTGATTACATTCTTTGAGGCTGAAGATGGAGAAGCTGTATACAGTCAGCAAAAATAAGACCTGGAACTGACTGTGGCTCAGATCATCAGTTTCTCAAAGCAAAATTCAGGCTTAAACTAAAGAAAACAGGGAAAAATAATAGGCCAGCCAGGTATGACTTAAATCAAATCCCGTATGAATTTGCAGTAGAGGTAATGAATAGATTCAAAGGACAAGATCTAGTTAACAGTGAGCCTGAAGAACTAGGGACAAGAGGTCCATAATATTGTACAGAAGGTGGAGAATAAAACCATCCTAAAGAAAAAGAAAAGCAAGAGGGCAAAGAGGTTATCTGAGGAGGCTTTACAAATAGTGGAAGAATGAAGAGAAGCAAAAAGCAAGGGAGACAGGGAAAGGTACATCCATTTAAATGCAGAGTTCCAAAAAATAGCTAGAAGAGAAAAGAAGGCCTTCTTCAAAGAACAACGCTTAACAATAGAACAACAAAAGGGGAAAGACTGGAGAGCTCTTCAGGAAAATTGGAAACATCAAGGGAGCATTCTGCCCAAAGATGGATACAATAAAGGATAAAAATGGCAAAGACCTAGAAGACACTGAAGAGATCAAGAAGAGATGTAAAGAAAACACAAAAGAACACATAAGTATAAAAAAGATCTTAATGAAGAGGATTACTACAATGGTGTGGTTAGTCACCCAGAGCCAGACGTTCTAGAGTGCAAAGTCAAGCGGGCCTTAAGAAGTACGCTGTTAATAAAGCTAGTGGATGTGATGAAATTCCAGGAAGTCACTCATACTGAGTCTCAATTTCCCTACGTGTGACCTATTAATTATTCTTTTTGGAGCCAGGAGCCACGGGATTCATCAAGTGATTAGATACTGAGGATAGAGCAAAAACAGCACTAAAAAAATGGTTTCAAGTGATTAAAATAACAAGCAGCTATCACTTGTTAAACACTTCCTATCCATTTATCACTGTACTTGGTGCTTTACATAAATCGCATCATTTATTCCTTATAAGCCATAAGGGCTTCCCTTATGGCTCAGCTGGTAAAGAATCTGCCTGCAATGTGTGAGACCTGGGTTCGATCCCTGGGTTGGGAAGATCCCCTGGAGAAGGGAAAGGCAACCTACTCCAGTATTCTGGCCTGGAGAATTCCATGGACTAAATAATCCATGGGGTCGCAAAGAGTCGGACACGACTGAGCGACTATCACTTCACTATTCCTTATAAGAATCTTGTGAGGCCCATATTTTTGTTTTACAGATGAGAGAACTGACAGCTTTAAACACTTAAGTAACTTAACCAGGATAAGCAAACTGGCATAGTGATAAAGCCAAAATAGGTGCCTGGGTCTGAGTCTCAGGCCCTTTCTCTTTTCAATGTATCATGCTGTTTTCTACATGGCAGATAAATAATGCTAACATTTGTTCTTGGGTTGCAACAGAATCATTCTTTAAACACTCTTTTGATGCACTAAAGCCCTCAGTGAAAATATGAAACTAAATGTGAAAATAAATATAATCTAATAATTTGCCTATCATTAATTCATTCACATTCATTCAACTGACATCTAATGAGCACCCTTCATACTCTGTGCCTGCTATTAAATCTTGATCTAGAAGAGTTAAAAACTCTATTTATGTGGTTTGGGGAAATATTTGTGTATTTACACAGAAAGCCTTCAAGAAGTAAAGGCTAATGTTCGCAATAGAATGAAAAATTGGCCATGAACTCCGATTCTGTTTTGTATGCCTACTGCCAAGACCAATTAGGTTATTAGTTTATTTAAGAAAGCATTCTATCTTGATTAGTGCCATCTATTGTAATGGGTAAATAAATGTATTTGAATTGTCATAAGCCTTGATTGCTATGGACAAAAGCCAGTGTCATTAGACAGAAAATGAAACATATAAAAATAAATACTGCACAGAGTCCTAGTTTGATTTGGAAATAAAAGGTTATCCCCCTGTCCATCAAAAATAGTGTGAGGAAGTAAAACTGAAATCTTCTAATGAGTACTTTGATAACTGACTAAAATAGTAAGCATAACAAATATGGGGTTGATTTTGCTATCCATCATTTTTACTGAGGCCAGGGGTTAGGTGAAAGGTTCCCAAACACTAAGCTACAACGTATCAGTTCCAATGTTAGGAGCTAAACTGACATGAGCCACCTATAAGTAGGTTTTGCTAAGTGTAAGATGTTTATTGCATGGCATGTTCCTCTTCTCACTCTAGGGATGATAAATGTGTATCCAAATTGAGAAAGGGGATAATGGTTAGGAGTTGATCTGCGTATCATGAAACTGACCCCTACGCCACTCTGATGTAAAATAGAAATAATTTACAAAGACTTTAAATATACTCATTTCTAACAAATCCCAGGTCAGACAGAAAAAAATGCATTCAGTTCAGTTCAGTTTTAGGTAACTTTAAAAACATAGCTGGAATGATAAAATTTATCAACTTAATTCCTACTATCGTAAAATTTCTGAATACTTGTTATTTTTAATTTGTTGCCCATAGCCTGTAAGTTAGTTACATCACATTTTGGCCCGTAAATTCAATGCATCTAATCCATTATTAGACGTAAGTAAATTTTTTTTTTTTTTTACTACAATGAGTTCGAGTTTGAAAATAGTAACAAAATTTTAATGTATCCTTACAAATGACAAAGTAACCAATTAAATGAATGTTAAAGCTAAATAATCACAAACTATACTTTCCATGAAGGAATGCAATTGTACAATATCCCATAACTCAAAACTACTAATCCAAAACTATAGTGGGACTCTTTCATTGAAGACTGAAAAGAAGTCTTCTCTTAGAACAGTCACAAAACACTGTTTGATGGAAGCTTTCCCTTTGTCCATCTGCTTTCTTTTTAGGGGCAGGGAAAAAACAGACTGAAGGAAAAGATTATAAAGGAAAGATGCTTTTAATGTCTATAAAATAAACTCTAAAAAAACCCTAAAGTTAAAGTACCAATAGTTACTTTTCATTCATTCTCCCATATCACTGAAACCAACAAGTATGAACAGTGGCAAGTAAGAGAACTTTTTTCAGGTTGGCTTAAAAATTAAGCCAAATTAGATATCAAGGTAGACTCTGAGATTACAATGATTTGACTGTATATGACTCAAGTGCTAAAGAAAGTATAAAATGGGTTATTGTATTTACTGGGCAGTACTTGCATCCTGCTAAACTAAGAATTATTTAAGAACTCCAAACCAAAAAAAGCATGTATTCTTTGGTGGTTATAACCATGGAAGCATGAGGCTCCTTCTTAATCTCTGCTTTTGATTATATTTTTTTAATAAAAAATTAACAGGTATAATGAAAACAGGTTTCAGTAATTTACATATGAATAGCTTCTCAAAGTGTAGTTTTATTTTGTGAAATAAATGAAAATAAACTCCCACAGAATTGCTACCCTCCTAACCAACCTCCCCTACCTCCACCCCATGTCCCCAGGAATAAAAAGTTATTATAGGCCCTGCCTATCATTAAAAATTCTATTACAAGGGTTCTCTTGTCATCGTCTCTGGGTCAATACCATAGCATAACATGGTTTAAATGACTGCTTTAGTAATCACTCAGGGGAGTATCAGAATATTTTCTTTTCTTAGAAGGAACTAAAGTTTCATCTTGAGAGACCATAATTTGTACCAGACAGAAATGAGCTAACAAGGATGATGGAAGAGCTTATGTATTCAAACATTTCTATTACTTTGCAGGACTATTGTTACCAAGATTCTCAATCCTTCTACAGACTATTTCATACATTACATGCACTACATGGAGAAGGCAATGGCACCCCACTCCAGTACTCTTGCCTGGAAAATCCCATGGAGGAGCCTGGAAGGCTGCAGTCCATGGGGTTGCTGAGGGTCGGACACGACTGAGTGATTTCATTTTCACTTTTCACTTTCATGCATTGGAGAAAGAAATGGCAACCCACTCCAGTGTTATTGCCTGGAGAATCCCAGGGATGGGGGAGCCTGGTGGGCTGCCGTCTATGGGGTCGCACAGAGTCGGACACGACTGAAGTGACTTAGCAGCTTAGCAGCATGCACAACATAATGAATACATGCCCCTTATAAACCTAGGCTTTCCAGGTGGTTCTGTGGTAAAGAATCTGCCTGCCAATGCAGAAGATATGGGTTTGATCCCTGGGTCAGGAAGATGCCTTGGAAAAGGAAATGGCAACCCACACCAGCATTCCTGCCTGGAGAATACTATGGACAGAGGACCATGGTGGGCTACAGTCCAGGTGGTCGCAAAGAGTCAGAGTCAACTAAGCACGCATGCCCCTTGTAAATAACCCTCTGGAGTTAACTAACCTTCCTTTTACTTATACCTAGGGTTCTGGAAAAATAAATTTAATGTAAAAAAGTTATACTTTATACATCTTAAACATAGTCTCTCATATTTTAAATTTGTTTTTGTGTATCTACTATTTGCATTTGTGTATTTGTTCCTCTCATCACCATAACTTCTGTTTCTGAGGACTTCTCTTTCTGAGTGGAATTTTCATAACCACACCAAACTCCACACTCTCTGAAACCATTGTACCTGATACAAAACAGTTCTGTATCAGGTAATATCAAATGAAAATCCTCAAATGATACATTACCTCTACTTATTATCACCCTAATGTAAGATATCTTCAGTAATTTTTGTCTTGGATTTAAACATTCAGTTCTCTGTAAGCCTTCTACATTATGTCTTTGAGAAATAATACAGCATTTCTTTCTTCTTCTTAGCTGCCCATTACTGAACACAGGCAAAGGCTTCCAATAAGACATTATTTTCAACCTGAAATGAAGACAATATCTAAATAACTGCAAAATGATAGGGTAATTACGTGAGATAAGTCACTTCAGTCCTGTTGGACTCTTGGGACTCTATGGATTATAGCTCTTCTGTCCATAGGATTCTCCAGACAAGAATATTGGAGGGGATCATTCCCCAGTATTTCCCCCAAGCCATCATTTTCTAAGTCTACTTCTATCAAAAAGAAACCTGTCTCAAGGGTGAGGAGAAGCAACACACAGAAAAAAAAGAGGTTAAAAAATTCAAATGTAAAACCGCTGGGAACAATCAGAACAAAGCGTGTGCATTCAAGAGAACACTGGAAAGGTAGTCAGGACAGTATTAACATATCCTAAGTATTCTGAAGAACTAGCCTGGTCATTAATTTTCACATCTGTCAAAGTAGGAGGCTGCCCCTCATTTCCTACCCTCTACGGCTTTCCACTATTTGTTTTAGCATTTTACTAGACATACACTTGCTTTCCACCAGTGCAGTGTCTGGTTTAAATAGGCTTCTCTCTCCTTAGCTTGTTCTGGAATTACGCCTCAAGTTCAGTCCTGGTAGCTTTTAGACAAGATTTCTAACTGGAAAGTGCTGTTAGTTCAGTGACTCCAATACCTCTTTTCAAAATTTAGTTTGACTTTCCAACTATCTTTCCAACACATCAAAGGTAAACAGTCAAACTTACTATATTCGTTCCTTTAAGTCTGCCTTGTAAACACTGATACTGGTGTGCTGCCGAACCTGAAAGAATTTCTGAGCTCCTCGCTGAGCCCAAGTGAAAAAAGAAGCAGGGTCTATCAAAATTTAAACAGCCTAATGAATGAAAAACCTGCATTTCCAAGAGGGGCCCTTCCCTTTCCACTTGTCTGTGGGAGTTAAAGAAGCCCGGTTCAACTTTTCACGCTCTGAGGAAGCACTGAAGTCAGGAAGCCCCTCACTTGCAAGGCATCCACGCCCAACTAGGAGAAACAGATAGGAAGCCAGGCGGCCAGAGAGCAGAAGTCCCTAGCCCCTCGCTCCTGCCCTTTCCCGGATCCTCGCACTTCAGCCGGACCCTCCAGTCCGTGCGTTCTCCCTGAAGATGTTCATTACATAATCCCCGTTCCTCAGAGTCACCCACGGAGTCCTGGGGGGTCCCGCGGTCCCCCGTCTCCCACTCCGTCCTAGAAAGCTCAGCTGACTGCACCCGGGGAGCGGCGGCCGGCTGTCGCGATTCGCCCAGCGCCGCGACCCGGACCCAGACCCCCTCTTCTCGCCCACGCGCGGCGGGGCCGCACCTCCGCCGCAGCCCCTGGGGACCCCCTCAGACTCAGGTCCTCAGCCCCCAAGGGGTCCCCCGTCACAGCCGCTGTCCCAGCTCCTCTCGGTGTCCCCCAACACACCTGCTGTCCCAAGCCTCAAGGAGTCCCCTTTGCCGCTCAGACCCTCTGTCCTGGTCCATTTCTGGGGCTCCTCCTTTGAGACCCTCTTCCCCAGCCGCTCTCGGGGTCTTCCCTCAGACCCACTGTCCCAGCTCCTTTCAGGGTCTCGCCCCCCTCAGATCCACCGTCCCAACTCCTCTCAGGTCTCCCCCCTCCCTCAGATCCCCTATCCCAGCTCCTCAGGGTTCCCTCCTTACACCCGATGTCCCAGCTCCTCTGAGGGCCCCCTCCCGTCACTCCCGCTGTCCCAAGCCCTCTCGAGGTTTCCCTCTCAGGCCCGCGGGGCCGACCCCTCTGAGGGGTCTCCTCTGCACAGAGAGGACTGTCAAAACCACTCCCGGAACTCCTCTCCCTCGAGTACTCGCCGATCCCACTCCGCCCTGGGTCGACTCGTCTCGACTCACTCTGTCAACTCCTCGCGCCCCGGTGCTCTCACCTCAGACCTGCTGTCACCACCCCGGGCCCCGCGTCGCCGCCGCCGCTTCCTCTCTCACACTTGCTCCCGAGTCGCTCTTCTGCCGCTGTTCCCCGGTGAATACCTGGGTCCAGTCACTGAATGTCCGGTCCAGCAGCGCAGAGCGTCCGCCCGCGGTCTCCGCGTCGGGTCCCACTCTCGCAAGCAGGACCCCAACGCCGCCGTCGCCACCGGGCGCCTCACGGACCCTCCCGCGGCAGCCGCTGCTGCTGTCCGAGGTGCGGCTCCTGCCAGGGGTGGCCAATCGCACCCGACTGCGCCGAGCGCGCTCCGCCCCATCGTCCCAGTCTGCCCGCCCCCTGCCCCCGGCCACGCCCCTAGTCAGGCTCCGATAGGCTCTCTACTGACCTTCCCTGATCGTGGGGCACAGACCCGTGGCCGGATATAGGTACTTGATTAGAGGTGCCTGGGAAGCCGAGCGGTCGATGGCTCCCGAGGATTGGCGGAGTTGAATGTGGGCGGGATAGGGAGGGGCGGGGTTTCCTCAGACGCGGAAGACCTCGCAACTTCAGATACACACTGGCCCGCCTGGGGTGGGGTCCGGTTTGTTTGTGCTGCGTTGGGGGTCAAAGTTCATGGCACTCCTTTCTGAGTTTTCTTGGGAGACTCCCAAAGGCTGAGGCCCCCTGGGGCTCCCTGGGACCACCTTGTTAAGAGTCTTTGGGGTCCCCATTCCCCCGTTATACCTGGCACACCTTTCTAAGAAATTCTGCCATAAATTGATAATGGCATTTATTCACTAACGACTTGTAACTGTTTCCTGAATTTAAACTCTCTAAATCTTTGTCTAGGGAGTTGCCCTTCCTTGCATTGCGTTCTACAGACGTCAGTTTGATGCTGCTGGGGGGAAAAGAGTCTATATACTACGTGCATACTCTGCACAACTTGGCAGTCAACACTGACGGGGCACATTTTGATAGGTACAAAGACAAAGCTTAAGAAATACTTAGTTTGTGGGTTATGATAATCATTTTGACAAGTAGGAACAGGAACTGTGTGCTAGGGGAACCCTTGCTAGCTTTAGCAAGGCTTCAACATACTCTTTTTCAGGGCAACATGAAATGATTTTAATGATTTTGTGGGAATTAATAGCCAAAGTATAATGAACTTTGACCCAAAAGCAACCCGTGATAACCAGAGAGACCCATCTTGACCCAAGCAGCAAGAGGATACTTGCCAGGGGTGAAAGTGCATCCTATTAACTCAGAGTCATTCTTCATATTTTTGTGAAACTGGCTATGTTGATTAAATCAATTAAATTAAACCTAAAACTCCTAAGGCACCCTGAAACCCTAAAGTGTATGGACTTTGACAATTCAGCCTTTTGTGAAGACATTGTTTCATTTTAGGAACACAGTTTGTTCCTAAGCCTTGTCAGATGTATACAGGACTTAGCTCTTACAAAAGTCTCCATCATTAACTCTTTTTTAACTCCTGCTAACAAAAATTTTCTAAACTATTCAGGTTTTTCCTAGCATTTTTAAAATCATTGTGTGTTGTTAGTCGCTCAGTCGTGTCTGACTCTTTGCAACCCCATGGAGGTCCTCTGTAGCCCACCATGGTCCTCAGTCCATGGAATTCTCTGGGCAAGAATACTGGAATGGGTTGCCATTTCCTTCTCCAGGGTATCTTCCCGACCCAGGGATCAAACCTGCATCTCTTGAGTCTCCTGGATTGGCAGGTGGATTCTTTACCACTGTGCCAGTGGGGAAGGATGGCACAGTATGATTTAAAATCATTATTTAAATTAATGCTCATTCCAATTAAGATCATACTGATCTAAGATCATACTGTAGATAGCACCTGAGCCGTGTGACTGAGTGCCTTTTTGGGAAGGGATGCAGAGATTTGAAGGTGGTAAAACTTGGTTTTAAGGGAACTTGATTTTTAGAGGCCTAGGGAAAGACTGTATAGACAACTATACATGTTGGATAAGACTAAAGTCATAAGATAATTTTTTTGACTAGATCCCCTTTCTTTATAAAGTATTTATTAGTTAAGAGCTCATCCTGAAAATGTGAAAGTGTTAGTTGCTCAGTTGTGTCCGACTCCTTGCAACCCCCGGGACTGTAGCAATCCCCACCCCCTCCCCGCCAGCTCCTCTGTCCAAGGGATTCTCCAGGCAAGAATACTGGAGTGGATAGCCATTCCCTTCTCCAGGGGATCTTTCTGACCCAGGGATTGAACCCAGGTCTCCTGCATTGCAGGCAGATTCTTTACCAGCTGAGCCACCAGGGAAGCCCAAGAGCTCATCCTACTAATTGCAATAGGGATGGGAAAAAATGGGTTAAGTTCACTATGCAAGTGTTCAGTTCTGTCTAGTTACATAAAAAAGAAATGCATGATCATTAACAGATACTATTTTCAATTAAGTAGACAAAAGTAAGCAACATAGACATGCCAGTGTCTTGAAAGGAAACCAGTTAGCAATGATATCAACTCTTTAAAAAAAATCATTATATCATTGAACTCTGATTTCTAAAATGTTGGTGCTTTGTTTGGTGTTATTGCTACTGATGGAAACTCTAGTTGCTCAATATAGTTGATTACAAATAATTTAGATGTGACCCAACAGCATAAAAAAAGAAAATGACTTCATCCTTTGGACAAGAGACAGTTTTGAAGTTTTAGTTTTAAAATAGATGGTGGACCTACAGGAGCCATGCAAATGCCTCTTATTTAGGAGCTTCAGAAGATCTCTGAACTTCTGGGAAGACATTACAGCATTCCATTCTGAAAATTTTTGAGTTTTGTTGGGAGGAAGAATCTGTCAGAAGTAGAGCCAAGATTTTATTTACAACAAAGCATAAAATAAGAAATGTTAAATGGGATGAGAAATAAATTTTTCTTTTTGTAAAGTCTCTATGGGGACCAATTTAGAGATAAATTTGGTCACAAAGGATTTGATATTGGGTTCCAGCCTGGCTTTTACATCTGTGTTCAACTTTACTGCTTGTACATTATTATTTCCTATGGAGACTTGTTCAGTTGCTCAGTTGTATCTGACTGATTTGAGACCCCCTAGACTGTAGCCTGCCAGGCTCCTCTGACCATGTGATTTCCTAGGCAAGAATATTGGAGTGGGCTGCCATATCCTTCGCCAGGAAATCTTCCTGACCCAGGGGTCTAACTGGAGCCTCCTGCATTGGCAGATGGTTTCTTTACTACTAAGCCACCAAGGAAGCCCTATGGAGATTTGGGTGCAACATAAAGAATAGTGTTACTCTGGACAAACCGTTAAACATCTCTGGACCCTTTTATCCCTTTTCTTACTACACACATGTGGATGAGGGACATCCTCAATTTGTTCATAAAGCAAAGCTTATAATATCATGTCCCCTTCTACTCAGAGTAATCACAAATGAATTCATACATATATTCAACTCTCTTGTTTTCCAAGTTACCAGCTAGCACTTTCCTTACCTGTGTCTAATTAATTTTCTGCAGGCACATGTTCCACTTGCTCAGTTGAGAGTTGGTTAGCAAGTTACTGGATTGGGAAAAACAACCTTTTAAAAAATTTATATTCTGAGAAATATGAGGCAGCTGTACTGCAGAGGACCTGGGGGTGACAGTCTAAACAAAGCAGGCTGGTCGTTACTTTTTTTCTTTTAAGGAAACTGACAGCTCTTTTCTTATCTGTAAAATCGAGATAATACCGTACTGAGCAAACCTACACAAGCGGAAAGTCCTCCCACCGATTGGGAAAATACAGTTTTGCTGGCTCCAGCGTGAAATATTAGCATCTTCGTTTTCATTTTAGTTCTTCAAAAGCTCTAAGCAGTCAGACGAGAAGCTGGGCTCTTTTTCTTCCGGATGATGACTCAAACTCTAAATGTCTAGGTTTCCCGACCTATAAACGGGATGGTTCATGCCATTCACCTGTTTAAGTTAGAGACCCACCTCCATCTACGTAGTAGAGCCCTTGGGAACCCTTTGCCTCCCAAGTCCCTAAAAAAGCATCTCTGGTTTTGGCTCCAGGCGCCGCCTGGTGGCTGTTTCCGTAAGTGGCTCTGAGCTTTAGGGTCCTAGCCGCGGTCGGGCCTGCCCAAGAATTTGCCTAACTCGAGAGCCTGTCTGTGCCCCTCCCCTCTACCCGTCGAGGATTTTAAAGACGGCGATGAAGGAGATGGCGTTAAGGCGAAGAGGGCGACCGGCGGCCTCGTCACTCCCTCTAGGATGGCGGAGTCAGGCGGTCGTCAGGCAGCTCGCGACCCGGAAGTTGCCGCAGGCGCGAGGCCCCCGTTGCCGAGAGCGGGCGCGCGGGGCGGAGCCTGGCGAAGACGGGGACGGGGTCGCCGGCGCTCCGGCTCTTGGAGTCGGCGGCTCCCTCAGGCGCTGCGACGCGGACGTAGAGCCTGGAGGGCGGGTGGCTGTGGTTCCCGGGGGGCACTCTCAGCTTCGGGCGGAGGCGACATGAGTGCTGCGGGGCTTTTGGCGCCTGCTCCGGCCCCGGCTGGAGCGCCGCCGGCCCCGGAGTACTACCCAGAGGAGGACGAAGAATTGGAGAGCGCCGAGGATGACGAGCGCAGCTGCCGTGGCCGCGAGTCGGACGAAGGTCCGTCTTCCCGCCGGCTGTGCAGCCCCAGGCGGGGGTGGGACGGCTGCGGGAAGGGGTGGGGCTGTCTGGGTGCGGGGCGGGGCAACTTCTGGGCCTTGGGGGTTGGCTGGAGGGGCCGCCCCGAGGAGCGCGGCTCCCGGAAGTTCCCCAGACCTGTGTTGGGGAAGGGGGAACCTCTGAGGACTTGGTTGCAGACAGTTAACGCGGAGAAGGGTCTTAAGGAGCTGTTGTCAGAGCTTGTAGGTCCCTTTAAGGTTCTGCTCGTCTCCTCCCAGCTGTCTCCGTTTGAACTTCAGCTTTTCACGGGTTGGAGTGAAAGCCGCCATTCATTGGGTCTACTGAGCACTCCCCGCTTTTTAGTTCCTGAGAGGATCTGAGCAAAAGCCCAGTTTAGCTTCCTAGTTACCAAAGTGTCCCCCCGCGTCCCCGCCCCCTCCCCCCCCCCCCCCCGAAGTCAGCCCCGCTCACAGGTTGGTTGAAAGAAGGAGTCCTGAGATCGGCCAGATCGAATTAGATCTAAATTTGGCTTAGTGACCCAGCTTAATGATATCAGGCAATTTACTTAAGCTTCTGAGTCTCAGTTTCTCTAACAGCAGTGGGGCTCGCAGTAGTACCTGCTTCCTAGCGTAGGTGCCAGGATTAAATGAGCTTGAGGCCTAAAGCAGATCTTTCCTAGTGGCTCAGTTGTAAAGAATACGCCTGCCAATATAGGAGGAGACACGGGTTCGATCCCGGGGTGGGGATGATTCCCCTGGAGAAGGAAATGGCAACCTGCTCCATTTTGCTTGCCTGGGAAATCCCATGGACAGAGGAGCCTGGTGGACTACAGTCCATGGGGTCGCAAAAAGAGCCAGCGAGGACTTAGCAACTGAGCACATACACTGGCTTAAAGCATGTGAACTGGTCCTTGATAAAAATACTCAGTGTTTACCATTGGGGAAATACGCTCAGGGAACAGGAGGTAGGGATTTGCTTAATGATGCTCAGGTGTTGTTTTTTCAGTTCCACAGTCTTTATATTATCATTACTGAAGTTTGGCAAGTGTGAGGAACACTTTTTGAGGAACTGAGGAAGGAGCTGGCCGCAGGAGGAGAAAGGTGAAGTTTTGAAAGGACAAGAGAGAAGAAAGAGAGAAAGAGAAACATTTGGGTGGACTGGTCTGGCTCAAAATAGCACGGTGGAGCAAAAGCTAGAGCAGCTGTCTGGAATCAGGAGTATGTTTTATTAATCATCTCACTGTGAGTGGCAGACAGGTGACCACTCAGGGTAGGCTCCTTCACTGAAAGGGAGGAAAGGGGGGATGGAGGATTGGATCTGCTGCTGCTGCTGCTAAGTCTCTTCAGTCGTGTCCGACTCTGTGCGACCCCATAGACAGCAGCCCACCAGGCTCCCCCGCCCCTGGGATTCTCCAGGCAAGAACACTGGAGTGGGTTGCCGTTTCCTTCTCCAATGCATGAAAGTGAAAAGTGAAAGTGAAGTCGCTCAGTCGTGTCTGCAGCAGGCTTTAAAAAGGCAGCTGTGTGTGCAGATACAAAGTTGAACGAACTTGCTACAATTCTGGTTGAACTACCTTTGAAGGCAAGGCTTAACCAGAGAATTTGAAGGTGAATCCCTTGTATTGCTTCTAATGCCCACAAGGGGGAGCAGTGAAGCAAAAGTTGATTTTCGTTTCCCCCTCAAATAGGACTGTTGAAATTAGGTAGACACTCCAGCCATTTGCTTACTCTAAAAACAGTGTTTAAAGTATTCTGAAACAGTTTCTGTTAAATCTTCTTGTCCCCTTCCTTCTCTCTTTGAAAATATTTCTGTAGTTAGAGTTCCTTTAGTTGGTTTGGATTCTCCTTTTGTATATGTGCTCGCTCAGTTCTGTCTGATTCTTTACAGCCCCATGGACTGTAGTCCACCAGGCTCCTCTGTCCATGGGATTTCCCAGGTAACAATACTGGAGTGGATTCTCCAGGGGATCTTCCTAACCCAGGGATCGAACCTCTGTCTCTTAAGTCTCCTGCATTGGCAGGCAGATTCTTTACCACTGCGCCCCCTGGAATATATGATGTAAAATCTCATAGGGATTCAAATTGGGCATATACCAAAAGAGGATGCATGTATTAGGTTGTTTGGAGTAGGAGCAAAGCTTGCTGCTTGTAGTTTTCCAGTCTTGACACCCACATCTCCTTTTCCTGAACTGCCAGTGTTTTGTTTCTGCCAAAGTTACAGCCTTGACTGTAACCAATTGTGTCTGATGCACCCTGTTCTCTGGCTGCAGTTCAGATAAAGGCAGGCTCTTTTTATAAATCTGTCTGTATACAAGATGGAAATGGCGCTTTCTTGTTTCTTTGATGGCTTCACGCAGGTCTGCATTGAGTAGAAATTCATTTTTCAGAAGTCTGTCAAGTGTCACTGTATCAAGTGATACTAACTCTGTGAATTATGATTTTAACAAACCCTTATTCCCTAATTTTGCTCAGACACTGAGGATGCTAGTGAAACTGACCTGGCAAAGCATGATGAAGAAGACTATGTAGAAATGAAGGAACAGTGAGTATGATTTTTTTACGTTTCTTCTTTGGAATACAGAATTGACAAGGGCATCTTTAATGATGGCCTGGCCTGATGTGTATGGTTTTCACATAGTGCTTCCAAAGACCATGCATGTGGGTGCAATTTCCCCTCTTCAAATTTGTCACATTTAACCAGTCTTCCTGTGATAAGACTCTTTTGAGGGTTAGGCTAGAAAGAACCTGGAGGAAACTTTCCCAGAGGAAGAAGACCATGGAGGAGGGACCCCAACCCCCTTTTCTAAGTGAAAGCGTTGCTTGGAGAGGGGAAATGATGTTTCGCAGCCCCTTGGTTCTCAGTTGGGTGTGACCGCACTGAGCACTGACCAAGGCAGGGCTGCGTGTAGATGCCAGGAGAGCTTGGGAGACCAGGCTTGGAGAGCAAGGCCAGGCCCCTGACTCCTGCTCCAGTTCACCCTGCGCCCACACCCAAGCCTCAGTGGAGCCACACCTCAGAGCAACTGAAAGCACTCTCTCTTATCCAACACTCAAGAGAGCATAACACAGATCTGATAAATATTTGTGGAATGTATTTTGAGAATCTAGCCTTGGCTTTTCTAATTCTTTGAAGTGAAGTGAAAGTTTCTCAGTCGTGTCTTTTTGACTCTTTGTGACCCCGTAGACTAAACAGTCCATGGAATTCTCCAGGCCAGAATGCTGGAGTGGGTAGCTTTTCCCTTCTTCTCCAGGGGAATCTTCCCAACCCACGGATCGAACCCAGGTCTCCTGCATTGCAGGCAGATTCTTTACCAGCTGAGCCACCAGGGAAGCCCAAGAATACTGGAGTGTATAGGCTATCCCTTCTCCAGGGGATCTTCCCGACCCAGTAATCGAACCAAAATCTCCTAAACTGCAGGCAGATTCTTTACTAACTGAGCTGTCAGGGAAGCCCTCAAATTCTTTACCTTTAAACTAGACGATCCACATTCTTTTCCTTATGGAATGTTTTCATATGCAAATGTTTTGTGACCATCCTCTGCTTTCTGTTAACCCTTTTCAAGCTTTGGAATATAAAGGGGAAACTTAGCTAAATCTGTCCAGGGCTGAATGGAGGACTGCTTTAATAATCAATGTGATTTTTCTCACAACTTCAGCCGTGAAACTGTGCTGCTGGCTTTTTTTTTTTTCTTTCACTTGCCCTCTCTCCAGACTTCTTACTGACTTACCTGGACCCATTTGAGATGTATTTTTCCATACCTGTTTTCTTCCCTAATCTGAATTTTCTTATTGTTTACCTCTTAAATCTATTAATATTCTCTTTTAAAGACACACTAAGGATTCAAAGGCGTCATCTGTCACACTCTGTGGTGGACAATTTAAAACACTGGGTTCCAAATACTGGCTTTTTGTGTGCAGTTTACCTATCTCTTCTCTCTTCTATACTTGGCATGTTTAAGTGTACATACTCCCTAATATTTGATGATGGTGAAAGTAATTTTAATTAAATTTAAAGCACTGGAAGTACATCAGAGTTCTCCCTAAAAGAATCTGGGCTTCCGTGTAATTCTCAGATTCTTATTCTTCCTCAGCCTATAGACAGATGGATTGTATTTGCATCTCTTACTTGAGCAATCATCGTAAGGCTATCCGTCCTGTTACCTGTTGGACGGTGTTCTTTTGGGTTGCAAGTCTTTTTCGTCCTCGTGAAATTGAGTGTGTTTTTCAGGTAGAAGCAAAAATATGGCTGAAATGTAATTTATGTGTGGCATTCACAGTTTGAACAGATTGACCAGGGTGCACAGTTGCCTATGATCCATTCAGTGCAAGGGGGGAAAGGTAACATGCCGAGTTCTTTTGCTTCATGTGTGTTGTGTTCTTACCCTTCTGGGGCTGCAAATAAATCCTGCATTTTTACTTTTGTCACTGAATTGCTGTTATTTCTCAGATCACAAAAGAGTAGTGTTTTTAAAAACGACATGAGGGTTTATTAACTTAGTGCTTACACAGCTGTGCTATCTATACAGAAAAATGTGGTTGGAGGCATAATCTTACTCCTTTCAGTTTATAATCTAATTTCAGAGTTGATATAAGAGCCGTGTTTAATGCTTTTTATGTTTTTGTGTGTATGTTACCCTTCTGAATCTTGAAGAAAATGGTGTTACACTTTCAATTTTTCTTTATATTCTTGCCTAACACATTATTATTGCCATTTATTTATTAAAATTTGTGTGTCTTCATATTTGTGGATTTTAGATTGATTCTCTAAAGAGAACACAGGAGTGCCTGCCTTTCAAGAACACAGAAGCCTTATCTCTTTCTGATCCCTTTAGCTATGGGCATATTTTAAAGCACCAGGCTTTCATTTTCTCTCTCACTAAAGGACATTAATGACATTCCCATAAAAACCCAGGCAGTTTCTGTGTGCAGATTATTGTGGACTTGGGTATTGGTTGTTTTTGTGTCTGAGTGTGGCTTTTTTTTTTTTTTTTTTTTTCTTTTAAACAGGATGTATCAGGATAAACTGGCTTCTCTCAAGAGACAGTTGCAACAACTGCAGGAAGGTTGGTGTGGGATTTCATCCTTTTCTAAACATCCTTCCTAATGTTACACACCTTTGAAATCTGTGTATTTCACTTCTCAGCGGGCATGATTTAAAATTTGGTTTGGTTGATCTTAGCTGTCATTAAAGTGGCCGTTTTCAGACTCTTTTGAAATCTCACTGAAGGCCTTCTGCAGAGCAAGAACTGAAAACCACCATGCCAAAAGCTGGCTGATTTTAGGAGAGATGCTTTTACCAAGAATAAATATAATTGTACTGTTCTTTCTAAACTAGATGCTAATGAGTTGTGGGTCATCCCCTGTTTGCTCTCTTTATTTCGTAAATGACGGGTGGGCTGTGCCTTCTTGAAGGCTTTTTGCTGCTAGAGGCAGTTCAGCACCGGGTGAAGAGCACAGGCTCTCAAGTCCTGTCATGAGTTTGAATCCCACCTTCGCTACTCTCTAGAAATTTGACCTTGGGCACATCACTGTCTCCTCCTTAGTTTATCTTCTGTTCTGTGAAATGAAGAAAATGGAGGCAAGTGAGATTGTGTGAGGAGCAACCAGCAAGTCCGGGTACCCTGTGACAGCTCCAGGCCGGTGGTTGCAAACCTTGATTTCCCCTGCAGAGTGAAACATACTCCTGTGACTTGCAATCACGTATCTCTGTTTTAGTTTTCCTTCCAGTGGGAAAGGAGGTGTTGCCAAAGAAAGAAATATGGTCCCCTCTAGCAGGTCTGTAAGGTGTGCTTGGCAGGGTTGAGTGAGGAATTTTGAAAAAGGTGCCATTAATGTATCCCACTGAAGCAGTCGTCAGAAAGCAACTTCCCACATGAATTGGGACCCTCATCATTAGCTGCTTCAGGGAAGAGCCACTTGATCAAGCTCTGCTGGAGTGTCACTAGCCATGTGTGGCTGCCTACATTTGACTAGATAAAATTAATAATTCAGCTCTTTGCTGCTACTAGCCCCATGTTCAACTGCCGTATGTGACTAGTGGCCCCATGTTCAACTGCCCCATGTGACTAGTGGTCCCATATGGCCTGTTTCCGCCGTTGCACAGCAAGTTCTACTGGACGACCTTGACCTAGACCTTACTGGGGGGGAAGGAGCTTCTTCAGCAGAGGGATGCCCATGGGCCAAAGCTGCAACATCGAATGATGAGGGTCCCTGGTGGGTGGCTGCTCCTTTCTTTGACTCCTCACTTGCTTGAGAGTCTTAAAACCACGGCTGCTGTGCGCCTTGGCTGGGAACCGAGATGGTTCTGTTCGTGGGTGCCTATTCACAGTGTGTGTTTTCCTCTAATGTTATTTAAAACATTTACTGCCGGTGCTAGAAAATAATTTTAGGAACCAGTGTGTAGAGCAGTTTTATCTTCACAGTAACTATTTTATGAATCTCCATCAGGTACATTACAAGAATATCAGAAGAGGATGAAGAAATTAGATCAGCAGTACAAAGAGAGGATACGAAATGCAGGTGAGGCTCTCTTAACTGGAAGTAAACCCAGTTAATCCAGATTTTCAGCAATTTGGATGTACTGTGGCCAGAAGAGACATTCTCCAAAATGTGTCTGAGATATCCCATTGTGGGGCGAGTTTTCGGAGACTCCAAAGCTGCACTTACGTAGAACCGTTCTTCTTTGCCAGTGAGTGGCCTGTGGTCAAGGTTGTTTTCGGAGGTGCCTTGAGGTCAGGCTCCCTCCGTGATGCCCCCAGAGTAGTCGTGCACGGTTTTACATACATCTGTGTAGTTGGCTCAGCAGATGACACAGGAGCTATCGTGGAAAAGGGTTGTTGGCCACTTCACTCCATTTTTAAGTTTGCTTCTTCTGGTCTTTTCTTCCAAGAAGACAGGGTGCCCTCATGTCATTCTCCTCAAGTATAGTATCAGAAGCATTTAGAGGGAAAGATTGTGTGCCTTTGTTTTGGTCTGTTGTGCATAGGAACTGTATTCCTTCAACACAAGTGTTGAGCCTATGCTCCATCCCTGCTCTTTGAGGACATACAGCCGTGAAATGCCTTGTCCTTGACTTTAGGAAACTCACCGTTTCTTTGGTAGAAGATCTTCAAAAACATATCCAGGTTAAGGAACATCGTGACTCAGAGTCACACGAAAGTAAGATGTGATCAATGTTGAAATAGTGTGTAAACACAGATCCCTGTGCTTATTGGAAATCTTCTATAAGTTGTGAATCTTGAAGCTCCTTGGCCAGCATTTTCTGGGCCAGTACAGTGCTTGTTCCTGCAGAGGTGAAACTCGCTCCTGGTTCCAAAAGGAGGTCTGGACCCCGCTCCTCGAGTTGCTGTTCTCTTGCTGTCTGAGCCATTGACTTTCCAGCTTTCTATGGATGGAGGCCTTCTTTCCTTCAGTGAGCAGGTGTCCATGTCCACCAAGGCACAGCACAGGAGCTGCAGGGTGTGGGGGATGCAGGAAAAGTGGGGGACAGAGCCTCTGTGGTGACCCGGCTGCACTCCCACTCCACTGGCACCCCCTTGTTCTGAATTCCTGAGGCATGGGGGATGCAGGAAGAGTGGGGGACAGAGCCTCCGTGGTGACCCGGCTCCGCTCCCACTCCACTGGCACCCCCTCATTCTAAATTCCTGAGGTATCTCCTTAGGGCATTTTTCCTGGAGTCCCCTTTTAGCAGGGAAAGAAGGTGGCACGTCAGAGGCCAAGGTCCCAGGTTGAGGGCTTCCTCCCAGCACTTAAGGGCCTACACCTCTAAGTGGCTGTTTACCCTTGGAGCCTCCGTTTCCCCATCTGGAGAGAGGAATACTAATGTCTCATGGAATTGGTTTGAGATGCAAGGAGGGAAAGAAAATTGATGTGAGCCTCTTCTCTCTTAAGTGAGGACTCGAGGCTGAGTGTTGATTTGTTTCTTTTTTTTTAGGTTACTAGTTTAAATTTTTTAATTTATTTATATTTTTATCTCTTTTTTTTTTTGGCTGCACTGGGTCTTGTTACTTTGCTCGGGCTTTCTGTAGTTGCTGTGAGTCGGAGCTCCTCTTCGTTGTGGTGCTCGGGCTCCTCACTGTGGTGGCTTCTCTCGTAGTTCAGCTCAGGCTCTAAGGTGCGCAGGCTGCAGGAGTTGCGGCACTCAGGCTCACTGGTCGTGGCACACGGCCTAGTTGCTCCATGGCATGTGGAATCTTCCTGGACCAGGGACTGAACCCGTGTCGCCTGCCTTGGCAGGCATGTTGTTATTCACTGCCACCAAGGAAGTTTTACTTAATTGTACTCTCAATCTTCTGCGTTCTTTCATAAGCACCCCCCACCCCCACACCCATCCCCAGGTAAAAATGTAGAAGAGCTCCTGAATCAGTCGCATCTTGAGCTCTAAAAAGCACATTTCCTGCAGCACTAATCCACCTGTTTTTGTTGTGTCTGGTGTCTGGCTGCTTTGAAACATCCACCACCAGCTCTGAGTGCTCATTGTCACTGGACTTGTTGGTGCAGGTGTGATGTCTCAGGATGGCGCAGACCCCACACGTCTGGCCCGTTCACACGGTGCGAGTGCAGCAGTCACAGGAGTGAGTGTGTGGGGCCGGCTGCACTCGGGCTCGTGTGCGCCATGCTTCCCAGTGCCGCCGGGATGGCAGCTTCTAAGGGTTAGAAAATTGCGACGGCTTGTCTGTTTCCTCAGTTAATTTTCTCATTCAGCAATTGTTGGCTGACGTTGGAGTCTTCATCTCAAGTTACGGAAGCTGTCAGTTTTGTATGACTGTGCATATGTGCTCCTCTGTGGGTGGATGAATCGGTGGGACTGATTAGGGTTGCACAGGAGACCCTGTCAAATGGTATCAGCATCCCTTGGAGTTGTTACTCCCCCAACAATCTTTGTGGACCATTTGCAGCAGCTCTGCTGTTACCCATAGAAGATCAGAAGCCACGGACTTATTTTGTTCCAGGTGCTGGGTTTGCAGCGGCCTTGTAGTCTAGGGGTGGGGGAGCTGCTGGATTAACAGGCACTACTCTCCTGGCACACAGTGGGTGCTAAATAGCCGATGATCCTATGAGTGGATGCTCTGAGACGGGCTTGGTGGGTGACAGCCTCAGAAAAGTCCTTGCTGAGGAGGCTGCAGTAGATCTAAAACTTGCAGTTGTGGTCAGAACCTGGAGGGTGTTGTGGGTGGAGGCCTGGGTGTGACCAGAGGCTGGGTGGCCTGTGACCAGAGCCCCAGGAGGCCTGGGGGCCTCTGCCCTCTGTCTGCTCGGGGAATGTTCTTCCTCACCACAGAAAGCCCTGTGCACGAGGCTTTAAAAACATCCACATTGCCTCTGCTTCTGGACTAACTGCGTTGTTTCTTCTGTCCCTTAGGACTGTTGAGGGTATGTGCTCAGTGAAAGAAGGGCTAACTTTACTTTTATTTTGCCAGGGTAGCTTGGTTCCTGCTGCCCGCTTTCGCCCTTGGGCAGAGCTGCCAGAGCGGATTCTGTTGAGGGCCAGATTTTAACTAGTCCTACCTCTTCACGTAGCCACACTTTACTGATGGAAACATTTGCTCTGTGTAACAGTGCTCTCAGAAGGCAATTACTGCTTCTAAATGAATCCTAACGTCACTGTCTAGAAAGGTGGCACAGCTTCACGAATCTAATTGCATGTTTTCTCTCTTTCAGAGCTCTTCCTCCAGCTGGAAGTAAGTACCATGGGTCTTCTGGGCTTGCAGGATCTTTGTCAGGGTGGGATCTTGCTTTCCCAACCCAGTGGGCCTTTCCTTCATCACCACATAGACATAGGGAACCCCGCTGGAAGCCTCGATTAGGGTTCTGTTTGACTAAAGGACGTTTGGTCTCAGCTCAGAAATTCTGTTTGTTGGTCAGGCAGCCTGTGCTTATATCCCAGGGGTTTGACAGATGGATACTCATCCCTCACTGCTTTCTTGTTGACTCTCATCTCACATTATAGCCGTTTGGGGGTACATGGTAAAAAACTCACTTGCCAATGCAGAAGACATATAAGAGATGCAGATTTAATCCCTGGGTCAGGAAGATCCCCTGGAGGAGGGCATGGCAACCCACTCTAGTATTCTTGCCTGGAGAATCCCATGGACAGAGAAGCCTGGTGGGCTGTGGTCCATGGGGTCGTAAAGAGTCGGACATGGCTGAAGCAAATTAGCACACATGCACGCACTGAATTATAATGGCCTCATAGTTGGTTATATTGGTCCTCAAAGCAGCCAGGTCTCTCAATCAGCTCAGGTTCATCCCTTTGAAACTCTGGATGGGAGGGAAAGACTGATTAAAATCTTTGACTCAGCAGATGTCTGAGTGCTGGTTCCGTGTGAGGTGCAGAGCTACAGGCAGTGATGAGGGCCAAATCTTGGGTGATGTGCTTGCTCCTAAGGGGCCAGTGTGTGTGTGGTGAAGCAGGAGGGTGGGCGGGTGGTCATGGTTTCTCAGAGCTACATTAAAATTGGAGACTGAAGTCAGCACACGTAGTCACAGCCCAGAGGGCCACACGACCCACAGCCATACCCACCAGGAGTCCCCTTGTTCTTCACCTCAGGCAATGAGGAGATTTGGAAAATGGATGCTTATGCATTTTTTTTTACTTAGTATAATTTCACTGTTTGAGTGTCTCTCGGGGTTCAGGCACCTAATAAGTGATCTTGTCCCCTTGTTGGTCTTTATCTTACTGTTAGATCTAACCTCACTGTAAGCATCAAGAAATAGGGTAACTCAGGCTGTCTTGGTATCTTATAACTCATCTTGAATATAGGTATTTCATTTGGAATATACTGTTTTCCTTCGAAGTTGTGTCTTCAGAAGGGTTTATTTATTGTTTTTGAGAAACTTATGTTTTGTTTCCACATACAAGCCACAAAGTATAAGATGTGGAAGAGAGGAAATACCTGATTACAAGTGAGGGATTCACATAAAAACGAGAAGTTGTGTGGTTCAGTTTCATGCATGCATTGGAAAGCTTGCTCCCAGACACCCTGTTAGTGCTCGTTCGTGTGTGACTGCTGCTGTCTATCTTATTTCTAGAAAAGGTATTTTCTTGGTGCTTGCACACAGAACAAGGCTTTGTGTTCAGACCCTGGCTCCCAGGGTTATATTGCCACAATCTGTGTTTCTCTTTTGCTCAGACTGAACAAGTGGAAAGAAATTACATCAAAGAAAAGAAGGCGGCAGTGAAAGAATTTGAAGACAAGAAGGTTGAGTTGAAAGAGAACTTAATTGCTGAGCTAGAGGAAAAGAAGAAAATGATTGAAAATGAAAAGCTAACGATGGAACTGACTGGAGGTACGAAAGCACCACAGAACAGGATCCAGGGAAATTTGAGGGGGTCTTTGAGGGAGGGAGGCACTCCAGTGCTGACTCCTGTCAGTTCCTTATCATCAGAGCAATGAGCTGAAAGAGGGGTGGAGGGGCAGTCTTTGACATGGCAGGTCAGAGTTATAGCTCTGTTTTGTATTGGCTGTGTGACTATAGTCAAGCCACTTAACCTCTCTGAGCCTGTTTTCCCCTCTATAAAATGAGCCTGATCATACCTTATCCCACAATACTGATTAGAAATATGAGTGCCTAGTACAGGGCCCTGTACATAACAGGTGTTGGGTAAGTTAAATGGTAGACCTTTAACAGTGAATGCAGCATCAGGCTTCTGCTTTATTTAACAAAATTCATGGGTCAGCTGTCATTCCAGTCTTGCTTATCTTCACGAATTACTTGGCCAAGTTCCTCTGTGCTGGTGGAAATACCTCTCTTTGTTTTTTTTTGGGGTGGGTGGGGGGTCTACCTTCGTTATGGAAAAAGCATTGTTTTAACTTTGACCTGACTGTGAGAACGGAGGCTCTGGCTATATCATCTGTGCTATTAGATCCCTTCACCCCCAGTGTTACTGTGAACATTTCAGCAGGGGTAGCTAAACTGAGCTGTTCTCCTGTGAAGCTAGTAAAGTTACGTTAGACTTGGAGCCAGTTGCTCCCTGGCCTTCTAGGATTCAGTCGTCTGCATATGGGAACTCGGCAGGTTTGAGGGAGAAGCAATATGGGCTGCTTTTTCTGTTGCCATATGTAGACCAGTGACTCTGAGTAGGATACAGAATGGGAATTGGCTTGAACTAGCTGTTTTGGAACTTGGCAAAATTTCCATCAGCAAATACTGAAGGCATGTCAGTGGTGAGTTTGTCACTTGGATATGTAAATGGCATGCCTTCTGCACACCCCCAGATTTACTCTTATAATCATATTCAGAAGGTCCTGGGGCTCTGGCATGTCTCATTTTTGTTGAGTGCTCTAGAAAGACCTTGTTTTATTTAAGTCCTCGGGGCTGACTTTGAAGCTAAAAGTAACAGTTTAGAGCTTTATTTCCCCTTTGGTATTTCTGGTGCTGTTAGCCAACACGGCCTTCCCCCTGACATGGACTTCTAGCGCCAGTCCCCACGACACACCAATGATACTGTGGTTGTGTCTAAAGTAGGGGTCTGGCTCTTGAAAAATCTCTCTTCTGATACCTTCCTCATTGAAAGACTTGGCAAAAAG
The DNA here is from genome assembly GCF_029407905.1 of Bubalus kerabau. Taxonomy (NCBI): domain Eukaryota; kingdom Metazoa; phylum Chordata; class Mammalia; order Artiodactyla; family Bovidae; genus Bubalus; species Bubalus kerabau. The sequence goes on along the minus strand of NC_073639.1, from coordinate 60,984,967 downwards.
AATGAATGTTCCTTGAAGACCACTGACTGCAACTCAGAAATATGTCTTGGTTAGAATGGATGCTATATAAAACAGCATCTTCAGAACAGCACCACCTTGTTCTTGTTGAGGCACTTTTTTGATTAAACTGAGAGCACATTGGCGCCTTGTCCGGTCCCATTCTGCGTGGCTGTGTTCTGACCTGCACACCCTCTTCTCTGATGTGGCTCTGGCGGCATGGACGCCTCATCGATCCCCGCTAGAGCCACCAGGTGCTCGGGGCCTTCATTAGGCTGGTGGGAAGCATTGCCAGTTTACAGCCGCTCCCTTTCCATCTGCAGGGAAGGCTATCAGCCCCTCACCTGTGATTTGGCATCCTAGATATTGACAAGCAATAGTCATTGTTGAGCCAGGCTGTTTTACAGCCGGAATTTTAACAGGGACAGGAGGCATCCTCGGTGACTTAAGAGGCCGAGCCTGCCAGGGTAGAAAAGACAAATAAATGCAGGGAAATCATTTGTGATGCAGTAAAATCGACTACAGGAGTGCTTACAGCCTGCCATGGGCATTAAAGGTACCGATGTCCTTCCTTAAGCCGTTTGGTACCCTTGGCATGGAAAGCGCTGCCAAGGTAATGATGGACTGTCTGAAGAGAAGGCACTGGAGCTAGAAGGGTAATGAGCGTTTCCACAGATGGTGCTGCCATGGTGTCGGCTTAAAGGCCCGCTGCCTTCCTCTTGCTGAGTGACTGATTTCACCTCTGTGGATTGATGCCCAGTATCAGTGCTGCCTAGCTCTGCCCAGAAAAGATGCTTCTTAAAATTTCCTTTTCTGGTTCAACATAAAGATCTCTTGAAAAACAAAATGGAGTGTGGCTCCGATGAGAAACTCAAACCAAATAACCCGTTGGAAAACGGGCGTTCCTGGTGAAGTGCTCTATCTGAGCAGGACTTCAGCCTTTACAGCCCTCCGTGGGAAATGGTGGGACATTTTCTAGGCTGTGAACCACTGGTGGAGACCTTGGGAAAGCTGGGCTGCTCAGGCAGGAAGGCGCACTGTCATAGAGAAACTGGGACATGAGCAGCGATTCCCTCACCTTGAGTGTGGATGTGAGTCACCTGTGGTCTTGATAAAATGCAGATTTTGATTCAGGGGTTCTGGGGTGGAGCCAGTGATCTGCATTTCTGACCACCTCTTCAGGGCCTATGATGCTGTTGGTCAGACCACACTTGGAAGAGTGAGATTATAGATAGAATCACCCAAGTGTGAGTTTTCTCTGCAATTGAGACCAAAGTTATAAGTAACTGCGATAATTAATGAGACCTTCATGAGCTTGAAAACGTGTGGGTGCTTTATCTTTCTTCGTTTGCGTGTCCCCTTCCTACCTTAGGCCAGCCGTCTTTTCTCCTGCCTGCTGACAGCCCACTAACCACCACTTCATCTTCTTTTTTAAGTGTGTGCCTCACCAGGGGCATCTTCCAACCAACCTGCAGGCCCCTGTGGAAGCTGTTCATGACCTCAGTAAAGCCTGTGATGTTCCTTAGAAGATACTAGATTCATGGCGAGAGCCATGAGTGATGATGACATCAAATAGGAGCTCTGAGTACTTACCTCAAGCTAGGTGTTATATGAAAACATGAGAGCTGCTGCTGAAGGCTGACAGGAGTGGATGAACCCCAGTCTGCCCTGAACTTGCTTCTGTGGTGGGGTTCTGTTGTTTGGCAGGGAGCTGATAGAGCCCGCTGTGGAGGTCTGATGTAGAGATGGTGCGATGTGCCCCTGGGGGGCTGGCACACAGAGCAGGCACTGAGGGCCAGTGAAACTGGAACCTCATTCAGCCCCTGCGACTCCTTCAACTTGACTTAGCAGGGCAGGCACGTGGGAATGGAGCCCTCTGCTCCAAGCGTCCCAGTGAGATGATTCTCCGACTCCAGGCATGTTCTGTTAACCACCATGTGATGCTGACTCCAGAAACCCTCTGAACTCCTGTGGCATTGGGTGTGTCACAGAATGGCTGCCCGGAAGGCCTGTGTCCTCAAGGAGCCCGTGTTCTCATAGTTACAAGACCGACGTGGTTCCGTGCCTTCCTCAGTGTGAGGTGGTTCCGACAGAGGAGTGTCCTAAATAAATGCAGGTAAAGATGTGTCAGGGTGGTTTCTAGTGGCAAGGAAACTTTACAAGACACGTCTGGTTGTAATGATGCAGAGGGGGTTCACACAACACAGATCAGATGGCAGTGAGCAGGGACCCTTGGAAGTCAGAAGAGGCTCCAAACAAATGGCATGGGAGAGAGGATGGAAGAGGGAACCTGGATTTGGGGTGGGGTGGGCTCGTCCCCTAGACTTTCTTTTCTGACACTGCCATTGTGGAGTCCAAGCGTTGTGGGGGCTTGATCGGTTCACCCTTGAAATGCGACCTCTGCATTGTGGGCTGCTGGCCTAATGGAGATCAGTCCCTTCATTCCTACCCAGTTTGACTACGGAAGATATGACCTTGATTTTCATCCCCCTCGCCCATCTCTTACAGGCACCCATTTATACAGTGCAGCCTTGGTTTGTGACTTTGCCAGTAGAAAGAGGTGCCTGGGGTTTGCCCTGGGCCTTCAGTCCAGCCTTTGGTTTGGGGGTAACTGCCCATCTGCCACAATGTTGATCCTGCTGTGGCTTTTCAGTTGGAGACGACACTGTTTCCTGCTCCAGTGACTTCTCCAGGGTGGCCACACTCTTGAAGTCTGAGTTTCAGTCCCAGAAGTTTGTCTTTTGTCAGAGCACTTGGGACCCCTGGTTAAACCCAGGAGACTGATGTAAACCCAGTCTGTTGATTCTGGTGAGAAAACAATTTCCAGATCAGCTCAGACCCAGGTAGTCAGCACCTCTCATCTTTCTATGAAAAATCGTCTGTGGAAGCCAACCATGCAAACCTAGCTGGGACTGGAGCAAAGCGAGTTAAGTAAACAGTCTTACTGTGTCGTTTGGGACTGTGATGCTTACACACGTTGCCCTTCCCCTTGAGTTACATCCTCTACCTGGACCCTGGGCCAGGACAACTTCCTGCTCACTCACTCTCCTCGACAGTGGTGGGGACATGCTAATTAATTTTAGAGATTTCCTTAGAGCACCTTCCTTATGGGTCTTTTGGGTAAATTGATTAGGCTAATGCCATGACTAGGCTAGTGAAATAGATTGATTTTTACCATTGCAGAGGAGAATTCTGTTATGTTTTCTTATCTGTGAGTGAATGGGTGCAGTTATTTTTTTCTGAGTTTTTTGGCTTTGAATGGACCAGCTTATTCCCAGATCATCTCATATCTCCTGCTCCCTGCTTGTTTCCATCATGTATCTCCTACGCCTGGAGGGCAGGGCACACTTGGCTGGAGTGTCTTGGTGCCTTATCTCTGGTGTTCTTTCATCTTCCAGATTAGGTCTAAATGTTGCAAAGCCTCACAATTGACAGCAGTTGCCTTCAAGTTTATAACTTCTAATGCAGCTGTTTGTGCCATGACTTTTCAGAAAGATCTTTGTATGGTTTATTCCTGGCTGAGAGCTCGATGATAAAAACTGGCATTGACTGAACTCTAGTTATGCCAGGCACCATGTTGAGGGCTTTATACCTGTCATCATGTAATCTTCACAGCACCCTGTGAGGGAAGTGTTACCAGTATGTATATTTTATAGATGAGGAAAGTTGAGATGCAAGAGCATGTACTCAGCCTGCCTCATACGTCACACACTGCCACGGGGATTCCCACCCACCCAACCAGTAAGAAACTGAGGAGGGTGGCATCTCAGCACAGGGTAGGGAGATGGCCTCTCACTCTCCCCCGTTATATCCTCTCGGGCCTTGTGTGTTGCTATGGTAGACAGGCCACGTCGAATTCTGTCAGGCTGTCTTGTCAGCTGTCCATGTAGGTAACAGTCACAAATGAACTGGCCCTCAGCATCAGGCTTGACTTCATCTAGTTCTGTGGGAAATCCTGTGCATCCAGCCCCTGCTGTGTGCCGGAAGTGTGCTCAGCCTTGGGGTGGAGTTGGTGTGTCTGCTGGGGGAGCGATCAGGAGCTTGGTGGAAGGGCTCGTACAGATGCTCTGGTCGCTGGGAAGAAGGCGGGACTTCTCAGAAGCCATAAGAGCAGGGGGAGTGTTGAGATGGCACTCAGAGGTTGTCATGTGTAGGAGTTTCCTGGCAGAAAAGAGGAGACTGGGCAAGGGACAGCACGCAGAGGCTAAAGACATAAACAGTAAGGTGCCTGTGGGTGACAGAAGAGTTGAAAAGCTCGCAAGAGACTCTGTGTGCAGGGAGGAGAAGGGACGGAGACCAGAAAGGAGAAGTGAAGTGAAGTTACTCAGTCATGTCCGACTCTTTGTGACCCTGTGGATTGTAGCCTACCAGGCTCCTCAGTTCATGGAATTTTTCAGGCAAGAGTACTGGAGTGGGTTGCCATTTCCTGCTCCAGGGAATCTTCCCCACCCAGGGATCGAACCCCAGTCTCTTGCATTGCAGGCAGATGTTTTACCATCTGAGCCACCAGGGAAGCTGGCATGGCCTTTATTCTGTAGCCAAAGCAAGGCATTGATGTGTTTCCTGAGAAGAGTGATGTGATGAAAGATCTGATTTGTGTCTGAGGAAGAGCCCTTTGACAGAGGCGAGGGTATGACTAGAGGATGGAGTTGAGAGGTAGTGAAAAGGCAGCATGCATGAGTGCTAAGTTGCTTTAGTCGTGTCTGACTCTGCGACCCCACGGACTTTAGCCCGCCAGGCTCCTCTGTCCATGGGATTCTCCAGGCGAGAATAGTGGAGTGGATTGCCACACCCTCCTCCAGGGGATCTTCCCAACCTAGGGATCGAACCCACATCTCTTAAGTCTCCTGCATTGGCAGGTGGATTCTTTACCACTAGTGCCCCCTGGGAAGCCCAGTGAAAAGGCAGAACTGCCATTATCTGAGGGATCTGATGTGTAGGTGAAGAAAGTCACAGATGACAGTTGGCTCTGACTGGGGAGGGTGGGTGGTGGAGGAGATGGTCTCGGGGGTGAATCACAGGGAAGAAGTGGTTCACTCGGAACCTGGAGAAGAATGTGTGGCAGTGTAGGGTGCTATGCGACAGGGTGGGTGGAGCTGGAGTGAGAACCGACAAGACCTCAGAGCGCACCTGCATCTAAGGAGCAGGCCAGTAAAACGGAGCCAAGGATGGAAACCAGGAGAGAAGGAGGGACCTTGTGGAGAGGTTGTGTATGAGGAGAGGTGGCCACAGTGACAGCCAGTCGAGAGAAGTCAAGGAGGAGGAAACTAGACTTTTACCAGGAGCCTTCAGGGTATCAGTCTGGATAGTTGAGTAGTTAAAAAAGGTTGTAAAATAAAATAATAAGAGTTCAGACTTGTAAATCTCATGTAAAAATGTTGAGACTGAGGCTAGAGGCCTCTCAAGAGCCTATTACACCACTGGGCTTTGGTTCACTCACTGTCTGTGGGAAGGGCGGGAATTAGCTGAGACAACCCAGAAGTTCCTTCCAATCCTAAGCGCCTACTGCTCGATGGCTTTTTGATTTGAAAGAGGAGGAAGAGGGAAAACGCCTAGTTCCCAGGGAGTCGGAGCGAAGCCACAACAGCTGCAGTGGGAAGTTGCAGGGGGCTGCCGTTTCTGAGGGGGGTGTGCGCTTGGGTCAGCCTTCAGAGTCTCCTGAGCGCAGGCCTCTCGGAAGCCATCCGGCGTCTGACTCAGGTCATGCGTGGACTGGACGTCCCCCATAAAACAACTCTGACGGGGTGGCTCTGGGGCTGATAGTCCTACTGTGGATTCTTGCAGACTTCAGGTGGCAGTTGGATAGCTTTACCCGTTCCATTCTTGCCACAGATTCCATGGAAGTGAAACCCATCATGACCAGAAAGTTGCGGAGGCGACCGAATGATCCTGTCCCCATCCCAGACAAGAGGAGGAAACCTGCTCCTGATATCCACTCGCATCAAGCCTTCATCACGCCTTTTCCTTTAGACCATGGAATCCTTTGCTTTTCCTTTTGATAGACTGAACATGGCCATTGTGCTACAGGAATTGTCATTAGATTGGAAAGCACATATATTTGTCCATGAGATAGAGGGTGGCCATTTTATGACCATGAGTCCTCAGTCATTTCTGCTTTGAGTGGGAGGGAGTTGCAGAGAGCAGTCATTTGGAAAGGGACTCTGGGCTCCTTTTACACTCACTTGGAGATTCGGGACAGCTGAAAATTTCATGTGCCCTTGATTTTTCTACTTAGCAAATGAGAACAGTAACTGCCTCTTGTACTTCAGTCAGCTATATCCCCCAAACGGTGGATTGCAAACTGCTATTCAATTGAAACAAAAAAGAGTTTAGTTAGACGTCAAGAAACCCCTCTCATCATAAGAATGGGAAGGGGATATGTGGCGGGTGGAGAGGGGGTGTTGTTTATCTTCTCTAGGAGATAATAAATAGCCATTTGTACAGAGTGGTTTTCTTATTTATCTGCCAGGAAGACAGGGCATGACTTCAGGTCCCTGCATCTTCCCAGCCGAGAATTGAAGCTGCTAGGCAAGATTATGTATGTGTGTGGAAGTCTCAGATCTTCGGGACAAAAGCACTTCACAAGTGGCAGGTGAAGTTTTTCCCTGTGTCCTGGGCTCTCACTGTTACTCTAGTTACCTGTGGAGTCTCATTTCACCGTCTTAACCATCGACATTTGTTAGATGGGGGAATGTGGATTCTTTTACATACCTGACTCCACCACATTGAGTAGGAGGATCAGAAAGTTCCAAGAGGCAAACTGTAGGAACATGGTGGAACTTCCTCTCACTTGGTAGATTCTCAAAGGCTGACACCATTTTGTTGAATTCTGTTTGCTTGGAAATTGTCATTTTTAGACACTTTCCTTTAACTCTCAACACCCCAGCTCAACTATTTGTTAACAGATGAGCAGATCATGGAGGATCTAAGAACGTTAAATAAGGTACAGTGTGATTTTTTTTAAATTTACTTGAAAGCTCGGGCTTTATTTTGTTCACATGTTGCTTGTGAAATCACTGTGATACCTTTGACACCTTAAGTTGCACCTGAAATGATTTTCTCTAAGATTTTTTTGTTGTTCTTCCTACAGCTGAAGTCACCCAAGAGACCAGGTAAGTGCATGATGTTACAAGCATTTGTGCAGCCTTTTTATTGTATTGTTGGAAAAGCATGTGAATGCCTGACAAGGAGTTGTCATGGTTTTCAAAAATAAAACATTCATCATTTACCTAAGAGCAGTCATCATGATAACCAAAGGGGACCTTTAAGCTCATCCTCCCCTGATTTTTATTTTTAACCTTGCTATGTTAAAGGTACCTTTGTCTTTTTCTTAGGATTTATTGTAAAAAAGACATATGATCTTTTTCTTTCCTTCGTAGGCATTAGGCATAAGATGTCAGCACAGATCCATTTCTGAAAATGAAATCAGAGGATGATTCAGTGTTAGTCGCTTGGTAGAGTTCAGCACGAGGTGTGCTTATCCAGTGGCTTTTCACAGGCTGGTTCTTCTAAGGACCTTTCTAAGGGACTGGGCTACTCCCAGTCCCAACTTACAGAAGAGACAGGCCCAGTGTCTAGGGTGCTTCATTCAGAGCAGCACTCAAGGGTCTTTGCTAGGCTGCAAAATAGAACTCTGGACTGGCAAGGCATTTTTGTTGTTGTTTTTTTTAAACATGGCGATTGCTTACACATCCCTCTATGAGGCGAGTCTTGCGAAAGGAAACAAGATTCTTCCCACTCTAAATAATTCCCTCCTGAAAGCCACCATGGTCTGGAGAGAGGTCCTGAGTGTCTAAAGGCCTGGTGGGGCGAATTTGTGAGTAAGTGTGTGAATTTAGATGATTTGAACCCATTTTAGTTATCAGCGCTATTAGCTTGACTCGATACATACCCCCAATAACCTGCACTATCTCTTAATAAATATTTCTAGGCATGATTTAATTTTTATAAATTTAAAGAGATTTTTCTAGTTCTTGCCCATTGGAGCTTCTGATTGTCAGTGGTGTTTTAGTCCTACCCTCAGTCACCTTGGGCACATCCTTAGCCTGCCTGAGCCTCAGGTTTCAGTTTCTCTTCCGTGGGGAGGTTAATCTTTGCCTTGCCTGCTCACAGAGTTGCTTTGAAGATGTGATGTACAAGAATTTTGTTGAATTTTCATTTATTACAATGATAAGAACTTGAGGATCATGAGGATCCTTACCCCCTTTTAAATAGCATTTCACTTAAAGCATGTTAGTGGATGGACTCGCATGCTTGTGACACGCGTAGTCATGGGAATATCTCTTTGGTTCCTCCAGCATCCCCGTCCTCTCCTGAACACTTGCCCACCACCCCTGCAGAGTCTCCAGCACAGAGATTTGAAGCTCGGATAGAAGATGGCAAACTGTACTACGATAAAAGATGGTAAGTTCTGTGTGAACATAGGTTACTCATTAGTATCTCGAAAGAACCGTTTGGAAAGAGGGCCGGGGCTGTCTCTAGTTAATGTTTCAGAGCATGGCTGCTGCTTAACTAAAGGTGGAGGGACATTAAGAAGTGTGTCAGGAGTCTTGGATTGATGCTGCTTATTAGATCTCTGAAGGCAGTGTTCCCCAAAACATGTTCTGATCATGCTGCTGCCACCATACTAGATCCTATAGGCTTACATCTTTTGTGGTGCCCCTGTCGACTGGGGTCAGGGTTTATGTGCCCCTCTGCCGCCCCTTAACTGCGGCCTCTGCGTGCTGAAATTAATAGGGGTTCTGTGGAAGAAAAGATTCTGTGGTCAGGTGAGTGTGGGCAGCGGCTGTGTTAACTAAGATCAGTGGGTTTCGTCATTGTAGCACTCCGGGTCTTCTGATACGCTAATGTACACTGTGAATTTATGAGATGTTACTCAGTACTGTTTATCTGACCAAGGTACCCTTTTACATGGTACCGTTGACACAGGCCGTCCTGGTGGCTCAGTGGTAAAGAATCTGCCTGCCAGTGCAGGAGATGTGGGTTCAATCCCTGGGTTGGGAAGATACCCTGGAGGAGGAAATGGTGACCCACTCTAGTATTCTTGCCTGGGAAATCCTATGGACAGAGGAGCCTGGTGGGGTCGCAAAGAGTAGGACATGAGTGAGTGACTGAGCATGCGTGCACCCTTTTACACACCACATCCTGCAGCACAAGTGTTCCAGGGAAAGTGCCTGGGAAAGGTGTAGCCTAAAACATTACTAGTTTAGATTGAAGATGGTTTGAAACCTTCAGGCCACCATTGAGGTCATTGGGAAGGAAATAGCAAAACAATATGAAAAACCTTATTCATGCATTTGCTCTTTTTGTAAAGGTTTCCTACTGTTTGCTCTGTGACTGGGCATCTGCTAGGTGTCAAGTCACCTGGACCCTGCCACCTTTTCTTTAAATTCTCAATTCCTCCTTTTATTCATTGCCCACATGTAGGCATACTGTTGCTCAGGGTAAGTCATGGCAGGCATGTTTTCATGCTGCCTTTCTACTTGTTTGTATGGAGAATGTTTCTCTGGGTTATTGTAGGGTCTCTGTAATTGCCATTTATAATGGTTATATAATGTTTTGAGTTTCAGTATTTAAACCAAAATTCAAAAATTAGTTATGATTATTTTGAATGTTTTGAGGTTTCGTTAAAAAAAAAAAAAAAAGCCCCAACGTTAAATGCCTGAAGTTGGTAAAAATGCCCAGAGACCTAGTGGTGCCTGAAGTAAATCAGTTCGCCCGTAAGGGTACAGTGAGTTAATCACCCAGTAGAGGATGAAGGCTGGGTCTGTCTGTGAGCCTGACCCTGGTGACTTCTGCCCCTGTCATTTGATTCTTCTGTGTCCTTCTAAAAGGCCAGTTGTCTTGTTTCCTAGGGTTGCTTGTCAGAACACAGCACCACTAGATGGCAGGCCCCGACAACTCAACACATCAAGGGGCAAAATAAGATGAAAAATGTTTCTAATAATGAAAACCAAATAACCTTTAAAGATCAAGCCCACACATAAGAACCATCTTCAAAGATGATGAGATTTATCACTAACATCTTTACGAATCTGTGAGTCTTAAAGCCCTGTGATATTTCAGATGATGTTCATTTTGTCATTGCGTCACTTTCTGTCTTCCTTCTCCTAAGGCTTAGTCCTCAGATTTACGAGATATGAAAAGGCAGTAAAATAAAATTCTTTGTTTTTCTAAAGAAAGGATCCACAGTGATGGGGGTTTCACAGTATAGACCGTGGTCAGGTGGGATGTGTCCAACCACCTAAACATTAGGAAGGAATTTCACTGTCTTTCTCCCAGTGGCAGCAGAGATCTTTCAAGTGTCTGGAAGCATCTGATAATTTCAGTGACTTTCAGGTTGCTTACTCTGTTGTTAAGTATGATGACTGTTGTTTTCTGCATTCTTTGTGTTCCTTTTCTGTGGCCTTGCCAGTTAGAGTTCACATCACATCTGCTGAGAGAGGGCCCCTCCCTTTCCGCTGGATCTGGAAAGTGTGTTTGCCGGAATCCTGGCTGGTACACTCCCAGTGCAGGACTGGCCTCTCATGTCTGACCAGGCTCCTGATGTTTGGCTCTGTGTCCTTGTCAGTTTGGAGGCTCTCATTCTTCCTTCTTTCTCAGTAATCCTGGCCTGTGACCGAGAGGTCATCTGAATTGCTTTCTGCTCTTGCCAGTGGCGTGAAGTATTTTTGTGAAACAGTATTTCTGGCAAAACACATTTCATTGAGTTTTAAATGATCTCAGCACAATGAGTGTGATTTGGGCTGCCCATCTTGGCTTGAACGCTTATTTATCAGGCTACGTTTCACTTGGGAAGATGAGCATCTGCCCTTGCCTCTGGGTACACTGCTTTTAAGATATTTTATGTCCTGCTGGAGGTTTTCCTCACATTTTGATTTGTACTAATGACCCTCCTTAGAAAGCACTGTGAAAGTAGCTGAGATTTTAAGGTGACTCACTGATGGTGCCTGTGCCGGGGGACTGTATTTTCTCCCCTCACTTTAAATCTGGGGTTGCTAAAGTGAATCCAGTGAAATCAACCACTTGCACGGGTGGATTTAACCCTCCGGCCTGGCTGTTACTAATAACTCAAAGCAGTGACTCTTTTTTTATTTTTAATTGGAGGATAATTGCTTTACAGTGTTGTGTTGATTTCTGCTGTACAGCACCTTGTATCAGCTATAAGTGTATGTATATCCCCTCCCTCTTGAGCCTCCCACCCACCCCCACCTCCCCAGCAGTGCCTCTTTACAGCTGGAATTGGGACTCCTTGCAGTCCTGTGGTTGTAACATGGCAGTCGTTTTTTGGGGGAAATAAAACATTAATATCAGGATTCCCAGGAGGATACAAAATTAAATTAATTCTACCCCTTCTCTGCCCCACTTTTTGACCCACCTTCTAAAGAAATTGCTTTCTTCAATAATAGTAGTTGTGGTTCTAGTTCATTGGGTTTAATAGTAGAGGCAAAACTTTAGGGACTTAATTGTAGAAATTCCCCCAGGTCAGAATTTCCATTAGTAATAGAGTCAATTTGATGTTTGGGGCTTCTTCTCTGAGGCTATTTAAAATATTTTTTCATCAGAGATGAGTTGTAGCTTATCAAACAAGTTAATTGGTTTTTTTAAAAAAAGGATACATTTTTACTAATTTAACTCAATTTTTGTTGCTTTTTTTTAAAACATTTTTTGAACATATTTTGAATTTTCTGCTATTTTTTTAATAAGTATTTAGAATTAGCAAGTAAATTTGTATGGTAAGGTTGCCATATACTTTATGGTTTCATCTTGGAAACTTAACCCTCCTATCACCCACTATGTATGAGCACTTTAATTTCCGAGGACTTGTTTTTTCCCAGAGAATTTGGGTAATTAGTAGATTTGATATCCAGGGATAATGGTTCCCCAGGACCACTTTGTGATGGGAGAGAACCCCCCAGAGGTCCCAGAGCCTCGGCTTCAGAAGGACTTGGGAGTCAGCTCTTCTGTGGAGCACACAGTAGGCACAAGAGCATGTGAGCAGTGGTGGGCATTCAAGCCACCAAGGTTCAGTGACCCCAGAGCAGGCAGATTTGAGAGGTGGCCGGTTATGTAAGTCCTAGACCGCTTCTCAGGCTTACCAGACCAGATTGCATTTACTCCTGATATCTACTTTAAAGCCAGGCTGGTGTGTTGGCATTTGGATGCTGAGTGTATCGGAAGGAAGATACAGTGCATCCCAGGACAGCTGTTCTGACTATCTCCCAGAATTGCCTTTAACAGATATTAAGACATAATTTTTAACATTAAGTTTTCTTCTTACCATTTTTTGGTTATTTTGGTATTTTTCAGTATTGTGGCTTATAAGAAAGTACAGCATACTTTTTAATACAAGTAATGGGGCTTCCCTGGTGGTTCAGACAGTGAAGAGTCTGCCTGCAATACAAGAGACCCAGGTTTGATACCTGGGTCGGGAAGATCCCCTGGAGAAGGAAATGGCAATCCACTCTAGTATTCTTGCCTGGACAATTCCTTGGACAGAGGAGCCTGGTGGCCTACAGTCCATGGGGTTACAAAGAGTCAGATATGACTCAGTGACTAATGCTTTCACACTTTGGTACCTATTTATTCTGAAAAGAAGAAAACCATGCAATGAAAGAAATATCATTCTTTTCTGAGGTTTTTATTTTATATTTTGGTGAAATTTTAATATATATTTAGTAGACATTTTAATATATAAGCTTACCTGGTTTTTTTCTGTGTATATGATACACACATAACACACATTATGTTGTGTTATGCGCCCAGGAACATAATGGATGTAGCTTTTTTCTTGACTTAGCAGTATATTGAGCACATTTCACACTAGTTATATACTTCTATACCACACCCACCCATGACCTTTCTTTATTAAAGTACTTAGAAAGTAGTATCAGGGTGACTTGAGGCTAGTTGCATGTTGTTTTGTGTTTTTTATCTCTTTAATAACTCATAATCCCCATAGAGTAGCTGTGAATAGTCTCCCCTTCTGTTTTTATTCTAACCATTACTCACAACTTTACCATTTACATGGGATGATTGGCTTAGATGTGGGAGGGAAACTCAAGTTTGAGTTTTGCCGTGAATCAGTTCACCCTTTCCTCATGTGCTGTAATATTAACATATTTAGAGTTCTGGAGGTCCCCTGACCCAGTTTACCAACTAATCCCTGGCCAAAAGCAACTTTAAAGCTGAGTGTCAACCAGTGTTGCTGTTCTAATTGACTCTATGATTCTATTTCTTTTCATAGTGTTCTCAGGAAATAAATTGACTTGGAAGCTTGAGTTTTCAGCTCTAAGTAGCATGTTAAAGAATGCTTCAGTTCAGTTCAGTCGCTCAGTCATGTCCAACTCTTTATGACCCCGTGAATCACAACACGCCAGGCCTCCCTGTCCATCACCAACTCCCAGAGTTCACGCAGACTCATGTCCATTGAGTCAGTGATGCCATCCAGCCATCTCATCCTCTGTCGTCCCCTGCTCCTCCTGCCCACAATCCCTCCCAGCATCAGAGTCTTTTCCAATGAGTCAACTCTTCGCATGAGGTGGCCAAAGAACTGGAGTTTCAGCTTTAGCATCATTCCTTCCAAAGAAATCCCAGGGCTGATCTCCTTCAGAATGGACTGGTTGGATCTCCTGGTAGCCCAAGGGACCCACGAGAGTCTTCTCCAACACCACAGTTCAAAAGCGTCAATTCTTCGGCACTCAGCCTTCTTCACAGTCCAACTCTCACATCCATGCATGACCACTGGAAAAACCATAGCCTTGACTAGACGGACCTTTGTTGGCAAAGTAATGTCTCTGCTTTTGAATATGCTATCTAGGTTGGTCATAACTTTTCTTCCAAGGAGTAAGCGTCTTTTAATTTCATAGCTGCAGTCACCATCTGCAGTGATTTTGGAGCCCCCAAAAATAAAGTCTGACACTGTTTCCACTGTTTACCCATCTATTTGCCATGAAGTGATGGGACCAGATGCCATGATCTTCGTTTTCTGAATGTTGAGCTTTAAGCCAACTTTTTCACTCTCCATTTTCACTTTCATCAAGAGGCTTTTTAATTCCTCTTCACTTTCTACCATAAGGGTGGTGTCATCTGCATACCTGAGGTTATTGATATTTCTCCCGGCAATCTTGATTCCAGCTTGTGCTTCTTCCAGCCCAGCGTTTCTCATGATGTTCTCTGCATATATGTTAAATAAGCAGGGTGACAGTATACAGGCTTGATGTACTCCTTTTCCTATTTGGAACCAGTCTGTTGTTCCATGTCCAGTTCTAACTGTTGCTTCCTGAACTGCGTATAGGTTTCTCAAGAGGCAAGTCAGGTGGACAGGTATTCTCAACTCTTTCAGAATTTTCCACAGTTTATTGTGATCCACACAGTCAAAGGCTTTGGCATAGTCAATAAAGCAGAAATAGATATTTTTCTGGAACTCTCTTGCTTTTTCAATGATCCAGTGGATGTTGACAATTTGATCTCTAGTTCCTTTGCGTTTTCTAAAACCAGCTTAAACATCTGGAAGTTCACGGTTCACGTATTGCTGAAGCCTGGCTTGGAGAATTTTGAGCATTACTTTACTAGCATGTGAGATGAGTGCAATTGTGTGGTAGTTTGAGTATCCTTTGGCATTTCTTTTCTTTGGGATTGGAATGAAAACTGACTTATTCCAGTCCTGTGGCCACTGCTGAGTTTCCAAATTTGCTGACATATTGAGTGCAGCACTTTCACAGCATCATCTTTTGGGATTTGAAATAGCTCAGCTGGAATTCCATCAGCTCCACTAGTGAAGTGGGTCACATAGTCTTAAATAAAAAACTAAATACAGAGTTGGTTTTCCAGCCCTTTCCTTGGCCCCCTTTTCCACTCTGCAGTGAGACCAAGAATGTAGATTTTAGATGTAGAAGATTAGGAGATTGTCTAATCCAAGGATGGAAGCATTGAAATTAAACCTGAAATCCAGGCTGTTCCTCACATATAAATTAAGACTCCTTTAATTATATTTTTTGTTGTGGTATTTTTTTTTCTTCCCTCCTTTTCTTCATTTCTTTATTACTTTCTTAAATTTGTGCCAGTACTTACATACTTAAAATTTTTAAGAGGGTTAAGTGAAAGTGAAGTGAAAGTTGCTCAGTCATGTCTGACTCTTTGCAACCCCATGGACTATTCAGTCCATGGAATTCTCCAGCTCAGAATACTGGAGTGAGTAGCCTTTCCCTTCTCCAGGGGATCTTCTCAACCCAGGGATCAAACCCAGCTCTCCCATATTGCAGGTGGATTCTTTACCAGCGGAGCCACAAGGAAAGCCCTTATGTTAAATATTCTTACCAAAAAAGAAAAAAAAAGCTACAAAACTATAGTTATAATAAAGAGGGTGGGAAAGACTTTGGGAGGAGACATGTTTATGACTGGTGGTGATGATTTCATGGGTATGTACTTATCCTCAAACTCACTTATTTGTGTACATTAAATATGTACCACATTTCAGATGTCAATCATATCTCAAAAAGGTGGTTAAAAAAATAAGTGTATGTCTTGTTTCTGGCAGGTACCATAAGAGCCAAGCCATCTATCTGGAGTCGAAGGACAACCAGAAACTGAGCTGTGTGATCAGCTCTGTCGGGGCCAATGAAGTAAGGACTGAACTCCCTCACCCTTTAGGAATGCAAAGGGGGACAAACCTGCAATGCAAGTACCACCATGGAAGTACAGTGGAATCACTGTACCCACTATATTGTATGTGGGTTAGATTCGAAAGGTAGCACTTTCAGGCAGAAATTGCACATATTGCTCTTGAAAATCTCTTACTTTTGCATGATTACAGTATATGTGGGTTTGTATATTCCTTGTGATTGTGAACTCCCTACAGTGTAGTTGAGTTGGGCACCACTGAAATAGACTGCACGAAGGAACACAAGGCAAGTCAGTTTGCTGTCTGCACATTCAAATCATGCCACTTTTTAAGGAAATAGTCCACTGAGGATGGGACTTGCCTGTGGAGCCAGCTTGTCTTTGTTGTTCTCTCTCTCGAGCTCTTATGGGTACTCAGATTTGTTTCTCGCTCTGAGGATCTAACAAGGCACCTGGCACACAGTAAGTGCTCAGTAAATGGGTGGTGGTCTCTTCTGACCCACACACCACTCCTCGCCTGCTATCTCTCTAATCCTGCATGTCCTGTTGTGCTTCTGAGCAAGGAGATGCTAGGCTCATATCTTCAGGGACTGGTGTCCTCCAGTTACTCTTGTGGGATGGTGGCTGGTTGAAAGTCAGCTCAGAGGGTCTTGAGGCCGAGGACGATGGGACTGGTCTGTGAGTTCTCCTGCTGGCCCTTCATTAGCAGGCTGTCAGCAGTGTGTAACTGGGTATTGTTAGTAGTCAAAAAACAGTTTAAAACTTTAATAGCTGTTTTGGCTTGATCTTTTATCAGTCCACAAATGTCTGTAAAGAAATTGATTTTTATGTGTCTACCCTCCAACTTTTTCATGCCAGTGCACAGTAAATCTAATGAAGCTGGATTATAAAATAACTTAAGCCTATTCTGTTCTCCTAGCTTCCTGAATTGAAAATGCCCTCCAGTGTGACTAGTTTGCAGAATGATTGTTTACTTAGTAGTTATGGAGAGCCTACCAGATAAATGAATGTCATTTTTCTCTAGGCTTGGGATCTGTGTGTCATCCCAAGCCAAGTCAGAACAGGGCATCTCAGAAGCCTGCTGTTCCCTGGCAGTAGGCTTTGCAACTTCACAGCAGAGCACATGTGCCTGGCCCTATGGGCCACTGTACAAGGCACATGTGGCTTCCTGGTACCTGAACCTAACTTCAGAACCTGTGCTGTGACACCTCAGGACTTTCAGGAAAATAGAAATGCAAGTTAGGTGGGGTTTTTTTTTTTTTTTTTCTTTTGAAGATTGTCTCCCTTTCACAGAGTATCAGCGAGATCTGACAAGGGAACAGTGAGACTGAGATATGTCTCCTGGAGGGGAGAAGCCTCAGTGCATTGGAGCCTTGCAACTCTGGCAATGGGGAAATTTTTCTCAATTCTTGGAAATATTTCCGCTCATTTTTTTAGGTCAAATCCTAAGCAACACTGAAGCTACTTGGCTGCTGCATAATTTGACTGTGGGCAGACTTGGTGCGTGGGTCGTGGGTCTGAGCATGTTGGTGACTGCCTGCTTGTTCAGCCCTCCTTGGAGTCAGCTTTCAGTTTAAAATGGTTCTACAAGGTCCTTTAGAAGCTTGGCTTCATGTGAGGTCTTTATGTTTAAACCAGTGTACTTGACTAAAGTCTTTGTGTTGTTAAATAATCACAGTAAGGAAATTGAGATGAAACTGAAAATATTCTATGTGTGTCCCCCCACCCCCCCAGTGGGTCAGATGGTAAAAAGTCTATCTGCAATGCAATCAGGAAGATCCCCTGGAGAAGGGAATGGCTACCCACTCCAGTATTCTTGCCTGGAAAATTCCATGGACTGAGGAGCCTGGCCGGCTACAGTCTGTAGTGTTACAAGGAGTTAGACGTGACTGAGTGACTTTTTTGAATAAGCTTTTTTAAAGTCTGAAAAATGAATGGGGGAAAGAGGAGAGAGATCTGTGAACTTGCACTTGCATATATGGTGAGATGCAGATCTTTAAAAGACTTACATTACACTTTTATCTCCATCTGATTGCATGTTAGGGACATGGTTGAGAGAACAGGTGAGAACAAGAGTGAGGCGCTGTGGTTGAGTAAGGAAGAGCAAGGGGCCTTGATGTTGTGTGCCAGGGCTTCCATCAGACAAGTGGACCCAGCCTTGCTCTTCTGTGACGTGGGGATGATGCCAGTACTTACTTCTGAGGGTTTTTCTGAGAATGAAGGAGCTCAGCTTGGTCATCACAGTGCCTGGCCCCCAGGAATTCCTCCCTCGGGGGGGTGGGTGATGGAGGGGTAGCCCTCCTTCCCCTCCCTGGCTGCAGGATGCTGTGTATTGAGTGCCCCTGGCAGCTCTGGCAGGCCCCCGCTGGAAGAGTTCTTTCTCAGTTCTGTGGAAGAATATACATGCCCTGTCCAGTGCCAGACATCTGACCGCATCTGTGGGAGAATGATACTGTCAGGAGGGAAGGACTGTCTTAAGCTAATTTTGCCTTCTCAGCATCCTTATTGGACTTTCACTCACTTACAGGCATTTTTTGTTGTTGTTAATTTTTCTATCCTTTCTTGTTATGACCATTAGCCTTAATTGCCAGGAAACTAGAGCTCTGGAAGGTTGTACCATGAAAGTCCGTTGGGTCAAGGAAAATATTTTCCTATTTGATTGGAAGTTTGTTTATCAATATGTGTGTCTTAATGTCTTAATTACGCTGTAATCAAACCAAACCAGAAAGAGTCCTTAAGATGGAGGCAGAAATGAAAAAGAAACTCAGGATCACTGTGCTTTCCATTTTTGTACTCAAAGTTGTAAAAGAGGTGACTGGAAGAAATGAGTTCAAGGGCGGATGCCTGCTGTCTGCAGTGGAGGCCAGAGGTTACGGAGGTGCCTCTGAAGGCCTCTTGGGTTGACAGGAAGAGGTTGCCAGCTGTCTGCTGGCACCTAGTTCATGCAGACATCCCTGTGCTTTGAAACATGTGTCCCTCAGTACTGCCTTCTCATCCTGTTCCTTTTCCTTCTCCCCCACAGATCTGGGTGAGGAAGACAAGCGATAGCACCAAGATGAGGATTTACCTGGGCCAGCTTCAGCGTGGGCTCTTTGTGATCCGCCGGAGGTCAGCGGCTTGATGTTCTCCAGTATTCTTCTTCCCTCGACCCTTTTTCTGGAATGGTTTTTGGTTTTGTCTTGTTTTCTTAATAGAAAATTTTTAACTTGGGAATGGCTCCTTGGCCTTGGCAGATGGAGAACACTGTGGTGGATTCTGCAAGGCACTCTCGTGGCCAGCCCCGTCCCGCCTTGCATCATTCTTTCCCTGCACCAACTTCTTCCAGTCGTCCGTCACCCTGAGACTGTTGTACTCTCTGGAGCATTGGGAGTTGGCTTTACCAATTTTTTTTTTTTTTTTTGCTTATGCTTTGTCTTTTTTTTTTTTTCCCCTCTTTTAAAGCCTCCTCTGAAGAGACAGCTCTCTCTATTATCTGTAGGTCTTTCTTCCATGGCGAGGAGCAGGAAGGGGTACCCTCTGCAATCCATTTTCACCTTTTGAATCTGATCAGTGGATCACATAGGTCCCTTCCTTGTCGAGTGCAGTTCGCTGCTTCCCCAGAAGCTTGGGGCAGAGGTCCTAGCAGAAGAAGAGTCATTCTCCGGACTCTAAGCCTTCTTGGAGAAACGAATGTCTTGTGTTACGTCTGGTGTGTTCCATCCATTCCACCGGCTGAAAGACAGAAAAGTTTGCGTGAGAGATAACGTGCACTGCAGTAAACGGGGCTGGAGCAGGGAGAGTGTTTCATATTCATAAAGTGCTGAAGGTACTGATTTCAAATGTTGTTTAGACAAGTGGTTTATTCACACAGATTTATTCTAGCTCAGTCTGGAACACGAAGTGCTCATTTCAGAAATGTCAGTGTGTAGTTCACTGCTGTCTCCTGCTCCCAAGTAGATGAGGTGGTCCCTGCTGCCAGCTGATGATCTGGGTTGTCTGTGGTCTGTGGGGAGGTGAGATGGATGGTGGAGTCATCAGTGATCTGTACACTGTAACTCAGATCACACTCTTGTTGCTGATGCCAGTGTTTCACCTTGGCCCTTCCAAACCCATGAAACCTTGTCAGCTCCCAGGAGCTCTGGCCCAGGTTGGAGACAAAGAAGGCTGTGACCGCCATTAAACCCACAATCTCCCTAAATGAATCCTGATGAAACAGCCTGCCCTGCTCACGTTCCTTCACTGTCCAGATTGGACAGATGACTTATTGGCTGATTGTTTGCTTTAATATTCTTGTTGCCATCTTAAGATGTTAAAGTATTTGGGTCAAGTGTTAGCATCTCTGAGCAATCAGTAGACGTTATGTGTCCTAGGAAACCTTTGTAAGCAATTCCCTTGGTCTCAAGTGATTGTCTTCGTATTATCTCTTGATACCCATGTCCCAAAGTAGGTTGTGGAGCTGTGAGGACAAGTAGATTACCTTCTCCAGAGTCCTGGCTTCAACAGAGACCAAACCTTAGTGACCCAGAGTAAAGGCTTGTACAGGTACATTTGAGTTTTAATTTATAATCCAGTTTTCCTCTCATTTTCTTATGGTTGTTGGAGTCTCATTTAGAAAACAGGATAAATGACGTCATTTATCAGAAGTTGCCTGGGCGTTTTGAGTTTCTTTACTGCCTTCCAGCCTCCCACGGTGATGATTTTTACAATAGTGAACCAGATCTGCACTAAACAGGGCCTTCACCTTTTATTTTTTCTTGGCAGCCTTTGCTGTAAGGGCGGCCCTCTCTTGGCTGAATTTTCGCTGTGGTGTGTGTCACCTCCCATAATATCAGGGAGCTCTTTGTTATCCCCTTGCACACTGCTGGAAATTTATTTAGATGTATTTTGTGTGTGTTGCCATCAAAGATGGTTTAAAAAAATTTTTTTTTTTTTGATGATTGTCTTATCTTCCTACCACTGCTCTAGAGTTTCTTTGGGGGAGTGGTGGTGGTAAGAATTGTATTGATAACAGTTTTTCAGCATTGAAGCAGCAGCATCTCGCCTTGTTTTCTGGCCTTGCCTGGTGGTTCCTTTGTGCTTTCATAAAAAGATTAGTGATTTGAAGACCAGGCACTTTAGCCTTTTCTCTTCTGTAAATTTGGAGAATGTTTGAGGCCACACTTCAGCATGGACTCTGCCACATCACTACCTTCTCCTCAGTATCCTCGCAGCCCTTCACAGTCATGATGTGGTGAGAATGGGGGAGACCATGTGGTCCACTTGAGATATGGCACAGTAAATTATATTCCTGATCCTGGTAGATTTGCTTTTTATTTAGTCACTCCAGAGGTGAAGAGTCAGTAGTTCTGCCCCTCAGATAGTCCCCGAGATAGAGGTGCTTTTATGATGGGCAAAGTCAAACAAGACAAGGAAAAAACAGATTCTGAGCTTCCTAGAATAAGAGGGGCCTGGCTTTAACCCAGGTGGTTATTGTTCTTCCAAAAGGCCTTTATCTCGTCAGGGCATGAGATAAATTCCCAGATTCAAACTATTTCCTGAAAGTGGTACTTGGATAAAGTTTGGTCCAGACAATTCCAATCAATAACCTATACATATGTTA
The DNA here is from genome assembly GCF_029407905.1 of Bubalus kerabau. Classification (NCBI taxonomy): domain Eukaryota; kingdom Metazoa; phylum Chordata; class Mammalia; order Artiodactyla; family Bovidae; genus Bubalus; species Bubalus kerabau. The sequence continues at coordinate 60,963,771 of NC_073639.1, read as the reverse complement.
ATCTGATCAAGAACCTGTATGTGTGTTATTCAAGAAGCTGTATGTGTGTGATCCTGATCAAGAACCTGTCCACTTGTTTCGTTCGAGGCATCAGCCTCAAGTGTTGCCCTCAGTGTTTGCCGCGCGTGTGCCCTAATATTTATTTTACCTCCACCTAGGAGTTGTGTCTCCCTCTCTAAGCCAGTGTCCTCTTGAACAGTTTCCAGATTTCTGTAGCCATACCAAAGCCGGGATATTTTCCTTGATTTGGATACCAGTATTTATAGAAGTCTAACTAACTACCTAACTTTAAGTTTTTTTTTTAAAGAAATTCTAACTGGGGCCAGTGGAAGATCCCAGAAGCTGATCTGCAAATCAAGCAACTTGTATTGGTGTGTGAGACCCTATGTTTAGGATTGGGTGACTTTTCTAAGAGAAATACAGGGGGTAGGATGGAATGGGTTTGGTTGCAATGTTGTTGTTTTTTTTTTAACCTAACTTGACTGGGTGGAGGGTGGGGAGGGGAATCCTATTTTTTACAATATTTTTGTTTTTTATTTTCTATTAACATTTCCTTTTACCCTTGAATTTTTACTAAAATTCCTCCTGATAAAAAAATCTTGTTTCTAATCTGGGAATTTGAAATCTCGGTACTTAATGTTACACCATTTTTTCCAAAGAGTTTAAAACACTTTAATACCAGAACATGGCAAAAAATAATAATAACATACAGCCATTTCAAGCAGTTGGTGGGCTTTTTTTTTTATACAATAACATCATTAACTGGTACATTAAATGTTCTGAGAGGTGAATGTAACAAGTAGAGGGTTTTATTTTTTTTCTTTAAATGACAATAAACTTTCAAAGAGAAAACCAGCATGTAATCTGTGTGACATCCATTGATTGCCTAAATGATTAAAATTTATTTTAGGTTTTCCCTTCAGTGGTCATGGAGGGAGGAAGGAAGTTGGAGAAGAGGGAGGGACCTCCTAGACATTAGTTTGCTGTGAAGAGTGAGATATGTGTGATGTCTAAGATGAACTCCCAGGTCTGTAAAGAGCCAGTCTACGGTTGTCAACCCTTAAGTGTAGCCAGCTAAGCTGTCTTCTGCTCAGAAAGGATAGAAGAACCTGATTAAAAATGGAGTAAATATGGTTGACCTAGGGTAGGAAAGGCCTTAAGGTAAACTGGTCTGATGAAGAGGATGCTGTTCATTGAGAACTCGAGAGCAGTACTTGCTAGTCTCACCCAAAAACTTAGTGTTTCTACAGCTCCCCGGGGGGGTGAAGTGGTGAGACTGCTTTCTGCCCCCGGGGGCCAATGACATCTTGTGCTCACAGCCCAGTTGTGCTTGTAACACCCATTGGGAAGGGCTGCTCCACACTCTGGATAATGGAGAAGGGCAGTCACAATCTGAATAATTCTTTATTGTTATTGTAACAACTCATTGGAAATGAGTTATTTATTGTTATTCATACAACTCATTGGAAACGACCCTGATGCTGGGAAAGATTGAAGGCTAAAGGAGAAGGGGGCACCAGAGGAAGAGATGGTTAGATAGCATCACCGACTCAATGGACGTGAACTGGAACAAGCTCCGAGTGATAGTAGAGCACAGAGAAACCTGATGTGCTGCAGTCCATGGGGACGCAGAGTCAGACATGACTTAGCAACTGAACCACAGCAGTCATAGAAAAGTGCACAAATCTTAATTGTACAAGTTGTTTTCTCAGTGTGAGCATGTACGTGTAACCAGCATCTAGACCAAGAGACAGCGTCCATGAGCTCCATAGACCTTCAGTTATCATTCCTTGCCCCGGTAACTGCTTGCCTGACAAGTTTCCTCTGTTCTAATCACCTTAGCCTTCAAGCTTTTCAGGTCTATGGGTCCTTCCATAGTTGTAGAAGAGCCAAGTTTCTGGTGTAGGCTAGGGGCTGTGGACCGGGGTTGTGAGAGCTGGCAGCAGAGGGTGTGGTTCAGACTCAGATCAACCAGCTCACTCCTATTTGTTACCAAGGCAAATGTGGCTTGCCCTTGATGTTAGTCTCTGCCTTTTAGCTGAGTACTCTATATATCAGGCTCTAGACTAAACCCTCCATAGGAGGTGTTTTCTCACTTAATCATGGCAGTAATCTGTTGAAGAGTACTGATACAAAATCAGTCCAAGGCTTCTCTGAAACCCAGAGATCAGCACCATGCCTGGTAAGTGCTCCATGAATGGTAGCTGTCGAGCAGTGTTAGTGTAAAAGGATGGGTAGGGTGAGGCAGACCCGGCTCTGTGCCCTTCACCTGCATCCTCTCGTTGAAGCCTTGTAACAGTCTTGGAGGGAGCACATCATTATTGTTTATGGAGGAGGAAGCAGGTTCCATTAGTCACAGAAAATGGTTCAGTAACTTCTCCAGGGTCACAGACTGAGGGGCTGAGTCCAGATCTTTTGGATTCTAAGCCAGCTTTCCTTCCTACTACCTTTTGCTGTCCTTTCCCGACCTCTTCTGTTAAAATCAGATTCAGCATTCTCACCTTTCTCCTTCAGTGCTTCCCTGGCTGTTTGCTTTTATCTGCTCTCACCTCTTGGACACACATCCAGAGCAAATTTTAGAGGTGAAAACACTTGGTCGGACCTTTCTCCTTGCCAGATGACTCTGGCATTCTCCCTTGGTAGGACAGCAGCTCCCGAGAGCTGAGCTCCTGGCCAGGAGGTTGCCTGCCTTTGAAAAGGCATGAGTGTGCCAGTTCTGCAAGAGAAGGAACCGTTGAGAACACAAAAGAGTCTTCCATTTGAATGGAGCTGACTTGGTCTCATGAGCAGTGAGAGCAAGGCTTCAGAGGGAAACACGGATCTGGTTTTCCAACCCACTTTCTTCTTGCCTTTCCTGTGTATAAAGTGAGGAGGAGGGTTAGGAGCCATTGACCTGGTTCTAAAATGTGGGCAGAGAGCTAAATATCTGACATGGTGCTGTACTCGGCACGTCGCATCCTGTGGAGTCACCAGCCGGAAGAGAGAGCCACAGGGTTCCACATCACTTGCTGCAAGCTCAGCACCCACCAGCAACCTGGGCAGAAGCAGGAACAGAACGAATTTCTGGTGTCTCACTAGTGTTAGAGACTCCCCAAGCCCCATCTTTGGGTAAGTACTTTCCCAGCAAGGTGCATTGGGACTTCCTTGGCAGTCCAGTGGTTAAGACACTGCACTTCATTGCAGGGGGTGTGGGTTTGATCCCTGGTCAGGGAACTAAGATTCTGTGAGCTGCATGGCTTGGCCAAAAAAAACAAAAAAGCACTAGATGGAATGAACTAGAAACACGGCACCACCAGCTCACCCTGTTGGACATAATAGCATGGCCGGAAATACATTAGCCATAGCAACTTTTTTCATGCTAACTGGAATTGATATTTTTGTGAATAGGTGTGATTATTAAGACAAAGAGATATATATGTTTAGGAGGCTCCCCAGGGGAGTGAGGTAGATAAGACACAGCATAGGTACCTAGGTGCTTAATCCCTTTAACCCATTTTCTCTAATTTGTGTCTGCTCAATTCCCTGAAAGATGGAGATCTATAAAATGGCAGAATTTGCTTGACAGATTGGGGAAGACCAGTAATCAAAATGGTAAAGCTTCTCTCCCCTGTTTCCCAGGAGCTGGAGACTCAGCAGTCTGGGTTCTGGTTTTCTGTAGGCCGATGCTCGGATCTGTTGGCATCAGTGCTCCCTTTGCCAGTGGTGTAGATGGGCCGGGGTAAAAGCAGGAGTATTCCAGAGCCAGCCAGGAGAGAACAAGCAGGTGCGGGGGTGGGGGGTGGGGGGGGAGGAATGCGGCATGCAGCCCTAGGAATCCAGGCAAGGCCCTGCCGACAGTCAAGAATCACTTATTTCACCATCAAGTGTTTACAGAGATGCAGTGTGGCAGAGCAAAGCTTAGAAATCAGCCTTTGAATCCGGCTTTGCTGCTTAAGTAGCCGTGTGACCTTGGGCAACGTAATCCCTCTGAACCTCAGTTCCCTCATCTGTTAAATAATAATATCTACCTTGGAGGGTGATTTTGAGGATTCTAATAATACTAACACATCTACTGCTTACTGTGTGCTAGGCATTTTACATATATTAACTAATTGAATCCTTATAATCCTAGGAGGTAGGTAGTCTTATAATCCTTATTATGTAGTTGAGGAAATGGAGAATCAGCTTAGGTAACTTGCACAAGGTCACACTGCTTGTGTATAGTGAGTGAGCCAGGATGCCAAGGCCAGGTGGTCTCTCCCGAGTCCCTGCCCTTGTCCGTGGTGCTGTACCATGGTGGTGTCCATAACACAGGGCTGAGCAGGGAGTGCCCAGTCTATGGAGTCTGTCCCTTCCATTGTCATCCTGTGGTCATCTGTCTGCTGTCCTTAAAGTGTCAGTCTGAGAGCCGAATCCTAAGAGACCAGAGTGACTCCTGGGAAGCTGACTGGTTGAGTGTCAATAGACATTGAAGATAAAGATGTTGGCTTAGGAAATCATGCTAAAAATCAGCTACAAATGGGTTGTGAATACCCACTCTGTTGGGTTGAGAAGGATTCTGTGGCCCAAGTTTGGGTGGAGTGCGAAAGAGTAGTCTATAATCATTTACTTTCACCTACCGTGGGCAAAGGGAGCCTGTTATTTGCCATCCCTGAGTTAGACCCCCTCCTTCATCTTGAAGGTGAAAGCATCTGAGGCCCAGGGATGATAACAATTTGCCTGAGAGTCACATGGCTAGCTCTGGGCAATGCATGGCTAGAACACAATTGGGCCAGTCATTTGAATATGTACTTGTGTCAGACTCTGTGCTCGGAAGCCTGGTGGAGAGTCCACTTTATGACCTGGCTAATTTGTTGCCTCAGTGGATTCATTTTTGCCTTTGTGTCTGCAGTAGAGGTGATGGGGGTCCTGGGTTTGTCATCCTGGTTTGGCCACTCATTGACCTTGGGACATTCGAATAACATCTGTGTGCTTCAGTGTTAGGCACTCACCCCAGCGTGCCTGGGACTTCTGGGTTTTACACTAAAAATCTTACATCCCGGGAACCCCCTCAGATCCTGGCAAACCAGGACGGCTGGTCATTTTAAGTTTCCTCCTTTGTGAAATGGTGAGAATTGCCCCTTTTCCATGGAGTTGTTTTGAGGATTAGCTGATTTATTTGGGGTAAAGCACTTAGAAGTAGTAAGTGCTTGTTTAGGATGTAGTAAGATCTCAGTACATGTTGGTTGTTTCTTGTTCTTATTATGAGAGCTGACGTGTCTCTGCCACAGAATGGTTTCCTGGAGAGCCTCATTCTCATCCCAGACAAGATTGGGAACCTACCCACAGTCATCTGGTCACCTGTACCCAGTTGCTTGGGATGTTTTTTCTTGAAACAGTCCATTATCAGAGACTGTGATAGTCATTGCATTCAATTCACATGATATTTATGCCACATCTATTTTACGTTATGTAGTAGATGAGGCTATTTTTGAGGATTTAGAGATAAAAGCATAGTTCCATGGTTGTCAGTAATTCTGGTTCAGTGTAATAGATGTGGAGGAAGTGGGACTGGAATGTGGGTGATTGAGAAAATAATAGCAGCTGACATTTATTGAGCAAATGGTTTAGCCTTTGTGTACATTATCATTTATTATTTATTGTAACCCTATGAGGTTGTGACTACAGATCTACATTTCACAGATTGGAAAGCTAAGGTTTCTAGAGGTGAAGAAACTTGCCTCAAGTTCAACCGAACTCAATTCCAAAGCAGGTCTTGCTGACCCAGAGTCTGTATTCTTATTAGCCATGGAACACTTTATAATTTCTCCTGAAAGAAAATAAAATTTGAGCTTGGCCTGAAAGCTGGGCCAGTCTCGAGCAGTGTCTGTGGCGGGGAACGGGAAATCGCGTGGAGGAGATAGCTGGAGTGAAAGCACGAGGTGGGAGAGTGGGGGCCGTGTTGAAAAAGTCAGAGAAGTGTGTGTTCAGCCATCAACCTGCATGACTGTGCTTTGAACTTCAAAGCCAGTTTGCTCCCCAGCCCCGTATCTTTTTGTCCTTCCATACCTTCTGGGGCTCACCTTCTTTTTTTCCCCGCCTCGCTCCTTTTCTCGCTCTCCTCGGCCCACCATGTCCCCCGCCCTCCTCCCCTTTTATATTGCCAGTGCAGCGGCTCGTGGCGGTCCTGCAGTGACGCTTTCCAATTTCACACTTACATGCTCCTGAAAGTATTCGTAAACTAACTCGTATGTAAAACCAATAAAGGGCAACAGCACACATCCCTGTTAGACAGTAATTCTGTTTGGACTCCCTTTTCTTCTGCTTTGATCCCGCTTCTTCCCACAAGCATGGTGCACTGCCCTTACCAGAAGGAGGAGCTTTCAGAACTCCAAGTGTGGGAGAACCCTGTAAGCATACGAGGACTAGGAAGGAATAAGGGCTCGTGTTAATTGAGCACTTACTCTGTGCCCAGGTGAGTGCTAAGAACTTTTCCATACTTCGTCTTATCTAATGCACTCAACAAGCATGAGAGATATGTCTTAATGATTCCCTAAGTTTCTAGAAGGGGGCTTCCCTGGTGGCTTAGTGGTAAAGAATCTGCCTACAGTGCAGGAGACACAGGTTTGATCCCCTGGAGAAGGAAATGGCAATCCACTCCAGTATTCTTTTTTTTAAATTAATTTATTTTTGGTTGTGCTAGGTCTTCGTCACTACTCAGGCTTTCTCTAGTTGCGGTGAGCAGGGCTAACCTCTAGTACGGGTGCAGAGGCTTCTCACTGCGGTGGCTTCTCTTGTTGTGGAACACAGGTTCTAGGCATGCGCAAGCTTCAGTGGTTGTAGCATGTGGGCTCAGTAGTTGTGGCTCCTGGGCTTAGTTGCTCTGTGGCATGTGGAATATTCCTGGATCAGGGATCAAACCCTTGTCTCCTGCATTAGCAGGTGGATTCTTTACCACTGAGTCACCAAAGAAGCCCCCATTCCAGTGTTCTTGCCTGGGAAATCTCATGGACAGAGGAATCTGGCAGGCTACAGTCCATGGGGTTGCAGAAGAGTTGGACACAACTTAGCAACTAAACAACAACAACAGTTTTCCAGATGAAGAAATGGAGGCTCAGAGGAGTAAAAATGTGTTCACCTCTGCACCCCCTTCATGTGTCTCCTTTCCCCACTGGTTTCTCCTGTCCCTAACAGACTGGCCAGGTCCAGAGGATGCTGAGATATCACTGGAGTCAACCCCTTCCATTTTCACACATGGTAAGCCACCTCCGAAGTTCACTGAGAGGATTAAATGAGGTCATGGAAAGCAAGCAGCCAGAACAATGGCCCTCATGCTTGAAACAAGCCTTTAGGTTGCTCTTCGCACTTTAGAGAATGTATCCCACATCGCTCACTGCCCCTGTTAGAGACTGTTGTTATCTTAGTTGTCATCTTTCCTACCTGCTTGTGTCCCATCGTGACTTGAGGCTAAACTCACTGCTCCCTTGCCCACAGTAAGCCAACAGAAACCACTAGCGACAGGGCTTGAAATTCAAGACCAAGCAGGTGTCCAGGCCTCTCCTCTTCACCATATTAATGCCTCTCTAGAGAACAGTTTGAACCACTACCCCTCTGGTTGTGCTGAGAAACCTAATGGACTGTGAGCCAGTGAAGAAAGGGCCTGGATCAAGAAACTTTGTTTTTCCTCCAAATTCCCAGGGACTGGTATACAGTAGGCACACATTAAATGCTTATTGAACAAATGGATAGGTGACTGTTCCCTGATTTCTGATTGCAGCTTATTAATCTCTCTCTAAGATCAAAGTAATGCACATGCAGTTTAGAAAGTCAAAGGATTTTATGAAGTGGCCACAAAATACAGTAATCCTCTGTTTTCTCCTTCATTTCCCCTCCCAGAATCAACCACCTCACCTCCTTAAGCTGATTATTTTGGTATTTAACTTCTATATCTCCTTGTTACTAATGCTGGACATATCCATCCTAGGCATTCTCTATTAAATTCCTCCTGTGAAAGCCATTCTGTACTCCCCCAAAATAAATCTTTAGTAATTTTGATTAGGTCAGTATTCAGTGTTTACATCCTTCTGGTTGGAGAACACTGGAGCTGTGAATAGTTGCAGCTAAGTCATGTTGTAAACTGTGGTTGCCTTTTCTTTCCTGGACAATGTTTCCCCCAGGAGTTAATAATTACCTTGCATTTTCCTCATTTTTGTTTTCTTGGTTTTCTATGTACTCTTATAAATTTGACCTCAAAGACTTCAATGAGTGTCTCAATTCCCAATAAGACATTGAGATGCATCAGGTATTCCATCCGTTCCATCGCCCTGAGAAGCTTCCTGCCTGAGGGCCTCTGACCTCCACTCTGAACCGGTTGCCCTGCAGCCTGACACATAGCTGTCCCTCTGGGGTTCCCCTCCTCACCACCATCCTGGAGATCCCATATATCTCTCTGTGTTTGGCTCTCCCATTTCTTGTTTCTCTTGTCTTGTTTCTCTGCTTCCTCCCCAATTTGGGTAAAATGCATCTTGCAGTAACTTACCAAGCGTGATTCAAAACACTTCTATTCTTGTACTTCTGTTGATGCTTTGGCTAGTATAACTATGTTTTTCATGCCCAGAATTTAGTCCCTTACATATCCAGAACTTAAAAGGCCTCTTAAGTACTTAGCTCTTAATGGTATTTCAAACAGCCCCTCCCTCCCTGGATGTCCATTTCTAGAAATTCTTTGTGCTGCTAATTCATTATTTTCAAGTTCTTCATTGTCAGGTTTTAAAATTCAGGTTTTTTTTCTTCTTTTTCAGTTTACTTCCCAGCTTCTAAAATTTGGTTGTTTCTTCGCCAGTGTTTCTCCATTTTGGAGGGTTTAATTCTGACTTGGAGATCGTTTTTCTGTAAGATTTTGAAGGCAGTGTTTATTGCTCTCTAGCTTCCAATGTTGTCTTTGAGAAGTCTGAAGCCATTCTGACTACTGATTTTTGGATCTGACCTTTTTCTCCAGCTAATTCATCACTATATACTTGGTTTATGACATTGTGTACAAGTTTGAGGTGTACAACATAATTTGATACATGTGTGTTATGATTATCAATAAGGCTAGTTAAACATATCCATCACCTCATTAGTTATGTTTGTGTGTGTGTGGTAAGAACTTTTAAGATCTACTGTCTTCGTAACTTGCAAGCACACACTACAGTATTATTAACTAGTCACCATGCTGACCATTACATCCTCAGATTCTATTTATTTTATAACTGGAAGTTTGTACCACTGAACACCTTCACCCATTTCCTCCAGCTCCTATGCCCCGCCTTTGGCAACCACCAATCTACTGTTTCTATGAGTTCTTTTTTTTTAGCTTCCACATATAAGTTATATGCAGCATTTTTATTTTGTTTATTTCACTTAGCATAATGCCCTCAAGGTTCATTGATATGATTCAAATGATAGGATTTTCTTTTGTGTGTGTGTGTGTGCTTGTGGTTTTCTTATTTCAGCGAGATCTTAGTTTCCTGACCAGGGATTGAACCTGGTCCCATAGCAGTGAAAGCACTGAGTCCTAACTGCTGGACTGCCAAAGAATTCCCTGTACCACATTTTCTTTATCCATTCCTCTATCAGTGAACACAGGTTTTTCTCATGTCTTGGCTATTGTGAATAATTCTTTGGTGACAAGTTGATGCAGATATTTCTTTGAGATGATGATTTCATCTTCTTTGGATATATACCCAAGAGTGGGATGGCTGGATCATCTGGTAGTTCTATTTTTAACTTCTTGAGGAAGCTCCATACTTTTTCCATAATAGCTGTCCAAATTTACATTCCCACCAACACTGCATAAGAGTTTCCTTTTCTCCGTATCCTGGCCAGCACTTGTTAACTCTTGTCTTTTTGGTGATAACCATTTTACAGGTGTGAAGTAACATCTCATCATGGCTTTGATTTTCATTTCTCTGAGCACCTTTTCATGTACCTGTGGGTCATCTGTGTGTCTTCTTCAGTGATCTGAGTTTTTAACGTCTCTGGAAGCTCATATAATCCTTGGTGTTTTGAAAGCCCATGACAGTGGGCTGTGGCATGGACCCATAGTGCTGAATGGTTAGTGGGCTTTTTCAATTCTGGAAACTTAGATCCTCAAATTCTAAGAGTTGAAATATTTAAATATATATGTTTAATATATTAAATGTTTAATATTAATACATTAAAATATTGTGTATAATATTAAATATTATATAATATAAATAAATATTTTAATTCTCAGAATTTCAGGATTTTATATATATATATATAATACACACACACACACATAAATAAATATACACACACCTACATTTTTCGTGGATGTGGTAGTCAGCCTCCAAGATGGTCCCAATGATCCTCACCTCCTGATAATCATACCCTTGTACAGGTCTCATTATTGGACCAGGGTCTGTCTCTGTGACCAACAGCATACAGTGAAGTGATAGTAACTCCCTGCTGAGATTTGGGTATAAAAGGCACTGTGCCTTCCATTTGGCCATGTTCTTTCTTTCTCCTGGATCACTTGCTTTGGGGGAAGCCAGCTACCATGTGCAGAAGCCTTATGGCGAGGCCTCCTGCCAACAGCCAGGTAGCAACTGAGGCTTCTTCCAGTAGCCATGTGAGTGAGTCACCCTGGAGAAACTCCTCTAAGCCCCAGTCCAGCCTCCAATGAGACAGCAACCTTTGCTGGCACCTTGCTTGAAGCCTCTTGGAGGGCCCTGAGCTAGAACTACGCCATTAAACTGCTTGCAGATCCTGTCCTTCAGAAACAAGGTAAGAGAATAAATGTTTGTTATAAGTCTCCTGTGTGGTTGGGGTGATTTAAAAAAAATTAGTTTATGTATATATTTATTGGCTGCACCAGGTCTTCATTATTGCATGGGTTTTTCTCTAGTTTTATAGAGTGGGGGCTACTCTCTGGTGCATGGGCTTATTATGGCAGTGGCTTATCTTGTTGCAGAGTACAGGCTCAATAGTTGTGGTACACAGGTTTAGTTGCCCTGTGGCATGTGGGATCTTTCTGAACCAGGGATCGAACCCATGTCTCCTGGACATGGCTCTACCACTGAGCCACCAGCAAAGCCCTGGGGTGACTTTTCTCTTATGCAGCAATAGATAAGTTATACAATGGATGGTTTCCTCCCCTCCATTTTTTCTGTTCTTGCATTCAAGGATTCCTATTGGACAGTAGACTTCCTATGTGGGTGGGTGGGTTAATCGCTTAGTCGTGTCTCTTTGACACTCTTTGCGACCCCACGACCTGTAGCCTGTCAGGCTCCTCTATCCGTGGGATTCTCCAGGCAAGAATACTGGAGTGGATTGCCAGTCCCTTCTCCAGAGGATCTTCCTGACCCAGGGATCGAACCCAGGTCTCCTGCATTGCAGGCAGATTCTTTGCCATCTGAGCTACAGGGAAGATCTCGGCCAGGGTGAAAGTGAAAGTGAAGTCGCTCAGTCGTGTCCGACTCTCTGCGACCCCATGGACTGTAGCCTACCAGGCTCCTCCGTCCATGGTATTTTCCAGGCAAGAATACTGGAGTGGGTTGCCATTTCCTTCTCCAAGACTTCCTATAGCAGTCTTTAAATTTTCATTTATTTCCTATTTTTCTTTGTCTTTTTCCTTTCTGTTTTGGGTGATTTTCATAACTTTATTTTCTAAACTTTCTACAGAGTTTAACTTTTGCTCTTTCATTAAAACAATTTTTTTAAAAAAATTTTTATTCTTTAAGTTTTCATTCTCTCTCTTTAAAAAAAAAAAATGTGGGACCCAGTTCTGGAGTCCTTTAGTCCAGAGACATTTAGTTTTACCTTCTCTAGAGGAGAAATCTCCAGTCTCTTTCCAGGTTGGGATCTTGGCAGTCTTGTTACAGGAAATAGGGAGACAGATCTGGGGAACTTACAGCTTCTTAAGCTGAATTTCAGTCATTCCCACTGCCTTCACTTTTGTTTCTAGAGGCATCTTCCTTCCTGATTAGGTGCTGGTATTCCATGTTCCTCTGCTTTATCCACTGTTGTGTTTTGTTTTTTTCATCTACATTCAGCTTCTACAGTGGGGTTTTTTTTTTTCCTCTGCCTATTCTCTCCACTCTGATGGGTGTAAAACCTAAAACAACAACAAAAACAAAACACTTTATGTATACTTAACCAACCCTTCATGCCTTACCTGTCCCCATATCTCTCTGGGACCTTCTGTGACTCATTGAACCTCTTCCTAATAAACACCAATAAGAAGACATTGGCTTTCTCACTGTCACTGTGGTTCTGAGGTCACAGCAAATGAATAACTGCAGTGGGAGCACTCACAAGTTGTTTCTGAATAATCAGTCCCTCAATACTAAGCACACCTGCTGGTTCATGCCTGAAGACACGTCAGTGGCCTTGACCTACAGACTTTGACTTTGGAGCCAAGTGTCAAAATTTAAGAGGAGGAATTTACATACACACACCTTGGAGGCCTGAGTATGTGTCTATAAAACAATGCCAGTGGGTTTATATGCATATATATGTACATACACACATCTCAAAAATGAGCTTTCTTGCCAAACAAAACCCACCTTTGGACTGTGGGTGAAATGAGAAGCGTGAAAAATGTTTAGCCTAAAGTGTATTTCAATATTCATGACATCTTCAAAGCAAAGCTGTTGGGAAGACTAAGCCACCCAGAACACAGCTGGGATAGTACAATGAGGTGTCTTGAAAAATCACAGAGTCCTGTGCAGGGCTGAGAAGAATATTCAGAGGTGACCTAGCCTGACCCCCTACTGCCTGTTGTAATAAAAGCTATTTTGGATATGTCATGTTCATTATTAGCAAGATAAGATTAATATTTAGAAAGTATAATACTATTTTGCCAGTTTGAAGAAAATTATATTTTGGGTTATACAACTTACTTGGGATAGCAAATTCCATTTGTTGACTCCCTGTCTTTCCCCATGTGGTATGGTTTTAAAGATGGCAGTTATGTGGCACACTCATCAGTATTCTCCTTTATACCCTTGACAGACATTACTAATCAATCATGGCCCTCATTCTCTCTCAGTCCTCATGTGACGTTTCATGATCCTTTTCCATGCAGTGGCCACCAGCAGCGGTTTAGGGGTAGGGTGGAGTGGGGTGGCAGGCACACCCACCAGATGAAACATAAAGCCTTTTCTGGTTGAGTCTTTTTATCACTAATTTCTGTTGAACATGCTCTTGTTCACGTTACTTTATCGAGAACTGATCTAGGCATGGTCCATACTGAACACACTAGGGTAGAATTTTTGCTTTTTGTGGCCTAAAATCACTTTAGCAATTTTGTTTTTGGTATCTCATCTCCCATGATTACTCTGGATTTTGATTTAAATTCCAAGGGTTTAAGTGTTTATGCAGTCGACTTCTTGAACTGAATAGTATGCTTTACCCTATTACACATCTTTCTTTCTTTTTGGCTGTGCTGCACAGCATGTGGGATCATAGTTCCCAAGGAACCATGCAGGCAGGGGATCAAACCTGTGCCCCTTGCATTACAAGTATGGAGTTCCAACCACTGAACCACTAGGGAAGTCCACATCATCATATTCTTATTCTGAACCAGGGGTCAGCAAACCATGACCCACAGAACAAATTCAGCCTGTGACCTGCTCTGGTGAATTGTCTTATTGGAACACAGCCACACCCATAAATTTGCACATTGTCCATGATTGCTTTCACACTAAAAGGGCAGAGCTGAGTAGTTATGAAAAAGACTGGCCCACAAAGTCAAAAATACTTGGCAAAAACACTCATTGGTACTCTCTGCAGTTGTAGGCTAAAATTAGCAGTGGACATGGAGCTGACTCCTTCAGGGTGGTGGGTGGGCCCTGGAGGTGCTGGCTCCTGTCAATTATTCTAAGATGTTTTGTACCTCAATTTTTCCATCTTTGAAATGGGGAAGAAAATACCTGTTTTTACATCTTCTAGACTTTTATGTAAACGAGATTTCAAGTAAGAGAACCAGCCTTGAACAGATTGCAAAGCAGAAGCCTGTAAGATCCAACCCACAGGTGTTCTCTTTGGCTTACACAATGAACAGTAAATTGAATTAACTAGACTTTTTTTTTTTTAATTGAGAGATTTTCGAACATCTCCTGAATAACTAGCTAACTTAGTAAGACTGAGTTTGTTGTCTTACATGAACACAATGTCTGGCATTGAGCAGAGGCGTCTCCCTTTAGACAGCACACACTTTCCTGGTAACCAGTCCCACCATGCCAGTTATCTCCCCAACTTGGAAGCCATGTCAGTTACTATTTAAATGCCCCATTTCAGTTATTTACTTTGCCCTGGTGGCTCCGTGGTAAAGAATCTGCCTAACAATGCAGGAGACACAGGTTGGATCTCTGGGTTGGGAAGATCCCTTGGAGAAGGAAATGGCAACCCACTGCAGTAGTCTTGCCTGGGAAATCCCATGGACAGAGGAGCCTGATGGGCTATAGTCCAGGAGCTGAAAGAGTCAGATACGACTTAGCAACTAAATAACAACAACTAACCTTGTAGACAGTTGAATCTGCAACTTCCATATCTAAGCAGGAGAGATTTTCAACTGGGTCTAAGGAAGAATATCATCTATAAGATGAAGTGCACTTTACAACCATTTGAACTGAATTGATAGAAAAACTTCCTAATTCTTTGCATTTTAATGGAACTTATCTTTCAATGGGGACAGGACATTTAAAGTAACAATACATGAAAGAGGGACTTCCTGGTGGTCCAGTGGTTAAGACACTTTCCTTCCAATGCAGGGGGCATGGGTTCAGTCCTTGGTTGAGGAACTAAGATCCCACATGCCATGCCAGTGCAGCCAAAAAATAAATAAAAATAAAAAACTGAGATAGTGCAACAGAAATTGAGATAAAAGCATAAATCAATGAATCAGAAAGCAGAAAAATAAAACATTAAAAAATACATTAAAAAAGTTGTTTTCAGTACACACACACATAATTGTATATTGTGATGTTCATTTACATATCGAGGGCAAAATGTCACCTCTGAAAAGTTATAGGGGAACTCATAATTACGTTCAAATCCCAGCTAGGCTTATGGAGTCACCAACTGGTACCTTGGACAGCAGCCCCCCCCCACCTGCCCGCGGCCAATTCTTTGGTGTGAACTCTTATTTTTTAAATGGTTGTAACTCCTATAAAGGAGAATGGCAAATAAGAGAATGGGTAGCTACTCAAATATCTAGTCTTCACAACATTTTAATTATTTCCTTTTTGTACTTTCAGGGTGTTTATCTAACTGCTATTTTAAGGCCTAATTGGTGGCAGGGGTTTGTTTATTCTTCCTGAAAGCTACAAAGCATTTGATTTTTGCTTTCTTCACTGCTCTTTCAACAGTGTCTGGTACACAGTAAACAGTCAGTAATGCTCATAGAGTGAAAACTTGCCCCTCCTCCCGTGACACTTATATTTGCTCACCTTGGTCGCAAAAAGCAAGGTGCTAATGGGGAAGGGTTAGAACATTTTATCTTTTCTGGAAAGTATGTTTTGTTTGGGCTTTCTGTAATAGGCTACATCCCCTTGACAACTCTGTTCACAAGGGGAGTGAGTGAAATAAGAGAATCAGATCTAGCACCCTCCCTGAGCACCAATATACACATACTCACGCATACACAATGCATTTCAAAGTGAACTCTCCACAAAACACACAAGCACCGAAGTCATTCCAAGTCTAGATCCTTGTTCATACTTCATATTTCACAACCCATTCTTGGCAGCAAACCGGACAGCACTTAGCTCTTTTGTAGCCAAGAAGAAATTTCCTTCCTCGTCACATTATTCCATATTAATATCATTTCTCCTTCAGGCTGTTAGCACTCCTCTCTGTACTCCTCGCTAGGCAGGTCATCATGCACATCTCTTGTTCTGTTATTTAAATCTGGTGTTTAACCTTTCCTGTGTTGGTTTCTTTATCTCTGCCTGGTTATATACAAACTGGATATAAGGAAAGGTAGAGATTAGTACAGTTCCCTGTACCAAGACAAATAAAAGCCACATGTGTGATTTAAAGTTTTCTAGTAGCCACATAAAGAGGAACAGATGAAATTAACATATTTCATTTAACCTGTTATATCTCTCTCTCTGTCTCTCTCTGTTTTTTGCCTCACTGTGTGGGACCTTGGTTCACCGACCAGGGATCATACCTGTGCCTCTTGCAGTGAGAACACAGAATCCTAACCACTGGACTGCCAGGGAAGTCCCAAACCCAATGTATCTAACATATCACTTCAGTATATAAAAATTATGTGTTGACTGATTAAAAATCTCTGTATTCCTGCCACACCAGCCTTTTTCCCCTGATTTTGGTGTCAGCATTACGGACTGACTTGTGTGGTTACACAGGTTGAGCACTGCATTACTCTAGGGGGCAACACTCACCCAGGCTTCCATAGCTGGCAGTGTACCTGGCACGCCTCAAGTTGTGCAGTGCCCAACCTGCACAACGCCTCATGTGAGGGCTGTCAGCCTCTTACCTCTTGATTATTGCTATGCTTGTCCCTTTGGAGAAAGAATAAAGGATTGTTAGAGCAGGCATATTCACCTGGGCTCAGCTACAATGTTCTGTCTTTTAAGGGTCACTAAACATTTCAAGCACCTGACACTGTTTCCCTGCAAGCCAGCATCATGAGTAATGGGCAGAAGACCGCACCTCCAGGGCCCTGCAATCACTCTGAAGGAGTCAGCTTTACTCTCACTGCTAATTTTAGTTTGCAATCTGCAGAGGGTACCGATGAGTCTATTTTTTGCCAAGCACCGTTAATAGATGTGGCCTGGAAGTGGTTCATCCAGGCTGGGGCTGGAAGCCAGGAAAGAGCACCATCTGTGGCTCAGAGCTGCCTCCCCAGGGCTAGGCTTCCCTGCTCCTGCTTGCCCAGACCCCTCTTGCTCTACTGGGCTTCCTCACCTCAGTCACCCATAAAGTGGCTCACTGGCTGCAAGACTTAGTGAACTCTGGATTCCTAAGGTCAGTCTCTCAGTCATAGTTGATTGAGTTGATTTGTTCCTCTGTGGTGGCAACAAGCCATGCAAGTAGAATGGAACTGGCCTGATGGATAGCATCTAGGAAAAAAAAAGAATTAATTGAGTACAGAATTGGAAATCAACTCAGAAATCAAACACTCCAAGGACTTCTCTGGTGGTCCATTGGTTAAGACTCTGTGCTCCCAATGCAAGGGCCTGGGTTCCATCCCTGGTCAGGGAACTAGATTCCGCACGTTGCAACTAAAAGATCTTGTATGCCACAGCTAAAGATCCTGTGTGTCACAAAAATAAATATTAAAGAAAAGAAAAGAAATTAAGCACTTCAGCCATTTCTTGTTACACAACATGTATAGCAGAATGGGAGATGTTGAGGACTCATTCAGGGTTACACAGTGGCCTAATGGTAGAGGGTTAGATTCTTTGTGGAAGAGACCTTGTTTTATTTACCTCTCCAGTGCATTGTGTCTGGTGCACAGCATTCAGTAGATGTTTGTGGAATGAATTGATGCATTTTTATAATATCTGGATTACCTACAGGCCAAAAATATATACATATCCACTCTGTATATGGAATGCGTGTGTATTGATTTTGCAAACCCAGCATCCATTACCCTTCCTGCTTGTGGTGCATCCTTCCCCAGTGCTGCTGGGAGCCATGTGATCCAAGGATGGCCAATCAGATTATTCCATTTCCCTAACCACAGTGATTTGTTTGTTCAACAATCAACACGTGGTTCCAGCCTGACCAATCACAGCTTATGCAGACACAGTTCTGAGGCTTTGTTTTGGTCATGCTCTCACCAGCAGGGGAGAGACAGCCTGAGAATGAAGCCAACACAGAAGGAAGCAGAACTAAGCTGGAGAAAGCACTGCTGAGTTTTGATGATGGCTTTTGACCACCAATATCTCTGTGTATATAAAGTCAAGGTCTGTCCCTGGAGTTTTCAATTATATGAACTGGATAATCCCTTCTTTTAAAAAAATCAAGTTTTTGTTATTTGCATCTGAAACCAAATGACAGGTAAACTAGTTTAAAACACCAGTGAAACAATCTACAGATTAGTACCTCCAGCAGCTCCTATTGTTTGCATTTTCACCTTCCCCCTAAGCCCAGCCTTAGGGGGTAAACTTACAGGAGCCTAGACTTTAAATAGTGATTTTATTCTCATTGCCAATGATTGCTTTAGGCATGAGTAGGTGAAGCAAATGTGGTGAAGAGAGGGAAATTTCTTGCCTGAATTCTGGGATAGATTTTCCTCTTGGGTTGTTGTTTTAGTTGTTAAGTCGTGTCCAACTCTCTTATGACCCCATGGACTGTAGCCCACCAGGCTACTCCGTCCATGGGATTTCCCAAGCAGAATGCTGAAGTGGGTTGCCATTTCCTTCTCCAGGGGATCTTCCTGAGCCAGGGATTGAACTAACATCTCCTGCCCTTTCCTGACTTTGTACATGGCTATGTGAGGATGTGATGACTGGATCTGCAGCAGTCAGCTTGAGGCCGTGAGGAGATAAGTCCGAGGATGGGTGCCGGGGTCCAGCCCCGGCTGATCCAGGGTATTCGAAGGAGAGACGGCTAGGCGACCTATTCAAATGTTAATTAGAGATAATAAAGAGGAATAGAATGAGGATAGCTCAGTAGGAAAATTCAGTAGAGAAAAGAAGCTGAGTGGCTTGGTTTACGCGGAAAATCAATATAACCCGTGACACCAGGTTAGTTCTGACCACGGAGGCCGCAGGCGCCCTCTCGAATAGCGGAAGGTGCCCCACCTTAGACACCTTCTCGAGTGGGTCTTAGAAGCCCAGGCAAATAAATGGTCGCAGAGGATATCCACGCTCCAGATGGACACTCAGCTGGAAGTTAAAGGGAAGAATGACATGGGGAGACCAAGCGTTGGTGAGCAAGGCCCATAGCTTTATTTTCAACAGGGGCTTTTATACCCTAAGTTACACATAGAGGATAATAGGGGATGCAAAGTCAGCAGTCTTTGATGCTTATCAAAAACCAGGGTTTCTTTCCTGCAGATTTATCGTATACAAATGGTTTAGGTGATTTACATCATCTTCTGGCCAGAGGCCTATTAACATTTTATGACTCTTGACAAGGACTTATCAACAAAGACTTATTTTCTCTAAGAGTAATTATTTTAAGGTTTGGCGCCATCTTCCGAAGATAAGATTACGTTCCTATAGGGTGGATGTGTAATGGGTTTACAAAGGAAAGAATTTACTACCTTAAGGGTCTAAAGTTACTAACACCAGGCCACTACTTATTTTTTCTACATACCAACTATATTAATTAATGCACATTCAAGGATACAATTCAGGGGATGTGAAAACTTGGCAACAAACATTGGCTCATCAATGAAATCTTTTACTAGTTTTATTCTGACAGTTTCTAATTCTCTGAGAGGCTCTAAGCTATTTGAATATCTTAAGCTTCCCGTGCCTCTGGAGGCTGGGAGACTGTAAGCAATCGTATGCATAGCTGTAGGTGTCCGGGTAAACTTGTCAGGCGAGTTAGAGAGCCATCTGAGGGGTTTGGATTTAAACACTCCTAATTGCCCAGGAACTTTATTAATTGGAGCTGTAAGTTAACTCTTTGACAGAGAGAGCGAGATGGTGGTGGGGGACAGCCCCCAGTAAAGTCAGAGGTGAGAGCACAAAGCAATAAAGTAGGCAGACTCTGGTTTTTTGGGGGGTAGATGCTTGAGAATATCCGGGGGCACTCCCGAGGCTCGATCCCGCCTTTGCGTATGCCGAGCCCCCTTCCTCATGACCTTTGTCACGAGTGGAATGTCTCTCGCCGGCTCCCGGCAGATGGGAACCAGAGTGTTAAGGGTGGCAAAGCAGGAAAATGGAAAAAGCCTGTGTCCTCGGTGGTATCACTAAAGTACTGGCAGCCAAAAGCAACTTGATTGGAATAATGGGTGTTTTTTAAAAATTAATTATTTTTGACCATGTCTTGCAGAGGTTTAGTTCCCCAACCAGGAATCAAACCTGGGGCTACAGCAGTGAAAGCTCCAAGTCCCAACCACTGGGCCACCAGGGAAGTCCCAGAATAACTGCTTTTTAAAATATATTTTTAAATAGAAAAGAGAAGTGAAAACTTTGAATGGAATCTCACAGGAAGAATGTAAAATAATTATATGAGAAGTTGCCCTAGAAGAAGTGGGGAGGGAGTAGTGAAGCCTTGATCACTTGGACCCTGATATTTTCCCTTATGACAGGCCCCATGTATCTTCTGGAATCCTGGGCCTCTCGTTTGAAGACTGGCCTATAGTCTAACTGTTAAACTAGAACAACATTTCCCAACCTTGGCCCTGTTGATACAATTCTTTGTTGCGGGGGCTGTCCTGTCCATCTAGGATGTTTTAACAGCGTCCCAGGACTCTACCCAGCAGATGCCAGTAACACCCTATTCCTGATCATGACAGCTAACAATGTTTCCAGACATTGTCAGAGGTTCCTTAAGTGGAAAATATTGTCCCTAGGTGAGAAATGCTAAAGTAGAATTATTCACTTCTCAATTATTTTAGAACAATAAGTTTGCTGTTTTGTGAGACAGTTGAGGCATTATTATAAACAAATGAACTGCAAAAAAAAGACACGAGAGATGAGGATGTGGAGAAATTGGACCCCCTGTGCACTTCTGCTGGGAATGTAAAATGGTGCAGTGGATAACAACTTGGTGTCTCTTTAAAAAGTTGAGTATAGAATTATCATATGATCCAGCAATCCTGTTACTAGATGTATATCCCAAAGAATTGAAAGCAGGGACTCAAGCAGATATTTGTACACTAATGTTCACAATAACTGAAAGATGGGAGCAACTCAAGTGTTCACTGGAAGATGAATGGATAAGTAAAATGTGGTCTCTACATACAAAGGAATGTTATTCAGCTATAAAAAGAATGAAATTCTGGTACATGCTACAATATGGGTGATCTTTTACAACATTATGCTAAGTAAGTGAAGTAAGCTAGACACAGAAGGACAAATGTTATGTGATTCCACTTATATGAAATACCTAGAATATGAAAATTCATAGAGACAGAAAACAGAGTAGAGGTGACCAGGGGCTAGGAGAGGGGAGAGTAAAGAGTTACTGCTTAATGTATACAGAGTTTCCATTGGGGTGATGAAAATCTTGGAACTTGATACCAGTGATTGTTGTATAACATTGTAAATGTAACTAATGCCATTGAGTTGTAGCTTAAACCTGGTCAAAGCAGCAAATTTTACATTATGGACACATTTTTTACTGAAGTAAAAAAGTAAACAATAAACTTCAAATAAAATAAAAACCCAGGTTCCATCCCCGGGTCGGGAAGATCCTCTGGAGAAAGAAATGGCAACCCTTTCCAGTACTCTTGCCTGGAAAATCCCATGGATGGAGAAGTGTGGTAGGCTATAGTCCATGGGGTCGAAAAGAGTCGGACACGACTTCATTCTCACTTTCAAGTTAAAGTTGTGGACGTTTGCCAAGTCCTGTAGTGCTTGGTGCAATGTGTGACCAAGATGCTGTGGCCTATGATGGAACACCTGAGGGGAAGGAGTAGATGCGATCTGGAGACTCTGTTCTGACCCCACTAGCGTTAGTGGCTGTGGAGTTCTAAGACATCCCTGTTAGAGATGGTGGTTCTATCGCGTACTCACCATGTATATGCTAAAGTCTTCACACAAGTCACCTCATCTAACTCAAAACAACCCCGGGTGGGTCTTCCCTGGTAGCTCAGTGGTAAAGAATCCACCTGCCAGTGCAGGAGACATGGGTTCAATCCCTGATCCAGGAAGATCCCACATGCCCTGGAGCAAATAATCCCATGCACCACAACTATTGAGCCTGTGTCTAGAGCCCAGGCTGCAACTACTGAAGCCCTCCAGCTCTAGAGCCTGTGCTCTGCAACAAAAGAAGCCTGAGTGTGAAGACCCAAAACAGCCAAAAATATATAAGATAAAATTATGAAAAAAACAAAAACTCTTCCCCGAAAGCCATTGGGAAGTTTGTCTTTAAAAAACAAAAACAACCTAGGAAACAACCTGGGTGCTCCTATTGACCCTTATATTTAAAAAAAATTTTTTTTGGCCACACCATGCAGCTTGCAGGATCTTAGTTCCCCAACCAGGGATCAAACCCGTGCCCTCTGCATTAGAAGCGCAGAGTCTTAACCACTGGAGTGCCAGGGAAGTCCCTGTCCCTTATATTTGTGATTGAACTGAGGCTCAGAGAAAGGGGTAGAGCACATATTCAACCCAAGTAGTCGGGTTCCATTCAGGCCCCATGCTTTTGACCATTGGACTTTCTCTTGCTGAGCTTTGGGGCCAAAATGCTTACTGTTGGATTACAAAGCCTGTTTTGAGTATTTACTTAGTTAAACAGTAATAAGGAGAAGTGAAATCATTAGTGGTTCCCAAGCGGCTCTAGTCATTCTGACTGTACAGTTTTTTTTTAAAGTCTCATTCCGCGGAAGATGTGTTTTTCTCTGAACAATGTCAGTTAGATCAGAGAAGCACTTTTCCCAGGAGGGAGACTGAAGCACATGGGCATTTCCGTGGGCCAGGATGCTCCTGATTTGTGAATTTACAATCTCCTGCTGGGGGCTTAGATGGCTATATCCAAATTTTATTGTCTATCTTTCTACCTTTATTGGGGAGTGGATTATGGCACTTGATGATTTAATCTGTGTAATCTCTAGACAAAACATGGCTCCACTTTGCTGCCAGGAAAATTAATTTATTCAGCTTTTGGATCTCGATAGGAAAATGAAATGATTGACAAAGCAGTGTGTGTGTGTGTGTGTGTGTGTGTCTGCATACTCTTGTGTTGCACATGTGTGCTGATACACAAATATCTGCACGAAGAGCAGCAAACATGGCTTAAAGGTAGGGGTTTTAGATGGAAAGGTCTTCAGGCTCCTTTCAAGGACTGCAATCTCCCCTTCCCCAAAATTGTATGCACAACTGTGTGTCTATGGCATGATTATTTTTTCGGAGGGCACACAATACTGTGTTCATCAGAATCTCAAAAGGGTTTTAGGGAACATCAGTCTGTAATTTGATGATGCCTGTTACCTGGCACGTCTTTCTCTTTGAAGAGCCACAATCATCTTAGGTATGAGAGGTCCTTGATATTTGAGAAGCGTCTTTCTCTAGGTAAGGCGCTGAGCTACGGGAATTATTATTTCGAGCTTGTTAAGCTTGAAGCTTGAGAAACTCCAGCCAGATAGAAATAAACTTTGGCAGGATGAATCTGAGCATGGCTGCCTGAGCCTCCAGCAGGCTGTCCCTTCTCCTTCCAGCTCCTTCCCCTCCTTCTGTTCAGCTGCTTGAGCTTCTGCCCACCTTCTGTTTTCCAGGCCTGGAACCACCACGAGGAATGGAAAGACCACACAGTTTCACTTGATTTAACATGTTTGACACATAGTAGGAATTAAAAAAAAAAGGTAGCTTAAAAAAGCACATCCGTCCAGATCTCTGGGAAATGGTAATTCGTTCCAGATGTGGAACAAGGAAATTCCCATTCTTTTCCTAGGCAGAACCAGAGACAAGCTCAGGTTTTACACATTCATGGCAAATGGGGGGCCATCTGAATGTGAGTTTCTTTACTTGAAGAAAAAAAAAGAGAGAGAGAAGCATAATTAGCTGAGTATTCAGCACATGCCATGCTCTGTCTTCGATCATTCATGTGCAATATCTCCATCAGTCATCACAGCGGTCGGGGAGGTTGGTACTCTCACAACTGTGTTAGAAACGAGGAAATTGAGGTTTGCAGAGGTGAAGCAATTTGCCCATGGTCAAATCGACAGCAAGCATCAAGAGTCAGGCTTTGAAAGCCCTGTTTCCATGATGCTGAGCCATTTATGTGAACCTCACGTTTTCTCATTTGATCAGGAAGGACTTCTTGTATGAGAAGGACCACGACCTGAAGGTTAACAAATGATATATTCCATGAATGTGTCTGTCTGTAATTTTCTTGGAATTAAGCAGTCCTTCTCAAACTTTACTGCGTATACAAATCACCTGGGAATCTTATGAATGCAGATTCTGATTCAGCAGGTGGGTGAATCCTGGAGTGGGGCCCAAGATGTATATTACTAACAAACTTCCAAGTGAGGCTACTGCTACTGAACGTTTTGAGTTAGTCAGGGGATAGATACAGTGTTTACAAAGGACTGGCTCATGTATGATCTTGTTTGATGCTCACCCAACCCCTGTGAGGTTACCATTATTATTTCTACCTTAGAGATGAGGACACTGAGAGTCTGATTAGAAATGGCTACCATTTTCAAGTGTCAGCTATTTCTGGAAATAAGATGTGGGCATTTATTGTACTATTCTTACAACTTCGTCTTCTATAGAAAAGTTTCGGAGTCAAATGTTGAAGAAAAGAGAGAGAGAAAAGAGTGGTATCCACAGTATCAAATTCTGTGGTGAAGTCAGGTCAAGATAAAAGTCAAAAGAGTTCACTGGATTTAGCAACATGGATTTAGCGTTGAATTCATTGCCCCTACATTCTAGTAGGAAACTTATAAATGAATATATAATTTCTTCTTTTTTTTTGGCTGTGCTGTTTCACTTCCTAATCCTATATTCTTGTATATAGCACTTTTTCACCTCCAAATCCTTTTCCATTTTGTAATTACATATTCATCTATGGGTCTCCACGTGGAATTTAAGTGACATGAATTCAAGGATCATATCTTCTCTGGTCACTGTCATATCCCCACCATCTAGCACATTTCTTGACCCACAGTAGGCAGTGAATGCAAATTGTTGAGTGAATGGATTAATGAAAAGTTCAGACACTGCACAGAACTGGCAGCTTTGCATCTAGGAAAACCAAGACGAAAACCACTGAAAGGAGAGATGATTCTTACCTATGTTTAAAGATCTGCAGAACAAATAATTTCACACTAAACATCAGTACTCCCATTGCAGTCTTTTGGCATGAAATGCGCAAACTGTGACTGGAAATTGATTCAAGCTCAGAGCTAGGCAGCTGGGGAGAACACATTTAAAAAATTATTGCTGATGTATGCTGTGACAGAGCCCAGCATGGCCCCAGAGGCCAGTGTATGACCAAAACTAATGACATTGGGCTTTTGGCCTAAAAGATAAGAAAGTTCAGCTGTAAGTAGGGACTCAGAACAAATTTCATTCCCGTTCATTTGTTTTAGATGTTTGGATTTTGAGTTGATTTGAACTGGTTTTCTAGGTGGAGCCATTTACAAAATCTAATATTTGGCTTTTGTTAAGGTTGTGTGCATCAGTGCAGTTTTACTCTAGCTTCTGGGTCATAGTCTCTATAAGACCACTGTGGTTCTCAGTGATTCTCAGGCAAGATCATCAGTTCTAAGAATCCTCTTGCTTGAAGGTCCTGGAGTATTATTTTGTCCAGTCTCCTGCCTGCAAAGGGTCATTTGATTTGTCCAAGGCAGATTGTTCACTTGTTTTTATTTATTTAGCAAACATTTGCTGAATGTTTACTCTCTCAAACATCAGGGCTAACAATACTAAGATATAATATATCCACTCTCAAAGTCATTCCTTGAGGACAAAGGCCATGTCTCGGTCTTGTTTTCTCTTTACACAGTGCCTGGTCCAGTTTTTGTAGCAGGTATGGTGGCATTTGTCACTTTTTGGTGCCCAGTGTTAGACTCTTCATCCAATCTTTGGAAATTTTCCCATTATATGTGTCTTAGGGAGAGGTAGGGCCCTCCTGGTGCTTCAGGAGCTGCAAAGATAAAGTAATTGCCTTCCCAGGTTGTTTGCAGCTCAGGTGTGAGCCTGTGATCTAGACTTGACCAATTAAATGCACGTGTATGAGAGTTTTACCAGGGAGCCACATTATGCAGAAGCCAGGGCTGTGGAGGATGTGTTTTGGGGATGGCACGAGCAGCAGTAGGCTTCTGGAGGCCAGTGGTGGTACCAAAGGCAGCACCATTGCCCAGGGCCAGCAGAGGTGGAGGTCTGAGCTGCGGCACACCTTGGTTCACTGGCTGCTGCACTCTCGTCCTCTCTGAACTCTTCTTGTCACCTGAATTTGGCAGAGGCCTTTATGCCTGCCCACTTGCCAGGCCTGGCTCTCCAACCTTCCAGATGGTTCTTTGAGCTCCTCAAGCCCCAGAATGCTTGAAGGAGCCAGAGCTGTTTTCTGTTGCTTGCACCTGGGACACCTGATTTGTGTAAACTCTTAGTTCACTAACCCCGGAATAACAGTACCTTTCTTACTTTTCCATAATTAAATTTAATTTAGACTCTGGTGTGGGTTTTTTTTGGCTCCACCACCCTGGCTTGTGGGATCCTAGTTCCCTGACCAGAAATGAACCAGCTCCCTTGGCAGTGAGAATGCAGAGTCCCAGCCACTGGACCACCAGGGAATTCCTTTTAATTTATATTCTGAACTCCCATTATGTTGGGTAGTAGATACTTCATCTCAGTCAACTCAGGATCTCATCTCCTCACCAGTCTTTTTTTAAACTAACATCTAAAATTAATTTTTAATGTTATAAAAACAGAAGAGTGAGAAATAGAGAAAAATGCCATAGATAATCCCACCATTCTAATTTAACAACTGTTATTTGCACCTTCTTTATCTTTTTCATGTGTATAAGTTTTTACAGATTTATGAACACACTTAACACAAACAATTCTTTACGCTTCTTAACACATTTTAAACTAATATTATTGGATCGATATTTTCCTTGTGACTTCTGGGCATTCATAATACAGTTATGAATTTTATTATAATTTTTTATTTTAGAAGTTTGTATATTATTTAAAAATTAAAACCTATGAGAGTTGAAACACTACTGCAGTGAACACCTATATGCCGCCCCTTCTATTTTAGTTCTTAACAACTTTCTGGATTTGCTTTCTCTGTCTCTCCTAAATGTACCTGTATGTTCCCCCCACTGAATTATTTGAGAAGAAGCTGCAGAAGTTATGGTATTTTAATCTCTTAATAGTTCAGTGTTATTTTCCTAAGTAAAAGGACTTTCTGCTACATAATTGCAATACCATTACCACAGTTAAGAAAATTCACAATAATTTCATAATATCATCTAAAATCTAGTATATGTTCAAAATTCCCCAATTGTTCCCAAAACATCTCTCATAGCTAGATTCTGAGAGCCTCTTTTTTAAGTTCCTGGAGGCTTAAATAATATCAGTGTTGGGGGTGGGGTAAGAGTGATGCGTGGAGTCCTTTATGGGAGGAAGTCTGGAAGACTGCTTCACCATGCCTGGATCCTATTTGCCTTCTTGGGTCTTGCCAGATTCTGCTGGCTTTTTGGGTGAACTGCTCAGAGCACAGATTTCCAGCATTCAGATTCCAGTCGAGTGTTTCTGTTGATAGCGCCCCCTGGTGGGGGCGTGGGACAGGTACACCCCAATGCCCAAGCTCTTTCAGCTTCCCTTCCTATGTTTTCTCATTCTGAAGGCAAGAACTCCCTAATCTGCTTCTTTGTTTTCCTTTGGCATGAGTCCCTTCAAGGTTCAATCTTTTGAAACTTAGAAGCCTTTTTAATGCTTTCCTGGTCGAGCCATGATCTGACCCCTTAAACAGAGAACGGCCATGGGATAGGAGGACATACTGGTGGTGTAGGAAATGAACATCAGTTAATCTTTCTAAATATTATCCCGGCTTATTTGTTCTGTGCCAACATTAGCACATGTATTTAGCTGTTATGCCTCAGGATGGCCATGCTGGTTGTTTAAATATTAAAATACTTATGAACTAGACTGCTAATCCTGTTATCCTAAAAGATAACTTTGGCTGGTGTCTGTTTTCTTCATCTTTCTCATATGTGTATTTTTAGATATTTATGAATACAATTAATGCAGTGGTAAATTAACACTATATAGTGATAAAAAGCCACTGTCCTGAATCCCCTGTCCCCCAGGAAGTCCAGCCTCTCCCCCAGGACACTTCAGATCTCCAAGAGGCCAATGGGTGAATGCTGAGAAGAGCAGGGTGCCTCCAGGAACCTCTAAATCCATTCTGATGGGTGGTGCCAAGACTTGCAGCCCGTTCTGAATATCCTCGTCGAGTAAATGTAAATCAGATCTCATCACCCTCTTGCTTAAAAGCCTTCATTGTCTTGGCTCCCTGTTGCACTCAGAATTAAATTCCAGCTGCCTCACAGAGCACCCAGGGCCTTATAAGGTCTGGCACTTGCATCCCTCATTAGCTTCTTCTCTATCTCCCCACCTGCTTCTATCAGGCCTTCTACTACCCATGTCCTGGCTGAGATAAACTTGTTTGTTCCTTATGAATCCTGTGCTCTCTTTGGACTCGGGGTCTTCTCAGAGTTGTCCCCTCTGCTGGGAGTTGCCTTGCTAATTACTGTCGACCTTCAGGTCTTAGGTTGAATGTCATTTCTCCTGATCTGGGCTCAGGCTTCTTGTAGCTCTTTGAACTTCTTTTATAGTAGAACTCATCATAACCATTTCCTGTGATTCCTGGTGTCTTCCCATTAGGACTCTGAACACCAGAAGGCTAGTGTTCATACTTATCTTGCTCATCATTTCACCCCAAGTGTCTAGCGTTGTATTAAACGTTATTGGAAGAAGTGATGAAATTTATGCATTCATAAATGCATATGTGTGTGTCTGTTTACTTACATACACACACGAGAGAGTCAACAGATGGGACTCAGAAAAGGGGGATAATCTGGAACGTGGCTAAAAATGGAATGATGTCAGGTCAAGTGTCCACATGGGATCACTGGTGTTTGTGGGTAGGAAGAGAGAGCCTGAAATCTAGTAGCCTAGTGAAAGGAAATTAGTTGAAGTGATGCAGATAGGGACAGGAGACTGTTTTGCAGATGATTATAGATGCCTTATCATGGCATCTTAAGATCTCTTAGAGATAAAAGTTTAGAGAAAAACTGGGGTTGCTTATATCTTTACAGTGTGGAGAAAGCAAGCATGAAGGAAATAGGAAATCTACCCTCCACATCCCTGAGTCCCTCAGCAGAGCAAAGCGACTCTTGTCACTTAGGGAGGCAAGGCCCTCCTTGCAGGGGGATTATGTATCTCCATGCTGTTGACTGGCTTTGGCCAGTGAAATGTGGGTGGAAGAGATATGTGTCACTTCAGGGTGAGAGTGATGAGTGTGGCTTGCGGGTCTCCTTTTCCTTTGGCCAAAATGACTGTCAATGTTCCAGATGGAGCTCGCACATCAGACTTGCGGTGTGAGTGAGATACCAGTCCTCTGGGGTTGTTACTGCAGTACTGCTCTCCTATTCTGACTCGTATGTGCAGTACCACTTGGATTTTTTTCCCCACATTATAAATCCAGATTTTGTTGTGAAATACTTTAAAAAGTTTTTAATGAATTCAAATCATACATATATATGTATGTATGTATATGTACCTGTGTGCATGTGTGTGTGTGTGCTCAGTTGTGTCTGACTCTGTGGCCCTCTGGACTGTAGCACACCAGGCTCCTCTGTCTGTGGAATTTTCCAGGCAAGAATACTGGAGCCAGTTGCCATTTCCTACTCCAGCGGATCTTCCTGACCCAGGGATCGAACCCAAGTCTCCTGCATCTCCTGCATTGGCAGGCGGATTCTTTGCCACTACGCCATCTGGGAAGCCTGTGTATATATATGAAACATTGGGAGGGTGGGTCAAAAAACATGTGTAGGCCAGTGGTTTCCTATCTTGGAGTTAGACACAGATACATTATGATGTACAGGACAGACATGCTCCTTACTTCATGGGGTGTTTCAGGAAATAAACACTAGATAAAAGAAACATAAACATTATTTCTGAGTTATCCTTGCAATAAGTACTACAAAGCCAAAACACAGGGTACAATGAGAACTCTCTGAGGGGAACTGGCCAGGTGAGGGCGGTAGCAGTGGGGTCAGGTGCAGGTGAGAACGGCCAGGTGAAAGGCCCTGACAGGGGAAGTAGAGACTCTGACCTTTGCCTAACTCAAAATCTCGGAGCTGAAAGAAGTTTGAGGAGCTTGTAACTGGAGCTCTTAAGAGATAATGAGTGGTTCAAGTGGTGTGGGAGTCCTCATAGGCTTTGAAGAATAGCCTGGGCCTTAGCCCAAGGGTAATAGGGAGCCGTTGAATGATATTTAGCCAGGGAATGTCGTATTCCAAAGTTGTAGGAATGTGACATTCATTTAATCATTTTTTATTGGTTTATTCGACACATCTCTGAGTATCCACTCTGTGGAAGGTATTGTGCTTACAAGCATAGGAAATGCAAAACTATGCCCTGTCCTCAAGGAGCTCATAGTTTAACTTAATAAAGTTGTTACCACATGGACACAACTATAAGTTAAAGTAGAAGGTGGTGTATGCCACCATTTATTCAATCACTTATTTATTCAGTAGACATTTATTAAACACTCACATGTATGTGCCAGGCACTTGTTGTATATATTGGGTATATAGTGAACAAGACATCATGGATCTTACAGTTTAGGTCACCCCATAAGGCAAAGTTTCCTTATTTTTGAAGTGACAGAAGTATTCGCAACACAACAAAATTACTGTGATGTTTACATGAGAGAAAGGGCTTAGCATAATATCTGAAGATAAGTACTCTATAAAAGACAGCTTGTTATTATCACTGTTATTAACATGAAGGAAGAATTTCTAAGATCAACATGATTTGAAGTATTGGAGTCAAGCTTGGAGTCAAGTAAGGAGTCAAGCTTGAGGAAAATGAGTGGCTCCATAGAGGCTAGAACTATTTAAGAGTGGCAGAGGTGTGTGTGTGTGTGTGTGTGTGTGTGTGTGGTGGGAGGGTCATTATAACACACTTGGACAAATAGATCAAGCTTGTGATGGACAGATAACAAGACCCTCTGTGGGCTAGGAGAGGGAAGGAGAATATGAGGTATGGTAAAACTGCTGCTGCTGCTGCTAAGTTGCTTCAGTCGTGTCCAACTCTGTGCGACCCCATAGACGGCAGCCCACCAGGCTCCTCTGTCCCTGGGATTCTCCAGGCAAGAATACTGGAGTGGGTTGCCATTTCCTTCTCCAATGCATGAAAATGAAAAGTGAAAGTGAAGTCGCTCAGTCGTGCCTGACTCTTAGTGACCCCATGGACTGCAGCCCACCAGGCTCTTCCGTCCATGGGAGTTTCCAGGCAAGAGTACTGGAGTGGGTTGCCATTGCCTTCTCCAAAACTGATGCTACAGAGATTTATAGAGAGCATCAGTTTAGTTCAGTTCAGTTGCTCAGTTCTGACCAACTCTTTGCGACCCCATGGACTGCAGCTCGCCAGGCCTCCTTGTCCATCGCCAACTCCTGGAGTTTTACTCAAACTCATGTCCATTGAGTTGGTGATGCCATCCAACCATCTCATCCTCTGTCACCCCCTTCTCCTCCTGCCTTCAATCTTTCCCAGCATCAGGGTCTTTTTCTGTGAGTCAGTTCTTCACATCAGGTGGCCAACGTATTGGAGTTTCAGCTTTAGCATCAGTCCTTCCAATGAATCTTCAGGACTGATTTCCTTTAGGATGGACTGGTTGGATCTCCTTGCTGTCCAGGGGACTCTCAAGAGTCTTCTCCAACACCACAATTCAAAAGCATCAGTTCTTTGTCACTCAGCTTTCTTTATAGTCCAACTCTCACATCCATACATGACTACTGGAAAAACCATAGCTTTGACTAAATGGACCTTTGTTGGCAAAGTAATGTCTCTGCTTTTTAGTATGTTGTCTAGGTTGGTCATAGCTTTTCTTCCAAGGAGCAAGCATCTTTTAATTTCATGGCTGCAGTCACCATCTGCAGTGATTTTGGAGCCCATAGGAAGAGCATAGGAAATACAATAGATAACCAGTCATTTCCTGACCAGTCCAGGGTGTGTGGTCATTCAGAGTGCATACCCATTGGCAGGATGGTTATAATCCTTTCCGAACTAATAAAGTTAAGAGAAAGAAAGAAAAACATTACCAAGAGGTCTGTTCTTCTCTGCCAGGGACTAAGGTCAGTCAGATAGATGAGTCAGGGTGAGTCAACAGGTACTCTCTGTTTTGGAAGTGGGTGCTTCAAGTGGTGCAGCCCTTTTAGCTGATTTTGAAAGGATGGAATTCATTTTGACATTGAACAGATCAAAGTGTTTGGTAATAACACGGTGATAGATGTTATGTAAACATGATGTATTATAAGCCAGATTATAGATATATCATGTGCACACATATGTATATACATAATAATACTAAAGGAAATCAATCCTGAATATTCATTAGAAGGACTGATGCTGAAGCTGAAGCTCCGGTATTTTGGCCACCTGATGGGAAGCGCCGAGTCATTAGAATGCTGATACTGGGAAAGACTGAAGGCAAGAGGAAAAGGGGACGACAAGGATGAGACGGTTGAATGGCATCACCAAGTCAATGGACATAAGTTTGAGAAAGCTCTGGGAGATGGTGAAGGACAGGGAAGCCTGGTGTACTATAGTTCATGGGGTTGCAAAGAGTCGGACACGACTGAGTGACTGAAAAATAACAGCAACCAAAACATATAGAGCAGTGCTGTCTGATAGGCATATAATGACAACCATATATGTAATTAAAATTTTTCTAGTAACCACATTAGAATAGTAAAAAAAAAACTATGTGAAAATAATTCTGTTACCCTCAAACTGAGTTTGCCTCTTGGTAGGTGTAGAGTCAAAAGATACAACCAAACCAAAGAATGGGAGAAGGAAGGATTCATCATTTCTTGCAGCAAGTAAGAACACTGGGGATCTTTCCTAAAGCAATGTCTTTTGGAACAGCAAAATTGGGGATGTTTTAAGCTAAGGGCACATGTATATTCATGAAGGGCTTGGGTGGTCCACATAGTCCAAGTTTTAGTTGATTGAAGTCACTAAAGGAGTCAGTAAAGGTTGACATCATCATCCCTTAAGTTCCAGTTGATCTGGTGGTTGAGTGCTTTAGGCTGATCTTTACCACTCAAATACAACTAGGAGTCCTTTCAATTGATGTATATTATCCTTGCTGTTATTACATCTCTTGCCTGATAACAGTTACTTGTTTTTGCGTTCTTTTGTCCCCTTAAGATCATTAAGGGGACTTCTGTAATGGTCCAGTGGCTAAGCTCCCAGTGCTGGGGGCCCAGGTTTGATCTCTGGTTAGGGAATTAGATCACGCATGCTGCAACTAAAGATCCTGCTTGTCACAACTAAAATCTAGTGCAGCCAAATAAATAATATAAATAAGTGTATTTAAAAACTTTAAAAAATCATTAATTACTGAGACTTGTTGAAGAGTAAGTATTGCGGCCAGGCTTCAGTCATTTTTTTTTTTTTTAATTTAGTCTGAAATTCCATGTGTATTTTACATTGACAGCACATGTCCCTTCTGGCTAACCACATTTCGGGTGCTGAGTAGCCACATGCACCTACTGGCTGCCAGTATTGGACAGAACAGACTATAAAACAATGACTCTCAAACATTTTTGAATAGAGTAAGAAACACATACACACACACTATAAAAATTAAGCCAAGTTTTTATGAAATAATAATCATACTGTGAATTTTGCACTCTGATATTTTCTGTTTAGTTCTATTTAGTTAAAAAACATGCAGGTCATAACCCACTGGTCATAAATTGTTTTTATGACCACCTATTTGTGGATGCCTATTTTATGACCACCTATTTGTGGATGCCTGAAGTTTGAAAACCATTGATAGGAGAAGCCTGTAGAGTGACATTTTGATTGAGAGGCTGAAGGGATAGGCTCTAGTATTAATGGTGAGGGTAAAAATTACCTTAAACTACCCTGGGTCTTTACAAGGGCAAAAGGCAAGAATGAACTTATCTTGTTTCTTTTTGTGTTTTGCTTGTGACCTTCCTGTCTATGAGGCACTGAGGCCAAATTCTAATGTGATTTGTTTTAAGAGCTGCAGGATACATTTTTCTTTCTTTCTCATAATTGAATTCAAATAAGGTAAATGTGTGCATATTGAAAACACCCTGGATACAATATATATTTTAACTGATATATCTATATGTGTGTTTAGTGGCTCAGTTGTGTCTGATTCTTTTCCACCCTTTGAACTATAGCCCACCAGGCTCCTTCGTTCACGGGAGTTTTTAGGCAAGAATACTGGAGTGGGTTACCATTTTCCTTTTCCAGGGGATCTTCCTTGACCCAGGGATCGCATCCATGTCTCCTGTCTCTTGCATTTCTGGTCGATTCTTTACCTGCTGACCACCAGGGAAACTCTCTCTTTCTATATGTATATATACATATATGTGTGCATGCTAAGTCGATGCAGTCATGTCATGATTCTTTGCGATACTGCATTTCCTATGTATCCTGCATTGGCAGGTGGATTCTTTACCACTTTGCTACACAGGAAGCTGCCAAACAGTGCTAAAAAGCCTGTGTAACTGACCAGAAGCAAAAACTTGATAGAAGTTTTTGGATGGTAGCTGACTCCTTGGCAGTGGGAGCCATATTTGAAAACTATCTGAGGAAAATGGAAAAGATAGATGCTATGGGAACTGATCTGGGGATTCCTGATGTGGCCACACCCTGTTCCCCCACACCATAGGCCCTCTGCAAAGTGTGGAACCCAGGGCTCCCATATTGATTCCAGGTGCTTTTCCTCACCTGGTTGCAGCTGATTGGACTAGAGGTCGACACTGGGGTATAGATTAGCCAGTCAGAGTCTTTGTTTCTTGAGAATCTGCATAAGGAGAAATAGAAGGCATGATTAAAGGCATGGGCGTGCATGGGCCAGGATTGGTATCATGCTGAAACTGCACAACTCAGATTAAGACATTAAGACTTGAACCCGTGGACCAGGATGTGAACCCAGCCAAAACCCCAACTGGCACTTGAACCCAGGTTTTGTTTTTTTTTTAAGCTGTACCATGCAGCATGGGGGATCTTAGTTCCCCAAACAAGGACCGCACCTGTGCACTCTGCAATGGAAACACAGAGTCTTAGCCACCAGACCACCAGGGAAGTCCTGAACCTACCGTCTTTAAAAAAAAAATTATTTCTTTTTGGCTGCATTGGGTCTTCATTGCATTCAGGCTCTCTCTAGTTGTGCTGAGCAGGGGCTACTCTCCATTGTGATGTGAGGGCTTCTCATTGCCGTGGCTTCTCTTGTTGTGGATCATGGGCTCTAGGTGTGCAGGCTTCAGTAGTGGCTGTACCAGCACACGGGCTCAGGTGTTGTAAAGCAGGAGCTTAGTTGCTCTGAGGCCGTGGGACCTTCCTAGACTAGGGCTCAAACCTGTGTCCCTCGCGTTGGCAGGTGGATTCTTATCCACTGCACCACCAGGGAAGTGTGGAACCCACAGCCCTTAAATTGAGGTCACATATCTGGTCTCAGGACTTAATGAAGCTCAAGTTCTTTATGTCTTATTGCAGAAAAAACTCAGTGAGAGACCAAGTAATAGGTAAGAAGTAGTTTTATTTAGAGAGATACCCATTCTGTAGACAGAATGCTGTCCATCCCAAAAGGTGAGATTGGCCTTGGAATGACCCCACAGAGTGTGGGCCATCTCAGAATGTGAGAGGCCCCAAAATATGGGGTGGTTAGTTTTTATTGGTTGTATAATTTCATAGGCTAACAAGTGGGAGGATTATTCCAACTCTTTTGGGAAAGGGGCAGAGATTTCTAGGAATTGGGTACCGCACACTTGGCCTTTTACGGTCAGCCTTGAATTGTCATGGAGAAGGAAGTGGCAACCCATCCTATTATTCTTGCCTGGAAAACTTCAAGAACAGAGGAGCCTGGCAGGTTATGATCCATGGGGTGGCAAAGTGTTGGACACAATTGAGCACAAGATGGTGGAAGCTGAGTCTTCCACCATCTTGAACCTAACAGGTTCTAACTAGTCTTTGTCATCTCCTCAACGGCTCTGTCACTACGGACAGTAACTGCAGCCATGAAATTAAAAGATGCTTGCTCCTTGGAAGAAAAGCTAGGACCAACCTAGACAGCATACTAAAAAGCAGAGACATTACTCTGCCTGCCAATGCAGGAAACATAATGAGACATGGGTTCAATACCTGGGTTAGCAAGGTCCCCTGGAGGAGGGCATGGAAACCCACTCCAGAGTTCTGGGCTGGAGAATCTCATGGAAAGAGGAGCCTGGTGGGCTGCAGTCCATAGTACTGCAAAGAGTCAGACAGGACTGAAGGGATTTGATCTCCAGTCGAGATCATGAATCCAGAAAGTTTGGTTTCAGATCTTAAGCTCTTAACTAATTATGTATAGAGACTTGGGCCCAAAGAAGCTATAAACAAAAAGCAATTATAAGAACTCAAATGGCTCAGTAGCTTTAGGAGGGGAGCATTTAATTTTTTTCTAAAAATAATTTATTTATTAATTTGTTTCCTGCGGCACTGGGCCTTTGATGCTGCTCTGGGGCTACTCTAGATGTGATGCACTGCCTTCTGATGGCCGTGGCTTCTCTTGTTGCGGAACATGGACTCTAGGGCATGCAGGCTTCAGTAGTTGCGGCCCACGGCTTAGCTGCCCCAAGGCATGTGGGATCTTAGTTCCCTGACCAAGGGTGGAACCAGTGGCCCCTGCATTGCAAGGACAGATTCTTAACCACTGGACAACCAGGGATGCCCTTGTGTTTTATTTTTTAATTAAAAAAATTTTTTTTAAGGTTTGGCTGTGGCACAGCTTGTGGGATCTTAGTTGCTCAACCAGGGATTGAACCCAGGCCCTCCACAGTGAAAGCACAGATTCCTAATCACTAGACTTCCAGTGAATTCCTGGGAGAATTTAATTTGGGAGCAAAAAACCACATGCCTCAAGAGCAACAGAAAATAACATCACTTTAGAATCCAATAATCAAAATAGTTACCACTTTCAAGTATTTACTATATTTAGTGCTTCCTGTGCTTTGTGAATATGGGTTTAGGAGACTGACTTTATTATTGTCCCTATTTTACAGATGAGGAAACCAAAATACAGAGTCGTAAAGTAAATGTCACAGAGCTAGTAAATGACCCCTGAGATTTCATCCCAGATGTTTGACTCAAAATCTGTGCCTTTTCCCAGTCATGCTACACTATCTCTTAGTACAAGCAAGAAGAATCATTTACAGTGTCAAACGTAAGAGAAGAGGCATGGGGAAAGAGGGAACAATGTGTGCAAAGATTTGAAGGTATGTTAGTGCAGATTCAAATTTAGGGGATCCATTAGTGCTGCTGTGACTGGGATGTGAGTGAAGGATGCCTTGGAGGCTTGACCTAAGCCTGAAATGGCAAAGTGGAGCTAAAGTGGAGTCTTAGAGTCCACAGTGAAAGTTTGAGACTTATTCTGTTGGTCCAGGGGAGCCAAAGGTTTTGGGGCAGAGGAATGAAGGTTATGGTTATGTATGCCAGAAGGAGTCCCTTGGAGCAGCAGAGAGCATGCAATGGGACAGTAAGGAAGCAAAAGGCAGGGAGAACTGCCCTGTCAGACTGAGGACACACCAGAGGGAAGGGCATGGTGAAGCTTTGAGATGTGTTTCAGAGGTAGAAATGTTTGGCTCAGCATATGTCTAGGTTTAGGAACAGGAAATGAAGAGATCCTAGATGGGGACTGGGTGGTTGGTAAATCTGATAAAGGAATATAGCAAATAGGACAAATAAAAAATATATTTTTTTAGGACTTCCCTGGTGGTCCAGTGGTTAAGACTCTATGTTTCCACTGCAGGGGGCACAGGTTCAACTGCTGGTTGGGGAAGATACTGCATGCTGTGTGTGTGTGTGTCGCTCAGTCATGTCTGACTCTTTGTGTCCTTTGGAATGTAGCCCACCAGACTCCTCTGTCCATGGGATTTTCCATGCAAGTATACTGGGTTGCCATTTCCTTCTCCAAGGGATCTTCCCCACCCAGTGGTCAAACCCAGGTCTACTGAATTTCAGGCAGACTCTTTACTGTATGAGCCACCTGAGGAGAGGTTAAAAAAAAAAATAAGGAAAAAATTTTATTTTTTTAAAAAGTAAAAGCAATGCAATATGACTTTTGAACATGTAGATGGTATAAGTCTTCAATCCCAGTCCCCAGAAGTAACCCACTTTTACCTATGATTTAAAAATGTGTGTATTTTAATCTCAGTTTATACTATTATACAACTTTTTTTCCCACAATATGTTCTGTGCATCTTTTCAAACCAGTTATTGTATATCTACAATGTTATTATTAATGGCTACGTAGTATTCCACTGTGGAGGTGTGCATGATAGCCAACTGAGTATTGATGGAAATGTGGGTTGTTTTCAGGGTTTCTTTTTTTGTCTTTTTGTTGTTTTTGTTACCAACAAAGCGATGTATGTCTTTGTATGTCTTTGGATTTTTGTGCTAGTGAATTTATGGGATACATTTTTCAGAGTAGAATTTCTGGGTCAAAGGTTAAACACATTAAAAAGATTGGATAATTCTTCTAAATTTCCAGACAGCCAGGTTTTTAGAAGTGATTGATGAGTTCTGATTTGGTCAGCTTAAGACAAAGTGCCAAAGGCCAAAGCTTATTGTGGATGCCCCTCTGATCATTAGTGACACAGGCTAGGACTTGAAAAAAAGTGACACCTAGAGGTTGTCAAAAGCAGAGCTGTGAGAATTGTAAGCCTTCATTATGATTTAAAATGGGCTTCCCAGGTGATGCTAGAGGTAAGGAATCCACCTGCAAATGCAGGAGACGATCCCTGGGTCAGAAAGATACCCTAGAAATGGCAGCCCACTCCAGTATTCTTGCTTGATAAATTCTCATGGACAGAGGAGCCTGGCCGGCTGCATACAGTCCATGGGGTTGCAAAGAGTCAGGCATGACTGAGGAACTGAACACACATGATTTAAGATAATAAACTAATGATGTAAGATAATAAACTAACCTTCAAATCTAAATAAAGATATATTAGACACATCAATTATAAAAAGGTTCTCAATGTACTGTGAAAGTGTATATACAGCACATAAAAACAATTCCACCTTAAATTTACCATAAAACTAATACATTTGCTATGATAAATATTAATTAAGCATCCAAATAATAATCTTCCTCATCTCTTTACATTTAGAAGTGTCTTTGGAGCATGGTTTGGATTCCTCAGACACCTTAAAAGCATTTATCAAATGTCAGTGCCCTTCAGCTAAAGACCACCAGGAACACCCTTGCAGTGGAATGAGTTGGGATTAGTATTCACCGCACTGAGTGGGGAAATGCACTAGGAGCCATGAGGCATCTCAGTAGGAAGGTATTAAAAAGGATGGGATTAGTATGGGATTTGGGCTTAGGTTGGGTGATTCAGGGAGGGTTTAAAGAACTAGGTTTTGCTCTAGACTGGATACTGGCAGGAAGTGGAAATAATTCTATCATTGGGCATCTTAATAAATTTTATCCAAAGGGAGAAAAGATTAGATTGAGCTAATTTGGGGGAAATTGGTAAAGCAGCAGCAGCCTCTCATATTAGGGTAGGGAATCGGGGTCATTTTTGTGGTTTAGACAGTGTTCCTGTTTGGTCTGTGTTCTGTTGTCTTGCTCCTTTGTGGTATCAGAGTAGCCTTGTCTGATATTGATGTTCTGTGCAGTTGTTTATCTTCAGCAGGAGAACACCAACCCCTAGCCAGGATTGCCAGCAGATGAGCTCAGAGCAGCACCGGGGCCAAGCTGATCTAAGTGTCAGCTTGTGGATGTCGGGGCAGTTTCTCTTCTCCTTCTCAGAAGCAAGTTTTCACTGTCTTTGCCTGGATAAACCCTACTGATCCTTCAGATCTCAAAATCTCAGCTCAAACCTCATTTCCTAACGATAGTCTTTCCTCATCCATCCTTCTCCCCCGGCAACTGTGTCCTCAACAAAATAAATAGGTCGGGCCTTCCTGTTCCACAGTCATTAACAACTTCAGTTTCTTCTTTGTGACACTCATCACAATTGTCATTGCTTAATTGTGCCACGAGTTATCCAGTGCCTGTCTCACCAGCTCACCTGTGGATCCCTGTGAGAGCAGCGACTGTGTGTATCTGGTTCATCATAGTAGATGCTCGTCGTTAGTATTTGATGAGTGAACACTGAATGAGGCAGTGAAGCTTCTTGTGTATGTGTGGATGGTACCTCACTCATGTCTGTATTCTAAGACCTGTAATAGTGCTTGGTGCATAGTAGGTATCCAATAAATATCAGTTTTATGTGTCAACTTGACTGGGCCATGGGATGCCTAGATTGCTGGTTAAATATTATTTCCAATTGTGTCTATGGGGCTGCTTCTGAAAGAGATTAGCTTTCAAATTGGCGAACTGAGTAAAGAAAACAGCCCAATGTGGTGCAGCTTCATCCAATTCATTGAGGACTTGAATAGAATATGAAGGTGGATGAAGGTTGAATTGACTCTATTTGAACTGGGACATTGATCTTCTGCCCTTGGTGCTCCTAGTTCTCAGGCCTTTGGACCTGAACTGGAATCTGTACCATCAGCTATCTGGCTCCAGGGCCTTTGATCTACACCACTGGCTTTCCTGGGTTTTTAGCTTGCAGATGGCAGACTTCTCAGCCTCCCATAATCATGTGAACCAATACCCATAATAAATATCATATCATATCTATCTACCTATCTTTCTCTCTCCTTTTGGTTCTTGCTTTGTTAAAGCTATTTCTTTTTAAATTTATTTTTAATTGGAGGATAATTGCTTTACAGTGTTTTACTGGTTTCTGCCATACATCATGGAGAAGGCAATGGCACCCCACTCCAATACTCTGGCTTGGAAACTCCCATGGATGGAGGAGCCTGGTAGGCTTCAGTCCATGGGGTTGCGAAGAGTCGGACACGACCGAGTGACTTCACTTTCACTTTTCACTTCCATGTACTGGAGAAGGAAATGGCAACCCACTCCAGTGTTCTTGCCTGGAGAATCCCAGGGAGGAGCCTGGTGGGCTGCTGTCTATGGGGTCGCACAGAGTTGGACACAACTAAAGACACTTAGCAGCTGCAGTAGCCATACATCAACATGAATCAGCCATAGGCATACACGTCCCCTACCTCTTAAATCTCCTTCCCACCTCCCATCCCATTCCACCTTATTGGTTCTTTTTGTCTGGAGAAACCTGACTGACACATGCATTAATAACCCAATTCTTTTCCTTTAATTTTATTCTGTCCAAAGAAATAATTCCAATGGCTAAAGAGTTATCTCAGATAATTGAGTATTATGTTCAATGCAGATATAGTTGGTGGCCCAGGTGTGTAGAATGATCAGTCAAAAACCATTTTGAAAAATATTGGACTAGAATTTTCTCCTCTTTGCCTCATACACCATTTTTTTTTTAAATCTATCAGAAGCTCTGTGCAGTCTCAGATCAAATAAAGGCCCTCAAGAAACCAGTGATGGCTATCAGAGCTCTGCACACTTCATTGGAAAGCCATAAACACAATTACTAGATCATTAAGGATAGTAAAACAGAAGCTTTGAAGCAACATGCACAGCATTGCCTAGTTGGGCATGAATGGTGTCCTGCATGTGCCAGTGCCTCCCTGTTGGAAACCACCTAGGAAATGATGAAGGATTGGGACCTGAAGTGTCTCTATGGCAGGTGCAAGGATTTAGGTCTGGCAAAGAAGACCTGGGTTCCACTCACAATTCTGGTACATCTTGGGTGGTACCTTAACCAGACTCTGAGCCTCAATGTCCCCACTGTTAAATAAGGTATTGGGGATTGATTGCATTAATGCCCTGATTTTTAACCTCTTGTGTTAGTTTTCTAAGACTGCTTTAACACAGTACCACAGACCAGGTGGCTTAAACAACAGACATTTATAATCTTACATCTAGAGGCCAGAAGTCCATGATCAAGGTGTTGGCAGAGTCAGTTCCTTCTGAGGGCTGTGAGGGGCTTCCCCAGTGGTGCAGCAGGTAAAGAATACGTCTGCGATGCAGGAGACACAGGAGATGTGGGTTCAGTCCCTGGGTTGGGAAGCTCCCCCGGAGGAGGAAATGGCAACCCATTCCAGTATTTTTTCTTTGATTTGTTTTTATTTATTTTTAATTGAAGCATAATTGCTTTACAAAATTGTGTTCATTTCTGCCATGCATCAACATGAATCAGCCATAGGTATACATGTGTCCCCTCCTTCTTGAACCTCCCTCTCACCTCATCCCACCCCTCCCTCTAGGTTGCCACAGAGCCCCGGTTTGAGTTCCCTGAGTCATACAGCAAATACACCCCAGTATTCTTGCCTGGAAAATTCCATGGATGGAGGAGCCTGGTGGGCTGCAGTCCAAAGGGTCCAGAGAGTCAGACATGACTGAGCGACTGAGCATGTACCCACGAGGGCTGTGAGGAAGCATCTGTTCCAGGCCTCTCTTCCTGGCTTCTAGATGGCATTTTCCAGATTGCTTTCCCTGTGTGTTTGTCTGTGTTTAAATTTCTCTTTCTCTCTCTCTCTCTCTTTTTTTTTTGGCTTCACTGAGTCTTCACATGTGGCATGTAGGCTTAGTTGCTCCACAGAATGTGGGAATCTTAGTTCTCTGACCAGGAATTGGACCTGCGTCTCCTGCACTGGAAGGCAGATTCTTAACTGCTGGGCCACCAGGGAAGTCCCTAAATTTCTCTTTCTTATAGGGACATTAGTCATATTGGAGTAGGGCCTATCATAAAACATTAGCTCTGTAAAGATCCTATCTCCAAATAATGTCACATTCTGAGATAGGACTGAATAGTGCATTCTGAAGTCAGTACTTTGATAAATGAACTTTGAGGATATACAGTTCAAGTGATAACACCCTTCCTTTACCCACAACCTTTGCAGTTCCTTTTATGAAAATCTTTTATTTATTTATTAAAAAAATTTTTTGAATACACTGCATGGCATATGGGATCTTAGTTCCCTGACCAGGGATCCAACCCATGTCCCCTACATTGGAAGCATGGAGACTTAACCACTACACCACCAGGGAAGCTCTCCCCCCCATCTTTTAAATGATCTGTGCTGGCCTCGTGATTTGCTTTGGCCAAAGGAGTGTTAGAGGTGATGCAAGCAAAAGTCTGCAAAAGTGTTTGTATTATTTCTATTCGAAAATTTCCAGGCAAGCCTGCTAGAGAAGGAGAGGGCCATGTTTTCCCAGGCATCCCAGCAGAGGCTGTCCTAAATCAACCAACGTCAAATATGTCAGTGAGTCCAGCCAAAATCAACAGAGCTGTGAAGATAACTTGCAGTTACCCATAGGCTCATGAGGGAGGCAGCAAAATCAGATGAACCTTGCCTGGGATGGCTGAACCCCACATGTTTATTGCTAAATGTTCTGGGGGTTTTATGCTTGCTTGTTACTCAGCATCACTGGGGAAATATGTAACTGATACGGGGTTAGAAATATTCATTCCCTGAGTTGTGAGGACCTGTGTGAGAGCACATAAATGTTAAATAAATGGTGGCCATGGCATCACAGTTCAGTTCAGTCGCTCAGTCGTGTCCAACTCTTTGCAACCCCATGAACCGCAGCACGCCAGGCCTCCCTGTCTATCACCAACTCCCGGAGTCCACCCAAACTCATGTCCATCGAATCAGTGATGCCATTCAACCGTCTCATCCTCTGTCGTCCCCTTCTTCTCCTGCCCTCAATCTTTCCCAGCCATCAGGGTCTTTTCAAATGAGTCAGCTCTTCTCATCAGGTGGTCAAGATATTGGAGTTTCAGCTTCAACATCAGTCACTCCAATGAACACCCAAGACTGATCACCTTTAGGATGGACTGGTTGATCTTGCAGTGCAAGGGACTCTCAAGAGTCTTCTCCAACACCACAGTTCAAAAGCATCAATTCTTCGGCGCTCAGCTTTCTTCACAGTCCAACTCTCACATCCATACATGACCACAGGAAAAACCATAGCCTTGACTAGACAGACCTTTGTTGGCAAAGTAATGTCTCTGCTTTTAACATGTTGTCTAGGTTGGTCATAACTTTCCTTCCAAGGAGTAAGCGTCTTTTAATTTCATGGCTGCAGTCATCATCTGCAGTGATTTTGGAGCCCAGAAAAATAAAGTCAGCCACTGTGTCCACTGTTTCCCCATCTATTTGCCATGAAGTGATGGGACTGGATGCCATGATCTTAGTTTTCTGAATGTTGAGCTTTAAGCCAACTTTTTCACTCTCCTCTTTCACTTTCATCAAGAGGCTCTTTAGTTCTTCTTCACTTTCTGCCATAAGGGTGGTGTCATCTGCATATCTGAGGTTATTGATGTTTCTCCCGGCAATCTTGATTCCAGCTTGTGCTTCCTCCATCCCAGCATTTCTCATGATGTACTCTGCATATAAGTTAAATAAGCAGGGTGACAATATACAGCCTTGATGTATTCCTTTTCCTATTTGGAACCAGTCTGTTGTTCCATGTCCAGTTCTAACTGTTGCTTCCTGACCTGCATATAGGTTTCTCAAGAGGCAGGTCAGGTGGTCTGGTATTCCCATCTCTTTCAGAATTTTCCACAGTTTATTGTGATCCACACAGTCAAAGGCTTTGGCATCACAGTGCTTTATAAATGCTTGAATACTGTGTAGAAGTCAAGAGTCATCAATATACAATGACATGCTGTGTAATAATAATGATAAGAGAGTTGGCATGAATAAAACTAATGAATTGGGCCCTGGTTATAATCTATAAATATGAGCCTACATTCATGTACATAAACCATTCATGATATGATACAATGTCTGCATTGTGTGGATTCTTAG
Source organism: Bubalus kerabau (assembly GCF_029407905.1). Taxonomy (NCBI): domain Eukaryota; kingdom Metazoa; phylum Chordata; class Mammalia; order Artiodactyla; family Bovidae; genus Bubalus; species Bubalus kerabau. The sequence goes on along the minus strand of NC_073639.1, from coordinate 60,919,138 downwards.
AGACCACCTGCGAGAAAAATGATGCTCAGAGAATCAAATCGACTTACTGCAGGTCACATAGCTAGTAACTGGCAGAGCTTCACCAGAACTGGAGATGTTTATGATTGGTCTAACACAGGAAAGCATGGTATTTTCATTATCTCTTCCTGAGGAAGCTGTTGACTTTAAAAAATGAATAGAGTTGATCATTCATCTCTGGAAATCTTCTATCTTTGTGTGAGGTTTGAAATGAGGACAAAAGGGGAGATTAGGCATCCATCCATTCATCATTTCATTCAGTTATTCACTCATTCAACAAATGATGACCAGACTTCCCTGGTGGCGCAGTGGGTAAGAATCAACCTGCCAGTGCAGGGGACACGGGTTCAATCCCTGGTCCAGGAAGATCCCACATGTCAAGGAACAGCTAAACTCATGTGCCACAACCACTGAGCCTGGGCTCTAAGGCCCAAGAGCTGCAACTACTGAAGCCCGCACACCCTAGAGTGTGCTCCGCAACAAGAGAAGCCACCACAATGAGAAGTCCGTGTACCACAAGGAAGAGTAGCCCCTGGTTGCCACAACTAGAGAAAGCCCACACAGAGCGATGAAGATGCAGCATAGCCAAAAATAAATAGATAAAATTAAAAAAAAAATCAAATAATGCCTGAGGTCATGCTTTGCTTCAGGACTGTACTCAGCATTCTGCTTCTGTCTTGTGTTCCTTCGTCCTGTTGTCTCATTCTTCTTCTCACCAATACCTCCTCCTTCCTTTGTTCTCCTTTGTGAATGTTGACAAGTATGAGTTAAAAAAAAACAAAACAACTAATTACTTGTTAGGGCAAGTCTGTATAAGATTGATGCTGATGGTTTTAGTTCATTTACAATGTTAACTGCTGTGAGCACAACTTGCCACACCTCAGTTTTGTTCTGCATTTTTGAAAGACCATACGGTCTAGTGGCTGAGAGCATGCCCATAAACATAAATACTCCGCTGCAGCTTCCCAGATGCCCAAATAGGATGCTGAAAATTACATGCTTCCAAAGTTCACAGTTATTTCCAACCCATGTCCACCCACTCATCTCTTCTTTTTACCACTTTTTATCATCCACCATGGGTCAGGCTCTGTGTGACTGCACTAAACCTATAAGTGGACACGGGTTGTGCAGCAGTGCACAATTATATAGAGGTTATCAAATGCCGACATTGCCCTTTGTGCTTTACATATGTTAACGCATTGGTCTTCACAACAATCCAGTGAAGTATGTACTAATATTCCCCCTTATACAGTTGAGGAAACTAAGGCACGGGGGTGTTTTTACCCAAAGGTCACGTGGATGCCTGAATGGTAAGTGAGAGAGCTGGGATTTGCACTCTGGCATCTGGCTCCAGAGCCTGTCTTTGATTCTGCCTCTCTAACCTCTCCTGATGTTACTACTGAAGACCATATCCTTCTCTGGACCACTGTTGGGTGCTTCTATCCTGCCACAACTCTTGAGTGCACTAAGTGGTGACACTGATGTGGTTATAGGGGAAGTGCTTTCTTCATTCCGTGTCTATCTATCTATCTGTCTGCTTATATGCATAGGCATATTTGGCCACGCTGCTCAGCTTGCAAGATCTTAGTTCCCTAAGCAGGGATTGAACATAGGCCCACAGCAGTGAAAGCATGGAGTTCTAACCATTTGACCATCAGGGAAGTCTGGTAAGTGCTTTTATTTTTCCAGAGTAAAACCACTAATTACACATCCTAGCATAGAATTTGAATCTGGATCCCCTCCACTCATGGACTTACCTGTCAATCTCACAACCTTTCTAGTCTTACCTTTCTTCTGAAACTGACCCTCAGCAGAACATCAGTGAGTGTCCATCTTCAGACTAAAAGACAGCAGGGAGAGGAGGAGGAATGACGTCCAAAGACATCTCAGTTGAGCCCCAGTTTCTTCATCTGCAAAATGGGAATAAGTTAATTGAATAACGTAACATGTCGGTTCAGTTCAGTTCAGTTCATTCGCTCAGGTGTGTCCAACTCTCTGCAACCCCATGGACTGCAGCATGCCAGGCTTCCCTGTCCATCGCCAGCTCCCGGAGTTTACTCAAACTCATGTCCATTGAGTTGGTGATGCCATCCAACCATCTCATCCTCTGTCATCCTTTTCGCCTCCTGCCTTCAATCTTTCCCAGCATCAGGGTCTTTTCAAATGAGTCAGTTCTTCACATCAGGTGGCCAAAGTATTGGAGTTTCAGCTTCAGCATGAGTCCTTCCAATGAATATTCAGGACTGATTTCCTTTAGGATGGACTGGCTGGATCTTCTTACAGTCCAAGGCACCCTCAAGAGCCTTCTCCAACACCATAGTTCAAAAGCATCAATTCTTCGACACTAAGCTCTCTTTATAGTTCAACTCTCACATCCATCCATGACTATTGGAAAAACCATAGCTTTGACTAGATGGACCTTTTTTGGGAAAGTAATGTCTTGGCTTTTTAATATGTTGTCTAGGTTGGTCATAACTTTTCTTCCAAGGAGCAAGCGTCTTTTAATTTCATGGCTGCAGTCAACATCTACAGTGTTTTTCAAGCCCAAGAAAATAACATGTATGCTGACTTTTCTTGAGTGATTCGTGTGTGTAAGGCTTGTGCTAAATGCTTTGCCATTTGCATGCTCTCATTTAATTCTTAAAGCAACATTGTGAGTAAGGCAGACTCAGAGTAGTCCTGTAACTTGTCCAAAGTCACACAGTAGGTAGGAGGTAGGCAGCAGAGCCTGGATTCAGAATCAAGCTATAGAACATCAAAGATCTCACTCTAATGCAACTCCAGCAGTTCTCACTGAGATAATACTGCCTCTTAGGGCTCTTTTCAGAAATTTGTGGGAACAGTTTTGGTGATGATGGTGATGGGAAATTACAAAATCATGGCATTGGGTGATTTGCTTTAGGGGACAAGGCAAGCTAGACATTTAGCAATGTGTGGGGAAGATCTGTTATGTGTCCTGCTTAACCTTTTAGTGCCCTGCCAGACCTTTGTGTAGATAAAAAACTCATTATCATCTGAGCTTGTCTTATATACAGAGTATATTTTGTGTAGTTAAAACTACAGGTTCTGATTTTTCTAGGAATGCAGCTTACAGTGTGCCTCAAGGGATGGTTTTAGTTTATTTTGCTCAAAATGTTATCCGTTGTGTGTACCATTTCCAAAAAAAAATCACATCACCAATGGCAACATTGTTCAAGGTATTTGAGGGGCCAGCATCACACCCCCGAGTTAGCTTGCATTTTATTTGTTATACACACAGTGGCTCTTTGCTTACGTGCCATCATCAGGCTACCTAACTATGTCTTCTAGCATTTACATATGAAATGGATTTTTGGAAATTATATACCTGTATGCAGGTTATATTATCTCTGAATTTCAGTTTGCGATAATGTAAAGAGCACATTACAATATGTTTGTTATAAAAGGGTGGATAAAATGGATCATTGCTCCCACTTCTTCCTTCTTTCCCATAATGGAACTGCACATCATCACATTTTGTCATGTGACTTTGTAGTACTTCTCAGTAGAGTGGGTGGAGAGTATTTATGTGCCTCATTGATTTGGGGCTTAGATATGAAATTTTCTTTGGCCAGTGATATCTGGAGAGAAATGGAAATGTGCCGGTCTTGAACCTGGTCCGCAAAAGGCATCATCATGGTTTCCCTCATCTTCTTGTTCTTTTGACACTTGCTATAAGAAAAATGTGCGTCCACTGCTCTGTGGAGAATGGAGAAACCCTTGGAACAGATCTGAGCCCCATCTGGAGCCAAGATCATGGTGCGGCAGTGAGCTCAACAGAACGACAGCCAACCACAAACTTATGAGTATAAAAATAAGGTTTTTCAAATGGCAACCTACTCCAGTATTCTTGCCTGGAAAATCCCATGGACGGAAGAGCCTGGTTGGCTACTGTCCATGGGGTCGCAAAGAGTCGGACACGACTGAATGACTTCACTTCTCCTTGTGAGTCACTGAGATTTCGAGATTGTTATGCACCAGAAACTGACTGATAAGCAATGTGTTCTACTGTTTTCCTGTATACAAAGCAGTTACTTTAAGTCTTGGAACACACAGAGTGAATGCTTTTCAATAGAATGCCTAAATGATATTCTTTGTTTTTTTTGATTTTTAAAAAGTTTATTTATTTATTTTCTTTTTGGCTGCTCTGGTCTTCATTGCTAAGTGATATTCTGATACCATATTAAAGGGGATTATGGATACCCAGCTTTCAAATCCTTAGGTTTAGGGCCTCTGCAATTACTGTTGAACTCTCCGACCACCAGGGTAAGTGCTGGTGTTCTGTAAGGGTGTAAATCCACCAAGTGAGCAGGCTGGAAATAATTGATGAGTTCTCTTCTTTAAAAGGTGTTCTGGTGCCATGGAAACAAGTGTGTTCAGCTTTGTGACTGCGGATTATAATTACCAAGTTATTAACCAGAGCATTATGTGAAAGATTGATGATTCTTGCTCAATGTAATGTGTCCTTTAAATGCTAAATAATAAGTTAAATGCAAGGAATAAATAAGTTTGATGGCTTATTTATGGGGTAATTATGGGATATTTTCAGACCATAAACTAGGGCATCTGTAGAAACCCAACGCTATGGAGGAGAAAGAGCCCTGAATTAGAAATAAGGAGACCTGGATTCTCTGTCACCTGCTAGCTAGTGACCTTGAATGGCTTATGTCTTTGCTCTCTGCCCCAGTTTCTTTGTTTGCAAAATTGTGTGTGTGTGTGGGGGGGGGGTATAAAAATACCCATCTCATAGAGAGGTTGTACGGAATTATTGTCAATGACATAATTATACACTTTTCGGAGGTCTGTGCCTGACATGTAATAAGTGGTTACAAGTGTTATCTATCATTATATCATCGTATTTGAAATATGAGATTTGGCCCTTCTGCTAAGAGTTTTCCTATTTTATGTTTTTAGTCAATAAGAAATTAGTATAATTTATAATAGACTGTCATTGAATTCTTCTTGAAAAACCACTCTTCTCTGCTCAAAAATTATCAGAGACTTGAGTAAATTCAGACAAGAATAAGGGAAAAAATATATATCATCCATCTATCCCACCATCTAAATATAACTACTGTTAACATTTTAATGTAGACTCCTAGTCTTTTTTTTTACCCATGTATAGAATTTCTTTTTTAAATCTGAAATTGGAATCATGCTGTACATGCTGATTTGCCACCTGCTTTTGAGATGTTTCCAATGTCATTAAATGTCCTCCTAAAACACACTTTTTAATGGCTGCCGAGTAATGTGTTCTTGAGGAACATAGTCTAAGTGGGAGAGTTATTCAAGGAAGCCAACTTAGCCCATTCACTTAAATTATACTTTCAGACTGTCTGAAATCTTCATTTCAAATTGGTCTTAAATGGGCTAGAACTCGGCTTTAAGATTCCTCTCCACCCCTTCCTTCCTCCCCAGCTACTCCCAGGTGCTCTGTCAAGTAGTTAATGATTGTACTAGGCACTTATTCAGTAGGGGAGCTCTCAATCTAAAGGGTCTCCGTGGCGAGCCATTTTGTAAAAGGAAAGATTTGTCATTCAAATAATCGCCCTCTCATTTCTCTACTCAGGTAAATTTTTTTTTTTTCTTTTAAGTTGAGTTCTCTCTTAAAGTAAGGTCCATCTACAGGCAAGACTTCTCTACTACCCTTCTTAAATTACCTTCAGTTCAGTTCAGTTGCTCAGTCATGTCTGACTCTTTGCGACCCCATGGACTGCAGCACGCCAGGCTTCCCTGTCCACCACCAACTCCCGGAGCTTGCTCAAACTCATGTCCATCAAGTGGGTGATGCTATCCAACCATCTCATCCTTTGGCATCACCTTCTCCTCCTGCCTTCAGTCTTTCCCAGCATCAGGGTCTCTTCCAGTGAGTCAGTTCTTTGTATCAGGTGGCCAAAGTATTGGAGTTTCAGCTTCAGCATAAGTCCTTCCATTGAATATTCAGGATAGATTTCCTTTAGGATGGACTGGTTTGACCTCCTTGCAGTCCAAGGGACTCTCAAGACTCTTCTCCAACACAACAGTTCAAAAGCATCAATTCTTCAGTGCTCAGCTTTCCTGATAGTCCAACTCTCACATCCATACATGACTACTGGAAAAACCATAGCTTTGACTAGATGGACCTTTGTTGGTAAAGTAATGTCTCTGCTTTTTACTATACTGTCTAGGTTGGTCATAGCTTTTCTTCCAAGGAGCAAGCATCTTTTAATTTCATAGCTGCAGTCACCATCTGCAGTGATTTTGGAGCCCAAGAAAATAAAGTCTGTCACTGTTACCACTGTTTCCCCATCTATTTGCCATGAAGAGATGGGACCAGATGCCATGATCCTAGTTTTCTGAATGCTGAGTTTTAAGCCGACTTTTTCACTCTCCTCTTTCACTTTCATCAAGAGGCTCTTTAATTCCTCTTTACTTTCTGCCATTAAGGGTGGTATCATCTGCATATCTGAAGTTATTGATATTTCTTTCAGCAATCTTGATGCCAGCTTGTACTTCATCCAGCCCAGCATTTCGTATGATGTACTCTGCATATAAGTTAAATAAGCAGGGTGACAATATACAGCCTTGACGTACTCCTTTCCCAATTTGGAACCATTCTCTTGTTCCATGTCTGGTTCTAACTGTTGCTTCTTGATCTGCATACAGATTTCTCAGGAGGCAGGTCAGGTGGTTTGGTATTCCCACCTCTTTAAGAATTTTCCACAGTTTGTTGTGATGTACACAGTCAAAGGCTTTGGTGTAGTCAATAAACCAGAAGTAGATGTTTTTCTGGAACTTTCTTGCTTTTTCTATGATCCAATGGGTGTTGGCAATTTGATCTCTGGTTCCTCTGCCTTTTCTAAATCCACCTTGAACATCTAGAAGTTCTCAGTTCACGTACTGTTGAAGCTTGACTTGGAGAGTTTTGAGCAGTACTTTGCTAGCGTGTGAGACGAGTGCAATTGTGCGGTTCTTTGGGTGTCAGGGGCTGAATTGTGTCTCCTCCCAAATCTGTATGTTGCAGTTCTAACCCCCAGTACATCAGAATGTGACTGTACTTGAGATAGCATCTTATAGAGGTAATTGAGGTTAAATCACTATGGATAGTGACTTCAGCCATGAAATTAAAAGACACTTGCTCCTTGGGAGGAAAGTTATGACCAACCTAGACAGCATATTAAAAAGCAGAGACATTACTTTGCCAACAAAGGTCCGTCTAGTCAAGGCTATGGTTTTTCCAGTAGTCATGTATGGATGTGAGAGTTGGACTATAAAGAAAGCTGAGCACAGAGGAATTGATGCTTTCCAACTGTGGTGTTGGAGAAGACTCTTGAGTGTCCCTTGGACTGCAAGGAGATCCAACCAGTCCATCCTAAAGGAGATCAGTCCTGTGTATTCATTGAAAGGACTGATGTTGAAGCTGAAACTCCAATACTTTGGCCACCTGATGAGATGAGCTGACTCATTTGAAAAGACCCTGATGCTGGGAAAGATTGAGGGCAGGAGGAGAAGGGGATGACAGAGCATGAGATGGTTGGATGGCATCACCAACACAGAGGACATGGGTTTGGGTGGACTCCGGGAGTTGGTGACGGACAGGGAGGCCTGGCGTGCTGCAGTTCATGGGGTCGCAAAGAGTCAGACACTACTGAGCAACTGAACTGAACTGAGGTTAAATTAGGTCATTAAGGTGGACTCTCATCCAATGTAACTGATGTCTTTCCATTTTTAAGAAGAGAGTAGGACACAGATGGGCTTCCCATGTAGCACAGTGGTAAAGAATCCATCTGCCAATGCAGGAGATGCAGGTTTGATTCCTGGGTCAGGAAGATCCCCTGGAGCAGGAAATGACAACCCATTCCAGTATTCTTGCCTGGAAACTTCCATGGACAGAGGAGCCTGGTGGGCTACAGTTCATGGGGTGGCAAAGAGTCGGACATGACTGATGACTGAACAGGCATGCACAGGACACAGATAGTATAGAGAAAAGACCTTGAATTTGCACTTCCAGCCTCCAGAACTGTGAGAAAAATTTCTGTTGGTTAAGCCACCCAGTATGGGCTTCCCTAGTAGCTCAGCTGGTAAATCTGCCTACAATGCAGGAGACCCCGGTTCAATTCCTGGGTCGGGAAGATCTTCTGGAGAAGGGATAGGCTACCCACTCCAGTATTCTTGGGCTTGCCTGGTGGCTCGGCTGGTAAAGAATCCGCCTGCAATGCAGGAGATTTGGGTTCAGTCCCTAGGTTGGGAAGGTCCCATGGAGAAGGGAACGGCTACCCAGTCCAGTATTCTGGTCTGGAGAATTCCAGGTCCATGTTGGACCTGACCGAGCAACTTTCACTTTCACTTTCAAGCCACCTAGTCTATGGTGCTTTGTAATAGCAGCCCCAGCAAACTAATACACTGGGTAATGAATAATCAACAGCCTAGGAGAAGTTCTCATAGGGACATATTGACTCCTGCTAGTCCAGCCTGTGGAATGCTTAAGTATTATTTAAAACAAGATCATCAGGTCACAAGAGGGTAATGCTTATTATGAAAGAGTGTAGTGCTTGTGGGGGAATTTCAAGGAAAGATTGGGAAGATGCTGTTTTGAGATGGGGCTTTCCTTTAAACTATCTTAATATATTTCACATACTCTACCCCTGAATTTGGCAGTGAATGTGTGTGTGTGTTTTCGAGACACTGGGAAAGGGGGACTTCCCTGGTGGTCCAGTGGCAAAGACTCTGAGTTCCCAACGCAGGGGACCAGGGTTCAATCCCTGGTCAGGCAACTAGATCCCACATGCTGCAACAATGAGTTTGCATGTGGAAACTAAAAGACTCTGCATAGTGCAACTGTAAGATCCTGAAGATCAAAGATCCTGCATGTGGCAACTAAGACCCGGTGCAGCCAAATTAAACACACACACAAACACACATGGAAAAGGTGGTAAAAAGGGGCTGAAGAAAAGAACAGATTCCTATCTGTTTACTTGTTGCCTTTAATAAGGGAGAATGACCCAACCAGGAATTTTTAATGACTGGATATCTGTTTGAACTTGATTGGACAGGATTCGTCTTTCAAAGCCATTCTGAGTTGGCTTTAACACTCTCTGTGAAATAGCAATAGCATCAGCAGGAGTTTCTGCAGGTCAGGCCAACTCTGTCTCCCTGACAGTAAGATCATCCTATCTGGACCTAGGTACTGCTTAACCAAGTTAGCTACAGAATAATTTAATGCCTCAGCACTCTGGATTTGGAAATCACCTGAAGGAATGACAGCTTAAGGGCTGATTTATGCCTTATTTGCCTTGAAGGTGTAAAGGGAAGGATAACTGAGCACATGAGTCTTGGGCAAAATTGGTATGAAGGGATGTTGGAGAGGATTTTTATTTTCCCGGAGTATTTTGATAACCATTCTGGTTCCTTTCAGTAAAAATTTTATTCTAGGTATAAAATGCTTCACGCAAGGGCAATTAGGGCCTTTTGAAGATCTGTCCACTTACCTGTAATCAATCTGTCCATGTATCCATCCACCCGTCCATCAGTTGAGCCAACTGTCCATTCACTCACCCATCTCTTTACCCACATATTCCATTCATCTATCTACCCATCCATCCATCCATCCATTCACCTGCCTACTCACCCACTTTCTTAATATCATTTCAATCTAGTAACTTCTCTCCATCTCATTTTTCTTCCCTGCATGCCTAAAATAGCCTTCTCACTGGTCTTCTTGCCTCCAGCCTTCTCATCTTGCCTCTTTTGTTCACACTGCAGCCTGAATGATCATTCTACACTTCAGTTTCCTCATCTGTAAAAGCAAGGAAGTACTGTTTACTTCTCTGGATTATTATAAATGGGATTATCATTTATTCATCCAACCATGATTTATTGAGCTCCTACTTCATGCATCAGTCTCCACTGTAGGCCCTGGAGATGTAGCAGCAAACAGGGCAAACAGGTCCTGCCTTTGTGGAGCTTTTATATCAGTGAGAGAAGCAGGCAGTAACTGCACATTCCAATAGTTACATGACACAGTCTCAGGTGGTAACAAACATTTAGAAGAATGATGATGTCCATGAAGTGCTTAGCATCATATCTAGCACATGTGTGCTTGTGCGTGTGTGCTAAGTTGCTTTAGATGTGCCTGACTCTTTGTGACCCAATGGACCTTAGCTCGCCAGGCTCCTCTGTCCATTGGATTCTCCAGGCAAGAACACTGGAGTGGGTTTCCATGACCTCCTCCAGGGGATCTTCCCAACCCAGGGACCAAAGCTGTGTCTCTTATGTCTCCTACGTTGGCAGGCAAGTTCTTTACAGCTAGCACCACCCAGGAAGCCCATCTAACACTATATAGATATTGAATTAATGTTAGGCATCATATTAACACTAATTAGTATTATCATATATCAGTCTTTCTAAAACTTTCAACAATAATTGTGGTTTCATCTCACAAAAACTCCATGAAGTCGATGGGATTATTTTACTCATTTTAGATATGGAAACTGAGGTACAATCTCTCATTGTCTTCAAGTAAATGTCCAAATTCCTTACTCATGTACTCAAGGCCTTTCATGATTTGACCCTGCCTATCTCTCCAGCCTCATTTCTTTCTGACCTTGTGTCTCCTCCTTTTTCCCTCTCATTCTTCAAAACTCAGTTCAGTCATTACTTCCTCCAGGGCATTTTTCTTGACCACTACCCTCCCCATCACCTGGAACCCTCTAAGGCAGGGTTAAGTGCTTTGCCCCAGGGTTCCCACAGTTTCCCTTATGTGGTTCTCATCATATGGTACTGCAGTTGTCCACTCTGTCTGCTGCCTCTGGGACAACATGAATTCTCTTGAGAGTGGACATCTTGTCTTTTTTCTCTTAATCCCAGCATGCAGCCCAGTGTAGGCCAGTGCTGGGCATATAATAGGTACTCAACAAATGAACAGCATTGCATTAGAACCTGGAATATGAGGTCCATGAATCAAGGTAAATTGGAAGTGGTCAAACAGGAGATGGCAAGAGTGAACATTGACATTTTAGGAATCAGTGAACTAAAATGGACTGGAATGGGCGAATTTAATTCAGATGACTCTTATATCTACTACTGTGGGCAAGAATCCCTTAGAAGAAATGGAGTAGCCCACATAGTCAACAAAAAAGTCCAAAATGCAGTACCTGAGTGCAATCTCAAAAATGACAGAATGGTCTCTGTTCATTTCCAAGGCCAACTATTCAATATCACAGTAATCCAAGTCTATGCCCCAGTCACTAATGCCGAAGGAGCTGAAGTTGAATGGTTCTATGATGGGTCTACAAGACCTTCTAGAGTTAACACCAAAAAGAGATGTCCTTTTCATCACAGGGGACTGGATTGCAAGAGTAGGAAGTCAAGAAGTACCTGGAGTCACAGGCAAGTTTGGCCTTGGAGGACAAAATGAGGCAGGGCAAAGGCGAACAGAGCTTTGCCAAGAGAACGCACTGGTCATAGCAAACACCCTCTTCCAACAACACGAGACGACTTTACACATGGACGTCACCAGATGGTCAATACTGAAATCAGATTGATTATATTCTTTGCAGCTGAAGATGGAGAAGATCTATACAGTCATCAAAAACTAGACCGGGAGCTGACTGTGGCTCAGGTCATGAACTTTTTATTGCAAAATTCAAACTTAAAGTGAAGAAAGTACAAAATACCACTAAACCATTCAGGTATGACCCAAATCAAATTGCTTATTATTTATACAGTGGAAGTGACAAATAGATTCAAGGGATTGGATCTGATAGATAGAGTGCCTGAAGAACTATGGATGGAGATTCTTGACAATGTACATGAGGCAGTGATCAAGACCATTCCTAAGAAAAAGATGCAAAAAGGCAAAATGGTTGTCTGAAGAGGTATTACAAATAGCTGAGAAAAGAAGAAGTGAAAGCAAGGGAGAAAAGGAAAGATATACTCATCTGAATGCAGAGTTCTAAAGACTAGCAAAGAGAGATAAGATAGCCGTCTTCAGTGATCAGTGCAAAGAAATAGAGGAAAACAATAGAATGGGAAAGACTAGAGATCTCTTCAAGAAAATTAGAGCTACCAAGGGAAAATTTCATACAAAGATGGGCACAATAAAGGACAGAAATGGTATGGACCTAATACCAGCAGAAGATACTAAGAAGAAGTGGCACGAATACACAGAAGAACTATACAAAAAATATCTAATGACCCAGGTAACCACGATGTGATCACTCACCTAGAGCCAGACATCCTGGCATGTAAAGTCAAGTGGGCATTAGGAAGTATCACTACAAACAAAACTAGTGGAGGTGATGGAATTCCAGTTGAGCTATTCCAAATCCTAAAAGATGATGCTGTGAAAGTGCTACACTCAATATGCCAGAAAATTTGGAAAGCTCAGCAGTGGCCACAGGACTGGAAAAGTTCAGGTTTCATTCCAATCCCAAAGAAAGGCAATGCCAAAGAATGTTCAAACTATCGCACAATTGCACTCATCTCACCCGCTAGCAAAGTAATGCTCAAAATTCTCCAAGCCAGGCTTCAGCAATACGTGAACCATGAACTTCCAGATGTTCAAACTGGATTTAGAAAAGGCAGAGGAGCCAGAGATCAAATTGCCAACATCCACTAGATCATTGAAAAAGCAAGAGAGTTCCAGAAAAACATCTACTTCTGCTTTATTGACTATGCCAAAGCCTTTGACTATGTCAGTTCAGTTCAGTTCAGTCGCTCAATCGTGTCCAGCTCTTTGCAACCCCATGAATCACAGCACGCCAGGCCTCCCTCTCTATCACCAACTCCCGGAGGTCACTGAGACTCACGTCCATCAAGTCAGTGATGCCATCCAGCCATCTCATCCTCTGTCATCCCCTTCTCCTCCTGCCCCCAATCCCTCCCAGCATCAGAGTCTTTTCCAATGAGTCAACTCTTCACATGAGGTGGCCAAAGTACTGGAGTTTCAGCTTGAGCATCATTCCTTCCAAAGAAATCCCAGGGCTGATCTCCTTCAGAATGGACTGGTTGGATCTCCTTGCAGTCCAAGGGACTCTCAAGAGTCTTCTCCAACACCATAGTTCAAAAGCATCATTTCTTCGGCGCTCAGCTTTCTTCACAGTCCAACTCTCACATCCATACATAACCACTGGATAAACCACAGCCTTGACTAGACGGACCTTTGTTGGCAAAGTAATGTCTCTGCTTTTGAATATGCTATCTAGGTTAGTCATAACTTTTCTTCCAAGGAGTAAGCGTCTTTTAATTTAGCAAACTGTGGAAAATTCTTCAAGACATGGGAGTACCAGATCACCTTATCTGCCTCCTGAGAAATCTGTGTGCAGGTCAAGAAGCAATAGGTAGAATAGGACAGAAAACAATGAACTGGTTCCATATTGGGAAAGGAGTACATCAAGACTGTATATTGTCATCCTGCTTATTTAACTTATATGCAGAGTACATCATGCAAAGTGCTGGGCTGGATGAAACACAATCTGGAACCAAGATTGCCGGGAGAAATATCAATAACCTCAGATATGTAGACGTCACCACCCTTATGGCAGAAAGCAAAGAGGAATTAAAAAGCCTCTTGATGAAAGTGAAATAGGAGAGTGAAAAAGTTGGATTAATACTCAACATTCAAAAAACTAAGATCTTGGCATCCAGTCCCATCACTTCATGGCAAATAGATGGGGAAACAATGGAAACAGTGAAAGACTTTATTTTCTTGTGCTCCAAAATCACTGCAGATGGTGACTGCAGCCATGAAATTAAAAGTTGCTTGCTCCTTCGAAGAAAAGCTATGACCAACTAGACAGCATATTAGAAAGCAGAGCCATTACTTTGCTGACAAATCTGTCTAGTCAAAGCTATGATTTTTCCAGTAGTCAGGTATGGATGTGAGAGTTGGACATCCAACTCTTATAAAGAAAGAAAGAAAGCTGAGTGCCGAAGAATTGATGCTTTGGAACTGTGGTGTAGAAGACTCTTGAGAGTCCCTTGGAATTCAAGGAGATCCAACTAGCCCATCCTAAAGGAAATCAGTCCTGAATATTCATTAGGAGGACTGATGCTGAAGCTGAAACTCCAATACTTTGGCCACCTGATGCAAAGAACGGACTCATTGGAAAAGACTGATGCTGGGGAAGATTGAAGGCAGGAGGAGAAGGTGATGACAGAGGATGAGATGGCAGCACCCACTTGATGGACATGAGTTTGGACAATCTCTGGGAGTTGGTGATGGACTGGGAACCCTGGTGTGCTGCAATCCATGGGGTCACAAAGTCGGATATGACTGAGTGACTAAACTGACTGACTGACTGACAACAAATGAATACCATGCCTGATGACAGTCTGTTTTAATCCTTTGTCTCTCTGAGGAGAATCTCCTTCTTTGGGAGGCTGTTTAGATCCAAGAGGAGTTTCCTTGCGATTCAACATGGACTGGGAACCCCAAGAAGGGGCTCTAATTATGACCTACCATGATCTTTGTGATCCATAGCTGGTTACTCAACCTCTCTGTGCCTTTGCTAGGTGGCAGCAACAGATACAAAGTAGGAAGGAAGGTAATTTGCAGGCATGGCCAAACCAGCAGAGAGTTTATAGCACTGACAAAAAACATATTTGGTTAGGTCAGAATTTAATCTCTTGGCTTGACGTGTTTGCCACAGGGGTGGCGGGGGTGGGGGGAGGGGGGCGAGAATCCTAGATTTTTCTGAATCTAAATTTATAAGTTAGAAGTAGATTAAAGGATGAAAGAAAAAAGACTTCTTGCTTTGGAAGGGACCCACCCGCTTGGCCTTTCTAAATAACAACTTTTCTATAACAATCGAGTGTGCCAAGAACATCGAGTTTGCAACTAAATTGTCTGGTTTAAGTTCCCCTCGTGCCATTTACCAGTGTCAGATCCCAAGCAGTTTCAACCTCTCTGGTCCTCAGTGTTACCATCTGCAAAATGAGGGAATAAAAGTTCATGGTTTTTACACTTGCTGTGAGGATTAAATTAGAAAATAATGTATGTGAAGTGCCTGGAAGTACCTGTTTCTTTGCACTCATTTTTTTGGCTGCCTCAGGTCTTAGTTACAGTATGCGAGATCTTCCTCGTGGCCCATGGACTCTCTAGTTGTGGCACATAGGCTCATTATTTGTGGCATGGGGGCTTACTTGCTCCATGGCATGTGGGATCTTAGTTCTCAGACTAGGGATCGAACTTGCATCCCCTGCTTGCAAGGTGCTTAACCATTGGACCACCAGGAAATTTCCTTTTTGTACTTATTTTAATATCGTTACTAGAAACCTCCACATTACAAATGTGGCTTTTTTGGCTATTTTTCTACTGAACAGTATTGTTTAAGGCTGGCTTCTTGGAAGCTTTAGATTACATTTTCTTCATCTCTGTCTAGAATTCACCACTTAGTTGGAGTGCGTGTACTGAATATGTTCACATGAGGTTTTTGTCTTCACTGTGATGTTGTTGGGAAGAAGTCAGTTTGAGTAACTCAGAATCGTCATTTGTTTAATTTTGCCTTGGTTGTGGTTTCAGGGGAGGGACCTCTTTTCCAAAGTCTCAGCCCAAAGAAAATGGACTGGAGCCAGTGGTGGCAACACGTTCGATGGTACCATCATTTTTTTACTGCGTAAGGGCAGCCTGGAAACCCAGATGGTGGCCCCCAGGGGGACTCCTCCAGGACAGATTTGCCTCCAGGAGGCAAATGATTCTGGCTTCAGAAAAGAGAATCTCTTCCAGAGGAAGTCAGAGAGAGTAGTTTTTGTTCCAGGAAGGAGTGTCGCCCCAGGCGCTCCCAGAGAAAACCGGAGACGCAACAGATGGGGAATGAATATTGGCCAGGATACGATGGTTCTCTTTCAATTAAAATATCAAATAGGGAAGTAATGGGAACAGAGCGTTTAGGGGGGGGCTTCTGATAACTTAAAGATCAGACTGAACGAGCAGGAAGATCAAAGTCACATTATTATTTCATGTGGAAAAGAAATGGCTGGGGATTTTTTCCACTTAAAGTGTTTCCCCCCCACCCTTCTTAGTCCTTTTTAAGAGTTGATATTGATTCAAGTCTGACAAGTGCAGTAACCATTTATAGTTGCCATTGAGAGTAACCTTTAAAATAACTATGAAAAGTCAGGTACCATTTTCCCTCCTGGATTTCTTAGTTTTTAAGTCTTGAATGTTCTGTCAGGCCTCTGGGTCTGTCTGATTTCCTGCCAAGTGGGTCAGGAATCTCCCTGGATGACTGGGATGGAAGGAGAGAGGAGCAGCCAGACAACCCAATTGTGAATGTTACCCTGCCCCTGAGGCAATGAGGGGAGGGCCCTGGAAAGGGTGTTCAGTGACTCAGGGGGTCTTGTCTTCCTCGGGAATCCAGAAAATGCGCACTTAAATGTGTAGAGAAAAAAGGACTTATTGATAGGGCCCCACGGCATTATGAGACAGGCTTGTTGTCAGATAGCCATGTTTCTGGAGATGCTTCTGATCTGTCCCGTGATTCACTCTGCTGAGTAACTTCCTCTCCCAGTATTCTAAGGCACCCCTGTGTGTTCCCCTCCCTTGATTTTAGTGTGACTTTGGCCTGTCACAGAGCTCATGCCAGGCCTGACACTGAGATTTTGTGGGCTCAGAACTCACCACTCTCTGATGATCATTTCTGTTCCTCTGGTAGGTGTTGAAGGGGAAACTTTTGATTTTGGGGGGATGGGGTGCATTAGAGTGTTCACAACTCCCACCAACTTAAAAACTGCATAAAGTCTGGGACTTCCCTGGCAATCCAGTGGTTAAGACTCCATGCTTCCAACACAGGAGATATGGGTTTGATCCCTGGTTGGGGAACTAAGATTACACATGATGCGAGGCACAGCCAAATGATTAAAAAAATTGCATAAGGTCTAAGTCCTTTATGTGGACATAAATTTTCACTGGGAAAATTCCTGCTGAGAGCTATGCCCTACAGTGTGACCTCCAGAAACAGACATTTATCTTGATAGTTATTACTGTTTATTACTTCCCAATATCAATTCTTCTCCTTCTTCCTAACCAAACCCTAATTCTATTTACATGTTCTCCCAATCCCAGCTTTAAGGGTAGCTCCAGATCAAGGATCAACAAGGTTTTGCAGAAAAAGGCCAGAGAGTAAATATTTTAAGCTTTAGAGGGGCATATGATCACTGTCACAACTAGCTGTGTGACAGCTCTCTGTTATAGACAATGTGTAAATGAATGAGCGTGGCTGTGTTCCAATAAAATTTTATAACATTAGGCAGTTGGTTAAATATGGCGCATGGGTTGTAGTTTGCCAACCCCGATCTAGATTAATCTAAGCTTGGGTTTCCCAAGCTCAGCACTGTTGACATTTTGGAATAGACAATTCCTTGTTGTGGGGACTGACCTGTGTACTATAGGATGTTTAACAGCATCCCTGGCCTCTACCCACTAAATGACAGTAGCATCCCATACCCCAGTGTGATGACTACAGATGTTTCCAGACATTGCCAAAAGTCCCTGGAGGCATTTCCCTGGTGACTCTTACTGGTCCAGATAATCATGTGGCTCAAGTTGGTCCAAATACACTAATAATGGGAAGAGCTCATAGTCCGTGATTTGGGGAGAGGTTCTGTCTCCTCTTAGACTGAAATAAGAAAGCCTTAGTGCCATAGATGGCAGAGGAGAGGGACCAGAACCTGGGTCCTTGCTGAGCAGCTGAATCAACCAGACCTGAGACCCTTCTTACCTATGGACTTCCTATTGCACGAGATGACACATTGCCTTATTGTTTTAGATGGAGTTTCTCAGGGGTGTTCAGGGGGGTAATTGACCAATGTGTATAGAAGGAGTTTGGGCTTCTCTGGTGGTGCTAGTGGTAAAGAACCTGTTTGCCAATGCAGGAGACATAAGAGACTCAGGTTCAATCCCTGGCCCAGTAAGATCCCCTGGAGAAGGTCATGGCAAGCCACTTCAGTATTCTTGCCTGGAGAATCCTCATGGACAGAGGGGCCTGGGGGACTGCAGTCTATAGGATCACAAAGAGTTGGACACAACTGAAGCGACTTAGCACGCATGCACACAGAAGGAGTTTAATATTTTAAACTCTGGTATGTCTGTATTTGTATTCAGTGGCTGGATATCAGTCGTGAGGCAAACAGGCCATCAGGGCTATGATGGGTGTAGATTCTCTTAGCAAGGATGTGGGTAGGGGGGCATTGATTGGTGTCTCAGTACTTTCATGTGTCCTCTTGGCTCCACACAGGCTTTTGTGAATTTATCTTATCACCTGGCCCTGCAAATGTGGTGGAGCATGACTCTTTTTCTGGATGTACTGGGGTTGAGTCCTCTGTGAACACGTTCAGTGATATGGGTCTTTCAGAGGAGTTTACATTGCCTGATTGGTTACAGAGAATTTTTTAAATGGTGTCCTCCTGGGAAGGAGATTTGATCAGAAAACAGTGGCAGTACTTGGCCCAATACATGGGCATCAGCTCCTGAACTGCAAATGTCGGGGCTGCAAAGATAACAGAAAACCAATTTCTACTCAGTTCAAATCACAGCTTCTCTTAGGATCATGCCCCTGCTGTATTCCAGCCACCGGGTCTCCCTATCCCCCACTCCCCCATCACCACCCCTTGTCTCTAATTCTTGGTTGATGCTAAAGTGGGAAAATGCATTTAGAACAAAAATCAATAAAGAGCAAACTTCTAAGAAGGTTTCCACAGCAAACCAGCAAATGATGTTGGAAAGGCTATTGGAGAGGCCCTGGCTTTAGAACTTGGCTCTGAGCTCATGGGTGATTTCATTTGTTGAACCTCAGTTTACTCATCTTGTAAGAATGGATAGAATGATCTGCACCCATAGATTGAATGAAATAATGTATGTGAAAGAATTTAATGAGTCAGGAGATTGGAGGAGAGGCACTTGAACAGGCCATGGGTGTGACAAGTGGGTATTTCAGGCCTGCATTTTTCTCCCCCTCTCTCTTGGTGGTACTGAAAGGAACCACCAAAAAAAAATCCCAATTTCTTTTGGTTCGTGATTCTGTCTTCCTGAACAACACCAGAGCCAGAATTTCAAAGGCAGATGATTTACCCACCTGTATATCCCATTATTTGGGCTGGTTGGTACTTGGCATACTACAGTAGACACTCAGAAAGTGTCAAAAGAATGAATATTGTAAGAGGCAATGCATTGTCAACATTCAGGATCTGGGCATTGTGGTACTTGCTTTTGTTGTGATTTATTTATATGTATAATGGAGAAGGCAATGGCACCCCACTCCAGTACTCTTGCCTGGAAAATCCCATGGATGGAGGAGCCTGGTAGGCTGCAGTCCATGGGGTCGCTGAGAGTCGGACATGACTGAGCGACTTCACTTTCACTTTTCACTTTCATGCACTGGAGAAGGAAATGGCAACCCACTCCAGTGTTCTTGCCTGGAGAATCCCAGGGATGGGGGAGCCTGGTGGGCTGCCAGACGTCTATGGGGTCGCACAGAGTTGGACACGACTGAAGCGACTTAGCAGCAGCAGCAGCGTTTATATATAAAATATATTTTTCTACCTTAAATCCTAATTCTTTTTGTACACTGGGTATTTTTCTGCTGTGATTGAAGTTTCCTTAGTCTGAGCCGAGATCAGTGGGTTGTGCAAAATTGAGGGGTTTGCTGGATATTGGTGAGGATGGATGGCTCTGGGCAGTTGTCTCAGAGTCAGGCATCAGGGGCATCTCTGGTCAGGTCTCCTGGACCCACAAACAAACACAGGCAGTCCCAGGGTACTCAGGGCCCACAGCAAAGAAGACAAGATTGCCAAGTGGTCTCTCCAAGGACAAATCTGTCCAAATGGGGGGCAAAGACAGCTGTGTACTCTGCCACTCCCAAGTTTGAAGCCCCTTAAGTCATTGATTAGCTGTGTGAACCTTGGGCAAAAGTTAACCTTCCTAAGCTTCACTGGTAAAATGGTGATAATAATAGACCTTTTACCATGAATATTTGAGAGGATTGCATGAAATTGATGCTTGACACAAAACGAGCATGCAAAAACTGCTAGCTTTGAGGCTTTCTTCCATCTTTCCTAAAATGCTTTGACAACTAATCATGGAATGAGGTTGTTATGGTGAAGGGACGGATTGAGAAAGATGTGGCCTTGAGGAGAGTGGACCTGCCTGGATAAAACTTTGCGAAAGCTGGTCCCCTTGGACCAGGCTTGAGACAGCCCATCACCTGCTCCTGAGAGTCAGCTTGGATGTTCTTCCTGCTTTGACCCTTCCACTCAGCTCACTGCTAAGTTCTGTAGCTGATTTTTCCCAAAGGTATCCTGAATGGAGCCTGTTTCCCCATCTCCCGTGCTGGAGAGCCTCAGTGGAGCTGCATCGTCTCTCCCTTAAACCGCTGTAGCAACCTTTAAACTGGTTTCTCTGCTCCTGCTCCCTGCTGCCCCTATCCCCTCAACAGCTGGAGGGGATATCTGAAAATGTAAACAGACCACATGCTGGCTCCTTCACCCCTGCAGTGGCTCCCCCTGCACCTAGAGTAACATTTAGCATTTCTGGTGGGAAATGGTCTGCTCATTCCCTTAAGGTGGCTGAATTCTTTTCCCATTTCAGGTCTTCATTTAAATGTTGTCTCTGGCTGATTCCAGTTAAGTGCTTTCCATGCTCTGTTGTATTTATAGTATTGACAACAGCTTGTATTTGTATACCTCTTTGTGTGTTTATTCGTTCAGTGTCTGTCTTTCCTGCTGGATTGTAAGCCTCGGGAAGGCAGGGACAGTGTCTGGCTTGGTTGGCACTCCATCCTTGTGTCTGGCACAGTGCCTGGCCCATTGTACACTTGTGTTAGTCACTTGGTCATGTGCAGCTCTTTGCAACCCCGTGAACTGTAGTATGCCAGGCTCCTCTGTCCATGGAATTCTCCAGGCAAGAGTACTGGAGTGTGTTGCCATTCCCTTCTCCAGGGGATCTTCCCAACCCAGGGATCAAACCCAGGTCTCCTGCATTGCAGGCAGATTCTTTACTGCCTGAGCCACCAGGGCCTGGTCCATAGTAGGTACTTTATTAATATCTGGTACAAAGAGTGAATGTCCTCAAGTCAGTGATTCTGTTTGTTTTTCTTCATTTTGTGTCTTCTGAGCATGGAGAGGCTCTGCGTAAACGTGCCATGAAGGTCTCTACAACTGGAGTCTCCCTCCGGAGTGCTGAGAGGCAGGAGGACTTAGTGGTTAAACATGTGTATTCTGGTGCCAGGCTCTCCAGGTTCAAATCTCAGCTCTGCCTCTTGTTACCTGTGTGTAATTTAGCAAACTACTTAACCTGTCTTTGACTCTGTTTCCCCCTTTGTCAAATGGAATTAATATCAGAATCTACCTATGAGGGCTAATTGGCATTTGTGAAACCTCTGGCATGGTGTCTGGTACATCATGTGTGCTCAGTGATGGTGACTGTGGTTATCTAATTAGTGTGTATTGGACATTTCCATTTCTGGGTGATTTTATACCTTTCTTTTTCTACTTTTTTTCTTTTTTAGGTCAAAGTACCGCTTATTTGACTTCACACTGAGCATCTACTTTATGTTCCACTCTGGGGATACAGAAATGATCCCATAAACAGAGTCCCTGTACTCACGGGGCTTACATTTCAGTGGGGAATACAGGCTTCAAAAATAATTACAGGTGGTATGAGTGAAATGAAAGAAATAGAGAGTGAGGAGAACAAATTCTAAGGGAATTGAAGCATCAGTGTGTGGAGTGGGGTCAGAGAAGTCCTACCTGAGAACATAGATCTAAGCTAAAGTCCATCCAGGAGATGGACTTTAGTCCATCGCAATGGTGATGGGGGGTCAGGTGAGGGGAGAGAATACTAAGCAGAAGGAATAGGTTGTGCAAAGGTCCTGAGGCTGCAGAAGATATGGCACATAACTGATGTGTACAAATAGGTATGTAGCTGGAAAATCTGCTCATGGAAAATAATAGCTTTTTCAGGGATCTTCCCAAAGAAGACCCTGACATAGAGATTTGAATATAAGACATTTGCATTTTGAGAGGCAGTTCTGAGTACAAGTTGAGAAAAGAGGTGGGGGGTCTGGTGAGACAGGGAAGGGAAGGATCCAGATATATCATCACATCAGTTATCTCTGTGAGCAAGTGGAGAGCTTTGGGGGCTATGGTCAAACATTCCTCCCAAGTTGGGGTACTTACACAACATCTCCCATCAGTGATTGTTTGAGGATTTCTCTTGGCGTTGGGCAAAATTAATTCCCTGGCACCTCCATTCTGCCATGTGTATGAGTCAAAGTGGGTCCCAATTGCCAGAGAAGCCATCAGGCAAATGATAGCAGGTGCTGCCTTTGAAAGTTGGACCAGTAGGGTAAAGGCCAGGGGACCTGGCAGGGCACCAGTGCATCTGCTATGTACTCCAACCCCCTTTGAGGCTTGGAGCTGTTGGGTTCAGCCAGGATCAGCTTGTGGGGGCCCTCATGAGCTGTTGTGAGAGGTCTCAGGCTCCACCCTTTGGGGAAGCAGTGCCGGTCTTAAGTTTTAAGCTGATCTTAACTTTAATCACTCTAGTCCTTGGGTGGAGAATGGACTGTTGTGGCCTGAGGAGCAGATACAGGGAGAGAGAGTTTGTGAGCCAGCCTCAGCTCTCCAGGCAAGGTGATGGTGGATTAGAGTAGGTAGGGTGGGGATGGAGAGCAAGTTGGAGAGAGGTGGAGATGGAATAGACTAGATTTCATGAGCATCTGCATCCGGGGGAGGTGGCAGCCCTTTTCCATAGTCTCTTCCTTATGCTAAATTAGATGCAGGTATCTCTGAGACTTGGCAAGTGGGGCTGTCATTCTCCTGAGCCTCCACCCGCCACCCCTTACCTGTCATCTGCTGCAGTCTTTCTGCCCACTCTTCACAGTATTCTCCAGGATGCTGGGGCCAGCATAAAATAAATAGCCCCTGTGTCCCACCTTGCCAGCTTCCCTTCTGCCTTGCCCGCCCTGCTGTGCCTGGCGAGCGCTGGCTACAGTTCCAGCTTCTGAAGCAGCATTATTGTCTAGGAATGTGGAAGCAGACGGGCCAGGGAGCAGGGGGCGGGGAGGAGCATTCTGTCTGCCATCTGCGGCTCAAGCGAGAGCTGTGCTGATGGGATCCAGGTCCTTAGTCTCTGTGTGATCCAGAGAAATGCATCTCTACTGAGCGGGCAACAGGACTCCATCTGCAGGCCCATTTGATGTCCTGTGGGGTCACTGTCTCCGAGAGTGGGGCTGGGAAGCCAGGCCTCGAGATGACGTGCTGTGGATAGAGGTCTCCTTTGTCCCCAAGTCCCACTCTTCAGCTGGGCCCTGCAGGGTACAAAATGCTGCTGTGCTGTACTTGCAGCTCAAGAACATATCGCTTATTGTTAAAAATCACTCTATTAGCCATTTTAACCAAAAATCTGGAGTTCAGGTTTTAAGATTTCTAGAATGTAGAGGGATCCTAAGGATCAGTCATTTAATGAATATTTAATTCTGGAAAATTCCTGTTTTCTTCTGGATAAAGCCCACATGTACCCCAATTCAGCACTCTAAGCACAGAGACATCGAGGGAGCTATTGTTTTTACCACGATGAGACTTGCCTTCGACCTTAGATAATAGCTTCAGGTATATTCTCCAGACCCAAGCTGGGCCTGTTCGAAGGCTTCCCTCAACTGAGAATAGAGAGAGAAAGGGCAGCCTGTAGTGGCTGAAATGATAACATGTAGAAGATGGCACGTACCTGTTTCTCTCCCTTGAAGAAAGGGAGAGAAAACTGGTCAGCAGAGAGGAGAGAGAGAGGGAGGGAGGGCAGAAGGGATGGAGAAGGGTGAGCGAGGAAGGGTTAGTGGAAGCGTGGGGGAGGAGGGAGGGAGGGGAAGGTAGGTACGAGTGGTGAGTAGGAGGACACAGGTGTGTTTTGCACCTTTCTCCAGAGTTTCCTCGTGGCTCCTCTTCCTTCCTTGAGCTCCTATTCCCTCTGTGGTAGCTCACTTAGTATAGCACACCCATTATTTGCTATATCTTCCTCATTTCCATACTGTGTTTCCTCTACTTTTTTTTTTTCCTTTATTTGATTTTTATTGCAGTATAGTTGTTTTACAATGTTGTGTTAGCTTTTACTATAGAGCAAAATGAATCAGCCATACGTAAACATATCCTCCACTTCTTAAATATACCAGTTTCACTCAATTCCTTGTCCAATCCACTGGGATGGTCAGAATGCCAGCACCCCAGCCAAAGGCCCCAGCTTGCATGGCTTCCACTTTCCCTTCAAGACCACAATGACGCCAACCTGACTGTACCAGCCAACCAAACAAACTCATAAATGCCAATTAGTTATATTGATGAGCAATGTTTATGGGTTCCTGCAGATCAATTCATAAGTATTATAAATTGCAACAGTTTCTAAATGCCCTGTGACTAATGGCTTTGGTTGTAGTGGATTTTATCACGTTGTTGAGTACCTAATCGTCCTTGGCCTCACTGAGTGTTTCTGTGACCTGCAACGAAGCGACAATGACTCAGAGCCCAGCAGTTTCAAGGTCAGAGAGCCTGTGTTTCTAGCTTCTGTCCTGAGTGACAGGGATCCTGGTATTTCGCTTTTTAGTGGTTCATTCTTTCATTTTTGGTAGTGGTGAGCTGTCCTTTTCCACTGACTTAAGAAACATCTTTTATTCTGACTTTTACCTGTTGTTTCCAAGGCTCATTCATTCATCAGACTATTTATGGAGCACTTTCTATATGCCCAGTGCTATGTGAATGCTGGGAATATAGTGCTGTATTGGTCAGGATAGGCTAGGCTGTGCTGATGTAACAAGGTACCTTTGAAATCCTAGAAGTTTAAAACAAAAGTTTTTTTGTTTGTTTGTTTTTTCTCATTAAGCTATACATCTATTGTGAATCAACAGTGGGCACTCTTCTACTTATTCACTCAGGGGCCCAGGCCGATGAAACATTGCCTCATTGTGGTAGGAGAATGGATAACTGGAGAATTACTGTGCCAGCTTTTCTATGCTTCAGCCCAGAGGTGACATGTATCACTTCTCTACTCAGCTCATGAGCCACATATTAGTCACATGGCCCCAATTAACTTCAAAGGAGGCTGAGAAATGTGGAGCGAGCACATGGAATATTTGGTATGTTTAACGGTCTTCAGAGAGATTGCATTGTAGCTTGTGTTGCAGGGATCAAACAAATTATTGCATAAATAATTGTTTAACAATAATTGGGATGAAGGCTACAAGAGAATTCGGGATGCTGCAAGAGTGTAAACCAGGAGATCTGTTGCCTTCTAGGTGGTCGGGACAGATTCCTAGGGAAGGGTTATTTCAGCTGAAGCCTGAGAGGTGAACTAGGGCTGGTGAGGTGGAGAGAGTGAGTGTGGCACCCAGCTGTGTCACAAAATACAGATCACCCTAAGTTCTCCTCTCAAAGAAATGAAGAGTATAGCTTGAGAGGTAAGAAATATATGGAAAATGACAATACCAGTTAGCCAGCAATGATAGATGGCATGGTTAAGTGCTTTTGGTGCATTGGCTCACTTAATTCACCCTCACAATAGGTTTAGAAACATACTGTCCAGCAAGTATCTGGTGAGGACTTGAACTCGTGTGTGCCTGAGGTTCACGCTCTTTACCACTATGTGCTGCTCCCTCTGTGATGACAGCCTGGTGACTGAGTTAGTTAGTCACTGAGTTAGTTAGCTCAGAGTTCAGTGACTGAGCTGATCTTCCTCTGCCTCTCTGATAAGTTATTGAATCTCCCCAGGCCTTGGTTCATCATTAAAACAAGAGCATTTGGCTAGACCAGAGCTTTTAAAAAACGTTTTAATGTAGTGGAACATTTAAAAAATAAAATCCATTTTAATTTAATAATTATACATATATAAATACATACATATGTATATAACTAATTTAAAAACAAAATCAATTTAAAAATGCAGTTCAATATATAAAGGAGGTATGAGTGGACAGTAGCCTGAGGAGGATCCCCAAACCTCAGCCCAACATTTTCCCATCTCCTGGGACTCCCCTGGGGGGCCTGGCATGTGGTAAACACTCAATAAAACCATTGGACCATCTGAGGTTACTTCCAGCTGTCAAGTTGGCTGAGTGTTCCCAGTATTATGAGTCACTGTGGCTATTTGATTATAAGAATGGACTCCTTAGTTGTCCTTAGAGGTAGGTAAGCATAACGAGCCACAAAGCCTGAAACCTGTGAATACGCTACATGGCAAAAGTGACTTTGCAGATAAGGTAAAGTTAAGGATCTTGAGATGGGAGGATTATACTGGAGGATCTGGGTGGGCCCACTGTAATCTAAAGGGTTCTTATGAGAGGAGATAGGGAAGTCAGAGAAGGAGGTGTGAGGATAGAAGCAGAGGTGAGAGAGAGAGAGAGTTGTGCTATGCTGCTGTCTTTGAAGATGAAGGAAGAGGCCATGAGCCAAGGAATACAGGCAGCTTCTAGAAACTCTGGAGAAAATGGATTCTTCTTTAGTACTTTCAGAAAAAGTGCAGCTCTGCATATTTTAATTTGCAGGGCTATTGAATAACCTCGCAGGGCTATTTGGAGAGACTGTCATGTCCCATTGTTTGGTAAAGATGAGGAAACTGGGGCTCTGAGGAGTTACATCACCAGCTCAAGGTCACTCATATAAGCATCTTTGTGACCATTACTTTGAACTCTTTATCAGGTAAATTTCACCACCCACTCAGTGACGACCCCCTGCAAGTTTGCTTTCACACACCTTTCCTGCCCACATGGTCTGTCGAAGCTGAACTTTCAGAGGCCACCAAAGATCTTGCAGAAACAATTCTCCATTTTCTTTCTCACTTCTCAGATTTCTTCACTCCTGCAGCATGTTTCATCTTCTTTAAAAAATTCATCCTTTCTCTAGTTTTCACAACACTGTTCTGTTATCTCTACAACCTTTCCTTATCTTACTCTTTAAAACTCACTTGTTCCCTCTTCCAAGAGCAAATTCTCTTCAAGATTTTTTTAAAAACTAATGTCTGTTTGGCTGCATCGGGCCTTTGCTGTTGGATACGGGCTTTCTTCAGTTGTGGTGCACAGGCTTCTCACTGTGGTGGCTCCTCTTGCTGTGGAGCACAGGCTTTGGGCGCACGGGCTTCAGCCCGAGGGTTCGTTAGTTGTGGCTCAAGGGCTCCAGAGTGCCGCTCAGTAGTTGTGGTGCGTGGACTTAGTTGCTCTGTGGCATATGGAATCTTCTGGACCAGGGATTGAACCTGTGTCCCCTGCATTAGCAGGCAGATTCTTATCCACTGCACCACTAGGGAAGTCCCTCTTCAAGATTTAAATGCATATTAACTTTCTTCTTCTAGCTACAGCGGTGGTTCTCCAGCTTGGCTGTAACTTAGACTCACATGGGGAGTTTCCAGAAATGCTGGTGCCCACAGAAGGTTTTTAGGGCAGAGAAACGATCCTAAATGATGACACAGGGATGGATACCTGTCATTGTACATTTGTCAAAACTGTAGAATGTACAACACCAAGAATGAACCCTAATGTAAACTGTGGGCTTTGGGTGAAAATGACGTGTCAGTGTAGGTTCATCAACTGTAATGATGAACCACTCTTGTGGAGGATGTTGAAGATGGCATGGTTCTGTGTGTGTGGTGGCAAAGGAGGTACGTGGAAACTCACTGTACTTTTTGCCTGATTTTGCTATGAACTTAAAACTGCTCTTAAAAATGAAGTCCGTTAGTTAAAATGCAGATTTCCAGGCCCCGTGACCAGCGATTCTGACTTATTTGGATCTGGTGATTATAAGGTCCAACAGGGCTGAAAAATCTGTAATAAGACTTTTCCTGAGAATCTTTCTGTCAGGCTTAGTGCTCACTTTGAAGCACAAAATTCCCACATTTAACTTACCGACCCTGACCTTTCCCTTGATTCCCACTTGTTTGAACATTGTTTGAACAACCTCCACTTGTTTGAACGTGCCTGAGATCATGTCAAACTCAACACCTTATTCATTTTCCAGACTCCTCTTCTAATTATCCTGGTTTTTGATCAGTGCACCAACCATTAGCTTGGCTATTCATTCAGGTTTTACAAACCTCAGAATCCCAACATGAAAGATTCTTTAAGTTTAAATCTCTGACCTTTACCCCAAGCTGAACCCGTATGCCCTGAACCCCTGGACCCCTGTTCATTGCCTCCACTTGAAACTTTCCAATGGAAGCTCAATCCTCTGCAAATATCATTTCCTTTTCAAAACCACCCCTTTCCCCCTTATCATACAGCCGATACTTGTGAATTGTAGAAAAAAATATAAATTACTATTGGAAAGCATAAAGGAGAAAATAAAAACCATCCATAATACTATCACACACCAACTACTGTTAATGTTTGAGTGAGTGAGTGAGTGAAAGTTGCTCAGTCATGTCCGACTCTTTGTGACCCCATGGACTGTAGCTCACCAGGCTTCTCTGTCCGTGGAATTCTATAGGCAAGAATACTGGAGTGGGTAGCCATTCCCTTCTCCAGGGGATATTCCCAACCCAGGGATCAAACCTGGGTCTCTTACATTACAGGCAGATTCTTTACCATCTGAGCCACCAGGGAAGACCCACTGTTAATGTTTAGGTATATAAAAATAAACAGAGATGAAAGCTTACATTGAGAAATATTTTTTATGTCATTTTTGACCTAGCATGACATCATAAATATTATCCTATTATAAATACTCTTTCAGACCATTTAAAATAATTTTAATATTATTTCATCTATAAAAGTGGTACCAACATTAAACAGTGGTGAAATTTGTAGAATAGAAAATAAAACTCTCCCCACTCTCTCTTGCTAGAATATCCAGAGCAGTCTAAGGGGGTTTCCCCATTTATCTTGTTGGGATAAAGAATTTGATATTTCAAGGAAAGCATTTGTTGGCATTTCTTATGCTTATTTTCTGGTTTTAAAAAATTGGATCATATAATTTTCCCAGGGCTCAGGGCATCTAGAGGTTTTAACTGGCTCTTTGGAGCTACTCCATCCCACTCTGTTACCACCTCCTGGGGCTAACCATGCTTAATAATTCCAACATGCTTTTTAATGGCTATAGCAATCTTTCTTTTTAAGGAAGTTCTAATGGTTGGAAAGCTCTTCTTTATGTTGTGTTGAAAACTGCTTTTTGTATCTTCTACTCTTGACCCCAGGCTTTCTTTATGGAGCTAGGGAAACAAAAATAAAATAAACAAAAAAGCAAACAAAAACCCAAACAGACAAGCCCTAGTGTCTTTTTGACTTGCATGTTGACCTCCTTCGCCACCAAGGACTGATCTTTAGCTGATGTGGAGGCAGGACCTGGTTAAGAGCACAGCAGTGTAGCCAGACCCCCTGGGTTCCTTGGGCAAGGATTTTAATTCTCTGTGAGCCTCAGTTTCCTCATCTGTGAAATGGCGATCATTAACAGTACATACTTCATTGGTTGCTGTAGGGAATTAAAGGAATTATGGGCCATTTAATAGCCTTTTAGACCAGGCCTGGCATGTGCTGCTGTCAGATATCCATAGAATCTGGATTCTCTACAGAGAAAAGGAAGGTGGCGAGATAGTCAGGCTCTGAGATTCTACCTGGAAATTCACCTGGGTGCAGGGACGCTGTTTATGTTTTTGTGTCTTTGAGACCCTGTTTGTGTCTTTGAGTCAGAACTCATTTTGGTGATTAGCATCACATGTCTGCCTGTGGCTGCAGGGCCTAGGAACTGAAATTGTGTAGATGATGAAATGAACACAGGGGATGGACATGGGACCAGGGAAGGGAAGGCACACAGCCAGGGTGTGGAATTCTGTGGCAGGTGACAGAAACAAGTGATTTCTGATCTGGCAGCTGCTGTCCCAATACTTAGTAGCTGGGTGAACCTGGACAAACTGTTTAAGCCAAATTTTTTTTTCATCTGCGAAATGGGTTCATTAACATGTACTGAGGAGTAAGAGCTCGATTATTCAGCTTTTATTCAATGCTCCCACCTTCACTCCCTTAATTCTCATAACAACCCCATGAGACAGAAATTAACTTCCTTATTTTACAGAGGAGGATACTGGGGCACTGAGAGGTGAGTCACGTTCTCATATCCACACGCTCAGAAGGTGGAAGGGCTGGGATTGGAATTGAGGCAGACTCTAGAGTCTGGGCTGTTACCCAACTCATTATGTGGATTAAATGAATAATAATAAGCCTACCACTTCTTCTTAGTTACCTTCTCTTCTTTAATCCTCATAACAACCTTGATTAAATGACTGGCCCCTGAAAGTCACCCAGGAGGTGTGCAAGGACACACACCCTTTCGGTGGGAGCCTCCTTTGCTTTAGAGCAGGGGTCTTTGTTGCTGCCTGCTCATTAGGTTCATGCACAGAACTCGTCAAAACGAACAATGCCAGTATCTGTGTGCTGCTTCTGCTTTATTATATTCATTTCTTTGTTTAATTTTTTATATTCCACATATTAGTGAAAACGTTCAGTATCTGTCTTTCTCCCCCTGACTCTCTTCATTAAGCCCAATACCCTCCAGAGACATTTATGTTGTTGCAGGTGGTAAAATTTCATTCTTTTTCTGTAGCTGAGTAATATTCCAGCGTGTGTGTGTATGCGTGTATCACATATTCTTTATCCAATCATCTGTTGATGGGCACTTAGGTTGTTTTCATGTCTTGGCCATTGTGAAAAATGCTGCTATGAAGGGTAGGGTACATGTATCTCTTTGAATCAGATAACAAACTAGTGGTTACAAGTGGAGATGGGGTGGGGGGAGAAGCAATATAGAGGGAAAGGGATTAATAGGTACAAACCACTAGACATAAAATAAATAAGGTAAGATGATGTAATATACAGTGCAGGAATAGAGCCAATATTTTATAATAACTTTGAATGAAGTATAGCCTATAAAAATATTAAATCACTATGTTATATACCTGAAACAAACATAATATTATAAATCAACTATACTTCAATAAAAAAATAATGATGCCAAGCCCCTCCTTAGGAGCTTCTGATTCCATTAGTTTGGGGAATGGGGACTGTGCATGGGGAGTTTCCCAAGGCACCTGGGGTGACTCCCATCTGTAGGGCAGGATTGAGACGGGGTTTAGAAGGATTTTACTCCCCTCCAGGCACTGGCTGCTCTTTAAAACCATCTGGAACCTTCTAGATTCTGAGCTTGTTGGTTTAAACATCAACCTTACTCACTGAGCTAATTAATGCCCATTGGACCTTACTGGATGCCAGACATGGCATTAACTCATTGAATCCTGCAGTGACCAGCTTGCTGGGGATTTTCCATTTGAAGGACCAACACCTCAGGTCAGTTGTGGGCAAACCGAGATGATCGATCACCCTCCTTAATCCTTCCCTAAATTTTTGTTTCTTTTTTAAAATTTATTTTTAATTGGCAGATAATTGCTTTAAGATGTTGTTGGTTTCTACCATACAACAAAATGAATCAGCCATGGTATACATATATCCCCTCCTTCTTGAACTTCCCTTGCCTCCTCCCGCAGCCCTCCCCCTAGGTCATCACGAAGCACCAAGAGGAGCTTCCTATGTTACACAGCGACTTCCCACTAGCTGTCTGCTTTATTAATACACATGGTAGTGCGTATATGTCAGGGCTGCTCTCTCAGTTTGTCCTGCCCTCTCCACCCACCGCTGTGTCCACAGGTCTGTTCTCTCTGTCAGTATCTCTATTCATCAGTACCATTTTTCTAGATTCCATATATGTGTGTTAAAATATGATATATGTTTTTCTCTTTCTGACTTACCTCACTGTGTGTAACATGCTCTAAACTTTTGTTCCTTATTGACCTCATTCATTTATTTTACAACAAAACTCCAAGTTACTTTCTCCTGATAAATCCATGTTGCAGGTGATGAAACTGAGGCACAGGAAGTATTGGTCACAGTTAGACAGTGGTCACAAAATACTAAAACCATTATCTCAATTCCTCTCAGGGAAAGCTATAAGATTAGTTGGGGGGATGTTTTTGGTTTCCACTTTATAGACGGGTAGAGCAAGGTTCAGAAAGGCTAATGACTTTCCCGTGATTGGTGGTCAGTGTATTAGATGGAAGATCTGATCTTCTGACCCTGTGCCCCCCTAACCCCACCCCAGGCTGTTACATGGCTTCTGCTATGCTGTGTGGGAGGATGAAGAATGTCCCATTGAGAAGGTTTGAGGGTCACTGGCTCTGACACTCTTTGCATCTGTCAGCAGATCTGGGGCCTCCCAGCCTCCCTTCCTGCAGGGCTGAGAGGCTTGCTGTGGACTCCTTTCCACCAGGGATTAGAGGGTCTGTGGGTTAGAAAAGACCAAGATGACTGCAGGCAGTTGGGTGCCGTTCAATTAGAACATCTGCCCTCAGGTCCCCAAGGCCAGTTCTGTCTGAGGACATGCATCCGAGCCAGGTGCTGCCAGACTCTGAGAGCAGCCTCTTGCTCTTGCTCTCTGGGGAGAGATCTGGACACAGCTGATCAGGCTGCTGAAATGTCATCTGAGGTGTGGAGTAATGGGAAATGCAGGCAGAGAGGCTAGTTTGTACAAAGGATTATTTTAGCATAATCTGGTGTTATTTGGGATAAATGGGGAGAGAAATGTGAGGTATGCATGCCTGACTTCTCAACTCAAGGCAGCCAGACTTTGTTTCCTCCAGAAAAGTGACCAGCTGAGTGTTCCAGGGAGTCAGCTGGGCCCACCTTGCTCTGCAGCAGCTCAGCTGTCTGTTTTGTGGGAAGGTTTGTGTATCTGAAGCATCAGTGCATTGATTCTCGTAGTACATGGTGGTTTAGTCGCTAAGTCACATCTGACTCTGCAGCCCCATGGACTGTGGCCCATCAGGCTCCTCTGTCCATGGGATTTTCCAGGCAAGAATACTGGAGTGGGTTGCCATTTCCTCCTTCAGGGGATCTTCCCGACCCAAGGATTGAACCTGTGTCTTCTGCATCTCCTGCTTGGCAGGTGGATTCTTTACCACTGAGCCACCTGGGAAGCCCCACAGTACATGAGTTGATTCTGAAATGCTCAAGGACACAAAAACGTTCATTGTTATGTAGTTATAGTAAAATAATTGGAAGAACAAAATATAACTATATATACACAAAATGGAGATTCACGAGTGCAGTGACTTTTGCCCAGTTCGGGGCTGTAGACTCAGCACCTTGGACAGCTACTGGCACACAGTAGGTATATATCGAATGAATAAATGAATTTCTGGCACATGGGTAGTTTTTAACCAGAAAATGGAATTTGAACTTAGGTTTATAGGGTGGACAGGATTTAGTTAGGAAGAAATAAGTGAGATTAGAAGGAGGGGATGATTCAGGTGGGGGACATGGCGTAAAGGCTAAGAGGCAGGACAGACAAGGCCCACAGAATATAAGCTAATGGCTGATGAAGTTTACTATGCACCATGTCACTCTGAGAAGCTCTTTTGTGTATTAACTAAATCCTCATAACAGCCCTCGTAATATCTCCATTGTGCAGCTGGGGAAACCAAGGCCCTGAGCAGTGAGCTGTCTTACCCAAGGACAGGCCGTGACCCTGACTTGGCTATTTCCAGGAGTCCTGCAAGGTCATGGCCCATTTGGAGGTCTGTGACAAGTGGAGCGCATGTTCCAGCCAGCACAGGGTCTGCTGCTGCCTCAGCTCAGGTGGCGAAGACCGGTGTCCTTTCTGCTCTCTGGCTGGTGGGAGCCCGCTCAGTGCCCTCCGCTCCAGGCCTGCTCTCTTTTTAACCCAGCTGCTGTTTTCACAGGTTTCCATTTTTAGCTCCCCGGACTGGAACGCAGTGTTCAATGCACTATAAACCTCAATGTCAGTTTGATTATACGAGAGGCATGTGTGGGCTCCTGCTCTCCCGTTTCCATGTCTAATAATAACCCTCCGGTTTCTCTTGTCCCTTTTCTTCCAAGGCTCGCAAAGCGTTTCATATGCAATGTCCCATTTAAGCCTCCAGTTCCCCAGGGAGGAAACTGCTGGCTATTATGTGAAAGGTCTTTGGCAACTATTCAATTCTCTTCAGATGGTAAGGGCTATAGTCATCTCTGTCTTAAATGTAGGAGTACCAAATTATGGGAGAATAAAGAGAAATGCTAAAGGGAGATGGTATTTAATGAATTTCTACTCTGTGCATCTTATCAACCCTGGGAGGGGCATCTGTGAATTGTCCTTTTTTTTATGGATGAGAAAAATGGGCTCAGAGAGGCTAAGTGACTTGTTCAAGGTCACAGTTAATAATTGGTAGACTATGGATTTGACTCTGGATTTATCTCCACAGTCTTTGTTTTCTCCATTGCATCACTAAATGTGCTGTTGTGGAAATAAAGGCACAGTCAGATCCTAATTCTCTTGGCTCACAGACCAAGTCAGTCCCCCATCCCTTTTCTTAGAGCTTCCTGTAAAGACACTATCGATTGAAAGGATTATTTCTCATCAGTCAAGACCATCTCTCACCTTCTAAAAAGTACTGAAAGTAGGAAACTACTTGTTTGCTCTTCCTTCCGTCCCATTCATGCATGCACACATACAGCAAGCATTTACTGTTTCCTTTGCTGTAAGTCCTAAGGGGATGAAGACACAGTCCCAGTCAGTTTCTTTTCTCCAGGATCTTGATTTTTGTTAAAGCACCTGTGTGATCTGGAACAAGTGACTTCACCTCCCTGAACCCTAGTGTCCTCATCTGAATGATGGGGATGATAATGGCTCCTATTTCATAGGGATTGTGTGGAGAGCAAAAAGCATTTGAGAGTCAAGAAAAGGATCAGCCCCCAGGGCAGATATATGGGCGCTGCGAGGAATGAGGTAGAAGGTGTTTTCAGAGCAGAAGGGTGTGCTTAGGTCAGTGTTGCTGATGTAATTCTGAGGAGATGATAACCTTCACTGTTGGGTGGACCAAACTTACTCTATCCGTGTCCTACATGTTTGTTTTGGAGAGGTTGGAAAATTAAGTTGATTTAAATCAAAGAGCATTGATTTAATATTGACTTGGTAGAGAGGCTGCGCAGACCTGGATTCAAGTCCCAGCTCTGCCACATGACAGACATGTGACTTTGGGACAGATGAAGTGCAACTGCTTCTGTAGATGGGAAATAATAATATCTGATATAATAATATCTGCAGGAAATAATAATATCCTCAGTTTCTGCTTCTGTAGATAGGAAATAATAATGTCTGCAGTGGTCTTGTGAGAATTAGAAATGATGTGTAGAAAGTACTTAGCATGGTGCCTGGTACCTCTTGGTGCTCAGTAAATGAAGGTTATTACCAAAGCAGTATAGGGTACAGATTGAGACTCTGAAACCTCGGAAACTTAAAATCCATCAGTTAGGTCCTCAGGTACAGCTGGATCCAGGTGTTCGTATGAACTCATGACCTGGTCCCATTCTGTACTCCTCTCATCTCTGCTTTCTTTCATGTTGACTTCACTCCCATGAGAGCCCTCTTCTCCTGATGGCAAGATAGTCCCCAGTAGCTCAAAACTCATACACTACTCACAAACCTAGTAGAACAAGATCTTTTCCCTTATAGTTACAGCAAAATCTATGGTCTTGAGTCCCACTGAACCAACCTGGGTTACATGCCCATCCTTGAAACAATCACTGAGGTCATGAGTGAATGAAATAACTTGAATTTCCCAGTCTGGGGCATGTCTCTCCATTAAGCTAGGAGGTGAGGTCACCAGCTTTAAACAAACTATAGGAACTAAGTGTGGGAAAGGGCGATTTCTCCAAAGGAAAATCTATGTCCTTTTATTAGAAGAAGGGGAATGAGTGCTGGACAGATGTGTTCTCCCAGGAGCAGACTAGAGATGAGGATTTGTGTGTGAGTAATTTATTAAGAAATGCTTATAGGAGAAACTGATGAGGGAGTGAGGAAATCAGGCTAAGGAAAGAGGAAGGAAGTCAACTACGGGTGGGATTTGAAGTGAATTCCTAGCCTTAACCTGATCTTATGGGAAGCTCTCGGAGAAGGCAATGGCACCCCACTCCAGTACTCTTGCCTGGAAAATCCCATGGACAGAGGAGCCTGGTAGGCTGCAGTCCATGGGATCGCTAAGAGTCAGACACGACTGAGCGACTTCACTTTCACTTTTCGCTTTCATGCATTGGAGAAGGAAATGGCAACCCACTCCAGTGCTGTTGCCTGGAGAATCCCAGGGATGGGGGAGCCTAGTGGTCTTCCGTCTATGGGGTTGCACAGTCGGACACAACTGAAGCGACTTAGCAGCAGCAGCAGCAGCGTGGGAAGCTCTGGATGTAAATTACACTGTGGAGTATATCCTACCTTGGGCACAGGAATTGGATGTTTGTACCCATGAACCAGCCACTGGCCATGGGCTTCCATGGGTGTGAATCCCCAGGGACTTCTGGATCTCTAAATGGGGAACACAGCAACAGTTGCTCAAGGACAGAGCTCTGAAGGTCACGTGAGTGGGGCTTTGGCAGCACAGTTCACAGAAGCTCATGGATGTACAGGAGTGGTAAAAGGGATGCAAGGGGATCTAGGGCCCATTATAGTGGGGGACAATAACAGCTGTCTGGAGCAGAAGGAGGTGAAGGAGGTGTGAAGGAGAGGGGGCAAGGGCAAGGGCAAGCATGGGCAGCTGTTCTTATCCTGGTCAGGACTGAGGAGAAACCAAGAAGTGGTCTCCCACACCTTCTGTGTTTTTCCGCCCAGACAGTAGCTATCATGGCAATGCCCTTACAGCCCTCAGCAATGTTCTGAAACCTCACTGTGCAGAAACAAGTGAGGAGGTGATTCGGCACAGAGCGCAAGCAGCAGGGATGCCAGAGGGGCTGCCTCAGGCTCCTGCTAGATGGATGAGGTTGGTTTGAGGTCACTGGGTTCAGCGAGTCCTGGATACCTGCCCATGCCAAGAATGACTTGCCAGCAGCTGGAGGTCTGGAGGTTCAGAAGTCCCTCGGGCTCATTTAGTCTCTAACTGTCTCCTCTCTACCCGTCTCTCACCCCTCCAATGGCCTCTCTATTCATCAGGAGCTGCTACCCACCTTTGCTGCACCAGCTTTCATCTGTCACTATCTTCCCAAGCCATCTGGCATTGGGACTTTCTGCACAGGGAGCTGAGAGGCAGTGAGGGAGAAGCAAGTGAAGGCACAGGCTAAGTCAGTAGCTCCATCCTCAGGGTCATGGCCACTGCTCTGCTAATTATTTTGAGGGTGATGGATTGGTTCAGTCTGGGAATAATAAAATAATGAGTCATTTATTGAGCACTTGCTATGTGCAAGACTCTGTGCTAAGTGCCCATGAACATTGTCTTCTGTTATCATATCCTAAGATTCCTGTTTTTTTTTTTTTTTTTTAAACAAGTAACAGAAAAACCAAGGCAACATGACTTGAGGGGAAAATAACTTTTTGGCTCAGGAAATGACAAAGTTGAGGGGGAATCAGGCACAGCGTGGATCTAGGAGTTTATATAATGTCAGTGGTTTCTGTCCATCTTTTCCACTGTTTTCTTCTGTGTTGGCTTCACTCTCAAGCAGCTTCTCTGATCCTTTTCCTTCAGCGAAGGCAGATTGGCCTTCTAAAAGTTACAGAGGTGCCAGTGATCAGCTCAGCAAACCCACTGGGAAGAGAGGTTCTCTTTTCCAGTGGTCCATACTGTAATCGTGTCTGGTTGGACCAGCTGAGGTCCTATGTTAGTTTCTAAGCCAATCACTGTGGCCTGGTTCTGATTCATATGCTCAGGGGTGAACTACTCTGATTGGCCAGACCTTGGTCGTGTGCCCACATCTGGAGCTGGGAGTGTGTTTAACTTCA
Organism: Bubalus kerabau; assembly: GCF_029407905.1. Classification (NCBI taxonomy): domain Eukaryota; kingdom Metazoa; phylum Chordata; class Mammalia; order Artiodactyla; family Bovidae; genus Bubalus; species Bubalus kerabau. Next base: position 60,881,350 of record NC_073639.1, on the reverse strand, counting down.
TCTGAAACATAGGGACTGAGAATGGGGAAGTGATTTTCCAAAAGAAAAAAGTACATATTCTTACCAGAAGAGGGGGACTGAGTCCTGGAAAGGAGAGAGAAAAGGTGAGAGGTCTACTACGGGTTTATGTTATTACTGTCCTGTTTCATGTATTTAAAACTGAGGTTCAGACAGATGAAATAATGATCTCAACACCATACATCTCGTAAGTGACAGTCTGATTTTGGGGTCTGAGCTCTTGACTACTATCCTTGGGTGCTGCTTTGATGAGAGAGGAGATGGCTCCTCTTGGGATCTCAGAGTTCTTGGGATCTCTGAAGGGTTGTGGCATTGCTTGTAGCAATAAATATTGATTCATTTATTGGGAGCAAGCCTTGGATTAGAAGTCAGGAGGCATGAATCCTACTTCTGGGCTGCCAGTTGTTGGATATGTGTCCTTGAGCAAGAAGTGACTCAGAACCCCAGTTTCCTCATCTATGTATGGAGCAGAATGACATGCCCTCTGCTTACCTCATAGGGTGGATAACTGGATGTGAAAATGCCTCCGCATCTGGTGTTCCTTCTGTTTGTTGTAACTTTTCTTTCATGCTAAATTAGGTGCCCCCTCCTCTATGCTATTGCAAAGATATATTTATAAGTCCGTTTTTCCCTGAGGGCATGGGCTCCTTCCCAACTCCCTCTCTTCCTCCCTCATTCCCTCCCTCCCTTCCTTCCTTCTTTTAATAAAAATTTTTGAATACCTATTACATGCTAAACATTGTGCTGTGTACTGGTTCATTCGCCTGGCCCATAGTAGGTACTGTGCAAAATTTTGTTACACTGAATCTTCCTGTCACCCTCCCGATTCACCAGAGAATGATCCCTCAATGATCTCATTCATTCTGCTTTTTGCTACTGTTAACCAACCACTAGGGGTGTGTCCCAACCTTTGTGACACAACTGAAAAAAAATCACAATGTGGATTTTAGGGAAAAAGTACTAAAAAACATTAGAAATGAAAAGGAGAATGATAATTATCATTAAAGACTGTGCTTGAGCAGGAAGGTGATCTCACTGATAGACTCCTATGGAACTTGCTGACTTGGGAAGTTTTGGGGGGCAGAGTTTCTGGGAGTCCCAGTAAAACGCATGATCCTGACTGGGTACATTCCAGGCAGTTGGACTGAGCCCTAATCAAGGCACTGGCAACATATACCCTATTGGGTTTCAGAATTTCTGTGGACTATTGAGTGGCTCCCACTTCCCTGCTTTTTAGTGGTAAGGTCTATAGCAGTCTGCTTGGCTCACTGTGGTGGGTTGGGTGTGTTGAGGGAAGATACTCTGTCTTTTTAGTCCGCAGGTCTTCAGATAAAGAGAAAGTATACTTGTTGAATTTCATGCAAGAAGTTGGACCCACACTTAGACTTAATTTAGATGACAGCATCCCGCGTGAACACGTGCATGCATGCTCAGTCATGTCTGACTCTTTGTGACCCCATGGACTGTAGAATGCCAGGCTCCTCTATCCATGGACTTTTCCAGGCAAGAGTACTGGAGTAGGGTGCCATTTCCTACTCCAGGGGATCGTCCTGACCAAGGATTGAACCTGTGTCCTGCATTGCAGGTGGTTCTTTACCTCTGAGCCATTGGGGAAGCCCGACAGGATCCTGAGCTGAGTTTAACGCTTCTAGGAGAGACTTTCAGGGGTCATTAGGAGTGGGTGGGTTTGTGCTGTATGTGTATAATTTGTGCCATGCAGGCAGACTATAGGGGTTTTAAAACATGTCCACACATGATTTGACACCTCCTTTCAAGAGGTGCACTCTGTTTCCTGTCCTTTCTTCTGGGCGGGCCTTTGTGGTCGCTGGGTAAACAGAAGGCAGTGGAGGTGACACTGTGACTTCCAAGATTAGATTAGAACAGAAAGGCAACCTCTGCTGGTTTCTCTTGGGATACTCAGTCTGGGAACTTTCTTCCCCAAGTATGGCCATCCTGCAGGTACCATGTAGAGGGGCCACATCAAGAAGAAGAGGTGTTTCTGAGTCTTCCCAGCCCAGGTGCTTGATGTGTGAGTGAAGAAACCTCTGAGCTGACCAGGCGTCAAGTACAATGAATGCAAGGACATGAAATATTCCCAATAGAAAGCTGCCTGGACGAGCCCAGCCAACCCACAGATTCAGGAGCAAAGTAAAGGATTGCTGTTGTTTTAAGTACTGCTTGGGAGGATTTGTTATGCTCAATAGTAACCAGATCCTGCTGTCGAGAGCAGTTCTTAAGGAGGACTCCATGGTTTTCATTCAAGACCCTGAACCCCATTCTTCAAGTTTTAGTTCTGGTGCTTTCTTGGTCTTACCAGAAAGTACCAAAGGAAGATCCTCAGATGACAGCCAGGACTCATGTTCCTTGCCTATATGCTTGTCATTCTGATGGGACAGGCTGACTGCAATATTGAGAAGCTGCAGTTGTCTGCTCAGACCGTGAGGAAAACCAACCAAGTTCTCTCATTCTCAGGGGATGTCCATCACTGCCATCTGTCATATGGCACTGAGATGCCATTGATTCCAGAATCCACTCCAATTCCATCAGTCTGACATTGTACATCTTGGAATGATGATCTCAGGCATAAAATGGGGATAATTTTGTCTCTGTGGGGTGGGGGAGGTCCCCAGCACAGCTCCAGGCTTCTGATGGACCGTCAGTGAGCATGGCTGTCAGCACAGAGGTATATTATTATATCTACTCTGCATAAGGGAGCGGATGCTGGGTAGTGAGTGACGCATTGAAACCCCAGGAAAAGGAAGTGTGAACCGGAGCAGAAAGGAGGAGAGGCCTCAGGAAATGGCTCAGTTGATAACACTGCCAGGACCTCATGAAAAGCAATGCATCAGAAATGCTTTGGTTACTCGAGTGAAAAAATCATATTAAACTTTGCATCCGGGAGCAGCGCTGCTCTAGCCAGGGAACAATGTCAACTTCACTGAAAAATGCTGCAGCCTTCCCTTAGCCTCAGGAAAGCTGGGAGCTGCCAAGGTGGGGCCTGTAGTGTTCTCCTGGGGCTGGTGTCCCTCCAGGATGTGATGTGTAAACATCTTAGGTGGTTCCATGTGTTGGCAGCTGTCCCTCTTGCTCTGTCTTCAAGTGAAGCCCTGTTCTCCCAAAGGGGGCCTTGTTTATCCAGACTTCCCTCACTCCTCTGTAGGCAGCCAGGAGGGATGGAGAAGAAGGAAGTTGCAGGAAAGCAGCAACGGATTGTGATTTAGGAAATAAAAATAAAAATTTGTAGCTGAAGAATGCTTTGATCAAATGAAGACTTATTAGGAACTCTACCACAGAAAGCAGATCTTTAAAGGTGCTTCTTAATATCAATACTTTGGATAGTGTTTTTGCAATATCTAGTAAAACTAAATAAACATGGCACATTCTATGATTCATCTGGTCCCCTTGTTCAGAGGTCCCCAACCCTCGGGCCGAGGACCTGTACTGGTCCCATGGCCTGTTAGGAACTGGACTGCACAGCAGGAGGAGAGTGGCTCTGAGGGTAGGGGGAGTGAGCTAGTGAAGCTTCGTTTGCTGCTCCTCATCACTGGAATTACTGCCTGAACCACACCTCCTACCAGTCCATGGAAAAATTGTCTTCTGGTCCCTGGTGCCCAAAAGGTTGGGGACTGCTGTCCTTGTTGGTCTATCCCTAGAGAATTGCTCCTCAGACTTTACTGGAGCGATGAAGAACCTGGGGATCTTACCAAAATGCAGAGCTCAATGGATCCTGAATGGGGCCTGTGGTTCTTTTAACCTGGCTGGCCCCCAGGTGGTACTGATGCTCAGGCCACACTTTGAGTAGCAAGGCCCAAGGGAATGGCTTTCTGAACTTTCTATTGGTTCTGCCAGTAAAATAACACATTTCAAATGGCAACCCAGTATACAGTTATCTATAATTGAAGCAGAAGTTTTATGAAGCAATACTTATTCTTGCCATATGATGCACTTTAATATTTTGTTTTCTGCCAAAAAAGAAAAAAAAAAATAGCTGTGTTGGCCACAAAGCCACTGAAATGATTTCATTATTCACTGGTGGGTCTCCAGCCACACTTTGAGAAACAGAACCCTGGAGAAATTCTTACACACAAGGAAGCAGGAAGGCTCACTGATGCATTGTTTGTAATAACAACAAAAAATTTTTTTTGGAAAAAACAGAACAAAAGCAAAAATAGCAACTCTAAAGACCTATCCACATGAGAATGTATCAGTGCATTTGTGATATATGCATACAGTGGAGCGGTGAAAATAAGTGAATTTGAACCACATGAATCAACATGTACCTCAAAAACAACATCGAGTTAAAATTCAAGTTGAAGTATACGTGTTCTAGGACACCATTTTAGAAACTGTTTAGAAACAGGTGAAATAATTCTATTTGTTATTTAGAAATTCATACATATGTAGTAAAGGTATAAAAGTGCATAAGGGAACGATTAACTCCAAATTCAGGGGACTGATTTCCTGTTGGGAGAGAGTGGACTTGGGTGGAGGTGCCTTTGGGGCTTCATTAGTATATGTACAGCTTCATTTCCCAAGGTGGGTGATGAGTTCATGGTGCTCATTATCTTGGTGTCTGTCGTTTTTTCTTTTAATAGGCTAGAGGCATTTTGTAATAATTAAAATTTTAAAAAGAAAAAGAAAGGAGAAAGTGCTTGAGTTGAAATTTGTGGGGATTTTTGTTAGTTTCTCAGGGCTGCTGTAATAACACATTACTAAAAACTTGGCGGCTGAGGACAACAGAAATTTATTCTTGCACAGTTGTTTAGGCCAGAAGTCTGAAATCGAGGGGCTTTCCATGTGGCTCAGTGGTAAAGAATCTGCCTGCCAGTGCAGGAGGTGCAGATGATGTGAGTTCGATCTCTGGGTTGGGAAGATCCCCTGGAGGAGGAAATGGCAACCCACTCCAGTATTCTTGGCTGGAGAAATCCGATGGACAGAGGAGACTGGTGGGCTACAGTCCATAGGGTTGCCCTATGGACAGATACAGCTGTCAGATACAACTGAGTGACTGAGCACACACACAGGATGAAATCAAGGTGTCCTTAGGGTTTGTTCTTCCTGGAGGCTCTGAGCCTCTCTCTAGCTTCTTATGACTGCTGGTATTCCTTGCCTTTCCTTTGGTGTGAGGGTGGGGTGGGGGGCTTATCACTCCAGGCTCCGTCCCTGTCTTCACATGACTTCTTCTCTGTGTCTCCAGTCTCCCTCTCTGATCTCTTACGAGGATTTCAGGCACAGCCTAATTCCGGGATGATGTCATTGGAGATCCTTAATTTAATTTTTTTAAATTAAAAGACTCTATTTCCAAGCAAAGACTCTATTTCCAAGTAAGTTCACAGTCACTGGTATCAGGGCTTAGTATTTGGAGCAGAGCTGGGATTCTAGAGCCCATGGTTTGAAATTATGATTCCCTACTGTCTTCCATCAATACCTCTTTAGGTCTCAATTCCTTCTTCTCTCCGATGGGACTAACAGTTCTGGCCTTTTAGGGGTTTTCTTAGGGTTCATTGAGCTGTTGTGTCTAAAGCACTTATCCTGGTCCCTGGCATAGAATAACTAGCAGTTGTTATTATTAAGGGAGGGGGAGTAAGGCATGAAACATGGATCCCCTCCTTCCACCCTTCCTCAGATTGTGTGTGTTTAGCAGGACTTGTGTCTCACTCATTTTTGTTCATTTTTAAACCCATGTGCAGTGAACACTTACTATGTGGTTGGCACTGCTGTAGATCTTAAGACAGGATCCTTGTCTTCAGAGTCTAGTATTTCCCCACTAAGCCCAGTAGGTGGTTTTATCTCCACCCCACCATTTCCCTTAGTAGGCCCTCAAGGAATGCCTGCAGGATGAATGACTGAATAAATGAATGCAGAGGAAGTGAGCCCCCTCACCAACTGCATCCATTCAACTGTGAGAATTGCCAAGACTAGTCCTGGGATAATGGATTAGCCCTGTCTTTCCTTAAGGGTGGTTTCATCCATCTGAAGGATGAGGATGATAGTATATTCTTTGTAAACCTGTTGGTGGCTTAATTAACTAATATTTATAAAGTACCTCTAAAGCCACATAAGAAAAGCAAGGTAAAAATACCTGTATTATTGGTATTGCTCATTTACTTTCCCCCTGCAGCAGACCTTGCAAATGTGTTTCTTGAAACAGGAAGAGATAGTGTCTGGTTTTAAGATCATTAAACCCCAATAAAGATCATCTGGACTTGCCTATAGTTCCGATGGTAAAGAATCTGCCTGCAATGCAGGAGACGTGGTTTCAAGCCCTGGGTCAGGAAGATCCCCTGGAGAAAGGAATGGCAATCCACTCCAGTATTCTTGCCTGGAGAATCCTGCGGACAGAGGAGCCTGGTGGGCTACAGTCCATGGGGTCGCAAAGTGTCGGACACGACTAACACAACTACTAAAGATCATCTACTTGATTAGAGCCAAAACCTACCCTTTCTTCTCTTTCCCAAGGCTGTTTTCTTCGTACTCAGGCGAGCTGCCTTGTTTTGGGAACATCTGCTATTGAGACAGTAGCTTTCTTTCTTTGTATCTGTTATTTAAGGCGTGTATTTCCACCAGAGTCTTCCTGGGGCTTCATCTGGGCTTATAACATAGTTAGAAGGGCCACAAGAGTATTTGCATAACTAGCTGTTGATTTGAATATAATTTGCATAACCTATCTTGGTTTATGCAGTTATATCTTATTTGATTTCTAAAAGCTTTGTCATTTCTGTTTATATTATCATAGAAGTGGCAAAGATCTCAGATCTCGTGAGGAACTCATTCTCCCAGAGTCATTGGAGTAGAAGAAAGAGACATTTAACGTCTACCATGTGCTTACAAATGTGATTTTGCTAATTTAGTCCACTGGTTCTCATATTTGGCTGCACACTGTAATTGCATAGGGAGCTAAACAATTCTGATGCCTGATCCCCACCCTCAGAGATTATGATACAATTAGGGGTAATGGGGGTGGGGGTGGCAGCCTAGTGTCAGGAGCTTTGCTGAAGCTGAACAGCTGTCTCATTGGAAAAGACCCTGATGCTGGGAAAGATTGAAGGCAAAAGGAGAAGAGGGCGGCAGAGGATGAGATGGTTAAATGGCATCACTGACTCAACGGACATGAATTTGAGCAAACTCCTGGAGATAGTGGAGGACAAGAGAGCCTGGCATGCTGTAGGTCCATGGGGTTGCAGAATCAGACACAACTTAGTGACTGAACAAAACCAAAGGTGATTCTAAGATGTAGCAAAGATTGAGAACTACTTACTTAATATCCATAAAAAACCCATTAACAACCCACTACCCCCATGTTAAAGGTATGGAAACTGAGGCTTTGGACATCCATGCTGTTATTAATGTTAATAGCTGATCATTTTGAAACTTATTATGTGCCAAATTATGCTAAGCACAGTGATATTTGTGTGTATTAAATTTTTGCAATGAGTTTTTGAGCCAAAGGTTAATATTTTCCTCTTACAGATAAACAAACAAAGCTCAAAAAGATTCTAATTAGCCCAAAGCCTTCCAAACTAACAAGATATCATTCACAAGAGAGAGATGACTGTGCTTAGATTAGGATTAGACTATGTTGGGATTTGAATTTTGCTTCTAACCTCTGCCTGATGCCTGATCCAACTTGTATGTTCCTTGAGGATCTTCTCTTTGTATTTTCCTGTGTTCTTTTGGGCTTAGCATGGTGCTGGAATCTTCACAGGCACCTGGAAAATACTGAGGGTTGTTATTGCTGTCCAGTCGATAAGTCATGTCTGACTCTTTGTGACCCCATGGACTACAGCTTACCAGGCTTCCCTCTCCTTCACCATCTGGAGTTTGCTCAAACTCATGTCCATTGAGTTGGTGATGCCATCCAACCATGTCATCCTCTGTCATCCCTTTCTCCTCCTGCCTTTAATCTTTCCCAGCATCAGGGTCTTTTCCAGTGAGTTGGCTCTTTGAATCAGGTGGCCAAGGTATTGGAGCTTCAGCTTCAGCATCTGTCCTTACAATGAATATTCAGAGTTGATTTCCTTTTGGACTTCCCTGGTGGCTCAGATGGTAAAGCGTCTGTCTACAGTGTGGGAGACCCAGGTTCGATCCCTGGGTTGGGAAGATCCTCTGGAGAAGGAAATGGTAACCCACTCCAGTACTCTTGATTTCCTTTAGGACTGACCAATCTGATCTACTGAGGGTTGGCATGAAGCAACTGGGACCAAGGAGTGGACTTTACAGCCAATAACCAAGACCTTTTTACTGATAGATCAGCTCTCCCTCCCTTCCTGTCCTTTCCCGCCAATATTTATTGAGCTTTGTTTCAAAGACACAAGCCAGACAAGAGCTGTTATGTAGCATCCATCATTTGTCAGCCAATATTGGAGCTTTGAATTAACCTGCAGAAGTCAGGCTGTTCTCTTTTCTCCCTGTAAAATGAACTGAAGCTCTTGTGAAGAAATAGTTTCAGCACATCAAAGGGAAGAATGGTGACTTGTTTTTATTTTTGGGGGTTCTTTTTTCTTCTTACCTGGGAAATGGCAAGAGGAAAGAAATTTTATCATATTAACTAGCCAAATATGCTCCTGAAATCATGAGTCGTTGGGTGCCATGCTATTCAAATATAAATTTACTCATTCAATTCAGTACTTTCTGAGCTTCTGTCATGTGCCTGGCACTATTCTAAATGATGAGGACCCAGTAAAAAATGAGGCAAATTCCCTCTGTCTGTGGTGACCTGAATGATGAGAAGAAACAAGTCCTGTGTAGATCTGGAGAAAGAGTCTGCCATGCAGAGGCACCAGCAAGTGAACCCTGAGATGGGAATGCGCTTGGTGGATTCATGGAACAGGAGCAGGGAATGTGGTTCCCAGTGGCTTAAGCAGAGAGAGAGGGTCAACGAGGTGGCAGGGCCAGATCTCACAGTGTTCAGGAGCCATAATAAAGCATCGGAATGTTCATCTGAATGAGATAAGAAGTTGTTGGGTGGTTTTAAGCAGGAAAATGACATGATCCAACTTACATTTCAGAAGGATCACTCTGGTTGCTGTGGGTAGAATAGACTGTAGGGAGCAGGAGCGGGAGCCTGGAGCTGACTTACGAAGTGTTGAAAGGATCCAGGGGAGATACGATGGTGGTTTGAACCAGAGGGTTGCAATGAAGGTGGCTAGAAGTGGTTGCATTTGGCGTCTATTTTGAAAGTTGAGCCTACAGGACTTGTGGTGTTGGATGAGGAAAAGAGGAATTTTGGTCTGAATGGATTAAGGCACCATCTCCTGAGGTGGGAAAGACTGAAGGAGAAGCAGTTCATATTCAACTACGTGTGAAAAATGTCACGTATTGTATCTTCTTTTTAGCAAATTCACAGTCGCATATCAAAGGTTTTCAGATGGCCTGCAGTAAAGAGATCTGCTTCATTTTGGCTAACCCAGTATTTCTAAATGTATTTGATCAAGTACAATAATTCTAACTGCCCCTTGGAACATGTGGCAAGGTTCTTGAAACTTTCTTTGAGTAAAACTATCGTTAGTTAGAGTATAGAATCTCGTGTGTGTGCTTATGTGTCTGCCTAGGTAGGGGAAGTGACATATAGGTGTTTTTGCAGTGTTCTAAATTCTGGTGGATGTGCTATGGGCTTCTGTTCTTTCCACCTTCAAATACTTCACCACCATCCTCTTCCATCTAGCTAGTATTCCTGCCTCCAGGCTAACCGAAGCTTATCCCCACACCAAATTAGAGAGAGCTAATAGGAAAATTGGTACCACTCTCCTGCCTGGAACTTTAAATGGCTCCCCATTGCCTTCAGGATGAATACCAAATGCTTTACTATGGCTTCACCATATGCTTTATAATGTGACTTTCTGCTACCTTCCCAGCCACCTTTGAGCTCTGTGTTCTAGTTAAACCGAACTTTTTAAAGCTTCTTACGCTCTCTCACCTCTGTGCTTTTGCACACTCTCTTCCTTCTACCTGGAATACTTCCTAAGCTGCTTTCTACAACCTTTGAGTATTATCTCATATAGTATCCCATTGTGAGCAATCTCTTGACTTCTTATGCTTGGGCTGCTGCTAAGTCACTTCAGTCGTGTCCGACTCTGTGTGACCCCATAGACGGCAGCCCACCAGGCTCCTCTGTCCCTGGGATTCTCCAGGCGAGAATACTGGAGTGGGTTGCCATTTCCTTCTCCAATGCATGAAAGTGAAAAGTGAAAGTGAAGTCGCTCAGTCGTGCCCGACTCTTAGCGACCCCATGGACTGCAGCCCACCAGGCTCCTCCATCCATGGGATTTTCCAGGCAAGAGTACTGGAGTGGGGTGCCATTGCCTTCTCCATGCTTGGGCTAGGCAACTCTATTTGTGCTCATGGTCCCCGTAGCTTCTTTTCCCTCTAGCTTTATTGACATATAGTTGACAAATAGAAATTGTATATATATAGATGTACAATTTGATTAGGTTTTCTTTTTTTTTTGACTGTGCCTCACAGCTTGTGGGATTTTAGTTTCCCCACCAGGGATTGAACCCATGTCCTCGGCAGTGAAAGCACGGAGTCTTAACCACTGGACTGCCAGGAAATTCCCTACAACTTGATGTTCTGATATATGGTACGTTGTGAAATAATCACTACAATCAAGCTCAGGTCTAAGCAATGATATTTTTGATGTGATATCAGAAGCTCAGGCCACAAAAACCAAAATAGACAATTGAGATTGCATTCAATTAAGAAACTCCTGCACAGCAAAGGAAATAGTCAGCAGAGTGAAAGAGTGAAAGGCAATCTACAGAATGGGAGAAACTATTTGCCAACCATGTATTTCACAATATATAAGGAACTCATACAACTCAGTAGCAAAACCCCAAATAGTCCAATTTAAAAAATGGCCAAGGGACCTGAATAGATATTTATCAAAAGAAGACATACAAATGGCCAACAGGTATATGAAATGCTGCTCAGTGTCACTAATCATCAGGGAAATGCAAATCAAAACCACAGTGAGATAACACCTTATACCTGTTAAGATGATTGTTATCATAAAGACAAGGAGAACAAGTGTTGGGGAGGATGTGGATGAGAAGGAACATTTCCTTGTGTGCTGTTTGTGGGAATGTGAATTAGTACAGCCACTAAGAAAAACAGTATAGAGGTTCCTCAAAAAATTAAGAATAGAACTACCTTATGATCTAGCAATTCCACTTCTGGGTATATGCTCCTAGCTTTTCATAGCATTTATCACATGTTTTTTTGGGATCTCTCTTCCCCATCAGTGGTTGAGTTTCATGAAGGCTTGGCCAATTGTCTTGTTTTCCATGATAATCCTAATGCTTAACACAATGCCTGGCACAGAGTAGTAAATACACAGTAAGTCGCTATAGAGATAAATGAATAAATAAGTGAATGTAGCTCTCTGGATCATTAGCAAACAATCTTCAAACAGTTTTCTATTATTTTGCTTCCTATGATCTGGGAGTCTTAAAATTGTCACAGAGCTAGAAGGAGGCTCAAAAGGTCCTTAAATCCCTCTTTCTGTCTCTAGACTGAGTTCTACTCAGGATTCTTTAATCCTGAGGCTGGAGGTCATGGACAATGACCAAGACACTGATTGACTTCTGCAAACCTCTGCTGGAAAATCAGAGATCCCTGGGAATCTAGGAAGTAGGATACAGTTTGTGTGTGTGGAGCATACAGCTGGGAAAATAGACTCACAAATGAAGTTCCAGGAAGATAGAGCTAAAAATGGAGATTTGGGGAGCGGTTTATGGGAACATGGAAGAGGAGAAATTAAGTTCATCTGACGTCAAGGATTGAAGAAGCTATAGGAGAAAGAGTAGTAATTAACTTGGATTTTAGGGGTGACCAAGAACCTGCCAGCCAGAAATCTGAGATGGGGGCCTGGAGGGAAGGATATTTAAAGTAGAATAAGAACACAAAGATGAGGATGTTGGTGGCATGTCTAGAGGGACATGAGTTGTATGCCCAGTGATTCAAGTGAGGTTGAGACCAAGTTTATATCAGTTAGGGTGCTTTGGCTTATGATTAAAAGAAAGCCATACCAAAAGAGGTTCAAATGTCAGGAAAAAATTATGTTGCATCATGAGAACTCTGGAGGGAGGTAGTTCCAGAATGGCTAATTCAGCAGCAAGAAAAAAAGTCAGGTTTTCCTCACGTTGCCTTTCCAGTGAATGAATATGTGGTTGTGTCTTCTTCTTCTTTTTTTTTTTAAATTTAATTTTATTTTTTGGCTACACTATGTGGCATGTAGGCTCTTAGTTCCCTGACTAGGAATTGAACCTGTGCACCCTGCATTGGAAGCATGGAGTCTTAACCACTGGACTGCCAGTGAAGTCTCCTTCCTCCATTGATTTATTTATTTTTTGTAATCAGTAAGGGAAATATTTCCCAGAAGCTCCACACCCAAGCCTGTTGGCCAGGATTATATCACATGTCTAAGCCTGAGCTAAGTCTCTAGCCAGGGACATGTGCACTCTGCAATTGATGTAGGCCAGTCAAGATTTACACCTGCATCCAGGACTGGAGAAGCTCTCCTGGGGCCCATGACTGTTCAACAGATGAACAAAATCAGGGTTCTGGTAACAAGAGATGGGAGGGCAATGGGTTAGGCAGAGAATTTTGGCCACCGTGGGGACCTGGAGCACCCGGGCTCTGTCCAGGGTATCAGCTCAGCTCCAGCCCAGTGTTGCCATATGGGAGGGGCCTAGTGTTACCAGAACTTATAATTTTATTTTGAAAAAACATTGCATGTATTTGGACAATGGACAGTGAGCCAACAGAGATGAGATCTTTCACTTATTTATGTATTGGCTGTGCTGGGTCTTCATTGCTGAGCACGGGCTTTCTCTAGTTGTGCAGGCGGAGTGGTGGTGGGGGGTGGGGGTTGCTCTTTGTTGTGGTGCACAGGCTTCTCATTGCTGTGACTTCTCTTGTTGTGGAGCATGGGCTCTAGGTGCTCGGGCTTCAGTAGTTGTGACGCGTAGGCTTAGTAGCTCCAAGGCATGTAGAGTCTTCCCAGACCAAGGATCAAACCCTGTGTCCCCTGCATTGGCAGGCAGATTCTTAACCACTAGACCACCAGGGAAATCCCAAGACTTGTAATTTTAGAAAAAACCCAGAACTGGAGATTTTTATGTGAAGTCTTGTAATTTTTAAATGTTGTAAACTAATTAAAAAAAATAACCCAACCTGTTTAGTGCAAATAAAATGTTTGTGGATCAATCATTTGGGAAAAGGAAATTTCCCCTTCACCACCAACCCAATTTTCCTCTCCGGTCCAGAAATGAACACTGTAAGTCACATAGGTATCATTCCGGACCTTTCATTTTCTGTGAACTTACAGACACTAAGTACACATACACGGCTTGGTTTTTTGGTGTGTGTATGTGTGCACGTGTATGTTTAACCTCCGGGGGATTTTTTTATGCATATTGCTTTACGACAAGCTGTTTTCACTTAACAAGGGGTCTCAGAGATCTTTCCATGTCAGTGCATAGAGATTCATGAATGATACATGACAGAGAGAGAAGGAGAGGGAGAGAAAGATTCTTGTCAGTTATGCCCATAAAGAGTGTTCCATAGCAGTGTAAGTAACATTCCTTGGCACTCCCCTGTGAAAACCCCTTCTAGCATGAAAATTCATTCATGGGAATTCTTTTGTTTTTGGACGGCAGAGCGGCCTTGTAATGCATCCCATCAATGTGGCTCGTATGAACTGCAATCGCCGCAATAATTTTCTTGTGTGTTTCCAATTAGGGTGAGCCACCAGGGCAGTTCTTGGGAGATCTGGAGGGCACAGGGGAACAGCAGCCAATTTGTAGCTTACGCGTGTTCTTGCTAATCTGCTTGATCATCTTGGGGACATGGTGAGCAGTGGATGGCTCCCCTTTCAGTAGCTCTGACTCTCAGGCTGGGTGTGTGTCTATGTGCAGCTCTGTGACTAAGGGCCCAGCTTCCTCAGAACAGTCAGAGCACTAATAACAGGGACAGCGGGAATGGTCATGGGTTTTGTGGTGTTCCAGCACATTCTCCCCACCTTGTGCCCCCTTTTCCTTTTCAACTGCCTGTCCCAAGGACGTCAGTCAAGCTGCAGCATCAGATGTGAAGACAACAGTCCTTCAGAGACTGCTTAATGAGCTCCCACAGTTGCATAAAGCCAATTTACTGTAACAAATTCCTTTTGTTTTGCATATATTTATATATAGCTTCATAGAGATATAGAATATATATTTAAAATGTTATATGTAAAATAACATGTGTTTTAAATATATGAAAATGTATGTATATATGTGTGTATGTATATTTGTATGTATCTATCCACATATCTGGGGCTTCCCTGGTGGCTCAGTGGTAAAAAATCCGCCTGCAAATGTAGGAGACACAGGTTTGATCCCTGGGTCAGGAGATCCCACGGAGAAGGAAATGGCAATCCATTCCAGTATTCTTGCCTGGGAAACTCTATGGACAGAAGAGCTTGGTGGCCTACAGTCCCTGGGGTCACAAAAGAGTTGGACTCAACTTAGTGACTAAACAACAACAGCAACAAATCCATCTATCTGTGTGCTAGTGGTTTTGCTTCTCTGGTTGATACAAAAGAATTTCCATCTCAATAACAGCAGCAATTGCAGCAACAGTAAGAAACATGGAATATTTTTTAACTGTCAGGACTGTGCCAAGTACTTTAGGCATACCAACTTATTTAATCCTCCCACAATAATTCTATAAGCAAGGGCTATTATTCCCTTTTTACATAGGAGGTGCACAGGCTTAATGAAGTGAAGTCACTTGACTGCCATCATAGAGATGCAGAGCCTGATGCCAGCCTGCATCTATCTGACTCTAAAGCCTGAGCTTTAAACCATCACACTGTATTGCTTCCCTTAAACAACAAGCTCTAGCAAGACTTCACATTAGAAATATGGTTTATGGATATTCTGCACTGTGACTATTGGCATATCCTCCAACTGCAGAGGAAGAGAGGAGAGTGTGCTTACTTTGGAAACAGGATGTTCCATCTTTGGAAACAGGATGTCATCTAGAGTCTGGTTTACAAGCAAGTGTGGCATTTTCACTGACTCATAAAACAGGCCCCCTGCCTGGCCTCCTTCTGGAAGCCCCTCGTGTTCTTTGAACAGAGTCTGGTATGGGTACAACTGGTTACGCACAAGATGACTTTAGGCAGCACTGAACATTGCATACAGTTGAATCACATTGCTATTCTTTTTTCAAATGCCTTCCTACTGATTATGGCTGCTGCTGCTAAGTCGCTTCAGTTGTGTCCAACTCTGTGTGACCCCCTAGACAGAAGCCCACCAGGCTCCTCTGTCCATGGGATTTTCCAGGCAACAGTACTGGAGTGGGTTGCCATTGCCTTCTCCACTGATTATGGCAGGGAGACAGTATTCACTTGGTACTAATACATTTCTAACACCTCTCTAGTGTTGGCTAATCTACCTTTGAACAAGAAAAACAAGGCCATTGCCTGAGAGTCTCTAGCATGCAACGGTACCTTTAGCAAATTAAGTAGCACTGGTTATGGGTTTTTTTGTTTGTTTTACAGTTGTCTGTTTGACAAGGGAGAGTGGTTTTACATTTTTGTTATATGCTAGAGTTTATATGTTAGAATTTTCCTAATTCAAATAATGTGAGGCAGTTTAAGAAGATACACAATAGTGCCTTGGTTTTTAGTGAAAATTGTTAAGGTTCTTAAAAAAGGACTGAATTCTATGAAGTAATGGTTGGGTCAACATGGTGAACCAACTAGTCAGTATGACTTATATTGTTCCAGTCCTATTGGTATATCAGGACCCATTTCAAACTCATCGTGGTGACTGCTCAAAAAAATATTTGTTGAATGAATGAATAAATGCTTCAAGAAGTCTTCTCAGTCCCTTCTAGCTCCAAAGATTCCTCCTACTTGGGAACTCACAACACTTACTAGGCCAGTACCTATTCAATAAGCATTTTTTTTACATAACACCTGTTGTGTGCCTGGTACCAAAAATGAAGCAGCCAACCAGATACCAAATATAGGGCAATTAAATGAGTATATTATGTGACAATACTGCTACAGTATTTTTCTTAAAATGTTTTAATGACAGTATGGACTTTTTCATATGCTAGGCCCTATTTTCCATATTAATTCTAACTCAAAGCCAGGTCCAAATGACATACTGAGAAAACTAGAGAAAATAGGATGAAAAAGGAAAAAACCAAAAATGATTTGGTAATACACCTAGAACTGTACTAACGCGTTAGCCTCTAGTCACATTTCATGTGCTGTTGAACCCATGAAATGTGGCCAGTCTGACCTGAGATGTGCCTTACTTGTAAATTACACACTGGTTTTCAAAGATTTAGCATGAATAAAAGACTGTGAAATACCTCATTTATAATTCTTTATATTGTAACTTGATGGAATTACATTTGGGATATAGTGGGGTAAATGAAATAAATTATTATTTTTTAAAGACATTTTTTTGGGCTTCTCTGATAGCTCAGTTGGTAAAGAATCCACCTGCAATTTGGGAGACATTGGTTTGATTCCTGGGTTGGGAAGATCCTCTGGAGAAGGGATAGGTTACCCACCCCAGTATTCTTTTAAACATTTTTTTGAACCTTTTGTTTTGTATTGGGGTATAGCTGATTAACAAACAATGCTGTGATAGTTTCAAGTGAACAGTGAAGGGATTCAGCCATACATATACATTGAAATGAAGTTCAACTATTTCTTCTTGATTCTTTAAGGTGGCCAGTGGAAAATTTAAAATTACAGATGTGGGTAATATTCTCTTTTGTTGGGTAGTGCCAGTGGCTAGACTGTGTGGTCCAGGAGGGGAGACACCTGTCTCCTTACTTCATGCTGTGCTTCCAGCATTCACCACAATGCCTAGTACATAAAAAGTGTTCAGTAAGTTTTCATTAAACCACACTGGGCATGTGAGTCATGAAAAAGCTTTTAGGCTTCTTTAACAATGGGCTCAGTATCCAACTCTCATTGCTGTTTCTTGGACTTTACTAATATTTTTTTCCTGATAATCTTTAGGAACTCTACTTTAAAAAAACAAAAAAAAGAGCTCCAGATAAGAGCCTCAGATAATGATTTAATTTGGATCCGACAAGCCAGTTATTGCAGGTCAATTAAGTGCCACTTTATGATTTTTTAAAAAATAATTTATTTTTGGTTGTCCTCTGTCTTCATTGCTGTGTGTGGGCTTTCTCTAGTTGTGGTGAGCAGGGGCTACTCTTCCTTGCGGTGCATGGGCTTCTCACTGATGGCTTCTCTTGTTGTGGAACAGAGTCTAGGCACACAGGGCTTCAGCAGTTGCAGCACAAAGGCTCAGTAGTTGCGGCTCTCGGGTTCTGGAGCTCAGTAGTTGTGGCTCAGGGGCTTTAGTTGCCCGAGGTATGTGGAATCTTCTTAGACCAGGATTGAACCCCTGTCCTCTGCATTTGGCAGGTAGATTCCTATCCACTGTACCACCAGGGAAGTCCCATTATATGATTTTAAATCTTTTTTTTTTTTTTCAGATTAACCATCACTAAATGGTTTTTTTGGGCAGAAAGTGAAGAAGAACTACAGAGCCTCTTGATGAAAGTGAAAGAGGATAGTGAAAGAGTTGGCTTAAAGCTCAACATTCAGAAAACTAAGATCATGGCATCCGGTCCCATCACTTCATGGCAAATAGATGGGGAAACAGTGGCTGACTTTATTTTTTTGGGCTCTAAAATCACTGCAGATGGTGACTGAAGCCATGAAATTAAAAGACACTTACTCCTTGGAAGGAAAGTTATGACCAACCTAGACAGCATATTAGAAAGCAGAAACATTACTTTGCCAACAAAGGTCCGTCTAGTCAAGGCTATGGTTTTTCCAATAGTCATGTATAGACACGAGAGTTGGACTATAAAGAAAGCTGAGCACAGAGGAATTGCTGCTTTTGAACTGTGGTGTTGGAGAAGACTCTTGAGAGTCCCTTGGACTGCAAATAGATCCAACAAGTCCATCCTAAAGGAGATCAGTCCTGGGTGTTCATTTGAAGAACTGATGTTGAAGCTGACACTCCAATACTTTGGCCACCTGATGCGAAGAGCTGACTCACTTGAAAAGACCCTGATGCTGGGAAAGATTGAGGGCAGGAGAAGAAGGGGAAGACAGAGGATGAGATGGTTGGATGGCATCACCAACTCAATGGACATGAGCTTGGGAAGGTTCCGGGAGTTGGTGATGGACAGGGAGGCCTGGTGTGCTGTGGTTCATGGGGTTGCAAAGTATCAGACACGACTGAGTGACTGAACTGAACTGAACTGAAATGGTTTTGTCATACATATTTTTGGTTAATATTATTTTAAAACTATTTTCAATTATTTAAAACATCAATGGACACTTACAAAATTCTCTTAAAGGCAAAACCTATATATTTTTTAAATCCTTTTGGTCATTTGCAAACTGATTTATTATAGAAGAGTAAACATGTGTAATTTATTTAGGAGTAAAATAACCAAAATATCTTTAAGGATTCTACAGACAATGAATATCAGGTGAGAGCAAGCAGACAAAATTGACTGAACAGTGAGCTCATATTTGTTGTTGGTGGTGATGTCCAACTCTTTGGGACCCCATGGGCTGTAGCGTGCCAGGCTCCTTTGTCCTCCACTATCTCCCAGAGTTTACTCAAATTCATGTCCATTGAGTTGGTGATGCTATCTAACCATCTCATCCTCTGCCTCCCCCTTCTCATTTTGCCTTCAGTCTTTCCCAGCATCAGGGTCTTTTCCAGTGAGTTGGCTCTTTGCATCAGGTGGGCAAAGTATTGGAGCTTCAGCTTCAGCAACAGTCCTTCTAGTGAATATTTAGGGGTGATTTCCTTTAGGATTGACTGGTTTGATCTATTTAAAGTCCAAGGGACTCTCAAGAGTCTTCTCCAGCTCCACAATTCAAAAGTATCAGTTCTTCAGCACTCTGCCTTCTTTGGGATTCCCTGGTGGCTCAGTAGGTAAGGAATTCACCTGCAATGCAGTAGACCTGGGTTCAATCCCTGAGTTGGGAAGATCTCCTGGAGGAGGGCATGGCAACCCACTTCAGTATTCTTGCCTGGAGAATCCCCAAGGACAGAGGAGCCTGGTGGGCTGCAATCCTTGGGGTTGCAAAGAGTCGGACACGACTGAGTACTGCACTGCCTTCTGTATGGTCCAACTCTCACATCTGTATATGACACTGAAAAAGCCACAGCTTTGATTAAATAGATATTTGTTGGCAAAATGATGTCTCTGCTTTTTAATATGCTATCTAGGTTTATCATAGCTTTCCTTCCAAGGAGCAAGCGTGTTTTAATTTCATGGCTGCTGTCACTGTC
Organism: Bubalus kerabau; assembly: GCF_029407905.1. NCBI lineage: Eukaryota > Metazoa > Chordata > Mammalia > Artiodactyla > Bovidae > Bubalus > Bubalus kerabau. The sequence continues at coordinate 60,861,992 of NC_073639.1, read as the reverse complement.
TGCAGTGATTTTGGAGTCCAAGAAAATAAACTCTGTCACTGTTTCCACTTTTTGTCTTTTATTTGCCACGAAGTGCTGGGACCAGATGCCATGATCTTAGTTTTTTGAATGTTGAGTTTTAAGCCAGCTTTTTCACTCTCCTCTTTCACCCTCATCAAGAAGCTCTTTAGTTCCTCTTGACTTTTTACCATTTAAGTGGTTCTGTTCAGTTCAGTTCAGTTGCTCAGTCATGTCTGACTCTTTGCTACCCCAAGGACTGCAGCATACCAGGGTTCCCTGTCCATCACAAATTCCTGGAGCTTGCTCAAACTCATGTCCATTGAGTTGGTGATATCATCCAACCATCTCATCCTCTGTCATCCCCTTCTCCTCTTGCTTTCAATCTTTCCCAGCATCAGGGTCTTTTCCCACAAGTCAGTTCTTCACATCAGGTGGCCAAAGTATTGGAGTTTCAGCTTCAGCATTAGTCCTCCTAATGAATAGTCAGGACTGGTTTCCTTTAGGATTGACTGGTTTGAGCTCCTTGCCATCCAAGGGGCTCTCAAGAGTCTTCTCCAATAGCACAGTTCATATCTGAGGTTGTTGGTATTTCTCCCAGAAATCTTGATTTCAGTTTGTAATTCATCAAGCCTGGTATTTTGCATTATGTACTCTGCATAGAAGTTAAATAAGCAAGGTGAGAGTATACAGCCTTGTTGTACTTCTTTCCCAATTTTTAACAAATCTGCTGTTCCATGTCCAGTTCTAACTGTTGCTTCTTGAACCACATACAGGTGTCTTAGGAGACAAGTAAGGTGGTCTCTTACTCCTTTCTCTTTTAGAATTCTTCACAGTTTTTTTGTGATCCACACCATCAATGAAGCAGAAGTAGGTGTTTTTCTGGAATTCCCTTGCTTTCTCTATAGAATTGCCTATTTTGGACATTTCATGTAGAGAGTCATACAATAAACGGCCTTTTGTGCCTGGCTTCTTTCACTTAGCTCACTGCTTTCAAGGTTTATCTAAGTTGTAGTATATATTAGTATTTTATTTGTTTTTATGAATCATTAGAAAAATGCAAATCAAAACCACAATGATATACCACTTCATGTCCATTAGTATGGTCATATTTTAAAAATAAGAAAGAAAAGTAACAAGTGTTGGAAAGGATGTTGAGAAACTGGAACCCTTTTACATTGCTGGCTGGGATATAAAATGGTGCAAATATTGTAGAAAACAGTTTGGCAGTTCTTTAGTATCTTATGGATGAATTTAACAATAGAAGTTCTCAATTTTAATGAAATCTATAATTATTTCAGTTAGTGAGTGTTTTCTAGGTCCTATTGAAACATATCTTTGCTTATTCTATATTTGTCTTTCAGAAGCTTTATTTATTTAATTATTTATTTTTGTATCCTTATGTTTAAGGCTACTATCCCCCTTGAATTGATTTTATATATAGTGTGAAGCAAGATACTTTCTTTTTTCCATGTGGATTTCCATTGACTGAGCCTCAGTTTTGAAAAATCTTATCTTTCTCTGCCACACTACAGTGGTCACTTGGTCATAAATTAAGTAACTATGTATTAATAGCTCTGTTTCCGGACTGTATTCTCATCTACTGATCTACTCATCTAACCTTGCACCATTACCCCACTGTCTTAATTACTGTAACTTCATCACATTTTTTAATATCTGGAAATATAAATCTTCCAACTTAGTTCATCATCAAGATTATCTTGGATTAAAAAAAGATTATCTTGGATATTCTTGGCTCTTTTTATTTCTGTATAAATTATAGAATTAGCATATCAGTTCCAACAAAAAGAAACCCACTGGGACGTTGATTAAGGATTTGTTAAAATATATAGCTCAACTTAAGGAGAATGGCTTCTTTAAAATGTTGACTCTTCCACTCCTTGAACATTTTTTTTTCCTGTATTTATTTAGGTCTTGTATCATTCAGGGTCCAACGAAGAGACAGAAACTGGACCAGTAATTTAGGGAAATTTTAATGTAAAAATTGGTTAGCTAGTAAAAAGGTGGATCATTATTCAAAAGTGCAGAAGATGAGTATAAGGATTATAGCAGGAGCAACTACAGAAAGTTGTTAATACCTCTGAGGTAGAGATATAGTGAATAAGTAAAGATACTCTGAAACTTAGAAGGGTACCCTATCCTTATTGCATAGGCTGAGATTCAGAGCTCTTTGGAGAAGGCGTGGGCACCATAGAAATATGCAGTCCACTACTGATGGAGAAATAGGAAGATGCATGCTACACCCAACCTGTAGGAATGGCCTACCACTGGCAAGGAGGATGTTGCCAGAGGCATGGGCTAAAGAGCTGGTTTACAAGACTTATGGTATGGTGGGGTAGAAGTGGTGTAATGAGTATCCCTAACTCATTCCCAACCTCATAGAGAAAATCCTCAGTATTTCACCATTACATGTGATGTTGGGGCTAGTTTTTTTGTAGTTACCCTTTGTCAAAAGTACCCTAGTTTGCTAAGATTAAATGGTTATTTGACTTTTTCAGATACTTTTATTTGCTGAGATGATTCTCTGTTCTCTTTTGACCTTTGTTCCCTTAGTGTGGAGATTTATTGTGATTTCTTTTCAAATGTGAAATCAACTGTTTACTCCTGCAATAAACCAAATTCAATAATGATATAGCATCCTTTTTATGTATAACTGCATTTGATTTGATAATATTTTGTTTGGGAGTTTTGCATCTGGGTCTGAGAGAGTTTGAATTGTATTTTTTCTTCTTCTAATTTCTTTGTCAGGTTTTAGTACCTGAGTATTTGTGTTAAATACAAATACTTAAAAAATGAATTGGTAAATATTTCATTTTTTAATATTTCCTAGTAGAGGCTGTGGAAAGTCAGTATTATTGTCTTATTTAAATGCTTAGAAGGATTCAATATCTGGGCCTAGAGATTTCTTTGTGGGAATGTTAATTACAGATTCAATTTCTTAATAGATATAGAAGTATATGGATGTTTTATTTCTTCTTATGTCAGTTTTGGTAAGGTGTGTTTTTCTAAATCACTTAAATTGTCAAATTGAAGTGGCATTAAGTTGTTTATAATATTCTACTATTATCTTTTCAATGCCCATAGGATCTTGCTTGGCACTTATCAATTTTATTAGCCTTTTTGAAGAAACAATTTTGGGCTTTGTTCATTTTCTTTATTGTAATTTTGTTTTCTGTTTCATTGATCTTTTGCATTTTGTTATTTTCTTCCCTCTGCTTTCTTTGAGTTTGATTTGCTGGGTTTTTTTTTCTAACTTCTTAAGATGGATGTTCATATCATTGAATTCCATTCTGTCCTATTTTCTAATATGTACATTTAAAATTGTCCAGTGGGTAAGACTCCATGCTTCCACACTGCAGGGGGCACAGATTCAGTCTCTGATTTGGGAACTAACATCCTGCATGCCACAAGTCATGGCCAAAAGAGAAAAAGAGAAAAAGCTGGTAGTTTTTGCCTTACCAGTGCTTTAGCTACTTACAATACTTTTTGATATGCTATATTTTTATCATCATTCATTTAAATATATTCCTACTTTCCCTTGTGATTTTTTTCTTAGTTTCCAGGCAGGATTTAAAAGATTTTAAAGTTATCATTATTGATTTCTAGCATAAATGCATTATAGTTAGAATATATATTCTGTTTAGTATTAATCCTTGAGATTTTTAAAAACTTATTTTATGACCCATTTTAGATCATATATGGGTCCCATGTGCACTTGAAAAAATTTGTACATAGGATTGAGAAGATGCAAGAAAGGTTTAACAAGGACCTAGGAGAAATAAAAAAGAGTCAATATATAATGGATAATGCAATAAATGAGATCAAAAACACTCTGGAGGGAATCAACAGTAGAATAACGGAGGCAGAAGATAGGATAAGTGAGGTAGAAGATAGAATGGTGGAAATAAATGAAACAGAGAGGAAAAAAGAAAAACGAATTAAAAGAAATGAGGACAATCTCAGAGACCTCTGGGACAATGTTAAACGCCCCAACATTCAAATCATACGAGTCTCAGAAGAAGAAGACAAAAAGAAAGATCATGAGAAAATACTTGAGGAGATAATAGTTGAAAACTTCCCTAAAATGGGGAAGGAAATAATCACGCAATTCCAAGAAATCCAGAGAGTCCCAAACAGGATAAACCCAAGGCGAAACACCCCAAGACACATATTAATCAAATTAACAAAGATCAAACACAAAGAACAAATATTAAAAGCAACAAGGGAAAAACAACAAATAACACACAAGGGGATTCCCATAAGGATAACAGCTGATCTTTCAATAGAAACTCTTCAGGCCAGGAGAGAATGGCAGGATATACTTAAAGTGATGAAAGAAAATAACCTACAGCCCAGATTACTGTACCCAGCAAGGATCTCATTCAAATATGAAGGAGAAATCAAAAGTTTTACAGACAAGCAAAAGCTGAGAGAATTCAGCACCACCAAACCAGCTCTCCAACAAATGCTAAAGGATCTTCTCTAGACAGGAAACACAGAAAGGGTGTATAAACTCGAACCCAAAACAATAAAGTAAATGGCAACGGGATCATACTTATCGATAATTACCTTAAACGTAAATGGGTTGAATGCCCCAACCAAAAGACAAAGACTGGCTGAATGGATACAAAAACAAGACCCCTATATATGTTGTCTACAAGAGACCCACCTCAAAACAAGGGACACATACAGACTGAAAGTGAAGGGCTGTAAAAAGATATTCCATGCAAATAGAGACCAAAAGAAAGCAGGAGTAGCAATACTCATATCAGATAAAATAGACTTTAAAACAAAGGCTGTGAAAAGAGACAAAGAAGGACACTACATAATGATCAAAGGATCAATCCAAGAAGAAGATATAACAATTATATATATACACCCAACATAGGAGCACTGCAATATGTAAGACAAATGCTAAAAAGTATGAAAGGGGAAATTAACAGTAACACAATAATAGTGGGAGACTTTAATACCCCACTCACACCTATTGATAGATCAACTAAACAGAAAATTAACAAGGAAACACAAACTTTAAATGATGCAATAGACCAGTTAGACCTAATTGATATCTAGAGGACATTTCACCCCCAAACAATAAATTTCACCTTTTTCTCAAGTGCACATGGAACCTTCTCCAGGATAGATCACATCCTGGGCCATAAATCTAGCCTTGGTAAATTCAGAAAAATAGAAATCATTCCAAGCATCTTTTCTGACCACAATGCAGTAAGATTAGATCTCAATTACAGGGGAAAAACTGTTAAAAATTCCAACATATGGAGGCTGAACAACACGCTGCTGAATAACCAACAAATCACAGAAGAAATAAAAAAAGAAATCAAAATATGCATAGAAATGAATGAAAATGAAAACCCAACAACCCAAGATCTGTGGGACACTGTAAAAGCAGTGCTAAGGGGAAGGTTCATAGCAATACAGGCATGCCTCAAAAAAAACAAGAAAAAAGTCAAATAAATAACCAACTCTACAGCTAAAGCAACTAGAAAAGGAAGAAATGAAGAACCCCATGGTTAGTAGAAGGAAAGAAATCTTAAAAATAAGGGCAGAAATAAATGCAAAAGAAACAAAAGAGACCATAGCAAAAATCAACAAAGCCAAAAGCTGGTTCTTTGAGATGATAAATAAAATTGACAAACCGTTAGCCAGGCTCATCAAGAAACAAAAGGAGAAAAATCAAATCAATAAAATTAGAAACAAAAATGGAGAGATCACAACAGACAACATGGAAATGCAAAGGATCATAAGAGACCACTATCAGCAATTATATGCCAATAAAATGGACAACTTGGAAGAAATGGACAAATTCTTAGAAAAGTACAACTTTCCAAAACTGAACCAGGAAGAAATAGAAAATCTTAACAGACCTATCACAAGCACAGAAATAAAACTGTAATCAGAAATCTTCCAGCAAACAAAAGCCCAGGACCAGACGGCTTTGCAGCTGAATTCTACCAAAAAATTTAGAGAAGAGCTAACACCTATCCTACTCAAACTCTTCCAGAATATTGCAGAGGAAGGTAAACTTCCAAACTCATTCTATGAGGCCACCATCACCCTAATACCAAAACCTGACAAAAATGCCACAAAAAAAGTAAAACTACAGGCCAATATCACTGATGAACATAGATGCAAAAATCCTTAACAAAATTCTAGTGAACAGAATCCAACAACACATTAAAAATATCATACATCATGAACAAATGGGCTTTATCCTAGGGATACAAGGATTCTTCAACATCCGCAAATCAATCAATATAATACACCACATTAACAAATTGAAAAATAAAAACCATATGATTATCTCAATAGATGCAGAGAAAGCTTTTGACAAAATTCAACATCCATTTATGATAAAAACCTCCAGAAAGCAGGAATAGAAGGAACATACCTCAACATAATAAAAGCTATATATGATAAACCCACAGCAAACATTATCCTCAATGGTGAAAAATTGAAAGCATTTCCTCTAAAGTCAGGAACAAGACAAGGGTGCCTACTCTCACTACTACTATTCAACATAGTTTTGGAAGTTTTGGCCACAGCAATCAGAACAGAAAAAGAAATAAAAGGAATCCAAATTGGAAAAGAAGTAAAACTCTCACTGTTTGCAGATGACATGATCCTCTACATAGAAAACCCTAAAGACTCCACCAGAAAATTACTAGAGCTAATCAATGAGTATAGTAAAGTTGCAGGATATAAAATCAACACACATAAATCCCTTGCATTCCTATACACTAATAATGAGAAAATAGAGAAATTAAGGAAACAATTCCATTCACCATTGCAACGAAAAGAATAAAATACTTAGGAATATATCTACCTAAAGAAACTAAAGACCTATATATAGAAAACTATAAAACACTGGTGAAAGAAATCAAAGAGGACACTAATAGACGAAGAAATATACCGTGTTCATGGATCGAAAGAATCAATATAGTGAAAATGAGTATACTACCCAAAGCAATCTATAGATTCAATGCAATCCCTATCAAGCTACCAACGGTATTTTTCACAGAGCTAGAACAAATAAATTTCACAATTTGTATGAAAATACAAAAAACCTCAAATAGCCAAAGCAATCTTGAGAAAGAAGAATGGAACTGGAGGAATCAACCTGCCTGACTTGAGGCTCTACTACAAAGCCACAGTCATCAAGACAGTATGGTACTGGCACAAGACAGAAATATAGATCAATGGAACAAAATAGAAAGCCCAGAGATAAATCCACACACCTATGGACACGTTATCTTTGACAAAGGAGGCAAGAATGTATAATGGATTAAAGACAATCTCTTTAACAAGTGGTGCTGGGAAAACTGGTCAACCACTTATAAAAGAATGAAACTAGAACACTTTCTAACACCATACACAAAAATAAACTCAAAATGGATTAAAGATCTAAATGTAAGACCAGAAACTACAAAACTCCTAGAGGAGAACATAGGCAAAACACTCTCCAACATACATCACAGCAGGATCCTCTATGACCCACCTCCCAGAATATTGGAAATAAAAGCAAAAATAAACAAATGGAACCTAATTAAAATTACAAGCTTCTGCACAACAAAGGAAACTATTAGCAAGGTGAAAAGACAACCTTCAGAATGGGAGAAAAGAATAGCAAATGAAGCAACTGACAAAGAATTAATCTCAAAAATATACAAGCAACTCCTGCAGCTCAATTCCAGAAAAATTAACAACCCAATCAAAAAATGGGCCAAAGAACTAAACAGACATTTCTCCAAAGAAGACATACAGATGGCTAACAAACACATGAAAATATGCTCAACATCACTCATTATCAGAGAAATGCAAATCAAAACCACAATGAGGTACCATTACACACCAGATAGAATGGCTGTGATCCAAAAGTCTACAAGCAATAAATGCTGGAGAGGGTGTGGAGAAAAGGGAACCCTCTTGCACTGTTGGTGGGAATGCAAACTAGTATAGCCACTATGGAGAACAGTGTGGAGATTCCTTAAAAAACTGGAAATAGAACTGCCATATGACTCATCAATCCCACTGCTGGATATACACTCCGAGGAAACCAGAATCGAAAGAGACACGTGTACCCCAATGTTCATCGCAGCACTGTTTATAATAGCCAGGACATAGAAGCAACCTAGATGTCCATCAGCAGATGAATGGATAAGAAAGCTGTGGTACATATACACAATGGAGTATTACTCAGCCATTAAAAAGAATACATTTGAATCAGTTCTAATGAGGTGAATGAAACTGGAGCCTATTATACAGAGTGAAGTAAGCCAGAAAGAAAAACACCAATACAGTATACTAATGCATATGTATGGAATTTAGAAAGATGGTAATGATAATCCTGTATGCAAAACAGCAAAAGAGACACAGATGTATAGAATAGTCTTTTGGGCTCTGTGGGAGAGGGCGAGGATGGGATGATTTGGGAGAATGGCATTGAAACATGTATAATATCATATGTGAAACGAATCACCAGTCCAGGTTTGATGCATGATACAGGATGCTTGGGGCTGGTGCACTGGGATGACCCAGAGGGATGGGATGGGGAGGGAGGTGGAAGGGGGGTTCAGGATGGGGAACACATGAATCCGTGGTGGATTCATGTATGGCAAAACCAATACAAGATTGTAAAGTAATTAGCCTCCAATTAAAATAAATTTAAAAAAAGAAAGTAGAGTAAAAGAAAAAATAAAGATAAAATCAGAAATTAAAATGAAAACAAACAGAAAAATAAAAATGTGATTAAAAAAAAATTTGTACATATACAGCTATCCTCAGTGCAGTGGATTCCAATCTATTGTTAAACATTCTAATAGCAAACAAATCAAACTTATTGTGTTGCTTAAATATTTATACTCCTGTCACTTTTTTGTCTGCTTGTTTTATTAACTACTGAGAGGGCTTGTTAAAATATTCCACTATATTGTGTATCTATCTGGTCTTCTTTTCAGTTTTTTGATTTGAGTATTTTGAAAGTATAGTATTATGTACATATGAATATAAAATTGCTGTATCTTCCTGGTGAATTAACCTTTTGAAATCTATTTTTTATAGGACACTATACCAAACAATGAAATGATACATATTATTTTCAAAAGCATATAGAATGTTCAATCATAAAATGATTTCAAGAAATAGAATGGTCACCAAGTAGAATGATTTGCAATTATTCAGCAAGGGTTTTTGACCACTGTGGAATTAAGCTAGAAAACCTCTGACAGCTAAGAAATTCAGCACTATACTCAGTTTAAAAAAATCAGATTGGTTTCATTTATTTTAAATAAATTTAAAAAATTTTTAATTAAAAATATTTAATTGAATTATAATTGATCTTCAACACTATGTTAGTTTCTGGTGCTCAGCATAGTAATCACAATATTTGTATGTATTACAATATAATCATCTTGAATTAATATTTTTATTGAAAATTTTCTCTTTATTCCTAGTTATTTATCTCAACTTTAGGATTACTTGACTTAATAGCTTAATATTAGTACTGATATAACCATACCACCTTTTATTTTTTTTTTTGGTTAGCGGTTTTTTGGTTTTTTAAAAATTCTTTTACTTTCATCTTTCTGTGTCCTTATGTTATGGAGTAGCTAATATAAGCAGCATATAACTGTTTTATTTTAATGCACTCTGACAAGCTAGGCCTATTATTGGAGTGTTTAATCCATTTACATGTAATTAATTACTGACTTGGTTTTATAACTACAATATTACTATTTTTTCTATTTGTTTTCTTCCCCCCTCCTTTCCTGCCTTAATTTGAACCAATCAACTTCTTTTTAGTGAAACCAGTTTTTCTTCTATTAATTTGTTAGTTATATCTCCTATTAATTTGTTAGTTATATCTCCTGTACAGGAGAGAGGGATCAAGACCATCCCCATGGAAAAGAAATGCAAAAAAGCAAAATGGCTGTCTGGGGAGGCCTTACACATAGCTGTGAAAAGAAGAGAAGTGAAAAGCAAAGGAGAAAAGGAAAGATATAAACATCTGAATGCAGAATTCCAAAGAATAGCAAGAAGAGATAAGAAAGCCTTCCTCAGTGATCAATGCAAAGAAATAGAGGAAAACAACAGAATGGGAAAGACTAGGGATCTCTTCAAGAAAATCAGAGATACCAAAGGAACATTTCATGCAAAGATGGGCTCGATAAAGGACAGGAATGGTATGGACCTAACAGAAGCAGAAGATATTAAGAAGAGATGGCAAGAATACACAGAAGAACTGTACAAAAAAGATCTTCACAACCCAGATAATCACGATGGCATGATCACTGACCTAGAGCCAGACATCCCGGAATGTGAAGTCAAGTGGGCCTTGGAAAGCATCACTACGAACAAAGCTAGTGGAGGTGATGGAATTCCAGTTGAGCTATTCCAAATCCTGAAAGATGATGCTGTGAAAGTGCTGCACTCAATATGCCAGCAAATTTGGAAAACTCAGCAGTGGCCACAGGACTGGAAAAGGTCAGTTTTCATTCCAATCCCAAGGAAAGGCAATGCCAAAGAAAGCTCAAACTACCACACAATTGCACTCATCTCACACGCTAGTAAAGTAATGCTCAAAATTCTCCAAGCCTGGCTTCAGCAATATGTGAACCGTGAACTTCCTGATGTTCAAGCTGATTTTAGAAAAGGCAGAGGAACCAGAGATCAAATTTCCAACATCCGCTGGATCATCGAAAAAGCAAGAGAGTTCCAGAAAAGCATCTATTTCTGCTTTATTGACTATGCCAAAGCCTTTGACTGTGTGGATCACAATAAACTGTGGAAAATTCTGAAAGAGATGGGAGTACCAGACCACCTGATCTGCCTCTTGAGAAACCTGTATGCAGGTCAGGAAGCAACAGTTAGAACTGGACATGGAACAACAGACTGGTTCCAAATAGGAAAAGGAGTCCGTCAAGGCTGTATATTGTCACCCTGTTTATTTAACTTCTATGCAGAGTACATCATGAGAAACGCTGGACTGGAAGAAGGACAAGCTGGAATCAAGATTGCCAGGAGAAATATCAATAACCTCAGATATGCAGATGACACCACCCTTATGGCAGAAAGTGAAGAGGAACGAAAAAGCCTTTTGATGAAAGTGAAAGTGGAGAGTGAAAAAGTTGGCTTAAAGCTCAACATTCAGAAAACGAAGATCATGGCATCTGGTCCCATCACTTCATGGGAAATACATGGGGAAACAATGGAAACAGTGTCAGACTTTATTTTTCTGGGCTCCAAAATCACTGCAGATGGTGATTGCAGCCATGAAATTAAAAGACGCTTACTCCTTGGAAGAAAAGTTATGACCAACCTAGATAGCATATTCAAAAGCAGAGACATTACTTTGCCAATAAAGGTTCTTCTAGTCAAGGCTATAGTTTTTCCTGTGGTCATGTATGGATGTGAGAGTTGGACTGTGAAGAAGGCTGAGCACCGAAGAATTGATGCTTTTGAACTGTGGTGTTGGAGAAGACTCTTGAGAGTCCCTTGGAATGCAAGGAGATCCAACCAGTCCATTCTGAAGGAGATCAGCCCTAGGATTTCTTTGGAAGGAATGATGCTCAAGCTGAAACTCCAGTACTTTGGCCACCTGATGGGAAGAGTTGACTCATTGGAAAAGACTGTGATGCTGGGAGGGATTGGGGGCAGGAGGAGAAGGGGACGACAGAGGATGAGATGGCTGGATGGCATCACTGACTCGATGGACATGAGGCTGAGTGAACTCCAGGAGTTGGTGATGGACAGGGAGGCCTGGCGTGCTGCTATTCATGGGGTCGCAAAGAGTCGGACATGACTGAGTGACTGATCTGATCTTTTATCTCCTTTTAGTAATTACTCTGAAAATTAAGACGTAGCTCCCCTGTTTATTTGAGTCTAATATAAATAAGTATTTTTACAATTTCTCAGACATTCTCGGGCCTATTAAACTGTAATTTATCTTTCTTTAGCCTTTTGTTTTTAATGTTGATTCATTTAAACCTACGTATATTTAAAACCCCATAGAAAATTATTGTTATTGTTTTCAATATTCATTTAGATTTACTCACTATTTTTCCTGTGACTCTTCAATCTTCTCTGCATTTCTGTCTGGGATCATTTTCCTTTTGCCTAAATCATCCCCTTTAGTATTTAATTTAGTTGGATCTCCTGAGTTTTATTTTGTTTAAAAATATCTTTGTTTTACTTTTTATTAGCTACATTGTGTGGTATGCAGGATCTGAATTCCCAGACCAGGGCTAGATCCTGTGCCCCCTGCATTGGGAGTGCAGAGTCTTAACCACTGGACTTCCAGGAAAGTCCTCTTTATTTCATTTTTGTATTTGAAGAATATTTTCAGTATTATAGAGTTCTAACTTGGAAATAAGTTCCTGTTTTTTTTGTTTCCATCATCTCTGTTGAAAAGTCAATTCTCATTCTATTGCTTTCTTGCAGTTAATGTTTTTTCTTTTTTTCTGATGCTTTTGAAATAATTTTTGTTTCTTTTTAAATTAAAAAATGTTATTGCAAACATGTTGTTCATGGTAAAATAAAAGACAATCTCTTAAAACCTTTACTATTTCATTTGTTCTCAGATGAGGAAAAATTTTTATATTTTTATTGTACTGTGATATGCTTAGCTGTGATTTTCTTTGTATTTTTCCTGCTTGGGGTTCTCAGAAGTCCCTGAAACTCTGTCTTAATGTTTTTACTTATTTCTGGAAAATATTTCTCCAAATATTGCTTCTTTTGCATTCTCTATTCTTTAATTCTGGGAGTCCAATTTATTACATATGTTAGAGCTTTTTTTTTTTTTTACTATGTCTCTTATGTTTTTTTAGCTTCTTTTCTGGTTTCCCATTTCATTTATTCTCTGGATTTGATCTGGTTATTTCCTTTTGACTTATATCCTGTTGTACCAATATTTTTTTAAAAGCTGTATCTGATCTACTGTTAAACATTTTATTAAATTCTTAATTTCAGTTTTTATATATTCAGAATTTTTATATATTCAAAATTTTATTTATTCCTAGAATTTTGACTTGGTTTTGATTTTATTGATTTAAGTTCTCTGGTGAGATTATTTTGCCATCTATTTCCTTGACTATGTTCAGCATAATTATTTTAGGTAACTAATATCAGGATTGTGTATGTGTGTTAGTTGTTCAGTCATGTCTGAATCTTTGCGACCACATGGACTATAGCCTGCCAGGCTCCTCTGTCCATGAAGTTCTTCAGGCAAGGATACTGGAGTGGGTAGCCATTCTCTTCTCTAGGGGATCTTCCTGACCTAGGGATTTAACCTGGGTCTCCTGCATTGTATGTAGATTATTTATCATCTGAGCCATCAGAGAAGCCCCAATATGTGGATTATGTCTGAGGTTTTTTGTTTTTGTTTTTTTTTCCTTTTGGCATTCCCACCCTCTCCCCGCTCTGTAGACAGGAGCCTGGTGAGCTACAGTCCATGGGTTTGCAAAAATTCAGTGACTGAGTGACTGCGAATGTACCCATGCAGGCATGCATAATACTCACCATGGGAGGGGAAGGCTGGGGCAAGAACCAGGCCTTGGGTTGAATGCTTTAGGGGCTTCCTCCAAGGCTAGCCTGATGGTAACCCTCATCATGTTCAGCATGGTAGGCTGGTGACAAGTGGGGATTCCAGCATCAAAGGGACAAAGCTATAGATTCTAGGTGTATGCTGCTGCTACTAAGTCACTTCAGTCATGTCCGACTCTTTGTGACCCCATGGACTGTAACCAGCCAGGCTCCTCTGTCTATGGAATTCTCCAGCCAAGAATACTGGAATGGGTTGCCATTCCCTTCTCGAGGGGATCTTCCCGAACCAAGGGATTGAACCTGGGTCTCCTGCATTGCAGGCAGATTCTTTAACATCTGAGCCATCAGGTCCATACCGTCTGAGTCATCAGGTCTAGGTGTTTGGTTTTAAGCAAGCCTTGCTTCCCTCATCTTTTAAGGGGGTTGATGAAACTCCCTTTCAGGTCAGGAGGGCCAGATGTTATGACTCATGGAGACTGTTTTCGAAGTTCAGTCAGTTGTGTCACTCAGTCGTGTCCGACTCTTTGCAACCCCATGGACTGCAGCACGCCAGGCTTCCTTGTCCATCACCAACTCCTGGAGCTTGCTCAAACTCCTGTCCATCGAGTCAGTGATGCCATCCAACCATCTCATCCTTTGTCATCCCCTTCTCCTCCTGCCTTGAGTCTTTCTAAGCATCAGAGACAGGTACAAATGACCCCAGAGGGTGGGAACAGCCACACATCAAGGCAATCTATTTTCTCTTGGGCTAGGTTTTTAGTATGCCTGGTATATTTTGGCAGAATACCAGACATTGTGTAAAAAATCGTAGAGGTTCTAGATATTGTAGAGGCTCTGTCCTTTGGCAGGAAGCTACTGTAGGAATGGATTGCCTCTATCGACTCAGGGACTTAACTGATGAAGGGTTGGATTATGATCTTTGTAATGCTCAGTCTGCCTCTAATTCTTTCCCCATTCCTCTGGACCCAGAGCTTCCAGATGGGAACCAGAAGTCTTTATGAGGGTATTTCCTGATTGGTGACCTTCACCTCCAATTTCATATTGAAATATTAGGAGAATGCCAAAAACTCAACTTAGCTTTTCAACTGCTCTTTGGATTCTAAATGACTTGTCTTATGTAGCATAAATAAAGGAAAAATTGGTGCCATGGTTTTGGATCACTTCTCATTAAGTCCTTTTTTGGGGGGACAAATTTTGAACTCTTATCTCTTACAGGTTTTAACATCCCCGAATGCTAATTTTTGTGTTCCACCCTCATGAGGCCTCCTAACTCTGTGATGCCTCACCTTCTTTTTAGCAACTACCTTCTGCTTTGCTTCTGATGCTTAGTAGTCATTGGTGCCCCAATGGGAAAAGTGATGTCAGGCTTAAACTCACTGAACTTCCCTCCTTTCAAGGACTTTTGTACCTCCAGTCCTGGCTGCTCCTTGATGCTTTCAAATAGATTTTTTTAAAAAATTTATTTATTTGGCTCCACCAGGTCTTAGTTGTGGCACACAAGATATTTGTTGCCACATGTGGGATCTTTAATTGCGGCATGTGGGATCTAGTTTCCTGACCAGGATGGAACCCAGCACCCCTGCATGTACAGCATGGAGTCTTAACCACTGAACTATCAGGAAAGTCCCTCAAATAGAATTTTTGAATGTTTGTATTTTATCCAGTTTTCTAGTAATACTTGTTGGGACTATTGTCTGCCTCAGTTACTCCATGGCTACACTTGAAAGTTCCATGACTTTTTTTTTTCTTCTGAACACTTTCTCTTATACAACCTTTGTGTTTTATTTATGCTTCTGGTCCTTCGCGGTTTCTACTTTCTGCATATTGCCTACCAGGGCTGCTGGTCTTGCAGCAGGGCTGTGTGTTCAGTGTAATTGGTGTCTCCTGTGGTTGTGTGATGTGGAGGCCCTGACATTCACCCTGTGAGGCTCGGCATGATCTGGCTTTGTGCTTATTCTCTCAGTGACACTTTCCAGCCTCTCAGCATTGGCAAATATGCTTAGAACCCAGAATGGGCAAGGGAGATCTTCTGGGAGGCCTTTCTCAACACTTCAGCCAAGTCCTCTTAGAAAATTCTCATTAGCATGTTATATTATTTCTTCCCAGTGCTTCTCACAAGTGTACTTTCCCACTGATTTGTGGAACTGACTGAGTAATTTTTCTATTCTCCTCCAGAATGTGGTCTGAAATGTGAAAACTGACCTTGTTGATCATGTTTACCACTGTATTCCTTGTATCCACCACAGTGCCTAGCCCACATTTAATAAATCAGTTTGAGCCTTATAATGATGGGTGATGAAAAGGAGGGAATAAAAACCAACATTCATTAAAAATTTATCATTTTATTTAACCTATCTTATTTTATTTAACCATCTTATTAAATAACTTATAAAATAACTTATTAAATAACTATTAAATAACTAATAACTATCATTTTATTTAACCATCTTATTTTAAGGTTCACCTTAACTCTTTGAGGCAGATGGCATTTCCATTTTGCATAGTGTAGACTATGGCTTAGAGAAGTTATGTTATTTCCCCAAAGTCACGCGGTTGATAAGTGCCCAATCTAGAATTCAGTCCTAGTCCTACCTGATTCAGAAGGGACCCCAGCATTATGAGTTGTTAAATACTTCTCATTCTTCCAAGCTTTTTGTATTTTCTTCCTTTTTTATTGACTTTTTAATCTTTATCTGAAACCGCTAGAATTTTGGATACTCCTAAAAAAACTCCAAAAGAAAAAAAAAGAAAGAAAAAAACATATAGAAGAGAGGTTGAAAATTTCTTTCTGTTACTTCAAAAACAAAATGAGATGCCTTTTATATTTGGATGGAAAGGTTATGGAGGTCAATCTAGATTGTTGTGTGAACTCCTTAATTCCCAAGTGGTTCAGTTGGGGATGAGCATTAAGCTCTTTAATGACTACTGGTTAAGTTCAATTAAAAAGAGGTACTTTCAGTCATAGCAGTGACTATTTAGTGAGCAGCTACTATGTGCCATGCACTACGCTGGTCACTTTACATAATTTCTCTTCAGTGATCGAAATGCTTTTGGAAAATAGGCATTATTATTCCTATTGTGCAGGTTTGAAAATTGAGACTCACCAAATTAAACTGTTTTAGGAAGCTTCAGAGTCAGAATTCGAACTCCTTTATGGACTTCCATAAAGATTGCTTATTTCAGTATATAGCACTCAAGCCATCAAGTCTGGAACACAGAAGGAGCTTAGTAAACGTCGTTTGCTTTTTTCAGGTCAATGATGATACAGCGAGCTTCCCAGGAAACAACCACGAAGTCTTACAATGCAGCTTCTTTATGTCTTGCCAAGGAATGTGAATAGCATCTCCAAACTGACCCTTTGGAAAACCTTGAAGGCTCTGAGTGACAGCAGTTTCCAAGTGGCAAGTAAGGATCACGCCAGTCTCAACTGCAGGCTGTACTCTGCTGTTTTCTCCAAATATTTTCTGGTTGCAAATGTCATTGATCCAACGGAGACACATTAGTTCCAAGCTGGTGCAATATGAAAGTCTCCTCCTAAGGAAATTGGCCTTGTGAGTGGCTGTCTCCTGGGAAGATCATGCTGTACTCATTGCTTTACTAATATGATGAAGAGGCCGCAAATATAATTAGCAGGCCTGGTTGGTGATTTTCCAATAATGATATTTGGGGCGTATTATTGGTTTAGCTGTAATTGAGCTTAGGATGATCTGAAAACGTCTAAACCAGAGTGAAAGTCATCCGCAGCTTGGCTCCAGTGTAGATGCTCATGAGTGAGGTGGGCTGATTACTCTTGGATGTGCTGAGCCTGGGGGCATGGGCTCCTGGATGGATGTGGCTTCTCTCAAATTTTGCTTCTTTTCACACCTTCACAAATAAGGTGACAACTTTGTCATAATCTACCCTCTCCCGAATCCCACCCCATTTCCTATCATTTGGAGTTTACTATATATTTTGTAGCTCTCTTATTTCTCATACAAGTTTGTTCAGTGTATGTTAAAGTCATCTTTGATAGGATTGTTAATGCTAGCTGTGAGAATAGGCAAGACCTGAAATCTCAGTGATCGAATATCACAAAGGTTCGTTTTTTGCTCACATAAAGCCTCAGGTGGGTTGGCAAAGGCTGTCCTCCACCTGGTGATTCAGAGATCCAGATTCCTTCCATCCTGTGGCATCATCACCTCTGTATGTATCTGTTGGGAGACAGTTCTCCCTGGATTTCTTGGGTTCTTGTATGGTCTGGACCTTCCCAAGGAAAGGGTGCTGAGAGGCTGTTCAAGGCTGTTGAATAGCAAACTGAAGATACAGAACCTTTCTCTTCCTGGAGACATTCCAAGAGGAGAAAGTTCCCTTCTTCCCTGGTGGTCAAGTGGTTAAGATTCTGTGCTTCCACTGCAGGGGACATGGATCAAATCCCTGATTGGGGAACTAAGATCCCATAAGTTGTTCAGTATGAGCCAAAAAAAAAAAAAGAAAAGAAAACACACGAAAGTTTGCTTTTCTTCCTGGAGGATATTTGCTTACCTTCTAGGCAGGAAACACAGAGACAAGCTCCGTGTCCCAGAGACATTTACTTACTTTCCAGAGTAAGAAGTAATCTTTCTCCACAGGGGTGAATAGGCAGGTAACCAGCAGCTTGATAGAAATTCAGCGTCTCCCACGTTCAGGGTTCTTCTCCAGTGCTATAAGCCAAGTAGAGGAGGCCAGACTCTTTTCACCACATACTGCTACCTAGTGTTGTAAACATACCTTCTTTTCTTCTCCCACCCAAACCTCTTTCATTAGGGGCTGTAATGGGTCCCAAGGAAATAAATTCTAGATTGCAATAGAGAATTACAGTGCAATTTATGGGTAAAGAAGGGGCCAGTTACAGGTAAGCTAATGGTGAGGGGATGCATTTGAAAGTCTCCTCAAGGCCTTATTAAAATTAATACTCTACTACTATACGATTATCAATGTAATTTTCCAACACTGAGGGCACTGCTGCTGCTGCTGCTGCTAAGTTGCTTCAGTCATGTCCAACTCTGTGCGACCCCATAGGCGGCAGCCCATCAGGCTCCCCCGTCCCTGGGATTGTCCAGGCAAGAACACTGGAGCGGTTTGCCATTTCCTTCTCCAACGCATGAAAGTGAAAAGTGAAAGTGAAGTCACTCAGTCCTGTCCGACTCTTAGCGACTCCATGGACTGCAGCCCACCAGGCTCCTCCGTCCATGGGATTTTCCAGACAAGGGTACTGGAGTGGGGTGCCATTGCCTTCTCTGGAGGGCACTGGTAGTTTGCAAATATAACACTATGGCAAATTCATTATTTAAAGGCTGAGTATGTTAAATCATAAGATGCAAAAGATTTCTTAGTAAGCCCATTCAAATCCACAAATATTTTTGAGTGCTTGGACACTTGGGATACATTGCACCTGAACAAGATACTATTACTGTCTCTCAGAAACCTGTGGTTTAGTGAAGAATTACTTGCCTTAACCACTATGCAGTCAAATTTATTACATTAAGCTCAAAGGAATACGCATCTGTTCTTAAATCTACTCTGTCCCCTATATAATGGGGCTTCCCTGGAGGCTCAGTGGTAAAGGATTTGCCTGCCAACACAGGAGACACAGAAGACACAGGTTCAATCCTTGGGTCAGGAAGATCCCCTGGTGGGAGAAGTGGCAGCCCACTCCAGTATTCTTGCCTGGAAAATCCCACGGACAGAGGAGACTGGTGGGCTGCAGTCCACGGGGTCTCACAGAGTTGGACACGACTGAGCGACTGAGCACACATGGACCCCTTTATTATGTGCTCGTGATTCCTACCCAATGTTTTCTGTAAATATTCTTTCCACTTTCCAGTCCTGTCTCTTGATCCTTTTCTATTTCTTTAGGATCTACAAGCTGCCTAATAATTAAGTAGGGACTATGCTGGGCAAGACTTCTTTGGTTGGGGGTGATAGAAACCAACTCAAGCTGGCTCAGGTCACAAAAAGGGATGTTTAGTGACTCATATGAATGAACTGTCAATGCAAGCTTCAGGCTCAGCTGGATCCAGGCACTCAGATGATGACGTCAGGACTGTCTCTTTCCAACTCTGTTTTCTTCTGTACTGACCTTTTCCATGTGGTAACCCCAGCAGTTCCATTATATATATATATATATATATGTTTATTTATTTGGCAACACACAATCTTGGAAATGAAGAAATTCCCTGTACTTAAGTTTTTAAAAAATGTCTTCGATCAAATCAATCACTCTGACCAAGGGGAGGGAAATATTTTGGCCAGATATGGGTCACAAGTTGTTATGGGTTGAGTTTTATCTCCCCCAGATTCATGTGTTGAAGTCCTAACCACACTCCGTCCCCCAGTATCTCTTAAACATGACTATATTTTGGAGGTAGGCTCTTTAAAGAGGTAATTGTGATAAAATGAGAGCATATGGGTAAACTTCAATCCAATATGACTGTTTTTCTCATAAGAAGAGGAAATTAGGACTGAGACACACAGAGGGAGACCATGTGAAGACAGGGAGAAGATGGCCATCTGCAAGCTAAGAAGAGAGAGACAGACCTTAGAAGAAATTAATCCTGCCAACACCTTGATCTCAGACCTCTAGCCTCCAGAACTTTGAGAAAATTTTTGTTGTTTAAGCCACCCAGTCTGTGACATCCTAGTAAACTAATATTAATACATAGTTTCAGCCCTGAAATTGAGGTAAATTTATTTAGTCCCTCTTGAACCTCCCTATTAGTAGACAGGGGGTGGTTACTCAAAGGAAACCCAAGAGGCTATTACTACAAGGAATAATAATTGCCTAGTAGGGGAACAAATCCAGATTGTCCATCATCTGTGTCAGATTATTAATAATTATCAGATATTCATTATGTGTGAGGGCTTGAGAACACCTTATACTTAATATAAAAACCTCATTGCTGCTGCTGCTAAGTCTCTTCAGTCGTGTCCGACTCTGTGTGACCCCATAGACAGAAGCCCACCAGGCTCCCCCGTCCCTGGAATTCTCCAGGCAAGACACTGGAGTGGGTTGCCATTTCCTTCTCCAATGCAGGAAAGTGAAGAGTGAAAGGGAAGTCGCTCAGTCGTGTCTGACTCTTAGTGACCCCATGGACTGCAGCCTACCAGGCTCCTCCATCCATGGGATTTTCCAGGCAAGAATACTGGAGTGGGGTGCCATTGCCTTCTCCAAAAACTTCATTAGGTGGATACTATTATTTCCCTCACTTAACAAATGAGAAAACTGAGGCACACGCAAGTTAGATAACTTATCCAAGGTCACTCAGTGAGCAAGCAGCAGAGCCAGGATTTACATCCATACCTGTTTGGCTATAAAAACCACAGACTTTTACCACTATTCTCTTTTGAAAACCAATGATACTGTTAGCTTCTGATGCTCTTGTTTTTTGTCTTCCCAAGAATGAAAATGCTCTGACTTGAGGCATGGGAAGGATGTATGTTAATATGTTAATTAAGGAAAATTCACTGTTTGCAGAATTCAGAAGTCTTTTTTCAGAACTGTTTCCTATCTGGGCAAGCCTTTGATTGATTCAAGTTAATTAGCTTTGCAGAACATGAAGTAATTGCTGTTGTTCCTCAAAATTGAGGCTAGGAAGATACCCAGTGACCTGTAACCACCTCAGCCCTGACCCCTAAGTCTGAGGATCAGAACTCCAAAGGCTCAGCAAAGAGACAAGATGGAGAAATTCATCATTTCAGCTGCTGCTTTCCCTCTTGTGTGTTTACTCTGTTTTCTGTCCCATGATTAACAACACAAGCCTCATGCCTGTCTGAATTGGCAGACTAACATCTACAGTTGTGTAAGGAATCTGTCCTGAATTTTATAAATAGGATTTCCAGTTTGAACTATGTAGGCTGATATTTGAGCGTTTCACTTAGGAAACAAATTTAGAAAACATCAGACCCATTCATGGTCATTGTGTTTTTTTCCAAGTGGTTCTGATATTTCTGTTGAAACCAACCAGTGATCCTATATATATATATATCTATATATCTATATATATATATATCTTAATAGTCTTTTGCAAGATTTATTGATTGCAAGAAAGGACAATCCATACAAGTTAGTTCATAAACAAAATTCAAGGGGTCTTTGTTGTTGAGTATTTATCATCTGAGTCCTGGAGATGATGGAGTTCTTTAGAGATATAATAGTTGTCCTTCAAATCTTACAGTAATTATATAACATTAATTGTTAAAAATTTTAATGATTAACACTAGCATGAATCCTTTTCTACAACACCATCTACCTTGTGGCTCAGTCTCTCTGAAGCACCCCCTGAATTTTGAGTGCATATCACAAGTCCTGAGAAGGGTTGCTGTTTCTTATAACCAGTGAGTCTTGTCAAAGAGAATCAGCCTCTCACTGACGGTCTGACCCTGGTACATACACAGTGTAAACCAGCTGCAAATGTTTGATTGAAAATCTTGCCCAAAATGCAGGATTCCATGAGGTTGATGGCATGTGCTTAAAGAACAAGAAAACCACAGACAACCCTTGGGAGTCCAGTGGTCTTAGGACAATCAATATTGATGCTCAGCTGGAACCCACAGATTCAGCCACGATGGCTGTTGCAGTGACTGGGCTGGTCATTCGATACTGACATACTAGTTATTCAGTGTTTTTAATATCCCCTCCCCCCAAAGAGTTAACAGTTGAAGGAAAAAAAAAAAATGACAAGGAAAGTGACACGGTGAACACTTCAAAAGAGAAAGATTTAAATATCAAAAGATTCCAGAAGGCCTTGGGAAAAATTGGTGAAGCCCTTGAATATTTTTTTAAATGACCTTTTTGCTATCATCCTATGAAAGCCAAAGCTGAAATGAAGGATTTTGTCAGAAAAATTACACCAAAAAACCCCCCTGACTACTTAATTTACTTTTCACTCTTCATAAGAATTTATGTGTCATTGAAGTGGTAACCTAAATTGTGTTAGGTTGATAAGCTTTAGTTTCATTTTTCAAGATAAAATTCCAGCTCAAATATCCCCACATTTTTTATTTTTTTTTTTCCTTTTGGCCACTCTGTGTGGCATATGGGATCTTAGTTCCCTGACCAGGGATCAAACCTGTGGTCCTTGCATTTGGAGTTCAGAGTTTTAACCACTGCACAATTTGCTATGAAAATTTGGGTATAGTATCAAGTCACTGTAGATATCTTCTACCAAGATTGATTTTTACCTCAAGGGTAAACAAAAAGCCAGGGAGGAAAGTCCCTCCTGCCTTTCCTCATGGAGCTGATCGATCTTTCTCTTCCACTTCTTGCCATGACCACTCCATTCCCTGCCTCTCTCTGCATATCTGTGCTTCTGCTCACCCACAGGGTACCTGTCAAGGCATCCATGCTTTATATCATATATCTATCTCCCCTTCCTATTACATGCCCTTGGCCATAAGGATTGGTTAAAAGATGAGCATTTTGCTCAACTTGGACCCATATCAGTCAGAAGAAAGAGTTTTGTTTAAAGAGTTAGGTAATGGGCTTCCCCAGGGGCTCAGTAGTGAAGAATCTGCCTGCCAGTGCAGGAGACACGGGTTCGATCTCTGATCTGGGAGGATCCCACATGCCGAGGGGCAACTAAACCCCTGCACCACAACTTCTGAGCCCATGCTCTAGAGCCTGCGAACCACAGCTACTGAGCCCACGTGCCACAACTACTGAAGCCTGCATGCCCTAGAGCCTGTGCTCCACAAGAAGAGAGTAGCCCCCTCGCCACAACTAGAGAAAAGCCCTCACGGCAATGAAGACCCAGCACAGGCAAAAATAAATGAATAAATAAAAATAAATAAATTTTAAAAATAAAGAGTTAGGGGAGGAGAAACTAGGGGGATGTGCACCTGAAGTTGTTGGCAGCCTGTCCTGTTGAGAAATGAAGCAACCTCAAGGAGATTAGGACCAAGATGTGGAGAGAAAATAGGTCCTGCTGACAATGTTTGAGTTGCTGGAGCCTGCCATTCCTGAAACTAGCATGACTCCCTCCAACTTCTGGCCACTTTTTCCTCCTTTTGCATTGGCAGGATTGTATAGGGTTTTATGTAACTTTTACCAAAAAAGCTGTAACTGACACAACATGCTTATTTGATTATGATAGTAATAATCCCTCTTAACCATTCCAAGATACTTCCAGCCATCATTGCATCTGATTCTCTCAGCAACCCTGGGATCGAGACAGGGAAAGAAGGATAATCATCTTGATGAAGATGGCTGCCAGGTTTAGGGGGCTACAGTGATGCTTTCTCAAGCACTTGGAAAACACAGGGAGTGAAGACTGCCTTTCTGAGCGTTAAACCAAGAAGTCAATATATTATAGATCAAAGCAGAGCAGTACAAAGTCACCTCAAAGAGGCAGGATGGCTCCAAGACCTGCAAAACTTGTCTGTCACGTGATTGAAGGTATGAACACGTTTAAGACAAGGCTGCATCCATCATCATCTGCAGTGGAGGCCCAGAGGACAGAGTTGCAAATGCCGACTTGGCACAGCAGCCACTGTGGCTTGTCCCAGTGGACCGGGGGTCTCGCTCTTTCCAAGGCTGTATTTAGGGACGTGCTTTCAGTTGCAAGTCATATAAAAGCATACTGATAACTGTGGTCAGTTAAAGGTGGCTGGAACTGCCTTGCCATCCCTCCCGTTAAGAAGCAGCGTCTCCTTCCTTTTCTCTTAAATTGAGCTCACCCTCTGATCTACTTCGAAAAACAGAATGGAGTGGAAGTGATGCTCTATAATTTCCGAGTCTAGGCTGCAAAAGATCTGCAACTTCTACTTTTGCACGCTTGGAAGATTCCATTTTGTGACCCAGCTGCCTTGTTGTGAGAAACCCAAGTCATACAGAGAAAGGCTGAGCTACCAGCCAGCTGCCAGTCATGTGAGTGAGCTCCTTTGGGCATTCGACTCAGTCGAGCTTCCAGATGATTGCAACTCCAGTCAATACCGTGTGGAGAGAATAACTGTCCTGCTGAGCCCAGTGAACTCACAGAATCATGAGAGATTATAATGGTTGTTTAAAGCTGCTTAATTTTGAAGTGATTTGTAGTTGTGCAATGGAAAATTGAAACAACGAAGGCTTAAGCGACAAAGACATTTAATGGTGTTCTCTAATGGGAAGTCCAGATGTAGGAAGTTTCAGGTTTGGTGCATCAGGTCAACAATATTATGAATGATCCATACTCTTTTTTTTCTTCCCATTCCATAAATCTTAGCACATTGACTTTTCATCTCCCTAATGGTTGAAAGATGGCTCTGGCTATCATATATTTTTAAGCAAAAGGAAAGGGAAGGAGGTAGTACCAGTGAGCTCTTCTCTTGCCTCTGTACTTTTCACCAGAAAGGCAAGTATCTTTCCAGAAGCCCCTAGGATGACTTTCCATTATGTATCACTGGCCAGATATGGCAACCCTTAGTTCTAAGGAAAGTGAGTGTATGTTTATCTAATCTCTATGTTAAACAGCCTTTGGAAAGGGAGTTGGCAATTGCCTCTCAACAATGACCAAAGTCTCTGCCACAAGATGGAGGCAGATATTGCTGCCAATTGACTTATAAGAGTTGTGAACACCTGACTGGTTGATAAAGGAGTACAACAGGGCTGTATATTGTCATCCTGCTTATTTAACTTACATGATGAGTTTGCTGTATTCCCCTGTTCTGTACAAAATATTGTTGTATGTTATTTAGTCACTAAGTTTTGTCTGACTCTTTTGTGACCCCATGAACTGTAGCCCACCAGACTTCTCTGTCCATGAGATTTCCCAGGCAAGAATACTGGAGTGGGTTGCCATTTCCTTCTCCAGGGGATCTTCCCTACCCAGGGATTGAACCCACATCTCCTGCATTGGCAGGCACATTCTTTACCTCTATGCCACCAGGGAAGCTGTATTATGCAAAGTACATCATGTGAAATGCTAGGTTGGAAGAATCACAAGCTGGAATCAAGATTGCCAGGAGAAATATCAACAACCTCAGATATGCAGATGTTACCACTCTAATGGGAGAAAGTGAAAAGGAACTAAAGGGCCTTTTGATGAGGATGAAACAGGACAGTGAAAAAGCTGACTTGAAATTCATCATGCAAAAAACTAAGATCATGGCATCCAGTCCAATCACTTCATGGCAAATCAAAGGTGAAAAAGTGAAAACAGTGACAGAGTTTATTTTCTTGGGCTCCTAAATCACTGCAGATGATGACTGCAGCCATGAAATTAAAAGACACTTGCTCCGTGGAAGGCAGGTTATGGCAAACCTAGACAGTATGTTAAAAAAGCAGAGACATCACTTTGCCAACAAAGTACAGTCAAAGCTATGGCTTTTTCAGTAGTTGTGTACAGATGTGAGAGTTGGACCATAAAGAAGGCTGAGTGCTAAAGAATTGATGCTTTCAAATTGTGGTGCTGGAGAAGACTCTTGAGAGTCTCTTGGAAGGAGGTCAAACCAGTCAATCCTAAAGGAAATCAGTCCTGAGTATTCATTGGAGGGACGATGTTGAAGCTGTAGTTCCAATACTTTGGCCACCTGTGGCAACTCATTGGAAAACACCCTGATGCTGGGAAAGATTGAAGACAAAAGGAGAAGGGGGTGGCAGAGGATGAGATGGTTAGACAGCATCACTAAGTCAGTTTACATGAATTTGAGTAAACTCCAGGTGATAGTACAGGAAAGGAGAGCCTGGCATGCTTCAGTCTGTGGGGTTGCAGAGAGTCGGACATGACTTAATGACTGAACAACAGGTTATGATCCCATCTGAACTATCTTTTCTGTGAAATGCTTGTTTCCAGTCATTTGAGTTAACTGCCACTAAATATTCAGTGGATACATCTGTCTTTCTTTGTCCCGATTTTATTCAGCAAGAAACCAGATTATTATTTATTTCCCCAGACTGGTCTTCTTACCAGGAGAGAAAGCACTGATTGTGTAGACTTTCTGAACCAATTCCTGCTGTAGTCATTTCTCTTTGCACATGATCAAGTTGTCATCTGGTTTACACATTGGTGTGTAAATGAGAAGTGTGGCTAATGAGATCATACCACACTCAGTGTGCTGAGAAAGCCAGGTTTCCATGTTTGCAATGATCTGAGTGCAATCACTCAACCTTCATTGTGTCACAGAAATCTCCTTTGAAGACGGCTTCCAGTCATTTCTTCTGGTGGGGGCACAACCAGTGACTGAGAGAAGACATCCAGAATTACTACAGAGATGAGACTGAATGGGGGCTGAGTGGCCATTTGTCATGCTCCCGGACCTCCTGAATACACGGAGACCCTAGCAACTTCAGGCTTATGGAGATGTTTGACCTCACAACCCAGATTTTATGATCCTATCCTGATTTAAAACTGTCTTGTTAACCTTAAACTATCAGTGTGTGTAATGGTTCAGAGCACCAGCTTAGGCTTGTCGGGAGGATCGACCACATATTGACTGTGTGACCTTGGGAAAATGTTTTCCTCTCTCTGAGTGTCAGTTTTCTCATCTGTAAAGTGGAACTGATTTTCAGGCTTCTGCCTTGCAAGGCTGCCATGATAACTGATAGTGTGTTGTATGCAAAGTGCTTGGCAGAGTATCAGTCTGGAGCTGGTGCTCACTAGGTGAGAGCTGTTTTTATTTTCACAGACCTTGTGTCCCTACTGGAGGTCAGAAAGCCTAGTCACCCACAGCCGTGCTGCTCCATCCTTATAGGCCTGACTAATATATTCTAGTAATAATGCAGTGAGGGTCAGTGGTGCCCGAAACACAGTGCTTGCATTGAGGGGGATAAAGAAATGTAAGACATGCTCCCTGAGCTCAGAGAAGTTATAACCTGGTTGGAGAGGCAATATATAAAAACATGAAATGGTTAAGTAACCGTGCCCGACACATCAAGATGATGGAGAAGCCCCAGGTGCAATGGCAGCTGCTTCCATACCGCTTGTCCTGTCCCGGTGAAGTGGGAATAGCCGTTGTCTTGGAGTCAGACAGACTTTCCTGGACACTCCCCATCCTAGGCTGGGTTAGAGACACCCCCCCCCCACCACCACCCCGCCCCGCCCTGCCCTGCCCTTGGGATATCCCCTTTGATGGTACTTACTGTGCTGAAATGTAATTGTTCACTGCCCAGTCTTCTCTGTGAAGTTGGGAACAGAAGAAGTTACTCGTTCATTCTTAATGGGTATCTGCTCTATGCCAAGCAGTGTTCTAGGCAATGAGAACAAGACAACCATTGTGTATATTCTTAAAAACATCAGTTGGGTTATGTGGAAAGATGATAAATAAGTAAATATATAGACATACTGAAAGACAAGGTAGTGGAGGAATAAGTGGATGTGGAGTAAATCTCTCTCCATGGATGCATCAGGAATATACCTTCAGACACAGAAGATCTTTCAGAACACCTGCTGAGAGTGGGCAAGAGCCCCTGACCACCGGAAAGGAATATACAGATCCATGCAAAACTCCGTGGGTCAAGTTTTGACTGAAGATGATAGCATCATGGATTTTCTAACCTACCAATGTTTTCTAAACTTGTCAGATAGTAACAATCACCAGGATACTTGTTATAGCTGTAGATTATCCATTCAATTTGAACAGTTTGTGTTGGACTCTTGAGAATCTATTTTTTTAACATGAAGTCCAGGTGATTCTTATTTTTCGACACACTTAACTGCATCTCTATACTATTTTAATGAATAAAAAATTGGGGGAAAAACCAACATAGACATATACTGGGTTGGGTGATGGTTAAGTGCTGGGAAGAGACTTCAAGCCAGATGAGGTGTGTTGTAAACAGGCAGATGCTTCACCCACACAGCCCATCAAGGAAGGACTTGCTGGTCAGCTGTGGGAGGGAAGTCAGCAGACAGCCTGCGCCTGTCAGCTCCTTCAGGGTCGGCCTGAGCCGCAGAGCCACCTTGCCAGGCTCACACCCTTTCTGGGACAACCTGCGTCCAGGGACTATGACTGGAGGAGGTGCATTTCAGGCTGACTCAGGACATCTGGGGAGATAATATGTGCTTGCAAAGCTCTTCGTCTGTATGAACAAGGCTTTGTTGAAACTGTGTCACGGTTGATCTTTTCCCCTTTCCTCATACCTGCTTTTCTCCCCTATATTTCGCAATCTGTCACTGTTTGCTTCAGGACAACCCAACATGCGACAAGGAGATGGAGCCTTGGGGCATGGGAAGGGCTTGCCAGCTGGATAAGGTGGTCAGGGAAGTCCTCCCTGAGAAGGTGACATTTAAGCAGAGACCACAAAGGAGGGAGTTAGTTATGCAAAGATCTGGAGGAACAGAGTTTCAGGCAGAAGGAACAACAAGTACAAAAGCCCTAGGATAGGAGTACACTTGGCACATCTGAGCATCAGTGGCAAAGCAACCCAGAGTACAAGCCCAGGGACAGAGAGTGACTGTTGGAAGGGGCAGCTGGAAGTCACTTGTACACAGACATCTCTATCATGTATCCCTAGCGCCCATACACCGAATGCCCTGAATAAATGTCTGTCAACCTGACTGTACTGTTGTTCCAGCTTCTCTTCTCTCTCCTCACATGACCTTGAACAAGTAGTTGCTCAGCCTTGCAGTGCCATGGTTTCCACACATGTAATCAATCAATGGTGAAAGTGGGACTCTCGGACTTCCCTGGTGGCACAGTGGTAAAGAATCCACCTGCCAATGCAGGAGACACTGGTTCAATCCCTGATCTGGGAAGATCCCACATGCCTTGGAGCAACTAAGCCTTTGCACAACTACTGAGCCTGTGCTCTAGAGCTCAAGAGCTTCAACTGCTGAACCCCGCACACCCTAGAGCCTGTGCTCTGCAACAAGAGAAGCCATTGCAAAGAGAAGCTATTACAACCAGAAGCCCGCACACTGCAACTAGAGAGTAGCCTCCACTTGCTGCAACTAGAGAAAAGCCCATACAGCACTGAAGACCCAACGGGGCCAAAAATAAAATAAATAAATACATAAAATTATATTAAAAAAAAAAGAAAGTGGGACATTGGAGCGCTGGCTTAGAGCTCTTGCTCCTGGACCATTTTCTCTTCTTGCAATTCCTACTCCCTTCTCCCCTCTCCCTCCAGGCATCTGGAGCATACCTGGTCCCACCCCCATGATCCCAGCAGCTTTCCTACTGGGAAGGTGGTTTCTCTGGGCAGCTTATCCTCCAATTCCAGAACTCCTGAGCTGAGAAGCAGCCAGGCTGGGGCAGTGGGTGGGGGAGGTGGCAGAACCAGGAGGGAGAGTTAGATTACTCTCCTCTGATAATAAATAAACCCGATTAAGGCATCCCTGCACCTGTGAGGCAGGGAGCTCCTTTGGAGGGTCTTTTTGCTTTGATAAAAACTGCAATATCTGAAAATTGTCTTGGGCACCCGAGAACTCCCATTTTATGACTTGCACGTGCCTGGGATAAATTGCTTTCGCTGCCTTTTTATATATAATTCAGGTCCTTATGGATGCTGGTGGGTTGCGTAACACTCTCCTGTAATGATTTATTCATCTGGGGAAGCAAGAGTTCCCCCACTGGGTTGTGCCCCGCCTGTCTGACAGCTTGAAAGGTTGGCGCTGCAGGCATGTGTTGGGTTTGCTTCCAAGGAGTCCGTTTTGGCCGATGAGCTGTCCTGGAAAGCAGGTCTGGCTAGGTGAGGGCCACTCATCCATCATGAGACTTTCTCTGAGGCAATCACTGGCTGAGCTAAACAACTTTGCAGGTTTGACTGCAGGCTTCCTCATCACCACCTTGGGGGTATGGGGGTACTCATAACCCAATTTTACAGCTGAGGAAATGAGGTTCAGGGAAGTTATGTGACTTGCCCAAGGTCACCTGGCCAAACAAGGAAGGGATTTTCCTATCAAATGTGCCAGCTTCATTTTGCCCATTTTGCACCTTAGCCAGGTGCTTTATTGATGCATACAGACTCACTTCCTCCTCAGTACCTCCCTGTGAGGTGCAGGTGCAGTGATTTGCTTCCCCATTTTACAGGTAGAGGTGGGGTTCAGAGAGGCGAAAGGACTGTCAGATCACCCCTCTATGGAGACCAGATGACTGGGATTTTAATGTAACTCAACATTCGTTCATTCTTGTATTCATGTATTCATTGAGTTACTGCTCCATGCCTCAAGTTTTCTCATTTGTCACCGTCCTCATTTAACTGGGGACAATATTGGTACCTAGGGCTTCCCTGGTGGCTCAGTGGTAAAGAATCTGCCTGCCAATGCAGGAGACTCAGGAAATGATGGTTTGATCCCTGGGTTGGGAAGATCCCCTGGAGGAGGAAATGACAACCCACTCCAGTATTCTTGCCTGGGACATTCCATGGACAGAGGAGTCTGGCAAGCCACAGTCCATGGGATTGCAAAGAGTTGGACATGACTGAGCAATTGAGCACACACACACTATTAGTCCATACCTTATAAACTCATTGCGAGGCTGAAATGAGGGGTTAGACAAAAGAGTTCACATACATAAAGTGCACTCCGCAGTGTCTAGCACACAGGAAAGTGGGTTATCAATTTTAGTTGCAATAATAATTATTTTCTCATTCAGTTATGCATGCTTTGATTCCACAAGTATTTTCCAGTAGCCTGTTCTGTGCTGGGGACTCTCCTGGGTGCATTGCACACGTTAGCTCATTTTCATCCTTACTGCTACCCTCATCTCACAGATGGGAACTCAGAGAGATGAAAGAAATTGATAGTGGTCCCCCAGGTAGGAGGTGAACTCCATTTTCCAAAATAGGTCAATATTCATTCATTCATTTAATATATTTTCATTAAGAATGTATTACGTGTGGGCAAGGTGTTTCAAATATTCCTGTTGATTAAGTGTGGAAATGAGTACAAGGGTGGATAAGATCGGTTTCTGTCCTCAAGACACTTGTGATCTTTTGTATGCAGTATAGACAAGCAGACAGGAAATGACTGTATTTCACAAATTCTAAGGTATACATTTTGCCATGTATTAACCTCTTCAAGAGGGGAATGCATCTGTTTTTTTTTACCACACTTTGACTTGTGGGATCTTAGTTTCCCAACCAGGGATTGAACCTGTGCCCCCTGAAGTGGAAGCATGGAGTTTTAACCACTGGACCACCAGGGAAGTTGCCAGGATGCGTCTTAATGATCAAGTGTGTGAAATCACCATTGACCAACAGTAGTCAGGATGCGGTTAGCCTTGCCTGGAAATGACAGTGGAGCTCTCTTTTGAGAGTTCTTGTGTTGCTAGTGCTTTTCACGGCACACAGGACCACAGCTTATAGGAAAACATGGACACTGGTTTTAAAAATGATTTAGAAGACCCAGACTTTGTATTGAAAACCAGTCCAGGTTCGATGCACGATACTGGATGCTTGGGGCTGGTGCACTGGGACGACCCAGAGGGATGGAATGGGGAGGGAGGAGGGAGGAGGGTTCAGGATGGGGAACACATGTGTACCTGTGGCGGATTCATTTTGATATTTGGCAAATCTAATACAGTTATGTAAAGTTTAAAAATAAAATAAAATTAAAAAAAAAAAAAAAAAAAAAAAAAAAAAGAAAACATTTTTGGACTATCTTAGCTGATGTATTATGCTTCTTTTTTAAAAGAA
This sequence comes from Bubalus kerabau, assembly GCF_029407905.1. Lineage (NCBI taxonomy): Eukaryota > Metazoa > Chordata > Mammalia > Artiodactyla > Bovidae > Bubalus > Bubalus kerabau. The sequence goes on along the minus strand of NC_073639.1, from coordinate 60,829,849 downwards.
AATATGTGCTAGAGTTATATGTGATAAAAAATTGATGTATAAATAGGTCCAAAAGTGCTTTTTAAATAAATAGAAGTAAAGGGATAAGAAAGCATTGTGACTCTTGGGCATATAAAAAACGTATGTCCACATAAAAACATAATTCATAATAGACAGAAGGTAGAAATACCCAAATGTTCATCAGCTGATGAATAGATAAACAAAATGTGGTCTCAGTTCAGTTCAGTCGCTCAGTCGTGTCTGACTCTTTGTGACCCCATGAATCGCAGCACGCCAGGCCTCCCTGTCCATCACCAACTCCCGGAGTTCACCCAGACTCACATCCATCGAGTCAGTGATGCCATCCAGCCATCTCATCCTCTGTCGTCCCCTTCTCCTCCTGCCCCCAATCCCTCCCAGCATCACAGTCTTTTCCAATGAGTCAACTCTTCGCATGAGGTGGCCAAAGTACTGGAGTTTCAGCTTGAGCATCATTCCTTCCAAAGAAATCCCAGGGCTGATCTCCTTCAGAATGGACTGGTTGGATCTCCTTGCAGTCCAAGGGACTCTCAAGAGTCTTCTCCAACACCACAGTTCAAAGCATCAATTCTTCGGTGCTCAGCCTTCTTCACAGTCCAACTCTCACATCCATACATGACCACAGGAAAAACCATAGCCTTGACTAGACGGACCTTTGTTGGCAAAGTAATGTCTCTGCTTTTGAATATGCTATCTAGGTTGGTCATAACTTTCCTTCCAAGGAGTAAGCGTCTTTTAATTTCATGGCTGCAGTCACCATCTGCAGTGATTTTGGAACCCCAAAAAATAAAGTCTGACACTGTTTCCACTGTTTCCCCATGTATTTCCCATGAAGTGATGGGACCAGATGCCATGATCTTCATTTTCTGAATGTTGAGCTTTAAGCCAACTTTTTCACTCTCCATTTTCACTTTCATCAAGAGGCTTTTTAGTTCCTCTTCACTTTCTGCCATAAGAGTGGTGTCATCTGCATATCTGAGCTTATTGATATTTCTCCTGGCAATCTTGATTCCAGCTTGTGCTTCTTCCAGCCCAGCGTTTCTCATGATGTATTCTGCATATAAGTTAAATAAGCAGGGTGATCTATCCCTACCATGAAGTATTATTCTACTACAAGAAGGAATAAATTAGCAACACATGCTACAATATGGATGAACTTGAAAATGTTATGCTAAGCGAAAGAAGCCAGTCACATCGGTTCACATGTTATATGATTCCATTCAAATAAAACTTCAGAATAGGGAAATCTATGGTGGTCGAAAGTGGATTAGTGGTTGCCTGTAACTGGGTTAAGGGTGAGGGACAGAGGAACAGGGAGATGATACCTAATGGATACAGGGTTTCTTTTGCGGGTGATGAAAATTTTTTAAAAATGGACTGTGGTGATCTGAAAATGTATCACAACCCATGGAGTTATACAGGTTCAATAGGTGAATTGTATGTATGTGAATTATATCTTAACAAAGCTGTCAAAGAAGAGGGAAAGCTTTGGCTCAGAGTGTTTCTTAGATCAGTTCAGTTCAGTTCAGTCGCTCAGTTGTGTCCAACTCTTTGTGACCCCATGGACTGCAGCATGCCAGGCCTCCCTGTCCATCACCAGCTCCTGGAGTTTACTCAAACTCATGTCCATTGAGTTGGTGATGCCATCCAACCATCTCATCCCCTGTCGTCCCCTTCTCCTCCCGCCTTCTATCTTTCCCAGCACCAGGGTCTTTTCAAATGAGTTAGTTCTTCACATCAGGTGGCCAAAGTCTTGGAGTTTCAGCTTCAGCATCAGTCCTTCCAATGCATATTCAGGCAACCCACTCCAGTATTCTTGCCTGCAGAATCCCATGGACAGAGGAACCTGGAGGGCTACAGTCCATGGGGTCACAAAGAGTCGGACACAACTGAGGGACTGACACACACATTACATGGAGCTAATAAAACAGATGCACTTGAAGCCTCTCAAATAGCCCTGGAAGACAGTCAAAATCAGTTATTAAGTAAAGAAAGGCAGTTGAGAAGGGACCCCATTTGTGTGTGTGTGCTTACATGTGTGCATGCTCAGCTGCTTCAGTCATGTCTGACTCTTTTCAACCCTGAGGACTGTGTAGCCTGCCAGGTTTCTCTGTCCACAGGATTTGCCAGGCAACAATACTGGAGTGGGTTGCCATTCCTTCTTCCAGGGGATCTTCCTGAGCCAGTGATGGAACCCTCGTCTCCTGCTTTGTAGGCAGATTCTTCACCACTGAACCACTTGGGAAGCCCTTATATGTGTGTGAGTGTGTGTCTGTGTGTATATCATTATTGTATACATAGTGCATTTTTTTCTTCTCGATGCTTTAAAAAATTTCCTTAAGTTTTAAAGAGATATTAAAGACACATCGTACAGCAAGGATGCCAAACACCTCCCAGCCCATCTTCCACTGGGCCATGGGAGCCTTTCTGGAGGCTTCCCCGAGCAGCAGGGCCCTGACCTGCAATCATTCTTACGTGAACACAGTGCACGCAGCTCAGGTTGAAAACAGGCAGGAGAAGTCAAGTCTGGCTGCCTAGTTTCTCCGGGTCTGATGCAGCTCTTGGGTTGACAGAGATGGAAAGTTTTTTAAAAGCGGCCAGGGTTGTCCACAGCGGCTTCTTTGGATGGGATCAAGCTTTTCCTCCTCCATAGCCCAAGCCCTCCTGGCTCAGTAGGCAGAGTGGGGAGCCAGACCTCATTGTTCTGGATCTCTTGCTGGGGATTTCCAACACCCTGGGGAATCCTGTTTCTTTTGCCTGTGGGTGCCTCAGAGTCATCTCTCGTTTGGGAAGCAGCCTCAGTTATGGGAGAGAGTACAGTTCATAAGTCAGAGGATAGAGTCCCAGGAGGCTGATTTCACACTTTCAGAATCCTAAGAGAGAGACCTGTCACGTTCATTCCCTGCTGCCAGCCTGACACACTCTATCATCGTTTTTTCTCTTGTTTTAGATCTTAAGTGATCTTTAGATCCTAAGATTTCAGTGAATTTTACATACCAGTACACTGGTATAACCACCATGTGGAGCAAGCTAAAGAGCATTTCTCAGAGGCCAGCTGGCTCTCTCATGCTCCCTCCCAGTTGGTATCATCCCACAGGTAACCACTCCCCAGCCCCCATCACCATAGATTAATTCTATCCGTTTTGACTTCCTATTAATGGAATTAAATAGCATGTACTGTTTTTTGCCTGGCTTCTCAACATTGTGTTGGGAGATTCTTCCATGTTTTTGTGAGCAGTGGTATTCTCTCCCTTTTCACTTCTGTGTAGTATTCCGCTGAATGAATGTCCTGCAGTTTGTTTATACATTCTACTGTTGATGGGCCTGTGACTTGTTTCTGGCTTATGTCTGTTATGAATAATGCTGCTGTGGACATTCCTGTATGCGGTTTTTGGTGGACATAAGCCTTCATTTCTACCATCATTTCTTGTACCAACAACTGTTATAGTCTCTCCATTAATGTTTCAGCTTCTACCCTTCCCCCCTTTAATCCATATTGCTCTCAGAACAATCTTAAATAAGATGTGTGACTTAATTGCTTAAGCCTCCAAACACTTCCTCTTTTTAAAAAAAAAAATTTATTTATTTATTTAGGCTACACCATTTGGACTTCCCTGGTGGCTCAGACAGGAAAGCGTCTGCCTGCAATGAGGGAGACCTGGGTTCGATCCCTGGGTAGGGAAGATCCCCTGGAGAAGGAAATGGCAACCCACTCCAGTACTCTTACCTGAAAAACCCCATGGATGGAGGATCCTGGTAGGCTACAGTCCATGGGTTTGCAAAGAGTCGGACACGACTGACTGACTTCAGTTTCAGTTTTTCAGTTTCATGCGGCTGGCAGGGTCTTAATTCCCTGAACAGGGATCAAACCCATGCCCCCTGTAGTGAATGTGCAGACTCCTAACCCCTGAACCAGCAGGGAAATCCCCAAAGGCTTCCTCCTGCACTTAGAATAAGCACTGACTACTCAGGCCCAAAGAACCCTACCTGATCTGCTCCCTACCGGCCATTCCTGGTTCTTCTTGACTCACTGTCGCTCTCACGGTGCTTCAGCCACCCCTGCCTTCTCTTGAATATGTCAAGCCTGTCCCCTGCATGGACCTTGGCACTAACTGCTACCTCCTTCTGGAATTCCCTTCCTAAAACCTCTTTGGATCCTTTCTGATCACTCATGTCTCATCTTCAGAGAGGTCTTCCCTGACCATCAGAATGAGCCCCTGTATCCATTTGTTCTTTGTAGCATCTGCTATTTACTCTTGGCTTCCCCTCTGAGATCAGGGAACTTGTCCAATTCATGACATTCATTCCTCAGTGACTAGTTTGATGCCAGGCATGCAGTCATTGCTTATAGATGTTTTTTCGATAAATGAATGAAGACAATAGCTGTAGATACGCACATCATTTTTAAAAGGGAGGCAGTGTAGCTTAGTGTAAGCAACGTTGGAGCTTGGTTGTCTGCCTGAGTTTGAGGCAAGGCTCCATCTCTTATTAGCTATAGGATTATAATCATCCCATCTCCCAAGCCTCGGTTTCCCCATCTGTATAGTGGACATAATAGGTTGTTTCAGAGACCTAAGACCTACTATTGCTGTTTATGGATCAGTTGTTTTTCAGGGCAGCTTTGCTATCCCTATTTTATAAACATACAGCCAAAAATATTTGTTGAGTGTGGAAAATGAGGTCCAGAGACTGTTGAGACCACACCGGTGCCAAGTGGCACTGCTGGGACTTGAATTCAAGTCTGGCTTCACCCCAGAGCCACTCAGACTCCCCTTGGAGAGCACCTACCCTGGGAATGAATTGAGATCCTTGTGCTGGTCAGGCTGGGTGACACCCAGAGTGTTTATATAGTAACAGCGCTTCACTACTCTGTCAGTAGCTCTTGAAGGTTGCAGAACAGTTCCACTTGGTTAATTCACTTGGTTCCCACAGGAGTGCTGGGAAACAGGGCAGGCCTGGAAGGGATTCCATTATGTTCCATAAGTGGGTGATGTGGCATTCACCTGGGGCCACTCCTTTGTCCCCCCAGGGCCTCTGCTGTCACTGCAGCCAATGCCCCCTGGCACTCTGGTGGTGCTACCAAGTGATTTAGGTATCTGTAACCTGGTGGTCCCCTGACATTGGGCTTTTTGCATGCCATCTTGACTATTCTTTAAGTCTGTTTACTTAAAAACCAAAACTGAAAACCAAAGTAATTTGACCCAACCCCAAGCAATCATATCAAGTGAACTCATGGTTTGATATTCATTCAATAAATATTTACTGAGCACCTGCATTATGCCAGACACTATTTTGGGCACAGGAGTACATCAGTGCACCAAAAGAGAAAACCTCTGATGACTAGTGAGGAGGAGACACACAATGAATGAATTAGTGCATTTATACAATGTCTGAAGGTGATACCTGATTTGAGATGAAATAAAGCAGATGGAGGTAAGAGAAACCAACAGTAATACAATAACCGTGGTAGCGGTGGTCAGTCGGTTCAGTTGTGTCCAACTCTTCACAACCCCATGGACAGTGGCCTGCCACACTCCTCTGTTCATGGGATTTTCCCAATTCAAGGGGATCTTTCCTACCCACATCTCCTGTGTCTCCTGCATTGCAGGTGGATTTTTTTTTAAACCATCGAGCCACCAGGAAAGCCCACAATAACTCTATGTGTGTTTATATATTTTTTTCCTGATGCACATAAAATCAACACATAACTGTTAGAATTAACATTTCGGTTCAGGTACCACCTGGACTTGGTTTATACAACCAGGTCCATGCAAAATACATATTGTCATTTAGAAAACTTTCAAACAACCCAAAGAGGAAGGCACATCAGGTGAGATGGACTCTTTTTTTGTGCTTGCGTGCTTAGTGGTCAGTCATGTCTGACTCTTTGTGCCCTTTGGACTATAGCCCACCAGACTCCTCTGTCTATGGGATTTTTCTGGCAAGAATACTGGAGTGGGTTGCCATTTTCTTCTCCAGGGGATCTTCCAGACCCAGGGATCAAACCTGAGTCTCCTTTGTTGCCTGCATTGCAGGTGGATTCTTTACCTGCTGAGCCATTGGGGAAGCCCTTTTTTACTGAGGAGTAAACTGAGGGTCCAAGAGGTACAGTGCCTTGGCAGGCTCACACAGCTGGAAGGTGCTGGAACAGCCTTCTGGCTCCATCTCTTGCCTCTGTAATTTTGGATATAAATTCTTCCTTGAGAAAGAGTTTGAACCTGCAACTCATCTAATTTCCCTGAAAGGTTAGACTGCTCATCCACACCTGAATGGATGCTCAGCCCCACCAGGTGTGGGCGATGACGTCTCTCAGCTTCTGTGGAGAGCAGGATGTGTTGTAATTGATCCGCCTGCTGCCTCTTCCCCCCTGCCCAGGCTGAGTCATTGCCAGAGATGAACCGGCTGATATTTCAGCTGGGGAGATAGCATCTCTCCCGCTACCCCTCCTTAATAAGCTTCCAGTCATTGGTGATGGTGAAAACCTTATCTTCTTCCGCAGGTATGCCTATCGGCTTCACAGCCCCTCACACAGTTGTGTTCCCAGGGGCCAGAATCCCACCTACCTGCTCAAGGTTAAAAACAAAACATCCTCCCCCACCTCCAACTCTCAGAAAGGGTGTTTGTAACATGCTGCGTCTTTGAAGAGTGAATGCCATATTCAGGAAGTGGTCTTAATTGACATCAAAATGTATCTTCCTGATGTGAGTTATCTGCTGCTGCTGCTAAGTCGCTTCAGTCGTGTCCGACTCTGTGCGACCCCATAGACGGCAGCCCACCAGGCTTCCCGTCCCTGGGATTCTCCAGGCATGAACACTGGAGTGGGTTGCCATTTCCTTCTCCAATGCATCAAAGTGAAAAATGAAAAGTGAAAGTGAAGTTGCTCAGTCGTGTCCGACTCTTAGCGACCCCATGGACTGCAGCCCACCAGGCTCCTCCGTCTATGGGATTTTCTAGGCAAAAGTACTGGAGTGGGGTGCCATTGCCTTCTCCGGTCTGTTATCTAGGGATGGCCTATTTTGCTCAGTTTTCAATTGGAACATATGAAGCTAGAGAGGTCAAGTGGTTGCGTAAGGTTGCGAGGCATAGTGGAGAATGGCGTTGAATTAAGGTAGGCAGGATAACCAGGGATCAACAGTCCTAAGAGACACTCAGGTATGAAGTTTGGCTACTTTGCAAACTGTATTGCTCTTGAACAAGTTACTTAATTTTGTGTGTCTCGGTTTCATCACCTGAAAAAGAAATGACAATAGAAGCAACTACCACATAGGGTTATTATGAAGTTTAAATGAGCTCATCTATTTAAAACATATTTAGCACAGTGTTTGACACAGAGCAGACAGTCAGTAAATGGTGTTGTTATTGTCGCTGTTGTTCCCGGGAGAAGAAATTCGGTTTTTACCTCTTCCCTCGGGAATCCTAACCCTCCCGGCAGGTGAGGACATGCAGCAGGTTCAAGCTTTGTTGCTCAGAATGCAGCCTGTGCACCAGCAGGAGCATTACTGGGAGTTTGTTAGAAATGCAGAGTTCCAGGCCCTGCCTCAGATCTGCTGAATCTGCATTTTAACAATGTCCACAAGGGATTAATTTATATCTTGCATTTGATAAGCACTGATCTAGGGCTTTTCTTCTCATCTTTCCCTGTGCATCAGGGTCACCTGGGGAAGTTTTTAAAAATGCAAATGCCTGGGCCCCAACGCTACAGATTTTGGGCCATTGGGATACAGTCCTGGCATCATTATTTTTTAAAAGCTCCCCAGTGACTTTGATGCATAGCAAGGTGTGATCCCAATTATGGTGGGGGCTGACTTGCCTTAGAGTTGGAAAGAATTAAGTTTGAGGCTAAGGCCTTTTCACTTACTAGCTTTGTGATCTTAGGCAAGTTGCTTAGCTTCTCTGATCCTCAGTTTCTTCACAGTAACAATCCTCCTCCCTCCCTCTCCCACTTGTGAGGATGAGATTAACACTGATTATGTACAAGAGCCTGACAACTAGATATTGCTAGATGTGAATGGATGCACTAACCCTCTTGTGTGCTTCGCACTGTGCCAGGCTCAGAGGTGGTATTTGGTTATTGTCATCAATACTAATATGATTAGTGGCAGTGGTATTGTATGCAAATATGAAGGATTAGGAGCTCATTAGGGCATGGCTTGTCTCCTGTGGTGATGCAGGGAATACCTGTCATGGATTGAGAAGGCAGCTTCAGCAAGGTCAAGGAAATAACAATCCTTGCTACCATTTATTAAGCACTAACTATGCATCTGTCACTGCATTAAATACTTTATAAAAAACTTAAAAAAATAAAGTTATACATGCCTGATGCTGGGAAAGATTGAAGGTGGGAGGAGAGGAGACGACAGAGGATGAGATGGTTGGATGGCATCACCGACTCAATGGACATGAGCTTAAATAAGCTCCAGGAGTTGGTGATGGACAGGGCAGCCTGGCATGCCACAGTCCATGGGGTCGCAAACTGGGGTTGGACACAACTGAGCCACTGGACTGAAGTAAACTGATACATGTGCTTAATTTAGATTAGTGGTTCTCAACGTGTGTGTGTGTGTGTATGCGAGTGTGTGTTGCCCCCTGGGGACATTTGGAAATGTCTGGAGACATTTTTGGTTGTCACAACTGGGGGTGGGGGTGTTATCTGTTATTGGCATCTGGTGGGTAAGGGCCAGAGAGGCTGATAAGCATCCTGTAGTACACAGAAAGTCTCCTAACACAAAGCATCACCTGCTTCCCAAATGTCAGTGATGCTGAGGTAGAGAAATCCTTGTTTAGATTCAGGCAGCTCTGCAAAGCATGTTATATAAAACAACAGCCTCTTGACCTCTTTCTTCCCTTCCCTCTCCCCCAAAGCAACCACTTTTGCCCTTTGGGTGGGTTATTTACCTGTATGTCTCTAAGTAGCCTGCTTGTATTGTGACTTCTTGATGATTCCATTCTAGACTTTACCCCTTGGCTTCTCTACTGTGGAAGGTGAGGAGTTAGCGTGCCTTCCTCAGCCCCCACCTGTGCCCACCTACACATGTGCCCCCTCCCCCCAGATCCGCTGTGATTTCTGTTGGATCAATATTCAGTGTTTCTATTACCCGGACTGTAAGTGGTGTGCGCTGCCGGTGCTGATGTAGTCAACCCGTTACTTTCCCTTCCTGCAACGTCTTTTGTTCTCTCTGAAGTTAATAATTGCCTTGTTTTTCCCTTGGCTTTGTTATCTATGTACTTTCCACTAACTCAGCCCTCAACTCTTTTGCCAATTGTCTAAATCTCCTTTCAAGATATTCAGACCCATCAGGGAGGAAATCTATCAACTTTGCCTTTCAGAAGGCGTCTCTTCTAGAACAGGCGAAGTGTTTCTGTAGGGAATGTTTTATGTAAGACTCGCAACAGCCCTGTGAATTAGGCACTGCCATCATCATCCTCCTCATTTGACATTTGGGGGAGAAGTCTCTCAGAGAGGTTAATTGAGTTCCCAAGATCACACAGCAGGATGTGGAGGAGTCAGAACTCAACCTCGGGACTGTGTGACCCTGAGGCTCTGGGGCCTGGGCTTCCTTGTGTCTCAGAAGGTCACTCTAGTGCTTCCTTGGTGGCTCAGTGGTAAAGAATTTGCTTGCTAATGCAGGAGATGCAGGTTCGATCCCCAATCTGGGAAAACCCCACTTGCTGTGGAGCAGTTAAGCCCATGCACCACAACAATTGAGCCTGTGCTCTGGAGCCTGGGAGCCACAGCTACTGAGCCCACGTGCCCTAGAGCTGTGCGCCACAACAAGAGAAGCCATCAAAATGAGAAGCCTGTGTACTGCAACGAGAGAGTAGCCCCTGCTCTCCACAACTAGAGAAAAGCCCATGCAGCAACGAAGACCAGCACAGCCAAAAATAAATAAATAAATAAAATTTTTTTAAAAAGAAGGTCCCTCTAGGAGAAAGCCCTTCAAAATACCTCCTGAATCCAGACTATAACCTGCCCCCAATGAAAGAAGACTAGCTTATTCATTTCTGTGTCTGCTGTGTGGATCGCAAGGCCAGGCATGGAGCAGGACTCCCAGTGATGCTGGCTGAATGGACAAGTGGAGAATTTTGAGAGAAGTGGTCCGGATCAGGGTATCAGAGGAGCTGGAGCTTGGCCTTGTAAATATCATCTATTGTTATTTTGCGGCAAGTCACTTAACCTCTAGCCTCAGCCTATTTGGCTGTCAGATGGAGCTGAGAAGACTTGCTTCAAGGATTGTTTTCGAGCAGCCTGAAGAAGCTGATGAAAGGCAGATCCTCAGGAGCCTATAAAACAACTACACGGATTGGTGCAACGGCATGTCAGTCACCACGTGGAGGGGTGGGGGGGAGGGAGGATTTCTGCCCAGTTCTGCCCCCCTCCCTTCCCCTCCTCTTTGCTTCCTTCTTTCTTTTCTTCTAAGTGAAACATGGCATAATTAATTTAGAAAAGAAAAAAGAAATGCCTTACAGTTGAGAAAAAGATATATATGTTATAGCCTAAGCTAGTTCTCATATGATAAAATATTTATATTAATGTGTCATAAAAATTGATGTACCCTTCTCTTGCCTGGTATCATTAATGGGTAGATGTGTAACATCTTATTTTCTTGTCTTCTTTGCTCTCTGTCCCTCCCTCCCTCTCTTTCTCTTCCACAGCAATGTACAGTTTCAAATGACTATGAGGAAATCATTTTTCATGAACAACAACAACAATAAAAAATAACAATAGAAGATATTTATTTAGTGCTTACTATGTACATGCTTACTATGTATTTAGTGCTTAAAAGAACTTGGCAGACCTTTTGCAACTCCTTTTTGCTATGCAAGTCCTTTTGCATTTTAACTCATTGAACTCGCACACAGCCCTCGGAGGGCAGTGCTGTTGCTGTTCACATTTGACAAAGGAGGAGACCGAGGCATGCATCGGTCACTGGTTCAAACCTGTCCATCCTTACCCTAAGACCCTTGCTCCTGGCCGCTCCTTCCCCACTTCCCTGTGCTATGGTGTCCAGACTCACAGTTTTCAGATCGAGGCCAGTGTCCCACAGCCTTCTGCTGGTGAAAGGCACCTCATATTCAAAGCCTTTTCAGTTTGCAGTAACTAGATGTACCAAGAACTTTTTAGTTTTTGCAGCTCAAATTTTGGATGACAATGTAGGTTTTTTTAGCATGGAGTGGAATCATCTAGGGATTCCACATCCAGCAAGCTTTCAGATCTTGGCAGCACAGGGCTGGCTGTCAGCAGTGGTGGAGACAGGAGACCCAAGGAGTACTGGGGCAGCCAGCCCCTGCTAAACCAGGTTTGTGTTTTAGGAACATGACTTTTTGGTTCCCAGACTGTTGCTCCCTGGCATCCTGCTTGTGTGCCTTGCAGCTTTAGTGTCAGCTCTTCCTAAACTTGATGCAAGCTGTTTCCTGGAGCTTTTCAGAGTCAGGCTCTGATGGAGAAGAGCTTATGATGAGGCTCCCAGCCTGCAGCTGCTCCACAGGCCACATACACGGACACATATACACAGAGACACATACACAGACACATGCGGAGACACACACAGAAACACACATTCCCAGACACACCCAAAGACACAAACACAAACACACATTCACAGACACAGAGATACACACTAAGACACACATACATGCAAACACACGTAGAGACACACATGTATACGTAGAGACACACAGACACACACAGAGACATATATTCACAGACACGCACGAAGGCACACATATACATACACACTCAGTCACACACCAGTGCACACAGACACACACACAGACATATATTCACAGACACACACGAAGGCACACATATACATAGAGACACACATAAACATATACTCAGTCACAACCAGTGCACATGGACACACACAGATACATACAGAGACATATATTCACAGACACACACAAAGGCACACACATATACAGAGACACACACACTCAATCACGTACCAGTGCACACAGACACACACAGAGACACATATTCAGAGATACACACACAAAGACACACATACACACTCAGTCATACCCGAGTGCACACAGACACATGCAGACACACACAGAGACATATATTCACAGATGCATAGAAAGGCACACACATAAACAGAGACACATACACACCGACTCAATCACACACCAGTGCACACAAACACACACTCCTCTGCCCATTTTTCCCATTCACTGTTGTTGTTGTTTTTTAATCACAACAGTGCAGCCTGTAGTATCTGGTCCAGCCCACAACAGGTGTCCAACAAATGCCTGTTAGATGAATAAGCACAAGGGTGATTCAGGTATTCTCTGTCTGCCCTGTCCCTGAATATTGTTTTGTTGTTCTGGCTTGCCTGGCTATATTTGGAAAAGAGATCCAGAAAGGGTGCCTGTATTCATTTTGGACGGTGCCAGGCTCCCTAGCATGACTTGAGAAGTCCTTCATGATCTGGCTCCTGCCAAGTCCTTTCGCCTCATTCCCCACAACCCTCTGGTGTGTCCATCTCCACTTTCAGTGGTTTAAATATTTTTTCAGGTCATGGAATTCTTTGGGGATCTGATGAAAGGCATGGACCCTCTTCTTCAATATATAGACATCTGCACACTCAAACAGTGTCCTGAATATAATTTCTAGGGATCCCTAAGGCCCATTCATGGATCTCCAAGGAGTGTACAGGAGTCTGCTGAAGGACCTCTGCATGTAAGGCTGGGGAAACCCAGAGAGGGAAATGCCTGGCCCAGGGTCATGAATGACAGAATTGGAACCAAGACCCAGGCCTCTGGATCTCAAGTTCAGGACTTCCTCCTTTTAAACATCCTGTGTTGATGGATGAAAGCCAGGTAATTAGTTGATACAATGAATGATTAAATGAGACACTCTTCTTTGCCTTCTCCATCCATCAAATCCTCAGCACTGGCAGCTCTGTCAGGTGTTCAAATGCCAGCGGTTTTGGAACTCAGCAGTCCTCCTTGTAGTTTGGTATTTTCCTGATGGTTATAAATGGCAGTGATTACAGCACAGTCCTGTTGGCTCTTCCTCGGAGCATCTGCCACACAACCGAGAAAGCTCAGCCTCAAGCCTGCAAGCTGGAATCAGGAGAGTGCCCAAAATGAAGGTGTTTGTTTCAGTTGCTGTAAAGGGCCATGTTCAGAGCTCTTGGGACCAAGAAATGTGGTCGGCGTGGTCCTCTGCATCTCATCTAATGGCTCTATATTCCTGGTTCTTTGGGCCAGAAACCAGGGCACAACCTGATATACCCCTCTCCTCATCCTCCCAGGCTAGTCCATCACTAAGGCTTGTCTCTTTTCACATTGTATCCAGTCTATCCACTTCTGTCATCTTTTCTGCCACCACCTTTACAAAATAGGTCACCATTATTTAGAGCATGGAGAATGGCCACAACCTCCCCTGGAGGATGACCTGCAGAGCTATTAGCTACTGAGTGCTTTTTCTTTTCAGTTTCACCATCCACTGTTTGGGCCAGCAACATGGTATGTTAGTCAGGGCAGGCAATGCTATGCTCCTGTAACAGGCAACCAGTGGGTTCAAAACAAAATTTTGTGCTCACACACAGTCTGCTTCAATCTTGGTGATGCCAGGGACAGCTGTACTCCGTGACTGGTTCAACATTCCAGGCTGCTTTGATCTTTATGAATCTCCTGTATCAAGGGAACATGCTTTTGTGATTGCTGCAGGAGGAGGAAAGAGGGAAAATTGTCCAACAACTCTGAGATGCTTCCACCCAGAAGTGACAGGTGTTGCTCCTGACAGTTTTTTTGGCCACAGCAATTTGTAGGACCATGTCTAATTGAAAAGAGCAGAGGAGCACTTGGAAGAGGAGGAATTGGAAATATTGGTGAGCAATCACTCATATCTAATCACTTCCCCCAGGGTACGGGTGGCAGAAGAGGAGCTGATAATAAGGGTCGTGATTCATCATCTCTTTAATCCAAAAAATTGATCCAGCTCTGAGCAGAAAGATTCAGAAAATCAACATCAGCCATACCTAATTCTTCTCCTCTCACCTCTAATTAGAGGCCAGGTGGGAGGTGAGTTGGAAGAGGAGGAGGGAGAGGGGATGAGGGAGAGGGGCAGAGGAGAATAAAGTGTAGGAAGTGAGGGGAGGAGAAACAGAGGGAGGGAGAGGGAAAGAGAAGAGAGACTGGAAGAAACAGGAAGAGCGATAGATGGAGAGAGGAAAGGAGGGAAGGTAGAAGAGAGAGAGAGCTTGAGAGAGAGCAAGAGATGGAGAGAAGAAGAGAGAGAATTTTATATAAACGTATTTGCTCCACCTCCTTAAGTTGACTGCTGGGAACACCATTGTGAATACAGAGACCCAAGGGTCAAGGGGTGCCTGTGAGTTGTTGACTCCCTGTGATCTCTGATGACCAGCAGCCTTGCTCTGCTCATGGCAAGAAAGCTAGTGGTCGTGGTGGCTGTGAGGTGTGCTGGGAAGAGGAAAAGCTGGCCAAAAGTATGTGGGTTTTGTGTGGTCCCAGAGAGAGTGGAAAGGAGCCAGTGGCAGAGAAGGAGGTAAGGAGGGAGGTCCAGAGGCAGAACCAGTCCCAGGATGCAGGAACTTGTGTGGCAGAGGACGCAGTGATGAGCTAAACAGGTGAGGACTGAAGGGGGATGCAGCGTCACCTGCATCAGTGGTGGTCGGTGTAGGACAGTGGATAAGCTCAAGGACCAAGAAGGACAAGTTATGTCCAGCGCAGGAACTGGCACCAGGCAGAGGCAGATGAAGACTAAACAAAGCAGTGCCTTCTCTCTCAAGACCATCCGGGCTGGTGTGTGTGTGCAGGAGTTCCCAGAATGGACGGGAGAGAGGACTGAGAAGGGAGTCAGAGGAGAATAAGCACTCAGATGTGTGAGTGGTAACCTGTAGGCTTGTCTGAGCCCTGAAGGGCTCAGAACATTTCCTATGTCAGGCGCCAGAAGCTCAACTAGGTTCTAGAAGATAAAGTTGTTTTCTTTTTGGACACCAGAGTCTGGCTTGGCAACCTCATTTGTGCTACCCCAGTGCTACTCAAACTGTCATCTACAGACTAGTGACAGTCAGCAAAGCATTACTGGTCCACAGTGAGTAAGTAGAGAAACTGGGATTTAGTGTTTAGAAACTTTTATAACAATTTGACATTGCTGTAAAATCCAAGCAATTTGGGTTGTATTTTACAAGAGCATTGGTTTTGTGATGGATTGTGGAGAAAATGGTTTGTCCCTGCAAATAGTCTGAAAAGTGCTGTGGTAGGTTCCTAGGTTGGAGAAGGCAATGGCACCCCACTCCAGTACTCTTGCCTGGAAAATCCCATGGACGGAGGAGCCTGGTAGGCTGCAGTCCATGGGGTTGCAAAGAGTTGGACAAGACTGAGTGACTTCTCTTTCACTTTTCACTTCCACGCATTGGAGAAGGAAATGGCAACCCACTCCAGTGTTCTTGCCTGGAGAATCCCAGGGACGGGGGAGCCTGGTGGGCTTCTGTCTATGGGGTCGCACAGAGTTAGACATGACTGAAGTGACTTAGCAGCAGCAGCAGCAGGTTCCTAAGTGGCCTCTCTTATTCTGTGCAGAGACCCCTCCTAATCTGTTTTCCTTAGTGGTCTTCCTAGAATGCAAATAGGATCCTGACCTGCCTCCCTCTACAACCTTCCAGTGACTTTCTCAAGCTGTTTTGGATAAAGGCCAACTTCTTCACAAGGGCCTGGAAGGTTCTGCATCATCTGGTCCCTGCTCATCTCCCCAGCTTCTTCCCCTCTGCTTTCTTCCCCAGACTTACTGTATCTTTACAAACACCAAGCTTCTTCTGACCTCAGGACCTTTACCTCTGCGACACCCTCTACCTGGCACTCTTTCCCCTCTGTCCTGGGGGAGTTGATTCCTATTCTGTCTTCAGATCACGGCTGTTGGGGAGGGGAAATTCCCTTCTTTCTCCTCTTAGTTCTTTTGCCTGCAGTTAAAATGACATAAGGGAGATTAACAGGAAAAAGTCAATGTGCGCATGGGGAATCTGGGCTTTGCAGGTGGCGCTAGTGGTAAAAAAAAAAAACTAAAAACCTGCCTGCCATTGCAGGAGATGTAAGAGACACGATTCAATCCCTGGGTTGGGAAGATCCCCTGGAGGAGGGAGGACATGGCTACCCACTCCAGTATTCTTACCTAGAGAATCCCCATGGACAGAGGAGCCTAGAGGGCTACAGTCCATAGCGTCAAAGAGACATGACTGAAGTGAGTGAACACACACACACAGGGAGTCCACATAATGAAGAATTCCGAAGACAATAAGGCTAGATGAGGTGTTTATATGTATTTATATATATATGTGTGTGTGTGTGTGTATATATATATATATATATATATATATATATATGTAAATTCTGGACCAAGGAGAAGAGGTAGGGGTCTGAGGATTCAAGTGGAAGGAAGGTAATCCACAGGGAACTAAAAAGAGTTAATGTTTGGTAAACATTAGGGACAGTAGACTTTGACAAATGATTCCTCCCTGTCCACTGCATCCAGTAATTTACTACAGTCATATATGGTGATAGCTTCTTCCTGAGACAGGCCTCCTGTCTTAAATTCTTTTAGGTGGTAAGGGGGTGGTTCAAAGGTTCTTCCTGAAACTTTTGGACCCTGATTGATTTCAGTTTAAAGTAATCCACATGCCAGAGTCACACATCTTGGGGCAGCCTGGCCTGAGCCCCATCACAACTCAAGGACCACCTTCAGGTCTTCTCTGGTGACCCAGTGGTTAAGACTATGCACTTCCACTGCAGAGGGCACAGGCTTGATCCTGGGTTGGGAAACCAAGATCCCACAAATTGTGTGTTATGGACAAAATTTAAAAAAAAATCACTTAACTGAGACCCTGGCTTCTTGCCTTGATAACCTCACCCACTTACTTGAATGCACCTGTAAGTAACTTGTTCCGTGTCTGCCATCCCCCAGACCTCTAAACAGGGGGCAGAGGCCTTGCCTCTGTTGTTCACCGGTATATCCCACATGTCTGGATCAGCACAAGGTCCTCATTAAACATGTGTTGAATAAACGAACGAGTGAATGAAGGAATGAATGCAACATCCAGAGTGTGTGGGAGAGGCATTTGAGACCGTGAATTGTGTCCTTTGGCAGCCAGGCCTTTATTTCATAAAATAGTTCCCATGCCTCCTTCCTCTGCCCGGAACCTGGCAGCCCGTCCCGAGCTCCTGCTGATAAATCATTTTATTGGCACAGCTGGACAGGAAAGGACAGAGTGAGTAATGGGAGTCGGGCACCGTGTCGCGGACAAAGGCCCGAGTTGACATGGTAACAACAGGCAGACCGATGTGGCCCGGGCAGTGGTCTGGTCCCTGGACACATCTGAGAATAGGCCCTGGGTCATTTTTCCTCTGTGCTGGGGAGCGTGAATAGGCCAGGGAAGTGAAGGAGAAGGGGCCATGAGGCCCTGCTTCTCCCCTGCCTCAGGATGGACTGGAAGCAACTTCAACCATTGGCTGAAGACTTTTAATATATAGAACATATTTGTATTTATTAATTAAAACATTATTTTCCATTTTATGTTGCACCATGTTTTTAAAATTGCAAAAGTATGGAATTTAATGCTTTTAACTAGAGTTAGTATTGGTGGCTATGTGTGTTGTGGAAGCTTAGGAACCTGGCTGCCTGGGTTCAAAACCTGGCTCCATCCCCTCTCAGTTTTAGGAACATGGATAATATTACTAAATCTTCATATACTTTTTTAAAAATTTTATCTTTAAATTTTATTTTGGCTGCACTGCATGGCATGTGGAATCTTAGTTCCCAGACGAGGGAACAAACCTAAGACCCCTGCATAGGAAGCATGGAGTCCACCACTGGACTGCCAGGAAATTCCCATAATCTCTGTACTTTTGTTTCCTGATAGGCAAACTGCGGGTGAATATGGGAACTATTTATTAAGATTGCTATGAGAGTCCCTTGAGAGGATGCATGTCAGATGCACAGTAAACAATATCTGGTTGCATGAAAGTGAAAAGTGAAAGTGAAGTCTCTCAGTCTTGTCCGACTCTTTGCAACCCCATGGACTTTAGCCTACCAGACTCCTCAGTCCATGGAATTTTCCAGGCAAGAGTACTGGAGTGGGTTGCCATTTCCTTCTCCAGGGGATCTTCCCCACCCAGGGACTGTAGCCGGGTCTCCTGCATTTCAGGCAGATGCTTTACCATCTGAGCCACCAAGGAAGCCCATCTGGTTACATAAGAACAATTAAACAACCTAGAAGTAAATAAGGAGAAGACAATGGCATCCCACTCCAGTACTCTTGCCTGGAAAATCCCATGGACGGAGGAGCCTGGTGGGCTGGAGTCCATGGGGTCTCTAAGAGTCAGACATGAATGAGTGACTTCCCTTTCACTTTTCACTTTCATGACGTGGAGAAGGAAATGGCAACCCACTCCAGTATTCTTGCCTGGAGAATTCCAGGGACGGGGGAGCCTGGTGGGCTTCCGTCTATGGTGTCTCACAGAGTTGGACACGACTGAAGCGACTTAGCAGCAGCAGAAGTAAATAAAGAAGCAAAGTCCCTATCCCCTAGCCCATTTTCTAGATATAAGTTCATGTATTAGAGTCTGCCCAGGTAGTTGAACCTCTGCAAACACATACAGATCAGGACTGGCACGAGAGGGAGGTTTGCAAGGTGCCAAGAATGCCCAGGTACCAGCCCTGCATCTGCCTGGACCTGAGAGTGAGCACATCCTGAAATCTGGGGCCTGGATGCCTCACTCACCTTACCCCAGCCAGGCCCTGACACTGGTAATGAAGAGATTTCTGCTTCCGATAGTGGCAGATGGGTTGATTTGGGCCAACCCTCCCACTAGACAAAATATATTCACACACACATACACATACGCATATGAAAAACAGTAAGTGAAAGTGTTAGTCGCTTAGTTGTGTCCAACTCTTTGCCACCCCGTGGACTGTAGCCCATCAGGCTCCTCTGTACATGGAATTCTCCAGGCAAAAATGCGGGAGTGAGTTACCATTTTCTTCTCCAGGGGATCTTCCTGACCCAGGGATCGAACCTGCATCTCCTGCATTGCAGGCAGATTTTTTACTGTCTGAGCCACCAGGGACATATGTATATACAAACACACATACACATATGTACGTATACACATACATGTATACATATATGTGTACACACACACACACACACACATTACTTCAGGACATCAGAGAGCTAACAAGTAGTGAAAATTCACCAGAATCTGGGGAGGCTGGAGATCTAGGAAGATGAGACAGTATCTGTCAGTCCCATGTGTGTGAGAGGTGAACAGGCTGAGCACCCTCTTAGGGCTGAGGGCACAGCGATCAGAACTTAGGGCTAGCTGAGGGGAAGAGACCTTTGGTGAACCCTCCTTCCTTTTGGTTGGCATCCTGATGGGCTGCACCCTAGTGGTAAAGGTGAGATGGAAGCAGACAGGTTCTTGCAGGGACTGAAGCTCAGCATTCCTGAAATCCCTGAATTTGTATGGAGGTGACCCCAGATTACTAGTTTCCACAGGGACCTAGAGGAAGTAAACTTAAGTGCTCCCTGGAGAAAAATAACATCATTCTAAGCCTCAAATTATTTCTACAAACCAGCTTACAAATGCAATACAATAAAATGATAATCAGGTACATGCTGCTGCTGCTGCTGCTAAGTCGCTTCAGTCGTGTCCAACTCTGTGCAACCCCATAGACGGCAGTCCACCAGGCTCCCCCGTCCCTGGGATTCTTCAGGGAAGAATACTGGAGTGGGTTGCCATTTCCTTCTCCAATGCATGAAAGTGAAAAGTGAAAGTGAAGTCGCTCAGTCGTGTCTGACCCTCAGCGACCCCATGGACTGCAGCCTACCAGGTTCCTCCGTCCATGGGATTTTCCAGGCAAGAGTACTGGAGTGGGGTGTCATTGCCTTCTCAATCAGGTACATGAGAGGTGAGCAAAATAAATGACCACCAGCATAAACAATGGACAAAAGAACAGATCTCTAGAACCTCCATATATTTAGGCTATCTGACAACGACTTTAAGATAACTGTGATTACTATGTACAAGAGATAAAAGACAAAATTGAGACTGTCAGTAGAAAATTAGAAATAGTAAAGAGAAGTAATGGGAAGTTCTAGAAATGAAAAAAAATGACAAGAACACAGCAATTTGGACAGAGTTTGAAGAGACTTGGTCAATTGGAAAGTAAGTCAGAAGAATATAGTCAAAGTTAAGAATAGAGAGACACAAGGATGGTAACTTCATAAGATTAGGAAGAGACTTGGAGCATAAATTGAGAAGGTCTGATTGGGATTTCAGAAGGAGAAGGGAAGAAGGGACTATGGCTGAAGGAGGTATTTGCAGAGACAATGACTAAAAGTTTTCCAAATCTGATGAAAGGTTTCAGCCAGACTTAAGATGCCCTACAAACCCCAAGCCCTAAACATGAGGAAACTGGGACTTCCCTGGTGGCCCAGTGGCTAAGACTCCATATTCACAATGCAGGGGACTTGGGTTTGATCCCCTGTCAGGGAACTAGATCCCACATGCAGCAACTCAGAGTTCGCGTGCCACAACTGAAGATCCAGCATGCGGCAATGAAGATCGAAGCTTCCGAGTGCTGCACCTAAGACCTGACGCAGCCAAATAAATAAATAAATATTTAAAATAAATAAATAATGTTTAAAACAAATAAATATTAAAAAAATGGATACCTCAGCACATTCTAGAAAGAAAATAGAAAACCAAAATAAAGAAAAAAAGCTTTCCTTACTTGGCCTCTGGGTAGGCAAAATAACTCCCCCACTCCACCACCTCACCTTACAGTGGAGGCTGGGAAATACCATCACCATGAAACATGACTCCCCATGCCATGGCTGCCTTCTTTCCTGGTCTGGGAAGAGGTGGGGGATGAGTGGAGAACTGGGGGCGCTAAGGTCAGGTTGTACTTCTCTTGGTGAAACTTAGAGGTAGGTGTCTGACTTCCAAGTTAGTGACTCACTTTAAAACACCGAAGTTCTTAAGATCTCTTTTGTATTAGCTTTTATTCCTAGTCACCATTTTGGAGCATTGTTTTTTTTTTTTTTTTTTTCTGGTTTAAACAACAGAGATTTATTCTTTCACAGTTCTATAGGCCAGAAGTCAGAAATCAAGATGTTAGCAGGGTGGCACTCCCTCCAAGGGATAATCCTTCCTTGCTGCTCCCAGCTTCTGGTTGCTCCTGGGATTACTTGACTTGTAGTTGCATCCTTCTAATCTCTGCCTCTGTCTTTACAGGGGCTTCTCTTCTCTTCTGTGTCTCTTATAAGGACGCTTGTCATTGGGTTTAGGGCCCACCTGGATAATCCAGGATGATCTCGTCTAGAGATGCTTTAATTATATTTGCAAAGATTCCTTCTAAGTTGGAGCATTTGTTCATTCATTCAGCATATATTTGCTGAAGACCTACTATGTGCCCAGCACTAAAGATAAATCTGCAAACAAAATAGACTAAAATCTTTGTCATCATGTCACTTACATTCTAATGGGATGAGACAACCATAAGCAAAAGAAATAAAATGGTCAGTACCTGAGATGATTAGAAGAGAAATGGGGAAAAATGAGCAGGAAAGGACAGGGAGTGTGGTCATTTTCTCTGACTAAGAAGGAACCTCTGAGCACAATCTGAAGAATGTGAAGGAACCAGCTGGGCAGACGTCTGGTGGAAGATCACAGCTCCTACATCTTGGCATCTTGTTCTGCTTTGAGTATATAGTTTAATTAAGTATTACAAATCAGAGATGAAATACAAGAGCTAAAAGGGAGGAGTCGTTTCTGTGACAACTAAGTTAAATGCTTTGAAAAGACTTGAAAAGGTGAGTTGCAAAGAAATGCTGTCAAATTAGGGCACGAAAACTAAAAGATTAGTAAAAAAAAAAAAAAAATCCCAACAATCTGAAAGAATGTGGTACTCGGGTTCCTTCATGTGTGCCTTCTTTAAAGTGCTCCACTCTAAAGAAATTGAAATTGGATATCAGAGGTAATATATTATGGTTGTGATTAATGCAAGAAAGAGGGAATTCCATCAGGGTTCCCATGCTCCAAGACAAAGCCTTTTCTCTGCCTCCAAAGATTGGCGAACAAATGACTTATTTTGTTTTAGGTGAAACTAAAACAGTTAGGAGGCAAGAAGGCATTATGTTTTATGATTCTTCACTGGGACTTTCTTGAGTTACCCACCAACCACTAGTTCTGATACTGGAAGCAGGCCAATTTGTTGAACATCAATGAGCAGAAAGCTGTTTTTCTGAAAATCAATGTGTCTGACTGGCCTTCCCCCTCCCCACCAAAATCCATCACGTTCTTTCTCAGAGATGATTGCAGAGAGCAGGCAGGAGAGGGAGAGAAACCATGAGGAAAAGGAGGCGATGTGAAGTAGGTGAACCACATTCAGGAAACCTGGCTCAGGTTCAGATCATAACTGACTGTGAGAACTTGGGCAAGTCATTTTGCCTCTTAGAACTACACTCTCTTCATCTGTGACATGGGCATGGTAGCAGACCCGACCTCTTGAGTTCTTGTAAGGGTTGAATGAGGTGATGCATTTCAGGTGCTTATACACTGCCTGGCATATTGAAAGTGCTAAGGAGAGGGTGACTCTGATTTTACTATTGACATCCACTGAAACTCAAACGGCTGTAACTGCATTTGATGGCAGATCATCTCTTGGAGCTTCGAGTAGACAAACTGAAGTAGGCTCAAAGGGGAAAAGAGCTCTCTTCCACGGGAGCAGAATGAGCCCCAAGAGGAGACAGGGAAGCATTGCCTGTAGCAGTCAATGTAATGGCAGTCTTTATAAGAGTTCCATGCAGTATTCAGCCAGCTGAACCTCATATTGAATGGAGAAAGGTCCGCCTCACACTTTGTAAGCCCTGGCTGGGATTGGGAATTGGTGAGCAGGAGACCCAGACACCAAGGCTTTGCAGGTGGTCCCGGGAAATTGGCATGTGTCCAGATGTACCATTTTGGATTTTGAGAGATGGGCAGAGAGACCATGTTCATTATGTTGAGCTCCCAATGAACTCTTTGGGTCTGGTAATGCCCTGTGGCCTGTCCTCATCATAGGATGCCATCTTCGTAGGACCCCTCTTATTTAGAATTTCTCAAACTTGGTTCTGTGGTATCCTTTGAGATGCTGATGGATATTCTGTGTTAAAATGTTCCCATGTCATATAAATCTGGGAAATACAGCATACCAGAGTAACGATGATACGGGCTAATATTTTTGGAGGGCAGGTGATTTATGTGTGCCAGCAAGCATTCTAAGTGTTTTCAGGAGGTTGTATCACTTAATTCTCTCAGTGTCCCAATGAAATAGGGACAATGGTTATTATAAACCCCATTTCATGTGCGAGGAAATGAAACATCAAGAAATGGTGCTTAGAGAGGTTAGTTAATTTAATGAAGGTTGCACAGCAGGTGAGTGGAAAAATAAGGATTTGAACTCAGGCCTTTTGACCCCAAAGCTTCTGTTCTTAATTTGAATTTAAAGAAGAGTTTTTTTTTTCCTTCTCCAAATTCTTGACTTCCTATGGGGTTGTCAGAGAATGTATCTAATATCTCGTCTTCTAGGAATTTTTAAGCAGAGCAGAGGACTTTGTTTTTCAAGCTCAGTCAAATCATACATATGTGAATATATATGTAAATTAAAAGCATAATCACTCTCTGTAGGTGTCTTCTGGTCCGTTTGAAAGGAGAGCAGCTGTTTCTATCTCCAGAGTCAACCTGTGCCCTGTCTTAAATATTCAATCCCCAATTAACATACAAAACGTTCTGAAAGTCCTGCAATTAAAAAACCTCTTTTCTTTAACCCAGTTTCCCACCCTATTTTCCTTTCAGAATCCCTTTTTTTGCTTCCCATTCTCTTTGAAAACATCTATTAGCATCCACAGAAAGAGTACACCAAGAAACAGAGTTTGAGTTATTTCCTTTGTAGGGGAGGCATTTGAGGCTGAGTGCATTCCACACACTGGGGGAGAAGAACCCGTTTAAGAATACATCCTCTGCTCAATTCAATTCAGTCACTCAGTTGTGTCTGACTCTTTGCGACCCTGTGGACTGCAGCACACCAGGCTTCCCTGTCCATCACCAACTCCCAGAGCTTACTCAAACTCATGTCCATCGAGTCAGTGATGCCATCCAACAGTATCATCCTCTGTTATCCCCTTCTCCTGCCCTCAATCTTTCCCAGCATCAGGGTCTTTTCAAATGAGTCAGTTCTTCACATCAGGTGGCCAAAGTATTGGAGTTTCAGCTTCAGCATCAGTCCTTCCAATGAATCTTCAGGACTGATTTCCTTTAGAATGGACTGGTTGGATCTCCTTGCAGTCCAAGGGACTCTCAAGAGTCTTCTCCAACACCACAGTGCAAAAGCATCAAATCTTCGGCCCTCAGCTTTCTTTATGGTCCAACTCTCACATCCATACATGACTGCTGGAAAAACCATAGCTTTGACTATATAGACCTTTGTTGGCAAAGTAATGTCTCTGCTTTTTAATATGCTGTCTAGGTTGGTCATAACTTTTCTTCCAAGGAGCAAGCGTCTTTTAATTTTATGGCTGCACTCACCATCTGCAGTGATTTTGGAGCCCCAAAATATACCCTGCTGGTGGTGAATAAAGCAAGAGTTTTTTCCTTTACATAAAGGGTAACATAAAGTAAACCCAGACATACCCAGTAAAATCTTCTAGAAGATATTGTTCTAGGGATTAGCTACTTGGAATTTCACAACAGGGAGGGTTTTGGAGGGAAATGGCAAATCATGATTTATTGACATACCCTAAATTTTTCAGAGTGTCATAAAGGGAAACTTGACAAGAGGGAACCTCTGAAGTGTCTTAGATGACATTTGCTTGAAATTGGCTTGTGTTATGTTCATATCTCCTTTGCAGACCTAGCTCTGGATGACTATGTGAGTAATATTTTCCTTCTCAAAGCTTTTCATTCTTTATATCATTTTCTTAGTCCTTGCCAAGATTGCTTAGGGGGCTATATTTATTTCTAATCTGCAGAAAAGAAAGCATATCTCTCCCTGAGACTCCAACCACAGCAAAGCATGTAAGATAATGATAGTGTTAAGCAGTTATATAGACTTAAAATAGCTATCAATGTAAATATAAAAATGCAAAGCACATGAATAAAAGCTCCTTGAACATTCCAGGAGAGAAGGTAAGCCTTGGTGAACTTTTGCAAGTACTCAAAAGATACAACCAGAATAAATGAATTACTGGAAAGCAGTGTGGTGAGAGTGAAAGTGAAAGTGAAAGTGAAGTTGCTCAGTCGTGTCCTACTCTTTGCGACCCCATGGACTGACTGTAGCCTACCAGGCTCCTCGGTCCATGGGATTTTCCAGGCAGGAATACTGGAGTGGGTTGCCACTTCCTTCTCCAGGGGATCTTCCCAACCCAGGGATTGAACCTGGGTCTCCTGCATTATAGACAGATGCTTTACCGTTTGAGCCACCAGGTGAGAGTACTAGCCCTAAGTTAGTTTTCCTTCTTCTTCCCCTCATAGACTACATTTCCCAGCCTCACTTGCAGTACCTGCTGCCATGTGACTGAGTTGTAACCAGTGGGATGTAAACAGAAATTTGTGGTCTACTTCCTATGAACACCTCACACCCACATTCCTTCTTGTTCTTTCCCCACCCTGACCATCTTGGAAGCCAGTTTGATTTTGAAGGTGGCGATAGAAAGGTTCTGGGTCCTTGAGTTACTGTTTGCCAGAGCTGCCCTACTATTCAGGAACACTGCCCTGAAATATTAGACAAGTGAGAAACTGCTATGTTTTGAGTTATTATACTCTTAGGGGATTGCTTACCGTGTTGGCTGAAAGTCTGGACAGGGAATTTGCACTTGGTGTGTGTTCATAATGCTTGCAGAGAAAGAATATTATGTGCTTGAAAGACCAGGAGCTGCAGAGTGAGACATACATGAGTTAAATTCTCGGCTCTGCCATTCACTGCACTCTTAATCTTGGGCAGTTGACTTAATCTCCCTTAGCTTTAGTGTTTTTCCTTTAGAAAATGAAAATAACACCCTGCAGGCTTGTTTTGGAAGTTAAAGAAGACACATTTAACATATCTGGCACAATGATGGATATATAGTAGATGCTCACTAAATGGTAGCTATTGTTATTGACTTTTCCAATTATTTTTTAAAGGATTCTGTTCACCTGTTTGGGTTCTGCAGGTTATAACAATGACCCCTTCTGTGTATTTCCATTCTCAAATAAACTTAAGAATAATGCCAGAAAACTGAGAGAGGAAACATTTGCCCCTGTCTTCTTTTTAGTGGTAGCTCAGCTGGTAAAGAATCTGCCTGCAATGTGGGAGACCCCGGTTTGATTCCTGGCTCCAGAAGATTCCCTGGAGACAGGATAGACCACCCACCCCAGCATTCTTGAGCTTCCCTGGTAACTCAGACGTAACGAATCTCCTGCAATGCGGGAGACTTGGGTTCTATCCCTGGGCTGGGAAGATCCCCTGGAGGAGGGTATGGTAACCCACTCGAGTATTCTTGCCTGGAAAATCCCCATGGACAGAGAAGCCTGGTGGGCTACAGTCCATGGAGTCACAAACAGTCAGACATGACTGAGCGACTAAGCACAGCACAGCATGATTAAATAATTATTTGAATAGTTTAATCTCTCTGTCCCTTTGCTCTTTGAGGGCAGGCAGTATGTCTGTTTTAGTCTCATGGGTGTGCCCAGCCTAGCAGATAGAGGCATGCAAAGTAGAGGCTCCATAAATACTTCTCGAATGCATGAATTGACGAGGATGTGAATCTCTCACTTGTAAATCTAAGCAGGGCTACACAAACAGATCCACAGAGGAGAGACACTGCAAGGCCAGCCGTCTCAGAGATGTCTTTATCACTGGCCTTCCTGAACTGTCACCGTCAGAGGCCCTCCTTAGGTCTTAAAGGTGGTTATAAGCTGGCAGTCCACCATTAGCGTATTTTGTTTATTCAATACTGTGTTTTCAAAGGTTAAGTTTATTGCCAACGTTTAACCCTTAGAAGATTTCACATAAAAGTCACATTTTCTGCTTCTGTTGAAAAATTAAAAGGTCTGGCAATGATGGGCTTGACTCTGGCATGGCAAGAGTTGGTTGGAGTTGAGTAGCAGTGCCCTCATTAAGGACAAGTGGCCTCAAGTTCACTCCATCAGGCCCCTCTTGCCCTTGTTTATATTACCAGCCTGGCCCTTCAGTTTTCCACGCACTATTATTTTTCCTTCATCCATTCATGTAATCATTCATTCACTTAACAGATATTTGCATGTTGGTGAAAATGAGAATCCAAGACAATATTACCCATTCTTCCTGATCTCTGGGAGTTTACAGGGTGGTTGAGTAATAAGAGATAGAAACATATAGTCAAACTTCTAAAAATATTGATTAATTCATAGATAGCACAGTGTAATTATTGTGGATTAATATCTCCCCAAGTTTATATCTACTGGTCACCTCAAAATATGACTTTATTTAGAAATAGGGTCTTTGTAGGTGTAAATAGTAATTTTCACATTCTTTATCTCAGAGATTCGTAGTATCTTTGTGAATGGGTAGGCTCAGCCTCATTTTACCAACAAGGAAACTGCTGTTCTGAGGGGTTGACCCATCTGTCCAAAGTTGATATTTGGCCTCCAAATCCGTTCTTTCCACTGTATGTCACTGATTAGATCTGTCTGGTTCATTGCTGTATATTCAACTGTTGTGCCTGGCACAGAGTAGGTGCACAATTAATAGTCTCACCCAGTTTGAAACAAATGACCAGAAGGCAAGATCTTGACAGGATGGGGCAGAAGATGGAGAAAGTCTTCCCTGATAGAGGAGTTTGGGAATTAGACCTAGCACAGTGCCTTGAACATGGTAGTGCTCAGTAACTACCTGTTAAACAGCAAATGAATAAGTCAGACTTGGGAGGTGGGCCCTCCTGGGGGCATCGCAGTGGTGACCTGCAAGCTTTGGGTGTTTGCCTTGGGGAGTCCCAGGAAATAAACTGCCAGATGTGTACTCTGTCTGCTTTCCAGTTGGTCCAGACCACACCCTACCTTTTCTCCTCCACTTCTCCTCAGATTAGGAAACCTGGCCAAATCAAATTGTGCTAACTTCATTTCTGCCTGGCTTTCTGCCCACTCCCTGACATCTGTGCTGTGTTAAAAATTGATAGTGTTGCGCAATTGAAAAATTGCGAATGTTAAACAGCTGGGTCTGTGTGAGGCCAGGAGCTGGTGGCTAACAGGGCTGAAGTCTGCAGCATTTGAACTGCCCTCTGGGATCTGAATCCCTGTGGGGGCATCTCCACGCGTTCTGGTTTGTGAAGTTCAGAGTCAGGCAGTGCTCCATTAGCTGATTTCCCCAGAAACGCAGAAGAGTGATGGAGGAATAGACGTGGAACTCATCTCATTATTTATTTTTGCCATGAAATGGGCCTTCCCGAGGTAGCATACATCAGGGGACCTGCTCACAGTGCTGCTTGGGTGACACTTCATATTTTGTTGGGCAGGTCCTCCCCTGGTGTCAGCAGCCCCTCTGCCTGATTAATGACATCCCTTCAGTCTAACTGTGCCTCTCCTGTCTCCCTGGATCCCCTGCTGAGCCGGCTGGCTGGCTTCTCACCGTGATGACATCTGACACAGAGTGACTTCATTGCCAATTTGAAGGTCACTCCCATTTTGTTGCACCCACCCCCGCGTATACATACACTATGGAGACTGGTTCATTCGAAGCACCCTCAAGGTATGGGCTGCTGGCTAAAAAACTCAAAGATCGCTCCAGAGAAAGCCCACACAGCAGCTTCTAAAGATGCCCATGTCCTCCGAGAGAACTGGCACTGGCTCTAAGAGCATGGGCACGGGAAGCTTGGACTGGATTCCCAGGCAGTAGAGTGAGCAGTTCAGAGGATGAAGTCACATCTGCTGGGTTTGCTCTTTTTCAAAGGCATCACCTTGGTCTCAGTGAGCCTCCGGCTCCTCATCTGCAAAGTAGGGACAATAGTGTCCAGTCACAAAGTTATACTGGAAGGTAAATGAGATGAAGCACATGAGATGTACTTTGCATATAGTAACTGCTCAGTAAATATTAGCTCTATTATTATTACTCATAAAATAATACTGAAGCCATTTCCTCAAACATTAGACCAGAGAAAGTGAAAGTGTTAGACGCTCAGTTGTGTCCGACTATTTGTGACTCCATGGACTGTAGCCCACCAGGCTCCTCTGTCCATGGGATTCTCCAGGCAGGAATGCTGGAGTGGGTCGTCATGCCCTTCTCCAGGGGAATCTTCCTGATCCAGGGATAGAACCCAGATCTCCCACGCTGCAGGTAGATTCTGTACTGTTTGAGCTACCTGGGAAACCTTAGACCAGAGAAGCAATTTCTAACTACAATCTGAGTGGAAGTCGAGAGTTCAAATCAGGAAAGCAGAAACACTCAGTGGTCTTAATACAAAAAGAATTAAATACAGGGAACTTAGAGACTGGCAACAGCCAGAGGAACAGAGAAAAGAGGTGGTATGACCAGGAGTTGGGATCATCCTTTGGAAGCTGGAACAATGGAGTTGGGTTTACAGGTGACCTGGTTGCTACAAGAGATGAAGCCTGAGGCAGAGAAGACAGGAAAGACAGACTGACTTCTCTCCTACTGTTAGCCACCACTCTCCCACCCATGCTTCCCCTTGGCCGAACCCAGAAGCCAGCTAGCAAAGGGTTCTGGGAAATGTAGTCAGCAGAGGTCAGACCCCTGTGACAGAGGTGAGCAGAAGGCAGAGGGTGGACCTGAGGGTACATAGGTCAAAATTTGAAGAAGTTGAATTATGTTTGTTGGATTAAATACTGAATTCCAAGTTAAATGTGAATTTCAGATAAACAATGATTTTTTTAAAAAAATTAATTTGGCTGAGCTGGGTCTTAGTTGCAGCAATTAGGGTCTTAGTTGCAGCAATTAGGGTCTTTAGTTGCACATGTGAACTGTTAGTGGCAGTGTGTAGAATCTAGTTCTCTGACCAGGAATTAAACCCAGGCTCCCTGCATTGGGAGTATGGAGTCTTAGCCACTGGACCACCAGGGAAGTCCCCAACAATGATTTTTTAAAGTATATCAAAGTGAAATTATTCCAAAATTATTATTCACTTTGAAATACTAAAACATTTCACTGCTCATTTGAAATTCACATTTAACAGGGTATCTTGTATTTTCTTTGCTCCATTTAGCCACTCATGTAGACAATTTGAACCCTTGTAGGGTCCCAATTCTCAGACCAGTTTG
Source organism: Bubalus kerabau (assembly GCF_029407905.1). Classification (NCBI taxonomy): domain Eukaryota; kingdom Metazoa; phylum Chordata; class Mammalia; order Artiodactyla; family Bovidae; genus Bubalus; species Bubalus kerabau. Next base: position 60,799,540 of record NC_073639.1, on the reverse strand, counting down.
GGTGGGTGACACTTTAGGGAGCAGAAGGAGAGAAGAATAGAGATATCAAATAGCACTGAGGTTCACCAAGTGAATTAATGCTGTCTCTGTTTGTCTTATGAATTCATTCATTCGGTTGCCCACCTATCCATCCATCCTACATCTATTCTTCTACTCCCTCATTCATTCCCTAATTATTGAACACCTGCTGTGTGCTGGCACTATGTTGAACATTGGGAGTATATCAGCAGGAGACAGATAGCTTCTTCCCTTGGGCAGCTTACATACCAGGCAAGAATACAGATATTAAACCATAAAGCACATGAAACATTTTAACCAGGTCTATGAATGGTTGTACAGAAATCTTGGACAATCAGGGAAAGCTTTCTGGAGGAAGTGTCATTCAGATGGAGATGTCGAGGGTTAGTAGGAGTTATTTAAGTGAAAAGAGAATTAAGAGTGTGTCTAAAAAGACAGAATGACATAGACAAAGTTGGAAAGGAGCTTGGTGTGTTTGGGAGACTAAGACAAGGTCCAAGTGGGTCCACGATGGAGAACAAGAAGGAAAGTAGTACAAATGAAGCTGAGAAGTTAGCAGGGGCAAGGCTGCTGTGTATGGTCTGAAGGTTGTATAGGGAACAGCTCTCAGAATAATAAAGTTATAGTCTAGAACATGGGGTGTCCTAGAGTTGTTCAGGATATACCAGTCTGGACATATGTGATATTTCTAAGCCAGAAAATGCTAGAACTTATAAGCATGATAAGGGGTTTGGATATTATTTGTTAGAGCCGTGGGGTGGCACGACTACATTTACAATTTAGGAAGATTCCTTGCTTGTTTGGTGGAAGATGGATGGTAGTGGGTCTAGAAGATATAAGAATATGTCTGTATCATCAAAGTGAGCAATGACGATGGTGGTTTGAACTGGGGTGTTGGTGATGAAGGGGAGAGGTGTGAGCAGATAGGAGAGACTTAGATTAGATGGTAGGGGTCATGAGTGAGGGAGCTGTCACTTAAATTTCTGTCTTGGGAAGATGGGTGGGTAGATGGCAATGGTGTTCCTTGTGATAGTGAACACAGCTATGGTGAAATCATTAGAGAAATAAGACATAAAGCATCAAAGAATGTTTTTTAAGTTGAAATTTAGATAAATTCAGCCAAACCCACCTTATACCTTTATAAGCTTTTAAGTTTTTTTAGCCCAGATATTTTCTTTCTATACTGACCCATTCATCTCTGGTTGTTAATTTTTTCCCTACCTTATCTTAGGGGTATATAAGTCCTATTATATTATATATATTATATTATATGATCATTTCCTAATACTAAAGCAAGATACAGACAGTAATCTATTTATGCATTTCATTGTTTCTAAAATACACATTAAATAATGATCTGTCATCTCGGAAACTGGGATGCATCTGGAGGTTGACGGCAATGTGCAACCACTGCCAGCTAGACGACCATTTTTGTGTAATTGTCATTGTCTGAGTATTTGCACACTTGCTTCTTATTCCTGGTGGTCTAAATGGACCACTTGGCTCCATGTTTCAGTCAACAAACTGTTAGGAAACATTTGAGGAAAGACTATGAATTCTGATTGATATCTAAAAATCTTTCACTGACATTTCTGATAAAATTGAGAAAGTTCCAGCATTCAAATTTGCTGTCATCCACTTAGAAGAAAACTCTGAAGACAATAGTGGAACACTCTTTGGAAAATAGTCATTATCATTAATGTGATAGTATGATGAATGGCAAAGGGAAATGGACATTTGACTGTAGGTCAAAAGTGACTTAGCAGAATTGGATTCTGTGCCTAAAGGAGTTTTAGGAATACTCTGCCAATTTATTTTGCCTATATTTCTCTCCTTTATGAGTGCACAAGAATAATACATGATGATAGTCTGAACAAATAAGTCTAAAACAGCTCTTTAAATAGGTATAAAATAAAAAGTATAAGTGATAAGGCTCTGACTATAGTTTAATTGGTAGTGTTTTTTCTTTCTTAGGGCTACATAAAATAGTGGTGAGTCAAGGATGAATCTCACAAATATAATGTTGAATGATAGAAATCATAGAACAAAAGAATATATAATATATGATGCTACTTACAGAAAATTCAAAAACCCAGGCAAAACCAAGATACAGTGTTACATGTCAAGGCAGGTATTATCTTCTGAGAGGGTAGAGGGAGCATGACGGAGTGGGACACTTCTGAAAGCCTGGCATCATTCTATTTCTTGACCTGGCTGGCAGTCACACAGATGTTTGCTTTGTGATTATTCATTGAGCTATACTTTTATGTTTCACACACATTTCTCTGTGTGCTTTAACTTCAGTACAGCTTTAAAAATAGTGTCTTTTAATTACTAGCTTTTTAGATTTGATGAAATGCAGAAATGTTTGTGTGTGTGCATATGGGGGAGTGTTTTATTTTCCTAGTAGGTATGCTTCCCTAATAAGTAAGAGGAAACTACATGGCTTTCATGGTGGCTTGGACAGTAAAGAATCTGCCTGCAATGCGGGAGACCTGGGTTCGATCCCTGGGTTGGGAAGATCCCCTGGAGGAGGGCATGGCAACCCACTCCAGTATTCTTGCCTGAAGTATTTCATGGACAGAGGAGCCTGACGGGTGACAATCCATGGGGTTGCAAAGAGTCAGACATGACAAAGGAACTAAGCACATAAACACACACACACACACATCTTCCTTGAGGAGCACTAGGGTGGATATACAGGGACATGGAAACAAACTTTTAGTTTACAAAACAGGCTCTTCATAATCCAAAGGGAAGGGCTTGAGAGGAGCAGGGCATAGAGTTTATACATAACAGCTTATGTGTCATAGAATGAAAAAAGAGCCACAGATGATGCATACGGTCCACCAGGGATGAGAGTCACTGTGGTTGGAGGAAAGTAGAGGTGGCAGTGGGCACTGAGGAGAGGAACACAGCTGGCAGAAGCCATGTGGATCAGAGTTGAACTAACATGCAGATATAACCAAGCGCTCTTTGAGGTAAGTGCTGGGATTGATATATAAAAGTCTGAAAGGAATGATAGTGTTTATTTCTAGGTATTAGTATCATATGTATTTGAAAAAATGATTTGTGCTTCCTTGTATTTTCTAAATCTTCCACAATTAACAAATACTGTGTGCTTGTGTGCTCAGTTGCTTCAGTCATGTCCAATTCTTGACAAACCAATGGGCTGTAGCCCACCCGGCTCCTCAGTCCATGGGATTCTCCAGGCAAGAATACTGGAGTGAGTTGCCATTTCCTCCTCCAGGGGATCTTCCCGACCCAGGGATCAAACCCAGGTCTCCTGCATTGCAGATTCTTTACTTCTGAGTCACCAGGGAAGCCCCAACATATATCATGTTTGTATTAAGAAAAACACTATTTTTAATTAAAAATATTGGCTGGAATTCCATCCCGTGTTATGCTGTGATTGGTACTGGTGCTTAGTGGTGCCTGTGGATGCTCTTAGAGTCTGGAGAGTGTATTTATGGCATCTTAAATCTTCCATCCTGCCTGTGGTATTCTGAACAACAGAGTCAGGGTGGGCACCCAAGGCTTCCAGTTGAGAGAGCTGTTATGCAGACCAATCCTTCTGAATGGTCCATGCTTTCCGTTGCCCAAACTCCCACTTGGTGCCTTTTGTCTTCTGTAGCATAAGTACAACCATATAGAACATTGGACAGATGCGATCTGTTGGAGACAAGCATGAATTTGTTTTAAAATGCTCCTTTTTCACCAGTGGCAGCAGCTTTTCTTTCAGCCACCACTCAGCAGAGCACATCACCATCTGGCACCTACCTCCACCCCTTTGTGAATGCCTCGAGGACACTTAGATGTACAGAAAAATAAAACATAGTCCATGCCCATAGGGAGCCACAGTCTCCTAGGAGAAACAGATTATAAACAACAAATCAAAATCCAGTATGATTATTATTATGATAGAAGAGTAGAAAGACATATTTTTCTCCCTCCACTCCCACGTTCTTATGGCATATACCAAGGCTAGTATAACAGTAGGAGATAGATATTCTTTTAAATGATAATGCATAGAGGATGAGGTAGTGGGGGGTTAATCTTGGCAGTGTGACTTATCTGATTGCTCTTCTGATAATTAACCATGAGGGAGGCCAGGGTGGTTACCTCTCATCTCCTCCTCTAAGAATCTGCACCCCTTCCCTTCATCATGCCCTAACTTCTAATCCAACAGTGAACAAAAGGAAGATCTACATGGCTGAAAGACTGTCCTGGAAATGAACCCGAGAAAAGGGAGTATTGGCTTTGATAAGCTAAGAGTCCACAGGGGAGAGGAAATAGAGAATGAGGGCCCAAGTGGAAGAGGCTTCCATACTGGTGATGCCTCATGGCTCCACTTCCTTTGCATCTTCACCTTGGCTAGAGGGTCATTTCCATAGTGGAGGATAGAGAGACATAAAATGAGAAACTGACAGCAATGAAATGCTGCAAGATTTAAAGAAAGGGTGCTACAGCATTTAGTTATTTATTCTACCACTCTTTCAACAAATATTTGATGAAGATTTGTTACCCATATGTCACTGTGCTGAGGTCTGGGGTTATGTTGGTAAAGGAATAGACAGAATTCCTGTCCTCATGAAGTTTATAGTCTACTGGGAAAGAAAAGTATCCATTGTCAGAAAAAATGGCAGTGCCAGAGCTAAACTGTTGTTTTCTGATTTCCATTCTAACTCTGGCCTACAAACAGATTCATTTCAGACCCTGTCCAGTTTCTTGCGGGCTACAGTCTACTGTGATGGTGTTAGCTTCTTAGTCGTATCTGACTCTTTGCAACCCCACAGACTGTAGCCTGCCAGGCTCCTCTGTCCAGGGGATTCTCCAGGCAAGAATACTGGAGTGGGTTGCCATTCCCTTCTCCAGGGGATCTTCCCAACCCAGGGATTGAACCCAGGTCTCCTGAATTACACGCTGATTCTTTACTGTCTGAGCCACCAAGGCTGGGTCCCAGCTAATTCAACTGGTTCCCCTGGGGAGTATAGATTGCTTCCACATCAGGATGCATTTAGATTTTAAAACTCCGCCGTCACTCCTGGAGGTCAATTAGTGTTTGGACTGGATCTTTGCAGCTTGGGAATGATTCCAGATTTCTGATTTATCATCTCTGTTTCTCTTGCTGAAGGCAGCTGTAAAAGATGAGGTCTGCACCTCAGCCGCCGTGGAGTCCTCATTAAATCCACACTTTTCCCTGTTGATTGAACAAACCATTTTCTTTGTTAGGAACTCCGATCCCTCTACACAACTCACTCCCAAGACTGGGAGTTGTAAAAGTCTTTTTTTTTTTTTTTCTTTTTTAACTTGAATCATTGTGTCCTTCCTCTTAAGATGCCAAATGTCAATTTTCTCACAATACCCAGGCATGAAAAGTAGTGATCCCATTGAAATAAAGGTAGACTAGACAGCAAAGGTTTTCTTTGTGGTCCACGGTGAAGAAGTTACTATATTGCTCCAGAGTGACTGTGGAACTGGAACCAGACCAAACTGGAAAGGGTTTAGGACATTGTTTAATGTGGGTGTGGGACAAACTTGGCTCCACATTTATTCTAGCACAGCTTAACCGAGTAACTACCTTGTATCAGACATTTATGCTAGGAACCAACAATATATTGGTGAGCAAGTCATGTTCCCTGCCCTTGCAGAACTCAGTATAGTGAGGGAGACAGATACATCAACCAAAAAACGAGGAGGAGAGCTCCTGGTAGATTAAAAATTTTTGTAATAATTCTTTTTTTTTGGCCATGTTCCATGTAGGATCTTAGTTCCTGACCAGGGCTTGAACCCACAACTGCTGCAGTGAAATCACAGACTCTTAACCATTGGACCATCAGAGAAGTCTGTGTAATAGTTTATTGACTAAAGTATATTAGATTAGTAATAAAGTCATTTATTAGATTAGTAAAAGTCATTTATATAAGATTAGTAATAAAGTCATTTATGGAAAGGCAGAAAGGCAAAAAGATATGACACTGAAAGATGAACTCCCCAGCTCGGTAAGGTGCCCAATATGCTACTGGAGAAGAGTGGAGAAATAACTCCAGAAAGAATGAAGAGACAGACCCAAAGCAAATATAACGCCTAGTTATGGATGTTACTGGTGATGGGAGTAAGTCCGATGCTGCAAAGAACAATATTGCATAGGGATCTGGAATGTTAGGTCCATGAATCAAGGTAAATTGTAAGTGGTAAAACAGGAGATGGCAAGAGTGAACATCGACATTTTAGGAATCAGTGAACTAAAATCGACTGGAATGGGTAAATTTAACTCAGCTGACCATTATGATTATACAGTGGAAGTGAGAAATAGATTTAAGGGCCTAGATCTGATAGATAGAGTGCCTGATGAACTATGGAATGAGGTTTGTGACATTGTACAGGAGACAGGGATCAAGACCATCCCCATGGAAAAGAAATGCAAAAAAGCAAAATGGCTGTCTGGGGAGGTCTTACAAATAGCTTTGAAAAGAAGAGAAGTGAAAAGCAAAGGAGAAAAGGAAAGGTATAAGCATCTGAATGCAGAGTTCCAAAGAATAGCAAGAAGAGATAAGAAAGCCTTCCTCAGCAATCAATGCAAAGAAATAGAGGAAAACAACAGAATGGGAAAGACTAGAGATCTCTTCAATAAAATTGGAGACACTAATTTAGGGAAAATTTCACTAAAATAGGGAACATTTCATGCAAAGATGGGCTCGATAAAGGACAGAAATGGTGTGGACCTAACAGAAGCAGAAGATATCAAGAAGAGGTGGCAAGAATACACAGAAGAACTGTACAAAAAAGATCTTCACAACCCAGATAATCACGATGGTGTGATCACTCACCTAGAGCCAGACATCCTGGAATGTGAAGTCAAGTGGGCCTTAGAAAGCATCACTACGAACAAAGCTAGTGGAGGTAATGGAATTCCAGTTGAGCTATTTCAAATCCTGAAAGATGATGCTGTGAAAGTGCTGCACTCAATATGCCAGCAAATTTGGAAAACTCAGCAGTGGCCACAGGACTGGAAAAGGTCAGTTTTCATTCCAATCCCAAAGAAAGGCAATGCCAAAGAAAGCTCAAACTACCGCACAATTGCACTCATCTCACACGCTAGTAAAGTGATGCTCAAAATTCTCCAAGCCTGGCTTCAGCAATATGTGAACTGTGAACTTCCTGATGTTCAAGCTGGTTTTAGAAAAGGCAGAGGAATCAGAGATCAAATTTCCAACATCCGCTGGATCATCGAAAAAGCAAGAGAGTTCCAGAAAAGCATCTATTTCTGCTTTATTGACTACACCAAAGCCTTTGACTGTGTGGATCACAACAAACTGAAAAATTCTTCAAGAGATGGGAATACCAGATCACCTGACCTGCCTCCTGAGAAATCTATATGCAGTCAAGAAGCAACAGTTAGAACTGGACATGGAACAACAGACTGGTTCCAAACTGGGAGAGGAGTACATCAAGGTTGTATATTGTCACCCTGCTTCTTTAACTTATATGTGGAGTACATCATGCAAAATGCAGGGCTGGATGAAGCACAAACTGGAATCAAGATTGCCGGGAGAAATATCAATAACCTCAGGTATGCAGATGACACCACCCTTATGGCTGAAAGCAAAGAAGAACTAAAGAGCCTCTTGATGAAAGTGAAAGAAGAGAGTGAAAAAGTTGGCTTAAAACTCAACATTCAGAAAACTAAGATCATGGCATCTGGTCCCATCACTTCATGGCAAGTAGATGGGGAAACAATGGAAACTGTGACACTTTATTTTTGGGGGCTCCAAATTACTGCAGATGGTGATTGCAGCCATGAAATTAAAAGACGCTTACTCCTTGGAAGAAAAGCTATGACCAACCTAGGCAGCATATTAAAAAGCAGAGACATTACTTTGCCATCAAAGGTCTATCTAGTCAAAGCTATGGTTTTTCCAGTAGTCATGTATGGATGTGAGAGTTGGACTCTAAAGAAGGCTGAGCACTGAAGAACTGATGCTTTTGCACTGTGGTGTTGGAGAAGACTCTTGAGAGTCCCTTGGACTGCAAGGAGATCCAACCAGTCCATCCTAAAGGAAATCAGTCATGAATATTCATTGGAAGGACTGATGCTGAAGCTGAAACTACAGTACTTTGGCCACATGATGTGAAGAACTGACTCATTTGAAAAGACCCTGATGCTGGGAAAGATTGAAGGTGTGAGGAGAAGGGGACGAAAGAGGATGAGATTGTTGGATGCCATCACCGAGTCGATGGACTTGAGTTTGAGCAGGCAGGCTTCAGGAGTTGGTGATGGACAGGGAAGCCTGGTGCGCTGCAGTCCTAGGGTTGCAAAGAGTCAGACACAACTGAGAGACTGAACTGAACTGAATAAAGTCATTATAAGTAATATTGATGCTGTGGCTTGTGTTACAAAATAGTTGGTGGATGCTTCTATAGCTCATGTGTTGAATTTTTTATTATTAATAGAATGAGAATAACAGCTACTATATTTATTTCAAATCCAGCTCAGGTAAATAACCAGTGTGAGCTTGTTATTACATTTATGGCTCCTGAAATGATGGTCTGTAGAATGATAGTGAAGATGTGCAATGCTAAGTGGCTCAGTTGTGTCTGACTCTTTGAGACGCCATGGACTGTAGCCCACCAAGCTCCTCTGTCCATGGGGATTCTCCAGGTGTGAGAATGAGTTGCCATGCCCTTCTCCAAGGGATAGTGAAGATAATAGGGTTTATTAGTACAGGAACATTTTGGGGATATAGGCTGGATAACTTATGTAGCTGACCTTTACTACAGAGTGTGGTGTAATGTGGTAGCACAAAGGACTTTGAATTCTTATGGCTAGGTTCAATTCCTATAATTCTAGAAGATTTTTTTTTTTGTGGGGGGCATGCTGTGTGGCTTGTGGAATCTTGGTTTCCTGACCAGGGATTGAATTCTGGCCCTGGCAGTGAAAACACTGAGTCCTAGCCACTGGACTGCCAGGGAATTCCCCAGAAGTAAGAGGAATTAAAGTTATTTACTTGATCAAAATAGCTCTTTTGTCGGGCAAATTGCTTATGTTTGTTGTGGGATGCCTTATATGATGATAGGTAGTGAGACATGTCATGTACATAGGGCTAGTGTTAATGGCAGAAACTATTTTCATTAGATGTATGAGTTGATCATATTGTAATCATGCATAATATGTTTGAATTCGTAGAAAGGCAGTTGTTAGGAGCGTTTTAATGATGAAATCAGCAGTATACAGTTATGGAAAGTAGGGGTTATGAAATACTCCTAGAAATAGGATTGTTATAAAAATATTTATTATGTTGATATTGGGGCTTCCCTGGTGGCTCAGATGGTAAAGAATCTGCCTGCAATACAGGAGACCCTGGTTCAGTCCCTTGTTTGGGAAGATCACCTGGAGAAGGAAATGGCAACCCATTCCAGTGTTCTTGCCTGGAGACTCCATGGACAGAGGAGCCTGGCTGGCTAAAGTCCATAGGGTCGCAAAGAGTCAGACACGACTGAGCAACACAGTATGATGACATT